>NC_135740.1:2750949-4038449 GCF_041903045.1 Epinephelus lanceolatus
GGCTAACTACCGCAGCTTTTGAATGGTTTTCCATGGTGCGGAGCCGCGCTTCTAATTCACTAAGCCTCGCCTCCAACGCAGCAAATAAGCTACACTTATTACAATTACCACTGTCGCTAAAGGAGGCAGAGGCATAACTGAACATTTGGCACACCGGGCAAGAAAGAGCAGGAGAAGGAGAAGCCATGGCTAAGCTAAAGTAGCTAACAAGGCTAAGAGCGTGCAAACAACAGCTAAGAGATTAGCGAGAAAGTCGTAGAAAGAAGGAGAGCTATAAGTGCTTAAACAGAACCAGTGTGGGTTATGACTTGAAGTAGACGTTAAAGCAGCGTTAAAGCAACTGAGGTGAGAAAGCAGGCTAGCAGAATTCACCAGAGCAGTACAGAGACACTGTCACAGAAACACCGGAAATGACACAACTCGCTTACCGCAATACGTCAGCACGTGAGTCCACCACATGTGTTCATTCATAGTTTTGATGCCTTCAGTGAGAATCTACAATGTAAATAGTCATGAAAATAAAGAAAACGCATTGAATGAGAAGGTGTGTCCAAACTTTTGGCCTGTACTGTATATATATATATATATATATATATATATATATACATACATATGTGTATATATATATATACACATATGTGTATATATATATATATATATATATATATATATATATATATACACACATATATATATATATACACACATATGTGTATATATATATGTATATATATGTATGTATAGGAGACATCATATATACACTGCTCAGCATAAATGAGTACACCCCCTTTGAAAAGTAACATTTTAAACAATATCTCAATGAACACAAAAAAATTTCCAAAATGTTGACAAGACTAAGTTTTATATAACATCTGTTTAAGTTATAACATGAAAGTAAGGTTAATAATATAACTTAGAGAACAAAATTTTAAGTTTTACTCAAATTAGGGTGATGCAAAAATGAGTACACCCCACTGAAAGTCTCTGGAGCAAAGCTAAATTTTAGACTGCAAATGTCTAATTTAACAATAATCAACCACAGGTGAGTCTAATTATTCATTACACAGGTGTCCAGCAGACAGCTGACTATAAAAGGGTGTTACTTAAAGTAAACCCCTTCCCAATTCATGTTGTTAGCAATGGCACCACATGAAAGAGAAATGTCACAAGACTTGAGAAAGAAAATAATTTCTTTACACCGCAAAGGTGAAGGCTACAAGAAGATCAGCAAAGCTTTACTTATCAGTCAGAATACTATAGCAAAAGTGATCCAAAAATTTAAAAATGATGGAACTGCAACCATCTCACAGAGACGTCCAGGCCGTCCACGGAAGTTAACACCTCGACAGCAGCGTCTTCTGATGAGAAGGGTTGAAGAAAATCGGCATGCAAGTTCATTGCAGTTATCTAAGGAAGTAGAAAGCCAAACTGGGGTGACTCTTTCTCGTGACACAATACGGCGTACACTGCAGAGGAATGGCATGCATGGGTGCCGTCCACGAAGGAAGCCTCTCCTAAAGCCCAGGCACAAAAAAGCCCGCCTAGAGTTTGCCAGGGCCCATGCTGACAAAGATGAAGACTACTGGGACTCTATACTCTGGAGTGATGAGACCAAGATAAATGTTTTTGGAACTGATGGCTTCAAAACTGTATGGCGTCGCAAAGGTGAGGAATACAAAGAAAAATGCATGGTGCCTACAGTGAAACATGGTGGTGGCAGTGTCCTTATGTGGGGTTGCATGAGTGCTGCTGGTGTTGGGGAACTGCATTTCATTCATGGCATCATGAATTCACAGATGTATTGCTCTATACTGAAAGAGAAGATGCAACCATCACTCCGTGCCCTTGATCGTTGTGCACTTTTCCAACATGACAATGATCCAAAACACACATCTAAGGCCACTGTTGGATTTCTGAAGAAGAACAGGGTGAAAGTGATTCAGTGGCCAAGTATGGCTCCTGATCTGAACCCAATTGAACACCTATGGGGAATTCTGAAGAGACAAGTTGAGCATCACTCTCCATCCAGCATCCAGTCTCTAAAAGAGGTCATTCTTGAAGAATGGAAAAAGATCGATGTAGCAAAATGTTGGCAACTTGTTCATTCCATGCCTAGAAGACTTGGTGCTGTCATTAAAAATCATGGAGGCCATACAAAGTACTAGATGTAGTAGTTTTTGTTGTGGGGTGTACTCATTTTTGCATCGCCCTTATTTGAGTAAAACTGAAAAATGGGTAATCTAAGTTATATTATTAATCTTACTTTCATGTTATAAGTTAAACAGATGTTATATTAAACTTGGTCTTGTCAACATTCTGGACATTGTTTTTGTGTTCATTGAGATACTGTTTAAAATGTTACTTTTCAAAGGGGGTGTACTCATTTACGCTGAGCACTGTATTTAAACATGATGGCACCCAGGAGACATCCTGATCAGATGCCCAAACCACCTCAACTGGCCCCTTTTGAAATGAAGGAGCAGTGGCTGTACTCTGAGCTCCCTCCAGCCAGATGTCTGAGCTACTCAACCTATCTCTAAAGCGGAGCCCAGCCACCGTCGTGAGGAAACTCATTTTCATCACTTGTATCCACGATCTCATTCTTGCAGTCACCTCCCAACACTCAGGATCACAAGCGAGGCTTTGGAAGTAGAGGAACCAGTCAATCGAAAACTTTGCATTTTGGCACAGCTCCCTCTTCACAACGACAGTCAAACTGCCTACCCATCTCACGCTCCATTACCCATGAACAAAACCCAAGATACAACTCCTTTGCTTGAGGCAGTAACTCTCTCCAAACCCAGGAGAGAGCAATCCACTGTTTTCTGGCAGACAACCATGGCCTCTTGGAGGTGCTGACTCTCATCCCAACCACTTCACACTCAGCTGCAAACTGCCCCAGTGCATGCTCGAGGTCACAGTGTGATGAAGACAACAGAATCACATCTTCTGCAAAAAGGAGAGATGCAACTCTGAGGTCCCCAAACTGGACCCCTTCCTCCCCTCACTGTGCCTTGAGATCCTGTCCATGAATATCACAAACACAACAGACAATCCTGGCAGAGGCCAATATCAACTGGAGGCGTGTTTGACTGTGCTGAGTAAACAGCCACACTCTCACTGTGATTATACAGGGACTGGATGGCACGTAGCAATGACCCCAGTGCCCCGTATTCCCACAGTGGGCACACTCTCACGACCCCTCCAGCAGCCCTGCAAGGGTAAAGAGTTGGTCCACTGGTCCATGACCAGGACAGAATCCACATCACTTCTCCTGAATCCAAGGTTTGAACGGTCGGAGCCTTTTTTCCAGCATCCTGGAAAATGTTCCCAGGGAGGCTGGGCATTGTGATACTGTAGTGTAAGAATTAATCCCTAATCCAGTAAAAGTGATATACTGCATAAATTGATTAAGAAAAAGTCATATAACCATAATATAACCATGTTTTATGCATAAGTTCTTATAACACTGAGTGAAATGCATCTATATGTGTTAAAACATTGTCATACATAACAAAGTATTCATAATATAAGTTCACATTGTATCCATGCTAAAAAGAACACACATAACCTATCACACATACACCCAAGTGTTTGTATTACCTGATGCACATTAAAAGATTATATTGCATAAAGGCACAAGGGACTTATAGAAATAGTCCCCGAGTTCCATATGTTTTTTTAAAAATAGTGTAAACCTGAGTTCTAACCTAATGGTGGGAGAATCTGGGGATTCACAGGCCAATGGAAAAATGATACACCATTAAAACATGCCTGGGCATGTTCGGGCAAATCTGGACAAAGGCAAAAAGGCCGACCACCAATAGGTTTGGACTCAGGTAGGAAGGGCTAAAGAAAGAAGGTGGAGATTCTCCTGAATCTCCACCAGCATAAAAGGAGCACCTCAGAAAGTGAAACTTTAGTCCTGCTCCGGAGCGTGACTCGCTGAGTTGTATGTGTTAAAGCTTGTGAACACATTAAACTCGATTGCATCGGACTCTGCCTGTCTCCAGTGTTTCTTTGAGTATTACTTAGCTGACTCCTAGGTATCAGATCTATATCAAAGGGAAACAGTAAAGTCAAGTGGAGGACAAGGTCGGGAGCCTACAGGCCCACTACCAGGCGCCGATTTTTGCCTCTACAATACACTAATAACTGGAGCACATCCTTCGATCCCCTTTTGAATTAATTAGTTGCAAAACAATAATAATTTTTGGTACCATTGGAAACATGATGTATTAAATCCTTGGGAAAAAATCATGTATCTTTGTCTTGGAGAAGTTAAATAGTTTTTGACATTCATTGGCACACATCCAGTTATCATTCCTTGTTAGTTTAACAAACATTCATGTACTGCACCACCTTGTATTAACAGCAAAAACATGACACATACAACATGTACATCTGCTCTTATTTCCCACTGTCATAATGCGCTGTTTTGTACTCACAGTATATAGCACAGTTTGTTACCTCAGCATGTCTGCGGTGCAGCAGAGCCTCGGGGCTGTTTTGAGTGGCATATGAAAAGGGAGAGCCATCGCTGCCTCTGTTACCTGCCTCTGCTTTGAAGGAGGGAAAACACTGACTCTACATCCATTGAAATACACACAAACTATGCTCAGACCCACACATAATAATGCACACACACACACACACACACACACACACACACACACACACACACACACACACACAGCATGGAGACTTTGTCATCAACACACAGTACTGGACTTATAGAGATATCTGCAGTTACATGTACACACAAATACAAATGCACAGTGATGCTGAGATACAAGACACACTATCACACACCTTAACACAGACACAAAACGCATAATCCCTGAGAAAATTTAAACACAAAACTCTTGCATCCATTAAATCTTGGCTATACATGCTAACTGCGAACCTAATTACAAATATGAAGTAAGACACAAAAACACACACATTTTGTTTTGTGCCTGAGCAAAGCATCTGTTTAGTCATCAGGGTGGGGACACTCATAAATAAATGAAAGGCCAGGCATTTGTATTTTCATTTCCATCCTAGTTGTTTTGAGACGAGGCATATGCTCATTTAGTCTGTGTGAAGGGACGCTAATGCCAAATGTAAAGCCACTGGAGCACATCACTGAGCTCCTTTGATGCTGAGCTTCCTGAAGGGAGCAGATTGACAAATAAAATGATGCAGTTTTTTTTTCTCAGAAGAGGTAAAATGTTGGCCACACTGTACCTGAGCAAAACCATCCTTTGCACTTTCGAGAAAATGATGGTAAGAAGGTGTCTATAGAGGACTGCAAGTGTCACACGAAAAGTAGGCCTAATAAAGCATTTCAGTATTAAAAAATATATGTATTTTACAATTAAAAAAAGACATTAATTTCAATAATGTCATAAAAAAATCTAATTCATTAACCAATAATTTTATAGTCTAAATTAAGTATTTTATTATATGGTATTTTAATGGGCAATAAAAAAGGAATTAATAAAATAATTTGCCAAAGAAATATAATTGTATTAATAAATAGTTCAAATTAAAAAGGGATCTACAAAAATAACACAATACAGTCAATAACTACATCATTTACACATACATTTACCCCTTAAAAATAGACCTCCAGCATACAGCTGCAGGACATTGTTTGCATGATCCAGTTTATATCAATATTAAATAAGAACCATAATAGCTAGAGCATTCATTCTTTTTGCAGCAGAAATGTAAGGCTTCTGTATTCACGGTCGTCATGTCATGACCTTACTGTATGTCAGACATGGTATTTTGTCGTAATTATGGTGGTAATTTCTTATAATGGCTGCAATAGATGTATCTTTCCATACATATATATATATATACAGTACAGGCCAAAAGTTTGGACACACCTTCTCATTCAATGCGTTTTCTTTATTTTCATGACTATTTACATTGTAGATTCTCACTGAAGGCATCAAAACTATGAATGAACACATGTGGAGTTATGTACTTAACAAAAAAAGGTGAAATAACTGAAAACATGTTTTATATTCTAGTTTCTTCAAAATAGCCACCCTTTGCTCTGATTACTGCTTTGCACACTCTTGGCATTCTCTCGATGAGCTTCAAGAGGTAGTCACCTGAAATGGTTTCCACTTCACAGGTGTGCCTTATCAGGGTTAATTAGTGGAATTTCTTGCTTTATCAATGGGGTTGGGACCATCAGTTGTGTTGTGCAGAAGTCAGGTTAATACACAGCCGACAGCCCTGTTGGACAACTGTTAAAATTCATATTATGGCAAGAACCAATCAGCTAACTAAAGAAAAACGAGTGGCCATCATTACTTTAAGAAATGAAGGTCAGTCAGTCCGGAAAATTGCAAAAACTTTAAATGTGTCCCCAAGTGGAGTCGCAAAAACCATCAAACGCTACAACGAAACTGGCACACATGAGGACCGACCCAGGAAAGGAAGACCAAGAGTCACCTCTGCTTCTGAGGATAAGTTCATCCGAGTCACCAGCCTCAGAAATCGCAAGTTAACAACAGCTCAGATCAGAGACCAGATGAATGCCACACAGAGTTCTAGCAGCAGACCCATCTCTAGAACAACTGTTAAGAGGAGACTGCGCCAATCAGGCCTTCATGGTCAAATAGCTGCTAGGAAACCACTGCTAAGGAGAGGCAACAAGCAGAAGAGATTTGTTTGGGCCAAGAAACACAAGGAATGGACATTAGACCAGTAGAAATCTGTGCTTTGGTCTGATGAGTCCAAATTTGAGATCTTTGGTTCCAACCGCCGTGTCTTTGTGAGACGCAGAAAAGGTGAACGGATGGATTCCACATGCCTGGTTCCCACTGTGAAGCATGGAGGAGGAGGTGTGATAGTGTGGGGGTGTTTTGCTGGTGACACTGTTGGGGATTTATTCAAAATTGAAGGCACACTGAACCAGCATGGCTACCACAGCATCCTGCAGCGACATGCCATCCCATCCGGTTTGCGTTTAGTTGGACGATCATTTATTTTTCAACAGGACAATGACCCCAAACACACCTCCAGGCTGTGTAAGGGCTATTTGACCAAGAAGGAGAGTGATGGAGTGCTGCGGCAGATGACCTGGCCTCCACAGTCACCGGACCTGAACCCAATCGAGATGGTTTGGGGTGAGCTGGACCGCAGAGTGAAGGCAAAGGGGCCAACAAGTGCTAAACACCTCTGGGAACTCCTTCAAGACTGTTGGAAAACCATTTCAGGTGACTACCTCTTGAAGCTCATTGAGAGAATGCCAAGAGTGTGCAAAGCAGTAATCAGTGCAAAGGGTGGCTATTTTGAAGAAACTAGAATATAAAACATGTTTTCAGTTATTTCACCTTTTTTTGTTAAGTACATAACTCCACATGTGTTCATTCATAGTTTTGATGCCTTCAGTGAGAATCTACAATGTAAATAGTCATGAAAATAAAGAAAACGCATTGAATGAGAAGGTGTGTCCAAACTTTTGGCCTGTACTGTATATATATATATATATATATATATGTATATATTGATCTTCAATAAAAGGCTTTTGTCTTCTCAGTAAGGCTTTTGTCTTCTCGCTAAGGTAATCTAATGTTACCTTATGTGCGGTACAAACATTGTAATTTGCCATAATTATGTCAAAATTTTCCCAAGAACTTCCTTGTAATGGTCATTGGAGATCGTTGTTTGCATAAATAGATTTAAAATAAAAATTATAGAGCTAGGACATTATTCTTTTTGCAACAGCAAGCTAATGATTCTGTCTTCTGTGTCATCATGGTGTATGCTTGTAATGACCTCAATATACACTACGTTATATATATATATGTATATATATATATATATATATATATATATATATTTTTTTTTTTTTTTTTTTTTTTTTTTTTTTTTGGATCAATGTGTTTTATGTTTTAATTTTGTAAAATCTGATGGAAAAAAATCAGATTTTTGTATTTTTTCTTTAAATGAGTATTTCAATACTTTTAATAAATTATTATAGTTTTTTGACTTACATAACCTATTAGCTTAGGTTGTACAGATTTTAGGGATATGAAGAAATTGAAGATATCACAAGAAATTAGGGCTGGGCGATATGGCCTAAAAAAAAAAAAATCTCAGATTTTTTCACAACTCCGATTCAAGATTTAAATCGATTTTCCCCCTCTACTTAAAATCAATTTTCAGAAAAATATTTGTGGCCTGGTAGCACGTACTTGGGCTCCAAAACTTTCAGCATGTGAATAAACCCTGGCTTTTCCACGGTAAATATGGGCACCATATCTCTTGCAAGATACATCATGACTGCTTTCCACGGTGCCCCTTTCTCATCATATGGCAGTGTTTCCCCTACCATTATATTGTCCCCCCCCCCCAAGATCAAGTTAGTTTTAATTTCTATATAGCTCCAGATCACAACAGAAGTCATTTAAGGTCACCTTTCCTATAGAAGAGGTGTATAGCCGGTCCTTTTATTAAACTAACTAAAGAGCCTTATGTTAGGCCTATTTATCTTGTTTACACAACGGCATGTCAGTTTTGTGTCTACACGGTGCACGTTTACAATCCTCCTCTGCTCTGTGTCGCGCACGGCCCCGATGCGCACACACACAGACACGTGCGCGCACACACACACACACACACACACACGTGCACACACACCAACACAGACACAGGTGAGCACACTAGAGCGCGGCTCGGGACGCATTTTCCCGAGTCCGAGACAATTATAACCGAGCCTGGCCCGAACCTGCAGCACGGCACTGAACACACAGTCTATGGAGAGGAGCCTGTGTTGTGTTCAGGCGTTGTCACGTAAATAACAAATTCAAGCACTTGAATACCCAGGCGGAAAAAAAGTATACTTTAACATACTAAATTTAAGCACACTTAGTGTACTTCATAAGCACAAAATTATTGTACTCAAAGTGTGTTATTTTCGAGTAGTAAAAACGTACTTAGTATACTAATGATATTTCATTATTGGTACTTAAGATATACTAAAATACAACTTAGTGTACTTGACTGTACTATTTTGAGACACCATTAAGATCAACTTAAATATACTTAAGTACACTTTTCTCTACTAATACTGTACTTATTTATAATGTTCTTTAGTTCGAATTACAGTATACTTTAATCCACTTTTCAGATTACTATTAATAAATTTAGAATATACTGGAAATGTATTTCTAATTTAATCTTAATGTGTTGCCATTGCATTTTAAATATATTTACAAAAATTAAATAAAATTAAAAAGTTGTACTTAAGTATATTATAGTTCATCTTAATGGTGTCTCAAAATAGTACAGATAAGTACACTAAGTTGTACTTTAGTATGTCTAAAGTAGCACTCATGATATATCATTAGTGTACTAAGTACATTGTTAGCACATCGAAAATAATATACTGTGAGTACACTAATTATGTGTGCAGAAAGTATACTAGATGTATTTCATTAAAGTACACTTCAACAGTACATAGAAAGTATTTTTTTTATAATTAATTTGAATTTCAAATTACTTTTAAGTAAACATAAAAAATAATTAGAACATACTTGAGGTAGAATTTAAGTTTATTTTTAACATGCACGGCATTACAGGGAAAATGTGCATAATAAAGTACATTTAAGTACATCTTTAACAACATCTTAAACAACATTTTCAAACAGTTTCTCTTCATCGTAACATTTTTATTCAAATTTGGATCATCTGACCCCAGAGAATTCTTTTTAGTCATACTCTTTAACAAGTTAACTAAAAAACAATAATAAAAGGAAAAAAGAAAAAGAAACAATAGCTGTGCTAGCACTACCCTGCTAGCTGTGCACCGCAGAGAAGCTAGTAATGACAGGGATGAACATTAAACTGACTTTTGAAACTTTTACATGTGAAGCATTGACACAGTTTGTTTAAACTCAAAATGTATGTCCACCAAAAAACAAACAAACAAAAACGATTACAAACAGTTACTGATGTTACTGCTTACTGTTTCTTTTTGCTCACAAAATTCTCATTGTTACATTTTCTCCGAATCACTGCCCTCACATCAGACACATTTGTTCCTGGAAATTCAGCAATAACTGTATCTGTAAAATAGAAAAGGACAAATAAAATGGTGTTACAAATCATGCTTTTCCCATTAGCAAGAAGGGGGCATACATACATTGTTTATTGTTTTATTGTTTATTGTTTTATTTGGATCCCCATTAGCTGCAGAAAAAAAAACACAGCTATTCTTCCTGGGGTCCCCGATATAATGTACAGTGCACAAAAGTTAAAAGCAAACTAAAAAGTTGACATTGAATAATGAAACAAAAACAAAGAATGAATATCTACATCCATATACTGTATACATATACATACTCATACACATGTGTACGCACATACATATAAAATAAATTAAAATATCAAAATAAAAAACATAAGAAAAATAAGAATGAAATAACATTTACAACAAAGGTTCAAAAGCTTTCCAGTTTTCTTATCCATATATCTATATATATTTCAAGGTATTCTATGTATTTTCATAATTTATATCCATATGTAGCACTCAGCAGTCATCATTCCCCACTGAAAAACTTTACTCAATATACCTAAAGCATTACATTATTAATAATAAACAATAATTCCATCACTTCTATATGTATCCATTTGCCAGATGTTTTTTCACTAACAGTTTGAATTTTTTTATACTGCTTATTTGTTCAAAGTTTTTTGGGAGTAGGTTCCAAGCATGCATGGTTCTGTACATCACTGTTCTTTTACCATAATTTGTTTTTATTTTTGGTAGTGAAGACTTTCCACTAGCTGCATGTCTCGTTGTATAGTTATGCTTATTTGAACTATACTGTAGTTCTTTATGTAGAACATGTGGTGTTTTGGATATGGATACATTTCTTATAAATATCAGTAACAAGTGGAGCAATCTGTCACCTACCATCAACCAACCTAGATTTCTATGCATTTTAATTACATTTGTTCTGAGATCACAACCAAGGACAATGCGGGCTGCTCTATTTTGCACTTTTTGAAGTTTGTTAATTGTCTCTGCCATGGCGTTTGACCAGACTACAGGGCAGTAATCAAGATTTGACAGAATTAAAGCCTGCATTATTAATTTAGTTGATTTTGGTGTTAAATATGCTTTGCATCTTCTAATGACAGATATGCCACTTCCCATTTTATTAACCATTTTGTTTATATGTGTTTTCCATGTAAGTTTGTCATCAATGACAACTCCCAGCAGCTTGGTCTCCTGTACTTGATTAATGCATACTTCTTTGATTTTCAGATTTAACAGGTTTTTTGCTAATGCTGTGGTATGAGCCAATTACCATACAGTTGGTTTTGGATACATTTAAAACCAGTTTGTTGTAGTTAACCCAGTCATACATGAGGGCAATCTGAAACATGTTGCTTCTGGCTATGGCCAAGGCAAGGGTAGAGGCATAAAAACAAAATGATAACAAGGAAAAATAGACTTAACCAATACTTACCAACAAGGGCACTCAGCTTTTCCGGATTTAGCTGCTCTTTCGCTGTTCCAGTAGGCCCTGGTTTTCCTGTGAGAGTCGAGGATGCCAAAACATCCCGCCCAAAGATGAGCACAGCTAAGTCCTGTATGAACAGGGACATTCTTGTTCGGTTTAGTCTTTGGAAACAGATTTTGCTGACCTGCACCCCCGTGTTGCCCAGGGAAATCTGTGTCCAGGAAATAGAGTTAGTCAATTATTAGAAATGGTATTAGGAATACGTTGCTGGAATGCATTTCTTAAAAGACAAAGCCGAACTATTGAATGCCAAATATTAGTTAAGTTGTAATTTCTGCAAGTGGTCTTCAATGAATTAAAGTATAATTTCTGAACAACTGCATGCTGAAATGGAAAAAACAGTTTCTATCAAATACAGTACGTGCAAAATGTGGGTCGAGACTACAGAGACAAAACTGCTAACAGTCATGTAGTTTACAACAATTTTGGATGAAATGTTTACTGTAATAAAAAGGCAGTATTTACAAAACGTGTATAAATGCAAAACATACCATTTCTGGAGCTGGACTGGAAGAACCAGAACTTGTACTGTCAGTGTCCATGACAGGTGGCATTCTCTTCATGGTTGTAATCTCTCTGTAATCTCTCTGATCTCTGACACACTTGACTAAGGCTGGTATTTCTGCATTAAGGAAAAAAAACACAAGTCACAGATATATGAGAAATAAGGCTCCTATCGATACAATTACTGACATAAAAAACATAAGCAATTCTTCTTTGTATGAATACCTTTCAGAGCAGCGATTTTTTTTTTTTAAAGCGACTCGCGTCATATCTAGCGACTTTTTGGACAGACCTTAACTACTTTTCTTGAAGGGAGTCGCCAGTATTTCTCAGTGAATGAGTGTTAATGTAGCTCTCTGGGTGGACTGTCCAGTGGGTGGGACAGAGCAGCAGCAACACGTTCAGTGGACCAATCAGCAGCCACACAGACGTGGATGAACTGTGAATGTGCATGCCTAAAGACTAATCACTGATCCCCATCGTTTTAATTCTAAATGATTTAACTTAACTATTTGAGTTTGATTTTGTTTTGTCAAAATAGACAGAGTTAACAATAGTGAATTTATTCCAGTGCATGATCATCTCTCTGTTCATGATACTTCAGTTACAGGTGATGCAACAGCCTGTATAAACAGTTTTTTAATATTAGAGGCAGATTTGGATGCACATTGAGGAGCCTCTTGAAATAAACGCTGGTCAGTCAGTTTAGTTTAACTTAATTTAAAATATTTTTTTTATTTTGTATATATGTAATAAAGTCATGCCATCATATATATGCAAATTAGCACGTGACGTTATCTAGCGACATCCAGGACTTTTCCTGCAGGCTTTAGCTACTTCCCACTGAAAATAGTTGGCAACACTGTTATCGACTTTGTTATAGACAAATTTGAATGCCGTCAGAACTATCTATAAAATTAGTGGTATTGTGGCATCCCTAGTTGCAACACAATAGCCTATAACTATTAATTAAAGTGTGTTTTCTAAAGAAACTACCAACACAAGCAACAAAAATAACCTTTGGTTTGCTTCCATCATGTGTTGTGGTACAAGGTGTGGTCCTTCTCCTTGCAACTGCCATGTGCCAGATGTCCTCATCCTTGAGGAAGGCTTCTTTTTTTCCCATCAACTCCTTGTAGTTGTCTGTAACCACAACCATACATCAGACAAACTGTCAAAACCATGTTTTTTCCCTCTTTTGCTCAATATTTTAGATATTTTGTATGTCTCATGAAATGCACCACAGTCAATCTAATATTATACACAACAAGTCACTTTAAGTCTTTTTATAAACATAGTTACATAAAAATTAAATTACATACAAGGTTAACATTAACATTCATTAGCATGAGCCACTGGCAAATTCTTTATCAAATCATCACTAACAGTAGTGGCTGGCAAGTGCTAGCATAACAAATTTGTACAATTTTTTTCTTGTTATTTTCTTTACAGTGGGCAATTTTTGCTAAACATTCTCCACACAGCACGCTCACAAATGTTCACACAAAATCTCATCTGAAGTTGCACTAAGTTAGCACCATTTATGCTAGCATTAGCTGCCGTCTGCTGCTAACAGCTAGCTAGCTAGTTAGCTAATGCAGCTTGTGAATGATAAGTTTGCCTCTTATCTTAGTCATTAGTAGAAAGAATATTTATTCAAAAGATATTTCACACCATGCACGAGCAATAAAAACCTCCGAGTAAGAGCAGTTTTGCGGCCACCTTGTTTTTAGGTGCTTTCCTGGTGCCCCAGCACACTTGTATCCATCCTTCTTCACTGGAGAGGTCCGGCCGTTTTAATACCTGAACGAGCTGCTGTCTGTACTGAGGTGTCACAATGTCAGTACTTTCGACGTGAATTGTGTTGTCCCTAAAATAAAACATCCCAAACTTGAACTGCGCCATTGTAACTCAACTGCAACAACGCTTCCCTCAGCATCTACATTCAAGCAGGTTGCATTCGGGGGTAACCAATCAGCGGCAGCACAGCGCCAGGAGTACTTCAGGGTCAATTTGAAAAATGTCCACCACATGCAAATTTTCAATTTTGACATTGAAAATTGTCTGTCAGACGCAGACTCTACGTTCTTGCAAAAAAAAAAAAAAAAAAAGAGTAATTAAATTTTAAAAAAGTCTGTGTACACCGTAATGTACGGTCCCTCTCGGCCACCATAGTAATGTCCATGCACGCATGCGCACGTATCAGTAATGTTACAATGACGTTTTATCCAGGACATTGCGCGCGCCCTCTGCACTTTACTTTACCCATGGATGTATTTTACCGGGCTTAGAGAAAAACTGTAAAACCGCTCGCAGACATGGCACCCAAAAGACATTACAAAGAATATCTGCTGAATGAGTCGAGCCAACCTTCAAAGGTAGCCAAATACAGACGGCTAGCAAAAGAGAAAGAGGTATTTGAGCTTTCACATTTATTTTATTATCAACAACAGCAGTGATTATAGAATAAGATTAATAATTAATTTTAAATGCAAGGACCTTCTTGTTCATTGCAGAATACTTTAAACTGCAGAGGGAGTTACAAGAAATACCTCAGTGCATCCTGTACAACTAACAATAGAGAGGTCTTGAAAGAGGTAGACCATTTTTTTCATTCGCAACAATATGAATTGCAGATAGTGTTACATGCAAGTTGACATTCCAACTGCACTCCCCAGATTCCACTTTCAAATAACGGTGAACGAACATATTCTCTGGAGAAATATCCAGGAGACAATCCCACAACTAACAAACAGGTAAAAACAGTGATCATTACTATGTTTTATGCTTCCATTCTGAAATAAAATTAAGGGGTTCACAAAATACATATTACTTTCCTTTAAAGCTTTTATTCATCCATAATTTTATTTGTAATGTTTATCATACCCTAAATGTTTACAGTATGATAGTTAAATAAATCTATGTGCTGTCTCATGATCAGAATGTTCCCGATGAGGGCCTTGTTGCAGAAGGACCAAGCGGTCAGTCATCTTTAGAATGTTTGAGAGGAAAGCATCTTGTCAGTCCAATAAGAGAGCAACGGCTTCAGGACAGACCAAACAGAGATTCATCAGAGGTATTAAAATACCAGCAATTGAAACTGTTGATATTAATTGCTGTGTTATATTATATGTATAGTTTCTGTATAATTGTCATTTCAATTAAATTAAACGTGATGAAAATAATGATTGTCCTAGCCCCTACAGTGTATTTCCTTAAAATGAGACACAAACATATAGTATTGTCATTAATACTTCACTTGAGAATTTCCATGTATTATATCTTCATTATATGCAGCCTGCCGGAGAGGGAGTCTCCAGAAAGACCCACCCAGTGCTAGAATTGCCACCCTCCACCTACTCACACTGCACTTTTCAATTTTGTGGGGATCAACAAGATATGCAAATCGGACCAGAAGCACAGGTACTATAGTTACAAGTTACTAGTTTCATTTTTATGCTAAAAACAACCCCTTTAATCGATACAGAAAATGTGAATAGAGTAGTTTTTATTTTTTTAAACCGACGTCTTAAAATAGTAATATAGGCTACCGATAATAAACATGTATTGAAAGTGAACACCAGCAAGGTCTCATTTGGTCACAGAATTATAACTACATATAACTATTTCAAAGTATGATTGCATTATTCATTCATGTTTAATTTACATTGTAATTCAAGCAAATTAGTAGTTCCACATGAGGCTAACAAAGTTCCTAACAGGTGGCTGACTTATAGCCTACATTGGCACTTGATGGCTGTGACATATACCTTCCCTTAATTAATACAGTTCTTCAGTATGTGAAGCTGTAGTCACCATTTTCCTGGATATTATCCATCTGTTCGATCTTCACTGCACATATAATGCAAATGTGGCTTAACTTGCTTAATGTGACTTAAATCTGATGTTTTATTCCGCCAATACAACAATTTTGTTTTTTATTAAGCATTATTATGCAGTTTTGGCTTAATGTTTGAACTCACTGTCTTGATAGAAACAGATGCCCTGTCTTGCATCCACCCAAGGATTAGTGCTTTTCAGTATTCTTGTTTCTGATTTGTTAATAGAGTTCATTTGTTTTCTAGGTTTGGGCAAGGAGCTACACATTTTGTATATTTACTGAATATAGGCACTACATTCATCCTTTCCCCTGAAATCACATCAGTTTTATATGAAGCTAGTGTGTATTCCATTTGCATAACTCTCTGCTAACAACCCCAGAAGGCAACATGGTAAATTCTCTAAATGTAAATACTACCAGATGACTTGTAGTAGTTACCACTTATCTTTTGGAGCACTAGTATTGTTTTATATGTCAAAACTATAAAAGAAATGAAAATGAAAATATTTATGCTTACATTTATATTTTGCCAGGACATGTTAGAGAAGCAACCAGGATGCAATGTGCCTGCTACTCCACCTGATCAGCAAGAGACACCAAACCAACAGGTTATTAACATGTATTATTGTACAGTATGTTTTTTCTGTAAATCTGTAAGCAATCTCTTTTAATGCAGATGAATGTAACAGTTTTCTATCTTGTCTTTTTTTATGTCTTCACAGGCAGAGACATTTTTGTTGGATGGAGATGATCCAGCGTATCCTGGAGCTCCACTGACAAAGGGACAAAGTTTAATCTTACTGATGCCTTATGTACTAAGGCACAATGTGACAGGTGTGGCACTGGAACATCTACTGAAGATTGTCAATGAACATTTCCCTAGAATGGTACCAGTAACCACATACCTTTTTCACAAAGCTTATGGACAATATGGAAATTATGTCCCCCATTTTTACTGTCCAGCATGTGAAAACTACTTAGGGGTAAATAATACCAGTGAACTACAGTGTGGTGCTTGTAATGCAGTAACTAATTCAGAGAGCTGTCTCAAAAGTTTCTTTCTAGTGCTTAGTTTGGCTTCACAAATCAAAACATTGCTTGAACGAAACCAAAGTTTAAAAAAAGACTGGCAATGTGCAGATGTCATTTCAGATATACAGTGTGGAGAAGAGTACCAGAAACTCAAAGAATCAGGTGAATTAGGTGAGGATGACATAACTTTAATTTGGAACTGTGATGGAATTCCAGTTTTCAGGAGTTCAAAGTATCAAATCTGGCCCATTCAGTGCCAGGTTATAGAACTCGAACCTAAAGAACGCAAGGCAAATATCTGTCTTCCTTGTCTCTGGTTTGGCGAGAAGAAGCCAAACTTCTTAACATTTTTGAAGTCATTTGTTAATGAACTGCAAATTTTAGA
Organism: Epinephelus lanceolatus; assembly: GCF_041903045.1. Classification (NCBI taxonomy): domain Eukaryota; kingdom Metazoa; phylum Chordata; class Actinopteri; order Perciformes; family Serranidae; genus Epinephelus; species Epinephelus lanceolatus. The sequence continues at coordinate 2,768,249 of NC_135740.1, forward strand.
ACAAAATGGCATTAAATGGAAGGACTCAGCAAGGACTCTCCAAAGTGTATGCTCTGATATGCAGTTCAGATTCAGTTGCTCGCCCACTTCTAAGAAACACCAAACAGTTTAATGGCTTTTATGGATGTGATTTTTGTTACCATGTTGGTGGTGGTCCTTACACAAACAAAGGCCCAAAACCACATCTTAGAACTGAAGCTAAGCATTTTGATCACGCAATGGCTGCAACACCAGACAGTCCTGTAATGGGAGTAAAAGGACCTTCACCATTAATGAAACTCACAAAGTTTCAAATGATAAATGGATTTGTTCCAGAGTATCAGCATTGTGTCTGCCTTGGTGTGACAAGACAATTAGCAAAACTGTGGTTTGACTCAAGAAATCATGACAAAGAGTGGTACTTAGGAGCAAAATCAGACCGCATTGACAAAGAGCTCATTGCAATTCAACCCCCTGTTGAGATAACAAGAGTACCACGATCTGTGGCAGACAGAAAATATTGGAAAGCGTCAGAGTGAAGGTCATTCCTGTTATTCTATGCCCTGCCTTTACTGAATGGGGTCTTACTAAAGAAGTTCTGGAACCACCTTTTTCTGTTTGTGTTCGCAATGCACATTCTTTTGGGAGAAAAGGTGAAACGCTGTGATATTGAAGTAGCTGAAAGAGCTCTCAAGAAGTTCTCACTGCAGTTTGAGAAGTTATATGGTGCAGCAAATATGACATTTAATGTCCATCTTCTGACACACCTTGCGGCAAGTGTTAGGAACTGGGGCCCTTTGTGGGCCACATCAACTTTTTCCTTCGAATCATTTAATGGCACTTTGTTACAGTACTTCCATGGGACAACACATGTTCCAGAGCAAATAGTTAAAAGATTTCTTTGCTGGAGGAGTCTAACACAAAAAGCCGAAAAGTACATGGTAGATGCTAATGAAGGGGTGAAATGCATTTTTTCACATCTCCTAAACAGCAATGTATCAAGTTCTAATTCATCTAGCCTGGATGAAAATGTCAGGGTTTTTGGTAATCCCTGTCATCACAAACTGTCAGCATTAGAAAAACTTGCTATCAAAGACTTGCTAAGTGTTACAGTCGAACACTGTGTTTGTTATCACCGTTTCATTGTAAAAGGTGTACTGTATCATTCCAGCAGTAACAGAAGTCTAAAAAAAAGGATCAACTCAACAGTGGAGTTACAGGATGGAAAATTATGTAGAATTCTTTGCATGTCAGTATTCAGAGCAGGCGATTTGTCATTGCACTGTATATTGGTAAAGGAGCTTGTGAAGACTGATGGACAGCTCTGCAAGGATAGTCAACTGAACATTGCTTCCACTTTTATGTCTGAGGTGTCAGAATCTAGGAATGTTTATGCGGTGCCCACTGACCTGTTCCACAGGAAATGTGTTTTGATCCAATCAAGAGACAAACAATATGTTATTCCTCTACCAAATAATGTAGAGAGAGATTAAATAGTTACTGGGGAAGTTTGAGAAAAATTGCTGAAGCCACTGCCAAATTGTAAGAAATAGGGATTACATATCAGTGTGTATTCTTGGTGTGCCTTAAAACTAGTGGACAATGTCCAAAAATGGCAACTTCAGAGTATTAAATCTGTAAAAATGATAAGGCACATGGGCAAGCACACACACTGTGCAAGACTGTGCAAGACTGTGCTGTTAAACAGTTATACTATAACAGTTGTGGTATAACAAAATACAAACAAAATCGTAGGGGTGAATACTTTTGCAAGGCACTGTACCTGGCCTCAAAATGTTGAACTTTAACAGACTGTTTTCATGCAAAATCAAAGACTTTCAAAAGATTCATTTTTCTGTCAAGCAGCAAAGCAAATTTCCTGTTATCTACACATCTTAATATGTTCATAAGTGTAATGTGTTTTCTGATTGCTGTCAAATGTAAGTGAAACAATCCAAGCTTTGGAATAAGTACTTTCCATGTGATGATAAGAAATACACAAGGTTGTACTGTTTTTTTATTAGAAATACTGGTGAATACTGCATTACATAAAAGCACATGGTCAATTGAAAGGTGCTCTGTTGTTGATGTTCATGTTTATTCAAAATTCACCATTAAATTTGGAGAATGGATGGATTTTTAAATATTGCATAAAAACAACGGTGGTGTTGAAGTAATCCAAATACTTTATAACACTAATTGCTAACATTTTAAAATTGAAATAGAAAAGTAAGGATATTTTTTCAATTAGAAAAGGTATTGTTACATAACAGCATTGTTGCATTTTGCTGGTAAAATACATTATTTTAAAAGGTTGAAGAGAAAAGGTCAGCTGCAGAAATTAACTGTTATTGTACATTCTTTTAAACTGATCTTAGCACACTAAAAGAAATGCTACATACTGATGAATTTGTTCTGGTTTATAGTGTACTTATGAAGAATACACTAATTTACCACTGAAGTAGTATTCAATTATTAATATACTTATTTTAAGTGCACTTTAACACTGCTGTGCTAACAATGATATGAAAAAAAGTGTTATAAAAGTGAACTTATTGAAAGGGTGCTAAAAGTGCACTTGATAAAAGTAGATGCAAATACACTGACATTAAACTTATATTTAACGCATTCGAACTACATAATAAATAAATATACTAATCAAACACTTATATATATTTCAGTGTTAGTATATTTTATATGAATATACTTAATATGAATTTAAGTATTAGTACTAAATAGTGTACTTTATCTAAGTAAACTGAAGTACTACTGAGGAAATAATATATTTGTAATTAATACATTTATAATATATTTTTGGTTTACTTTATTTTAACACATAAAGTCAAAATGTGCTAGAAATGTACTTTCAGAAAATTAAGTACATTTTTAGTACATTAAAGTATATTACTTTTTTACCTGGGTAGGGATATTTTCGGCAGCATGCCTCTGAATTATGGGAGCCCAGCGGGGAGCGTTGGTGGCAGATGTTAAAGCGTCGGTGGCGGATGTTAAAGATTAACTCGATTTTCATTAAAACAAATCGATTTATCGCCCAGCCCTACAAGAAATTAAATCAAAAATACCATTGTAGGCTACACTGTAATAAATAATTCTTTGGTCAAGTAGATTTTAATTAATGTATTAGGTAAAAAGTATTCAATATAATTGTATTTTTGATTTTGTGGCAATTATTTAATAAAATTTAAATAAAAATGTTTGGAATAAAATCCACTCTTTATAGTTAAATACAACATAAGCATTCTGTTTATTTAATTCCAAATATAGAGAATATTGAGTGAATTCAAGTTAATGTAATCGGGCAGTTTTCAATCGAAAAGCGAGACAAGACAAGACATTTGAATCGAGGTGAATGCCCATCTACTTCCACATTGCTCATCTTGCAGAAAGTTTTGGCTGACTAAGGTAAGGAAACTTGTTGTTTTCACTGGGCTAGTAAGGACAATGCATGTATGGTGATATTACAATATAAAATGAGCTATCACGAAACTACTCCAGTTAACTCAATCATGTTGTAACTAAGACATCCGCTGGAAAAAATATTTTTTTCACGGGCCATTTAGTGAGTTATTACAGACACCGCTATCGGCTAACAGCTAACGGCGTCCCTACGTCGCCCCGGACGAAATGGTTGCGCAACGATTACGTCACATCCAGAGCCCGTAACTTTACAGGAACCTTCCTCGTACCTTCCTCTCAGTGGAGACACGGCGGTTGAGAGGGCCGAACGAGAGGATGTTCCTGTAGTAGTTCCTGCCCCCCAAAAAGTACCAAGGTTCAAGGTTCAAGGTTCAAGGTTTCTTTATGAATACCGGCTGGTAAATTTGTTGTGCAGACAGGCACTCGGCGATGCCAGTATAAAAAACATTCACACCCAGACATCATGACAGACAAATCACAAATAGAAAAACACAATATAATCAAAATACATGGTCATAGTCATAGGAATAGAAGTAAAAAAGTGCTTCTACATAGAAAAGTGCTTCTACATGTCCCTGGGGCCAACTGAAGTCAATATGAACAAGATCACCTTGTGGCTTTACTGTTCAGCATTACAATTGCTGTGGGTATGAAGCTACTTCTGTACAGTTTTGTCCTGCCCTTAGGGGCCACAAAACAACAGCCAGAGCGAAGGAGCTGGAACTCACCATGCAAAGGATGTGAGCCGTCGTTACAAATAGTGCTAGCTTTACGCTGCAGCTGTGTGTCATAGAGGGCTGCCATGGTGAGCTGAGGCTCACCAATTATCCTACCAGCCCATTTGATAATCTGGTTCAGGGAATTTTTGTCCTGCAGTGACAAATTACCAAACCAGGACACCAGGGCAAAAGATAACATGGACTCAATGAAAGCTCGATAAAATAGCCTGAGCATAGTTTTGTCAATGTTAAAACTGGACAATTTCCGAAGATAAAACAAACGCTGATGTCCTCTCTTACACACTGCTTCACAGTTCTTGTTAAAAGACAATTTAGAATCAATGACAGTCCCCAGATATTTGTAGCTTTCCACACATTCCACAGATTGGCCCCTAATGACTGTGGGATCACAATTTGGAGTCTGTGTCCTAAAGTCAATAATCATGTCCTTTGTCTTGGATATATTAAGCACCAAAAAAGAAAGATCACACCAACTAATAAAATCCTGCAAGACTGGACCATGGCTGGATTCATTGTTGTGCAACAAACTCACAATGACTGTGTCGTCTGCAAATTTTAAAATGTGCCTTTTCATAAACACTCTTGCACATGTTTGTGTAAAGAATAAAAAGTAAAGGAGAGAGAACACATCCCTGAGGTGAGCCAGTAGAGGAACATAGTGACTCAGATAAAATACCATTCACTTTGACTTTGGTTCTATCTGTTAAAAAATCTAAAATCCAACCCACCAAATTCTGGCTCAGCTGAAAGTGCTCGATAAGCCTTGTGGCTAAAATGTGAGGTTGGATGGTGTTAAAGGCACCAGGAACTTCTTCAGTGGAAACGGGCCTTCTCAGTACACTGAAAAGACTAATGATCAAACTGGTGTATGGTTTTACTTTAGTTGTTTTTGGCCTTTTTTCCTTGTTCTTTGCACTCATCGCAAACTGCTGATTTATCATTTCCAATGATAAATCATGCAGACGGAGACTCCAACAAATCTGCTGACGTCACCAGTTGCTTGGATAAAAGATGGCAGCGCCCTGGCAAAGGGCAAAATACTTTTTAGTTTTCCAGCAAACCTAGGTGAAATTCATGTTATATTTCAGAGCCATATCTTACCCAAGGTGAAATGCAAACGAACCACACTCATATTGACCAGTGTTTCATGTCCTCTTTAATGTTGGGACTGATAAGTGTATATGCTGGTGCAAGACCATGGATAGTGAATAAGGACTCTAAATAAACTTAATATTGAAATATTGTTTTAATTTGTCATCCATCCGGACATCGACATGGCTGACACACAGGCCCTTTATTAAAAATGTATTGTCCAGTGATGTGATGTGCTTGTAACATATTTTTGACAGTTTTATACTAAGACACTTACAATTTCATGTTGCAGGACACTGAGAACTTGGAACTTGAACAGCTCATCATGGCATTACTGTGACCAGAGCTTCTACAAGCAACAAGGACATTGGAATTGTCATAGAGGGTGTGGAAGTCATCACAGGACTTGGAGATATTGCCAGGGCTTGTTCTGTCCTCCTTGGCTTGAACTACGTGCTGAATCTGGATTACCCCAGTCAGCTGAAGTATACCTTTGAGGTTTTCCAAAAACTTTTCATGGAACTGGATAACTCAAAGCTGTCAAACAAAGTCCAGTCCCTCAAGAGCAAACTTCTGGCTTGAACTGGTTGCAGTGTACACTTTTGTGCTACACAATGCTTCTGCAGAGTTTGAAAATTGCACTTTTCAAAGTGCTATGTTTGCATGTTAGCACTGATTTGGATTTTATCCCAAGAATTAATTTGATATTTTATGTTCATGGACATATCATCATTGTGCAATATGAACTTTATTTTTTTGTTTTTATAAAATAGTTTAAAGTCAGCACTGTCATTTTCAAAGTTATGGTTTGAAATGAGACTAGTTGCAATGCACACTGTTTTGCTACACAATGTGTAGAAAGCCTAAGAGTGAATGGTTAATTTAGTAATAAAGTTATTTGGTAACATTCAATATCACAGTATTTTGTATTCTGTACTTTCTGGGACATAAACTAGTTACTGTATTCCTAAGAAAAAAAGAATATTTAGATTTAATTCATTGTATAGATTAAATTTAAATCAATTCATGTAAATGATTATTACTCAATTATTTATCATTGATATGTATAATTAAATTAATTTTTATTAGTACTATTTACACATTTAGAATTTTTATCTTTTTCATATCAACTCAATATTTTTGTTTAGGTTTTAATTAATTCCTTTTTGTTTTCTATTCAAATCTACTCATATTAAATGGATAATTATTAAGGGTCTCATTTAATTAATATTTACTCAATACCAAGCATAGTGAAATTTAATTAATAATATTGCTTGTAATCTGTTGCCTCATTTTAATTGAGTAGATTTGGTGTATTTTTTCTTACAGTGTATGGCAGACCATTTTCATTGCAGACTTCAAAGGGTTAATGAATTCATAAACAAATTATGTAATTCAAAAATCAAAAGAGAAATAAATAACTGAATCTAAACATTTAATTAAGAACACAGATTATGATCACACATTAAAAAGAGCAACTTCCTTTCCTAATTATATTTTCAATCCTCTGTCTTACTGTGTCAAATGTGGACACAGTCTAGTCCCCACAGTAGCTGCAGATATTTTAGTTACTGAGCAGTTTTGTAACCATCAAGCAAGTTACAGTACAAGATCAATGATTCTTCACCCTTAATATTCTGACATTATAGTTACTGGCCATATGGTCACTCCTCCAGAACAAAAGCTACACTGCTCTGCAGCCGCTTCTGACCAGTGTACAGCAGTGATACACAGCAGGAACAGGACAGCAGCTCACATTTACACCGTCACCATTGGTCCTTATTCACCATAAAGCACACACCTTCTCTCCTCTCTCAGAGTCCTCTGCCCTGTCAGATCAGCATATATACAAAGAGCCACCTGGTTGAATGGCACTGTCCAGGATTTAGCCAAGTTTGGCGAATCAAAGATATTACAGTTCCTGACATATCATTGGAAACTGATCAGGTCATCAAGTTTATTTTCCAGTGCCTATACAATGGTTAGCAGCATGTTAATTCAGCTGGTACCCATTTTCTCCATCTTTTCCTCGATGTTTACATTTGAAAACCTTGACCTGGGTAGCTAGCAGCTAGCTAGCTAGAAGTTGTCAGAAGGAGACTTTTCAGACTAGTGAGAGTTGATTTCCTCATCATGTTGAATGACTTGCAGCCACACACCACCAGCATCCAAAGCCAACCACAAAAGGTACTACCAACACTTGCAAAACAGGCATAATAGGCTACATTTAGCACAAACTTAGTAGAGCTAACAGAGAAGTGACTGGAAGCATCAGCACCTACGTCATTTCTCAGTAAAAACTCCTCACGGTGATTCAGTGACCAACTTCAGCTGACTCACCCGGCTGCTGTGACTATGAAGACGGCAACACCTCTGACGGGGGAGATGCAGAAACGCTGACCAATCAGAGCAGGCTTGGCGATTCAGGAGGGTGGCTCTCATGGCTAATTTGCATTGTTTTACCTCATTTTACCGGGAACTGCCCATTAGTTCGACAGCCCACTGTTCCGACCACATTAAACTCATTGTTCCTAAGTCTGTTCCGAAATCATCATGATGCCCTGTGGTTAAGGTCTGGTTAGGTTTAGGCACAAAAAAACACTTGGTTAGGGTCAGGAAAAGATCATGGTGTGGGTTAAAATGAAAAAGAAAGTGACAAACACATAAGCCGTGAGCCTGCTCCGCCTCAAGCCGTTCAGCACCGCGGACAGTCGGATTAATGCGATGTCGAACCAATGACATGGACCCATTTTACCAGCATAGGGCAAGTTTCACAGAAGGGCTATATGCAGAGGCTTAAACAGAAGCTAAAAGGAAAAGAAAAATATGTGGAGAAATGAAATCCATATGCCTCATTGAAATCTATATTCGATTTTTAAATCCCTGTTTTTATTCATTGATTAAATAATGTATAATATATGTGTAAATGTATTTATTGACTGTTTTATGTATTATTCTGATATTGATATTTCTGGTGTATCCTCTAGGGGTGAGTCCGTGTACACGTTTACATGTGTTTGAGATCATAAACAGTTATGAAAAATGAGTACACGTAAACGTTTTGTTTGTTTTTTTAGGGGGGAGGGGGTTGATACTAATTGTTGACTAACTGTGATAGACTGTGAATATGACAAGAAATGGTGTGAGACCGGGTCTGGCAACAGGTCAGTAGCCTACGTGCTCCGTTCCATTAAAACGGTGCGTCCGTTAAGGGGTGAGAGGACACGGAATTGTTTGCGCTTTTACGCACCGGTCAGTGGTGAAGTGGTGCACATGACTCGTGCAACGGATGGACGGACGGACGGACGGACGGACGGACGAGCCATGTATCTCGGTGCCACTTAAAAACAGGTAATACATCTGACTACATCTTTCCCACATCAAATATCCGTGATCGCCTAGACCCGTGTGTAAAAGCGCACACAATTCCATGTCCTCTCACCGCAGATGCTGTGATTTGATGGCCCGGTACTCATTGTAGCCCACTCTTATAAGACCAAATAATAATAATAATAAGTTACTGTGGACCTATATGCCATGCTTTTTAATAAAATCACCAGAGGAGTTCGCTGAAAAACAGGTAATGTCAGTCTGAATTTTTTGCGTGCATCCCTGGTGAAAATCGCTGACATGCATGGGAAATACGGCTTCTACAGGCTCGCCATAGCTTACTGACAGGACTCAGGGACCAGAATTTGGGATGGGGGACCGTCGGAATGGCGATATTTCGGAGTGGCGGCCTGTAACCATTGGTTAAATGGCCTGTTCGATTGGTATTTGGATAACTGGGGCTTTACTAGTATAATGCAATAGCGCCACCCAGCGGTGAAACATATGTACACGTTTCAGGGCTCGACCGTGCGAGCGTTTCACTTAGAATTGCAAATAAAAATAGGTGTGTGCGAACTGTAAAAAATATTTAGGGGCACATGTGCGCATAAAAAATCAGTCGAAGCAGCCTATATTTTTGTCAATAAAAAAATATGATAATCTAACCGCAAATGTTGGAGGAACTCCAGCCGCCTTCCCCGTGTGACATGGTTATGGGCGGTTTTCCAAGCCACTGTCAACACAATGAATATAAGCCCCACTGTCGGCAGGGTGGAAATAAGTCAAAGTGTGGCGGAGGCAGGGACGGTTTTTGCTGTGGGCAATGTGGGCGACCGCCCAGGGCGCAATCTATGTGAGGGCGCACTCACCAGTTTTCTAGACTACCGCTCATTTCCACATCAAGTTAATGGAGAGGGCGCTGGGACACTCCTATTATCACGTTTCAACCAGCAGCAGAAAGGAAAGGCGAATCCTGGCGGTTGTGGGTTGAACGGGGGTCACAGACAGGAATACGGCGGAGGCTCATAGTGCTCTGCGGCGCAAGATAACGGCTTACCAGTGACAGAGAAGTCCGACTCCATGTCCAGTAATTTCCTCTTTCGTTGGTGTCATGACTGCCCAGTAGTACCTGGACAACCGAGCCGTGGCAGCACACAGGTATATGACGTGTCAGAGGAGAAACGAGCCATTCACATTTCTCTCTTTGACCCAGGTAACGATCCACAAACCTCACCGCACTTTAGGGACTGTTCTTTACTTATGGAGGGACTGTTCTTTACTTGTCAGGGGAGGAGGGTGGCTGGTTAATTTTTATTTTATTTATTTATTTTATTTTGATCCCCCCTATGTTAATCACTTATTGATGCAGTTAGGGACCGTTCTCCACGGCCAGGCTGTCGGCTGGGTGGGAATAAGTCAAAGTGTGGCGGAGACGAGGGACCGGGAAAAGTGGCGGACCTCCGGGGAAGCCTGCTTCCCCTCCGGGGAAGCCTGCAGAGTTTCAGAGGACCTGGAGAATGTTTTAGGATAGAAATAACATTATATAAGATAATCATATTGCAAAGATAATAATTATGAGATAATAACATTAAAGACAAAATTAAATTGCAATACTTTTTCAAAACTTGATGATTTTACCTTTCTGTACATTTTGTATACAAATTCATTAAATAATTTTGCTTGTAAATGTCTATTTGCATCACGTTTATTACAGAAAACACATTATTTGATCAATTTACATTGTGCCCCTAAACTTCTTTGTGTGCTCCTTACTTTTTCAACTTAGGAGCACATGTGCTCCTTGGGAAAAAAGTTAGCGTTAAGCCCTGATTGTGATACTACTCAAAACCATGATACTTTCACTGGTATCGTACCGTGGGTCCCAATTTTGATACTGTGACAACACTAGTTACATGCATTGTGTCTTTTAAAAATACATTTTCATTTTCAGAGGAATGTACAGTTTCTGGTCATTAGATACAGTCTTCTTCAAAATACACTTACAACAACAGTAAAACACCTCATATTTACATTTATATCCTCGTGCAACAAAAGCATGCCGTTAGGTTTAATCATGGCCATCATGGTTTGGCTTAAAACTCACAGGATAGTATAACAAAAGGCTCCAGGGCCGAAAGTCCAGGGTTTGCTTGACCCATCCACCACCCCTCCTACCCACCTTAGAAGAACTTTTCAGCTTTTTATATTACATGATTGCCAGTGACCTATCACATTGCAGTGAAAGGTGCCTTTTTGTGCCAGAATCTGACGCTGAAATCATTGAAAAAGCAGCGATACTTGACAAGTTGAGAATGAGAACAAGCTGGAAACACATGGGGCACAGATGCAATGCCTCAAGTAAACAGAGCGGCACAGGGTCTTCTACCTGCTACACAACATTTGTTTTTGTCATGTGGTTTCTGCCAGCCTTACTGTGAGCATATTGAGTTTTACCAGATAATAAAGCAGTTGTTTAAGCAGGGTTTGGAAGCCTAGTCTACATATATTAGTACAGTATAGTACTGGTACTGTAATAATTAAGTGGATCATTTCAATCACTGGATGCATTCATTTGACTGATTTATTTTAATGTGAAATTTAAAAACACCTACAAGGCATTGCATTGCCTCTAATACAGTAAGGGTTGTCATCTGAATCCTTTTTTGGTACTCATGTTTTTTACAGTTCTTTCAAGTTTTTACCTGTTGGAGGGCCACAGAGTTGCACACACAGCAAAAAAATAGACAAGCCACATTAAATAACATTGAGACGCGCAGGGGCCATACAAGGGCTGTGCGGATGATCACAGCGTCTGTGGTTAGTGAAGCAGCATCAATTGATTATGATGGACACAATCTGCTTCAGGCATGCCGTGGCTGCTTAGGGCCCTGAACGGCTGCCTAGGGCCCAGTAGTGAGTACAGGGTCCCCAAGAGCACATGACATGAAGCCATACACTCAACATGCAAGTTGCATTGGCTTTGCAAATTACCCAAGCTCCCCACCTCCCCCCCAAAGTGGGTATTTACATCTTCAATGTGAGGATGAAACACAACTATTCTTCTGCTCACTAAAAGAGAGAAAGTTTTATGTCAGCAAATTACAGTGACATTAAGTTGATATGTTAGTTTGCAGTGCATCTCACTCTAACCTGTCTGTCTGTCTTGCTATTGTAGCTGGGCAGTGAATCTTTCAGTCTGTTTGTATCTTGCCTGTTTGTTACTCTCTCAGGCTGTGTTCTGTGACTCTGTGCCTGACAAAAGTGAGAGTGAAATACAGCTATTTATTACAGTTGACAAATGCCAACAGGCAATGGTGTTTATAAACTGCAGCTCAGAAAAGATAACCGCACCACATGTGAACATGCGTCCATATGCATGTGCATAAAATGAAACGTATGCTTTCCAGTAGCAACCTCTGTGGTCAGTCCAGACTAATATGAGTATGATGGCACTCTTCGCAAGTGATCACAGTGAGAAGATGATCTAGTCTCTCAGTTAAAGTTTACTCACAGCTCTGAACTAATGCAGGATGGAGAAGCAATTGATTGACATTGACTTTTAATTAAATATTGAATTTAAGCTGTTGAAATTTGAAAGATATGAGTTTCCAAACATATTTAAACCTTTTTTAATGCTTGTGTATGTCCAGTGTTCGATTATACTGCTGGGGTTAGGGGCCTCAGAAATATTTCTATGTGTGAATCAGTACAAAATAGTGCTATAAGATATTTCCTGGGTGTGCACAAATATGTTCCAAAGCTGGCTATAGTGAGGCACATGGGATGGGAATTGTGAGGTTCGCTGTAAGATACGTGTAGTTCAGTTCATGGCCGTAGCCAGCTATGAGGTCACTGAGATCCGGACCTCGGTAAAAATTTCAAAGAGAAAAAAACAGAAGAATCCCCAAACAGCATGGTAAACATATTAACACACGGTACAGCTTTTATTTTGAAACCACACGCAGGAAGTTATCTGATGTATTTGTGGTGACAGCGAGGTTATGGACCCAAAATGCAGACAGACCGAGGGAAAAGGGTTTAACAGTTTTATTGAGCCAGAATGATGCAGAGAACAAAGGAGATCCGGAGTCCAGGTGCAGAGTGGGATAACCAGGTGAGAGTGCTGGGCTGTGGGCTGCTGTGAGGCATGGAGGGAGACACTGGAAAAAAGATAGGAGAACGAGGGTCAAACACTCGACGAGCAAAAAACACAATCAAACTTGCAAGATTACTCAAATCACTGGAGGAATAGAGGAGCCAAGATACCACTGCGTGCAGTCACAAATACTCTGGCACTGAGGCTAGAGTCGGTGGCAGTCTTAAAGCCCGTTGATTGCAGATGACTCTCAGGTGTGCACACTCAGCCTCAGTGCAGGGCGGGGGAGGGGAGAAGTCTCTGGAGACAGGTAAACACAGCAGCACACAACCCACACAGGAAGTAGACTCCGGAAATGTTCATAAAATAAAAGCCAAGAATCCATGCTCACCACAGTACCCCCCTCTCAACAGACACCTCCTGGCGTCCTACCAGGCTTGTCCGGGTTAGCAGCATAAAAGTCTCTTAGCAGGGATGCGTCCAGAATGAGCCTCCGGGAGATCCATGAGTGCTCCTCAGGGCCATACCCCTCCCAATCGACCAACTACTGGAAACCCCGTCCTCGGGGCCGCACATCCAGAATCTGGGACACAGAGAAGGCGGGGTGGTCGTCAATGATCCGGGGGGGTGGAGGGGCGACAGCCGGAGGGCTCAGGTCACAGGAAGCGACAGGTTTCAGGAGGGACACATGGAAGGTAGGGTGGATCTTGAGAGAGTCCGGTAACTGGAGTCTGACAGCAGAGGGGTTAATGACTTTGACGACAGGGAAGGGACCAATGAAACGGGGTGACAGCTTACGTGACTCAGTCTGTAATGGGAGGTCGCGAGAAGAGAGCCACACCATCTGACCGGGACGGTACTCAGGGGCTGGGGACCGGTGTTCGTCCGCTATCCGCTTAGTCCGGGCTGCATTGCGGGTGAGTGTGGCTCTGGCGGTCCTCCACACCTCTCGCAGGCGCCTGACGTGCTCCCTCACCGACGGGGTGGCCACTGCTAGCTCCTGGTCAGGAAATAATGGGGGTTGAAAACCATAGCAACACATGAAGGGCGACATACCTGTGGCCGCGCTGGTGAGGGAGTTGTGCGCGTGCTCGATCCATGGGAGGTGGGAGCACCAGTGCAGCGCAGTCTCCAAACTTTGGTTGGCCCGCTCTGTCTGGCCGTTGGTCTGAGGATGGTAGCCAGAGGACAAGCTAGCTGTTGCGCCCAGGGACTTACAGAAATCCCTCCAAACCTGGGAGGAAAACTGTGGACCTCGGTCCGACACAATGTCACTGGGTATCCCATGAAGTCTGAAGACATGGGTAATCAGGAGATCAGAGGTCTCACAAGCTGAGGGAAGCTTGGGTAACAGCACGTAATGCACACACTTAGAAAATCTGTCAATGATGGTAAGGATAACTGTGTTACCTTCAGATGGCGGCAGTCCAGTGACGAAATCCAGAGCTATGTGAGACCAGGGACGGGATGGTATGGGTAGAGGGCGCAACAGACCCGCAGGAGGCAGATGAGAGGCTTTGCCCCGGGCGCAGACTGAGCAGGCCGCCACAAAGTCCCGGACGTCCCGGGCCATCTCTGGCCATCCCTGGCCACCAGAAACTTTGGCGGAGGAAGTGGAGCATTCTCTGGATCCCAGGATGGCAGGTGAGTTTTGACGAATGTCCCCACTGAAGCACCTGAGAACGGGCGGATTCCGGAACGAACCTCCGGTCCGGGGGTCCAGTCTTGGGGTCTGGTTGAGTCTTCAGCGCCTCCTCGATAACTGCCTCTATCTCCCAGGTGGCGGCACCGACGAAGCAGGTGGGTGGGAGGATGAGGTCCGGTTCACTGGTGTCTGAAGGAGAGCTGAAGATTCGGGAGAGGGCCTCAGGCTTGGTGTTGCGGGATCCGGGTCTGTAGGACATACTAAAGTTGAATCTGCTCAGAAAAAGTGCCCAGCGGGCTTGGCGGGAGTTGAGGCGCCGAGCAGAGCGCAGATAGGCGAGGTTCTTGTGGTCCGTCCAGATGATGAAAGGAAGGTGTGAACCCTCCAGCCAGTGCCTCCACTCCTGCAGGGCCCACACCACAGCCAGCAACTCTCAGTTACCCACATCATAATTTCTCTCCGCAGGAGACAGGTGGCGAGAAAAAAACGCACAGGGATGCAACCTCTGCGTCTTGGGGTCCCGTTGAGACAACACCGCTCCAGCACCAGAGTCGGAGGCGTCCACTTCCACCACGAATTGCAGCGACGGGTGAGGATGTTTTAAAACAGGAGCGGAGGTGGACAGAGCTTTCAATCTAGAGAATGCAGAGGCTGCCTCCGGAGACCAGAGGAAGGGAGTGTTAGGGGATGTGAGGCGAGAGAGAGGAGCAGCCACCTTACTGTAGTCCTGTATGAATCTCCGGTAGAAGTTTGCAAAGCCGAGGAAACGCTGCAACTCCTTGCGGGTGGTAGGAGTGGGCCAGTCCCTCACTGCCTGGGTCTTCACCGGGTCTGGCTGCAGCTGTCCCTGGGCTATCACATAACCCAGGAAACCAACCGACGAGGTGTGAAACTCACATTTCTCGGGTTTCACATAAAGGCAGTTCTCTAACAGCCTCTGAAGAACCAGACAGACGTGTTGCCGGTGCTTCTCCTCATCCCGGGAGAAGATGAGGATGTCATCCAAGTAGACGAACACGAACCGGTTCAGCATGTCCCAGAGCACGTCGTTGATCAGGGCCTGGAAGACAGCCGAGGCGTTGGTGAGTCCGAATGACATCACTAAATACTCGAAGTGACCAAGCGGGGTGTTGAATGCCGTCTTCCACTCATCTCCCTCCTTGATTCTGATGAGGTGGTAAGCATTCCGTAGGTCGAGCTTTGTGAAGATTCTGGCACTACACAGGGGTTCGAAGGAGGGATCAATGAGGGGAAGAGGATACTTATTTTTAACTGTGATCTCATTCAGGCCTCGGAAATCTATACAGGGGCGAAGGGAGGAATCTTTCTTTTTAACAAAAAAGAAACCAGCTCCTAGTGGAGAAGAGGATGGCCGAATGAGTCCTGAAGCTAAGGAGTCCTGGATGTAGGACTCCATGGCCTCCCTCTCAGGACGGGACAGATTGTAGAGACGGCTACTGGGAAGGGTGGCACCAGGAAGGAGGTCGATGGCACAATCATAGGGGCAGTGAGGGGGTAGGGATAAGGCCAGTTCCTTGCTGAACACAGTAGCGAGGTCATGATACTCTGAGGGAACACTGGTGAGAACAGGTTGAACTGGGGTTGCCATCTGTCGGCGGGAGAAGGGATTAGCGGATCTGAGGCAGTGGGAATGACAATGGACGCTCCAGTTGGTTATGGTGGCAGATCTCCAGTTAATTTGCGGATTGTGCAGTTGTAACCAGGGGAGACCAAGAACTATGGGGGATTGAGGAGAGGGAATGACAAAGAGCTGGAGATCTTCACGGTGATTTCTGGAGATGATAAGAGTTAAAGGGGCAGTGCAGTGGGTGACATTGGAGATAAGGCGGCCGTCTAAGGCTGTGACTTTCTTGGGAGTGGGAAGGGGCTCCAACGGGAGATTGAGTTGTTCAACTAACTCACTGTGAATGAAGTTGTCATCTGCACCAGAATCGATGAGGGTCTGCAGGGGTAGAGAGTCTCTCTCCCAGAGGAGGCAGGAGGGCACAGAGATTCGTTTAGGAGAGCTGGAAGGGGAAGAGGTGTGGCTCACCAGTGCGCTCTCACTTACTGATGAGCCTTGTCGTTTAACTTATGAGGGCAGGTGGCAAGGAAATGGCCAGCTTGGCCGCAGTAGA
Source organism: Epinephelus lanceolatus (assembly GCF_041903045.1). Lineage (NCBI taxonomy): Eukaryota > Metazoa > Chordata > Actinopteri > Perciformes > Serranidae > Epinephelus > Epinephelus lanceolatus. Next base: position 2,784,707 of record NC_135740.1, read on the forward strand.
TGCCGAGTCTCTGAGTGATGCATCTCTGCCGCTCATTAGGGTGCAACTTCGCCTGCCCCAACTGCATGGGCTCCTCCAGGGGCAGACTGGAGCTGGCAGGAGAGGGTGGCGAAGCAAAAGGTCTTGTCAGACCGGTAGAGGGAGCCATGCTACAAGGTCTGGATAATCGATGCTGAGTTCTCTCCCTGCGTCTTTCCCTCAAGCGATTATCTATGCGAATCACTAGAGAAATTAACTCCTCGAGTGAGCCTGGCTCATCTCTGGAGGCTAGCTCATCCTTAAGCTCGTCGGACAAGCTTCTCAAAAATACCCCCTTTAATTCTTGCTCCCCCCACCCGCTCTCTGAAGCTGCAATACGAAAATCAATGGAAAATTCTGCCACTGACTGAGACCCCTGAGAAAGGGAAAATAGGCGCTTAGCTGCCTCCTGGCCCTGAATAGGGTGATCAAAAACTCTGCGAAGCTCCTCAGAAAAACTAGAAAAAGAACTTAACAGGTGACTGCTGGTCCCAGATGGCTGTGGCCCATTTAGCGGCCTTACCCCGTAACAAATTAATGACATAAGCTATCCTGGCTCTATCGGTGGGATAACTAAAAGGCTGCTGGTCAAAAACTAAGGAACAACGTAGCAAAAAAACCCCTGCAGCTACCAATCTCCCCAGTGTAAGGCTCAGGAGGGGGAACATAGGGCTCCTTGGGGGAAGAGGGAGAGGGAGAGGTGGCTGAGGTGTTAGGAGGGGGAGCCGTACTCACAGTGGGAGTGGAGCCGGATGGCTGGGGAGGTAAGTGGGAGACGAGTTGCTCTGAGAGGTGGGAGACTTGAGCACTGAGGTCCTGTAGAGAGTCCATGAGACCTTGCAACATGTCCTCATGCTGTCTGAGCCGAATTCCTTGTTTGGCGAGAGCTCTCCTGACGGGGTCTGAGTCTGCTGGGTCCATGTTTGGCCAGAGTATTCTGTGGTGACAGCAAGGTTATGGACCCAAAATGCAGACAGACCGAGGGAAAAGGGTTTAACAGTTTTATTGAGCCAGAATGATGCAGAGAACAAAGGAGATCCGGAGTCCAGGTGCAGAGTGGGATAACCAGGTGAGAGTGCTGGGCTGTGGGCTGCTGTGAGGCACGGAGGGAGACACTGGAAAAAAGGTAGGAAAACGAGGGTTAAACACTCGACGAGCAAAAAACACAATCAAACTTGCAAGATTACTCAAATCACTGGAGGAATAGAGGAGCCAAGATACCACTGCGTGCAGTCGCAAATACTCTGGCACTGAGGCTAGAGTCGGTGGCAGTCTTAAAGCCCGTTGATTGCAGATGACTCTCAGGTGTGCACACTCAGCCTCAGCGCAGGGCGGGGGAGGGGAGAAGCCTCTGGAGACAGGTAAACACAGCAGCACACAACCCACACAGGAAGTAGACTCCGGAAATGTTCATAAAATAAAAGCCAAGAATCCATGCTCACCACAGTATTGGCGGAACATGGAAAACTTGAATTCAGTTGACAGGAAGACGATGATACTAGCTGACAGAAGAGGTGAGTGAATGACAGTTTCTTTATTACCCAATAAAGTTACAAGAGAGGTTAGGTGGTGTAGATACTTTATATACATATATATATATATATATATATATATATATATATATATATATATATATATATATACATATGACAAAAAATATTGAACTTTTTATGATATTCTAAATCATGGTGATGCACCTGTATGTTGTACACTAGATTTGACTGAGGTGGTTATTTGATAAATGCACTGGGTATCCCTCAGTCTATCTGAACACTATTCAGTGGCTTGAAGCCTTAAACCACATCAAATAATGTTGTTACATTATGCAGTGCTTTATTCGCTTATTTAAGGAGTACATGAACTCACATGTTTGTGTCATCTACTATTTAATTGTTGTTGTTGCATTACTCTTGCTAGCCTAGAATTTGATAATAATCACATGGAATAATTCAAACCCTTCATTCCAAATTATCTTCAAGCATTTTAATGTAAAGTAATCAATAAGGTCTAATCAACCTCCTTTATCCCCGCCCCTACAGAAATAAACAAGTCAGAAAGTGACAGAAGAGGGAACGAAAGATGAAAAAGAAAACATTTTCTCCAGAATACATTAGATTCATTTGTTAAAAAAAACCTAAGCCATGTGACAATGACTATGTATGTTTTTTATGTTGTTGTTTTTTTTATTATAGATTACGATATTGTGTGTAGTGTACAGCTTGGGTAGCGTACTTGTGTTTGTAGGTGTCATTTTGTTATGAACTTTGCTAAAACTGGTTAAAGGGGTCTCTTGGTCTCTCACCTCAATATTTCTCAGTGAAAATTTTCTAGAGTCCTTACAATAGAAAATCTCTCTCCCTCCCCTCTCTCTCAAAAGACCATTATTGTTGTACTAAACCTACTAGTACAAAGTAGCCTGCCATAGAAAAACTATCACCTCACTGTATAGGATTGTGTATAGCCTACTATAAATTAGCTACTAGCTAGAGTGGTCCAAACTGATGTTAAAATGCATATATTTTTTTTAGTCAAATAATGTGAACATTTTATGCAGCTGGGCCACATCCTCTGACTGTGGAAACTGGACGGTATGTTAATTTAGAGGAAGAAAGGTGGACTGTCCAATGTGTTGTCTAAATGATATAGAAAGTGAGTTTCATTTTGTTTTCTACTGTCCTTTGTACTGTGAACTGCGTGAAGTTTTGTTTAGTAAGATAAGAATGGACGTTGATTTTATGAATATGGACGATGCACAAAGACTGAGTTGGCTGTTCACATATGAAACATATAAATTAGCCAGGTAACTTTAACTTTAGCCAGACTAACTTTAAATAATATGCTAAAAACTGCCCAACTTATTTCTCTTAATAAGAGAAATCCTAAGTTTCTGTTTGACACCATCAGCTCTATTACATCCCCTGATGTTTTCTCGGCCCCCGTCTATTCTAAAACTGATTGTAATGTTTTTGCCAGCTTTATGGTGAACAAGGTCAATGACATCAGGGCTAATATTCCTCTAGCTGGTTCAAACCCTTGCACCATTCAGCCTCCCCGGTGTGAATGGTCCTTGTTTTCTTTGGTCTCACTGTCAGACATCAGTGCTGTCCTTGCCACCATGACACCGTCCTCTAGCCCTCTGGATATACTCCCAACATCACTGTTTCATGAAACTCTTGGCTCTATTGGCCCTTGTATCTTGTATAGTAGAGATTATAAATCAATCTCTCCAAACCGGTGTTGTCCCAGCTTTCTTTAAACAGGCAGTAGTGGAACCCAAATTAAAGAAACCAAACTTGGATCTTGTTGATTTGAAAAATTATAGGCCAATTTCTAAGCTCCCTTTTCTGGCTAAAATTCTGGAAAAGGTGGTAGCTGAACAACTAACTGCCTTTATTGACACAAATTCGATCTTTGACACCTTCCAATCAGGTTTCCGGAAAATACACTCCACTGAGACCGCCTTAATTAGAGTTTCAAGTGATGTCCTGATGGCAGCAGACTCTGGTCAATACACAGTCCTGGTACTGTTAGATCTTACCGCGGCATTTGACACGGTGGACCATAAAGTTTTACTAAATAGACTCAGAAACATTTTTGGGATTTCCGGTGCTGTTTTGAATTGGTTCAGGTCCTATATGACAGGAGTTTTTTGGTCCATGTCAATCAGTTTTTGTCAGACATGACAGGGCTAGCCTGCGGGGTTCCACAGGGATCAGTTCTTGGCCCTATTCTCTTTTTGCTTTATATGACCCCTCTTGGCCAGATTATCAGTTCAGTGATGTCTCTTATCATCTATATGCTGATGATGTTCAGCTCTACTGCTCTTTCAAGCAAACTGAGCTACACAAATTGGATAATTTAACTGCCTGCTTGACTGCCATCAAAAAATGTATAGATAACAATCTTCTTCAACTGAACTCTGCAAAGACTGAAACACTGATTATTGCCCCAGACAGTGCCATTCCCCTCATAAAGCAGCATTTAGGTCTGTTAGGCTTCTCTGTCCAACCTAGTTTACGTAATCTAGGAGTTGTGTTTGACAAGGACATGTCCTTGGACCTCCACTGTAAACAGTTGGTGAAGAACTGCTTTTATCACCTGCGGAATATCGCAAAACTGAGGTCCATGATTTCAAGAACTGAAATGGAGATGATTATTCATGCCTTTGTTTCATCTCGCATTGATTATTGTAATGCACTTTTTATGTGTTTTAACAAAAAGGCTGTAAATCGCCTTCAGACCGTGCAAAATGCAGCAGCAAGGCTTTTAACTGGGTCTAAGAAAAGGGATCACATCACCCCAATTCTATATTCCCTACATTGGCTACCAGTCAATTTTAGGATTCATTTTAAGATCTTGGTACTTACTTTTAGAGCCCTCCATGATCAAGCCCCCTCGTACATCACTGAGCTACTGAGACCCTATTCTCCCTCATGTTCACTAAGGTCATCTGATCAGAAACTTCTGATGGTCCCCCGCACCCATTTCAAAACACGAGGAGATTGTTCTTTCCAGGCCAGTGCTCCACGCCTTTGGAATGCACTACCTCTGACTCTGCATAGCACAGAGTCCACTGAAGGTTTTAAGAGAGAACTAAAAACTTATCTTTTTAGACAGGCTTTCTACTGAAGTTGATGTTTTTGGGCCTCTGTGACTTTATTTGTTGTCTGTGCCATTGTGTGTTTTCTGTGTTGTCTCTGTATTTTATTGCTTGTTATTCTTGCTGTAGCACTTGTGATTTTATCTGTGAAAAGTGCTATAGAAATAAAATTTACTTACTTACTTACTATTACTGGGTATGTGCAGAAAGCCTGGGAGAAGAGGAAAAAAGCTTTTTTATCAAGATAATGTATAGATATGTGATAGTTATGTTATATATAACATTTTCTGCTCTGTCTCCAGATGCTCTTTGTGTCCTGTCTTTGGCTCTCTGAGGGCTGTCTCTCTTTTTCTGTCTCCTCCTTCCTTATTATCTCTACTCTCATTTACTGGTAATAAAAAAAGGATACGAAACAGCACTGGTCAACTTGACTAAAAGCCTTACTCTGATATTGAATAGAAATAGAAAATGATGGTAATATAGGTTGTCTTCACACACACATACACACACAGGCATGCACGCACGCCCACACTCACACACACGAAACACCTGTAGCTGTCTCCTTACTGTCTGTCTGTCTCCTTGTCTCCTCCTCAGCTCTGTCTCTCTCCTTGTCTCCTCCTTAGCTCTGTCTCAGCTCCCTCACTTGATGTTGGTGTCTGTCTCTCTCTTTGTCTCCTCCTCAGCTCTGTCTCTCTCCTTTTTCTCCTCCTCAGCTCTGTCTCAGCTCCCTCACTTGGTGTTGGTGTCTGTCTCTCTCCTTGTCTCCTCTTCAGACACGCCAGTACCGCTTCTCTCCCTCCAGCTGTTGCACTAGTTGCGAGTTCACAGTCCTGGGCCCCGTGACAGATGAGCACCGAAGCAACGCCAGCATGCAGCTACAGTGCTCTGTGCTTTTCTCATGATCCTGCAGACGTTCGGGGTATTTCCAGTCAGAGTAGCCACTAACAAACTGGGTTTTCTTCATTGAAAAGAGCATGCAAGCAGAGCAAAAAATATTACCTGTGGATGGTGAATAGGTGATCCAGTCACGGGAAACGTTTTCTCCATTTTGTAGAAGGCTGTACAGCAGATGGTTAGTGAAGGAGCGCACTTTACCGCCCAAGCTGCCATCATGAGTTGATGCTGGATATCTGCTCGTGCGGTTATGAACGGCTGCAGGTCCACGATCAATAAGAACAGCTCACACGTTTTCACTCACTTCACCCCACAACGCCGGGTCCGACACTTCGTACATCCACTGAGAGCTGCCGGTGCTGTGACTGCAGCTAGCTACAGGTTGTGCTTCCTGTGGCATCTTCCTCTGGCTCCGGCTCCGGCTCCCGGTTAGCTAGCTTAGCTTGCACGGTGTTCTCCAACTCCAAAGCATCTTCACCCTGATTCTCCTGGCTCCGTTTGAGGAAGAAAGTTTGGATGGAAGGCACACGTTTTTAAAAAAGTTGCCTCCCTCTCCTCCTTTTCTTTTCTCGCTTACGTTTGGTACAACCACTTGTTTTGCTCATCTTTCACTTTCTATCACTGCTATCGCTCAGGACAGTCGCGTAGGGGCGGAGGCGGAGCAGCCTGTTACCATGGTTTCCACACTTGCACTTGACCAATTAAATCATTCTATTTAGGTAAAAAAATAATAATAATATCAGCGTGATTTTTATTTATTATATATGGTGTCATTTATTTGAAATTTGAACAAGAGGGATTTAGGGGAAAAAATATTATACAGTCGTTTTCTCCCATTCTGGCTGGGCCCATGGCTTGGCCCCGTCTGCGCATGGGCCTCTGGGCCTGTGCCCATAAAGCCCATTGTGTAATCCGGCCATGGTTGCTGTGTGTTAAATGTGTTGTATATCATTGAAAAGCACTGTGTCATAATTAGAAAAAGTGTAAACACATAACGTGTATTAACATTTATCTCACGTGTTAGTTGGCCAAAATTGTCCCTCAGTTACAATTCAGGGAACTCCTTTTCACATGCAATTAATCAGTTGATGGGTTGGTTGGTTAAAAAGCAGCGATCACAGTGTGTAATGACGCACAATGGCTTATTTGGCACTGTTAGACAGTGTGGTGGATTGGAGACTCCTAAAGGCGGGGATACTCAGGGACCAGGAAGACCCACTGGCCAACGATGATGAGTGGCTTATGAGCTGGTTCTGACTGCTACGTGCAGTGCTGCTGGATCTCTGTGCTGCGTCGGGCCCGGCATTACAAAGAAGCACCCACAGGAACCAAGCTGTGCCGGTGCTGTGCTGTACAATGTGGCACACCTGAAAAACTTGCCACTACAGCTTGACGTCCTGATCTCTATGCCCAGGCATTTTAGCCAAATGCTGCTGCTGCATGCCAGCTTCTGGATGTGATGTTTATTAAAGGAACTGTTACCTTTCTTAGATTTCACAGAGCACTCAGAAAAAATTTGAACATCCACAACTCCCACCTTCCTCCACAGTCCCATCCTCCTCCTCCTGCAACTCCACCTCCCTCCAAAGGCCTACTCCCCCCTCCTCCATTACATCCTCATTACGTCTATGATAGACATAGGCGTTGGCAAGGTAACGTTAGATACACGGAAGAGGAGCGCGAGTGTAACGTTACAACCAAGACAGTCAAACGCAACCCCGGAGTTTTAAAACTCAACCGGAGTCAGTGATGACTGATGAGTTTTAGAATAAGGTTACAGTGCTAACGTTAGATAGTAGTGTTAACATTACTAGTAAGTGGAAACGCACAAGGAAGATAACGTTTATGTTTCAGAGGCTACGTTACAGTAGGCTAACATTAGCCATTAGCAATTGGATGCTGTGTTGTCATAATGTTATGAACTGAACTTCTTTATTTGTCATTTTTATGCGCAGCACATAAACAAAATGACATTTTGCATACCCTAAGCAAAAAGAAACAAAATATTTAAAAACAATTTGTGCAACATATAAGAAAGAACATTGGAAGAGGCGGCGGTGTGGCCTCAGTCCATAAGAGAGACCTAACAATCACCATCATATCCGCTCCCTCCTTTCAGTCATTCAAACACATTGCTTTTAAACTCCCCGGCCCCGCTCCCCTGGTCACTACTGTCATTTACTGCCCTCCCAAGCCCAATCCATCTTTCCTCTCTGATTTCTCTGATTTTGTCACACAGCTCTCAGCCATCTCACCTTCTGTTCTTCTCCTCGGCGACTTCAACTACCACATTGACAACATTAACTGCAAACATGCCTCTGAATTTCTTGATCTACTGGACTGCCTCAATCTCACGCAACATGTCAACTTCCCCACTCACAACCATGGCCACACTTTGGACTTAGTCTGCTCCACCGGTCTCACCATCCAACAACTCTCCAGCATCAATCTCCACATCTCCGACCACTTGGCTATCATCATGGACATTCATCTCCCCACTCCCCTCCCCAAGGACAAACACATAATATCATTCAGAAACCTCAAATCCATCTCCCCTCAAGATTTCTCAGCTTCTCTTTCCAACACTCTGTCTACCTTCCCTCCCCCGCTGTCTGATGACCCCAGCGAGCTTGTCAACTACTACAACAACACTCTCTCCTCCTGTCTTGATCAACTGGTCCACATCAAAACCAAATCTGTCTCATTCACACACTCAGCCCTCTGGTACACCCCCGAACTCCGCCAAATGAAATCCCACAAGCGTCAGCTCGAAAGACTGCATAAAAAGACCAGTTTAACAGTTCATCACCAAGCCTACACAGACCACCTCCGACAGTACAAAGCCGCCCTCAATACTGCCCGCTCTACCTACTACTCCAACCTCATTCACACCGGCTCCAATAACCAAAAGGCTCTTTTTTCCACCGTAAACAGACTCCTTAATCCCAGTGACAATATTTCAAACTCATTCACCGTTGAAAAATGCAATTCCTTCCTCTCATTTTTCCAAACCAAAATTGACACCATCCACAGTTCTCTAACCACCCCCCACACCGCCCCACCCTCCTCACCCCCCTCCACCCATCTTATCACCCTGCCCCTCTCCAAATTCGCACCTGTCTCCCCAGCTGAGCTGTCTAAAATCATTTCAACCATGAAAACTTCCACCTGTATGCTAGATCCCATCCCATCCGCCATTGTTAAGCACTGCTTCCCCACCATCTCCCCGCTTGTCTCCAAAATTGTCAACTCCTCCCTCAGCTCTGCCTCTGCCCCTCTTTCTCTCAAACTGGCTGCAGTCACCCCATCATTAAAAAACCTGGTCTCAACCCTGACATCATGAGCAATTTCCGGCCCATTTCCAACCTCCCATTCCTCTCAAAAATCCTTGAATGTGTCGAGGCCTCACAGACCAAATCCCACCTCTACCAATAATGACCTCTTCGAACAATTTCAATCTGGATTCCGCACACAACACAGCACCGAAACTGCCCTCCTTAAAGTCACAAACGACCTCCTCCTCTCCTCAGACTCCGGCCTACTCTCCATCCTCATCCTCCTTGATCTCACCGCCACCTTTGACACCATCAACCACTCCATCCTACTCTCCCGCCTGCAAACCCTCCTCAGCATCACTGACAATGTCCTCACCTGGCTACATTCCTATCTCACTGACAGAAAACAATTCATCTTCATCAACAACTGCTCCTCCTCAGCTGCCCCCCTGTCCCAAGGCGTCCCCCAGGGTTCGGTGCTTGGTCCTCTCCTCTTCATCCTCTACCTCCTCCCCCTTGGTCAATCATCCGTCATCATGGTCTCTGTTTTCACTGCTACGCTGACGATATCCAGCTATACATCTCCACTAAATCCATCACTGTCACATCCTGTCAAACTGTCTCTCCAAAATTAAATCCTGGATGCAAGCAAACTTTCTTAAACTCAACTGTGACAAATCAGACATGATCCTAATTGGTCCAAATTCCCTCACCCAAACAGCCAAAGACTTCTACCTCACCATCGACAACTCCACCCTGTCCCCCTCCCCTCACTGCCGCAACCTTGGTATCACCTTCGACAGCAACCTCTCCTTCGACCAACACATCAAACAAGTCACTAAAACAGCCTTCTTTCACCTTAAAAACATTCCTCGCCTCCGCCCCTCTCGCAATGCTGCCGAAGCCCTGATCCACACCTTCATTACATCCCGCCTTGACTACTGCAATAGCATCCTTTATGGCACAACCTCCAAACTCCTCAATAAACGCCAATATATCTCACTCACACCCGCTCCCGCGACCACATCACCCCTGTCCTTCAGAACCTCCACTGGCTCCCTGTTCCACAATGCATCCACTTCAAACTCCTCCGACTCACCCATAAAGCCCTCCACAACCAGGCCCCCTCTTAACTCACAGACCTGCTCCATCCTTACACCCCTTCCTGCAGCCTCCGCTCTTCCAGTGCCAACCTTCTCACCGTCCCCAAGACCAAGCACAGAACCTGGGGGGACAGAGCCTTCTCCGTTGCTGCCCCCACCCTCTGGAACTCCCTCCCAAAACACATCCATGACTGCACTGACCTCCCATCATTCAAATCACTACTCAAAACTCACCTGTTCCGTTCTGCTTTTAATGTTTAGCTACTTTTATTCATTTACTTATTTACTTGTTTTTTCACTCCCATTACTATTCCTGTTTGTCTTCGATGTCTTTGCTGAAAATTATTGTTTTATTTGATGTTTTTGAACTGTCTCTGTAAAGTGACTTTGAGAACTTTGAAAAGCGCTTTTTAAATAAAATGTATTATTATTATCATTATTATTATATAGTGCAATAGTAAGATGAAAAGGGTTGACATTTCACAGTCAAAAACTCCACATCCTGAGAGCTTTGGTGGAACTTGTTTTTTAATTTATTTGCTAACATTAACCCCAGAAAACGTGAGCGAACATTCCGACTGGTTCATCACAAGACCGGCTGTACGTTTTATGAACGAGCAACACAGGGTTAAATGAGCTAAATGGGTGATTTTGGCCGCTACCTTGGTTTGTGTGTGTGTGTGTGTGTGCGCGTGCATGGGGGTCGTCCCTGCAAAGTAAACATTGCAGTGATGAAGTCAATGTTTACTGACAGTTACTTATATCTTGCCTTTTCACTTTATTAAGATCAGATTCTCCAGGTAAAATTACAATAATAAGGTGACTTGACTTGACCTATTACAGGACTTGACTTGACTGGACTTGACTTGACATAACCTGTGATTTGGCTTGACTTGACTTGCCCAAGAAAAAATGACTTGGGACTTACTTGAGACTTGAAGGTTAAGACTTGAGACTTACTTGAGACTTGCACATGTGTGACTTGGTCCCATCTCTGGTCTGAGGTGGCAGCATTTACAGCATCTGCCAGCAGCTGCCACTCCACTGCATTTTTTAGCCTTAGCAATGTCCATACAAAGTCAAGTCCACCAAACAACATTGTCTCTCTGTTATCAACCTGCCCAACAAAACTTCAACTTCACATTGTTTCATGTTTTTTTACCTTTTAATTTTACATTTACAGTGCTCTCCTTGGTGCTGTTTCTTGTTAATGAATATTAATTCAGGGCTTTTCACTGGCCATTTATAGGCATCTATAGGTAGGGCAAGACGCTCACTCACCTGCGCCACATTTTGAGTTGATTGTGATTTCTAAAGAGAAACCGGTGTGGGACATAAGTGCGCACTGTGTTATAAATCAGGATATTTTTGTGCATCACCTTTAGTCACCTTTCCTATGCACAGTTTTATAAATAAGGCCCCAGGCATCACAAGTTAATGCCACCCTTCCTGTTGAACTCAAAGAATCCTTAACTTCATGCTACACTTCCCTGTAGAGCTTGGGTGTGGCCATGTCGGTGAAAAACGAAAAAGGATGGAGTCACGTACCTGGGTAAGCCTTTGCTGTCTGGACACAGATCTTTGCACATGAAGTAGGTGCTGGACTGTTATTTTCTTAGCTCTCTCAGAGTTGGATGGTAGTTTTGGCAAGCTACGTTTGTCCAGTGTTGGTTGATTTTTAGCAGAGCAGGTTTAGCATTAGCTTGACAGTCAGTGGCTAATGCTAACTCTGGATGGTGGATTGTGAAGTGAGTGCTCGTGTTTGTAGTATTCCCAGAGTATTTTATTCTCATATGACACTGCTTGCATATTGCATGTGTCATAACAGCTCTTACAGGTGCTAAAGGATGCCTTGGTGCACTTCTGTAGCACATCATGAAATTTTTTGAAATTCAGTGGCTTCTTATTCAACCTTTTCCTCTCATGATGAGATATATAAAAGAGGCAGCTTGAGGAATTAAATACATACTAGTTCCTCTTCAACTTTAACTTCTAAAATCAATGTGGTCAGCCATTACAGATTTATATATTTAAAAAAACAGAATTATTTTATCTCTCTTAAGTGGGATTAACCACATAAAACGTAAGTGTGTATGGTCCTTGATTCAGGGGATTAATAAATTACAGTTGCAATAGTTTCCTCACGGTCACAGCCTTCAGTAATAAAACAGCCATTGTGCATGCTTCATATAAACACATTTATACAGCAACACAGCATCTGTGATATTATTATTATTATTAATTTATGCTATAACTGTTGCAACAGTACATCAGGTGTAACCCTGGCAAGTAGTCACAATAGATAGATTGGTAGTCATCACATCTATCTCATACTCTGTGTGGTGTGTTGATGTGCAAAATGAATAACTGTTCATTCTTGTTATTCAAGAATGAATTCATGAAGAACATCTTAAACAAAGGGCAGCAGTGATGTGTAAAGTTGGCAGATTTTGTTGTAAAAAGAGCAAACATGGTGTAAGTCAAGACAGTTCCTTATATATGCAATAAGTTTTTGGTCAAACACTATATCCCTTCAACCTGTATATTGAACTGTTTAGAATTTTAAATATTTGAGCCCTAAGGCAACCACATACACACTGTACCATAGCCAATGAGTCATAATAAAATTTCTCCCTTTGTTTTTCTAAATAAAAAATGGGCATAGGCACCGATGTGTGTAGATGCCTCTGAGCTCAGGCACCCATGGGCGACTGTGAGTACACAAGTAAATCATTCCGTGTTGAATGTTGGTTTAAAAAGAAGAGCAATGTCCAATGTAGCTTCATAGAAATTTGAAGTTTTGACTGTGAGATTAATCTGTGTCATAACTTAAAGTGGAAGTTCCGTTTTTTACAACCTGGACCTTATTTCTGGCATTAAATATGGTTGTTTACTCACCCAGATAAGTTTGGTGTCATTTGGAGTCCTTTGGAAGATATTTAGATCCGCGAGAGCCGCGTACATCCATATAGTGGGGATGATCGGGGCACCGACAATGAGGTTCTAAATAACACATTATCTGCCGCCAGAGGCAATTCGTAAAGACAATCCTCTTTACCGCCGAAACATTCAACTTCCCCTTTAAGGCTGTGCAATTAATCGTCAGGTGTATGGTACACCCAGCACACACCTGATTAATCACTTAATCCAATAGTATAGGACAGGAAATACTCATGCCCACTTCCTTTCAGGAAGTAGTGGAGCTGGTGCACAGAGCCTATTGTCAGTCCGAAGGCATTTAATATGGCAGCTTGATCAATCAATTCAATCAATCAATCAATTTTATTTATAAAGCCCAATATCACAAATCACAATTTGCCTCACAGGGCTTTACAGCATACAACATCCCTCTGTCCTTTGGACTCTCACAGCGGATAAGGAAAAACTCCCCAAAAAAACCCCTTTAACGGGGAAAAAAAACGGTAGAAACCTCAGGAAGAGCAACTGAGGAGGGATCCCTCTTCCAGGACGGACAGAAGTGCAATAGATGTCGTACAGAACAGATCAGCATAATAAATTAACAGTAATCCACATGACACAATGAGACAGAAAGAGAGAGAGAGAGATGCAGGACAGACGGTAATGACAGTAGCTTACAACAACATTAATGAAAGTAATAATATTATTGTTATAGTTCTGGCTACTGTGGTACAATATGTTGAAAGTATATATTAGTATCTGGCAGTATACATCTGATAATCATATGTGTATAATAACAGTAGAAGTATGACTAATGACTAATGATGGCAGCAGCAGGAGGCATCTAGCAGGACCACGGCAGCAGCACAACCACACATGTCACGCTATCCAGGCACTGCCGCAATATGAGTTGACCTGAGAGACAGTGGAGCACAAAGGCTCCGGAGAAGAAGCTGAGTTAGTGACATCCAGAATGGCCGAGTTAGCAAGATGCAGTAATAGGATACGAGAGAGAGAGAGAGAGAGAGAGAGAGAGAGAGAGAGAGAGAAGGAGAGAAGGTGCCCGGTGTATTATAGGGGGGTCCTCCGGCAGACTAGGCCTAAATCAGCCTAACTAGGGGCTGGTACAGGGCAAGCCTGAGTCAGCCCTAACTATAAGCTTTATCAAAGAGGAAAGTCTTAAGTCTAGTCTTAAATGTGGAGACGGTGTCTGCCTCCCGGACCGCAACAGGAAGATGATTCCACAGGAGAGGAGCCTGATAGCTGAAGGCTCTGGCTCCTGATCTACTTTTGGAGACTTTAGGGGCCACGAGTAACCCTGCATTCTCAGAGCGCAGTGTTCTGGTGGGATTATATGGCACTATGAGCTCTCTAAGATATGACGGAGCTTGACCATTTAGAGCTTTATAAGTTAACAGTAGGATTTTAAATTCAATTCTGGATTTTACAGGGAGCCAGTGCAGAGAAGCTAAAACAGGAGAAATATGATCTTGTTTCTTAGTTCCTGTTAGTACATGTGCCGCTGCATTCTGAATTAGCTGGAGAGTTTTTAAGGACTTACTAGAGCTACCTGATAATAGAGAGTTACAGTTATCCAGCCTTGAGGTAACAAAAGCGTGGACCAATTTTTCTGCATCTTTTCGGGTCAGGATAGGCCTAAATTTTGCAATATTACACAGATGAAAAAATGCAGTCCGTGAGGTTTGTTTTAAATGAGAATTAAAAGACTAATCTTGATCAAATGTTACTCCGAGGTTTCTTATGGTAGTGCTAGAGGCCAGAGCAATGCCATCTAGAGAAACTATGTCATCAGATAAAGAGTCTCTGAGTTGTTTGGGGCCAAGAACAATAATTTCAGTTTTGTCTGAATTTAACATCAGGAAATTGGTGCTCATCCAGGTTTTTATGTCTTTAAGGCAGTTATGGATCAGTGGCCTTCTGATAAAGTACCAAGTAAACCCATCTGCCATAATGACATAGTATAAAGAGCAACAAAGTCTGACTGGTGTGGTGGTGGATGGGTCAAATAAACATAGGAGTTTCACCCAGGAGACTGCTGTTCATGTCCTGTGTGAATACTGAGTGCTTTTTATGTTACATTGTAGTAAAGAGATTCCACATTTAACAGCAGCAAAACTACATCAGAACAGTCAGAACACTCCTACACAACTCATGCAGTATAATCACTGGCGCCTACCCCTATAGGCCATTAAGGCAAATGCCCCTCCACTTTTCAAGGTGGGGGGGCAAAACTCATATTTTGCCCCCCCACTTTTTTCAACTCTTTTTAAGTCAAAACGTTGTTGCATAATATTTAATTGAATATTTTCAATATAAAATGTAATTAAAATTTAAATAAATTAATCTTATTTACATTTAAATAATCGTATTTGAATTATTCTGCACCCCATTTTCAATCCAAGTGGCATATTCCAGGCAGTAGGGAGCAAGTGCACCATGGTTGCCATGTCCGCTTATTAGAAGGGGTTTGGATTGTTTGTATTTCTGTAAATTTGCTTTCAAATACTGGTAGTTAGCTTGCCTGTTTTAGCTGTGGATGCATTTCACGTTTTCGCCATTGTAGTTTAAGACACATTAAAGGGCCAGTGTGTAATATTTGGCATGGTTTATTGTCAATCTGAATCTGAATCTGAATATTCTACCCATTAATATGTTTATACAAGTGTATGATCGCTATAAAATAAATTTCGTTTGGTTTTCATAGCCTTATAATTATGCTTTTATATATATATATATATAGCAAGGGCCTTGCTTTAGAGAGGTCGCCATCTTGCGCCGCCATGTATGTACGGCAGACCGAGTGGACAATCCAGCCAGCCAGAGAACGCGTTTCGCGTGTATAAATGAACCAACGAAGACAGTGGAAGGAAGGAAGAAGGAGGAGGAAACAGCAGTGTTAGTAGTTCGTCGATAGAGAGTAGTGAAAAGTTTTTTTAGTTATAAAGTTTGCGAACAGACCACACTTATCACGCAACAGGAGAGAATGAATCCGAACCATCATCTGCGAGGAAAAGAAGACGCAACTTCACTCCTTGTGATGCACTCTCTGCGGCGCTGTTCCTCCTGGTGATATCTCCCCAACAATGGCAGCAGTAGCACCGAATCCCATTATGTGCATTCAGCCTCTCTTCTCACACGCTCAGCATCAAACACATGGAATTCCTCATCTGTATGCTCCGGCTCAAACAGGTATGGCTCTGGGTCTGTGTCCGCTACAAGAAACTCTTCAAAATCGCGTTCAAAGTCGTCCATTGCAGCTACTATATTCCGGAGATATTGCTAGGCTAAATAAACAGCTGAGCACTGTTTACCGGCTACGCTGTCAGTCAGTGTGCGGGCTGGAGGTTGGCGGAGCAGAGAGGGGAGCGGGGTCCCCACTTAGTATCGTAAACGAGTATGTGTGTAAAGTTATGAAGTGTGTCTGTTACGCCAGAAGAGTCAGAGTTTGGGACGGAGTGGTGTGTTACCGGAGTTTCTGGAGTGCTCAAATAAACGGGCCTTTTTCCCGAACGCTCCTCTGGTCTCCTGCTCGTGAGGGATTCATTACAATATGTAACATGGCTTAGATTTCTAAATAAACATTCACCTCGTCGCTAGATAGACCTACTCCTGAAAAACTCGTGCGCAAGGCTTTTTGTCCCTACGAGGCCACCGTCATTTACCCGATGGGAGGGGTGAGTGAGTGAGCCCTGCAATCTAGAATTTGACCACTGATGTCATTGTTTCCAACGGTTTTCAACCCATTTTACACACTGGCCCTTTAATGATAAAAACGGGAAAGATGTGGAGAAGCAGCTTGTCTGACTGCGTGTTTCACTCCGGACATCTGGCGCTGCTCTCTGCACGGCATACTGTAGCAGAAGCTGTACAGTCTGGTACAGTGTGCCACAGACTGTAGGGTAGGCCTACATGAAAAACCAACCATGAA
Organism: Epinephelus lanceolatus; assembly: GCF_041903045.1. Lineage (NCBI taxonomy): Eukaryota > Metazoa > Chordata > Actinopteri > Perciformes > Serranidae > Epinephelus > Epinephelus lanceolatus. The sequence continues at coordinate 2,801,468 of NC_135740.1, forward strand.
ACGTCAGCTAACTATCCATAACTTATGGAACAATAAGATAAGGAAAAAAAACGTGTCGTGACCAGACGTCCCACATTGCGTGGGACTGCACAGCTTTTCTGTCTCTTTTCTCGCGTCACACAAATTGAGACCATGTCCCGCATGATTGGTTGTCAACCGTGCTTGCATTCACCCTCAAAGAGAAGAAGCTGCGTGCAGCGGCCGGCCCACGTAGGCTCTCTGTTTATTGTCATAGTAACACCGCATGTGCTTTTAAGCCCTATAGGGCTCGCCCCTCCCGCCCCATATAGCAACTATTTCAACCTCCTTGATCGCAACAGGTGACACTCGTTAGCTAATGACACTCGCGCGGTGCGGCGCAAGTGTCCATAGGCTCTTTGGAGATGAACTGCGCCTCGCCTGGAAAGTAGATGAGAGCAGGCAGCCGCAGCGGGGCCGGTGACAAAAAGCTGCGGTGAAGTCGTACAGTTTCCCGACAGTTTCCAGCAGCCTTCAGTCCATAGGCCTACAGGGAGTCACAGACACACTTACATCCTGTCTGGAATGATGTCAATTCATTAAAAAAGTGATCAGACCCATATATATGTTATAAAACATATATGTTTTCAGTCTCCAGTTGTTTTTGTTTTGATAGATTAATTTATTAAAATGCTTTACAGGTGATTATAGTTTATGTTCATGGTTTATCCTCTATTTGACATGAATTCTCCTGTAAATCAGCATCATATCAGTTTGACCTGTCCCCTCAACTACACAGGCTAAATAAACTGTGTTTGACTGTAAGGTTCATATTTTCAGGGGAAAAAATACAAGACAACAGCTTTCATTAAGGCTCAGTCAGATACAGTCAGGGCTTCACATCTGTAGGCTACAGATGTTATTATAAGAATCCTCAAATCCCACTGACCACAAGTCTCTGTGTTGCTAAATACTTCAATAAACAAAACAGTCCAGTGTTAATGTACAGTAGACTACGTATAGTTTATGATGAATGTATTTAGTCTCTGATGACTAAACTTCGCGCTAGGGGCGGGTGTCCCACATTGTCCCTCACAAACCTACTCCTTGTCCCACATTTGGTTTATTGGGACCTAGTCACCCTACCTACAGTTGTGACCAATGCAGCGTTAATGCAGAGCCCTCCAGCGTTATGTTGTTCTGGACAGTTGAAAAAAAATGTGTAACTTCTGCCTTTTCAATCAAATTTGTAAATTGTTAAAATGGTATTTGAATGTCTCATTTCTTTAAATTAATTGGTCTTGCGACATAGCATTGAGACTCATAATCAATAAATTTATTGGAATATGTTTTGTTTCTGGTTTTTCGCACATCCTTACTCAGGTCATATTTTGCCCCCCCACTTTTACACAAAGTTAGGCGCCCATGAGTATAATCCAAGTCTCATTTAGCCAGTCGTATGCCCAGTACTTCCAAAACACATGCATTTTCCTGGAATGTTACGATATAACACACCTCTTCCTATGAGAAGTGTACCCTGAGCATGCCTGAGCATGCACACATGTATGAGCTCCACTTGAGCATAGTTCAAATGCATGCAGTTTTCTTATACACAAATGGTCATTTTGCGGATGAATTATTATTTCAAGTTATTGTTGCTGATTATACTTGATGCTTAAAAAAAACAATCTGTAACAAGGTTTTACAATACAGCATAATATTTTCATGACCTGATCATTATGATATGATACTGAAATGTGTTATTTTATGGAGCTATTCCTGTTTTTTAAGTATGTTATTTAGGCTTGTAATAACTTGATTGCAGATATCTTGGGTCAGTCTCATTTCCCAAAGACCTGGCTTAGCCTCCTTTGGGATGAAGTCTTTCATCAAGTACCAAACATGCTCGATGGGATTCAAATACAGTGACTCTGGCAGTCTTCACCCAGTTGATCCCCATCAATGCAACACAGGTTGCAGCAGCAGCATGCCTCCAACCATTATTCTGGAGGAAGCAACGATCCAACCCAAAATGTCCCCTGATATATGGTGTTGCTACTTCTATGATTATACTGTTCTCAAAATAGTGCCTGTCCATGATTTCCTTAAAGATGACCATCGGACCTGGACCATGTCATAAAATCATCCCCCAGACATGGAGCTTTAAGGGGTGTTCAGGATTCGGTTTGGAAACAAAGTGGTCCTTTTTGTTAAAACTAAGCCTGGCATAGTGTTCCAAAGCTGCTCTTCTATCCAGAAACACCACACCATGCCACATCTCAATGGACTGCACCCACCCAAGGGCTTGCCTCAGTGGAGAGATGTAGGCTTTCCATATTCTCACTACAGGTTTCTGCAGGTGTGCATATACTGGTCAGGTGCAGAGGAACACCAACATTTTTTGAAGTTTTGATTTTCTGCTGTTTATCTTTGTCAGTTGTCTCATCATTAGTATAGCTTTTATCTCCTCACCAGTGGCAGCCAGGATATTACTGTGGAAGTCAAAGATATATACCATCAAAACAAAACCTTAACTTACTTAGAGGAATGCATTTTATAGGCTACACCAAAGAATACAATGCATTTTGCCACTTCTCAACTGTTTCAGAGATTGTCATAAAGTTTTGAAAAACTTACTAAATGCACTGTTATGATTTCATTCATTCATTTTCCATAACAGCTTAAATTGTTAGTGCTTGTAGGGGGGCTGGAGCCTATCCTTGGTGATATTGGGCGAGAAGTATGGTACACCCTGGACAGGTCGCCATACTATCACAGTGCTGACGCACAGAGACAGACAACCTCACATTCACACCTACGGCCAATTTTGTCACCCATCACCCTAGCCTGCATGTCTTTGGACTGTGGGAGGAAGTCGGCATACCCCGAGAGAATCTACACTGACATGGAGAGAACATGCAAACTGCGCACAGAGGGGGTCCCCCACCCTGGGTTTCAACCCCCCCCCCACCCCGGTTTCAAACCAGAAACCCTCTTGCTGTGAGGCGACAATGCTACCCACTGTACCATCGTGCCACCCACTGTCGCGAGTTGCAACTGTTAATTCTTTACTACTATTAAATACTAATCTGCACCAGTAAGTATTGACTCTCCTTAAAGTGATGTCGTGCAGTTCTCAGTGTTACTTTGACTCCAAGGCTTGCAAAATGTTGATGGATCTCCTTTGCCAACTCAAAGCCAATTGAACAAGTTACCATCAAGTGCAGCATATACTTAGGTGATGCACTGTCCCTGCTACTATCCTGCATAGGCCTGAACCCCCTCAGCCAACTCATCGCAAAGAGTGGCAGGGTGTAAGATGCAGGCAGGAAGAGAATACATGGAACGCCATAATATGGCTAAGTGGCTGGCATAGTGTGAGGGAACATCTCCACTGAGTATGGGCTGGAAGTCCCAAGGTCACAATGGCAGACACCTCCTAAGGTGGTTGAGAATGACTGAGCTAAGATCCTGTGGGACTTCCAGATCCAGACTGACAAACTGGTGATGGCTAACCAACCAGCTTTGGATTTATATATATAGTATATATATTGTAGGAATCTACACTCATAAACAAATGATTTGTCTCCTATGGTCTGATGCATTTTCAGCACAAATGCTTTTCTCATAACTCCACAAGGTGAAGACTTGCCACAATATGTAAATAACCAAGAGCAGATTATGTTAAAATGTTAGCTCAGATGGCAAAGCTCAGGGACAGTTACATTGTTGTCACAAGTATGTTTTGCATAATCAGAGTGAATATAGGGTTGATGGACTCGAAGGTTCCCTGATGGGTTACATAAAGTAAAAAAAAAAGGATCTATGAAAGAACAATGCTGCCACATGTTGAGTTTTTGAGGCAAGAAAGTGGATTTATATTCAGTCATCGGCTCTGATAATTTGTGCATGTGTGTGTGTTTGTGTATACATGAGGGAGTGTGAAATCAATATCTCATGTGTGCACCAGGTCTGGAGCAAATCTGTCTCAGTGATTTGTTGGAATGTGTCTGAAGTTTGCCTGCAGGTACAAGTCTGGAGCAAATCACTGGCTCTGAACTCCAAAACCTGATAATTGGATATATGAGGAAATCATAAATAACTGCCCCCTTTCTTCTACAGCACAATGTGGGTTTAACATTAAGACCCTGAAGATGGAGTGGCTGTAAAGTATTCAAGCCCTGACCTGACATCACATGATCACATAACCTGCTTCTCCAAATACACCTCTTCAAAACATAAACATAATCAGCTTTAGTTTTTATTGCTTAATGTGACTGCAGTTGTCTTTGTAAGAGTATGTTAGTACAACAGAGAGGCAGAATGATTATGTGACTTCAGTTTTGTTGGTGGAGCCAGTTATTCTCTGCATTCATTCATTTGGTGTCAAAGCTTCCCAAGGCGGCCATTTTGTGACATCACCTGAAGTCACCTGAAGCCTGGCTCCAGATCATTTACTATGTGGGGGTCACTTTGCTATCTTTCTCTTCTGGGAGCTGAAGCCCTGCATGCTGTCCTAAATGTCACCCCCAAAATGATCCACTATATGAATTCACCCTCTTTCTATGCCTTACATAACTGTGCTTGTGAGCACCTCCATGACGGCATTTATTTCCTACACTGAAGCACTGATGAATTAAAGTAACACTTTGCATCCAGTTCGTTTAATCCATTGGGGGTTACAGGATTAATTTAAGGGCTCACAAGATGATTACCAGGATAGGAGATAGAGAAATCACATTTCCACTACACAGACTGTTTATTTTATCTGATGTTTTCTAATCTTTTCTAATCTTTTATTTTCATGGCAAAACACTTGATAGTAATAACTCTAAATAACAAAACAAAACTAACAAAAGCTCTGAAAAGGGAACTATGAGCATTAATTAGTTTAACTATTCACAGCTCAGGCATATGCAGCCTGTGACATGGTGTTGCAGAATTTGCTTCACCATAACCTTTTAATGACCACAAAGCAATTGAATTTTTTATCTTAACTTATTTATTTGCATTTTTATTTATATTATATTTTTTATTTGAGCATATGAATTAGTGCCTGAGGCATATCGCCAAAAATTGAAGCTTACACAAACCCTAGCAAGGATGTTGTAGTGACCAAAGAAAAACCAGTTTGCTTTGACTGCAAAAAGCATGGTCACATGATTAACAACTGTTTTGCTCTAAACAAAAAAAACAAGTCTCCCAGAGCTGTCAGAAATCTGTTTCTTGTGCACTGATTTCAGTTAAGCTTGATCTCGACGTGTATGCTCCTTTTTATAATGAAAGGTTATGTGACTTTGACAGACGGCGACCCCAAAGTCCCTGCCACCATTTTGAGGGACACGGCAGCCTCACAGTCAGTCATTCTGGAAGAGATATTGCCATTGTCAAAAAAATCCTACGCTGATTCTGATGCCTTGGTCTGGGGATTTGGTATGCAGTATGTGGGGGTACTGTTACATGTTATCCACATTGACACAGACTTAGTTAAAGGTCCAGTTGTAGTCGGAATTACCCCAGAGTTTCCCATCAAAGGTGTGTCTTTCCTAATGGGTAATGATTTGGCTGGAGGTAAAGTGCTGATTAATCCTGAGGTGACTGCTGTTCCTCTCTGAGCACCCAGATGAGTTGGAGCAGAAGTATCCAGAGGTGTTTTCAGTCTGTGCAGTCACTCGAGCAATGCTGGAGAGGCAAAAGCAGGATGCATCTCATGAGCAGGAGGGAGAAGTGAATTTAGCTGATAGTTTTATGGCTGACTCTGATTGTTTGACCTTCCAACAGATTGATTTGCCTCCAACTCTGATTCCCTATCAGCTGAACCTCCTCCAGCTTCAGCTTTGTTTTCCTGCACTGTAACTGAGCAATAAAGATGTGAAAAGCAGAAGTTTCAGCCCAGGAGACAAAGTTCTGGTGTTGTTACCTATTCCCGGTTTAATCTGCAGGCCCGTTTCAGCGGCCCTTATGTAATTCAAGAAAAAGTGAATGACTGAGACTACATAGTCGTCACTCTGAGGCATAAGTGGCTAAGTAGATTGTGTCATATTAACATGTTGAAACTATACCTTGACGGAGAATCTGTCCCGCTGCCTTTGCGAGAAGAGCAAAACTGTCATGTCACTGTCCAGTGCTGAACCAGTTGATGAGGTTCAGGATGTGATGCCGCTGTCCAGTGCTGAAGCTGCCAAGACTCGGGCCGCTTCAGTATTGTCTGACGTTGAGCTGGGTGAGGATGCTGTAGGTCTTTCCAGTGCTGTTGTCCAAGGACAACTGAAAAATTCTGGAATGTTTTCTAAACTTGATACATGTTTTCCACATTTGTCTCAGTCACAATGTGAGGATGTGGTCAGTTTAATTAAAACTCACGTGTCTCTGTTTTCAGATGTGCCGACTCAAACCCATGTATTGCAGCATGACATTGATGTGGGGGATTCTCCTCCTATAAATCAGCACGCATACAGAGTGAATCCTGATAAATGCCTTTGTCTGCAGAAGCAGGTAAATTACATGCTGGAAAATGGCATTGCAGAGCCTAGCTCTAGTTCATGGAGCTCACTGTGTGTATTAGCTGATATATCTGATGGCTCAGACCAGTTTTGCACAAATTTTCGCAAGGTGAATGGGGTCACAAAGCCAGACTGTTACCCTCCTCCCTGAGTTGAGGACTGTGTTGATAAAGTTGACAGGGCTAACTACCCTAACAAAGCTGGACCTGTAAAGGGATACTGGCAGGTGCCACTTACTCCTCAGGCGAAAGAAATATCTGCTTTTGTGACCCCCTGACTCTTTTTTTGCAGTACACAGTGATGCCATTTGGCATGCGTAATGCTCTTGCCACATTTCAGCGCTTGATGAACATGGTTTTGGCTGGCTTATCAGGCTGCGAAGCTTATCTTGATGACATTGTTGTTTGTTCAGATTCATGGGTCAAGCACATTCAGCAGCTACATGCCGTGTTTGGGAGATTGAGTGGTGCTAATCTTACTCTCAATCTTGCAAAGTGGGAAGTTGGCCAAGCTACAGTAACATACTTGGGTAAAGTTGTGGGTCGCAGGCAAGTCAAGCCAGTGAACTCAAAGGTGGAAGCTATCTTGTTGTTACCCCCTCCTGTTTCTCGGTATGAGCGGCGCATTTTTTTTCCTGTTTCTGTAAAAACTGTCCTGCTGTTGCGGCTCTGCTCACTTGTTGAGCCCAAAAATGTGCGTCCGCAGGTCTTAAAGCTGCCAGCGTGTGTTTGAGTGCATTAAAACTTTGTTAACTAATGCCTCTGTAGGTGCTGCACCTGCCTTTGACCGCCCTTTTAAAGTTTCTGTTGATGTAACTGATGCAGGAGCGGGTGCTGTTTTACTGCAAGAAGGAGGTGGTGTACTCAACTGTGGAGAAAGAGGCTCTAGGGCTTGTTTTGGCACTAAAACACTTTGAGGTTTATGTCGGCTCATCTAGCGTGCCTACCATTATTTACACTGGGCACATTCCCCTTGTGTTTATCAATCAGATGCGGAACACAAACCAGAGACTGACGTGTTGGACTCTCCTCTTGCAAGCCTTCAATGTGGAAGTCAGGCATATTTAAAGGCCGAGACAATGTCCTGGCCGACACGTTGTAACACTTTTAGTTGTATATAAATAGCCTCCATTACACTCTCGCTATCTAACATCTTAGGGTGGGGGTGTTACATGTGGCCATGCTTTGTTGTGTTGTGTTGTGTTGTGTTGTATTGCACACCCTAGTCAGTGTGCTGGTTACCTTTTTGCCCCTCCTGCTCTCTCTCTCTTTCGCTCTCTTGCTCTTCCCTACAGAAGTGGAACACCTGAAAGAGTAGGAGAGTATTAAAGGGAGCTGAGGGCGGACTGGAGGAGTCACACGGACCGAGGCCTACCGATGCAGACACAGTCCCTCTTTTGTTCCTTCCTTTTGAGTTGTAAGTATGTGGTTCGTTTCTTCTGTTAATAATTGTATTTTTGATTGTTTCCCCTTTGCAAATTGTGTCCAGCGTCCTTCATATGTTCCTGTCTGAGTTGAGCCTTTGTCTGTTCAGTGAGGCTGCAACTCTCTAATATCTATTTTATAGTGCTGGGAGAATATGAACAAATTTCTCCTTCAAACAGCTGTATGTATTCATGCCAAAAAGTACAATTTACAAGATTACATTGAGCACATCTTGAGAACATTATAATTTGCCATCCCCCAATACTTATTATTACTGAATATAGTTTAAAGGCATCATAATGTAGGTTAACTCAATGGAACCTGTGTGAGTAGTTGTGGCCACTGGCTGCTTAGACCTAATGCTAACTAGCTCTCCTGCTGATTTTGACACCGATTTGTTATACAGTGTAGCATTACAAGGGAAACAATACAAAATACAATACAAAATTTTGTAGACGTCAGTACTCCACATCAGGCCACCTTGTGTAATTTTTCACCTGTCAGTCTCCCTGAAATTAAAGAAATCATGTCTCATATGAGATTATCATCCAGCCCTCTTGACATTATCAAGAGTGCTGGTTTCAGGTAAGCTAACTGGAATAAATTGGCAGAGAATAGCTATGTTGTTTATTCTGTGACCGTTAAAAGAGGTTCCTGGTGAGTGGTGAGGCACGACTGGGTGTATATAGCACAGGTCCCCACCAGCTAACGTTATCTTTCGTTAGTTTAGCTCATGTTAGCTAACAGGCTAAAAGTGTAGCGTTTTCATTTTCCCTAGTTGATGTTATCTGCTCATCTGGTTATCGTGAGCACTCGTTTTGGGTTAAAGTGGAAGTGCACGGAGCCCGGGCAGGGTTCGAGACTTGGGATCCACTCATCTATGGTCCCGCCCGGCCGAACCTCTGCGGCCCTCCCCGGATGGATGCTCAAGTGTGGGTGAGAGGAGCGGAGAGGACCGCGGAGGTCAGGCCGGGCGGGCCAACACCCAAAACAGGTGTTTAGGTGTGGGTGAGAGGAGCGGAGAGGACCAGCAATGGTAATGTATAGTTACTTGGGCTTCATCAATCAAATTACGCGTATTATGCCCAACACTGATTATAACTATTTAATAAGAAAGTAGTATTTGGGTATAGCAAAAAAATAAAAATAAACTTCAGGTTGCAGCATCCGCTCGGAAAATTAAACGGTCCTAAAACTGCGGTCCTGAAACTGCAGCCTCCGGTACTGCAGCTTTACCTTACTCAATTTTGTGGCTCCTTGTGAACGGAGACCGTGTCAATAGCGTCGTCATATAAACGCAGAAGTTTTCTAAAATGCAAAGGACAGACTTTTCCGTTTATAGAGAAACCGTTGTCGTCTAAACAGGGCCATAGTGAAGTTTAAGGATGCATTCAGTATGTTATTAATGTGATTTTATGGACAATTTATCCGTCGAGGTCTCCTTGTCTGCAAAGCAAAGTGACCCGGTGGCTACAGGTAATAGCGCAGTTTTGAAACCACTGTTTTTCCGAGATGAAGGACTGATTGTTGAGCTGCTGTTAATAGTTAATGGAGTTAATGCCGGATCCCGTTATTTAACTGTTTCAACAATAAATTAAGCAGAGTGACAGACCCAAAGCCTTCAATCTGGCTAAAAGACAGCTAAAATGCTTTAAAAAATACAGTTGTCTTAATCATCTAAACTTGATACATCGGGCCAACGACAGCCAGGTCTATGTGTGCTATCTGGGTAATCCATATGACACAATGAGACAGAAAGAGAGACAGAGAGAGAGACAGAGAGAGATGCAGGACAGACGGTAATGATAATAGCTTACAAGCAGCACAACCACACACGTCACACTATCCAGGCACCGCTGCAATATAAGTTAACCTGCGAGACAGTGGAGCACAAAGGCTCCGGAGAAGAAGCCGAGTTAGTGACATGCAGAACGGCCGAGTTAGCAACATGCAATAACAGGCTAGGCCTAAGTCAGCCTAACTAGGGGCTGGTACAAGGCAAGCCTGAGCCGGCCCTAACTATAAGCTTTGTCAAAAAGGAAAGTCTTAAGTCTAGCCTTGAATGTAGAGATGGTGTCTGCCTCCTGGACCACAACAGGAAGATGATTCCACAGGAGAGGAGCCAGGGCTCTGGCTCCTGATCAACTTTTGGTAACTTTAGAGACCACAAGTAACCCTGCATTCTCAGAGCGCAGTGTTCTGGTGGGATAATAAGGCACTATGAGCTCTCTAAGTTATGACGGAGCCTGACCATTTCGAGCTTTATAAGTTAACAGTAGGAATTTAAATTCAGTTCTGGATTTTACATGGAGCCAGTGCAGAGAAGCTAAAACAGGAAAAATATGATCTTGTTTCTTAGTTCCTGTTAGTACACATGCCGCTGCATTCTGAATTAGCTGGAGAGTTTTTTTACCTGACAATAGGGAGTTACAGTAATCCAGCCTTGAGGTAACAAAAGCGTGGACCAATTTTTCTGCATCTTTTCGGGTCAGGATAGGCCTAATTTTCACAATATTACGCAGATGAAAAAATGCAGTCCATGAGGTTTGTTTTAAACAGCAGGAAGGGTGGCATTAACTTCTGATGCCTGGACTTCAAGGTCAGTGGAATCTTATGTGATTATAAAGGCACACTATCTCACAGAGGACTGCCGACTGCTGTCTCACGTTCTCCAAACTAGAGCAGTACAGGAAGTCTCACCGGAGCAAACATTGCAGACCTACTGCAAAATGTAACACAACAGTGCGGGTTTGTGGTTGTAACAGACAGCACTTCTAACATGGCTGTTGCCACTCAGTTAGCGGGATACCCAGTACTCAGGTTGAGGGGGAATGAGGGGGGATGGCATCCCCCTTGAAATAAAAACGGTCAAAATTATCCCCCTTCTATTCCCTTGGGGGACCATAATTTCAAGTCACACGGAGGGGGTGGGGGGGCATATGCATTGAAACAGACAATATTACTGATGTATTAAATAACGTTGCAGAGCACTTTTTTTATTTCGATGCCACACAGTCTTATCCACAGTACATGCATGAACACGAACACATGCTTGCTCAGATTAACCCCTCTGATCCCACTCTAACATTCACACACAACAGGCCAAGCCTATTTACACATAAACGCACAGATGAAACTATAGCAAGCAACAAAGTACATCCAGTCCACAACCACAACCAAAACTCATCTTGCTGCCTTGAATCTAAATCAACATCATATTCATTATCATCACAAGTCAGCACTCATATCAGACTGATGTGCAGAGCCGCACACACACACACCCAACAACAAAACTTGATTTTGTGTCTTCTCCCGTCCCGCAGGAGAAAACATGTCATTTTATAGGCTATTAATAAAGAGATTCATGGGGTTGCTTGTTTCGTTTCCCTGGTCTGCATGTCTTTTGAGGCACTGGTCAGGAATAGCGCTCCTATTTCGTTGTTTTCATTTAGTTTTTAATGAAATAAAGGCTGTTTCATATTCTGTTCTCCTCCTCTGTATTTATTTATTTTTCTACCTTTATATAATCACGCAGTGATTGAAGTTAAGGCAAGCCCGGCGCCAGGATGAAGTTACTGAGGGGGCGGTTAAAAATTACGAGGGGGCAAATCTTTATTATGCAACATAGGTTCACACAGTGAGTTATAAAGAGCACGCAGACGTGCGTAATAGTTGCGCATAATGACAGCTCGTCGCCGGTGAAACACAATAAACTGCACGTCTTCTTTCATGCTTGTCTCATGACAGATGGAGCTGACAGACAGACAGACAGACAGACAGACAGGTGGAGCAACCGGCAAATTGGTATGAACGCTGGTTCAGGGCATATTTGTCCATTTGTGAATAAATATGGAGTGGAAACGCTCATGCATGTGCACCAAGTTTCTGTGTTGACATCCTGTCGCTAGGCTACATCTTCTTCTTCTTCTTCTTCTTCTTTTTCTTCTTCTTCTACTGTTTAATGGTGGTTGGCAAACAGTGAATTGGTCCACATTGGTGGACTGTGGATCAAAATGACTATTACACCTTTTTTTTTAAAAAAAAAAAAAAAAAAGGCTACATCCCGATCCCGCAGTGTTTTTTTTAGCCGTCCATTCCCGCCCGCAGCAAAGTTCAACCCGCCCGCTCCCGCGATATTTGCGTTGGGTCCCAATCCCAATGCAGCCCTCTATATCAGAGTACAAAAGTTACCCGGGCCATGGCCCCCCTGGCCCCCCCGGTTCCGCGGTCTATGGGTTTTACGCATATCGAGTAAAATACTGTGGGCGAGGGCATGCATGCAAAGTTATTTTTATATTGTATCTCAGTGAGCTGCGCCGTGGATGTTATGCATGTGCCCTATAGGGGGCGCCAGAGCGCCATGATGCGCTTGGCAAGCTGCATAAAGTGCAAGCACAGGTCATCATGGCGCAGGTGCAGTCATCACGGCCAAGCGACCAGGAGGACAGCGTGATCTGAGGGACTTCTTTGGATTTAAAAAGACAAAAAAATAACACTACAGGTAAGTCAAGAGTTAGGTTTCTTAGTCATTAAGAGCAATCAGAGAGCAATCAGAGCACACAGGCATTTGCATGAGTTGTAGTAATATGTGCTGAACTTTATACAGTCTCTCAAAATCTGATTGCTTTGGGAGTAAATCTAACCTACCTACCAGTGGCATCTAGGAAAGACTAGATGACAACCGAGAAAGGGCGGTAACGCTGGAGAGACATTTGACCTCCAGGAAAGACTGGCGTGGGCACACAGGGCTAGCAATCCTGTGGGCAGCACTCGCAAGAGGGCACCAACCCAAGCTACGAAGGAACAAAATGAGCAATACCCCCAGAGTCTCCCGAGAGGGGGGGCGGAAGAGAGACTCAGTGGGACGGATACACCAATATCGGCCAGGACAAGAAACATGACCACGAGAAAGCTAAAGCAATTAACACTGACCGGAGAGGAATTCACCATAAGGTGTCATTGCGGGAAAATCTGCAAAAGCACCAGAGGGCTCAAGCAACATCAGAGCAGGTCTAGGTGTGGAACATCAGCGACTCAAGCGCACAGACCCAGAGTCTGGTCAGACGATGGAGAACTCCAGCCAGGTAGCACCCCACAGCGCTGAAGATCTCTCCGCACTTGAGCAGCCCCAGCACCAGAGACCAGTCCACATGAACCCTCCTCTGGTAACCCCAATCCATTCGGCTAGGAGAGAGAAGATCAAATGGCCAAAGATGCCAGACAACATCGTGTGGATGCAGCTTGATGACGACCTCGATGGCATCCTGGAAGCAATCTCATCAGGCCCAGTACACAAGAAGGTTGACTCAATCACAACCATAGTGTACAACCTCGCCAAGGAACGGTTCGGCACAATGGAGCGGAAAGGCCAGCCTCAACTACAGCAGCAACCAAACAGGAGGGACACAAACACCGCAACATCTCTAGGCCTGGAAAACCATCAACTGAGCTGAATACGAAAGAACCCATGTGGCAGGAAGTTCAGGACATCGTCCGCAAAGCCAAATCATCAGCTGCCCCCGGTCCAAGTGGTATACCATATAAGGTGTACAAGAAATGCCCAAAACTCCTTCGGAGGTTGTGGAAGATCATGAGGAAGATCTGGGCCAAGGGTACAATTCCACCAAGCTGGAAATTGGCAGAAGGATGTTTTGTTCCAAAAGAGGAGGGGTCCTCCGCAATCTCCCAGTTCAGGACAATCTCCCTCCTGAATGTAGAGTGCAAGATCTTCTTCTCAGCGCTGGCAAGAAGGATCACCTCTTACATGACGCAAAACCACTACATCAATACATCCATCCAGAAAGGTGGCATCCCAGGCTTTTCGGGCTGTCTGGAACACACCTCGATGATCAGCCAATTGATTCGAGAAGCAAAGCAGAACAGAAGCGACCTAACAGTTGTCTGGCTAGATCTCGCTTATGGGTCAATCCCACATGACCTCATCCAAGAAGGACTTGACCACTATTACATCCCAGTGGCGATTCAAGACATGATCACCACCTATCTGGCTGGGTTCAAACTCAGATTTACATCAGCCCTTTTCACCACCAGCTGGCCGGACCTCCAAAAGGGGATTCCAACAGGGTGTACCATCTCACCCATCTTCTTCATCATGGGAATGAACTTGCTGATATCTGCAGCAGAGGGCATAACCCGGGGCCCTAAATTGGAGTCCGGCATTGTCCAGCCAGTGCTGCGAGCATTCATGGACGATATCACAGTAACAAATGTGACTCATATCCAAGCAAGATGGGTATTGGAAACTTTGGGCAGCGTCACCTCGTGGGCAGGGATGCTGTTCAAAGCCAGGAAGTCCAGGCGCTTGGTTATTAAGAAGGGCAGAGTCAGCAGCAAGTTCAGTCTCCAAGTTCAGGGTTTACGTCATTCCATCCATTGAGGACAATCCAATGAAGTGCCTGGGGAAGTGGTTCAATGTGTCACTGACAGATGGTGCCAATGTTGCTGAGTCTGTGAAGCAGACTGAGGAGTGGCTGAAGAAGACTGATACATCTTTACTTCCGGGCAAGTTCAAGACCTGGCTGTACCAACACAGCCTCTTGCCCAGGCTCCTTTGGCTCTTCACTGTCTACGAGTTCCCCATGACTGCCGTAGAGGCCATTGAGAGGAAGACCAACAAGCATATACGAAGATGGCTGGGCATTCCCCCAAGTTTCTCCTCAGTGGGCCTTTACAACCTGTCTGGGCAGCTGCAACTCCCCCTGTCATCAGTCGTGGAGGAGTACAAGGTTGCGAAATGCAGAGTCGTGTTAAGCCTGAGGGATTCCAACGACGACCTGGTAAAACAAGCAGGTGTCACAACCAGGTCCGGGAGCAAGTGGGCTACCAATGCAACTGTGGAGCAGGCAGTGTGCTCTCTAAAGCTGCGAGACATCATCTGCAACCAATGTGTCCATCGGCAAGGCCTCGGCTCTGTTCATTTCCAATCTTGGGGGGACGCAAATGCAAGGACCAGACGAGACATGGTGCAGGGGGAGGTCCACAGCAGAGAGGAGGAGAAACGGATAGCCAGGGCAGTGGAACAAGGTTCCCAGGGGGCTTGGACAAAATGGGATCTGCCCAAGCGCAAGGTCACGTGGCGAGAGCTGTGGCGACTGGAGTCTTACCATATCTCCTTCCTCTTGAGGTCAGTATATGACACCCTTCCTTCGCCATCACATCTGCACACATGGGGGCTGAGAGAGGATCCACTCTGCAAGCTCTGCAGCCAGAAGGGGACTCTGGCACACATACTGTCTGGGTGCAAAACAGCTTTAACCCAAGGGCAGTATAGATGGCGCCATGACAAAGTTCTCCTCTCACTCGCTGACACTATAGAGCGGGAGAGAGGCAAGAAGAGGCCAGCTGGCACAGTCTCAGGGAGAGCGATCACTTTCCTTAAGGAAGGAGCCAGGCCTATTCCAACCACACGAAGAAAGCCCAACATTCTTCAAGCCGCAAGCTCCTGGGAGATAAGCGCTGATGTAGGCAGGAGGCTACAGTAGGATGGGGGAGGAGGCGGAACGTGCCTCGTGTTGGATTTGGAGCAAGCGAGAGGAGGAAGGCTGGAGGCCAGGAGCAGGTGGGCCAGCAGTGAGTGGCCAACTCACTGCTGGCCCACCAACCAGAGAGTGTTGTGGTTGAGGGCGGAAACACTCAGTGAAGGTTGTGCACCACCTGATGACATCTGCTCCTGGCCAATGGCTATAGCTACCTGCTAAGGTAGCTGAGGAAGGCACCCACAAGTGTATGTAACAAGAGCAATCAGAGAGCAATCAGAGCACACAGGCATTTGCATGAGTTGTAGTAATATGTGCTGAACTGATTGCTTTGGGAGTAAATCTGATTGCTTTGGGAGTAAATCTAACCTAATAATAAGGTATCCCGGATACCTGTATATGAAGTGTTTCACTCACAAGCTTAATTTGGCCTGGGAGAGGGCAGATGTACAGGCTGAAAACTTTATCTTATGAGGTAAAACTGATGTTGACAAAGAAAGAAAAGGTGATAAATCACACTATATCGCAATATATCTTACCACAATACTTAGCATATAGCAATAATATCATGACCTAAGTACTGTGATAATAAAGTATTGTGGATCCTCTGGCAATTCCCACCCTGCTGTCTATGTAAGGGATGAAATGTGTTCATTAATAAGCTTTAGCCATGTGGTTGGATTTTTTTTTTTTTAACTTTAGGAAGAGCCAGGCTGCATTTCTGCCTGCTTTAAATCTTTATCAGGTAACACTTTATATTAAGGTACTGTAAGCACCAATTAACAGTTAATGAGCACTTATACGACAGAATAAAATGTTTATTACCATTAATACGACTATATAAGTGTTAGTTATAGCATAATTAACACATTTATTATTGCATATTGGAGCATTATAAGCACTTAATAGAAACTTGATAACAGTTTATAAAGCTATCCAAAATATTGATTAATAAGATGTCTATTTACATTAATTATGATTTATAAGGGTTAATGATAGCACAATAACCATATTTATTACTGGTTTATAAGACACTATAAGACCCTACCAGTTTGAATTAATAAGGTGTTATTAATAGTTAATAATGATCCTTTGCAGCTACCAGATCTAAAGTGGGAACAGTGTTGTATAAACGTTAATAAATTATTAATATGCTCTCATGGCTCGAAACTAACGGTGTCCCAATGTCCCGGGGACTATAAAAATTGCTACTGTGACACAAAGATGATGTGTCTGGGACAATTCCGGGACAGCAACAACAAAAAAAAAAAGTCAAAGCAATATGGAAATGGGTGTTATTTACAACGTCATTACGTATGGGTATCTGAACGTCGCTTTTGTCGCTTGAATAATTTCAATAAAAACTTATGAACAGCAAAAATACAGTGGCTTTTGCTGCACCTGATCTGGCTCCACACACGTGTGCGTGCATGCACACACACACACACACACACGGAACTCAACTCACTGCATGACGGTCACGCTGGGTGTCACTCACCACCTATGCTCACCACTCCACATCAGAGCATAGAACCTAGCAATGCTGAGATGATTGAAAAAAACTAATGCAAGCTCCTCCAGTGCCACTCCAGCTGGAGTAGGATGCGACACTTGGCTTCAGGACTCTGAAGACGATGTTTCATCTGTTTCTGCCCCTGTGGTAAGTTTGTTTAAGTAGGCTATAGGCTAATGTTAGCTTGTTGATTTTTAGCTAGTTCTTTGTGATAGCTAACACTAGCAACTCAGCTAATCATGTACATGATGGCCTTACAAAGTTATAAAATGTGACTGTGTGTTTTAAATTATGATGTTTATGATAATGACGGTACAGTTAATCAGAAGAGGTGTACTCGGCTCATTTAGTCAGTAATAATTAGGCTAGCAACTTTAGCTACAGAGATGAAGGTCATACTTGAACTAGTAGGCAGTCATGTTTCTAAATTTCCTACAGGTAAGCTGAGTGTAATGAACACCCAGATAACAGTAGTATGTTTTAGCAGAACCTTAGTGTATATCTGTGAAAATCAGAGACATTGGCGGAGGGTGCCGCTAGAAATAGCTTCGGTGCTAAGTGCGTCGCTAATGACGTTCTGTGTGAGTTAAAGTGAGTGAAATGTGTGCATCGATGATGCGTGTGTTATGTGTGTTATGTTGAGTAGGCTAATGGATATAGGCTGTGTCATGTTCATGCTAACTCCTGCTGATTTGCTAACGCCATAGCCTGACTTCATTCCTCTCCGTCAGTAAGGTTAAAGGAGCATTTTTGGCAATTGAAGTTTGTATCAGGCTAAGTGTGTAAGTGTTTTATTATCACTCTTGTGAAACTATTGTGAGAGTAATTCAGTACTAGGCTGTGGATTAAAAACAAGGGAAGTTAGATTAAGGGGGCTTTCACACCTGAAAGTCTGGACCAAGGTCTGTGTTTTTGCTACATTGTATACATTTGGTCCGGTTGGTTTGGTTTCACACTGCATTAAGGTGACCGGACCAAATGACATAATGACGTTAACTACGCGGCCTCCAGTTTCGCAGACCGGGCGAGGGGGGAGGCGCAGTGCACCTGCGCTTCGCCACCTAGGTGTTTTGCAAGTTTGGCACACCGTGAGCGCTGGCGCAGCTACTCCTCTTTCCCACCTCCGTCCCTCCTACCTGCACAAGTCGGAAATAGGGAGGAGAGAAGGCATGGAGTGGGTTTTACACAGCCGATTCACATCACACCAATCAAATGAGCCCCTCTCTTCGCCCTTAAATGCGCCGCGTGAAGGCGCAATGAGAGTTTACTCAATTCGCCATGGCAGAAGAGAGCAGCAGCGTTCTCCTCCTCCTCGCAATAATGTACTCCATCTTTGTAGATCACGTTAAGCAAGAACATTTTAACATTTGTATAGGCAATCACATGAAGCACGTAAACCCTTAAGACACCAAACATAACTTACAATTTGTTGAAAGCGTTTCTCTTGTGCGCGTGAGCTCTCTCTTTCTCTCTCGCAGTCTCACTCTGTTTCTTTTCTTTTGACATTTCTAAGATGACAGATGCAGAATATATATACTCCCTATCTGATGCTGTGGCTGTCTGTGGTTGGCTGAGAGGGATGTGAACTCATTAGTTTGCAGCTGTGTTAATCAAATCAGGTTGGGTTTCCATTACGCGTGCCAAACGGTGCCACGCCGCAGCGGGAGGAGGAGGAGGAGGAGGAGGAGGAGGACGACGAGGATGAGCCGGCCGCACAGCCGGGGGCACAGCCGGGAGCAGCTCCATTACATGTGCCAAACGGTGCCAATCCCCTTTGATCTGACATCAGATGTGACGGGACAGTCGATATAGAGATACATTTATGTGCTGATTGCAGATAGTTGCATTGAATAGTGGTTTTTGTCCCCCTCAATGTACATGGTGACTACTGCCCTGTCATGCATGCATAATTAGGCTACAGTTGTCTGGGTGCGCAAAGGTGAAGTACGCTGGTCTTGTCATACAAAGTTTGATGTAGTGTGAACTGGACAATATGGAGATATTTGCATCTTGAAAACCGGACTACAAATGTGGATAGACAGGGAGAAACACACGCAAGCCTAAGACGTGGTAAAATATGATATTCCTCACTATATGAAGTGACTGATAACAAGATCTGTATAATGGATTGTAAAGAAATTCGTCAGGTTTTTATTTTATTTATTTAATTTAATAATCATGATGGGATGACAGCACAATGATGTGTGTGGTATCACTGGAAAGCTCCGATCCTGCGCTTTCATGTGATATGTGTCGCATTTCTGTACGAGCCTGCATTCGAGAGTAATCCATCCAAGAGTAATGTGTGTGCAAAGCTGTATGAAAGCTCTGTTATACATAATTTTAGTCATAGACCGCGGAACCGGGGGGGCCAGGGGGGCCATGGCCTGGGTAACTTTTGTACTCTGACATAGAGGGCTGCATTGTCCCGCCGGGTCCCACGGGACCCAAAGCAAATAGGTGTAATAGTCATTTTGATCCACACTCCACCAGTTGGTGGCGGTAATGGGTCAATTCACTGTTTGCCAACTGCCATTAAACAGTAGAAGAAGAAGAAGAAGAAAAAGACGTAGCCTCGCGACAGGATGTCAACACAGGAACTTGGTGCACATGCAGCATGAGCGTTTCCACTCCATATTTATTCATAAATGGACGAATATGCCCTGAACCAGCTTTCATACCAATTTGCTGCTTGCTCAACCTGTTACGGGGCGGCAGCAAGGACCCAAGTGCGGACAGACAGTGAAACAGTTTGAGTCCAAAAGGTTTATTTTAGCTCTCTGGGTGAGGGGGTCTGGGTCCAGAGCGTCTGAGGTGGGGGCAGGCTGAGTGGGGAGTAGGCTGGAGCGTCCGAGGTGAGGGCAGGTGGAGCAGAGCGGACCGGAGAGCAGAGCAGGCTGGTTGGATACTGGAAACACAGGAAAACAGGATTACAGACAAAGTTTTAAGTCAGGGATTCAACTAGAGGCTAGAGTCGAGCTGTATACTGACTTAACAGTGGCTACGATCTGGCAGCGTGGATGTGGCAGGGCTGAGTACAAGTAGGCAGTTGATTGCAGAATGAGATGCGGCTGGTGGTGCTCTGCTCAGTCTCCGGCACACCTGTAACCACTCTGCTCACCACACCCACACACACACACACACTCAAGCAGCAGATGTAACACAACCTGTCTGTCTGTCTGTCTGCCAGCTCCATCTGTCATGAGACAAATATGAAAGAGACGTGCAGTTTATTGTGTTTCACCGGTGACGAGCTGTTATTACGAGCGACTATTATGCACGTCTGCGCGCTCTTTCTAACTCACTGTGTGAACCTATGTTGCATAATAAAGATTTGCCCCCTCGTAATTTTTAACCACCCCCTCAGTAACTTCATCCTGACTGGGTCTTCACAACGAGCAAGATCAGTTCAATATCAGTGGTTCAAAGATTTTAACTGGCTGACATTGTGTGAAATGAACGGGAAACTTTACTGCACGCAGTGTCGCTGCTGTGCAAGCAAAGGCCTGGGGATTAACAAAAAAATGGAGCCTGCTTTCACCATTCATGGTTTTCAAAACTGGAAAAATGCTATACCGACATTTAAGGAGCACACCAGCAGCAAGCATCACAGAGAGTGTGTGGCTCAATTTCAGGTGTTTGTGTCACAGCAGCCCAGTGTGGCCACACAGCTAGATACCCAGTTACAAGCAAACCAGAGGATCAACAGAGAGATGCTAATAAAACAACTAACTTCTCTGAGTTTTTTGGCCGGCCAAGGTTTAGCCATAGACGGTAACGACCCACAGTGCAGTAACCTGTATAAGTTGATGCAGCTGAGATCTGAGGACTGTCCTGATATCAAACGGTGGCTCAAGGAGAAGAATTACATGTGTCATGACATTGTTAATGAGATGATCCACCTGACTTCGCTTGATGTTTTACGAAAGGTTTTGTCACCTATTCGGGATGGATATTATGCCATACTCGCGGATGAAACCAGAGACATTGCTAACAAAGAACAGCTTGTTACTGTACTTTGCTGGGTGGGCGACACATACATGGTGCGTGAAGATTTTGTGGATCGTTTTGATTTGCCGAAAACAGATGCACACACAATTTTCACTGTGCTAAATGACATTTTGAGACGGTGCAATATATTGCCTGAGTTGTGCAGAGGGCAGGCTTACGACGGCGCTGCCAACATGTCAGGTCACTTGAAGGGAGTCGCTGCGAGCTTTAAAGTGCACAATCCTGCAGCTATATTTGTGTATTGTTTGGCACACTGCCTAAACTTATGCCTCCAAGACGCTGGGAAAAAATGCACAGTGATTCGAGATGCACTGGATATTGTGAATGATGTAACACACCTAATTAAGCAATCCCCCAAATGAAACCATGCATTTCAGTCACTAAAAAACAAAATGAAACCCGACACACAAAACCTGCGAACCCTTTGTCCAACACGATGGACAGTGAGAACTGGCGCTTTAAAGTCAGTTATTGACAACTACTCTGTGCTCGCCATTGCAATGGAAGAGTTTTCAGAAGAATCCCATGATGAATGCGGTCAGAAAGCTGGAGGCATTTTGGCCATGTTTGAAAAATTCAGCACCTATTTCGGTCTGCGTGTGAAAAAGCTTTCACACTGCAAAAGTCCGAACCATGATTTTGTTTGGTCCGGACCAAGACCACCTATTTTGGTCGGACCAAATTTCGGGTCTTTGCTCCAGACCATGGTCCAGGGGAGCTTTCACACCTGTAAATTTGGTCCGGATCAAACGGAAAAGTCCTAAAATCCGGACCAAACGAGGTAGCTGTGAAAGCATCCTAAGAGAGCCTTCTCTTCCAGAGGGATGGCCTGACATTGCAGATGGTGTCAGATGGACTGCAGAAGACGACACTGGCTCTTGTAGCCATGCAGGTAAACAAAATAAACTCCCTAGAGAGGAATTAATGTGCTACAGTGTATGTTTAGCAATCCTGACAGTGAAAGTTTTTTCTTCTGTATTTCAGACAGTCCCAGGTCAGCATCTGAAGCAGTTCCTGGAAGAAGTGGGACCTACCCAGAAACACCTTCTCTGGTGTAAAACTCAACAGGAAACGAGTGAATGATGATGACTTCCGTTAAGTGAAAGATAAACTAATAAATGGCTTCTGTGACAACCTCACCACGCGGTTTGGTAACCTTGATGAGGGTGTCTTGAAGGCCACTGCCACCATGTTTGACCTAAGCAACTGGCCTGAAGACATCACTGACCTGGCCACCTTTTGCCTGGTCAATGTTGAGACTTTTGTCACTCACTTTCAGAAAACTGATGGGTTACAGGGAGCTTTGTGGAACACTGTATTCACGAACAGTCAATCTAAGTAACAGAACTTTTGAAAAAGCCAAATGAACAAAGATCTGTCAATTTTTTAGAACTCAGCTATTAAGGTTTCCAATCCTTTTTTTTTTCCTGTTTCAGGGTTCAACGCTAAGGTTTTTTTTTCACTTGCCCGGTCGGGCAAGTTGGTCAGAGATCTACTTGCCCGAAGTCAGTTTTTACTTGCCCTATAAAAATTGTTTAATTTAAGCAGCTATCAAATAACAAAGACTGCAGTTATTTTTATGTTATATAATCTTTATTCACACTATATTTATTAATTAAAACAACATGTCATGTATTGTAGCTTAATTCCTACACAAAAAGGGCTTAAAGTGAAAAATTTGTCAATCGTTCGCCGTCTATAATTTTGCGCCCTACTTGAGCCATGCCCACCTCTTTTTATTTTTCACCCCTCTCTCCAGTTCTGCTGTATTAACACCGGGTTTAATATATTTTGCTTCCATCTCTCTGCCCTGCTCTACTCTACTTCAGCGCTACTTAGCTCTCTCTCTACTCTACCAGTAGACTACCACATCCACCTGTTGCACAAAATGCACACAGCAGTGTTTCCCCTAGGATGGAGTTGTAGCAGCGGAGGTGAAGCACATGCATGAAAAATAATTTTCACATGCGTGAAACTTTTTTGTATGCTTGCAAAGCACAGCCTGCTGGGATGTTTCTATGTATCTACTGACACCAGAAGGGCTCTTTAGGACTAAGTACAGTACATGTGTGCACAGTAATGAGCAGGTGAAATGTCTGTCTAGCTTACATATGAGGTGTCTCAAGATTTAGGAACATACAATTTTATTGAATATAATAAAGTAAAAAGTCACCTGACATGCTGCTGTTTTGTGCTATGACCTATTTAAGTGTTGGAAGTTGTTATTTACGTGACAACACCTGAACGCAACATAAGCTCTGCATGTGTTGAGCTGCTGTGCGAGCAGCGTGTTTGTCTGTGCGTAACAGCAGTCTGTTGGTGGTTATTTGCACAGTGTCCATTTCAATAACTTTGTCAGCTGACAAACTGCACCGGGCTCGGGGTCAGGTTTGGTCAGGAAAATGCGCCCCGAGTCGCTCTAGCGTGCTCACCTGTGTGTGTGGCGGAACTCCGCCGTGCGCGATACAGAGAGCAGAGGAGCATTGTTAACGCGTGACGTATGTAGAGACAGAAATGACACGATGGCATAACACCATAAATATTATATTGTTATGTTATTATATGAAGCGTCCGTCGTGCAAAATAATATCAATGGGGACTGTGGGCAGGACATTGTTACACAGCTGTGCCTGTGACTTCAGGCAGAGAGACCGCTGCATCAGAGCAGAAGAGCACGTTTTAAAATACATTTATTTTATCAATTAGTTATTAACTGTTACTATTTTTAGCAACTTGCCCGAT
This sequence comes from Epinephelus lanceolatus, assembly GCF_041903045.1. Classification (NCBI taxonomy): domain Eukaryota; kingdom Metazoa; phylum Chordata; class Actinopteri; order Perciformes; family Serranidae; genus Epinephelus; species Epinephelus lanceolatus. The sequence continues at coordinate 2,825,115 of NC_135740.1, forward strand.
CGGGCAAGTGAGTTGTTAGTTTACATGCCCGACCGTGAGTTTTACTTGCCCGGGCAATCGGGCAATCCTTATTGTTGAGCCCTGTGTTTTGACAATAGTGGTTGCATTAAAAATCAATATGAAAAGGAAATATGTCCTTATGTTGTGTTTTCACCACCATTGGTAGGCTGAATTATCATCACGAGTGAATGAAGCAGCTAACTCTGAATCAATCTACTCAAATTTTTGTTTGTCTTAGTATGCCATTTTGAGGAAATGAGATTCCCATGATCCTTTGCTAAATAAAATAACATACTAGAGTGAAAAGAACACATCAGAATTCTTTAATGTTGAAATAATGATTGATATCTGGATGTTGCAATAGGTGCATAATTAACAGAATTATTAACTTGAGTGAGTGCATAATGAAGGGTTTATGAATGTCAACAAGACACTGTTCCCACTTTAGATCCAGTGGCTGCAAAGATGCATTGTGAGCTGTTAATAAGTGCATATTAATAATTTATTAACCTTTATACGACACTGTTTCCACTTTAGATCCAGTAGCTGCAAAGATGCATTGGGAGCTGTTAATAAGTGCATATTAATAATTTATTGACCTTTATACGACACTGTTCCCACTTTAGATCCAGTGGCTGCAAAGATGCATTATGAGCTGTTAATAAGTGCATATTAATAATTTATTAACGTTTATACGATACTGTTCCCACTTTAGATCCGGTAGCTGCAAAGGATCATTATTTACTATTAATAAGTGCATAATTAAGCATTTATTAACCATAATATGGCATTTATATTAACTTCTTATAGTCTCATTAATGTTAATAAATTAATTCTATCTTATAGGGTCTTATAGTGTCTGATAAATCAGTAATAAATATTTTTTGTTTATTATTCTATAATTAACCCTTATAAATTATAATTAATGTAAATAGACATCTTATTAATATTTAGTATAGGTTTATAAACTGTTACCAAAGTTTCTATTAAGTGCTTATAATGCTCCTATAAGCAATAATAACTCAGTCAGTTATGCTGTAATAAACACTTAGTCTAGTCTTATTAATGTTAATAAGCATCTCATACCATCTTATAAGTGCTCATTAACTGTTAATTTGGGCTTATTAAGCATTAATTAGCGCTTATTACAGTACCTTAATATAAAGTGTTACCCTTTATCATATCATATCATAGCCTAAACTTGTCCTGACTCCAGCAATATATTTAACATGACATTAAATTCATATCCATCTGCTCATCTCGTCTCACTGTCAGCAAGAAAGCAAATGAGCACATCTCCAAGCATAATAAACTAATCACGTCTGGATTACTGCAATTCTCTTTTCATGTGTCTTCTGTAGATCACCTTCAACTGGTGCAGAATGGCGCTGCCAGGCTGTTTACCAAATCATCCAAAAACTGCCACATTACTCCTGTCCTGGCCTCCCTACACTGGCTTCCTGTCAGCTTTAGGATCCAGTTCAAAATCCTTGTTTTAACATATAGAGTCCTTCATGGTCAGGCACCTGAGTATATTTCTGACCTGCTGCATGTATACGCTCCTAGTAGGACACTTAGGTCGGCCGATCACGGCCTGTTGGCAGTTCCTCGCACTAGGCTCAGAACTAGAGGTGACCGGGCCTTTGAGTCCATTGTGCCCAGATTGTGGAATGCCCTTCCACAGAATTTGAGAGCCGCAGCATCTGTTGAAGCTTTTAAGAAGCACCTTAAAACCTACCTCTATAGGCAGGCATTCTTCAACTTGTCTTAAGTGATTTAGTTTTGCAACAACTGCTGCTGTTTCATTTTGTGTCTCTGTATGTTTGTATGTATGCATTCTTGGTTTGTGTTTTAATCCTGTGAAGCACTTTGTGAGTTCTCTCTGTGAGAAGTGCTATACAAATAAATTTTACTTACTTACTTATAGAGAAGTAAGGAGAGATAAAATGTCCTCATCTTACACCCTTGCTTGTCATAAATATAGAAACTCACAGACACGTGCATATGCGTTCTTTCAGCAGAGGCCATCTTCTGTAATTTGTGTGTGCTTACTGTTAAACTATTGAAGTGATTCTTTGTGGCACTTGGCTCTTGTCCCACACAATGAAATGGGGATTGGCTCCTATATGGGCAAATGTTCTGAAGCTCAATGTGATATCGATGCCTATTGTCTCATCTGTTGCCACGGTGATTAACGACTCACCCTTGTTTAAACTGGGAGCCAAAAAGTGTCTCACTCACGTCTGGAAGATGAGTCATTAATCTAGAGCAGCACTTTAACAGAACTCTTTCTGTTTTACTCCCCCCCCCCCCCCCCTCTCTCTTTTGTTCTTTCTCTATTATTCTAATCCCATTTTCTCTCTTTCTCTCTTTCCATTCATGCATGCCTTTTTTTCTCTGTCCCCTCTATCTGCTCTTAATGTATTGAGGGAATAGTGCTATGTAAATGTATAGTCCTGGGCAGTGTTGTCTCTAATGTAAGTATCTTTTATCAACTGCAGGGCTCAGAGCCAGAAACCTATACAGTCAATGCCATTTTGGTAGAACAAACAGAATTAGTCCAAACAAAACTAGGCCTTAGTCTTGGGCCGTTAGCAAAAATGCAGCTGCAGAGCATAACACATGTTAAAATGAGGCAGAGTGCCATATGGGGGGATGCTTCCAACACCTTAACACACATATTGACGTTTAATCATGGACTTTTCACACTGAGATATGACGTGCAAGGTACCCTGGGTGTGTTGGTTGTTAATGTTCCAGAACGCCATGTCAACGTCTGCCTGTTTCATACATTGTCTGTTTCCAAAACACACTTCCGTTTTCATGGGAATTATACAGTTTGCATACAGTCTTTAAATAATTTCGGTAGAGTGCCTCTTCGACCAAGAAATGTTTTCCTTGTGACTGAACTCCTGCTAAACAGCATTTGGCATCGTAATGGACACAGATCTGCTTTGTCTTGTGTACTTGTTCATTTAATAAGTAAAATACACCTTAAAAACATATTTTCAATTTAAAAAAAACACTAAAATTGGTCAACAGCCATTATTTTTATGAACCATATTGCAGTTCACCAGGGAAAACAAAAGGGAGATCAACACAAAGATATGGATGGGACAGAGACGTGTAAAGAGAGTGCAGCTAAAAGAAGGGATAAATAGTTGGAGAAAGATGATAATTAGACTGAAGCAACAGCAGGAAATGATGGGTTAGTTACTGCTAAACAACAGAAAAGGAGAAGTGGCTTGTGTGTGGGAGATTAATTGAATGAGACAGGGAAAGAGAGGAAGAGATGGAGGGGCACTGTGAGATGGAAGAGGCATACAAATATCAAAGGGAGACGTACAAAGAGACATAACAAGACAAAGAAAGAAGAGAGGGATGTGGAAGAAGTCAAGCAGAAGTGACGCATTTAAGATACAGAGCACATTAAGGATGGGAAAACAGAGATCAACAATGAAGCAGTGGACAGAAGGGGAGAGGTGAAGCAGGGTCAGTGAGGTTGACTGACAGTTGATGATTAGTTTTAACATGAAAACTCTGGACACTTCACCCTCATCCATCATCGCTAACACTCACTGACACACACGTACACACTAAAACAGGAGATGTCTAGAATTGGGTTCTTGAGCAACTGGGGTAATGTGAAAGATACATGGAGCAAGTGTATAGCTTTGTCATACTAATAATATTCACACGCAACTAATGGAAGTTAGTAGTCATCTGTTTCTGTCAAATCCACTGAGCAGTACGTTACGGTTCAGTTCAGTTCGGTATGCTTTTTTTTCCCGTTTCCACTGCAAAAAGTTGTGGATGGTACCAATGGAACCATTCTGTACCGTTAACATTTTGGTACTCCTTCTGTTGGGATACCTAGCACACAGATCTGGTACTAAAGGTGGAGCTGTGAACACTGCAGTGGGTTGGTTGGTTGGTCAATAGCGGACGGTCACCCTCCTCAGGGCTAGGTTGTGGCTGGTTTGAGGCTCATGTAACCAGCTCATGTAACCACTGTTCATACTGTGGAGAGTATTATTTGTAAACCTACTATTTTTAAATATCCAATGGAGAGACTCTCACTGCAGCCTGTTTTATTTTGTTTAGAAAATGTCACCGTCCAGCTGTTCTGTGGATGATAAATGAGGGTGCAGACTTCCCTCTCTGTCATCGATAATGAGGAAATACAGTGAATGCTGGATGGAGCAGTGAGTGACAACAACCCCGCCCACATTTAAGGGTACGGGTTGCAGTGGAAAAGTAAGGGTCTAGGTACCGTGTCTGAAGAGTACTTTTGGTTCCAGAGGTACCATACCGAAAGTGTTTGGTGGAAACTTGGCTATTAATCGGTGGTAGAAAATACTGAACCTAGATATACATACTTACTTACATACTTATGCTCAACTTTAGTATTTTCATTTGCTGCTACTTTACACTTCTACTCTGCTACATTTCAGAAGGAAATGTTGTGCTTTTTTTTCTGTTACCTTATACTAGACTGTAGACCTTGTGGTGCCATTAATGACACTTCTGTCAGACAAATAACAAACAAACAAGTATAACTCACCTATGAAGCATTATCATAATCCGCAGATCATATTTTACAGACTGAATCACAGCTTCGATTTAATCTCTGATGAACTCTCTGAGATCCACATGATCTAAATTCAGTGAAATATTTAGTCCAAACCAGTGTTAATTTCATTGATGAAAATGATGATGACATTTTTCATCAACAAACTTATTTCCATAAAAAAAAAAAAAAAGCTAAAAATAGATCTTGATAATAAAAGCTAAGACGAAATCGGTGTTTCATTTTTGTTAATGAGACGTGACAAAAATGTTCATGGTGGACTATTGGACATTGACAGCTGAGAACGGCAGTGCTTGCAATTTTTTTAAATGCCACATGAGTGACAGGCTGGCATATTTGGCACCAGGATGTTTCGCTAGCCAGCAAAAACACTCAAACCGGAGCTGTCAGCTGCTGGTGCGAGTTGTGTTAATCAGCCATATGTGTCTGCATGTGGATGGTGAAGTTGTTGAATGGATTTGTGGAGTCTGTTAGTTGCAGCAGTGGCTGATGGCAATTCGCTCCACTTGTTAGTCACTGAATGGCAGCGTAGCAATCAGCCACCGGTCGCCAGACTTCACACCTGTTTATCCCTGCAGGACTCCACTCAGTCTGGACTCCAGAAGGTTCATGGGTTGATGCTGTTTGACAGGCAGGTAGGAGTCTCAGTTCAGATCAGATCAGTTTTCTCTGACAGCTGAAAGTTTAGTTTTAATCACCAACTCTCTGCTGCTTAACAGTGAGATCAATGACTCAGAGTTGACAATGAACCTGGGTACAAATTCTACTTGTCTCAGATTAGTGATTTGTGGTGTTAAAGTTTTTGAGAGCATAAATAGAGAGATGATGAGCTTTTCAAATAATGATCAGTAAGTGTGTGCTCGTAATTCACCCCTTAATCTGCCAAAAACTGCTGGAGAAATGACAGTTTAAAAAAAGAAAACGTATTTATTGCAAGACAAAGGACAGAACATGACAGAACAGTGGATACAGGATAGGGTGACTGGCCACAGAAGAGCAATTTGTCATTCTGGTGTTGTGTTTAATGTGTGTGTGTGTGTGTGTGTGTGTGTGTGTGTGTGTGTGCAGGTTTAGGTGAGACTATAGTAGATGTTGGTACAGATGTGAATGTGTTTAAGTTATGGCTGGTTCTCAGGCAAGAAGGGCAACAGGATCAGGATTGTAGGAAAATAATGAAAGATGACCAGGTGGAGTGTGGAGCTAGTGCAGTGTTTTGGCTGGGGGAGGATAGATTTTACAGTTATGTAATCTAGAAGTAGGTTTTTACAAAGTGTAATGTGTATGGTGTTCCTTGATTTCCAGTTCATGAGGATAGTTTTCTTGGTGATAGTTAGAAACACAAGAAGTAGTTTATTTTTTTCAATATTCAAGTTGTAGTTGTCAGAGTTGCTGCTGTTGTTAACGTTTTGAAACATGAAACATGAATGGCGTTTGAATGTCTGACTGAGAAATGGTAAGTCTGAAATTAAGATGTCTTTGCAAAGTGTTTGTTCAATATCTAGCCATATGTTTTCTGATGGGTTAGGGTGAATCCATTTGAATATGTATTGAAGCTGGTTAACCAGAGAGTAGTGGTAAAAATGTGGAGCTTCAAGTCCACCTTGTGTTTTTGATTTTTGTAGGGTGTATAATTTAATTCTCAGTGTTTTGTTCTTCCAGTAGAATTTGGAGATGATTGAATCTAGAGATTTAAACCAGTTGAGTGTGGGTTTGTGTCAAGATCATTGAGAATAGATTTATTTTTTGGAAGTACTGTCATTTTGATGGTGGATATTCTGCCCATAATGGATAATGGTAGGTGGGTCAGTGACAAATAAGGGTTGGCAAGATGAGCAATTCAGAAATATCTTCAAAAATAGTTTTCAAAGCATGCATCAGATTTGTTAAAATGTACATTCTGTATTTTTGTTGGTTTTATGTCATTTGAAATGACATTTGCACCATTTTTTATGAAAAGTAAGACTGAATGCTCCTGAAAATGTCAAATGGTGTAACCACAAAAGAATGATAAATATTAAATATTTTATCCACCTACAGTAGATTTAAGTGTACTTATAAAAAAAATTTTATTTCAAAAGCATTAAATTGAAATAAGATATTTTTGGAGTATTTCTATATTTAAATTTTAATGCATTTTGGCAATACTGAGCAGGACATTTCCTGAAAACACCCCTTCTTTTCTAAATAACACATGACAAATTATGTAAAATTTAAAAAAAAAAAAAAAACAGTGTTGCACTGCAAAAGTGGATTACATTTATTCCACATTTTACTCCACATTTATTTTCCTGTATATAATCATATTTTTATGAAAAAAATACCAGTTACACCAAATGACACTGGGTTGTGTCAATTGGTGTAACTGGTATTTTTCATAAACATATGGTACACTGCCTGACCATGTTCCTTCTACAGTCAAGCACCACTGTTTGGTGAAGGAATTGACACTGAAAATCAAATATGACAGTCAACAAGGTTAAGTAAACTTGTTTTTTTCATGTTATTTCAGTTCAGAAAAAAGAACATCTGACAACAGTGAGCTAATTTTGTCTACTGTAAATTCTTTGCTGAAAAAAAAAATTTACAATCATGTTTCATTTTAAAATTTAACTCATGTTTTGTATCTTAAGTTCTGATAAGAAAAAAGTCACCTGACAACAACTCATAAGGGTGAACTGGTCTACTATTGTGAATACAGTTGATAAAAATTTAATGAGAGAGTAAGTTCAGAAAAAGGAACAGCTGACAACAATTAACTAATTTCTTCTACTGTAAATTCTTTGCTAACAACAATCATTTAATTTTAAAATTTAACTCATGTTTCATGTTTTGTAAGGACATAACTGGCCCTTGCTGCAGCATTAGCATTCATTTGCATTAGCACTCTGTGACAAGCCACTTTTTCCTTGTTTTTTTTTATTTTTTTTTTTTATTTGCACACAAGAAAGAGAGTATAGGATGACAATAAGAAGAAACAGAATACATACAGTATTGAAACATATAAAAAATGACTTAAAAGAGAAAAAAAAGTGTGCAGGAGGAGCCAAAAAAAACCTCTTAGGGCTTGTCAGGTGGCCCTCCTAGAAACTGGCATCTAATGGGGAAAATTGATTTTATTTATTTAGTTTGATTACTTTAGTTTTCTATAAATGTATCATACATTAGTAATGAAATAGCAGAAATGTAAATAATTGTATTTTACAGACAAAAATTTTAATGTTTGAGTAACATTTCTACTTTCAATGAATTATTGGATTTTTAGGTATTTTAAAGCTACTGTATAAGATCAAAAGTATTTTTTTTTATAATACATCTTTAATTAGCATCATAAACTGCTGATATGCAAAATAATTGCCTATAACAGAAAGCCTCTTAATAGGAGTCAAATGGTGTAACCGGTTACACCATTTGACATTTCATTTTAAAATCAAATTTGACAGGCATTACCATGGACACCTGTGTAAGCACATGGCCTTGGTCTCAAGATTTCAAACATAATTTTTAAAGTAAATATTAATTTTAATGATTTTTATGAATTATTAATGTTTTTCTAGGGTCATACCATTTGACATGTACACTTACCAAACCTGACCAGAGTCCAAAAACGTCAATTTATTAGTAATTTTAAGAGATTCTAAACTTGTCATGCAGCAGTTGTGATCATCAGAGGTCCTTCTCTGTAATACCATTTCCAGTCACATGGCCTTCTTTACTATATTAACAAAACGGCCTCTTAAATGGTGGTTACACCACTTGACACTCGCTCCTCTGAGAACCGTCACCTTATCGTGGTGGAGGAGTTTGAGTGCCCTAATGACCCTAGGAGCTGTGCTGTCGGGGGCATTTTGCCCCTGGTAGGGTTTCCCATGGCAGATTGGTTCTGGGCGAAGGGTCAGACGAAGAACGGTTCAAAAGACCCTTCATGATGGATACAAACAAGGACACGTGTACCCGGCCCGGAGGGTTACCGGGGCCCTGCCCTGGAGCCAGGCCTGGGGTTGGGGCCCATGGGCGAGCGCCTGGTGGTCGGGCCTTCGCCCATGGGGTCCGGCCGGGCCCAGCCCGAACCAGCTACATGGGCTCGTCCCCCTGCAGGCCCACCACCCGCAGAGGGATCCAGAAGGGTTTGGTGCAATGTGGATTGGGCAGCAGACCAAGGCAGGGGCCTTGGCGGTCCGATCCTCGGTTACAGAAGTTGGCTCTTGGGACATGGAATGTCACCTCTCTGGCGGGGAAGGAGCCGGAGCTTGTGGAAGAGGTTGAGCGCTACCGGCTAGATATAGTCGGCCTCACCTCGACACATGGTTCCGGCTCTGGAACCCTAGTCCTTGAGAGGGGTTGGACTCTCTCCTTCTCTGGAGTTGCTCCGGGTGAGAGGCGGAGGGCCGAGGTGGGCTTTCTGATAGCCCCCAGACTCTCTGCCTGTACGTTGGGGTTTACCCCGGTAGATGAAAGGGCTGCTTCCCTGCGCCTTCGGGTCGGGGAACGGGTCCTGACTGTTGTCTGTGCTTATGCACCGAACAACAGTTCAGAGTACCCACCCTTTTTGGAGTCCCTGGGACGGGTGCTGGACAGTGCCCCGACCGGGGACTCCATTGTTCTGCTGGGGGACTTCAACACTCACGTGGGCAATGACAGCGGGACCTGGAGGGGTGTGATTGGGAGGAACGGCCTGCCCGATCTGAACCCGAGTGGTGTTCAGTTATTGGACTTCTGTGCGGGTCGCAGTTTAGCCATAACTAACACCATGTTCAAACATAAGGATGTCCATTGGTGCACGTGGCACCAGGACAGCCTAGGTCGCAGGTCAATGATCGACTTTGTAGTCGTATCATTTGACCTGCGGCCATATGTTCTGGACACTCGGGTGAAGAGAGGAGCAGAGCTGTCACCACCTGGTGGTGAGTTGGATCAGATGGTGGGGGAAGACGCCACGCAGACCTGGCGGGCCCAAACGAACAGTGAGGGTCTGCTGGGAACGCCTGGCGGAAGAACCTGTCCAGATGATCTTCAACTCCCACCTCCAGGAGAGCTTCGACTGCGTCCCGAGGGCAGAGGGGGACATTGAGTCCGAATGGCCCTGTTCCGCTCTGCCATTGTCGAGGCGGCAGTTGTGAGCTGTGGCCGCAAGGCCGCTGGGGCCAGTCGCAGCGGTAATCCCCAAACCCGCTGGTGGACACCAGAGGTGAGGGGAGCCGTCAGGCTGAAGAAGGAGGCCTACAGGGCATGGTTGGTCTGTGGGTCTCCGGAAGCAGCTGACGGGTACTGGCGGGCCAAGCGGAGCGCAGCGGCAGCAGTCGTGGAGGCAAAAACTCAGCGTGGGAGGAGTTCGGTGAGGCCATGGAGGAAGACTATCGATCGGCTCCAAAGAGGTTCTGGCAAACCGTCCGGTGCCTCAGGGGGGAAGGCGGCAACTTGCTCACACGGTTTACAGTGGGGGCGGGGAGCTGCTGACATCAACTGGGGACATTGTCAGGCGGTGGAAGGAATACTTTGAGGAGCTCCTCAATCCCACCAACACGTATTCCAGTGAGAAAACAGAGACGGGGGTCTCGGGGGCGGGTCGTCCAATTTCTGGGGCAGAAGTTGCTGAGGTAGTGAAACAACTCCGAGGCGGCGGAGCCCCGGGGGTGGATGAGATTCGCCCTGGATATCTCAAGGCTCTGGATGTTGTAGGGCTGTCCTGGCTGACACGCCTCTGCAACATTGCGTGGACATCGGGGGCAGTGCCTCTGGAGTGGCAGACAGGGGTGGTGGTCCCCATTTTCAAGAAAGGGGTGTGTTCCAACTACAGGGGGATCACACTCCTCAGCCTACCCGGTAAGGTCTACTCCAGGGTGCTGGAGAAGAGGGTCCGGTCGATAGCTGAACCTCAGATTGAGGAGGAGCAATGTGGTTTTCGTCCCGGACGCGGAACCGTGGACCAGCTCTTTACCCTCGCCAGGGTGCTGGAGGGGGCATGGGAGTTTGCCCAACCAGTCCACATGTGTTTTGTGGATTTGGAGAAGGCTTACGACCGTGTCCCCAGGGGCATCCTGTGGGGGGGTGCACCGGGAGTATGGGGTTGGTGGCCCTTTGCTAAGGGCCATCCAGTCCCTGTACCGAAGGAGCATGAGTCTGGTTCGCGTGGCTGGCAGTAAGTCGGACCTGTTCCCGGTGAGGGTTGGACTCTGCCAGGGCTGTCCTTTGTCACCGGTTCTGTTCATAACTTTTATGGACAGAATTTCTAGGCGCAGCCGAGTGGTGGAGGGTGTCAGGTTCGGTGATGGGAGGATCTCGTCCCTGCTTTTTGCGGATGACGCGGTCCTCCTAGCTCCATCGAACAGTGACCTCCAGCTCTCGCTGGGGCGGTTCGCAGCCGAGTGTGAAGCGGCTGGGATGAGAATCAGCACCTCCAAGTCTGAGGCCATGGTCCTCAGCCGGAAAAGGGTGGATTGCCCACTCCAGGTCAGGGGGAGGTCCTTCCTCAGGTGGAGAAGTTTAAGTATCTCGGGATCTTGTTCACGAGTGAGGGTAGGATGGAGTGGGAGATTGACAGGCGGATTGGGGCAGCATCAGCAGTGATGCAGGCGCTTAACCGGTCCATTGTGGTGAAGAGGGAGCTTAGCCAGAAAGCGAAGCTCTCAATTTACCGGTCGATCTACGTTCCAACCCTCACCTATGGTCACGAGCTCTGGGTAGTGACCGAAAGAATGAGATCGCGAGTACAAGCAGCCGAAATGAGTTTCCTCCGCAGGGTGGCTGGGCTCAGCCTTAGGGATAGGGTGAGGAGCTCAGACATCCGGGAGGTACTCGGAGTAGAGCCGCTGCTCCTCCACATCGAGAGGAGCCAGTTGAGGTGGTTCGGGCATCTGGTAAGGATGCCTTCCGGACGCCTCCCTTGGGAGGTGTTTCGGGCATGTCCAACCGGGAGGAGACCTCGGGGCCGCCCCAGAACACGCTGGAGGGACTACATCACCCGGCTGGCCTGGGAACACCTCGGGGTTCCCGTGTAAGAGCTGACAGAAGTGGCTGGGCAGAGGACTGTCTGGGCTTCTTTGCTGAGGCTGCTGCCCCCGTGACCCGGACCCGGATAAGCGGAGGACGACGACGACGACAACCACCACCACCACCACCACCACCACTTGACACTTCACGTAGTTTACTTGACTTTCATGATTCCCCAAATTAAATTTCATATTTAGAACAATTGTATTTCATTACCTTTATTGAATATAAAAAAATAATAATTTAAAGATCATGCCAAACTAGTTGATATGGTATTTTATTGAGAATTTTAGTGTTTGTAAGCAAGTTTAATTATTGGTGCAAGTTTTTATGGTTACACCACTTAGACATTTTCCTCTAATATTATCCTCTAATTATCCTCTAATATATTCATTATCCTCTAATATATTCTCTCAAAATGTATTAAAAGCAGAAATTTTATACTGGATCCACACAAAATTAAAGTTTGTAAGTTAATCATACATTTATTTTCAAATTTTAACCCTTTTAAGTTTGACTAAACCATATGAACACAAAAAAAGTAGCGTCACGTCACTGACCCAGGTTCATCCAGCGCTGGAGATCATTATTTATTGTTTTGAGTGGTGGAGTGAAGTTGAGGTCGAACACCCATAGTAAAGCAAAATTGAAGATGAGATCTCCTTTATATCACATTTACATCTCCTAGATATAAATGAGCACTAATCGAGACCAAAGTGGTTTTCTTATTCTTCTCAAATGTCTCTCCTGAGAAACAAGTCTCACAGTGAGCACTGTGCGAGTTCTCTAAATTCTCTCACAGCTGTCTCTTTTCCTGATCTCAACTAAGAGAAAAATGAGACATATTGTGCCGCTTTCAAATATGTCTCAATTTGATATCCTTACTTGGACGCACTATCTCAGTTATGTCTCTGTGTGAAATATACATGGTTCTGTCTCTCACTGCTCCCTATTTGAGTTCTCAGATTTTCTTACAGTTGTCTCTTTTCTAGCGTCTCAGCAACAAGAAAAACGAGAGTAGTGCAAGCTCTCAAATGAGTCTCAATATGATACATGATTTAATATTGTACCTCAATCATATATCAGTTTATCTCATGCCAAAATTTGAGAAAATAAGTAATCAGTTCAGGCAAATAATTTATGAGATATATGGTTTATTTACATAATGTTCAACTCACAAAATTTGTTGATTTCTCACACAAGTCATATAACTCATTAATTACAATTTTGAGTTCCAAAACTTAACCCACGATGTGCTCAAAAGACACCTTTTTGGTACTGAAGACTCTCTTTCTTCCTTCCTTCCTTCCTTCCTTCCTTCCTTCCTTCCTCCCTCCTTCCTTCCACTTTTCCTTTTTCCCTCCCTCCTTCCTTCCACTTTTCCTTTCTCCCTCCCTACTTTCTTTACTCCCTTCCTTTCCTAATCCTCCCTTCCTCCATCCTTCTATCCTTCCTTCCTTCTTTCCTCCTTCCTTCTTTCCTCCCCACTTTCCTTCCTTCCTTCCTCCTCCCTTCTTTCCTCCCCACCTTCCTTCCTTCCTTCCTCCTCCCTTCTTTCCTCCCTCCCTTCTTTCCTTTCTTCCTCCCTCTCTTCTTTCCTTAGGAGAACAATACGATTGCATGTACCATTTGTTAAACTATCTTGCAGCAAAGAAAAACCTGCACCTTTGAATTCATGAACAAGGGCCCATTTGGCACATGGTTGTTCTGAGGTAAAGAAGAACTCAATCTGTCCATACATTGTTTGTCCTTCACTAGAAAAAACAACTGTAAAATTGTTTCTTCTATTGTCTTTCCCATAGTGTTTGGATGTCAGATAATTTCTCTTAACTTGTGCCCTGTGAAAGATCCTTACTGTTTTAGAATTGATGCAGTGACCAGCATGTATTTCCAATGTAGAGAGGTGAACTGTGTCCAGTTGAAGTTCACTAGATGCTCCATATAGTTTAGTCCTAGACAAATCATTGTTTTCCTGACAGAAACTATCATTTTTAGTCATCCGTGTGTAAAATTCGCTGGCTTTATGGTTTGTGAAATAACAGGAGTAGACTGCACAAGTTTGACTGCATGGAACATCTGCATAGGTATATTTTGAGTGCCATGTATGAGCCTTAACAAATAGCCATTCTTGTCTTCAAAATGGAAACATGAATGAGTCCATAATGGACCAAGGGCTCTGACACTGTCTGTTAGGTGCACGAGAAGGTGTACATTTCCAGTTTCGTACCGCTCACCATAGAGATTAGCCATTTGACAACAAAAGTTCCACAGTAGTTTCTCTGCATGATGAAATTTGACTCTTCTGCACACTCCTCACTTAAACCCTCTTCAAATCCCTCACTGAACATATGTCCATCATCATACGTCCAATCCCCCACATCAGGGAAAGCTTCCTCAAATGATTGAGATGGATCATACTCAGCATTGCCATGTAGTTCAGTTGTTAGGCCATCAGGAGGATCTCTGAAGGCTGATCTGGAAGATGGTTCTTCATTGTCTTTGATAGAGTCAACAGTTGAAATACTCTCTTGTGCCACGCTTCCTTGTGCTGGTAATAAAATAGAATAAAAATCATTAAGGGTAAAAAAAACATCTTGTCACAATGCAAAACCTATACTGTCTCAGCCTGTATATCACTTTCTTACACTCAAATGATGTTGTCATATTTTAGCATGATCTGCTCAGTGACAAAATATACTGTACATCATTAGACAGACGTTTTGGGTTCCTCCAGAATGCCGATGATTCTCAATCAGAACTAATTGTGTTCAGGATATCTCTCTCCTCTGCACTTGGGACTGGGTGTGGTTAAAACAGGTCAGACAGCAGAGAAGATGGCTTTTGAACATAAAACACACACACACACACACACACACACACACACACACACACACATTTCATAACTTACCTAAATATAGCTGATCAGTCTCCGCATGAACATTGGTGGCTGCAGGGAGGGATGACTGCAGGGAGGAAAATAAGGTATTAAATATCATATCTACTGAAAGTTTGCCGCAACACGGCTATGCCAGGCTACTCACCAATTGTGCAGTCCTTCTTGGTCGTTTATTTGGGTCTTCTTTATTACCAGTCCTTCTCCATCGTTTTCCAGGTTTTCGTCTGGTCATTTTGACACTCCAATACTATATAAATACAGACACAAGTTGGTGGAATATACAGTGGAACTTTTTGTAAAAGTAAAACTCTATGATGAATCATCAAGTGTTTGTTCAGTAATAGGGGTTTCCCCATCTAATCAGCTCTTTAGTAAACAGAAATACATTTTTTAACAATATTGTTCCACTTCCAATTTTGTCTGTTCATTTCTTTGTACCATTTTGATTTGATTTGATTTTTGGGATAGATAGTTTCTCTATCTTATCTTATCACTTCCAATTTCACTTGTTTATTCTTTATCCTGCATGAATTCTCTCTCCTAATTGGATAAAATTGATATCCCGACCTGAAAATGCATTTTCTGTTTACTAAAGAGCAGGGGGAAACAGGGAGACCATGGTCATTTAACAATTATAGCAATGACTGGTATCAGAAATAATATAGAGCTGTTTTATTAATACTAGGCTACTGCACTGTTAAGTAACACAATTTCAAAATCTTACGTCAAATTACAAAATAATTATTAGCATCATATTCTTAAAGTAGCAAAAGTATTGATCATTAATGATCAATTTGATCACTTTAATGTAAATGCAATATCAGCTCATTTGTATTACTAACTCATAAAAATATCATAATGTATAATCTACATAAATAATCTAATAATTAACTATGTAGCAGCATGAAATATTAATTATCAAGAACAAATACAGCTAGGCTTAGGTGCTTAAATTTAATTTATCACCACTGAATGAATACTAGAGTTTCTATGTGGTTGCAAAGATGTGTGTTTTGTGCCAAACAATTTCACAAGTATTCTTTGAGACGCACGTGTATTTCCCGTATGTTTTGACCTTTCTGAAGAGTCTGAAGTCTATGAGATTCGTAACCATAGATATAGCGAGTTGTAATTATTTTAATAAAGAACAGACGTTCTGCCTCAGTAGACATATATGTATTAGCTAGGTGTAGCTAGGTATCATAGCTAGGTGTGTGCCGCATTCAACGGCATTAAGTGATGTTCTGTAACGCGGTGACATTAATGTAGTTGAAAGAATCCTACCTCATGTGTGTTAACAGAGTCCGTTAATTCGCAAAACAAAAACAATTTACACTATTACTTACTTTTAGTAGTTATTCTTCACAGAAACGCTGTGCTGCTTCTTCCAAACGTAAACAA
Organism: Epinephelus lanceolatus; assembly: GCF_041903045.1. NCBI lineage: Eukaryota > Metazoa > Chordata > Actinopteri > Perciformes > Serranidae > Epinephelus > Epinephelus lanceolatus. The sequence goes on from NC_135740.1 coordinate 2,840,990, forward strand.
GTCAGTTCCGCCCCCCAAAATGAGCATGCGTGCAATGACAACTCATGTTTTCAGGACGACAGAATGTCATTGGATAAATCTCGTGCCACGCACAATGATGTCATCACGTTCAAAGAAGACAGAATTTCATTGGACCATTCGGCATTCTTGAATGTTGCAACTGTGGGAAGATAAGAGACAGACGTGACCGTTGACCGCTGCTGCTGCAAGTTTTGCTCCAGCCATGCCGAGACTTGGAGAGGTAAGAATCGTAATATTCTATATTAGTTGGTCAACTACGTAACGTTGTGAAGAGTTGAATAGAGAAATTCTTTTGACATAAGGTGAAATATTTAACTGTTGTGACGACGGAGTGGTCCGTTGGAAGGTGGAATTAGGTAAGCTAGGAGTGGTCCGTTAGAAGGTGGAATTAGGTAAGCTAACATTAATAGCGTCTGTCCAACAAGTAACGTTAGCAACGATTTGATTCAATTTAAACTTGACTTGGTTGAGTCCCCCATAGCAGATCTACAAGTTCACAACACATTGTGTTACGAGTTGGCATGTCGTGAGCTTGAATTTCATTTCATTTCATTGTTCACAATGTACATTAATGAACATTTTAAAAATAAAATGTAAATGCACCCAATTGTAGCCAAAAGGCTAATTTCCATTGGCAGTCCCCCTGACTGCCAATGGAAATTAGTGGAATGATCTGCTCTTTTCTGGGAGGCTAGGGTTCACGGTTTTAAAATTATTTTAATCTTGGTGGTTTTACAGTTTATGTAATCTCTCAAGACAGATTCTGCAATTTACATTCAGTTAGGAAAATAATTTGATTTGATTTTTGCTCATTTTGATACAACTCTTGCCCCCAATGATATGAAGTGAATTAGGTTAAAATAGTGTCTATTTACATTATACTTAATGATCCAAAATTTATTTTTTCATTAACAGGATGGGCAAAAAGAAAATACCGGCAAAAAGGAGGGTACGGGTTCCCACCCAGGAAATAAAGGACCTGCAGCGCTCCCCTCCCCCAAATGAGCAATCTGGTAAGTATTGAGGTAATACTGTGAGGGGGAGGGGGTAATAATCATAACATTATGGTCTAAATGAGGTCTTCCCCTAGGCTGAGAATTTACTTGTGGTGGTGGGCAGGGCGGTGAGGGGTGGCGCGTGGCTTGGCTTGCCGTGGTGTATGATAAGTGCGTTCAAAATAATCTAGTCAAACAAAGTTTATGAACTAGGCTTATTTATTGCACATAATCCTTGATATCGTTAGCAAAATAGAAATAACACTTAACATGTTAAATTATAGTATGAACATAATTTAACAGCACAACAATTCATTATATTAATTATTATTGTGATATTTTAATGATGATAAGGTAAAGTGTTTAAATGGGCTAAAGGTACTCAAATTAATCTGAACTAATACAATTAAGTAAAATCCATTTTCACTCCTTTTTCCTCAACTATATAAATATTTTAATAGAAAAAATTAAGTGCAGCAGTGATAGGCCTATAACACAATGGCTAAGACTGTAAAAGTTAGATAAAAGAAAGTTAGATAAGATGCCAGATCTTTTAGCGACTTCTACTCACTGCATACATATATATATATATATATATACAGTACAGGCCAAAAGTTTGGACACACCTTCTCATTCAATGCGTTTTCTTTATTTTCATGACTATTTACATTGTAGATTCTCACTGAAGGCATCAAAACTATGAATGAACACATGTGGAGTTATGTACTTAACAAAAAAAGGTGAAATAACTGAAAACATGTTTTATATTCTAGTTTCTTCAAAATAGCCACCCTTTGCTCTGATTACTGCTTTGCACACTCTTGGCATTCTCTCGATGAGCTTCAAGAGGTAGTCACCTGAAATGGTTTCCACTTCACAGTCACGGTCAGTCAGTCCGGAAAATTGCAAAAACTTTAAATGTGTCCCCAAGTGGAGTCGCAAAAACCATCAAGCGCTACAACGAAACTGGCACACATGAGGACCGACCCAGGAAAGGAAGACCAAGAGTCACCTCTGCTTCTGAGGATAAGTTCATCCGAGTCACCAGCCTCAGAAATCGCAAGTTAACAGCAGCTCAGATCAGAGACCAGATGAATGCCACACAGAGTTCTAGCAGCAGACCCATCTCTAGAACAACTGTTAAGAGGAGACTGCGCGAATCAGGCCTTCATGGTCAAATAGCTGCTAGGAAACCACTGCTAAGGAGAGGCAACAAGCAGAAGAGATTTGTTTGGGCCAAGAAACACAAGGAATGGACATTAGACCAGTGGAAATCTGCGCTTTGGTCTGATGAGTCCAAATTTGAGATCTTTGGTTCCGACCGCCGTGTCTTTGTGAGACGCAGAAAAGGTGAACGGATGGATTCCACATGCCTGGTTCCCACTGTGAAGCATGGAAGTGTTTTGCTGGTGACACTGTTGGGGATTTATTCAAAATTGAAGGCACACTGAACCAGCATGGCTACCACAGCATCCTGCAGCAACATGCCATCCCATCCGGTTTGGACGATCATTTATTTTTCAACAGGACAATGACCCCAAACACACCTCCAGGCTGTGTAAGGGCTATTTGACCAAGAAGGAGAGTGATGGAGTGCTGCGGCAGATGACCTGGCCTCCACAGTCACCGGACCTGAACCCAATCGAGATGGTTTGGGGTGAGCTGGACCGCAGAGTGAAGGCAAAGGGGCCAACAAGTGCTAAACACCTCTGGGAACTCCTTCAAGACTGTTGGAAAACCATTTCAGGTGACTACCTCTTGAAGCTCATCGAGAGAATGCCAAGAGTGTGCAAAGCAGTAATCAGAGCAAAGGGTGGCTATTTTGAAGAAACTAGAATATAAAACATGTTTTCAGTTATTTCACCTTTTTTTGTTAAGTACATAACTCCACATGTGTTCATTCATAGTTTTGATGCCTTCAGTGAGAATCTACAATGTAAATAGTCATGAAAATAAAGAAAACGCATTGAATGAGAAGGTGTGTCCAAACTTTTGGCCTGTACTGTATATATATATATATATGTGTGTGTGTATGTATGTATACACTTTTTTTTGTGGTGTTGTATCTCTTTCCATTTGCCCTGAAGAAGGCCTACGCGAGGTCGTGTAGGCATGTTTTTAATATGTTCAAAAATGAACTTGCCTGCCATTAAAGCTGTTAAACCATTATAAAGAGTAGCTTGGTATATTCTCACTCTTGTATTGTTGGTACTATTTCTCCCTTTCAGGTCCAGGCCAGGTCAGAATGCTTCAGACTCTTTGCGACCTCATTGGAGAGAGACATCGTGACAGTCCATCTTCACCATCGGGCCAGCAGGAGCTCTTTCCTGGGAGCGGCGTGTTGAATGAATCATGCATCAAAACCACATTGCATGCGTCTGTTTCATGCACTTTTTGATCATTTCTTCACTGTTGAGGAGTGTCAAAATGCAGTCTCCTTTGGTCGCCCTGTCAACAACCCCTCAGGAAAGGAAGGAAAGCGGGTCCTTGACCGTAAAAAGTTTTCTCAAAATTAGGCTCTGTGTGTTTTCAGGCCAGGATAGTGGGGATACTGATTATATCCAATCAGGACAGTGTAGCAATGATTACTATCAGAATAGAAGTTTAACACCAGAAATGAAGTTTTATCCAGTATCACTTACAGCACCTTTAAGGATAACAGACTGTTGTTTACATTTATGTTTATAATTGGCCCAAAAAACTAACTTGCTGATTTGTAATTCTTTGAACTGAAATGGACGTCTCACGGTGTTATGTCCTTTTAACCTAAAGTGCAGTTGTGTATGGTCTATGTGGTAAGTTTTTGTCATATTACTCATGCCAGATTTTAATGCTCTTTTCTTACAGCTTATGTCCTGAGATATGCTACTCTACCTGGATGGGAACAAATCGAGGAGGCCAAGCTCAAGAAAGCCTTTGTCAACAAATGTAGGGCCAGAGCAGGTTCTAAGGAGTAGGCTACTGCTATAGCCTACAGTATGTGGACACGTGGACATGTGCTTTCTCTCTCACCCTTTCTTTTTTCTTTTTCTTTTTCATTTTCATGGACCAGAGGTGTTAAGACAGTACCTGCCAAGTTGACTCTGAGGTTTTGAATTTTGTAAATGTATTTCTGTTTTACTTAAAAGAACAGTTCACCAAAAATGAAAATTCAGTCATCATCTCCCCCCCTTGCTGAGAAGAAGTCAGGTGTAGTTTTTTAACTACATTAACTACATAATTTTTCCAAACAACAGATTTCTACGGTAACCACGGAAAAAAACGAATAAAAGTATCCCCAAAAAACATAATTCTGCATCCTGCTGCTTGGAGGATTTTGAAGGTTTTTTGGGAATACTTTTATTCGGTTTTGTCTGTGATTACCGTCAAAATCTTTTTTTTTTTTTTTCTTTTTTTGAGTTTTAGGTTTTGAGGATTGAAAAACTACACCTGACTTCTTAACAGCAATGGGGGTGAGTAGATGACAACTGAATTTTTATTTTTATATTTAATTTATTTTTATTTTTGTATCTTATTTATGTTTTATATTTTTGTATTTAATTTATTTTTATTTTTGTATTTAATTTTCTTTTATTTTTGTATCTTATTTACATTTTATATTTTTGTATTTAATTTATTTTTATTTTTGTATCTTATTTACGTTTTATATTTTTGTATTGTTTATTGTTTTTTTATGTTTAATTTAATTTAAAAAAGTGTAAATGCTGCTACCCAAATACCAATGGTGTAACCAAAATAAAAGTGTTAAACTTTGCAATGTTGAGTATTGTTTTTACAATTTATTCTAATTACTAAAGATAATTAATCTTTAAATTACATTCTCAATTTGTTCTCATATTTCTCAATTATGGCTCAGATATCATTCTCATATATAGCTTCAATAAGACATTTAAGAAAAATAATTAAGACATGGAAGAGACATTGGACACACAATGATAAGATCTCTTTTAGGGCTCATACTTCTCAGATTTGTCTCATAAAAGTCTCATATTCATCTCATGTTATTCTCCTTAATTCTCTTTCAAAATAACCAAGACATAATTGAGATCTGGGGCAGACAATTATGAGATCTCCTCTGTTTATCCCACTTCTCAAGTATTGCTCAAATGGTTATCTCAACTCAACCTCCTTTGTCTTAGTGATGTCTCGTCTCTTTCTAGCTTGTCTCTTGCTCCTAAGGGACCCTTAGGAGAAGTAACTCAGAAACAAATGATCACAGAATGATACGATTATGAGAAGCTGAAATTGATCTCAAGAGATGAGATTAAACCACAGATGAGCAACACATTTTTCCTATGGGCAGCTCTGACAGCCTGGGGGAAATGTTGCCTGGATAGGTGATGTGACTTGTGCATAAAGGAGTTGGTGGTGTATGGGCTGCCACATCCCAAGTATTGCTATGTAGGGGAAGGATGGATGATTTATTCCAATTAACTGAATATTCTGAGATATTGGAGAATGATTTGATGAGATTTATTGTTTCTTGTAATGTTGGGGGGGGTCTTGTAGAAACAGCAAAATATTATCTGCATAAAGACTGATGTTATTATGTGTGGTATGTGTTTGGGTTTACTAGGGAGGGAGAGAGTGGGCATCCCTGCCTAGTACCCCTGTGCAGTGTGAAATTTTGAGACGTTAGTCCATTGGTGATGACAGTGGCTGAAGGTGAGGTGTAGCAAATCTTGATCCAATTAATGAACGATTCCCCAAAGCCAAATCTCCTCAACATGGCAAACAGAAATTTCCAATTTACCCTATCAAAAGCTTTTTCTGCATTAAGAGTGGCTGTGATGGTTCCTGGTTGTCGTTGTTTATTATTTGAAGCAGGGACAGTGCACATTAATGAACATTACTGTCAATGTGCCAGAGTTAGACAAGAGGCTATTTTTCGTCTGTAGTCACTGGACAGATGTTACATAGTCACCCTAAAAAACAATATATATATATATATATATATATAGATAGATATATAAAATCTAAAATTGAAATTACAAAACCTTTCATCATCTCTAAATATGCAGAACACCCAGGACATCCTACATTGGCAGTATTTTAAAACATGCAACATGCAAGCTCATAATACAAGACATAAACAAATACAATGAGCACAGACATCAAACCATGCACTGTATATAAAATAAAGCAGTCTGACCCGGCAAACACACAATAAAAGACATGCATGCAGGTACATGAAGGCAGGCTGACAATATCAAGATAGTGACAGGTGACCGCAGACAGCAAGTGAAGTTCAGCACAGACAAACTGAGAACAAAAAGGTGTAACTGAGTTTTAGTGCTGACAGATCTGAGTACTAATTAACCATTTCTTTAAATGAACTTCCCTAATAGTTGCTGGGATTGAGTTCCATTCTAGTACAGCTTTAACAGAGAATGCAGACTGACTGAAAGCACTTTTCCTGAGTGGGATAATGCAGTCCCCTCTTGCTGCACCTCTTATGAGTCAGTGTGCAGTTGTTCTTATGTTGACAAACTTCCTGAGCGCAGGAGAAGTCAAGCCATATACAGTCAGGTCCATAATTATTTGGATAATGATACAGTTGTTGTCATTTTGGCTCTGTATACCACCACAATGGGTTTTAAATGAAACAATGAATACCTGCTTAAAGTGCAGACTCTCAGCTTTCATTTAAGGCTTTTTTCAAAAATGTAGTATGAACCGTGTAGGAATGACAACCATTTCTTCACACAGTCCCCCGACTTTAAGGGCTCATAAGTATTTGGACAAACTAACATAATCATCAATTAAACAGTCAGTTTTAATACTCGGTTGCAAATCCTTTACAGTCAATGACTGCCTGAAGTGTTGGACACATAGGCATCATCAGATGCTGGGTTTCTTCCCTGGTGATGCTCTGCCAGCCCTTTACTGTAGCCGTCTGCATTTCCTGCTTGTGTTTTGGGTGTTTTGCCCTCAGTTTTGGCTTCAGCAAGAGAAACGCATGCTCAGTTGGATTCAGGTCAGATGATATGACTTGGCCATTGCAGAACATTCCACTTCTTTGCCTTAAAAATGTCTTTGGTTGCTTTTGCAATATGCTTCAGGTCAATGTCCAACTGCACTGTGAAGCATCGTCCAATGAGTTTTGAAGCATTTGGTTGAATCTGAGCAGATAATGTAGCCCCAAACACTTCAGCTTTCATCCTGCTGCTCTTGTCAGCAAGACAAGACTTCACTAGAATAAATACAGAGGGTTTATCACAAGATGCAAACCATTGGTTAGCCTTAAAAATGGAAGGCCAGATTAGAGTTTGTCAGAAACCATCTAAAAAGCCTGTACAGTTGTGGAACAGCATACTATGGACAGATAAAACAAAGATCAACTACCAGAATGATGGGAAGACAAGAGAAGGAAGAAGGGAAGGAACTGCTCATGATCCAAAGCACACCACCTCATCAGTGAAGCATGGTGGAGGTACTGTTATGTCATGGCCATGTATGGCTGCCAGTGGAACTGGTTCTCTTGTATTTATTGATGATGTGACTGCTGACAAGAGCAGCAGGATGAATTCTGAAGTGTTTGGGGCTACATTATCTGCTCAGATTCAACCAAATGCTTCAAAACTCATTAGACGATGCTTCACAGTGCAGATGGACAATGACCTGAAGCATACTGCAAAAGCAACCAAAGACATTTTTAAGGCAAAGAAGTGGAATGTTCTGCAATGGCCAAGTCATATCATCTGACCTGAATCCAATTGAGCATGCGTTTCACTTGCTGAAGCCAAAACTGAGGGCAAAACACCCAAAACACAAGCAGGAAGTGCAGACGGCTACAGTAAAGGGCTGGCAGAGCATCACCAGGGAAGAAACCCAGCATCTGATGATGTCTATGTGTCCAACACTTCAGGCAGTCATTGACTGTAAAGGATTTGCAACCGAGTATTAAAACTGACTGTTTAATTGATGATTATGTTAGTTTGTCCAAATACTTATGAGCCCTTAAAGTCGGGGACTGTGTGAAGAAATGGTTGTCATTCCTACATGGTTCATACTACATTTTTGAAAAAAGCCTTAAATGAAAGCTGAGAGTCTGCACTTTAAGCAGGTATTCATTGTTTCATTTAAAACCCATTGTGGTGGTGTACAGAGCCAAAATGATGACAACTGTATCATTGTCCAAATAATTATGGACTAGACTGTATAATCTTATACAACAGACAAACATCTACATATTTAACCATGTTGTCCCAACTCAACAAGTTATATTTATTCAATATTGAGCAATGATGAAAATGTACTGATTTCTTGTCAAGGATTTTAAGTGTTTGTTTATACAGGGACTGTAATGGTTTCAGAGTAGTGGTGTTAGCCACCAGGTTGTTAAACAGTAAGTTATATGAGAAATGACCATAGAGTGCATGTACATCTTAGCTGCATCTGTTGACATAAATTGTCAAAGCTGAAGTTTGAAATATTGAATTTGACCTGCTTACAGACTTTTTTCACCTGAGCCTTGAAAGATAGATTAGAGTCAATCAGAACTCTGAGGTACTTGTATTCAGATACAACCTGTAGCCTCGCTCCTGCTACAAAGACATCACTAGAACTGGTGAAAAACATGCATACCGTTTTCAACACATTTAGTTGTAAACAGCATTGCTTTAACCATGCTGTTACATGAACCATGGAGTTAGTGAGTTCATTAGCAACTTGTGTCATACTGCTACCATGTAAATAAATTACAGTGTCATCTGCATACATTTGGATGTTGGTGTCAGAACATACAGATGGAAGATCATTGATATATAATGTAAATAACAATGGGCCCAGAATAGATCCTTGTGGGACACCTGTGGACAAACAGAGGGCAGCTGATTGATGATTCTGCACTCTGAAACACTGAGATCTATTTAATAGATATGATTCCAACCATTTAAGTGTATCTGAAGAAAAGTTGAAGGTAGATAACTTTGACATTAGAATTTTATGATTGACAGTGTCAAATGCCTTCCTGAGATCAAGAAACACAGCTCCAACAACACCACCTTTGTCCAATATAGATTTGGCTTTTTTTTCTGTTAAAAAAACAGAACAAACAGGCTGTCTCAGTTGAGTAATTGGCTCTGAAACCAAATTGCATGGGGTGCAGGGTATAGGAGCTACTATTCAGATGGCAGATGATTTGCTCAGCTACCAATTTCTCTACAACCTTTGACACTGTAGGTAGGATGTTGATAGGCCTGTAGTTACAAGTGGAGAAGGGATCTCCATTTTTGAATACTGGTACAACAACACCCGCCTTCAAAACACTTGGAAACATTCCCTGAGATATTGAGAGGTTAATTACTTTGGTAATACGATTGGTTAGTGTTGTACTAAGCTCTTTGAGCATAACTGCATCCATACCAAATATATCCTTTGCTTTGGATGGTTTAAGAGTTGTAATCATCTTCATAACCTCTGATTCAGTGACATTCCTTCTGCTGAAAGCTGGCTCCATTGTATTTACTGGACAAACATTTAAGCTCTCAGGTGATAAACATCGTGCAATGCTTGCTACAGAATTGATAAATTAGTGGTTGAAAGCTTCTGCAACTTCAGCTAAATTGTTTGTAAGCTTTCCATTTACAAGTTCAAGCAGCTTCCCTTCTTTATTGTGATTTCCCGTGAGTTTTTTTAACTGGTCCCAGATCATTTTAGAATTACCTCTTGCCTTTTCCATTATAGTCAGTAAGAAATCTGCCTTAGCTTTTCTTAATCTCTTAACCACCTTTTTTTCTTAACATTGCAAAGTGTTGTCAGTCATGACTCAATTTACTTTTAATTGCAGTTTTTAAGGCAAGATCCCGTTCTTTCTTCAGTTTTAAGATAACTGCATTTACCCAAGGGACAGTGTTTTTGTTGTTTTTGTGCCTAACTTTGCAGTTAAAATCTTTAATAGTACGCTTCAGTTTTTATGAGAATATCTGACTGTCCTCCTCATGGTCTATTCCCAACAGCAGGTCATCCCATTCAATTTCTTGAACAGCCCTTTTAAAGTTCTCCTGTTTATTTTTTGGGATTCTATGGGATTCATAATCTCTGACTAGAGGCCTAAAATCAATTTTTGGTTAGTTTCCTTGCCACCAGAGTCAAATTATGGTCAGAGAGACCAGTTAACATATTAAAGACTTTAAAAGGTCTGTTGGTAAAAAATTAAGTTAGTCTGAGTCCTGGTGAAACTAGTTATTCTTGTGGGCCCACTGACCACCTGCAAGTTATCAGTTATTTGTTTAAAGAGGCAACAGATAGGATTCGTTTTTTTTTTTTAGCTTGGCGCCACCTAGCATCAGTGGTGTTGCTCGCATTGTCGCAACGACCAAATTGACCGTGGGGATCAGAGATAATCAATAAAATGTAGGCTGTAAAGCCACCAGTATACCTCTATATATATGTAGAATGAGAAGGTGTGTGGACACTATACTAAATAAATGAGTAAAGAGACCGAGCAACAATTATCAGATTTATCTGAAGAAAAAACAAATAGTAATGCAAATAATTATACCAGAATGCACAGTACCAGTACAAACAACTCACAGTAAATTATACCAATATGCACAGCATCAGTACAAACAACAGTAGACACGTAAGGGATAATGTATAGCGAGCCGGTGACTGTTGTAAAATAACTCCAGATGAGAACGAAACCCTGACGCGCAGCAGAGTTATTTTTCAACTGTCACCGGCTCACTATACATTATCCCGCTTAGAACATGGCTTACTAGTAAAACATTCAAATTTTACAACTGGCATCAATATTATTAAATTGCTGGCAGAGTGTACTGACAGAGGAGAGGCATTCACCAGACAAACGGGAGTGGAGGAGAGGATTTTACTCCACTTCTCCTGTCGGAGATGCTGGGTGCCCAGTAGCTGTGAAGACTGCCCCATTTATAGCCAGTGACCGACATGATCTCCCTGCTCTCCGGGCCAGCTTGGGAGAGCTGTGTGGACTAACGTTAACTGATTGTGATGCTCCTCAGTCTAAGGCCGTTGCAGTAAGAAGTCCAGTGTTCACAGCTGGGCGTAACTTAGCTGGGCGATGTCCGGCGATAACTGCCTCCGTGAGAAGAGAACAGAAGGAAGGGCGGGGGGTATCACTGTCCGAGGGCTGCCGTAGAATGACAACGAGGATGTCAGCCAACCAACACTCACTACCCGGTCCCTGGTTGCGGCGATTTGAGATGCTGGCCAGCTAGGAGTTAACTAGCAGCCAGTACAGTATAGTCTTCTCTCGTCTAGCTAACATTTAGCCGTGTTACTTACTGATCCATTAGAAAGAAAGCTAGCTGGACATCAGTTTTGAAGCCTCTTTGGTCACGGAGCTCCCTTCATCTCTTGAACGCCTGACTGAGGTTTACTCTTGTTTTTCCTCTTCTTTTATCACTCTCCTTTGCCTCCTCAGACAGATGAGCTTGTTTTCTTTCCCTAGGCCGTTTTTCACTTGTTTCCAAACTTTGTCCATCTGCCACTGTGCTCGTGATTCAGCTATCTCATGCCCAGTTCCTCGTAAGGACCAGCTCCAGTCCCTGATTGGCTGACTGACCAGTTTCGCAATACATGACGCGTTTCCTGCCGTAAAGCAGATTTTTTCCACGAAATTTCGCCCCCGATGGCAGAAGCTTATTACAAAGATTGCAAAGCCACTAAGTAACCTATGTAAACGCTGATAGTCTGATTTACTGTGGCCACTACCCTGTGCAACCCACATTATTCTCATAATGATATATTTAGGAAACAATGTTGTCTGTTGCCTCTTTAAGATTCTTTCTAGATGATTTGATTTGATGTTAAAATGTCCCACAATAATTATTATTAATTATTATTAATTACTTCATTATTGAAATTACATTCTCTTAATAGTTTCTCAAATGTCTCATAGAAACACTATTGGAGGAGGGAGGCCGATAAATTACAATAAGAGTAAAAGACATTTGTGGTGATGAACTAATATTCAGACCAATGCATTCTAGTTCCTTACAGTTTGACCAATGGATTTCATTACACTGGATATAATCTTTCACATAAATCATAACTCCACCTCCTTTGGAGTCCACTCTGTCTTTCCTGTAGATGTTAAAACCAGCCACTTGTAATGCTGCTGATGGGGCGTTTTTGTGAAGCCAAGTCTCAGATAAACAGAGGAAGTCTAAATTAGAGTCCAGTAAAAGATGATGGACCTAATCACTTTTGGATTTAATGCTTCTGATGTTAAAGTGCCCACCTAAAAGACCCTTTGGTTTAGCTTTTGTATCCCAAACTGTCTTTGAGTGATTGACAGTCCGAAAGACCTCCCACTTCCTGGTCTTTGAGATCGCCAGATTTACCCATTTCCTGTTTACATTGCGCGTAATTTTTCCAACTACACGTGGACTGCCTGAACCAAAATCAACAATGGTTGGAATACTCTGTAGTTTAGTCAGTACAGTGTCCGCATTGCTCCCAGGTGCAGTCGAAACACATGGACCAGCCTGTTACGCCCCGGTCTAGGGGTGTGGGTGCATAACATAAGGATATACAGGAACACGGGAGTAAATGTACAGGTGAGCAATTTATTGCTACACACTCGAAAAACACACTGTACAATATCGCACACAAACTGGAGCAAAAGACGTCAGGGTGAACCCAGGCCAAAACAACAAACAAAAAGCAACCTGTATACCGACCGGCGAAATAACTGATTCCTAACAAAAACAAAAGAAACAAAAATACAATACTAGGCCTATCTCCCTAGGCTAACGAAAAACATGAGAAAACAGGTATAACAAAAATAGCAGCTCACCCCTACGCTCCGTGCAAACAATAATATGTGACAATGACTATTTACAATATACACAAACGACTCAGTTGGCCCTAAGGCGCTGGTCTGAACAAAAGAAACAATTATTTAGCAAGGCAAGCTAAATAATCACACGTTAGTCACACAACAAAGTACTTATAAATCACAAAAACCAGAGAAACGATACGATGCCCTGCTGCCATGTAGGAGAGTGGTCTTGTGGCTTCCGTGTGGCCGGCGTTATGAAGGCCGAGCCCCTTGCTCCACCAATCCAGCTGTAGTGACGTCACGATCATTGAGCGAATCCCTGGCACACCTGCTAACAAGCATACGATCTCCGGACAGAAAGAGAAGTCTGACTCTCCACTAAACATACAGGTTAAATGCATATACATAGACGTACACACATACACATAATAAACACACAGATCACAATGCACATATACACATAATGAATACACGGGCCGAGGGACGTAACACCGCCGTAACCACCAGGCACACTCCCTGGATCGACGATCCCCCCAGGCCATGCCACGACTCGGCCCGCCGGCATCCGTCACCCTCAGCCTGCGAAGCCTTCGATAGCCCGGCCGCTGCATCCGCCACACCAGCCCCAACACTCCAGGTAGGCAGCACACTCCCAACGACGCCTGACGCGCGAAGGCGGTGAGAAGGGTTAGGTTAAATAATAATCTGCTGGTGTTGGTGGATGCATGTCTACCCTTAACAAAACCAGTTTGATCTGGTTGGACTATGGATGTGGTGACTTTTTCTATTCTTTAGGCCAGCGCCTTGGTGATGATTTTTATGTCTGCGTTGATAAAGGAGATGGGATGGTAACTTGATGGAAGTGTTGGGTTTTAGTTGGGTTTTAGGAGGGATGAGATTGTGGCTGTTCATATTTTCAGGTAGTCTTGATTTCTGTTTTATGTCATTTATCGTTTGATGAAAGGGCGGTGATAAAATGGACCAGAAGTGCTTATAGAACTCAGCAGGGAAGCCATCAGCACCGGGTGCTTTATTGTACCCATATGGGATCAGAGTGCCTGGAATTCCCTGTGTAAAACCTCAATCAGCGCAATTCTGCCATCAAGTCCTGTAAGTTTATTTTCAACAGAGATTAGAATGTCACTGAACTCTGTGCTGCACCACCGTTTGGGGAGTGAGGATGGTGATGTTTCGGGCTGGAGAGTGACTCTGGACCAGACACGGGCAACTGCTGGGCCACGGGCCGCATGTGGTCCCATCCTCATTTGCTGCAGCCCTTGAGTTAATTTCCAAATATGAATAATATTGTTGGTTTTCTCAGATGTCAACAGCAAGCAGGCTGTTTGACTACATCTGAACCAGATGCCATTTGTAATGACACTCCCAACTGAGAGAGGGCGCTCCCACCAAACTTCCAAACGGCCTCCTCCACTACAGCTGGCAAGGACAACAGAAATGAGCGGCCAAAAAATAAAACTTGAGAAGACTTAAAAGAGAGCCATGCCTTTCAGACAAGATAGGAAACAGATTATCTTTTCACAGAATTCAAATGCAAACCTATGTGTTTAGTGTGCCTGGAAACAAAATCAGCCATGAAGGATTTCAACTTGAGTCGCCACTACAACACCATGCACAAAGACAGGTACAACAAGTACACCTGAGCTGCCAGAGTCAGAGCTGACCTGAAAGGAAAAACACACAGACAGCAGAGCCTTTTTACCAGAGCCACAACCACACAGGAGTCCTCTCCCAAGGCGTCCAATGCTGTTTCACTCAAGCTTGCTAAAGCAAAGAAAATCTTTTCAGATGGAGAAATGATGAACAATGTGCTGTGGAGATGGCTAAAGCTTTTGGAGACGATAGCATGGCTAACAACTTTGAAACTATCTCTCTGTCCTGCCGCACAGTGGCGCGGAGAATTTTTGACATTCAAAACCATGTTGAGGGGAAGCTAAAACAAGTCATGCATCACTGCAGGTACTTTTCCTTAGCATTGGATGAGAGTACAGATGTGACGGATGTGAGCCAGCTCCTCATTTTCACCAGAGCTATTGACAATTCATTTGACGTGCATTAAAATTGGTGTCTTTGCATGACACTACCAAAGGCATGGATATTTTTAGCGCTGTAAACAGTGTTGTCAGTGAGGACGGTGGCTTTGACAAGCTGTCAGCTGTTGTTACCATGGTGCACCAGCGATGCAGGGAAGACGCACTGGATTCGCCGGACTCCTCCAACAGAGCAGCATAGACTGTACTGCATCATACATCAGGTGGGTAACATTATCGCAATCTAACTATAAATATGGTTATGAATGTGGTTATTCTTTGTGAGATTTTCTATGGGCTAAATAGGGAAGGATAAATAGCATTCAGCTGCTAAATCCTATTTCATTTTGATTTTACAGGAGGCCCTCTGTGCCAAGACACTGAACTTCAGCCATGTTATGGAAGTAGTGACAAAAGTTATCAATTTCATACAAGGAGGGCACAGGTCCCTCAATCACAGGAGGTTTGTAGCCTTTTTGGATGAAGTGAGTGCTGCTTATGGGGATTTACAGATGCACACCGAGGTCAGATGGATGAGCCGGGGGAAGTGTCTTGAGAGGTTTTTTTGCGCTGCACACTGAAATCCCAGTGTTTTTAGAGGACAGCATTCGATGTGATACAAGTGCTTACTGCAGAAAACTTAGGGATACAGCTTTTCTCAGTGACATGGCCTTCCTTACTAACATCAACTCACATTTTAATCACCTTAACGTGCAGTTGCAGGGGAGAGGCCAAACTGTCGGATCTTTACGCACATATGAACGCATTTCAGCGTAAACTAGCCCTGTTCAAAGAAGGCTTTTCATCTGGTCGTCCAAATTTAACACATTTCCCTGCCTGTGAAGATATGCGCAAAGATGTCCCTGAATGCGAGAAAACATTTCTCAAGTACACAGCCGACATCAAAACACTGCAGCAGCAACTTCAGTCAGACCCCTATTTTCAAGCAAAACGCAATGAGAGGGGAATCTCATTTTGGAGACTTCTGCGAGAGTCCTGCTTTCCACTCTGGGATTTTGCACTCTTAATGGCCAGCATGTTTGGGAACACTTTAATTTGCGAGAGCAGCTTCTCAACAATGAAGCACATCAAGTCAAAAGAGAGAAGCAGGCTGACAGATGAAACTCTGTTCCAGCTCATGCAGACTGGATGCACAAACACATTCAGTCTATTGTATGGCAGCTGGAGAGGCCACAAGTATAAGACAGAACTTTTTACTGATCCACCTCTGGGTGAGGATATGAGTTCATTTATTGTTCAAATAAACACAAGAAGTTTGTGCTCTAGAGAAAGGATCAACACTCAGTGAAAAACCTAAGCCCTATGATAAGCTAATATGGCAAGGCTTAACTATACAAACCAATGAGCAGTGATAACTAGCATGTCTTTGGGGTCATCGGGTGGGAACCTCCTTTCACCAGTGTTTCGTCTAGTTGGTCCCACGACACCTCCAGGAGGCTAGACAGTGATCTCTAGCGTCCCAGAGACACTCCCCTAATGCCAGGTCTCACTGCTCCCTTCCCTGCACCAACCCAATAACCTCCTTTACCTTACTTACGCATGGCTTTCTCAGCCCAAACAGCACTGCCACCTTCAACCAAACCCAGGCTCCGTACATGCGAGCTCTAGGTAGAAGCAGGGCTGATACTACCTTTCCTAGCACATTCACCACACTCTACTTCACACGCTACATAGCATAACTACAATATAAGCTAAAGTTAAAGGAGCTAAATAAACTTACAGGATCAGCAAACACACTCACCTTGCCGCATGGCCTCAAACAAAATGGATTCAAATAGGCCACTCCCACATTTAAATAACCTTCCTCTTCCTGGACTTCCTCCTTACCTACACATGGCTCTCTCAGCCCAAACAGCACTGCCATCTTCAACCAAACCCAGGCTCCGTACATGCGAGCTCTAGGTAGAAGCAGGGCTGATACTACCTTTCCTAGCACATTCACCATACTCTATTTCACACGCTACATAGCATAACTACAATATAAGCTAAAGTTAAAGGAGCTAAATGAACTTACAGGATCAGCAAGCACGCTCACCTTGCCGCATGGCCTCAAACAAAATGGATTCAAATAGGCCACTCCCACACTTAAATACTTCCTCTTCCTGAATTTCCTCCTGAGAGGAAGTGGATCTCTCCACCTGATCTCAAGGAGTTATGTGCCCTGTTTAGTAGTTCCCCCTGCTGGCCCCCAACTGACATTACTTCTTCTCTTATAGATGAACTGGCTACATTTAATTGCTTCATCTGACATTTCCCTCACTGTCTTCCTCAAACTCTGTCCCCGCACTCCGAGTTCCCCCAGGAGCGAGACAGCTGATCTTGCTATGAATCCCCTACACCCCACTTCCACTGGACAAATCCTAGTCTTCCATCCTCGCTACTCAGCTTCTGCTCCTAAGTCTGCATATCTAAGTTTTTTTCTTTCATAGGCTTCTTCCACTGAGTCTTCCCAAGGAACTGTCAGCTCAATGGAATAAACTATCCGTTGACTCACTGACCACAACACTAAGTCAGGCCTCTGCCTGGTACAAACTATTTCCTGGGGAACAACAAGCTTTCCCCCTAAATCTACTTGCATTTCCCAATCACAAGCACCTTCTAGGCGGCCACACCCTTGCCACTTCACTAACTTAAGTCTTCTGTGTTTCTCTCCCTCACGGACAAACTGAATTACTAAACTCCTATCCTTAACACCTTCTGAATTCACCTGTCTTCGTTTCCCTTCGATGCCTGCAGCTAAACATTTCAACACCTGGTTATGTCGCCATGTATATTGGCCTTGTGACAAGCTAACTTTACAGCCTGACAAAATATGCTTTAAGGTTGCGGTACGTGAACACAATGGGCATGATGGGTCCTCATTTACCCACAGTTTTAGGTTCTGGGGGGTTGGTAACACATCGTATGTAGCCCCTACTACAATTCTCCTCCATACTCCACAGGTCCCTCCAACTAAGCTTCCTCTTCTCTACACTTTCCCAATTCAACCACTGTCCCTGTTTAGCCTGGGCCACTACCTTTGCACCCCTTAGCATCTCTTCCTGTCTACGTATCTGTTCTACAACCAGCTTTCTTTTATCTTTGAGACCTGCTTTATTCCATACCGGTTTGCCTGAGCCAGGCCCCAGGCCTCCCCGGCCAACCTGAACATTACCTACAATCTCTGCATGCGTAAGAGCTGCCTCTGCCTCCTGAACTGCCGATCTTGGGTTCCACTTCCTCCCCTTGGTTGGATTTGGAACCACACTCCTAACTACCATGTCGTTACTCCCAGATAACAGGAGCTCTGTCCTGACCTTGGTACATTTAAATTCCTCTGTTAAACTAGATACTGGCAGCTGAAGTATCCCTTTTCCATACAATGCAACACTACTTAGGCACCCAACCACTTCCTAATATAGGAGCTAACCGACCTTTCAATTCTCTCCACGATGGATATTGGAATTTCATAAATTGACAATGGCCACATTAACCTAGGATATAGCCCAAATTGCAAACACCACAACTTCAACTTTCCTGGAAGTTCAGATTTATCTATTCTATCCAATCCTTCTGCCACATCTTTCCTAAGTTTCACCACCTGTTCCTCATCATTCAAATCCACATTGTACCACCTACCTAAGCTCTTTACTGACTTTTCCCTAATTGTTGGGATTTCCTCATCATCTATGACAAACTTCCTATCACTTAACTTCCCTCTACATATCGAGATGCTTCTAGATTTACTAGGCTTGATCTTCATGCTGGCCCACTTGAGGTTCTTATTTACCTTCTCTAATAGCCTCTTTGTACATGGCATTGTTGTGGTCAACAGTGTCATGTCATCCATGTAAGCCCTAACTGGTGGAAAATGCAACCCATTCTGCCGTCTCTCTCCACCTACCACCCACTTAGAAGCCCTGATGATTACTTCCATTGCCATAGTAAATAATAATGGAGAAATTGTACACCCTGCCATGATGCCTATTTCTAGCCTCTGCCAACCTGTTGTGAAACCTGCTGTACTTAGACACAGCCTAATATCCTGAAAATATGCTTTCACAAAGTTAACAACTACCTGTGGCACTCTGAAGTAGTCAAACACACTCCAAATGAGGCTATGCGGTACTGAACCAAATGCATTTGCAAGATCTAAAAATACTACATGCAGGTCCCTTTTCTTAATCTTCGCTGCCTGAATCTGGTGCCAGATCATGCTAGCATGCTCTAAACATCCTGAAAAACCTGGTATTCCTGCCTTCTGCACCATGGTATCTATTAAGCTATTCCTTTCTAAGTAGCTAGCTAATCTCTGCGCAACTACACTAAAGAAAATCCTCCCCTCTACATTCAAGAGAGAAATCATCCGGAACTGGCTAAGGTCCACAGACTCCTTCTCCTTAGGAATGAGGACACCCCCTGCCCTACGCCATGCTCTTGGTATAATTTGCTTCTCCCAAACTATTCTTAGCTGTTTCCATAAAAATTTAAGGGTATCAGGCGCACTTTTATAAACCCGGTAGGGGACTCCATTAGGCCCTGGGGCCGAAGAAGCCTTTGCACGCCTGACCACCTCCTGAACTTCCTTCCACCTAGGTGGTCTGACATCCATCTCATGCTCTATCCCTTCCAATGGAGGGATATCGGGTGGGAAGCCTACTATCCTATTCTTCTCCAAATCTGAATATGTATTTCTCAAATATTCTTCAACTTCTAGCCTTTCTGCTTTGAGCTGCCCTCCCTTTTCCTGGCTGAACAATCCTTTAACAAACTTAAAAGGGTCCCTGAAAAAACCTGTCCTTACATGTTCCTTCTTCCTCCTCTTTTTCCTGAGATGCTCTGCCCTTCTAAGAACTGCTAGCCTGCTTCTCAACTCCTCTTGTAACACCTTAATTCCCTCCCTTTCTTCTTCTGTAGCCTTTCTCCACACTTTTCTTAACTGTCTCCTTTCTTTGACTAGCTCCTCTATTTCTCTTTGCCGCCAGATTTACCTGACTGTACCTTCTCACTCCTCTTTCTCTCATGCAACCCAAACCTCTCTACACCATATGAGTAAATTATATCTCCCATCTTTTCTGACCTTTCTATTGCATTTCCTCTAAGCCTACTTAAGATTACTGACAAATCTCTATTATCTCTATGGTTCTTTCTCTGACTGGCACACTGGCCTCATTGTCACCTGCATCCTCTCTTACTACCCCCTCCTCCTCCTCCTCAGTGGCAGCGTTACTGATATCCTGCGAACTGTGGTTTTCTACCTGCTGCTGGACTTCATCCGACTGACTCGACTGACTTCTTAGGAAGTACTGAGCAATGCGGCTACTTTGCCCTTTCTTTGCCACACACTTCTTCTTTCCCTGATGAGTTCTGAGGCCTTTTACTGATGTTACTTTCTGCCAGCCACAAGGACAAACCTGAAGCATCTTGTTCTCAACTGTGCTACTTTTATTCTCTACAGATGCACTCGCCTTGCCCTGAGTGCTGCTAATTCTAGCCCTGGTGGATAGGTCCGTGCCCCTATCCTTCACTGAGTTTCACAGATCCAATGCGTAGTCATGTCCGTTCCAATGTCTAGAAGCATTACTACTCCAGCTCAAACAGGCAGCAGGAGAAAGAAGGAAAAATAATTAAAGTTGCAAGCAGTGTTGGGCGGGACCTCAGACTCACGCCGTTTTGGCCTCCAACTCACGTAGACAGTTAGAGACAAAAGTAGACGATTGTAGACGATTTTAGACCCCTCTTTCCACTCTAGCTCACAGCTGACAATTTCTCCACATTTGCTCATGTTATTTTCAGAGGCAGTAGCTCACTTCCTGTTGGATTTGTAGGTCTTGATGAGACGAACAAACCAGTTTTGGTTTAATCTTTCTATGACATTCCTACGCTGACCACTATGGTCATGTGTGCAATGTAAATATGTTATTCATAATCACATGTGTGACAAAACTTTACCCCGGGTAGTTACAAAGTGCAGACCCTGTCTGGTAACAATTTTTAGCTTCAGTAATCAATGTTGTAAGCTTTATTTTTGGTGAAAAGTGCCAATAAATATACACATAAATATAAAGTACATACCTCTGCCCTTGGAAGAGACACAGTCGGCACAGCCATAGACTTCAACAGAGATTTGTCTGTTTTTCTTCCTGGTATGTTTGGATGGTAATGAAAAATGTTCACTACACACACGGACTGATCTGAGCAATTCAACAGAGCAGCTGAGATCCAGACGAAGAGCCATTAGCCACAGCCGTAGTCTGTATGGGTCATGTAGCGGTAGTCTGTGGAAATTTACCGTTCTGACATGCATCTCCTGGTTGAAGCTTCCAGGAAAAGCACATACTCAAACCATCTTTTTAAAGAGGAACAAAACCCCCCTCTCTGGGCATTACTCCGCCCACAGCTTGATTTAAAAAAATTCAGAAAAGATAGGCGGAGCTGAGGGGGGGGTGAAGATTGTCCCTCGCTGCGGGGAGAGAGGTCCCTCTTCTCTGCTCCACACTTCGACTTATTTTCATTGTGCCGATGGTGGCTTGGAAAAACCCCCCTAACTGTGTCACACGGGCAGAAGGGAAGGCGGCTGCAGCTCGGCCTCTTTCCCCCTGTTCACCCTTCTCCCCATCTCCACACTTAGACTTTTTTCACCCTGCTGACAGTGGAGCTTATATTCATGTGCCGATAGTGGCTTGGAAAACCGCCCCTAACTGTGTCACACGGGCAGAAGGCAAGGCGGCCGGTTCTATTTCTCCCTCTCTGGGAGCCTGGGCTCACTGCGCAGCAGCCCACCGCATCCATCCATCCATCCATCCATCCACCCCTCCCTCCCTCGCGGCCCAGCCGCACATACACCCCCGAGGCTTGGCTCTCTCTGCGGACAGAATGGTTTTATAGTAAGGGGAGGAGTAAAGGGAGGAGGGCAGTCTTTAGCGTGGACGGTTAGTGACGTCATTTGCCTCGAAAAAGAATCATTCGCCCCCAATGTAATGTAATGTAAATTCAAATGTAGTAACCAGGTTTCAAGCTGTAGAGGGCACTCCATACCACATTTTTTCTATAAAATGTAGATTTTCAACAGTTTGCACTAAACTGTCAAGATTTTGAGCAGGATCAGTCAGTAACACTACTTCACTACCAGAAACAATGATTATCAGCTGAAAAAAATGGTTTTAGGGTTTAGTTAATCTTTAAATATTTGCACCACTGAACGAAGCTACAACTGTTTCTTGTCAGATAAAAGATCTAAAATGTTATTTTAATATCCGTCAAGGGCAGGTGTTCCCTGAAAATCCAGATCTCCCTCTGTTGTGTGAGTCACTCCCTGGTAGCCTGTGTGCAGGTATCGTGAGAGCTCGTTGATCTTGTGTTGTGCCATCGCTTGTGTACCCGCTTCAGGCCTGTGCTTGCGAACATGCATGCGGCTCCTATCTGAGAAGCTACGGTTGACATTTAGGCCAAAAATATGGTATAAATGATGTCTTTTCAGATCAAATTTGAATGTCGCGGCATATGGACACTTGGATTACACCACACGAGCAGTACAGACACATTTTGTGGGTTTCTTTATGTTCTTTTTTACATGTTAAAACTGGCCACAATTCACTTCAGTTGTACTGGATTTGGCTGCAACACTGTTTTCTGATAAAACTCTGGGAGTGTTTTGTGAACTGGAGATCTTCACCCATTCTCGCATCAGCACAGGTGTGAGTAGACATTGAGTTAATTTTCATTTTTGGGTGAACTATCACTTTAAGCTTCTTTCAAAATGTATTTGCAACATTATATTAGCACATACACTTAATTTCAAGGAGACAGGGTTGCCAAGTGGTGTCTCCTTAGCCACTGCAGCCTGATATGAATTAAAGAAACTATGGCATAGCTAAGATTGCTACATTTGTAGGCTTCAAGGCTACACTGTAATCACTTAGTGCTTTACTAAACTATAGCACCAGACTTTAGGTAGGCTGGCATTGTGTCTATTTGCACAAAGCTCTGCTGTAACTTACTTCATATCTGATTTTAAGCAGTTTTTTAAAGCATAGGGTTTTTTTATTCTCAGTGCTTTAACTATATATTTAACTGGATGCGTGTTTGTTAAAATGACCATTTAGCGGCAAACAGATATGGTGTTTGTACAGGGACCGGAGATCTGACCAGCAACACAGACAGATAGAAATTGACTCCTTTTTTACTGTCTTGGTCCCTTCCATGAACAGGTATTCACACATATTATGTCCTCTCTATATTTAACACATAGGATATAAATATTAAATATAATTAACACATAATACACTGCTCAAAAAAATAAAGGGAACACTTAAACAACACAATGTAACTCCAAGTCAATCACACTTCTGTGAAATCAAACTGTCCACTTAAGAAGCAACACTGATTGACAATCAATTTCACATGCTGTTGTGCAAATGGAATAGACAACAGGTGGAAATTATAGGCAATTAGCAAGACACCCCCAATAAAGGAGTGGTTCTGCAGGTGGTGACCACAGACCACTTCTCATTTCCTATGCTTTCTGGCTGATGTTTTGGTCACTTTTGAATGCTGGCGGTGCTTTCACTCTAGTTGTAGCATGAGACGGAGTCTACAACCCACACAAGTGGCTCAGGTAGTGCAGCTCATCCAGGATGGCACATCAATGCGAGCTGTGGCAAGAAGGTTTGCTGTGTCTGTCAGCGTAGTGTCCAGAGCATGGAGGCGCTACCAGGAGACATGCCAGTACATCAGGAGACATGGAGGAGGCCGTAGGAGGGCAACAACCCAGCAGCAGGACTGCTACCTCCGCCTTTGTGCAAGGAGGAACAGGAGGAGCACTGCCAGAGCCCTGCAAAATGACCTCCAGCAGGCCACAAATGTGCATGTGTCTGCTCAAACGGTCAGAAACAGACTCCATGAGGGTGGTATGAGGGCCCGACGTCCACAGGTGGAGGTTGTGCTTACAGCCCAACACCGTGCAGGACGTTTGGCATTTGCCAGAGAACACCAAGATTGGCAAATTCGCCACTGGCGCCCTGTGCTCTTCACAAATGAAAGCAGGTTCACACTGAGCACATGTGACAGACGTGACAGAGTCTGGAGACACCGCGGAGAACGTTCTGCTGCCTGCAACATCCTCCAGCATGACCGGTTTGGCAGTGGGTCAGTAATGGTGTGGAGTGGCATTTCTTTGGGGGGCCGCACAGCCCTCCATGTGCTCGCCAGAGGTAGCCTGACTGGCATTAGGTACCGAGATGAGATCCTCAGACCCATTGTGAGACCATATGCTGGTGCGGTTGGCCCTGGGTTCCTCCTAATGCAAGACAATGCTAGACCTCATGTGGCTAGAGTGTGTCAGCAGTTCCTGCAAGATGAAGGCATTGATGCTTTGGACTGGCCCGCCCGTTCCCCAGACCTGAATCCAATTGAGCACATCTGGGACATCATGTCTTGCTCCATCCACCAACGCCACATTGCACCACAGACTGTCCAGGAGTTGGCAGATGCTTTAGTCCAGGTCTGGCAGGAGATCCCTCAGGAGACCATCCGCCACCTCATCAGGAGCATGCCCAGGCGTTGTAGGGAGGTCATACAGGCACGTGGAGGCCACACACACTACTGAGCCTCATTTTGACTTGTTTTAAGGACATTACATCAAAGTTGGATCAGCCTGTAGTGTGTTTTTCCACTTTAATTTTGAGTGTGACTCCAAATCCAGACCTCCATGGGTTAATAAATTTGATTTCCATTGATAATTTTTGTGTGATTTTGTTGTCAGCACATTCAACTATGTAAAGAACAAAGTATTTAATAAGAATTTTTCATTCATTCAGATCTGGGATGTGTTATTTTAGTGTTCCCTTTATTTTTTTGAGCAGTGTATTTACTGTTACATGCCTATCCCTACTTACTCCTCAAAATACATAAACCTAACAACAATTCTTAAACATGCACACCAAATTGCCAACACCCACCTCTCCCATCCTGTCACTTGGTCCCTCCTGGAACGTTCATATTGGTGTTCGTACCAGCGGGGAACTCTTTTACATGAACACCCTGGAGCGGGCACAGCACAGGACAGGTAAGTGTTAATGCACATTGAAATCCATTTAGCTCTGCTTTGGAAAGCAGAGCTAAATGGTAAACAAACATGACACCACACCGGTAAGGTAAGACAACACCTTTTCATGTCGTTTTCTATATGTTCTCTGACATTTATCTTAACAATATGAGGCGGTCTTTGTGGGAAAAAAGCTTGTTTAGTGGACTAACTTTGCAGTTGAAGGGATGCCCGTTCACTTACGTTTTAACAGGTCTGACGCTACGGCTGTATCTAGGCTAACGGCTAACATGCTAACTATTATTTCCATGTCACTAGTCACTTGAAATGAATTTAGGACGAAATTTCCCTTTAAAAGAGCTTGTAGGAAGGCAGAGTGACAGTGCAGAAAATCAAAATTAGAAGTGCACTGGGCCATTTTAAGTCAACAACTAGCTTTACTGAACAAAGAAACCCACAAAGCTTGTCAGATCTACTTTTCAAAACTTATAACTGATCAAAAAAAAACAACCCATGCACTTTTTTCCACTATCAGCTGCCTTCTTAACCCAGTGCCCAACCCAATCAACCTTACATTGAGTTGTGAGGATTTTGCCATCATCTTCAGAGATAAGATAAGAAACATCAGACAGTGTATTGAATAAAAATGTTTTCCCTGGCCTGGTTATGACAAACAACACTCCCCTCTCCCTTGAAGCTGGAACACATTTTCTTCTGTCAACAAAGATCAGCTCAGGAAAGAGGTCAATGATCTCAAAACCTCAACTTGTGATCTTGACCCAGTCCCCACCCTTTTTATTAGTATTTGGTTGTCTTGGGGATGTTGTTCTTGAAATTGTAAATAAATCTCTGCTCACTGGTACTTTCCCCACAGTAATAAAAACCACTATTATCAGACCCCATCTACAGAATTCTAGTGCAGACCCTCTGGTTTTAAACAGCTTCAGGCCCATTTCTAATCTACTGTTGGGAACATAAATTCGGGCTTCACACGGAGGCACCAAAATGTTGGGGTTTAAATTCGGGCTTCACACAGAGGCACCAAATATGTTAGGATCAACATATTTTTACCTCACACAGTGGCACCAAATATGTAGAGATTTAATTGGCTATCGGAAATAATTAATAATTATTGTTAATAGTTAATAATCATGTTAAATAATGTGACTTAATTAACATTAAATCACGTTGTGGGGCACCATTCCCATAAAGGGAAAAATGATAGCCAGTTAAAGATATCAGTCTCATAAAATAGGCTGAACTATTAATTTGGAGTTTGATTAATAATTAAATTAATGACAACAACCAAAATTAACGGTAATGCCTGAAGGATTTCGGAGTTCTTGACACAGCAGAGGTTGACTATTCATTAACTCTTGTGCAACATTAAACAGACAGAAGGTATGATTCCAAAGAATTATATTTATTCACAAACTAGCAAAGCAAACCAAAAGACACAAATTCTAACTAACTATATACAAGTTTGTTGTGTATATGTGTGTTGTGTGTGTGTGAGAGAGAAAAAAGAGAAAGAAAGACAAAGGCGGGTGTGGTGATCAAAGAGCCGTTTGGCCTACAAAACAAAATGGCTGACAACAGAGAACTACCAAAATGGCCGAATCAAAGCTGGCTTCAGGTTGGGGGAGGTGTTTGTCTGACCGTGTGGTCAGGACAAAGACAAAGGAAAAGAAGTGGGAACTTTGAGATGCTTGTTTGGGTGTAGCTCTGTTGAAAGCCTATTTGTTCTTGAGTCTATGTCAATGTGACTTGTGTTGCAAATGATCTGGATTAGTGCAGAGATTGTTTAGTTGTGTGCAAGAATCTGTTTGTGAACAGTATTAGCAAACTAAACACTTAGCTTTGGCGAAGCCAACTCATCAATGACCTAACTGCAAACTATCACAACAATAACTCAATGACAGCATTAAATCATATACAACAAGTTAAACAGTCTTGCTTAGCCTGTAAAGCTGTGATAAGCTATGCCCAGTTGTTACATTACCTTGAGTGGAAGGGAGAAAGAATCACTTCGTGGTGTACTGCTTTGTTAGCCGGCAAAAGAAGGCTGAGAAGGTGGTTGTGGTTCCAGCTGCAGTCTTTGTTGTGTCCTTTGTTCCAAAGGTGAAACTCCGAGGAAGCTGGTCGCTCAGGGTTTAGCAGAGTTAGACGCTGGGTGCTAACTCACTTGGTTCTCTTCGTTGCTGTAACGCTAGTTGCAAACCTTGTGTTTGCAAGAGAGTCTATGATCAATTGCCCTCCCTTTAGTGGTTTGGGCTATGGAGCAAGGGTCTGGGCCCCTGAGCTGGTCCAGGCCCAGCCAGAAAAAGGTGTGAGCTGCTACGCAGCTGTAGAACAAGAGAGAGAAGGCTTGAAAGGAGCAGGACTTAGCTTAGAGTTTGGTGACATCACAGAGGGGCATGTCACTGTAACAGTACTGTCCAATCAAGTTGTGAGACTTGTGTCTCACTGAGGTGTGAGGTGAGACCTCCTGGAGATGGGTGTCAAATAGCTGTCTTTGTTTGGAGAACAAAGAGCATGCAGAGGAAAAAGCCTTTAAATCTCCAGTTTAGATTTTACCAAATGACAAAACATCTGTGGTCCTGTGAATCCCAACACTACCTTTTATGAGTAAGATCATAGAAAAGCTAGTGTCCCTACAGCTTAACAGTTATTTGAATTCACAGTGTATCTCTAAGAAATTTCAGTCAGGCTTTTGTTCACATCATAGTACTGAAACGGCACTAGTAAAATTTGTAAATGATCTTAGAATGGAACTCGATGAAGGAAGTTCTTTTCCTTCTCGACTTAAGTGCAGCTACCACTGATCACAGCATCCTTCTAAACTGGCTCCATACCAATCTAAACATTTCAGGCACAGTTCTAACCTGGTTCAAATCTTATTTGACAGGAAGAGACTATGTTATGTCTCTGGGGAAGTCATTGTCTTCCAAAATTGAGGTCAATTGTGGTGTTCCCCAGGGGTCCATTCTTGGTCCCACTCTTTTTAATCTGTATATATCTTGCTGCTGGGAAATATTATTAGAGAGCATGAAATTGATTTCCACTCCTCTGCTGACGATACTCAGCTATACATCTCATTCTCTTCAGATGATACAAGCTCAGTTGAAGAACTGTCTTGCTGTACTGTCCAAATTGATATGTGGATGTCCCAAAATTTCTTACAACTTAATAGGGACAAAACAGAGGTTCTAATCATTGGCTCAGAAGAAAAGCAATTTCAATTTAATAGTCATTTACAAAAGTTGCATGTGAACAAAACGCATTAAGTAAAGAACCTTGTTGCCTCCCAAAGAAATCTTAAAACTGCAGACAATCTAAAATGCAGCAGCACGTCTACTCACCAAGACAAACCACTGAGAACACATGGTTTTAAAGGCTCTTTATTTAGCGGAGTAGCTTAGCTCAAAAATAGGGAGGAATAGTGCAATTTGTGATAAAAGCATGAAAGTTGGTACACTTACAACCAAAGGCATTCTGAAAATAACTGGATATGGAGCCATCTTGAATTGTCAATATGGCGGCCACGGGAGCCATATTGACAGTTGTGTTTTTGGTTATCTGCCCCACTTATTGGCTTCCTGGTTATTCTAGAAATCATTTTGAAATTTTGCATTTAGTTTTTAAATCTCGTAATGGACTGGCTCCTGAATATTTATCTGACATGTTGGTTAAATACGTTCCCTCCAGATCCCTAAGATCCTCCACCTCTGGTCTATTAAATGTCCCAAAGAGAAGAACTAAAAAGTAAGCTGCATTCTGTGTCATTGGCCCTCATCTTTGGAGCAGCCTTCCAGAAGACGTCAGACTCTCTGAGTCAGTAGACAGCTTCAAATGAAATCTTAAAACCTTTAGACTTGCATTTTTGTAGCTTTTATTTAATTGGTATCAAACCTAATTTGTATTTTAATGTGTGTGTGTGTGTGTGCGTGTGTGTATTTTTTCATTTATTATGTAAAGCACTTTGACTTGCACTTGCTGTATGAACTGTGCTATACAAATAAAAATATTATTATCATAAATCCATCTTTATTCCTATCAAATATTTCAAGGGCCCACCTCTTTCTGGAAAAAAAAAACTTCCATGAATTGTATCCTTGGTGCCTCAGATTACCTCCAATTTAACTAAATGTCATTTACTTTAAATAACTTTAACTTGTTCTGACCGTTATTGTTCAAGCCAATCTCTGAAGTATTTTCTAATATGAAAGCAGGTGTCGGTCAGCAGGTAAAGAAAATCAGCTGATGGTGAATCTGATGTGTTTTAAAAGTGATGCTTCACCAGCTCCTGCTTCCCACAAAGACCCAAATAAAATATACAGAGAAAGGAGGAGGGCAGAAGAAGAAAGGGGGAATATTTAAAGGTAGTAGGAGAGTTAAAAGTAAAATTTAAAAGATTTTGAATGAGCTCTCACCTCTCCCTCTCTGAAGTTTAGTCCCGCTCTGGTAATTTACAAATGGCCTCAGGAGGTCAGGAGGAAAGGGAGACAGCAGAGATCAGATGAAAGTGACAGCAACTGTAAAGAGAAACGAAATTGTAGTTGAACAGCAAGTTCAGAGACAGGGACAGGGACATGAGGAACAGCGGCAGAAAAAGACTGAATGAACGGGAGAGAAAAAAGTTAAGTAAAAGAGTAGACCAAAGGTGTACAAGTATGGATATATACTTAATCTGTGTTCAGCAACATGACTCTTTCTCACTTCTCTTTCACACATAATTTCTAAGATTATTTTCTGAACAGTCTTTCATCCATGCCTGTTCTCAAAGGCTGTCCCTATTGCATAGTCCCTCTGACCATTAGCCTGTCAAATAAAATAAACTACCACTTTAGATTGGCTGCCTCTTGCTTCTCATATACAGTAAATCTGCCATCTGGAACACAGTTAACTAGCCCAACATTACAGGAACACACAGCACCTAATACACAAAAAACCTGGAAATCAGCAAGCCAGACAGACTTTAAACACTTGAAATATTTATACTGATCATTTTGCCAAAGAAAAAAACTGCTCTTAGCGAGACAGTTCTTCGAGTTCACCAAGCCCTGACAGAAAGCCAAAAGTTAATTTTAGACATTATACGCTTGCACACGGTGATGCCAGTATGATGTATGACTGCAGTTACATAACACAGACCTATCAAATATATCATGCCTGTCAGGCTTAAACAGGAAATCATAATTCAGTCATTATTTACTGACTGGAAATTATTGATTAGTAGATACACGTTAAAACAGAGAGCACTTTTAATGATTTACATGTTTACTGTTAGAAATAATGATTCTTTACATATAAGTCAAAAGAAAACAAAGACAGAGATTTTAATTAATGAAGCTGATATTGAGGGTTCTTGCCATTTTTAATGCAGTTTGTGTTATTTCTCATGTTAACTGATGCTGGAATATTCCATTTAGATAATGTATCAGTAACATGAACTCAATCAAAGTTTTCCCAAACCCCATATGGAATGCTAATGTACATTATTTATCTGGGAAATGCATAAATAAATCAAGTCTTCCAGGGGGAAGTGTGTGTGTGTGTGTGTGTGTGTGTGTGTGTGTGCATGTGCGTGTGTGATTGCGTAGAATGACTGAGTGCAGGGGGACTGAAACAAAAGTGGCCAATTGCTGTGAGAACCGTATGCTGGTGTAGGTACAGTATGTGTACTCAGTATGTGTGTGTACTATGTGTGGATTCTTTTAAAGTGAGCATCCAGTGGAGTATAAAGTGGTATCCTGCTGTGACCATATGTGTGAGTGAGTGAGTATGCTCATATGAAGGGTATGGTGCGATCCGCCCACTGCCCCCTGTACTGTGTGTGTGTGTGTGTGTGTGTGTGTGTGCGTGTGTGTGTGTGTGTGTGTGTGTGTGTGTGTGAGTGTCTGTGTGTGTGGTTGTTGTATGTGCCTGTGTTTTTTGAGGAAACACATTTATTCCAGCTGTCATTTTTTTGTTTTTTGGGCTTTTTAGAGGATCTACATCCAAGCCATCAATCACTAAATCTAAACCTGGCCAGCAGAAAAAGAAGAACAACAGTGTACATTACATCGAAAGATGACAATAGAGCATTTTCAGAGCAACTAAAAGCAACAAGTTCTCATCCACCAGTGAAGGATGTAAAAAGTAGTATACTAGCCCTCATATGATACATCACACATATCACAGATGATGAATAAGATTTGCTTTTTTGTTTGTAAATGGTAAGTGACTTTGTACTGGATAAGTCAACCTCTTGCATATACTCAACATGAATTTTCAATCATCAAATCATTTTCAAACCACTTTCCCACACAATTTTTCTTTACCCAACGCATTATGCCAGTGTGAGAGGTAGAGGTGTAATGATCCATCATTCTGGATTGATACATCAATTCTGTGATCAAAGATCCAATATCATGTACGCAAAGTGAAAACATTGATCCATATCATCATCTTTAAGTTACCCCTTTATTTGGAATTTCTGTGTCACTGTCAAGCAGCAGGCAGATGGCAAGCAGCCAAGAAAAAGACTATGACTAAATCAGCGGTGTGAAAATACTTTCAATTTTACAGAAAATGCAGGTCAACAGACTAAGCACATGCCGTATGTAAACAATGCCTTTATAAGATAAAACATTAAAGCCCCTACAAGGAACTTTCATTTTGAGTTAATTTTGGCGACCCATGTGGACAAAAGCGGTAATGTTTTGCCGGAATGAAGTCTACATTTCCCATGAGCCCTAGCGCGTATTGTCGTAAAGACGCTTACCTGGCTCGCGCATGTGTTTGTTTTGGGGATGAATGAAACAACTAGACGGGACTTACTTTGAAAACAAATTGTGTTTTTAGCAGCTATTGGCAGGATGGCTAGCGATGAGGTAATTATCTATTTGTATTTCTATGAATTATAGTATGCCCCTGGTGAAACAAAGTAATGTTAAACTTTATTAGTACTGTATTAGTACTTAAGTATTAGTACTAATACTGTATTACTGTATTAGTACCGAAGTTCGTAACAGTAATCCTACAAGTAACAGATTGGATAAGTTAGCTTGATAGTCGATTTTTTTAGAATGCTAAAGTTGTCAGCTTTCCTCAGTAAAGTTTTATCTTCATATCAATAAGCCAGCAGCGAAATAAAGTGCAGTAGCATTGCCAGCACAACATGTTACGTTATAAGCTAGTTGTATTACAGTAAAGTCTACTGTGACATAAACTGCCAAAGACGGTAAACAGCAATTTACATTACACGCCATGTTGCAAACTAAGTGCCGTAGGCCTAGAGTACCTTTATAACTATTGCAAAGATTACAACGAAATTAAATATCAATTCTGATGGTGTATTCACACATAAAAGCAATTAAAAATGAAAGAGTTCAAAATAAAGTAATAGTAATGATACACACGTCTATCTATCTATTAGGCTGACCAAACGTCCTCTTTTGCCCAGACATGTCCACTTTTCACGTCCTGTCCGGGGCATCCGGGGGGTGTTTATAAATTGATGATAATGTCCGGTTTTCCTTGTGTGTGTGTGTGTGTGTGTGTGTGTGTGTGTGTGTGTGTTGGAGTGCGGCACAGGCCGCATATTTCTGTCCGAACCCGACAGTCATTCTGTTTTGTTATGTCCGAAACCGAACCGAGCCTGACATTATTTAATTACTAAAGCACTGAGTTTGTGTCACACAGTTGTTATGGTTACAGGCTATTTAACAGGCCGGGTGTGCACCTCTGCGGAGAGGGAGACCTACGTGTTTGAGATGGGAGCGGGCGGTCCGAGGCTTCCAGCGAGGGAAGAGGGAGAAATAAAACAAAATGGAACAATCTGACTTGGAGCATAAATGCTGCAGACAGCAGCCTGAGAACTCCATCAGTCGGTCGGCATACATGGACCTGTATGTCTTAGATGAGGGTGTTCTGCGCCTGGCACGTGCAGCATGGAATGACATTTTGCTGTTGATGAAAACCAGGAGCCAGGCATCGAACACCGTCAGTACAGACATACAGCCTACAGACAGTTTGTGTTGGGGCAATATGGGCGTCTGGGAGAAGGAAACAGAGTGACGATTCCCAGCTGTACTGTCTGGAGAATCCGGGACACCTTCCCAGATGCCCAAGGACACTATACAGGCTACATACCTTGTCAGCTGATCTAATTTTTTCATTCAGAAAAGTGCCAAGCTGTCTCAAACTGTCTTCATAGGCGATGCAGGCTTGCTTTCCAATGAGGTCATCCTCACACTCCACCTTTATAGGGTCAAGGAATTCAGGGATGTCTGGTTCTGGATGCTCAGATTCTGGTACACCATGCACAGTCTCATCTACACCAATGACGGTTAGTTTTTCAATATCAAAAGGTTTCAGCAGTGCTCCACCTGTTCTGTTAGACACAAGAGGACAAGACTTCACTTTGAAATAAACTGTGCCAACACCATCAATAAAACAAAAAAGGAACATTTCAGAAATCAACACAGGTGACAAAGACAGTTTTCTGAGAGGAATTATAATGCAACATTGAGGGATGCGTGAGTGCCGGAACAGATACGTAAAAGGAAGACAGAAACTGATGGCAATATGAATTCATTATTTCCTAACAAACACATAAATACCTATGATGGCAGATTTTCACTTTCTCCTTACCTAATGTAGATGGATGGGACAAAGTCATCATCAGAGGACTCGCCTTCCTCTATAGACAAGGTGCCCTTTTCCCAGTCAATTCTAAATGGCAATACATTGAAAAGTATAATGAAAAAATTAACCTGCTAAGATGACAAGGAAACACATTGCTGGCATGAACAGAGGCACTTACATGCTGTTCATGAGGTCATTGGCCTGCTCCTCATCAAAGTCCAGTGACTCCTCAATACTAACGGACATCATGCTGGAATCATAGTACAATCAATAATATCAGAACTTACACAAGTAAATGTAGTACTGAGGTGTTAGAGCCAGGTGAACACAGTACATAAGCATACCTTTCTTGTAAAGCCTCTAACATCGCTGGTTCTTCGCCAAGCTGCTGGACACCAGGAACATGAAAACTTGCATCCCTATAGAAAAAAAAATTGCAATCAAATACATTCAAAGTCCACCAAAAGAGGGATAGACAGTTTGTAATGAAAGACTGTCTATCCCTCTTTTGGTGGATAGACAGTTTGTAATGAAAGACTGAACACTTTTCAAGATAAGCCAGTGTTGATTTTCACATCAAATGTATTAGATTTGTATGTGTGGGGGATAGAGGACAGGACATCCAAAGCCCAGTTTGGCGACAATGCCATTAATGCCATTTGTATGAGCCATCACTGACTTATCATATCAAACAGAAAATGGAGGACAATGGGAGGGTGCCAGCGATTTCCATCAGTTTGCCACAATTAGGGATGGGAATCGAGAACCAGGTCCTTGTTAAGAACCGGTTCCAACTGGTTCAATTCATCGACATCATTAGCCTTTATGCTTAATGATTCCCTTATCGATTCTTTTCATTACGCCGAATCTATGCTCGTCAGTCAGCAGCACGTTCAACAACAAAGAAGACGTAATGGCGGAGAGACAGAAGCTGTCAAAGCCGTGGCTTCACTTCACGCTGTTAATAGCCTCCCTGAAGCTGCTAGCCGACTGTGGAGCCTCGCGCATCCCTGCTCCAGGTACACGGCGGCAGGACGCTGTTGTTGTTAGCCTCACTGGAGCTGCTAGCCCACTGTGGAGCCTCGGCACGTCCCCGCTCCTGTTGTCGGATTTCATGGGAACACCAAGGATGGTAAGATGAGGGCAGTTGAGTTGATTTTCATGCTGTTTGTTGTTATAATATGCTGGGCTAGCTGCGTTAGCTGCCTCACCTGAGTTAGCTGCACTAACTGCGTGGTATTGACACACTCAGGCTGTGGGCCGGGATTTATCTCTAGATCACCAGCTAGGACTAACATTAATGACAACTCATTGTGGCTGTTGTTGTGACATAGATAAGTGTATGCCAATGCTGGCTTATGACTGTGAAAGCTGCCGTTAGTTAGACGACGTCGAAACATTTCTATGCAGGAGGAGGTGTGTCGTTAGGAGGCTCCAAGGGGAGAGGGACACGAGCTCAGAGGGGAGGGGGGTTGTGGGGTGCTTTT
Source organism: Epinephelus lanceolatus (assembly GCF_041903045.1). Lineage (NCBI taxonomy): Eukaryota > Metazoa > Chordata > Actinopteri > Perciformes > Serranidae > Epinephelus > Epinephelus lanceolatus. The sequence continues at coordinate 2,875,984 of NC_135740.1, forward strand.
TTCAACTCTTTCTCATCGTCTTTCTAAACTAGACCATGGCTTTAAGGTTCATAATAAAACGTTATGAAAGCACATGTCTTGGGTTACAAACAACAGGAAGTGATATCATTAATTCACAGGAGGAATCGATAAGGGAATCAATAAAGAATCGGATCGATAAGCAGAATCGATAATGGCATTGATATCAATAAAATCCTATCAATTCCCATCCCTAGCCACAATATAGCATTTTCAAGCAATTCAAATTTCAAATGACATACCGGTCTGAGTCTGTTCCAATGCTGGATAACACGAGAGGCTCAGAGGTTGCATGTTTGCTCGGTGTTGAGGCCACTGGTCCTTTAGCATAGCTGCAACACAGTATATCCACGTTTTACCCATTACACGTAAATATTCTGTATAAAACTAGTTATACAATACTAATTGTTGGGAACATAAATTTGGGCTTCACACGGAGGCACCAAAATGTTGGGAACATAAATTCGGGCTTCACACAGAGGCACCAAAAATGTAGGGATTTAATTGGCTATCGGAAATAATTAATAATTATTATTAATAATTAATAATTATGTTAAATAATGTGACTTAATTAACATTAAATCACCTCATGGGGCACCATTCCCGTAAAGGGAAAAATGATAGCCAGTTTTAAAGACATCAGTCTCATAAAATATGTGTAGAAACAAAAGTCAAAGGGTCTGGAGTTGGGCCAGAAAGGTTGTGACCTCGTTCCTTTTTTCTCGAACGGACTTTCGTTGTTTTCTATTAGATATCAAAAACTCAAATACTTAGAGGCAAAAAATCACTGGAGACACGTAGAATCAGATGCAACTGAGTTCAATGTGCTCGCAGGCAACAAACACATCACAACTCAAAGAAATTCCAGTCCTGTTCCGGAGCTTGACTCATTGTTTGCGCACTTCGCTTTTATTGTGAAGATTTCTGCTGAGTCGTCTTTTTCTTAATCCTTCCCCCTTGGAGCTGAAACATAACGGTGTCACATTTCTCTTGTCTCCCCCTGATGGCTGCTTTAATCCTTGCACTCATTCATAATAGTATCCCCACTCTCCTTTTCTCCCTTGGAGCCAATTCCACCATATAATGCTTTTCTGGGCAGTCTAACCCCGCCTCCTCTAGGGTCATATCAGGACAAGCTGTAATTTCCCTAACTTTCCACCAGTGGTTTTAGAAATGATACACAGCGAATCCTAGGTATTTCTCCACCACATTGCTTAAGTGCTCAATGAGTGTATGTGTGTCATAAGAATACATGAAATAATAACCCAGTGTGTGATTTGTCAGTTGCACAGAGTACATTGCTTCAACACGTATCTTTTAAAAGTCAACTTAAAGGTACAGTATAACTCTTCAGTAAGGCAAGGCAAGACAAGGCAATTTTATTTATATAGCACCATTCATACACAAGGCAATTCAATGTGCTTTACAAGAGAAATACGTTAAGATAAAACATTAAAGGAACAATAGATCATTAAAAACAAAAGCTAAAAGCAAGAAAAACAGTGCAGAAAATGCATTTAAAAAGCAAACATAAAGCAAAAGCAACAGCAGACAAATATAAAAACAATAGCTACACATTATCCTAACAATAAGTTACATATCTAGTTCACTGATAAGCTGCAGTAAATAGTAATGTTTTAAGCCCTGATTTAAATGAGTTGACAGTTTCAGCCGACCTCAGATATTCTGGAAGTTTGTTCCACAGTCGGGGAGCATAGAAACTAAAGGCTGCTTCACCTTGTTTGGTTTTGATCCTGGGAACACTGAGTAAACCTGTTCCAGATGATCTGAGGGGTCTGGATGCTTCATAACGTACAAGTATATCAGAAATGTATTTAGGCCCGAGACCATTTAGTGCTTTATAGACAAGTAACAAGATTTTAAATTCTATCTTTTGACACACAGGAAGCCAGTGCAGTGATTTAAGCACTGGTGTGATGCAGCAGCATTCTGGACGAGCTGCAGTTGTCTGATTGATTTTTTACTCAGGCCTGTAAAGACACCGTTACAATAGTCCAGCCTGCTGAAAATGAAAGCATGAACAAGTTTTTCTGTATCTTGTTTAGACAGAAATTCTTTTATTCTTGCTATGTTTTTAAGGTGGTAGTAGGCTGATTTAGTAATTGTCTTAATGTAACTATTGAAATTTAGGTCTGAGTCCAGAACTACACCAAGATTTCTGGCTTGATTTGTAGGTTTTAGTGTCATGGCGTCAAGATGAGCACTGACTATTGATCTTTGTTCTTTGGGGCCAAAAACAACTATCTCAGTTTTTCTGTGTTTAGTTGTAGAAAAAGAAAAAAAAAGTAAATCAGTACATTACACTACATACGCTAAACTATTAATTTGGAGTTTTGATTAATAATTAAATTAATGACAACAACCAAAATTAACAGTAACGCCTGAAGGATTTCGGAGTTCTTGACACAGCAGAGGTTGACTACTCATTCACGCTTGTGCAACATTAAACAGACAGCAGGTATGATTCCAAAGAATTATATTTATTCACAAACTAGCAAAGCAAACCAAAACACACAAATTCTATAATTCTTCTGTATACAAGCTTGGTGTGTATATGTGTGTGTGTGTGTGTGTGTGAGTGAGAGAGAGAGAAAAGAGAAAGATAAAGGCGGGTGTGGTGATCAAAGAGCCATTTGGCCTGCAAAACAAAATGGCTGACAACAGGGAACTACAAGATGGCCGAATCAAAGCTGGCTTCAGGTTGCGGGAGGTGTTTGTCTGACCGTGTGGTCAGGACAAAGACAAAGGAAAAGAAGTGGGAACTTTGAGATGCTTGTTTGGGTGTAGCTCTGTTGAAAGCCTGTTTGTTAATGAGTCTATGTGAATGTGATTTGTGTTGTAAACGGTCTGGATTAGTGCAGAGATTGTTTAGTTGTGTGCAAGAATCTGTTTGTGAACAGTATTAGCAAACTAAACACTTAGCTTTGGCGAAGCCAACTAATCAATGACCTAACTGCAAACTATCACAACAATAACTCAGTAAACAGCATTAAATCACATACAACAAGTTAAACAGTCTTGCTTAGCCTGTAAAGCTGTGATAAGCTATGCCCAGTTGTTACGTTACCGATCCTTGAATGGATGGGAGAAAGAGTCAGTTGGTGGTGTGCTGCTTTGTTAGCCGGCAGAAGAAGGCTGGAAAGATGGTTCCAGGTGCAGTCTTTGTTGTGTCCTTTGTTCCAAAGGTGAAACTCCGAGGAAGCTGGTCACTCAGGGTTTAGCAGAGTTAGACGCTGGGTGCTAACTCACTTAGTTCCTTGTTGCTGGAAAGCTAGTTGCAAACCTTGTGTTTGCAAGAGAGTCTATGATCAATTGCCCTCCCTTTAGTGGTTTGGGCTATGGAGCAAGGGTCTTGGCCTCTGTGCTGGTCCAGGCCCAGCCAGAAAAAGGTGTGAGCTGCTATGCAGCTGTAGAGCAAGAGAGAGAAGGCTTGAAAGGAGCAGGACTTAGCTTAGAGTTTGGTGACATCACAGCGGGGCATGTCACTGTAACAGTACTGTCCAATCAAGTTGTGAGACTTGTGTCTCACTGAGGTGTGAGGTGAGACATCCTGTGGAGATGGGTGTCACCTAGCTCTCTTTGTTTGAAGACAAAGAGCATGCAGAGGAAAAAGCCTTTAAATGTCCAGTGATGATTTTACCAAATGATAAATCATCTGTGGTCCTGTGAATCCCAACATAGTCAACCGACAGCTAAAGCTAGGTAGCAGACAGCAACAATGGGCAAGAAGAAGCAAAAAATATGTTCATAGAGGGAAGCGTGTACTACCCACAGTGCTACAGAGCTGGCGTTACATCAAAGTCACAATGATAATGATGAATGCTTTGTTCTATGAAATAAATTAATTCATTTACAATGACAGAGGACATTACCGATGCATCGTTGCATTTCGGCTGTTGCATACCATACAGCTGAAATAGATGCGTGACCTAAGCTGGTTGTCATTGTTTACCAGTTTCTGCTGTGTCATCATAATTAAATCGAAACTACAATCTAAGTTCAGTCAAGCAGAAGTTTAGGCCGGATAATGACTAACAACCAGAAATGTTTTTATGAGTGTAACGTTAGCAGCTAGAGCTAACAGTTAGTCAGTTGGTAGCCAGCTTTTTTGTAACAACATAAATTCATGTATTGGTGTAAACAACCCCTGCTGAAAAAAAACAGCGTAGACCAGCTTAGGCTGGTCAAGCTGGTCTTAGCTGGTTTGATGGTTTGATGGTTTTAGCTAGGTTTTGGTCAGCTGGTCTTAACTGGTCTTGGCTGGTCTAGCTGGTGTTGGCTGGTCTTGGCTGGTCTGATCAAGCTGGTCTTAGCTGGTCAGGGTGGTATGAGCTGGTTAGGCTGGTCTTGGCTGGTCAGGTTGGTCTTGGCTGGTCAAGCTGGTCTTGGCTGGTCAGGCTGGTCTTGGCTGGTCAGGCTGGTCTTAGCTGGCCGGGCTGGTCTTAGCTGGTCAGGCTGGTCTTGGCTGGTCAGACTAGCAGGTCGGGCTGGTCTTAACTGGCCGGGCTGGTCTTAGCTGGTCAGGCTGGTCTTAGCTGGTCAGGATGGTGTAAGCTGGTAAGGCTGATCACCAATTAGGCTACCGCAATTCAAATAATCCGAGCACACCTCAACATTAGAATATTTATTTATTTATTTATTAATAATTATTCAAGTTAAAAAAATAATTAATTAATTAATTAATTAATTAAGAAAAATTAACTGAAAAAAAAAGATAAGAAAAAAGATTGAAAACAGGTTTTTAATGTTCCCGTTTATTCTAAAACACATTCTGGAAACATTTCACAAAAGCTTGAAGCTAGCAGTATCTTTGTCAGCATGTTAAACTACCAGGTCTGTCATCCCCACAAACATTCTGTCAACATTTCAAACTGACAGCAAAAGTTAGTAAACATTTCACAAAATGACAGCTTTAAAGTACCAGGTCCATTAGCTTTAAACTACCAGCTCTGTCATCTCCACAAACATTACGTAAATATTTCACAAAATGACAACTTTAAACTACAGTACCAGGTCTGTCATAGCTTTAAACTACCAGGTCTGTCATCCCCAAATCACGAAAAGGTTTCACAAAAATCACAAAATAACATTGGGGGGAACAGTGTCAGTGGAATAACAGTGTCCTTGTGATGCCTCCCTCCCGCTCTGGAGCACAACGCAGCCACTTTTTAACGGTATTGCTCAAGTCTAGGTAGGATAGTTTGCGGTCAAACTGTCGAGCAGCAGCTGAAAGAGATGACATATAAATAAATAAATGAATACATTTATATCAGTGTGCTGAACAAACATATTTACTGAACATGATTGTGATAAACTGTGCTTTTATTTTCATTTTTAGGATGCCAACTTTACATGTGGCCAGGTACTATAGACGAAAACTAGCCTTTTGGCTAATTCTGACATGTTTACAGTTTTGTTTATTAACATGTACTGTCCCTGTCAAATAAATGAATAAAAAATAAAATTAAAATAAATGATTGACAGATTTAGTGTCTGAGATTTTTGGCAGCTGTAATAATTAATGTAGTGTCTTTAGGTTGGATTTTGTGTTTCTTTGTATTTGTCTAATATTATAATTTCCTCTTACTTGAAAATATGCCACTCTGCTGTACAAATCCATAATCCGCGAATAGTCATTAACTACAAACACCACCTCCCTAAACTTAACCCAGTCAGGGAATACACAGGAATCTTGACGTTAATTTCAATACCTCACCGCCACTTTGAGCTGTAACCGTTTACATCAGTGACACCTTTAACTTAACAGTTTTAGTTTGTGATAAAGACTATAGACCACTATTATACAACAGAATTCAAATAGGCTGGGAGAATAAATTAAAGGCAAAGTTTATTTTACTTTTTTTTTTTTATTCATGATATGCCCTGAGAGCGCCAGAGTGTACTTTGTGTGCTCTCTGGTCTTTTGAAAAGTCGTTTGTGCCTCTGAATTTTTGCCCGAGTGCGCTCTGGCACACATAATAGTTGTTTTTTAATAAAACAAATAAATTCACGCACTTTCACAATGTTTTTGAGGACTCAAACTCTTTAGACAGCTAATTCAGAAAAATACCTTCAAAATTTAAGACCTCTTTAAGTCGTGATAAGACTTTTTAATACTTTAAGGGTCTTAATTTCCCCAAAATTGATTTATCAACTTTTAATACTTTGCAAGACCCCGCGGACCTCCTGCCAGTAAACCATTTTCAGGTGAGCAAACATACCAAACATGCAGTCTTGCATCACTGTTCGACTGAATGGCTGCTTGTTTCCTTTGCCAGCCCAGTTGAAATGACAGGCCAGGGAGTTGGTCAAGGCAGGTGACAGCATCCGTCTGATCATAGAGTCTGATGAGGTGCCCCCAACCAAAGCCAAGCGAGCAATCTAGAGATGAGAGAGAGAAGTGGTTGTCATCATGATGCTGCCCACACAGGAATCCTTTTATTTTTGCATCAAGAATCATTTTATCATCGAATCGTGGCCCTCTCAATCAGAATAGAATAGAATAGAAATGTATTTATTTAAAACAGGAACAATGCACAAATAAACATTAATCTTGTAGGAACAAGAAAAGATGCCAGGTTATAGCAGCTTTGCTAATTTCCACCCATAGTCCCTAGGCCGGTAAGGAAGGAATTGAATCGTGAGGTACCCAGAGATTCCCACCCTTAGCTCATACTGGGCTGTGATATATGAAGTTGTTTCCTATGTTTATATTTTTTTTTTCTATGATACTGTACAGGCAGTAGATTGTAAGGTGTTAAGTATATTGCAGTTCAGTTTGTCAAATAAATTACCATGCTTTGACAAACTGATTCATTCTTCAGTGATGATTCTGCCTCATTGAAGTTGTCTTCATTCATGATCGGCAGGTCAATGGGAGTCATCTCAAGGGTTGTGCCTGGCGCTGGTCCCCTGTGACCACCTGGAGTAAATCTGGCATCTGCCAGTTCACTTTTGATGAACTGCACATCTCTTGACATTTCCTTTACTACCACTACTACTTCAGCGAGCATTGTGGTCATCTTCTCGATGGAAAGGTCTTTAAAAAAAAAAAAAAAGAAAAGAAAAAAAAAGAAAATTGTTAGTAAGAGAGAAAGTAAAACTTGCAAATTACTAAGGAATTACACAATTTGAAATAGACTTGCCTTTCAAAAGCTGCCTGGTGTACTGACTTTGACCTTGCATCTGTGTGCTTAACACCTAGTATAAAACAAGCATCCACGCACCTTAATCACTGCACACACTGAAAGGCATTATTTAACTTCAAGTCTGCCATGGCCACCCACATATAATCCCCACCTCAGCCCACTTTAGTTTTGATCACAAAAAACATTTCTATACATATTTTAGTTCCCTCTTAAGATGTCTGGAGGTAGGAAAAACAAAGGTTCCAACAGATACACAAAAACAAGACTAATCTAATTTGTTCAAATAATTTTATTTTACATGCTCTAAATTAATAAATTGTGGTTATTAGTGAGGAGTGCTATCACATACCATTTTGTGGATGTTGAGGGCGACTGTGGGGGGTGTATTGCCTCGAACTGGATCCTGCTATATCTGTTGGGATATATGTATATATATATATATATATATATATATACATCCAAATTGTTTACTTGGCTGTAACTTCTGCTCCTCTTGGAAGTGGCTTGTATTGGAGGCTGAAAGAAAAACAGAATGGGTTAATTTTTTATGTTGCAATACCACAAAAAATAATTGTTGCAATAAAGAGATTTATCTGACAAAATCAATGTAATGTAATCAATGTAAATCAGTGTCCAGTGCCAGTGAATTGCTTTTTACTGTTTTAATTTGCTATACACATATCATTATGGCCTCATGTGATTTTTCATCAGCATTTTAGTAGCATGTAGTCACAGTAGTAATGAACAAACAAAACAAATATAAACTGAAAATAGAATAAACGTAAAATAAAGCAAAAACATCTGCTGTTTTTTCACTTTGCTCCATAAATTAAATCACACTACTGACATCAAAATACTGAGTGACAGTTAGAAAGACTTAAGACATTCAAAACACAGACAATCTTATGCGAAAATTGATTTTTCAATGATGTAATAGTTTTTTTTATATTATGTTGAAAATAACCGTTAGTTTTATACCACATTTAGGCTATTTCATGTATGAAAATGCAGTATACAGTTGTTTTAAATTATGTGTGGTTTTTATTATAATTTTATTTTATTCTATTTATTCCATTTATTTATTTCACTTGTTACAAATTTCAGAGGACCCCATTTGAATTCCAGGCGACCCCACGTGGGGTCCCGACCCCAAGTTTGAAACACACTGTCCTACAGTAACCTTAGCACAGGGCGTCCTCACCGGTCCTCACTGCTATCTTAGAAAGCATAAAGGTTCATTCTCACTGCCGCGATACGGAAATGTGGGACGGATTTGCGGAATATTTGCGCAGCGCTTTTCCGCGCTCAAACCATACACACAGGCGCGGTACGTACACGGTGTGGAATTTCGTGTTGTTGTGTTCCAAGTCCGCGCAGTGTGAACAGGTGTGGGTGAACATGGATTTGAGTAGTAGTAGCAGCAGCAGCAGCGAACTAGCAAGCTAACGTTTAACAAGTGTCAACTTCAACTTTCCTCCGCGCTCCTCTCTGCTGGTCTCGCCGACACTTCAGCACCCGTTCTGGGATACACAGTGTCGGCCCGCCCCGCCTGACCTCCGTGCTCCTCTCCGCTCCTCTCCCAGACACTTGAGCACACGTCCAGGGCCCCAGAGGTCAGGCTGGGGGGCCGCGGGACCACGGGTGGCAGCTCCGGGCACTTCCACTTTAACCCAAAACGAGTGCTCACGATAACCAGATGAGCAGATAACGTCAACTAGGGAAAATAAAATGAAAACACCACAGTTGTAGCCTGTTAGCATAACATGAGCTAAACCGCTAAACTAGCTAACAGCTAACGAAAGATAACGTTAGTTGGTGGGGACATGTGCTAAGCTATATACACCCAGTCATGCCTCACCACTCACCAGGAACCTCTTTTAACGGTCACAGAAGAAACAACAAAGCTATTTTCTGCCAGTTTATTCCAGTTTGCTTACCTGAAACCAACTGCGATGAGATGTTGTGTGCGAGCTCAGTTCCGAACAAACATCGCGGAGATGAAATCCCGCCTCTGCGGCGACTTCCGTATGTGGGCAGACATTCTACGGCACTGGGCCGACCCAAAGCCGACGTAACAGAGACGTTTGATGAGCTGGGACAAAAGAGTATTAAATTTAAAGATATCCGCCCATGCGGCCGACGCTTGTCAGACATTATAAATTCAGGGCCGATGTGTCGTCCTCAGGCCGACGTCGGCCAGATGTATGTGTGCTATCTGGGAAGTTATCGTTAGCCAAAATGCACTGTTAGCTAAAACTGATGTGGCTAAACTGATGCTGTATGCTCGAAATGTGCCAGGTAACGTTAAAACAAAACGTTAAAAAATTTAATAAACTCCGTTAAGCACAAAAGCGGCAGTTATCATTTGTAGAATCAATAAAATCAGTAATATTCCCAACTTACTTGAGCAGTAGCCGAGCATGGGCAAAGGGGAGGAGGAGGAAAATGGCTGCTTCTTCTTCTTGGCAAACGGAACGGCAAACCCAGCTCCTTCTTGGCGGCTGTTTAACGTTACCTGGGATGTACCATTTCACTAGGTTTAAAGTTTGGAGTGTTGGGCTGTTCCACTCCTTGCTGTCACTGTTCAAAAGCACCTTTTAGATGTCTTTGTCATTATAAATTACACACAAACCTTCAGAAGACTTTAAGATAGTAAAAAGGTACGTCCACAGCAAAAGGTGCTTAAATTAAAATGTATGAGACCCCCCCACCCTCTCATTATATGGTCTCACCTAGTTCAGTCTATGATTGAAACAGCATTAGTAAAACAATATTGATTCAGTGTTGGCATTTCAATCTACAATCTCAACCATCATACAATGTGGATTCAATGATATATTTTCAACATAAAAATTTTAGAAGGTTGATCAACCATTGATTTTTAAACCTTAACTAAAAATCAACCTTTTTGACCATAACTCAATGTTGATTTAACATCTTTTGCTATGGCAAAATACCAACATTTTGGGAAATTAGCTTGTTCAAAACCTTTAAATTTGCTAGCTAGCTCATTTAACATTGAACCAGCTAGCTGACTTGCTTCCTTCCTTAAAAGTGCCAAAATACACTGATGGTACTATGTCAGTGTAGCTTACTCTGCAAAAGTTATTAGACAAGCTAATTTCCCCAAATGTTGGTTTTCTCCTGGCTCTTTTAGTGTTATTATTGTGTTAAATAGAAAATAAATAAATAAATAAAATAAAAAATAAAATAAAATAAATAAATGAAATGCCCGGCCTGTATTTCCAAATTTACACATATGTCAGTCTGGCTCACATGTGAAAGTATCTGCTGTCAGAATGGCTGTTGCGCAAAAGGCCTATAGGCTTAAATTGTTTTGGTTATCTATCTATAAAGCAAGAAGCGCCTGTGTGTCTGTCTGTGGCTCGCATCTCTCTGACTGTTTGTCAGATCGGCCTAAGCTTTCGGATATGGCTTGGGCATGGCACAATGGTGTGCATCCTTTATTTTGAAGTTTTTTGGTTGAAGTTTTTTGGATTATATATGAACACAAAGACTTTTGGGTTAATGTATCAAGTTATTTCCTCCAAGTTGGTGCTCACCAAGAATGTCTGCAATTTTTGCTGTGTCCAGTTGTAATTTGACTTTTCCTTTGAAGGCATTGGAGTGTCTGCCAGTCACACTCAAGCCCATCCTCCCAGGTGATTTTAGGTGACCTCTAGGTAGATGCAACACAGCTCCAGCTGCCATATTTTAACACTTGGGCCTCAGAAAAAATACACTAATGGGCGGGGATCAGCTCAGGAGTACTGCTTCTAGTGTTGGAACATGGAATCGATTTATTGTCACATTTTACAGATTGTCCCTACAATGTGCGGTCAACTATAAATACAAATATTGACAATCTGGTAGTTGACAATATGATAATCTACCAAACTATTGTTTTCATTTGACAATCACAGCAGTCTGGTCGGTGCAGTAACACTTAAGCTACTTACTCAATCCAATTGGAAAGACTGTGGCACATGTAATAAAGGAACATTGACAGTATTCAGGCATTGCTATTGGAAGTAGTGTTAGCTAGGGGGGATTGTTGGCAAGCTCAGGGGAGGTTGCTTTTGCTGGTTGAGCCTGGGGGAAAAGATGTTCAGGACTCTTCGGTCGTGAGGCGCTACCACCAGCCCTAATTCATGTGAGATTCATCAGGTGGGTGGTAGATAGTGTCTTTTAGGATTTAGATGAATTTACAGCAGCACCCTACCTTCTTAGCGTAACATGGCTGGTTGACGAGTCTGGTCCAGCTTTGCCAGCCTGTTTAACCATCTTATTCCATCAACCATTTTATACCATCTTAAACCATCAACCAGCCTTTTCAAGCAGCTCAGACCATCAACCAGTTAACACCATCTAAAACCATCAACCACCCTATTCAACCAGCTTAGACCATCAACCAGCTAAAACCATCAACCAGCCTATTGAACCAGCTAAGACCAGCTAAAACCATCAACCAGCCTATTGAACCAGCTAAGACCAGCTAAAACCATCAACCAGCCTATTGAACCAGCTAAGACCAGCTAAAACCATCAACCAGCTAAAACCATCAACCACCCTATTCTACCAGCTAAGACCATCTGAAACCATCATCCAACCTGTTCAACCAGCTAAGACCATCTAAAACCATCAACCAGCTAAACCCACTAAGACCATCTAAAACCATCAACCAGCCAGTTTTACCAGCTAAAACCATCTAAACCCACCAGCTAAGACCATCTAAAACCATCAACCAGCCTGTTAAACCAGCTAAAACCATCTAAAACCATCAACCACCCTAAGCTGGTCTAAGCTGGTTTTTTCAGCAGGGACGTCACGCAATACATTTCATAAATGAAATAGAAGTTACATACCTGTCTAGGAGGAATAGGGCTAATTACAGGATCTGACTTGAATCCCTTCAAGTCCCGCAACGCTCTCCATCTCGTAAACGAACTTCCAATGTTTATCCGTGTTTTAACCCTAGCTCTATCTGATTCCCTTCTTGCTTTTATTTGTTCTTCTGTTCGAACCCTTTTTCGCTTTGCGGATCCTGTCCCAGTATCAGCCATAACGAAAATACAGCAGTGAAATCGGGCTTGGTTTGTACTGGCTAGCATAGCAACAACTCAGTGCTAATTTATAGCCTTGCCAGGCAGAGGCGGAGCTAGAGGGGAGGCCGGGGTAGCACTGGACCCCCCTGAAATCTGATTGGACCCCCCAGGTGCCACCCCAGATGATTGACATATCACGGCACCGCACGTCTTGTTGAAAGGAGCCAGTTGCATTTTGAAATCAGTGATGCCTATTGACTGCTAAGTCCCTCCTGTACAGTAGTTGGCGCTATGTACCACAAAGCGTTGTAATCCACCTTCATTAGGTGAAGAAGAACCACCACAGAAAAGAGGAAGATCGTTTATCGTTGCTGGAGTCCCTTGAGCCAGATTTGAACAGGAGATCAACAAAGTGACGAAAAAGAAGAAGAGAAGAAGGATAAATAGCCTTCATGGACAGTGAAATCCTCATTCTAAAGTAAGTTTTATGGTGGTGTCCTAATGAGTCACTGTGTAAAATCACTTTTGTATTCAGATAGGAGATCGTTTTGCTACAAGCAGAGAGCCACGGGTATCAAGCTAACGTTAACGTTACATCTCATGGCGTCTAGATGACCAGTGTCAGCTTCCAACAGCCGCTCCACATTAACGTCTACATTTAATTCGGGTTTTTATTTATATTTACGTGTTTCTCCAATGATTTTAGAGGAATGAAACTAGCACACAATCAGCCAGCTAGCTGTTTCATGCTCTGTTGGCTTAAATGAAATGTAACGTGAGAACGGTAGCTAGCCTGTCAACTAGCTGAAAAGTCTGAATATTAAACTTACAGTTGCAATCAAAATTATTCAACCCTCATTGCATATTAGGCCTATTGGCAAAGTATACAATTTCTCAGCTGTTTGCAATAAACAAATTACACAAGAACTGTTTAAGTAGTTCAATGAAACTAATATTACAAGGGTTTTGATCCAAATTCAACACAAAATGCTACTTTTAATGACTACTGCAGTCTCAAAATTATTCAACCCCTTCATGACAAGCATCTTAAGTACTTAGTAGAGCACCCTTTTGCTGTTATGACCTGCTGCAAACGTGATGCATAGCCAGACACCAGCTTCAGACAGCGTTCCTGAGGAATCTTAGCCCATTCCTCATAGGCAATGGCCTCCAGTTCAGTAATATTCTTGGGTGTGCGTTTTGCAACCACATTCTTCAAATCCCACTAGAGATTTTCTATGGGGTTCAAGTCAGGCGACTGTGACGGCCACTCTAGAATCTTCCATTTCTTCTTCTGAAACCAAGCCTTGGTGGACATTGAGGTATGCTTGGGATCATTGTCCTTTTGGAAGGTCCAATGACGCCCAAGCTTCAGCTTCCTCACAGACGACATGACGTTTTTACCTAAGATTTCCTAATACTTGACTGAATCCATCATGCCCTCCACATGCTGCAGGTTTCCAGTGCCAGAGGCAGCAAAGCAGCCCCAGAGCATCACTGAGCCACCGCCATGCTTCACTGTAGGCAGGGTGTTCTTTTCAGCATATGCTTCATTCTTCTTCCTCCAGACATACCGCTGTTGCATAGGCCCGAAAAGTTCCAGTTTTGTTTCATCGCTCCACAGAACAGAATTCCAAAACTTCTGTGGCTTATTTATATGGTTTTGAATATATTGGAGCTGACTTTTCTTGTGCTTTTGGGTCAGTAGTGGTGTACGTCTTGGAGTCCGGGCATGGAGCCCTTCAGTGTTTAGTATGTGCCTTATTGTGCAAACTGAAACCTCAGTGCCTGCTGCCACCGAGTCTTGCTGCAGGTGTTTTGCAGTCACTTGAGGGTTTTTGACCACTTGCCTCCTCAGGAATCTGGTGGCAGCCGCTGATAGTTTCCTCTTTCTGCCACGTCCAGGTAGTGTAGCCACTGTTCCTTTAACTTTGAACTTGCGAACTATGCTTCCAGCTGTATCTCTAGGAACATTCAGAGCTTTTTCTATCTTTTTGTATCCTTTTCCTTGTTTGTGCAAGGTAATGATTTCTTTTCTGAACTTTTTGGACTGGATTCTTTTGACTTAGCCATATTTCTAACATGCAATCAAACGTCACTCTCAACAAACCCCTAGCCAGTTGAGGTATTTATGTGTTCTACAAGCACACCTGAACTAATGAAGCCCTTGATTAGTTGCACCAGGTGTGCTTGAAAGAGGGGGTTGAATAATTTTGAGACTGCAGTAGTGATTAAAAGTAGCATTTTGCATTGAATTTGGATAAAACCCATGGTAATATTAGTTTTATTAAACTATTTCAACTGTTCTTGTCTACTTTGTTTATTGCAAACAGCTGAAAAATTGTACATTTTGCCAATAAGCCTAATATGCAATGGGGGTTGAATAATTTTGATTGCAACTGTACATCTACAGTGGTCTATTTGCCCTGACATTTTTTAGGCTTGAAGTGGGGATTTAATAACATTGTGTGATTGTAAGTGATGCTAGGAGTAACAAGACTGGCTTATTTTTTTATAGGGTCAGTTGAGAATGAAAAGACAGGGGGACAAGATATATGACTTCTTTTTAAAGAGAAGCAAGTCAGGCAAAGATAAGGCAGACAGACAGACAGAACTCAGCTCTGGCATCAGCAGTCCTGGCAGCTCCCATCCTGGGACTAGTCAGGAGAGAGAATGTGAAGCACAACACAGCCCATCATCACCAGGTCAGAGCATCTACAGAAGCAGTCACATGCTCAGTTCAGTAATTTTAAGTTACAGGGTTTCTACGCAAGTATGGAAAGTATGGAAAAGTATGGAATTTGATTTTATACATTTCCAGGTCTGGAAAAGTATGGAAAATGGAAACAGTTGTGTATGGAAATATATTTATCTTAATACTTATCTGGGTTATCTTATGATATTTGTGTTAATTATTTTGTATGCACTACTGTACCTAGCTACAGTCTCCTGGAAATAATTTGGTGACATAATGGCATACAAATTCAGAATAATGAAAACAAACGATTAATTGCATAATTTATTCACATGATACACATCTAATTACTCAAATGTCACAAATTATTTGAATTTTTTTACCGAGAAGTCTGGGAATTAGGGCCTGGAAACAGTATGGAATTTTGCTATGTGTAGGAAATGTGTAATGTGTAGGAACCCTGAAGTTAAGTTTTAGTTATTTTGAAGTGTTGGTTACTGACAATGTGTGTTGTTGTTTTTTTAATGGTGGCTGCATTTTGATTACACTAATATTTTTTATTTTTATACAATGTGGTTCCATTGAGGGAGGACACAGAAGACATAGGTGGCAGCTCCCATCCTGGGACTAGTCAGGAGAGAGAATGTGAGGGACAACACAGCCCATCATCACCAGTTCAGAGCATAGACAGAAGCAGTCACATGCTCAGTTCAGTAATTAATTTTAGTTTTAGATATTTTGAAATGTTGGTTACTGATGTGTGTTGTTTTTTTAATGGTGGTTGCATTTTTATTTTGATTACACTATACAATGTAGTTCCATCGAAGGAGGACACAGAGGCCTCCGATTCTGACGAGGATGTTGGTGAGCCAGAAGAGCCAGACCCAGAGCCAGCAGTGTCCAGCACTGCCTTTGCTGGTCCAAGAGGACCCAGTGGTAGGTCTACTTACCTGAAACTTGCTAGTTAGCTGCAGTTATCATCTAATAATCTTCTGGATCCCTTAACTGTGTTTCCATGACCATTTTATTTGTATTCCAGATATTTCAAGATGCAAAGAGGAGGGTCCAGTTCCAAAGAGCGCAACTTTCTTAAATGAGGAGCCTCTGTTTGCCTTTGCACAGACCTTTGAGTCAGACCTCAGTGACCTTAAACATGAGGTTCACCAAACCAAGCGACTTCTTGACAGGAGAGTGAAAAGTGGATTAGACAGACCATCTACTTTGCTTGATTTTATTGTGTTTCTTGAGCCTTACAAAGAGGTTTTCCATGAGATATTCAGACTTTGCAAGATTGCTGTTGTTACTCCAGTCAGCACTGCTTCCCGTGAGAGAAGCTTCTCTGCTTTAAAACTGATAAAAACTCACCTCAGGACAACAATGGCTGATGACAGGTTAAGTCACCTTGGAACTCTCAGTATCGAGTCAAGGAGGGCACGTGCCCTCAACATGGATGACTTTGTGAAACATTTTGCGACTTCTCACCAGAACCGAAGGATTATGCTTTTCTGAACCTGCATAAGGTAGTTTTGCACTTAGATAGTGTCTCTGGTCATGACTAAGCTCTTCACTATGTTCTACTTAGACCAAGGATAGTTTGGGAGTCAGACAGTACCCCTTGTCATAGTTAAAACCTGCACTATGTTCAAATGTTCAAAAATGGTGTCAAATTGTTTGTTGATATATTGATGCCTTTTTTTTTTGAGTGAGTGTAAGTGAGTAACTGTGTGAGTATCTGTGTGAGTGAGTAACTGTGTGTGTGTGTGTGTGTGTGTGTGTGAGAGAGAGAGAGAGAGAGAGTGTGTGAGTAGCTGTGTATGTGTGTGTGTTCTGGTAATCATCACGTTGTGGGGACAACAATCTGTTTACACAGGCACGTCATGGGGACCTGTTGCGGTGTGGGGACAAAAAATGAGGTCCCCATACGGGAAACCCTTTCAAATGAATGCAGGAGCTATTCTGAAGGTGCCTGTGACGTTTTTAGCATTGGCCCAGAAAGCACGTTTTTTCGTCAGTGTGTGTCTGTGAGAGGTGTGCTCAGCATCGGCCACTACAGGTTCTGGCTGGTATTGCACCAAGTGCTCGACACACACATTCTTCCAAATATGGTTGGTACCGCCCAATTCCTGGTCCTCCTGAAGAAGGATTACAAGAGCAAGAAGTACTTTTCTGTGTTAAAGATCGCAATTCACATGGTGGACACAACAGATTGTTTGCAGGAGATGCCAGCTAACAAGCAACTGATTTCTACACAGGAACAAAAGTATAACATAAGGTAAGTGCATTTATATGGCAAATCAATATAACCAGTGATCAACCCTTAAGTTAGGTTGATTAGCTCTGATTGCATGATAGCTAGTTAGCACTAAGCTAACTGCAGATGCTGAGTGTAGGCCTCAACCATTTTACTACAATTTACAGGTTACATACAAACGAAAAAGACACTGTTAAATGTGTAGTCTAAATGGTAACTCTCAGAGGGTGTGTGATGAAAAGAATTTTGCATAACTTCCTAGATTTTATTTTAATGTCTGATTTTAATTTTGCTATGATGAATTTCTATTCATTATTTGTAGTGATGTTAGATTTTCCATTGCATTGTAGGAGTATTTAAATTAATGATAAATATTTAATTTAATACTTTTACTTAATTAGAAACTGTTGACTAAATTACTTTTATGTTGTATTTGAAACAATACTCAGGATATTTCCTGTAATACTAAGCATTAAAATTATTACTGTCAGGTGGCACAAGTGATAATAGTCAGGTGTTGGGATCAGGTAAAATATTTATTTAAGAACATAAAAGCTGGCTTCAGATTTAATTCTACACTCTCTCTATTTCATAGTCTTGTATTTTTCATTATTTTAAGCAGCTTAAAGGAGGAAGGAGGTTAAATGTGATGGTTGTTTAGTGCGAATCAGTCCACCCAACAATTTAATGTAATGTATCTATAAGGTTAGTGGTAGTGAGATACTGAGGGCAGATCTTAATCTTCAGAGTGTATTTTTTTCTTGAATATTTATCAGTGTATTGTGGACACTCACGACGTCCCCACAACACACCTTCAGTCAGTGTAAGATAGAGTGTCTGAGTAAAACCTGTGTTTGAAGCCCTTGACAAAACTGGTCCCCACAAGGAAATGCAACATGTGTGAAATGTTCCCACGAAGTCCTGCTCTGTTCGAGTTGTGTGAACACAGACGGGGCTTGGTTGGCCAATAAGAAATACTTAACTATGAATTTAGTTTACCTCTCTGAAGTCTGGTTTATGTTGACATGCATCTCATCTTACAGATTTTGTCTGAACAAGAGGTCCATCTTATACATATTATGCAGTGTTTACAGCAGATTGATCATTTGTTGCTTATATTTTTATATTCTTAATAAATATGTTTTTACAGATGACCAGCATTGCATCTCACAGCACGGTGGTGGACAACCCCCACCCTTCACCCCAGTCAGAGACTCAGATGGGTGATGCCACTGGTCCAGACAGCTCTCCTCAACAGGTACATTCATATTGATCACTTCAGATTTAATTCTACACTCTCTCTATTTCATAGTCTTGTATTTTTCATTATTTTAAGCAGCTAAAAGGAGGAAGGAGGTTAAATGTGATGGTTGTCTAGTGTGAATCAGTCCACCCAACAATTTAATGTAATGCATCTATAAGGTTAGTGGTAGTGAGATACTGAGGGCAGATCTTAATCTTCAGAATGTATTTTTTTCTTGGTTATTTATCAGTGTATTGTGGACACTCACGACGTCCCCACAACGCACCTTCAGTCAGTGTAAAGTAGTAGTTTTATTTATTTATTTATTTATTTTTTATAGAAGCATCAGCAGAGGAGATTTACTAAGGGGAATGAAAGGCCACCATCATCCAAAAGACGCAAACCACTATCATCAGATGATGAGATGCCTTCAGGAGTCAGTGCTATGAGGCCTTCATCTACAGGTGAAGTCTTTACACATCTCTCTTTTTGATTGTGTCTTCTCCTTTTTGAGTATGTATTGTCAGTGTATGAATTAAACTAGAAATTCTGCATTCATTGAAAAAGTGTTCTTTTTTAGGGTCTTTACAAAAAATGAGCCAAGGCCAAACAGTCTCAGGTTGAAAAAATAACCATGTGCATTATTTTTGTTTTAGTAAACATTGAAAATATGTCCCACAGACCACATCACCACACAAGGGTGTGGATAGATGCGTAGGAAGAACTGGACCTGAATGATATTTTTTTTTTTTTTTTTTTTTTGTTTTTTGCATCCTAATCATCTTTTCCCTCACTTCATTTATCATTTCAGTCCAAGGAGAATGCACAAACCAGTATTTGACAGAGTAATTCTATATTGTAGATAGTCGTTCTGCAGGTGCAAATAACTTCAAAACAGAATTCCAACCTACACTCCTTATCTTTCCATTTACACATTTGTTTTCCTGACTACTTCAAGGTACAGCTAGTCAGAAGAGGAACAGAACACCCTGGCAGCAGACAGAGGTGCAGGCGGTGGAAAGGCACATGAATCACTTCATCAGATCTTGCATTGTACCAGCAAAGAGGGACTGTGTGGAGTGCTTAATGGCTGAACCCGAGGCTCTCAAGACCCGGGACTGGCAGAACGTGAAATTTTATGTTTACAACCGCATTACAGCCTACAAAAGGAAGGTACAATTGAAATAGTGTGAAGATCAACTCTCAGGTAGGGCAGTTTTTGTTAACATTCACGTCTCAAATGATCAACATGTTCAGTGGACCCTTACGACACATTCAGTGTGTTATGCTGTCATCTTTTAGCATTTCATGGCTTTGTACTGAGGCGTCAATGATAACCAAAAATTACAGTATTTTGAAAGGAGCATATATGAAAGTCGTGTTTTAATTTATTTTATTTTGGAATGCTTTTCTTAAAAAATAGGCAATGTGTTTGTATGAAGCCTCATTTAACTTAATTTGTTGAGTTTGTTAATGAAGTCGAATTCATTAAAAGTTGAACTCTGCGAACTAAATACAAGTTTAATGTCTTGAAGTTTACTTAGTAGTAGGTTTCGTTTTGATATGGTGGTACTGTCAGGTGATTGATCAGTAGTTAGCTGATGCTCAGTGGTTGACTGTGACCATAACTGTAAAGCAGTGTCATTATTGAAAAATTTTTGTCAAGTTGTGTGTTGTTGTTTGTACATTGTTAATAAACTGCAAATTATATTCACAAATCTCATCTCCTGTGTGCTTAGTATGTACATTTCAACATTTGAGACTCCGATTGCAATTGATTGGTCGAGAAACAAATTCATTGTCGTAGTCTGTGGACCCCCTGAAATAGCCTTGGCCACCCCCTGGCCACCCCAAGGATAAAAGTCTAGCTCTGCCACTATTGCCAGGTAAGATGACGTGTGCCGTCTGAGTGCCGTAAATCGCTTCGTACTGGAAACGGCCTGGGGCGGACCCGGACACAGTTTCCTAAAGGTATGGATATACACTATATAGAAATAGCTTATCTTCACACCGATGGTCTCATTTGCTGTTGTAGGTCACGCACAGACATCAGCTGAACTGAGAGACTTTTGCATATCTAGTTAAAAGTTCCTTAAGTAATGCTAACTGCCTGGCCAGGAACTCCGCTAACTTCTTGCAGCAACACAGCAACCAAAATAGCTTCTCTCTCTTAACACTGTCAGACTTAAAAACTGTGCATGCAGGCTGAAATTCAACCGTGCTGACTTAAACCCTAAGCCTATTTTATGGGCCTCTGCTCGAAAATTGTATATCTATAATGAAATGAAATATCTCTGCAACCACAAGGTCTATTTGAATACTTTTGGTGTCATGGTAAAGGGAACACTTGTGAGATTTGTTAAGATGTATAAATATCAGTATAGGTGTTTTATGTGAAGAGTAAATGAAGATGGCACACAGCGCAAATGAAACATTTTGAGGTTTGCCTAAAAAAAAAAAAAGCATTTTCAGGATGAGTATCCCTTTGGAATGATGCAGCTGCAGCTCTAAACCTCTATCAAATCATCATACAATATGTGAACATTAACTCAAAGGTTGATTCTGATAAAGTGAAGCAGAACAATATTAGAGAGGTTTTAGTACAGAAAATTCAGGCGAGCTCTCCAAAATTGCACCATGTTTGTATGTGATTTTTGTCATGTACAATCCTATATCTTTCATTTTTTGTTTCTGTAAATTCTAATGATGTTTAGGATATACATATACAACTGTCCGTTTCGTTTTTTTTTCTCTATTTCCCACTCCAAACTGACCAATACACACCTACTACATGTGAAACTGATTTTCTCTTCTGTGTTTTGGAGGCTCGTATCTCCGTGACGGATTCGTCGATTTGAGTGATTGACACCTCGTTTGATTTGTTAGAGCCAATAGAATGACGCTATATCTACCAAAAGGAGATTGAGAGCACTGTAAGCCAATCAGAATCAGCAGAACGCGTTTTGGGGGAGAAGTTGGCTGCTGTGAGTGGTCATTGTTATGCTTCCCCTGGAACCTGAAAGCTGTCATTTTTCGCCCAGATTCATTTGAATGACGGACAACATGTTGGACAACGGGAATGTAGCATGATTTAACAGCAGAATGAGCTTTTCATGGCAAAAACAACAAAGGTAAGAGAAATATTACAACTATAGCTCGGCGAAACGATTTCTGTTGTTGTTGTTCTTTGGCCTCTAGCTCTCTGATGCTTTGGTGTAGAGTGGATTGGCGCATATGTGAGTCTCAGCTTTCATTTGAGATGAATGGCGTGTGTGTTTTGCATAACGTGTGGTCGAGTTGGTGCCCGAAATATACCGAGTGGGTCAGGATATCGGTGCTGTATGGAGTTGGATTTGTTGTTGTTTATTTAGTTGTTGTTTGAGCTGTGTTTGGGGCATGTAAAAAGGGTTTTTACAGCCTTGTAGCCCAGGTTCTGCTGTTTAATTTGATGTGCAATATCACTATATTCTTTGTGATCAGTGAATTGTTTCACACTGGGGACTTTCAGTTTTAACAGGTTTTAAACGACAGAAAAAGTATAAATAATGCATGTCATTTGTTCAGTTATGACTAGACGAAAAGTCCGCTAGCCGCTAAGCTAATTTATGAAACATAAAGGTGCTTAAAGGGAAATTTCGGTTTATTTCAACCCGTGTCCTATCATCCTAAATTTGTTTCAAGTCACTAGTGACATAGAAATAATAGTTAGCATGCTAGCCGTTAGCCTAGATACAGCCGTAGCGTCAGACCTGTTAAAACATAATTGAATGGGCATCCTTTCAAGTGCAAAGTTAGTCCACTAAACAAGCTTTATTTCCACAAAGACAGCCTCATATCGTTAGGATAAATGTCAGAGAACATATAGAAAATGACATGTAAACGTGTTGTCTTACCTTACCGGTGTGGTGCCATGTTTGTTGTTTACCATTTAGCTAAGGCTGCAACCTGTCCCTTTCCTTGCAACAGAGGTATTCCTTTTCTGTGGGCATTGGGGTACAGCATTCACAGGTAACGTAACACCACCAATCTCCAGAGCTAAAGCCTTCCAGCAGCCATTCCTCCTCTGTCATCCTCTAACATTACCTGTTGTGCCTCTCTCTCTCTCCTCCTCCATTCTTCAATTTCACGAAGGTCTTTGTCAGTGTATTCTGGCTCAAATAAATAAGGGCGGCCGACTTCCGGCTTGGCGAAACATGGAGTAAGACGTGCGTCGGCGAGCTTCTGCAGAGTTGATTTATTTTAGTCATTAAGTGGCACCATTTACATTACTTAGGTTTGCGCTAAACATTGTTTGTTTGTTTTTTGACTTGTTTGACGTGGCTTTTTATCACGAAAATGCCTCCTAAAAATGTTAAAGCTGGTAACAACCTTCATTCTAACCTGC
Source organism: Epinephelus lanceolatus (assembly GCF_041903045.1). Taxonomy (NCBI): domain Eukaryota; kingdom Metazoa; phylum Chordata; class Actinopteri; order Perciformes; family Serranidae; genus Epinephelus; species Epinephelus lanceolatus. The sequence continues at coordinate 2,898,789 of NC_135740.1, forward strand.
GGCCTGCGGCTCATGCTACATCCCCGCCTCGCTCCGATCCTGCTTTCCCAGCGAACGCCGACTCCCCACCTTCCCCGGCTTCAGACGTCACCGCACTCAAAACCGAGCTTCTCTCCGCTCTTCGTAGTGATGTTGCAGTTATATTCAAGACAGAGCTTCAAGCAGCGTTGAGCAACAATTTAACATCCATTAAGTCTGAACTGCTTGCCCTTAAAACTGAACTGTTTGGCAGTGTGTCTTCCATTAAAACGGATGTTGCGGGACTCAATGCCACGGTTGCTGAAATGGAGCAGTCTCTCTCTACCCACTCGGATTACATCGTTACACTGCAGAATAGAGTTGAATATTTATCCAAAGAATGCACAAGGCTGGATAATAAATGTGAAGATCTGGAGTCGAGAGCTTGCCGACAAAACATACGGATTATCAATGTCCCGCTTCCCTGTCCGCGGCTGGCGTATCCAAGCTGCTAATGGAAGCCTTCAGTCTCAATGAGGAGCTGCTCGTGGACAGAGCCCATTGTTCACTTATGCCAAAGCCCAAACCTGGTGAACGTCCCCGTGCTACTGTGGCGTAGCTTCACTACTTCTCAGACTGCTCCATTATCCTCAAGAAAGCGAGAGAGCTGCAGCGGGTAAAACTCCGTAATATGACAATCTCCGTCTTCCCGGACCACTCCGCTAGGACAGCACGTCAGCTCCGTGAAATCGAGGGAGTCAGATTTGGTCTGCTGTATCCTGCCCGGTTGCGTGTAACCTACGGCGGCCAGCAACGGGATTTCACGTCGCCAGAAGAAGCCACGGTATTCATTAAGAATATAACCTCTGAGACTTTGTCTTAGTGTTCTGTGATGACAACTTCTACCATGATATCCATGTGCGACCTAAGTCATCTGATTAATGAGTAAACTCAGCGATTGTGTCTTGCCCGCGAGAACAGAATTGTAAATTGTTGCAGGCCAAACTATATTTCTCATGGGCATGTTGTTCTTGTTTAATCATATCCATATAGCTCCGTGGCCCAGATTACTACCGTGCTTTTTCTCTTATTGTTATTCTTAAGGCCATGATATCCTCAATTTGTTATTCCATTCTTCCTTTTGTGTTAATGTTTACTATTGACAGAATAGCTGAGATTGTTGATTTTATGTGTCTCATATGTGATACTTAATGTTCATTCCTCTGCATGCGCTAGCTTGTTAACCCTAGCTACATAGTCGAAAGCATCTCTTTTTTAGGAGAATGACTCCCTTTGGAGTCTGCACGATTGTTCTCATCGTTTGGGGATGGGAACATATGATGTGCGGTTGGGTGGGTTGGTGGGTGTTCTGGGTTGATGGTTCCTGGGTTGTGTCTCTGTATGCAAATGTGTTTTTGTTTTTTGTTATTTTTGTTTGTTTGTTTGTTTGTTTTTGTTTTTTTCTTTTTTCCTTTTTCTTATTATCCTGGGTGTGGTGGGTGATACTATCGCATTTTCTTTCAAGCAACACTGGTGATGAATGATAATACTTGTTACAATCTTGATACTATATCAAGCATTAGATTCCTAAGCTGGAACGTTAAAGGTATGAATAATCCAGTTAAGCGATCAAAGATATTCACACATCTCAGACTTCTGGATACTGACATAGTGTTTCTTCAGGAAACTCATTTGCGGAATATAGATCAAGTCAGACTTAGACGTTCATGGATTGGTGATATTTTCCATTCAAACTTTGACTCCAAGGCAGGAGGGGTGGCAATTTTGGTCAATAAAAGAGTTCTTTTTTCTGCCTCTAAGACAATAGCTGATAAAAATGGAAGATTTTTAATTGTTGCAGGCACTCTATACTACAACCCTGTGCTGTTAGTGAACATATACGCGCCAAATTTTGATGACCCAAATTTTACTGATAGGCTATTCAGTAACCTCCCTTTCTTAAATACACATCTTTTGATACTGGGTGGTGACTTGGATTGCGTCATTAATCCCACCTTAGACCGCTCAAATCCTCGTACCTGTACCCAATCCTCTATGTCAAAGTCAATTTCTGATTTTATGACTAAGAATGGGTATATAGATCCCTGGAGGTTCTCCAATCCTCAAGCTAAGGAATTTTCTTTTTTTTCCAAGTACATCAATCGTATTGTCGTATTGATTATTTTTTGTCGACAGCTTTCTTCTCCCTTCTGAATAGTTACTTCTTCTGAATACCACCCGATTGTTATTTCAGATCATGCTCCTCTATCTTTAAACATAAAATTTTATGAAAAACCCCGTTTTCCTTCGCCCTGAAGGTTCAATCCACAATTCTCAATTATCTGATGAGGCATTTAATGCCTTTATATCCTCTTCAATAGATGATTTTATTGCTCTAAACAAAAATGACTCTATTAGCTTTTCATTGTTATAGGAATCACTCAAAGCATATTTACGTGGTCAAATAATTTCTTATTCTGCTCACTCCAATAAAGTCTGCAAGGCAAAATTACAAGAGCTCACATCTAAAATATTAGACACAGACAGACTGAATTCGGTAAACCCATCCCCAAGTCTGCTGAAGAAACGGCTTGATTTGCAGTCAGAGTTTGACCTTTTAGCAACAACGGATGCAGAACGTCTACTTGTTCGTTCCCGTGCTAAATATTATGAACACGGCAACAAATCAGGCAGATTATTAGCTCATCAGCTGAAGAGACAAGCAGCATCTAAACTGATTCCCAAAATTAGAGATTCTACTGGTTCACTCACTTCCAATCCAACCACTATTAATACAATTTTTAAATTCTATTATTCCTCTCTCTACAAATCAGAATCTCCACCTGATGCAGCGGAAATGATGTCCTTTTTTGAAAATCTTAATGCTCCTACTGCTGATTCTGAAGTGGCTGATGGGTTGGACTCCCCCCATGGCTTGCAAGAAGTTACAGCAGCCATTAAAGCTATGCAAAGCAACAAGGCCCCTGGTCCCGATGGATTCGGTGTCGAGTTTTTTAAAAGATTTGCAGACAAGCTAGCCCCTCTTCTCATTTCAGTGTACAATGAGTCCCTCGAATGTGGTTCACTGCCTCCGACTTTAACTCAGGCGTCCATATCCCTTCTTTTAAAAAAAGGCAAGGACCCTGAATCATGTTCTTTATACAGGCCTGTGTCTTTATTAAATGCAGACGTGAAAATATTAGCCAAAACATTAGCAACTCGTCTCGAAAAGTTTCTTCCTACCATCATATCAGAAGAACAAAATGGCTTTATCAAAGGGTGCCAGCTTTTTTATAATATTCGTACTCTTTTGAACATGATTTTTTCCAAAAATTGTTCTCTAGCTCGTGAAGTAGTCATCTCGATCGATGCTGAAAAAGCATTCGATCGTGTTGAGTGGAATTATCTTTTTGCTGCACTTCATAAATTCGGATTTGGTAACAGATTTATTTCGTGGATCAGACTTCTTTACACCTCCCCCCAGGCTAGCATCCACCCTAATGACATTCGCTCCAATTACTTTACATTATCACGTGGTACTCGACAGGAGTGTCCTCTTTCCCCTTTGCTTTTTGCTCTAGCCATTGAACCTCTGTCGATTGCTTTAAAATCCCTTCCCCTATTCTGGGGAGTCTCTCGCTCTAATTTGGAACTTAAATTGTCCCTTTATGCTGACGACCTGCTTCTATATATATCAGACCCACTTAACAGCATTCCATCAATTTTATCTTTGTTGAGTTTTGGTTCCTTTTCTGGTTATAAAGTCAACCTCCTAAAAAGTGAATGTTATCCCATAAATTCCTCTGCTTTATTACTCAAACAATCTGATATTCCTTTCAAAATTAGCATGTCGGGATTTAGATATTTAGGGATTAATGTCACCCGCTCTCTATCCTCTCTTTATGATGCTAATTTTTCCCTATTGCTGAACCAAGGCAGATTTGCACAGGTGGAACTCCTTGCCTTTGTCACTTATGGGTAGAATTAATGCAGTGAAAATGACTGTGTTGCCGAAATTTCTCTTTATGTTTCAATGTATTCCTCTTTTTTTACCAAAAAAATTCTTCAAATCACTGGAGCAAATTATCTCAACTTTTTTGTGGAATAGTAGACCTCCCAGGGTGAAATACTCACTTTTACAGAAGTTTAATTTTAATGGCGGTCTCGCATTACCTAATTTTCTGCTCTATTATTGGTCAACGCATATTCACAAATTTATATATTGGTGTCAGTCCCCAGAATTGTTATGGTGTAGGCTGGAGGCTCAGTCACTCTCTTCATCTTCCTTATTGGCCTTACTCTCCTCCTCCCTTCCACTGAATCCCTCCAGGTTCACAAGTAACCCTGTGGTGCTTTCTAGTCTTAAGATTTGGCTTCAGTTTAGGCGCCATTTTAAATTCTTGTCTCCCTCAACTCTCACACCTGTAACTGAAAATCATCTATTTCCCCCTTCACTTATAGACTCCACTTTAATGTTTTGGCAAAGACGGGGCATTAAGAACTTTAAAGATCTTTATAAGGATAGCATCTTTTCCACATTTTCAGATCTGATGTCAGATTTTAATTTACCGGCTTCTCACTTGTTTCGCTATTTCCAACTGCGACACTGTGTCTCTAGTCTATTTCCATGCTTCCCTTCCCTTCCTGCCAACCAACCGTGGGATGATCTTCTAACTCTGAAACCCAATCAGAAATCCCTTATATCCAAAATATATGCACAATTGATGTCATTCGACGGTCACTCAGTGACAAAAGCTCGGATTTCTTGGGAACGCGAGTTAGGCCTTGACTTCACAGACCAGATGTGGGATAAAGCTGTTCTTAGTATTTGGTCCAGCACACCTTGTGCCAGATTACAACTTATATAATTCAAAGTGCTTCATAGAACCCATTTATCGAAATCTCGACTCTCTGAAATCTACCCAAATATCGTAGACCAATGTGACAAGTGCCATGTCTCTCCCTGTAACCTAAGCCACATGTTTTTTTCCTGTCCTAGATTACAGAAATTTTGGGGTGACTATTCTATGACAATGACTAAGGTTCTGGGGAAAAATATTACTATGTGCCCTTTTATTGCAATATTTGGGCTCTCCATAGACTCCTACTTTAACCATATGGAATTAGACATATTAGCCTTTACATCCCTCCTTGCAAGACGTCGCATCTTATTTTCATGGAAGTCCCCTAAACCTCCATCTATATCCCTCTGGCTTAGAGATGTTATGTTTTTTTCTTAAACTAGAAAAGATAAGATTCTCAGTTCAAGGTTCCTCAGCTAAATTTCATAGCAAATGGCAATCTTTCTTGGACTACTTTAAATCTTTGCAAACACTGCCTTCAGATTGATGGCCGGCCTCATTTATTTGAGCCAGAATACACTGACGAAGAGCTTCGTGAAATTGAAGCAGGTAACGTTAGAGGACGACAGAGGAGGAATGGCTGCTGGAAGGCTTTAGCTCTGGAGATTGGTGGTGTAACGTTACCTGTGAATGCTGTACCCCAATGCCCACAGAAGAGGATTACCTCTGTTGCAAGGAATGGGACCGGTTGCAGCCTTAGCTAAATGGTAAACAACAAACATGTAACCACACCGGTAAAGTAAGACAACACGTTTACATGTCATTTTCTATATGTTCTCTGACATTTATCCTAATGATATGAGGCGGTCTTTGTGGAGAAAAAGCTTGTTTAGTGGACTAACTTTGCAATTGAAAGGATGCCCATTCAATTACGTTTTAACAGGTCTGACGCTACGGCTGTATCTAGGCTAACGGCTAGCATGCTAACTATTATTTCTATGTCACTAGTGACTTGAAACAAATTTAGGACGATAGGAGACGGGTTGAAATAAACTGAAATTTCCCTTTAAGCTAATAATGGGTGACTAGCAAAAAACACTTAACATGTCTGTGAACCCTTACAGTTATTACTGAGCTAAATTTTATACAAAAAATGGCAATCCCATTTATGGCCATGACCAGAGGCACCTTACTCTCTTTAACCATCTGAAAAGGTTCAATATAATGTAAAGACAGTAAGGCACAGCAGACGCATGTTGTGCCTGGACGTCGATGGATTGCAATGCCTCAGGATCCCCCAGGAGGAGCTGGAAAACATTGCTGGGGAGAGGGACATCTGGAATACTTTGCTTAACCTGCTGCCCCCAAGACCCTGCCGTGGATAAGCAGATGGATGGATGGATGGATGGATGGATGGATTTTAGTTTCAGTTTAGTTAACTCCAGCTTAAAGCTATAGTGCATAACTTCTGTCGCCTCCCAGCGGATAATGCGTTGTTACAACTAATAAGCCGGCGGCACTTCCATATACACAGAGTAACACTCACCACACACCGTGTACACAGTGTAACACTCGCCAGTCGCCACACACCATACACAGAGTAACACTCGCCAGTCACCACACACCGTGTACACAGAGTAACACTCGCTACACACCGTGTACGCACCCTGTGTGCCAGCGCGGGAATGTCGCCAGTCGACACGCATACTAAAATTGATATTGAAAAATACCGCGAGATGTTAGAGGAGCCGATCGGCTTAATCAGCATTGTGTCATCTCCTCTAGTAGTGGCTTGGGTGAAACTGACATTTACGGACCTGTAGAAGTTACACACTATAGCTTTAAATTTGAAGCTGTGTGTTACAACTTCTAAGACGTGAAATTCAAACTGAAACAGTTTTTCAAACTCAGACTGTCCTAAAGGCCTCAAATCATATTTCAAGTCATAACCCCAATCCTGCAATCCTGCAAGTTAAATATGAATACCAGGTAAGCAGGGGGTACAAGGCATAATGCATGACCAGCTGGTTTTGTAATTATTTTTTTATGTATTGTATAAATGAGAAAGACAGACATTGTGTTCTCTTCGCATACATAACACACATATTGATATGCATGAATACAAATAGATATCACATCAGGTCTAAGAAAGTTAATACTGCACAGACATACTGTACACTGTATAAACACACACACACATGCAAATGCAGTGTGTCTTAGCCTCCAGTAAATAGGATGGTTTTAAGATGCAATAGTATGCTTCTGGGATGTGAACCCTTGAGAGAGTTCCTCTCAAACTAAATAAATAATTTGGAAAAACACATAAATAAGTAACACAAAACACAATGTTACATAATTTCTGAAAGTTTAACTTTCTACCACTGTAATCCTCCTCTGACTAAATGTTTTCCATGGTTATGATAAACAGGGCAAAAATACAGGAGCTCCTAATATAATATTGCAGTCCAATACAGTAGTGCTACAAAAGTCCAAAAAAAATGCATTGATTTATTTATTTTAAAAACATGGTGAAATCTACATCCAGATCCTTGCATGTTTGGATGGACATGAGACACAGTTCATGCTGTGTCTCCTCATATAGAGCCTTAAAGTTGTCCACCAGTTTGCCACTAGCTAACTGTAGCAAACTTGTTTGGTCTGTGACGTGACAGGTCAACTAGGCAAAGGTCCAATACTAACAAGCTGAAAGGGGGCATATCGCCACCTATTGTAGCAAAGTTGGACATAATTCGGTCAATAAATCAACTCCCCTCCCATGCTTGTATACTACGACAAGGACAGTAGTCCAATTAAATGGCCTAGTCGAGCTATAACTGTAGCTTCATTTAACTGTACATGTTAACGTAGTGAGTGTTAGGCAGCTACAGAGCTGACTTGCTTCCAAATTTCGGTAAGAGTGACCATGCAGCCATCATGTTGATATCAAAGTATGAAAACAAACCTCAGCACGTGCTCCCAGTGACGGGAGAGGTCTGAAAATGGTTAGGCCAATCAGAAGCTGCCCTGCTGTCTGCAATACATGTTAGAGTCTGGAACAAGTTCCAGGACACTACCATCAACATCACTGATGACATAAATGAATTTACTGAGTATGTGGTAGTTTTAAACTGTAAAACTACAGAATCAACTGTACCAAAACCTACAGTCAAATCATTCCACAACCAGAAACCATGGATTACCAGAAACCATCTATGATGCCATAAACAAATGCACTGCAGCTTACAAATTAGGACTGCAGTCTGGAAACATAGATTATAAAGCAGCAACCTACAATGTAAGAAGAGCAGTAAAATGGACAAACAGGAACTACAGGAAGAAAGTGGAGCTACAATTTCAGGAGGCTAATCCCAGGAGCATGTGGCAACGTATGACAGATTATAAACCCACACCATCCTCCATGTCACATGCTGATGCGTCCTTAGCAGGTAAACTTTACAATTTCTCTGCTCTTAGCCCTTTGAGGTGGTAAACAAGCAAAAACAGTTGAAGCAGAGGTAATGGGTGGGTGGGTGCACCTCTGGCATCTGTCTCCTTTTTTGAGCATGATGTCAAGAGGGCTTTTAAGTGTGTAAACACCAAGAAAGCAGCAGGACCTGACAGTATAAGTGGATGGATGTTCAAACTATGTTTTGACCAACTAGCACCGGTGTTCAGAATGATATGTAACCTTTCACTGGCTCAGTCTGTCGTACCCACGTGCTGTAAGAGGTCCACCATCATTCCTCTGCCAGAGAAGAGAAAACCAACCTGCCTGAATGACTACCATCCAGTGGCTCTCACCTCTGTAGTGATGAAGTGCTTTGAATGACTGGTTAAGGATTACACTTACCTCACTAACCAGCACACTGGACCCACTACAGTCTGTCTACCATCCCAACTGATCTACATAAAATGCCATAGCACATATCTCCACACTACCCTGTCTCATCTGGAAAAGAAAGGGAGCTGTGTGAGATTGCTGGTCGTTGGCAACAGTTCAGTGTTAAACACCACAGTTTCCTCCAGACAGGTCACAAAGCTCAAGAGGCTGGGATTAAACACCTCACTGTGCATGTGGACCCTTGACTTCCTGAGAGGCAGACCCCAGGTGGTGAGAGTTGGCATACACAACGCTTTCACCCTCATCCTTAACAGAGGAGCACCCCAGGGCTGCGTTTTCAGTCCCCTGCTGTACTCCCTGTACAACACACGACTGTGTAGCCACTTGTGACTCCGACACTATCGTAGAGTTTGCTGACGAAACAGTTGTGGTGGGCCTGATCACAGATAATAATGAAAAGGTCTACCTGAAAGAAGTAGAGGACCTGACCCACTGGTGACAGGACAACAACCTACTCCTGAATGTCAGCAAAACTAAGGAGATGATAGTGGACTTTGGGAAGAAACAGCAAAGGAATTTACGGCCCCTTAATATCAATGGGTCCTCAGTGGAGAGGGTGGATAGCTTCAAATACTTTGGTGTCCACATCACGAAGAGCCTGACCTGGGCGCTGCATACTGACTCAGTGGTAAGAAAGGCAAAGCAGAGACTGTTTTACCTGAGATGTGAGAAAACTCCAGGTATCCCCTCAAATACTGAGGAATTTTTACTCCTGCACCATTGATGGGGAACATCACTGCCTGGTACTGAAATAGCACCAAACAGGTCCTGCAAAGAGTGGTTTGTTCAGCTGAACACACTATAGGTGCTGTACTACCCTACATAAAGGATGTTTACACCAGATGCTGCTAAAATAAGGCCAGGAAAATTACAAAAGAGCCCAGCCACCCAGAAAAGTGCCTTTTCTCCCAGTTGAGATCATACAGCAGGTACTGGATACACCAGGCAGTACTGAGAGGTTCAGACAGAGCTTCTACCCTCAGGCCACAAAGATCCTAATTGAAGACACTGCCTAATTCAAAACATAATCCCCATAGACATTTTTTTTATTATTGCACTGTTCTGAATATACAAATTGATGGAACCGAAGACTACATTTCACTGGAATCATATTTTATGATTTCAGGTGACAAATAAATTGATTAAATTAAATGGAAAGGGAATCTTATATCTAATTCAAATTTTGCACTTAGACAACACACAAGCTATCATAAACACAAACTACATGACTGTTTGTTCCATGCTGGAGGGATCAATTCAAAACACTGATACCAAAATGTCTAAAGGATTTCAGAGAAATAATTTGGAACTTTGTAACAGCACTGACAATCCAGATAACCCTTTCAGGAACAGAGAGAAATTTAAAACAGTATATAGACTGCACTGTAAACCCCAATCCATCCACGACACAAAATTTTAATGTAAAGTCTTCACATATGCCCCGGATTGTCAAAATGACTTAAAACTTTATGTTTATTTGACACAAAAACTCATCCCTTGTGAGCTTGAAATACATACATATATGTATGTTTATATACACACACACACACACACATATATATATATATATATATATATATATATATATTTAATTGTATTGTTAAGTCAACAATTTTTGAGTTTTGAGTGGTGTTGACAATAAGGGAGCAAAAATGCAGAACATCTGGCAGACAAATGTTCTTACACTAAACTTTGAGGACAGATTTTGTGGGAGCATATGGTTCCATAATTATAGGCTTTGTCTAAACAACTTTTTCCTGCCGCCTTGCTGTGACCAAACTGATGTGAGGGGGTGTGCCAGTGTTATCCTGGAGAGAAAAGTCTGTCCACTCTTCCTCTTGCTCCTCTGACCCTCATATTTGCTTGTTAGTGTGTGGTTATGTAGGCACACAGCCTTCTAGTGTGAGGGTCTTGAGGGGTGTTTTATTATTTGTAACAGTGGTGCATCCTGTACACTCCCAACACATTAAAACAAAATACTCGCTGCAAGAAAACTATGTTGAAACTGGTAATAAGACAGGTAAGATATAAAGGTTGGAGCAGGCCAATACATCCGCATTAAACATGCTTTTTGCAAAGAATTTGTGCTATCTGTGGGAATGTTAAGTGGATATGAGGAGTGCATAATTTCACCATGGTCTCTGTAGTAAATGGATAGAACAGTAGAACAGAACACAAAACATTTCATCCAATTCATGGGAAATGCACAAATGTCATGGGTGAATTAAGATGAAGCATTTATTGTAAATACATAAATTAATGAGAGCATATTGGCTTGGAACAAATTAGAACTTCATCTCATCACAATGGTTGGTACTGAGAGTGGAGATCAAACACTCAACAATATGACTGTGGTTTGTTTGATTACTACATTAGGGAAGATATGACACTGCATCAAAGTTGATATCCAGCTGGATTTCTAGGAAACTAGATTGTATTTCACCGTTTTAACCAACAGGGTGCAGCCATCGTACAACAAGCTAGCTGGTGACGTCATTGTATTGCTTTGTCTCTGTGGTTCAGTGGTTCGTCAGCACGAGTTGCGAAAGTAAACTTGGTAAACTTGGTGTAGTGGCAAAAAACTTGAGGCTGAAGTTTTTCCTTTAACTCCACTTCCTTTACCACATGGAGAGTGCCGGTGCACTTTGTCTGACTCACAGCCTTGTATTGTTTTAAATAATCCAAGGAGAGTTGAGTTCACTGTTCACTTTGTTCTGATTTTATTGTAACATAATATGATGAGAAAATAAAGGTACTGTGATGTTTTAATGTTCTTAAATTTTATCTGAAGCATTGTTGCTGCCATTCAAAAATAAAGGCATTCACAGGTATGAGCCCCTGCCTTCTCACCCACTATGCGCCATGCCCACCAACCTATACGAGTGCCCTCACTGCCAGCTGTTGAGTGTGCCAACTTTGTTTCTACACAACAAAGAGGGAAAATTAGTAAATTACATAAACAAAAATAAACTTAAATGTGGCTCCTACACTTGGTACTGTAAAGCATGATTTGTTCTTTGATGGCTGTTTTGTTTTCTGACAGTATTTTTTCTTTTTAGCCAGTGTATGAGATGTTTTGAGTAGAGTCATGTAGCACCGGACAGATGGGACACATGTTGCATCACAGGTGTCCCCTGGTAGCGATGCAGGTATAGGGTGCATGTCCACCTTACCTGAGGCCTGTACTACGAAGCAGGATTTGGAGTTAGCAAGGTAATTTCAGGGTTAACTCTGGGTTTACAGTACTACAAAGCTGTTTCTCTTTTTACTGGGATAAATCACCATGGTAACCTATGCTGAACAGCTAACCTGCTCCATTGAAGAGGCCTGTAGGCCTACTATGGAGCCAGTTCAACTTTCCCAGGGTATCGTCTCGTTATCTGGTTTGACTAAGCCTAACACTGGTTGTCTGGATAACTACAAAGCTGGTTATCAATCAGAGGCCTGTACTGCGAAGCCAGTTCAACTTACCCAGGATATCTTCTCGTTATCTGGTTTGACTAACCCTAACATTGACCGTCTGGATAACCGGTACTTCAAAGCTGGTTATCAACTAGTTCAGTCAGCTCTGGATTTTCCTATCCAGCCACGAGCACGTTCATGTGGAAGAGGTGGGATTGTTAATTGCGAGTGTCACCACCAGAACCATGAATGAAGTAGGTTGCTTCATATGATATGTGATGAAACGGTAGCAAATGTGTCTGTGACTATGAGATACTAAAATGTCAATGATGTGGAATGTAAATAACAATCTGTAATCTTAAAATGGGAAATTTAGAAACATTGAAAATACAATCCAAAAGTTTACCATCATCCGAAACTTAAATTACGTGCAGGTATCACGAAGCTATAGACCTATGTGACATTGGTAAAGAGCATTTTTTGCTGTTCAGTTGGATGATGATAATACTACTCTGAATATGTCACATAAAACACATTCAAGTGATGTCAGACTGGTTCTGCTACTGAAGTAAAGGGTGAAAAAGAAGTTCATGACTAATGAGATCTATCTGACCGAAATGTTACATGTATATTAACCGGTGTATTAACAGTGTGTGGACTATTTTACTAATAAAATATTATCTGTTTTACCCTTGTTCTCATCACGTAGGTGTCTCATTATTTTGAGCTGTAGTGATGGGCTCAAGAGTGTAAAAGTAGCAGCACCATCACTGTGGACTAAAATAAACTTTGCATAATTTTAAATAGTGCTATAATCATGTGTTTAGTGTTGTAAACAACAACAACAACACTTAACACACCCTAACCCTAACCCTCTCCCCATTTGTTAGAAGCTGTTTTAAAACCATTTGAAATAAAGTTAGCAAGGGTGTTAGCTATGTTAACTGCAACATGATAACTTTAACATGATGCTATGAGCATCTGGTGTTAATGTGGTCCGAAAGCTTAATGGAGACAGTGGTATAGCGCATGCGCATTGTTAGCTGCATCAACCTTACACTGAATGTTACATCGGTCAAGTTCAGATAGCTCTTCACTTTCACTTTCGCCACTGTCATCTGACTCCATGGGAACAGGTCTTATCACTATATGAATGAATGAAGGAATGAATGAATGAATAGTTAAACTAGTCTTAACTACGGTGTTGTCCTCAGTGCTCATACTAAACAACCAACCCAGAGACATCACCAGCTAGCTTGTTAAAAGATGTCTGCGCCCTGCTGGTGAAACAGTGAAGTGTTTGGTCAGACCAGAGATGTGATAACATTAAATGGCTTAAGATGGCAGTTGAGCAGATATTAAAGGATCAGTTTGTGCAGAAGTGGCGTTATGACCTCCAGAGCATGTCCTCATGTAATTTATATTGTGAATTTAAAGAGGATTTTAAGTTTGAAAAATATTTACTCTGTGAAAACAAGAAGTATAGTCAGGCCATCTGTAACTTTTGAATTTCTAATAATAGACTCCTTAAAATAACGGGCAGATACAAGGGTCTGGAAAGGAATGAAAGGTTTTGTAATTTGGGTAATGATGACCACCTGGGAGATGAATATCATGTTTTGTTTGAATGTAAAATTATAACCATTTCTGAGAACAGAAACAAGTACTTGTCTAAATATTTTTAAACCACCCATCTATGTTGAAATGTATAGCTTTATTGCAGACTGATAATTCAAGAACAATATGTAAACTGGGTGCTTTCTTGAACAATGTTTTGCTACTTTTCAAATAAAGTAATGTATGGTCGCACTTGAGTGCAGGCTTGGTTGCCTTGGTTGCAGCTGCTCCTTTATTTTGATCTGTGATGACTCATTCTGACTGTTTACCATTTGTTTTGTTTTGTTTGTTGTCTTGTTTGTACTCCATACCACAATTGTGGTGAAGAGTTAATAAATATGACTATGACTATGACAGTCTAGTTTTCTAGTAAATCTAGGTGAATATCAAGTTTGACTGCAATGTCATATCTTGCCAAAGCTGAAAATTAAACAAACCACAGTCATATTCTGCAGTGTTTCATATTTAATCTAAGATCTATGGAATATTCAAAACTGTAGTAGTCCACCTTTGGCCACTAGGAGTCAATCTTCAAAACTAGCTGACAAGACAAACAGCCCTGAAATACAATACTAGCAAAATTATTGTGATTAACTTGTTAGCAAACTTGCCTACTTAGACTGAATTTGTAGCTTCAGAGCCTAGGCATATAGCCAAAAATGCTACAAAGAAAGGCTCTGTAATCATTTCCTTTTACAGTAACACATAGCAAACCCATCTCCACTGCAAACCTTCCACTGTGAATGAAGGAATATAAATATTGCTGTAACGTAGTTGGCTCTTGGTTATTTTCTCAGTTATTGTCATTGTTTTTTTTAATATTGCGAAAATTAGGCCTATCCTGACCCGAAAAGATGCAGAAAAATTGGTCCACGCTTTTGTTACCTCTAGGCTGGATTACTGTAACTCTCTATTATCAGGTAGCTCTAGTAAGTCCTTAAAAACTCTCCAGCTAATTCAGAATGCAGCAGCACGTGTACTAACAGGAACTAAGAAACAAGATCATATTTCTCCTGTTTTAGCTTCTCTGCACTGGCTCCCTATAAAATCCAGAATTGAATTTAAAATCCTACTGTTAACTTATAAAGCTCTAAATGGTCAAGCTCCGTCATATCTTAGAGAGCTCATAGTGCCATATTATCCCACCAGAACACTGCGCTCTGAGAACGCAGGGTTACTCGTGGCCCCTAAAGTCTCCAAAAGTAGATCAGGAGCCAGAGCCTTCAGCTATCAGGCTCCTCTCGAATCATCTTCCTGTTACGGTCCGGTAGGCAGACACCGTCTCCATATTTAAGACTAGACTCAAGACTTTCCTCTTTGATAAAGCTTATAGTTAGGGCTGGCTCAGGCTTGCCCTGTACCAGCCCCTAGTTAGGCTGACTTAGGCCTAGTTTGCCGGAGGACCCCCCTATAATACACCGGGCACCTTCTCTCCTTCTCTCTCTCTCTCGTATCCTATTACTGCATCTTGCTAACTCGGCCATTCTGGATGTCACTAACTCGGCTTCTTCTCCGGAGCCTTTGTGCTCCACTGTCTCTCAGATTAACTCATATTGCAGTGGTGCCTGGACAGCGTGACGTGTGTGGTTGTGCTGCTGCCGTGGTCCTGCCAGATGCCTCCTGCTGCTGCTGCTGCCATCATTAGTCATTAGTCATACTTCTACTGTTATTATACACATATGACTACTGTCACACATGTATACTGCCAGATATTAATACATACTTTCAACATATTGTACCACAGTAGCCAGAACTATAACAATAATATTATTACTTTCAATAATGTTGTTGTAAGCTACTGTCATTACCTGCATCTCTCTCTCTCTCTCTCTCTTTCTGTCTCATTGTGTCATGCGGATTACTGTTAATTTATTGTGCTGATCTGTTCTGTACGATATCTATTGCACGTCTGTCCGTCCTGGAAGAGGGATCCCTCCTCAGTTGCTCTTCCTGAGGTTTCTACCGTTTTTTTTCCCCGTTAAAGGGGTTTTTTTTGGGGAGTTTTTCCTTATCCGCTGCGAGGGTCATAAGGACAGAGGGATGTCGTATGCTGTAAAAGCCCTGTGAGGCAAATTGTGATTTGTGATATTGGGCTTTATAAATAAAATTGATTGATTGATAATATTCATGGTTATTTCACACCATATTGTGGTGTTTTTTGTGTTTACAACAGTTTCAAATGCAGGTAATGTGATACTACTGAATGCAGCTTTAAACATTTGTTTGGAGACCACTACATGGGATGGAAGCATAAATGCAAACTTGCTAATATTATTCTTGCAATGTTGGGGGAGATGAGAAAAATTAAGCAAACAAGAGGCTTATGTGAGTGCATCAGTGAGTGCGATTACATGCACACAAATATTCAGCTGTTATTCCAAATATGACAATAACCTGAATTGGATGTGTGTCATGTAAACAGCATATTCTATTCGGACTGTCCGAATAAGGCCTATTTCCGAATTTAGCATTTTCCAATTAAGACATGTGGACATGCCAGTATATTCCGGGTTTAAATTTGGTTATTTGGGCATGTACACAGCACGTTTGCAATATGCATCTCAACTGAGCTTTTTACCACCATTTGTGAAACACAGCCTTTTGTCTGTTTAGGGTTGGTACTTTGCATTTTCATGCAGATGTGTTGTACACAAACCAATGTGCTAACAGTTTGCAAAGCTGGTGCAGAAATGCATGTCCAAAAGTAAAGTTCACAATTCTGGTCAGAAGGAAAAACACACCTACTTTAAAACATTAAGACTTAATAAACAAATTTTTGGATATGGACAAATATCGCAACAGTGACCTTTTCAAGAAGGTGGTCGATGGAATGAAAAGGAAACTGGGTTTGCGAGGTCCACTGCCAGTAGGAAACTGAAAAAAAAATGATACAAGAAAAAAAAAAAAAAAGAAAGATCTCCAGTTGTTCTACTTTTCCATATTTTGAAGTGACGAGCGACATGTTGGAGCACATTAATTGGAGTATGCTCGGCTGCATTTAAACAGGAATATTAGTGAAATATTCATTTTCAATAGCCATATAAACAGTTTAGTAAGAATGCTGTCTTTTTCAGAATAAGAACAAAAAACGGACTATTTTGTGCATGTACACGGAGCCAGTGTGTCATTGCTTGGTGTAAAGAGGTGAGAGGATTATAAAAAGTATACTTCTGTGCTACTGCCACTGTGAGTTGTGTTAACCCATTTGTGCCCAATTTTTTCTCAATGTTTTTATGCATATAATCATGTTAACTGAGTCCCATATGAACATGTTCTAAAGTTATTTCCTCCATTTTGTGCTCTCTGTTCTAGAAAATCTCATTTGAATGTTTGGCAACTATAGTTGCCAGTGGGCACATACCTTGTATCTATCTCTACCTCTAATGGTGAAAGGTGAATTAGAGCACAAAAAACAACATATAATTCAGCTGTCTTTATTGAGAAAGACTTTTATTATTTAAAACAAGTGTGAGAACAATTTAATTCATGAATTTTGTCATCAAAAAACTTGGAAATGCCAAAATTCGAATTAATCCCCTGATTCGCACAAACTAAAATACACTCACTATAGCTGGGTTTTGGTTGATAAGAAAAAAATGTTGATTCGCAAAACAAGGGATTGAAACAGTTATGTTCGAATTAAGTCTGACGTAGCGCACTTTCACCCCAACTGCTTCCGGTGTTTCCGGTTCACTCACAAGGCAAAAACATTGCGGAAAGCAACAACACAAGACTTGTGTGGACGGAGGACAAAATAAGAACATTTCTAGCCTTAATAAAGTGGTAATGCATTTACAAGCTGGTTGACAACCACCAGAAAACTTAGAAGAAGAAGAATGCGAGACTTGTATTGTTTTCGGTTCTGCGGAAAACTCGTGCGAGCTCGTGCAAGTTTGTAGTTTTCACCAAAGTCCGTACATTTAATGGAAACACACAGGATTCGTATTTCTTTTAATGCGCATTTCCCAATGATTCAAATCACTTTTGGATGGAAACATAGCTACTCAGGTTCTTGTCCATCATCAATGATGGGTAGTTGCATGTCACCATCAGACACAAAGCAGTCTCCTTTGAGCAGCCTAGATGGTAGGTGTTTGGGATCACAGGTCACATCATCATCATCATCAGAAAAATCGCTGTCACAGTCTGTTTCGCGGGCATTATCTTCAGACTCTGCAAAAATCACAAGCATTTCAGTTGTGCCAGAGGGATCATCTGTATCAAGGATGTCCAAAACCTCTGCCAAAGTATACCTCTCTAATCCTCCTGGTTTATCTCTGTGGAAAACACGAAAGAGTTTGCTCCCATGGCCACTGGGGGCCACCATTTTGGGAAATTAACTCAATTTGAAATGGATATTTTTTACCAAACAATTCCAATTCTATATCCCTGTTCATGTACAATAGTGTTAAAGATGTTCTCCCTGTATTTGACATCATTCAGTCCTTCTAATCTACCACACAGTGCAACACAGTCAGCGCTAACATTGGCAGCGCTAATAGCTAGCTAGTTAGTTAGTTAGGTAGTTAGCTAGCACTAGCTACCAAACACTAGTAATGTTGGTTACCAAATGTTAAAGCTAACACTATCAAAAGCTGTATTGTTACCAAATATTAGCCCTTAGTTGCCGCTTGGACAAAATGATTGCATACAGAAAAAACTATACATCCAATGCAATATTTCTGTTGTTTGGATGATTCTAGAGACTTTCATGATTAAGTAGATATATATATGTCAACAAAAAAATATTATTATAATATGAAAATCACCTTTACTTGTGGGGGTTTGTGGGCGCCATGCCCTCAGTAAACTGGGTCAGGAACTCAACAACGCCATGTGACAGGAAGTATGTGGAAACTTCAATTTTTTTCTTAATATGTTTTTCTAAGGTGTCTACTCACATATCATTGATATACAAAACATGTATAGTATTTAGAAATGTATTTATAAGTGGAAAATGACAAGCATACACTTTGGCACCTATTGTTGCCGGTGGGCTTAAATGGGTTAAATAATAATTTTTGGATTGTGTGATAATAATTGGTACTGAAGTCTGGGCTAAGCTAGCACACACACATTGTTGAACTGAGTTAGTTAGACTAGCGTAGGCTGACCAAATGTCCTCTTTTGCCAGGACATGTCCACTTTTCACGTCCCAAGTATTTCACGTCCGGGGGGTTTTTATAAACTGATGATATTTCTGTCCGAACCCAAACCGAGCCCGACATTATTTAATTACCAAAGCACTGAGTTTGTGTCACACAGTTGTTACGGTTACAGGCTATTTAACAGGCCGGACGTGCTCAGCGGAGAGGGAGAGCTCTGTGTTTGAGACAGGAGCGGGAGGCGGGAGGTCTGACGGTTCCAGCGAGAGGAGAGGGAGAAATTAAACAAAATAAGATAAAATAGGAAAAACCTGTCTCCCTCTTTTATTTTATTTTCAGCGTTTAATCAAGGCGGGGGCGGGCGGCTAGAGGTCCGAGACTTCCAGCGAGGAGAGAGGTAGAAACAAACGGCCAATGTGTGTGTGTTATGTTCAGGTGTTGTCACGTAAATAACAGTGCCCAAGCAATAAACAGGACAGACAATAGGATTTTATTTATTTTTACACTACATTTTCACTGAAAGCTGACCGAATCCGACCCGAGCCCAAATACAATTTATAGCTACATTTTTGACCAAACCCAGCCCAACCTGTCGGGTACCGTTGGGCTCGGATCGCCACACTCTAGTGTGTGTATGTGTCCCCTATTGGGGCCTATCTGAATTTCTGTCTTTGAGAGATATTATTTTGTAATATAACTGAATTTTCTATCCATACATATAAATTTTAAATATATTAACATGATAAGGCATCTTTGAGTAAGCTGCGAGTATCATTTAAGTAGGCTATGTCGTGGCCGGCCAAATGTCCTCTTTTTTGGAAATCAAAATATGGTCACCCTAGACTAGGGTCTGTGCTAAAACTATGTTAGCACTGCTTTTGAGGATACCTTCAACTGTCGAGGACAGACAAACCGACCCAGAAAGCACACTGGGTGTCTGGAGAAAACCCAGCTGCACCTCTGGCAACGAGTTAACTTAAGTTTACCCATCACAGAGCCAATGACCTGCCTTATAGAGGAATTCAGGCTCAAAAGGACAGTAAATCAGTAGACAACTGCAGAGATTTGTATCCCAGGTTCATCTTGTCTGGACTGAAATTTGGTCTGGTTAAATTTGTGCCTTGATCAGATCTGCAATAGGAGAAGTTCCTCTATTCATATTGCCACCCTTTTGTTAAGATATTTAGGGGTCCAAATAGCAACTGCTGCTGTGACTGTGTTTCAATAAATTCATAGTTCATCCTTTCAAAACCTACTATGACTGACAACAATATTAGTATTATGTGAGGTGTGAGGATACTAGCTTCTAGACCAGCTTTGGCACAAGTACATGGGTTATGGCTCATTTTTAGTTTAATTAGTCAGGTTTAAAGAGTTCTAAGGTCAGATAATAGTGGGAAAGTGAGGTCATGCACAATTAGACACTTACTATGTATGTGTGTTGCTGCCAACTTGTTTCTACCACCCCGAGGTGCCCAAAAAGTCAATGTGTGTAACATGTTTTAATGTCATACTGTGGGCTGTGTGTGTGCATGTGTGGCATGAAAACTAACAAGAGGGCAAGGGGCAAGGAAGGAAAACAGTAGCAGGTGAGAAGAGTCGCCTGGAGAGAGGAGGACAGGAAATTAAATGTTAAGGCAAGGTCAGCAGAGGTTGCTGGAGAGTGGCAAAGTGAAGACAGGTTGCCCTCATAGTACCATTGGGTAAAAGAGGAAGTGGAGGGAGGAGGAAAGGGGATGAGAGAAGAGCAGAGGAGGTGAGAAGAGGTTGCTGTGCCTCACACTTTACACTAGATGACAGAGGACTAAAGAAAAGCAAAGGTGACAAAAACTTGCTCTCCTATCATGACAGAAGACTGATTGATTTAAATTTTTATTGGTAAAACCAGAAGGATAAAAACACAATAAAGCCCAAAAGGATTGTTTCCATTGTGGTCCTTTGGACATAGAACATATATGGACAGGAAACAAAGACAGTACAACAGCCAATATATATGACAAAGACATTACAATACAACAGCCAATACATAAGACAGACAATACATAGACATCACAGCATAGAGAGACATATTAAGGAATAGCATATCAAAAAATACATGATTTAGCTAAACTCTATACTATCAGGTGGATTTCCATTTCTTCTACACAAATACATAAGAAAAAAGAAACACCCTTTCCAGAATCACAGACTGGACTTGAATCTTTTTGTTAAAAAATCCACCATATCCTTTGAGAAATGTCACATGCACCTTGTTAACTAGTAAAGATAAAAAGGCAGCAAAACATCATTTCATTTTATAGTTATAGCTGACTAATATAGGCCTAAAACTTCCCACCATAGGAGCAGTGGTTACATACCCTACAATTAAATCATGCATGTGTATGCATGTGTAGTAGGGTTGGCTGGGCCACCTTAAAGGTCAGTCCACCTTAAGAAGGCCTGATTAGGGTTGAATGGGCTCCAGGTGTTGCTAATTCATGCTACCCTATATATACACCCAGCAAATCCTCAGGCTGCAAAGACACTGCTCCTCATTCCTGTGTTTTTGGAGTGTAAATTCAAGCTGTGTTCTTTTGTTTGTTTGATTGGTATGGTTTGGTTTCCTGTATGTGGCCTCTAAAATGTACTGATGTTTTAGTTGTAGGCCAGATTTTCCCTTGATGGCCAGCACATTCCCTGGGTTGGATGACTCTCTTAAAGAGGTGAATGCCTGGTCCTGCTATTAGTGAGAGCTGATTTAACCCTTGTTCATGACCGTCAAGGTAAAAACTCATGACACACCTTTCATACTCCGGACACCCTCCTTTAATTAGCATCAAATATATCAAGGGGTTTTTAGGTAATTGTCTTGTTCTCTTGTTTTCCTGCAGCGCTGGCTGCTGTTTTGCCTAGGAGTTAGATTAAAACGTCCAAGAACACAGAATTGAAACCACAAAATATCTCCATACTGCTTGTCCGTAGTGATCCAAGTGTCCTGAAGCCCCAACATAAAAAGTTGTTGGGAAAATGTCATTTAAAATCTGTTTTTAGCCTCATTGTAGCATGTAGCTCTAACTGCCTCTGTGTACACTGCGCTGATGTGTGTGCGCAAGGACACTTGGATCACTACGAACAAGCAGTATGGAGATATTTTTTGGTTTCAATCCTGTGTTCATTTTAATCTGGGTCACCGTCAGCCATTAGGTGTGCAGTTGTGCTGCTACTCCCTCTCCCCTTGGATCTCCGTAAGTGATGTGAGGACTCTAAAACTTCACCAGAGCCTCCCTCGGCATATGGGTGAGTAGATAATGGCTGAATTTTCATTTTTGGGTGCACTATCCCTTCAATGTACTTATGGGATTGACCAACTGCCCATTTTAATGTGTTTTTTTTCTTTCTCTTTGCTTTTAGGCTGAACTTTGACTGAAGATGGGAAGGTTGAGGCCTGTCTAAGCTGGGGCCTAACTCCCCAAGCATCCACTCCTTTTGCACGGTTGAGTGTTGTTTGCTGTGTTTTCACCTTACACTTCATTTTTAGTTTTGCGTGTGTGTGTAACCTTACTCCCCTTTTTTGTATTGGGTTGAGTGGGTCTTCCCCTTAAATTCCTCCTGACTTGGTAGACAGCAATCCTCCCCCCAACTAGCAGTCCTTAACTTATACAGCCACTATTTATTTTTGTATGTTTAGGTTTTAGCCTCATTGAAGACTGTCACATAAGTTTTTATGATTGCTGACAATTTTTTTTTTTTTTTTTTTTTTTTTTACATCTTGTTTGTAATTCATATATTTAATAAACCTATTTGATTTCACTTGGAAAACTTGTCCCTGCGATCCCCTTTGTGTCAAATTGGTAAGGGACCATCTGAAATGGTCCCAGTCCTCACCCTCTGGTCACATATTGGCGTTGTCGGCAGGACCAAGGGTTGGAAAGCAGAGACAGTCTCCAAGTTTTTAAAATAATATTTTTTGGGAGATTTAGCAGCTGATTGATTTGTTATAGCTTTAGTAGTTTGTGAAGGCAAAACAGCAGTTGGCTGAGGAGAGAGTTTGCTATGCGGGCGGGTCCTCTATTTCCCACTCACCACTCTCCGAGTCATCTGTGTTCAGCTTCCATTGCAGAGATGGACTCTGAGCTCCAAGAACTGTGGGACCTGGTGGCACAGCTACGGGCAGAAAATCAGCAACTCCAGCAGCAGCAAAGTGGGGCTGCAACCCCCAGCAACTCTAGAGATGGGGACTCTCTGTCTGGCTCTTCAAGGCCTCCCACACCTGTAAGGCAGGTACCTGAACGCCTCCTATATATTCCCAGGGCAAGAAAGTGTCCTATTTTCCGAGGTAGTATAGGGGTTCTTATAGCTGAATGGGTTGATAAAGTTTGGGCCAGTATCAGAGAACGA
Organism: Epinephelus lanceolatus; assembly: GCF_041903045.1. NCBI lineage: Eukaryota > Metazoa > Chordata > Actinopteri > Perciformes > Serranidae > Epinephelus > Epinephelus lanceolatus. The sequence continues at coordinate 2,921,951 of NC_135740.1, forward strand.
CACCTCACCCCTATTGACCAAGCATATTTTTTTTATGATCACTTGGAGGGGGAGGCAAAGAATGAAATTGGGTATAGACCTAAAGGCAATAGGGAAGATCCTGAACGCATTCTTAATATTCTCCAACAAGTTTATGGGTGTCATCAGTCTATGTAACTTTGCAGGAGGATTTCTTTTCTAGGAGGCAGTTTGAGGGAGAGTCACTACAAGAATATTCCCATGCCTTATTTTGCCTTATGGAGAAGACAGTTAAAAATACTCCAGGGGGTGTACCCAACTCTGCTACTCTGCTCAGAGACCAATTTGTTGAGAATGTTAACAACTCAGATCTCTGCAGGGCCCTGAAGCAGTAGCCTGAGTCTACCCTACTGGACATTCGTAGGGAAGCCCTACGGTGGGAGCAAGAAGGTACACCGGCCTAAGTCAGAAGCTATTCTGTTCCATCCCTCTGTGCTACTCAGCGTATCCACATTCCTGAAAAGCCTTCTGTAACCCCTGAGGTCAGTGAGCTAACACAGTTAAAGGACATGATGAGCAAACAACAAGAGCAGATTAGTCAGCTTGCAGACTGCATTAAACGGCTCCAGAATCCCCCCAGGAGATTTAGCCCCAATTCTACTCAGCAACCCCTGTTGCTGCTGTCATCAGCCAGGCCATTTTGCTAACCACTGTGTCAATGTTAGTCTTTCCCCAGGCCCAGTCTTCGGCACGGAGGGAGGTTGCACCACCACCCGTAGCACCTCTCTCCTACAGGCAAAGCTTCGCTACAGAAGGGGAGCCCCACAGTGTTGATATGGTTTCTCAGTTAGTTGAGCTCTGTCCTGAGGTAACTGTCAGAATGGGAGGTGTAGCAGTACCATGCCTTATTGATACTGGGTCAATGGTTTCTACCATCACAGAGGCCTTTTTCAACCAGCACTTCAGGGAATGGGAGGATTGAGGCCTGTCTAAGCAGGGCTTAGCTCCCCCAAGCATCCACTCCTTTTTCACGGTTGAGTGTTGTTTGCTGTGTTTTCACCTTACACTTTATTTTTAGTTTTGCGTAAGTGTGTGTGTAACCTCACTCCCCTTTTTTGTATTGGCTTGAGTGGGTCTTCCCCTTGACTAACAGTCCTTAACTTATACAGCCACTATTTATTTTTGTATGTTTGGGTTTTAGCCTCATTTAGGACTGTTGCATAAGTTTTTATGGTTGCTGACAAATGTTTTTTTTTTTTTTTTTTTTTTACATATTGTTTTTAAAACTTGTCTCTACGATCCCATTTGTGTCAAACTGGTAAGGGACCATCTGAAATGGTCCCAGTCCTCACCCTCTGGTCACACATGTGTATGCACCAACAACTTTAACCTTTTCAGCACTTTTGAAAGACTTCATGTTTTTGTGGATGAGGTGCATTGTTTTCTAAAAAAAAAATGCTCTGGATTATAAAAGGACAAAAAAACTGACATGACTAAGGTAAGATGGAATGAAGATAAGGATACTGGAAAGAGAACCACCACCAAAAGAAAAGGTGTCGGAGAGAAGACAGTTCAGAAAGTAACAGGACAAAAGAAGAACAAAAGAGGCTGAGGATTGATTTTTGTTTTCATGCTCTGATCTGGTGTCAGAAAATGGAGAAAAGTAAAAGAGCATAAAAAAGCATAAGACAAATAAGAGGGAAAAGGAAGACAAGCTTTTCTTTTCTTATTCAATACAAAAGGAGTGAAACGAGAAAGCAGGAGTTGATGAGAACGAACTAGTAAGGGTGAGACTCACTAATCTGGCAGAGAAGGGAAGGGAAGGGAGTTCACTCATCAAAAACAAAATGGCTCTCACAGGGAATATGGTGGGTTTGCCTACCAAAGTATTGTTGCAGTTTGAGCTGGCCTTCATTGGAGCTTTTTGAAACCATCCATCCATTTTCATTTGCTTAACCGGGGCCGGGTCGCGGGGGCAGCAGGCCACCCCAGACGTCCTCTCCCCAGCAACGCTTTCCAGCTCCTCCTAGGGGATCCCAAGACATCCCAGGCCAGATGAGATATGTAATCCCTCCAGCGTGTTCTGGGTCTGCCCCAGGGCCTCCTACCAGTGGGACGTGCCTGAAACACCTCCAGCCGGAGGCGCCCAGGAGGCATCCTGATCAGATGCTCCAACCACCTCACCTGACCCCTTTTGACGCGAAGGAGCAGTGGCTCTACTCTGGGCTCCCTTCAGATGTCTGAGCTCCTTACCCTATCTCAAAGGCTGGGGCCAGCCACTCCACAGAGGAAACTCACTTCGGCCGCTTGTATCTGCGAGCTCATTTTTTTGGTCACTACCCAGAGCTCATGACCATATGTGAGGATTGGGTTGTAAGTGGACGAGTAAATCAAAAGCTTCGCCTTCCAGCTCAGCTCCCTCTTCACCAGGATGGTCCGGCGCAGCGCCTGCATCACTGCAGACCCCGAAATCAGGGTCTGGTGCACTGTGTGCCGGGTGGCAGGCAGGGCTTTAGATAACCCTTGATAACCCTTTAGATACCCTTGTGAGTTTGTTTTTGATATTCTGGGACACTGTCAACTTCAGCTTGTTAAGTGCATTGTCTGTTTTCAAAATCACAAAATTTCAATTCACAGGAAATGTACAGTTTGCACACAGTCTCTTTCAAAATAAATGCACAATGTCAATACAACACCGCAAATTGACGTTTTCTTCCTTCAACAACACAAACAACAACAACAGTGTTCAGCCTATGTTTAGGCTTTGTTTAGCCAACACATACGCAATTGGGTTTACATTAGGCAACAAAAGCACATGGTTGAGTTTAGAAAAAAAGAACAAGGTTTGGCTTTACAATCTTACAGAAAGCAAACACCAGCCTCCAGGGTGAAGTTGGTGGTTGTTGGACCCATTCATAAAGTGTGAAACTGCTCTGTAGTCAATGAATGTGAGCCTGATTTTGTGGACCCACAGATTTTTTTTTTCTTTTTTAGACCCAAATGAGCTTTAATTTTATTGTAGTAATTTTATTTATTGTTCTCAGTTCTAAAACAGAAAATATACTCATATACTCAGAACATTACCCTGGCTGCTCTCATCATCATCTACAAGCGGCAGTAGCTCAGTCCATAGGGACTTGGGTTGGGAACCAGAGGGTCGCCTGTTTGAGTCCCCGTCCGGACCATAATATGGAGTGTAGACTGGTGGCTGGAGAGGGGCCAGTTCACCTCCTGGGCACTGCCGAGGTGCCCTTGAGCAAGGCACCTCTCTCCACTTTGTGCATGTATAGGTCCTGTTTGTGCATATGTGTGTGTCTTTCGGACCTGTGTGTAACTGACAAGCAAGAGTGAAAACATTGAATTTCTCCTCAAGGGGATTAATAAAGTAAATAAACTTAACTTAATATCTTATACCATTATTTTCTGTGGAGCAGCTCCAGACTTTGTACCCTGTGACATCACAAAATTGAGTTTTAGCACTCTAGTTTTTTTGGATTTGGGAGAAACGGGAGAAATTTTACTAATATTGGACTGTCTTAGACCATGGGAATAATATGCATGCATTTTGAAAATGGACCTAGTTTCCCTTTAAATAGCCGTTATTTAAATCAGTAGGTGCGGTTACATGATGGCTTCTCATTCGGAATGAAATAAATCTGAATGAAATCATTTGGATTTAAAGTCTTTCCAGGTAGTTTACATGGGAAATATTCATTCCGAATGAGGGTTTACACAGGAGAGGGTCTGCGCAAGGTTTGGGGCAGGGAAGGTTTCTGATTGGATAGGGGGCGGGGCAATGTTACGTTTACCGGAAGAAAACACTGTAGTCCTCGTTTCGGATAACAAGGTGTTTGACGATGCCGTTCTTAGTGCCATTTTTGGGCTTGTTTTGCTTATATTCTTGAAGCAGCAGTACGACAACAACCTTGTTCTGCTAATACTTCGTTTGTTGAGGAGGAGAAGAGAGGTAGAAGGTCGAAGAAGGGACATAGATGATCATGCTTTGGCGAATGGAAACCGGTGAGTGCTCCGTGTCCGACTGCTCTAGCTCAGCCCGTTGCTATGCACGCTGTATACGTCATCTGCAACAAGCATGCGCAGAAAGAACGGAATGGCTATAATCGGGTAGGAGGTGTATACAAGACAGAAAAACTCTTCCATTCGGGTTCTGAAAAGGAATATTCCACCCCTGTGCACTCGATTAGAATTTCTTTCGGGTTGGCTGTTTTCATTTGGGTTGAGGTGTTTACAAGGAGCATTTCTATTCGGGTAGGGCTTCCAACCCGAATGCAAAAGGAATACATGGCTCCATGTAAATGCACGTATTGTGCTCTAAAAAGTTGTAAAATTCACCAACAGCTGAATCCAGAGTTATTTTACTGTCATTCATGTGAGTGAGCCTGAGACCAAGCAGTTTGGAATTAAAGGAATTGCCAGTGCCCTCGCTCTATGGGCCCATGGATGCAAAAGATCCAGGTAATTTTACACACAGAATCTAACTTTTTATTTTTTTTTAGCCACTGAGCAACTTTCATAGAAGTGAATGTGGCCCCACTTCTAGGTTTCTTCATACATTTGTTGTTTAAAGCTTGACACACACACTGATGACACTTCCAGTCCCTCACAGCTCTGTTCAAATGTTTCTCCAGTGTGCCTCTATCTCTCAGCCTGTGTACATAGACACATTTCAGCCATTTTAATACCTAGATATTATATCTGACCATCTTAAAGTCATAGATCCACAGTTACGTATTTAACCTAAAGTCTATCTTTAAGTCATAGAATGACAGGTACATATTTAACCCAATGTCTGTCTTAAAGTCATAGATCCACAGTTATTTATTTAACCCAGCATCTATCTTTAAGTCATAGAACCACAGGTATGTATTTAACCCAACGCCTATCTTAAACTCATAGAACCACAGGTACATATTTAAACCAAAGTCTATCTTAAAGTCATAGAACCACAGGTACGTATTTAACTCAACGTTTATTTTTAAGTCATAGAATGACTGGTATGTATTTAACCCAACGTATGTCTTTAAGTCATAGAACCACAGGTACATATTTTTTTTTATTAGTTTTTGAGCCCTCAAAATCTATATCCAAGATCCTTGTGATGGTACATCAACTCACAATAGGTTGGATGACACCTCCGTCATTGCTTGAGAGCATCTTTTTCACTTGCACTGGCACTATGCAGTAAGACTACAAAATTTGGCTGCTTTACAGCATACGCCATATCCCCCTCCTCGTCATATCCCCCTTCTCTCTTAAGAGTAGCATAGCTGAACTGAGGTGAACAAAGTTAGACATGGTTGTCATGACTGAAGCAACAAAGTAAAGGAAGAAGGTGACGGTGTTGTCCGAGGAGACAAAGAAAAGAAAACGAGAGAGCGATAAAACAAGAGCTCGAACAAGGATTGATATTGGCCCGGCTTTCACACGCTGGCGAGAGCTGAAAGAGGAGGAGAGATGCCCGACCGATGGTGACCTGGTGTTGTTACTGCTGTTACCCAAGTGTTAGCCTACATACAGACAGCTTTCATTTTAGTTTGTCTTTCACAGTTTGCTGTTAGCACCGCGAGCGCGATGTGCTTGTGTCGACCGCGATCGTAAATCATAATAGCGGTGAATGAGAGACTGCGGAGAGAGGAGATTAAAATATGGCTTTCTACATGCTGATCACATGTATTGATAAAGTATTGGCTTGGCTGGCAGAGGTTTTATCGCACTTATTTACAGTAACAAGCGTAGTTGTTGTCAACTAGAGTAATTTTGAACTTATATTCCCTTCATCTGCACCGCAGCCTCTCTGCTGTTGTCTGACTTCACTGTTGAGTGTGTGTGTGTGTGTGTGTGTGTGTGTGTGTGTGTGTGTGTGTGTGTGCGCGCACGCGCAGTGAGGAGGAGGTCAGCCCTGACATACAGAGAGCAACTCATTTCCAAGTTTCGAAAATGAATAAATAAATAAAGCAGTCGGCCTAATGATGTATGTACAAAATGCTATAAGGCTACTTTACCTGTTTTAAAGACATGATGATCGCACATTACATGGCCAGCTTCAGGAAGTTCACCGGTATCGTTGGCTTGTCAACAAATGCACGTGCATAAAGATCCACAGTTACGAATTTAACTAAATATCCATATGTTTCTACCTCTGAACAGTGGTTAAGAGCTGTTTGGACTGCTATTACTATTTTACAGGTAGAAGTGCTTCCACTACTTCTACTACTGTTGCACACTCTAAGGGCTCTAGTTTTGATGACCGGGTGAGGCGGGGGCACAGCGCACCTGCACTTCGCCAACTGAGTCTAGCCAGGCAGATTTTGCAAGTTTGGCACACCGTGCATGCTGGTGCAGCTACTCCTCTTTCCCACCTCCGTCCCTCCTACCTGCGCAAGTCGGAAAGAGGGAGGAGAGAAGGCGTGGAGTGGGTTTTACACACATCACACCAATCAAATGAGCCCCTCTCCTCGCCCTTAAATGTGCCGCGCGAAGGCATAATGAGAGTTTACTCAATTCGCCATGGCAGAAGAGAGCAGCAGCATCAGACGGCCAAAGTTCTCCCAGGAGGAAACTGATGTTTTGGTCCCGGAGGTCCAAGCTTGCAGTGTCCGAATATACAGAACTGCGAGCAGACCTCCACAGGCTGATGATGCAAAGGTAGCCTGGGAGGAGGTCACCACAATTGTAAATCAATGTTGCATTTCTCTCGTGTGTGCGCGTGCTCTCTCTTTCTCTCTCGCAGTCTCTCTCTGTTTCTTTTCTTTTGACTTTTCTAAGATGACAGATGCTGAATATATACTCCCTATCTGATGCTGTGGCTGTTTGTGGTTGGCTGAGAGAGGGATGTGAACTCATTAGTTTGCAGCTGTGTTAATCTAATCAGGTTGGGCTTCCATTACACATGCCAAACAAGTCAAACGGTGCCAATCCCCTTTGATCTGACATCAGATGTGGCGGGACAGTCGCTATAGAGAAACATTTACAGTGGTGGAAAAAAGTTTTCGGACACCCCATGCATTTGTGAAATATTGCATTAAGAATCACTCTTAGGTCTTCAAGTGCAATTTCTTTTAGTACAGTCACAGCCAAAATACTAAATAAATCCTAAAAAAGCCATTAAAAACTTAAAATTGATTGGTTCCATAAAAATACATAAGAAATTTTGAGTATTGTGTCATTTTGGTACCAGTGATGAAGGTCGTTCTTTTTATTAAAAGACACAATTTTTGTTGCCAAGCTTCGTGTCTACATAAAGCCAGCACATTTGAAAGTTCTTCAGACACAAAAATGGCTAAAACAAGGAACCTAACGCAGGAAACACGCCTGAAGATAAAAATTCTCAGCCAGGAAGGGTACAGTTGCCGCCAGATAGCCAGGAAGTGCAGATGCAGTCCTTCAGCAGTTGGATACACTCTGCAGAAATACAGACGAACCAACAGCTTGGAAGACAAACCAAGATCTGGGCGTCCAAGGGTTTCTTCAGCAAGAAATGACCGCATCCTGATCCGCATGTGCAGGCAAAACCGCCGAATGAAATCACAGGAGTGGTCAAACCAAACTGGTGTCCAGTGTTCCACCTGCACTGTACGTGGCCGACTTTTAGATCATGGCTTAAGGTCCTACAAGGCTATCAAGAAGCCCCTGATCAATGAGAGACAGAGGTTAGCCCGGCGTCGTTGGGCCCAGGCACACAAGAACTGGACAGCCAGGAATTGGAATAAGATTTTGTGGTCAGATGAGTCCAATTTCCAGCTTTATCTTCCTCCTACTAATGTGAGGGTACGCAGAAGGCCAGGCGAAGCATTATCTCCAGCATGTACAGTACCTACTGTCAAGTATGGTGGAGGCAGTATCATGGTTTGGGGATCCATGAGTGCTGCTGGTGTTGGTCATCTCACTGTCTGTGATGGCACATTGAACTCTACCAAGTATTGTACCATTCTCGAAACCCACATGCTCCCTTCTGCGCGTGCACTGTTCTGTCAAGGTAAAAACTGGATGTTTCAACAAGATAATGCCCCTTGCCACACATCCAAGGCCAGTAGAACTTGGCTGCAGGAGCACAGTATCCAGGTCTTAGAGTGGCCAGCTCAATCCCCGGACATGAGCCCCATTGAAAATCTGTGGTGGATTATCAAAAGGTCTGTTTCAAAGCATAAACCAAAGAATTTAGAAGAATTAAAAGCAGTAATTCAAGATTACCCCTCAACAGTGTGAAAGGCTCGTGGGGAACATGCCAGCCAGGATTAGAGCTCTACTACGTGCCAATGGCAGGACTACTAAATATTAATTTGATGATGTGATGGTTTATTTATTTTTTGTTCAGTTTTGAACACATTCTCTGTTATTTGTTGACTTGGATACCGACAATGTTGAGAACTGACATATTGAAACTGTCAAGAATTTAGTTTTGTTAGTTTTTCTTGTAAACAATAAACAAAAAAATATAATTTGTATTTGTTTGTATCTGTCTAATGCAGCCACACCTTTTGAAACACAAAAAAGATTTTTCCACAAATATTTCATGATAATATTTGAGATTGTGTAAAATTTTAAGGGTGTCCGAAAACTTTTTTCCACCACTGTATGTGCTGATTGCAGATAGTTGCATTGAATAGTGTTTTTTTGGGTATTTATTGCATTGTTAATGCGCCTGATATTCTGGAAACCTGCCTGTGAGGTTTTGGTGACGTGTGCGCACTGTCCGCCGGTCAGCCAAACTTCAACTTACACCGGCTGCGCTCCACCTGCGCTGACAGTAGACCTGGTTTCAGCTGGTGAGCTTTTAGCACACCTTCGGCGAAGCCTTTTGGCACGAAACTGTCACTGCGCCAAGCTGGATCTGTCGACACCTCCCTCTGCTGTGCCGCCACACCCATCTCAGTGCACCTCGGTCTGCCAAACTACCAAACTGAGCGCGCCTTGGGTTGCGCTGCTCGAAACTAGCTCTGCGCGGGGTTCTCCACCCTGCACCGCGCCGGGAAACTAGAGCCCCTAAGTCTTTCCATACTGCCCATGATAATAGTTGATAGCTGTGTTTAAAGGCAGTAGGAGTTGCAGGTGAAAAGTATCCCAGGAGAAATCATTGATTTTTCACAGATTTTTTGAGGCCCTTTTACCTTCGATATGGTAGACATCAGAGAAGAGAAGAAAAAGGGAGAAAGAAGGGAGGGAGGGAATAACCTCAAAAGGCTGCAGGGCAGAAGACAGGACAAAAGAAAACATGTAAAGATGATGAAAACATAAAAAGAGGAGAGAAAGGTAAAGAAGAGAACACAGGCGAAAACTTGAGACAGCTGCTGTCGTTCTCACTTGCAGCAGATGACAGAGGACACAGTAGGAGCAGACAGGTTCATAACACCTGACAGCTGAACATCTGGTACTTTTCATTGGGAACGAGGTGAATCATGCGGCCATCTTTTTTCCCCGCCCAGCTTCCACTTGTCTTCTCTTGTCTCATCCTGCCCTCTCCAGCAGGAAATTCCCTTGTCCTCTTTTGTTTGGTCCCTTGTCTTCTCATTTGTTGCCTCTTAGCTCTGCTAAGCCATTTGCATCTCCTCACCCACATCTAAGCCACTGTAATATGTCGCCTTCTCTTTCCATCTCCTGCTTTCCCTCCCTTCCTCCTCCACCTCTTCCATGTTTTTTTTGTCCTTTTTATCACAGCATATAGATGTGTTTGAGTGTGTTCTCTGTGATTACAGTAAAGAAGTTGTCATTCTTGTCACAGTATGCCACCACTGCCTGCTGTCACCTGTCTGCTTCTAATGTCAATGTCAATACGTGTGTGCGCGCGCATGCATGTGCGTGTGTGCGTGAGTGTGTGTGTGAGTGAACATACACTTTTGAGAGTGTGTGTGCTAATAGTTGTGTGCAAGCAGTGTGTACGTGATAATGAGCGTAGCAGAGGATGTGACAGAGTCAGTGACCTGTACTGTGTACAAAACACAAATTCTTTTCGTGGCACACTAAATGTAATAAATGATTCTTGACAAGCTGTTAACTCTACTAATAATTTAAGCCCAATACAAGAAATATGCTTTTCTAAAAAACAGACTTATTTTCAAATCAGACATATTTTCAAACACATGGACTAAGAAAACATATAGCACAAAATGTGTAGAAAAATGTAAAAAAAAAAAAAAAGTCATCTAAAATAGTCGGTAGCACTTTATTTTACAGTACCCTAATTAGACCTAATAAGCCATATTTTGTATCAAATTAGAAAAAACTACACCTAATATAATCTTTATTAGACAGTAAAATAGACAACATTGCTCTAATAAGACGTAACAATCTGTAGTTTGTACCAAATTAGGTAGGAATATGTTCCCAATTTAGACACTAAAGTGACACATAATGAGTTGTCTGGTAACACTTTACAATTAGGTACACAAAATTAGAGTAGTTACTGAGGAACTAATGAGGAACTAATGAGGAACTAATGAGTAGTTACTGAGGAACTACGGTACACAAAATTAGAGTAGTTACTGAGGAACTAATGAGGAACGAATGAGGAATTGAGGAACGAATGAGGAACTAACTATTAGTTAATGGTCAGTTCCTCAGTAACTCATGATCAAATTTCAGAGGAGTAGTTACTGAGGAACTAATGAGGAACTATTGAGTAGTTACTGAGGAACTAAGGTACACAAAATTAGAGTAGTTACTGAGGAACAAATGAGGAACTAATGAGGAACGAATGAGGAACTAATGATGAACTATTAGTTAATGGTCAGTTCTTCATTAACTCATGATCAAATTTCATAGAGGGGTTAATCACGACTTAATAATTAGTGAACTAGTTACTTCATCTGTGCAGAATCATTACTCAATAACCCGTCCATTAGTTAACCTTTTTATGTCCTACAGTAAAGTGACACATAATGAGTAGTCTTTCATTACATTATCATCATCTTTACAATTAGTTCCTTAACAAAAATAATCAGACAGCAGGATTCTTGAGAAGAGTTTTATTCATTATTTTCAGACCACATACACATTAATATGACCATCCATGTTATTCTGTACGATGATGCCTTAGAAATAAATATGATAGTGTGTCACATTTTAGGTAGGCTAAGCTTAAAGAATTTATCATGGGGGCTGCGTGTAAAGTACTGTATACTGATCACACCGTTGTTCACAGTACAGTTGTTTGAGGTGCACAAAATTTAAAGTAGTTACTATGAAACAAATTTGGAACTAATGAGGAACTAACTATTAGTTAATGGTCAGTTCTTCAGTAACTCCTGATCAAATTTCAATAGTTACTGAGGAACTAATGAGGAACTAACTATTACTTAATCATTACCTACCCTTTTTGTGTACCCTAAAGTAAAGTGAGACGGTAATGATAATGGTAATGATTATTGAATCATTACCTACTCATTAGTTACTCTTTTTGTGTACTCTAAAGTAAAGTGAGACATCAAAATGAGTAGGTAATGATTTAGTACTCATTACCTACTCATCTTGATGTCTCACTTTAAAATGAGTAGGTAATGAGTACTAAATCATTAGCTACTCATTAGTTACTCTTTTTGTGTACCCTAAAGTAAAGTGAGACATCACTATGATTAGGTAATGATTACTGAATCATTACCTAATCATTAGTTACTCTTTTTGTGTACCCTAAAGTAAAGTGAGACATCAAAATGAGTAGGTAATGAGTACTGAATCATTAGCTACTCATTAGTTACTCTTTTTGTGTACCCTAAAGTAAAGTGAGACATCAAAATGAGTAGGTAATGAGTACTGAATCATTAGCTACTCATTAGTTACTCTTTTTGTGTAGCCTACCCTAAAGTAAAGTGAGACATCAAAATGAGTAGGTAATGATTCAGTACTCATTACCTACTCATTTTGATGTCTCACTTTACTTTAGGGTACACAAAAAAGGTAGGTAATGATTAAGTAACAGTTAGTTCCTCATTAGTTCCTCAGTAACTACTCCTCTGAAATTTGATCAGGACTTACTGAAGAACTGACCATTAACTAATAGTTAGTTCATCATTCATTCCAAATTTTCGGCTGATTGAGCATGTTCAGTCGGCGGCGGAGCTTGTCGGTGAGAGAGATCACTCTGACTGGCTGTTCAGGTGTTATATCCTCTTCCCTGTAGCAAGCGAATCTGCCTGTAGTGAAACCGGGGCTAACCGGTGCTTCCTCCTCAGGCTCCACTTCACTCAGCTGCCCGACAGATCCGCTGCTTCTTCCCACTTTAACCTCAATAACAAACCGGAGCTAGCTGGGAGCGGCTAGCGGAGCGTTAGCCGCAGCATGACCGGAGGGAAGCAGCCAGTTAGCCTCCGCTAGCTTCCCAGCTAACGTTAGCCCCGGCTCTCCGTTTGGATCCAACCGGAGCACCGAGCCCTGGTTTGTTATTCAGGTTAAAGTGGGAAGAAGCAGCGGGTTTGTCGGGCAGCTGAGTGAAGTTGAGTGAAGTGGAGCCTGTGGAGGAAACACGGGGAACGTCTGGATGTAATAGTCCGTGGAAGTGCTGCAGTGCTCGGCTGCACAGATAGGAAACCCCTCGGCTGACAGGATGTATCACTCTGTCACTCCACGCTACTTTGTTGATCTCATGCATTCAACGGACTTCCGGTTTCCCTTTTTGCGTTATTTCCTTTCACGCAGGCGCAGAACGTATGTGCTACTTGGCCGTCGGATGTAGTCTTCTTTTTTTCCCCCACAACTTTATTTAAGACAGGAAGTTTACAGAATGCAGATCTTCAACATTACACATATATGTCATATAAAAGGGGCCAGGGGGGATAAGAGTTGACAAGAAAATATTAAAAATATAAAATGTTTTCTATGTGTAAACTTACATTTGTGAATGTGAAATCTTGCCAAAAGTAAGATGAGATTAATAATAAATCTTTCAATGGGTTTTGCCGTATTTCTGTTAAAGTCAAAAAGTCCAAACAGCACATCCCTCCAAAACTGCTTAAATTATTTTTTAATATGTCAGCAATAAAATTACAAATATCACTCCAGAGTCTTTTGACAATGGGGCAGTGCCAAAATAAATGAGTAACAGTTTCAAGCATTGGGTGTAGTCTTTGTGGTGTGTTCAAATGCAACTGACACAGGGTGACGTGAGGCGACGTAGACGATGCAACAGTTGGCTTTCGTTGCCGCTAGTTCTTTGATGTCGGTTTGGTGTGTCAGCACCTTGTACAGAATGACATGGATGGTCATATTAATGTGTATGTGGTCTGAAAATAATTAATTAAACTCTTCTCAAGAATCCTGTTGTCTATGATTTTATTTGTTAATGAACTAATTGTAAAGATGATGATAATGTAATGAAAGACTACTTATTATGTGTCACTTTACTTTAGGACATAAAAAGGTTAACTAATGGACGGGTTATTGAGTAATGATTCTGTACTGATGAAGTAACTAGTTCACTAATTATTAAGTCATGATTAACCCCTCTGTGAAATTTGATCATGAGTTAATGAAGAACTGACCATTAACCAATAGTTAGTTCCTCATTAGTTCCTCAGTAGCTACTCCTCTGAAATTTGATCAGGGGTTACTGAAGAACTGACCATTAACTAATAGTTAGTTCCTCATTAACTACTCCTCTGAAATTTGATCATGAGTTAATGAAGAACTGACCATTAACTAATAGTTAGTTCCTCATTAACTACTCCTCTGAAATTTGATCATGAGTTAATGAAGAACTGACCATTAACTAATAGTTAGTTCATCATTAGTTCCTCATTAGTCCCTCAGTAACTACTCTAATTTTATGTACCTTAGTTCCTCAGTGACTACTCATTAGTTCATCATTCGTTCCTCATTCGTTCCTCAGTAACTACTCTTATTTTGTGTAGCTTAGTTCCTCAGTAACTACTCTTTCGTTCCTCATTTGTTTCTCATTAGTTTCCCAGTAACTACTCTAATTTTGTGTAGCTTAGTTCCTCAGTAACTACTCATTTGTTCCTCATTAGTTCCTCATTAGTTACTCATTCGTTCCTCATTAGTTCATCAGTAACTACTCTAATTTTGTGTACCGTAGTTCCTCAGTAACTACTCATTAGTTCCTCATTAGTTCCTCATTAGTTCCTCATTAGTTCATCAGTAACTACTCTAATTTTGTGTACCGTAGTTCCTCAGTAACTACTCATTAGTTCCTCATTAGTTCCCCAGTAACTACTCTAATTTTGTGTAGCTTAGTTCCGCAGTAACTACTCATTTGTTCCTCATTAGTTCCTCATTAGTTACTCATTCGTTCCTCATTAGTTCCTCATTATTTCCTCATTAGTTCATCAGTAACTACTCTAATTTTGTGTACCGTAGTTCCTCAGTAACTACTCATTAGTTCCTCATTAGTTCCTCATTAGCTCCCCAGTAACTACTCTAATTTTGTGTAGCTTAGTTCCTCAGTAACTACTCATTTGTTCCTCATTAGTTCCTCATTAGTTACTCATTCGTTCCTCATTAGTTACTCATTAGTTCATTAGTTACTACTCTAATTTTGTGTACCGTAGTTCCTCAGTAACTACTCATTAGTTCTTCATTAGTTCCTCATTAGTTACTCATTAGTTCCTCAGTAACTACTTTAATTTTGTGTACCTTATTGTAAAGTGTTACCGTTGTCTTTCATTACTTCATCATCATCTTTACAATTAGTTCCTTAACAAAAAAATCACAGACAGCAGGATTCTTGAGAAGGGTTTTATTCATTATTTTCAGATCCCTGAGTGATTCAAATAATTTCTTCTCAGCGATAAACTTTCATAGGGACCGGTTTCTCCAAGCTAATGGCTAATGTAGCCAGGAGTAAAGTGAGACATCAAAATGAGTAGGTAATGATTCAGTATTCATTACCTACTCATTTTGATGTCTCACTTTACTTTAGGGTACACAAAAAGGATAGGTAATGATTAACTAATAGTTAAGTCCTCATTAGTTCCTCAGTAACTACTCATGTGGGGCATGTCCTCAGACCTGCTTCAGCCGGAAAACTTAACCCCCCCCAATGTTCAACTCTAAGTTACACCCTTGCCATTAACTAATAGTTAGTTCCTCATTAGTTCCTCAGTAACTACTCCTCTGAAATTTGATCAGGAGTTACTGAGGAACTAACCATTAACCATAGGCGTAAGTTATGGCCAAACCAGCCACCACAACCCCCCCAATATCATATCTTAATTATTGATAATGAATGTTAAGTATAAGTAAACACGACAATGTGGTAGATTTTCTCAATTTAGCAGTAAAAAATAGTGATGTTTGTCTGCGCCCCTCCCTCCCACTCTGAGATTTGGTTTTGCCCACCTCAGACCTGTGCGTCCCTCCAGTCTCTCCCCGTGTATGTATTGTAACATCCCTCAATAACCACACGCCAAGACGTTAGCCGGTTTAGCTGGTGATTTATTTCTGGTTGTCACACAGGCTACTGTGGGCTGTAGCCACGCCAAAAACAACAAAAGCCTAACAGAAAAGTTCACTATCCACATGAGTGCCGCCGTCTTGTTTTTCTGAGAGAAACACACACCTCCCCGCTCGCTGCCGCGTCTCACTCACGAGACGCGTTCGCAGACACTCAGGAAAACCAGCACTTAACTTAACATTTCACTAACACTCGGAAATATCAGTAATGTTACTTCAACTTAACAGTACAGAATCTGGGTTAAATCTCTCTTATTTATAACACACATAACAGTAACGTGGCCCAGTTCATTACAGTATGAAGCATCCATGGTGGTATGAAGAGGGTCCAAGGGAAAAAGAAAGCCCAACCAACAATTTTAAGTTGTAGGTTGGGCAAAAGGATGAAAATGTCTTCCCAACAGGAGGTATGCTACTGCTAGGGCTCCAGTGCCACCACTCACAAGTCAAATAATGTTAACTGAATTAAAGTTAGTCCTACATTCTGCTGTGTTGTGTGTGTCTTAGCTGTAATGCAAGCTAGCCAGTTAGCCGAAGCTGTCGCCGGTGACAGGAAATGACGTGCATTTTTCAAATTACCGTAACTCCTCGATCATTCATGCTATCGATGCAATTCCAGTGGATTCTGAAAGCTGAGAAGCGGAGCTTTCCAGTGATATATGGTACATTACAGTAGTGGTAGGAGTGCCTGTGGGGGAGAGGGCGGAATTCAGCAGAGTAGGAGAGCGTCAGCGGATCAAAGCGAGGACAGCTTGTGAGTGTCGTAGCGATGTTTTAGCGGTGTTTTCTTTGTAAATAACATCTTCATCTTGGTGCTGTAAATAATTGTATTAGTGTTGCTTCTGACAGTGTTTTTTGCCGTTTTTTCTCTATAGTTCGTCTTTGTTTGCTATCATTCGTCTTTTTCGCCATACATACATATATATATATATATATATATATATATTTAAGAATTTTCTCATGCGGGGCAAGTCCTCAGACCTGCTTCACAGGCGGAAATCTCAATCCCCCCCAGTGTTCAACTCTAAGTTACGCCCTTGCCATTAACTAATAGTTAGTTCCTCATTAGTTCCTCAGTAACTACTCCTCTGAAATTTGAGTTACTGAAGAACTGACCATTAACTAATAGTTACCAGTAGCAGAGGGCTGCATTGGGATTGGGTCCCGCCGGGTCCCGTGGGACCCAACCCCAATCTTGCGGGAGCGGGCGGTTTGAACTTTGCTGTGGGCGGGAACGGGCGGACAAAAAAAACACTGCGGGATCGGGATGTAGCCTATAGCGATAGGATGGAGTTAACAAATGTTGTGGAAAAGAAGCTCAAACAAGGTCTGAAGGCGCACTGAGCCCTCTACTTCCCAGCGCTCTCAAAGCTGGCGCGTTTCATCTTCAGTATCCCCGCATCCAGTGCGCCTTCAGAGCGGGCCTTCAGTGTCTGTGGGCACATATTGAAGAGAGACGCATGGGATTGGGACCGCAGTCGGTCAGCAACATTCTCTTCCTCCACAGCAATATTATGGCCAAGTGATTCATTTGTTAAATTCATTCGTTTCATTCGTTAACTTTGTTTATTTTATGTTATTTTTTAGTGTTATTTGAGCCACTCACAGCCTACTCTCGTTGCTATTTGTTAATTACATAAAGAGGCGTGATGATGCCGGTGTTATTGAGCATAGGCTTTATCTTTATCTCATTAATGTTTTTTATTCAGGTCTCTCTTAGAAAAGAGACCTTAACCTCAATCACTGCGTGATTATATAAAGGTAGAAAAATAAATAAAATACAGAGGAGGAGAACAGAATATGAAACAGCCTTTATTTCATTAAAAACTAAATGAAAACAACGAAATAGGAGTGCTATTCCTGACCAGTGCGTCAAAAAACATGCAGGCCAGGGAAACGAAACAAACAACCCCATGAATCTCTTTATTAATAGCCTATAAAATGACGTGTTTTCTCCTGCGGGATGGGAGAAGACACAAAATCATCAATCTCTCTTATTGTGCGGGCATAAATTCTCAGAGTTTTGCGGGAGCGGGCGGGAGTGGACATACACATTGCGGGCGCGGGCAGGAGTGTAACACACACGTTGCGGTTGCGGGCAGTAATGGTCAGAAATTCAGCGGGAGCGGGCAAGAGCGGGATGAAGAAAACAGTCCTGTGCAGGGCTCTAACCGGTAGTTCCTCACTAGTTCCTCACTAACTACTCTAATTTTGTAGTTTAGTTCCTCACTAACTACTCATTCATTCGTCATTAGTTCCTCATTGGTTCCTCATTAGTTCCTCAGTAACTACTGTAATTTTTGTGTACTTTACACAAATCAATCAATCAATCAATCAATTTTATTTATAAAGCCCAATATCACAAATCACAATTTGCCTCACAGGGCTTTACAGCATAAGACATCCCTCTGTCCTTATGACCCTCGCAGCGGATAAGGAAAAACTCCCCAAAAAAAACCTTTTAACGGGGGAAAAAAAACGGTAGAAACCTCAGGAAGAGCAATTGAGGAGGGATCCCTCTTCCAGGACGGACAGACGTGCAATAGATGTCGTACAGAACAGATCAGCATAATAAATTAACAGTAATCCGCATGACACAATGAGACAGAGAGAGACAGAGAGAGAGACAGAGAGAGAGATGCAGGTAATAACAGTAGCTTACAACAACATTATTGAAAGTAATAATATTATAGTTATAGTTCTGGCTACTGTGGTACAATATGTTGAAAGTATGTATTAATATCTGGCAGTATACATGTGTGACAATAGTCATATGTGTATAATAACAGTAGAAGTATGACTAATGACTAATGATGGCAGCAGCAGCAGGAGGCATCTGGCAGGACCACGGCAGCAGCACAACCACACACGTCACGCTGTCCAGGCACCACTGCGATATGAGTTAATCTGAGAGACAGTGGAGCACAAAGGCTCCGGAGAGGAAGCCGAGTTAGTGACATCCAGAATGGCCGAGTTAGCAAGATGCAGTAATAGAATACGAGAGATAGAGAGAGAGAGAGAGAAGGAGAGAAGGTGCCCGGTGTATTATAGGGGGTCCTCCGGCAGACTAGGCCTAAGTCAGCCTAACTAGGGGCTGGTACAGGGCAAGCCTGAGCCAGCCCTAACTAGCTTATAAGCTTATAAGCCTAACTAATAAACTTTATCAAAGAGGAAAGTAATAAGTCTAGTCTTAAATGTGGAGACGGTGTCTGCCTCCCGGAGCGTAACAGGAAGATGATTCCACAGGAGAGGAGCCTGATAGCTGAAGGCTCTGGCTCCTGATCTACTTTTGGAGACTTTAGGGACCACGAGTAACCCTGCGTTCTCAGATCGCAGTGTTCTGGTGGGATAATATGGCACTATGAGCTCACTAAGATATGACGGAGCTTGACCATTTAGAGCTTTATAAGTTAACAGTAGGATTTTAAATTCAATTCTGGATTTTACAGGGAGCCAGTGCAGAGAAGCTAAAACAGGAGAAATATGATCTCGTTTCTTAGTTCCTGTTAGTACACGTGCTGCTGCATTCTGAATTAGCTGGAGAGTTTTTAGAGGACTTACTAGAGCTACCTGATAATAGAGAGTTACAGTAATCCAGCCTAGAGGTAACAAAAGCATGGACCAATTTTTCTGCATCTTTTCGGGTCAGGATAGGCCTAATTTTCGCAATATTACGCAGATGAAAAAATGCAGTCTGTGAGGTTTGTTTTAAATGAGAATTAAAAGACAAATCTTGATCAAATATTACTCCGAGGTTTCTTACGGTAGTGCTAGAGGCCAGAGCAATGCCATCTATGTCATCAGATAAAGAGTCTCTGAGTTGTTTGGGGCCAAGAACAATAACTTCAGTTTTGTCTGAATTTAACATCAGGAAATTGGTGCTCATCCAAGTTTTTATGTCTTTAAGGCAATTATGGAGTTTAGTTAATTGATTACTTTCTTCTGGCTTCATCGATAAATACAACTGAGTATCATCCGCATAACAATGGAAATTTATAGAGTGATTTCTAATAATGTTACCTAAAGGAAGTAAATAGGATTGGTCCGAGCACAGAACCTTGCGGAACTCCAAAACAAACTTTGGTACGTAAGGATGATTCATTATGAATGTCAACAAACTGAAAACGATCAGATAAATAAGATTTAAACCAGCTTAGTGCAGAACCTTTTAGGCCAATTAAGTGATCCAGTCTCTGCAGTAGAATTTGATGGTCAATTGTGTCAAACGCTGCACTAAGATCTAATAAAACAAGTACAGAGACAAGTCCTTTGTCTGAAGCAATCAGAAGGTCATTTGTAATTTTAACTAGTGCTGTCTCAGTGCTATGATGCACTCTAAATCCTGACTGAAATTCCTCAAATAAATTATTATCAGGGAGAAAATCACACAGCTGGTTTGCAACTACTTTCTCAAGGATCTTTGACATAAAGGGAAGATTAGATATTGGTCTATAGTTGGCTAACACCTCTGGATCCAGGGTGGGCTTTTTTAGTAGAGGTTTAATTACAGCTACCTTAAAAGACTGTGGTACATAGCCTGTTAATAAGGATATATTGATCATATCTAATATATGAGTGTTAACTAAAGGAAAGACCTCCTTAAGTAGCCTAGTTGGGATGGGGTCTAAGAGACACGTTGATGATTTAGATGAAGAAATCACTGCGGTCAATTCTTGAAGAGAAATTGGGGAGAAGCAATCTAAATATATATTAGGTCTTACAGCTGTGTTTGAGGTTAGACAGGTACTATCTGAGGACAAGAGGTCATGAATTTTGCCTCAAATAGTTAGAATTTTGTCATTAAAAAAGCTCATAAAATCATTACTGCTAAGGGCTAAAGGAATACAAGGCTCAATAGAGCTCTGACTCTCAGTCAGCCTGGCTACAGTGCTGAAAAGAAACCTGGGGTTGTTCTTGTTTTCTTCTATTAATGCTGAGTAATAGTTTGCTCTGGCATTGCGGAGGCCCCTCTTATAAGTTTTGAGACTGTCTGTCCAGATTAAACGAGATTCTTCCAGTTTGGTCAATTGCCAATTCCTTTCAAATTTTAGCGATATTTGTTTTAACTTACGGGTTTGAGAGTTATACTAAGGAGCGAACTTTCTTTGCTTTTTTAACGTCTTTTTAAGAGGAGCTACAGAGTCAAGTGTTGTTCGCAGCAAGCCTACGGCGCCATCAACAAAACGATCAAAGTCGGTACAGGAAACCTCTGTTATTCAATACCTCTGGTATTGAATTTAACGACGGAGTAATCTTTTCCTTAAATTTTGCGACAGCACTATCTGATAAACATCTAGTATAGTAACTGTTGCTGAGTGGCGTGTAATTGAGTAAAAAGAAATCAAAAGTAATCAGATAATGATCTGATAGCGAGGGATTCTGTGGAAAGACTTTTAGGTTATCAATTTCAATTCCATACGTCAGAACTAGATCGAGGGTATGGTTAAAACAATGAGTGGGTTCATATACACCCTGACTGAAGCCAATGGAGTCTAATAATGAGATGAACGCGGTAGCCAGGGAGTCATTATCAACGTCGACATGAATGTTAAAATCACCTACAATAATAACTTTATCTGATTTAAGAACTAAACTGGATAAAAACTCTGAGAATTCAGATACAAATTCAGAATATGGGCCAGGAGCACGGTACACTATAACAAATAAAAGTGGCTGCGAGGTTTTCCAGGTCGGATGTAAAAGACTAAGAACGAGGCTTTCAAATGAATTATAATCTAGTTTAGGTTTAGGGCTGATTAACAGACTAGAGTTAAAAATGGCTGCAACTCCCCTCCTCGGCCGCTGCCTCGAGGAATGTGGGTATTATTATGACTGGGAGGAGTGGATTCATTGAGACTGACATATTCATCTTGACACAGCCAGGTTTCTGTGAGACTGAGTAAATCAATATGATTATCTGATATTAATTCGTTTACTAACACTGCTTTAGACGATAGACCTGATATTTAACAGTCCGCATTTAATTCTCCTGTTTTGTCTTTCTGTTACAGAAGAGGTTTTAATTTTTATGAGGTTGTTATGCATAACTCCTCTTTGTCCCCCGACCACCTAAATTATTTAAATCTAAAATTAAACAGACACCGTTTGTATAAAACTATGAAAACTATGGCTGGGTAACTGAACTAGAAGCTCAGAGAGGCGTATAGGACTGCGTCTCCGAGTCCTGGTCTCAACTCTGGGTTGTCAGGGATTTAAATTACTAATAAAGTTTGCCAGGTTCCTAGAAATAAGAGCAGCTCCATCCAAAGTGGGATGAATGCCGTCTCTCCTAATAAGACCAGGTTTTCCCCAGAAAGTTTGCCAATTATTAACGAAACCCACATCGTTTGCTGGACACCACCTGGACAGCCAGCGATTAAATGATGACATGCGGCTAAACATGTCATCACTGGTCAGATTTGGGAGGGGTCCAGAGAAAACTACGGAGTCTGACATCGTTTTTGCATATTCACACACCGAGGCAATATTAATTTTAGTGACCTCCGATTGGCGTAACCGGGTGTCATTGCCGCCGACGTGAATAACAATCTTACTGAATCTACGTTTAGCTTTAGCCAGCAGTTTTAAATTTGACTCAATGTCGCCCGCTCTGGCCCCAGGGATACATTTGACTATGGCCGCTGGTGTTGCTAACTTCACGTTCCTCAGAATAGAGCTGCCAATAACCAGAGTTTTATCCTCAGCGGGTGTGTCGCTGAGTGGGGAAAAGCGGTTGGAAACGTGAACAGGCTGGTGGTGAGCCGTGGGCTTCGGCTTGGAGCTGCGCTTCTCACGAACAGTTACCCAGCCTCCCGGCTGAACGGGAGTTGCCGGAGGACAATTAGCAGAGGCTAAGGCTATGATATGTGGCTCCGCACCGGCTACAGGGGGCTGGCTAACTACCGCAGCTACTGAATGGTTTTCCATGGTGTGGAGCCGCGCTTCTAATTCACTAAGCCTCGCCTCCAACGCAGCAAATAAGTTACACTTATTACAATTACCACTGTTGCTAAAGGAGGCAGAGGCATAACTGAACATTTGGCACACCGAGCAAGAAAGAGCAGAGGGAGAAGACATCGCTAACTGTAAAGCTAATGTAGCTACCAAGGCTAGTAACGTGCAAACAACAGCTAAGAGATTAGCGAGAAAGTCGTAGAAAGGAGGAGAGCTATAAGTGCTTAAACAGAACCACTGTGGGTTAAGACTTGAAGTAGACGTTAAAGCAACTGAAGTGAGAAAGCAGGCTAGCAGGATTCACCAGAGCAGTACAGAGACGCTGTCACAGAAACACCGGAAATGACACAACTCGCTTACCGCAATACGTCAGCAAAACGCACAGCACAAAAAGGGTAACTAATGAGTAGGTAATATTGAATACGTCACCAACTTTGATAGGTATTCGGCTGTTACTGCCACCGCGCAATACAAGGCAACAGTGGATGAAAAGACGTAGCCGTGACTGGTGGGAGAGGATCGTTTTCATGGAGTTTACAGATTCAGAGTGGAGAGAAAACTTCAGAGGCTCATTACCTACTCATTTTGATGTCTCACTTTACTTTAGGATACACAAAGAGGGTAGGTAATGATTAAGTAATAGTTAGTTCCTCATTAGTTCCTCAGTTACTACCCCTCTGAAATTTGATCAGGAGTTACTGAAGAATTGACCATTAACTAATAATTAGTTCCTCATTCATTTCATATTTGTTTCATAGTAACTACTCTAAATTTTGTGCACCTCAAACAAGTGTACTGTGGACAACAGTGTGATCAGTATACAATAATAATAATAATAATAATAATAATAATAACTTTATTTGTATAGCACTTTTCAGTATAAATAACAAAGTATCAGTATCAGCACACACTCAATATCAACACAAAATACATACAAATTAAACATTACATCAACTTAAACATTACTTCATAAAAGCCTTCCTGTAAAAGTGTGTCTTGAGGAGCGATGTAAATGTAAATGTCATGGGGTGGCAGTAGCTCAGTCCATAGGGACTTGGGTTGGGAACTGGAGGGTCGCCTGTTCGAGTTCCCGTCCGGACCAAATATGGAGCGTGGACTGGTGGCTGGAGAGGTGCCAGTTCACCTCCTGGGCACTGCCGAGGTGCCCCTGAGTAAGGCACCGAACCCCCCAGCCGCTCAGGATCCTCACTCTGACATCTCTCCACTTACTGCATGAATAGGTCCTGTTTGTGCATGTGTGTGTCTTTCAGACCTGTGTGTAAATGACTGTGTTTACAAAGTCTTTAGTATCCCGGTTTTGAGGCTTATCCCGGCTTTGAGCATATCCGGGATATGATGTTTACATGGAACACAGAGAAACCTGGTTATTCATATCCCTGTATACATGATAAATACCAGTAACCCGTTTTCTGATCACTGCGCCCTATCTGCGCAGGCGTGTGTTACGTCTTTTACGTCTTTTGTTTACAACAGATTGAGCGGGAAATGTGATATATTTATTATATTTACAAGTAAGACAAAAATGAGACCTCTGTGGCTTCTAGCGGGCTTAGCGTTAGTAAATACTCACGTCGCATTACAGCTATGGCTCATCCACTTCATCTTCAGCAATGGGAGGAGAGAGTGACAACAAATATTGAATACGTCACCAACTTTGATAGGTATTCGGCTGTTACTGCCACCGCGCAATACAAGGCAACAGTGGATGAAAAGACGTAGCCGTGACTGGTGGGAGAGGATCGTTTTCATGGAGTTTACAGATTCAGAGTGGAGAGAAAACTTCAGAATGAGTAGGGCATCCTTCAGCCGGCTGTGTGACGTAGGTTGAATGGTTGAACCATTCATGAAACTGGGATAAGGTGTATACATGCTCCAGTATCCCGGCTTCTATCAGAGTACTCCAGGTGGCAAAACCGGGTTTCTTGAAACCGGGAAAAGGGCATAACCCGGTTTCTGAATTCGGGATATGGTGTTTACATGCACAAACACAAAAACAGGATACTTAAAAAATCCAATCAAAACCGGGATACTAAAGACCTTGTAAACACAGTCATTGACAGCAAGAGTGAAAAATTGAATTTCCCCTCAGGGGGATTAATAAAGTTAAATTAAAAAAGTTAAGTTAAAATTAAATTAAAAATAAAACGAGGAACAGACTCTGAAAACCTGACTTCCTCAGGCAAATCGTTCCAGAGTCTAGGGGCCCTGATTGCAAAGGCCTAATCGCCTTTTGTTTTCAGCCTAGACCTTGGAACAGCTAGCAGGGCCTTATCAGCGGATCTCAGACTGCGAGCTGGTTTGTGTGAGGATAAAAGGTCTGAAATATAGGCAGGGGCTAGCCCAAGTCTGGCCTTAAAAACAAATAAAAGAATTTTAAAATCAATCCTAAAATGAACAGGCAGCCAGTGCAGGGATGCTATAACAGGGGTGATGTGGTCACATTTTTTAGACCTAGTTAAAAGCCGAGCTGCAGCATTTTGTACTAATTGTAGATGGTGAAGTGATTTCTGGCTGAGACAGGTATATAAGCTATTACAATAGTCGAAGCGTGAGATAAAAGACCTGACTTTGGCTATGTTTCTCAAATGATAAAAACATGTCTGGACCACTTTTTTTACATGAAGTTTAAAGTTCAAGTCCTGGTCAAAAATGATGCCGAGGTTTCTGGCTGAGAGTTTTACAAGGCTTTCCAAAATTAGTTTTCTTGTTGTGGATGGACCTATAACAATGACACTGGATTTTGACTGATTGAGTTGGAGAAAACTGTCTGACATCCAGTATTTTATTTCTGTGATACAGTTGTGGAGGGCTGCTATATTAGACTGATCACCGGGATTGATTGGGATGTACAACTGTGTGTCATCTGCATAACAGTGAAAATGGACGTTGTATTTACGGATGATGTCACCTAGAGGGAGCATGGAAATGGAAAAGATAATAGGGTCCAGGATTGACCCCTGGGGGACACCATAGGAGACATTAGTGGGGGAAGAAACATCTCTGACATATATCTGTTTAAAAGGTAAGACCTGAACCAATTCAGGGCCACCCACGTCAGTGATTCCTGCCCACTTCTCTAACCTGTCAATTAAAATGTCATGGTCTACCGTGTCAAATGCGGCGCTAAGGTCCAAGAGAAGTAGAATGGAACACTCGCTGGCATCTTGAGTCAATAGGAGATCATTGCAAACTTTAAGATCTGATTCTGTGCTATGAAGTGATCGAAAGCCGGACTGGAATTTTTCGAGTAAGTTATTGACTGATAGATGATTTATTAATTGTTTGAATACAGTTTTTTCTAGGATCTTTGATAAAAAAGGGAGCTTTGAGACTGGTCTGTAGTTGTTCAGAATGTATGGGTCTAGACTGGGTTTTTTGAGCAGAGGTTCAGTTAGAGCAGATTTAAAATTAGCAGGAACCACACCTGAGGTCAGAGAGTGATTGACAATAGATAAAATGAAGGGACCAACAGTGGGCATAATCTCCTTCAGTAGTCTGGTAGGGACCACGTCCAGAGGGCAAGAGGAGGATTTCATGCGCATCACCATTGTGTTGAGATCAGTTAGTGACACTGAACTAAACGAGCAGAGGACTGACATAGAGTAGGATTGGTGAGTGATGGTGTGAGATCTAATGTTTTCAATTTTTTCAGTGAAAAATGATCAAAATTGCTCAGAGAGTTCAGGTGATGCATGTAAATTAATATTGGTGGAGGTGCCAACAATTCGGTCGAGTCTTTGAAACAGCACTTTAGAGTTTTGAGCATTCTGGGAGATCAAGTTGGAGAAAAAAGTTGCTCGTGCGTTCTTAACTGCAGCATTGTAATTATTCATTAGGCTTTTCAAATGCTCATAGTGAACTTGAAGTTTGCAAGACTTCCATTTACGCTCTATTTTGCGTACCTCTCTTTTTAAGGAGCGGGTATGGTCATTCAACCATGGAGAGACTGAGGAAGTGATTTTGGTTCTGGTTTTGACTGCGGCTACTGAGTCCATTGTATTCAGGCAGAGGTCATTGAATGAATTCACCAGGTATCATGCGAGAGAGGTAGTTTGGAAGAGAGGCATGAAAAAGCATGTGAAAATTTAGCTACTGTTGTTGAGTTAATGATGAGAGAGCGGGTGGGGGCAGGTGAGACTTAAGGCGAAGGAGAGTAGTACAAGTTTAAAACAATACTAAAATGATCGGATATACAGGTGTTAATAAGTTCCACATTATCAATCTTCAGACCATATGAAATAACAAGATCTAAGATATGGCCCTTCTCATGGGTGGGCCCTGTGGAATGTAAAACAAAATTAAACGATTCTAAAAGATTAAGAAATTCCCCCGCAAGAGCATCACCACGACAACAAACATGAATGTTGAAGTCACCGATTATGCAGACCCGGTCATAATTAGGTAAAAGCAGAGACAGCAGGTCAGAGAATTCAGAGACAAAAGTGCCATTGGGCTTAGGAGGGCGGTAAACTAAAAGGAATAAAATCGGCTGGTACTTATTAACACAAAATGTTAAGTTTTCAAAGGAGGAGAATTCCCCACAGGGAATAAAATCATTGCAAATAAAAGATTTGTTATTTAAGGACCTTACATTTAAAAGGCTAATCTTTACAGGTATGCTTGGTGGAACAGAAGGGCCTGATTGTGTATGAATGGAAATCAAGTTATTCGGGTTTCGGCTAGGGCTGTACCCACATATTCGGATATTCGAATATTTGTTTCTATGGGTAGGTATTTGTTATGAAAATTTGGTATTCGATATCCGTTTTTTTATTTACTTTTTTTTTTTAAATTATTATTATTTATTTATTTTTTACATTTTTTTTTGGTGCTAAATGTAGTCTTTTAGTTGTTCATAAATGTAGGTTATCAATAAAAATCAAAACTTTTAAATTGCATTGTTAAAAATGTGAAAATATAGTATAGCCTACCAACTGAGCTTGTGTGCACAGCACGCTTGAGCGCATCCGTCTGAGGCTGTGGATCAATGCCAAGTTTTACCACTTTATCACTATTCCCTCTAACTTGTAGCTGTTTTTTGGTTGTCTTTTGAATTTAATATGAATGATGGAACCGTTTTTGTCAACGTTTGTTTCCCCCGTTTTGTACAATAAATTATTGTTTAAAGTTTCAACAAGTTTCTTTTGGAGTGCGTGACACAAGTGTGTTTTGAAAACGGCTGCGGACTGTCACCTGCTCAGCGTATCATTACCTTCGGATGCCGTGACAGTAATAGCCAATAATGTCAAAATATCATTTACAGACCAATTTAACAGACGATCACTGCTGCCCGACCCGCAGGTCAATATGCAGGCCCCGTGGGTTACGGGTTGACCCGCGCATCACTACTCAGCGTAGTCTATAAATGCTGTACACAACAGTAGACATTATATTCTATTCAGGCCGGCAGAACCAGCAGCGCATTGGCTCTACAGTGCACGGCACTGCTGATTAACCATTTTATTGCAGCACAGAGTGTCTGCCAGCAACCAATTACTTGCAGAGGCTCCCTACAACTTGTTTCACCGGTTCTGATTTAATCAGAAGACAAATTAAACAGGATGACTAGCCAATGTGAACATCAAAAGAAAGCATAGAATAATGTACTGAAGGAGACTGTTGTGCCATCACATTTTTTTGTGGTTTGAGAGCAAAGATCTGGTCGCTGCTGTGCAAAACTCCGCAATACAATTAGGTTCGAAAAAACCCCAGAGGAGTGCTTCACAAGGAGTCTTTGAAAGGAGCCGAGCCTGGCGGAAAACCGGAGAGAGCAGGCAGCACGGCAGCAGCACGGCCGCAGCACAGCCACAGCGCACGGAAGAGGACCGCTGATGAAGATTGACATCCCACTGTTTTTTAGGGCAGTGAACAGACTGTTAAAATCGTTCTTTAGCAGCTCAGACTGACCCTGGACCACATCGTTGGTTCCAATGTGCAAGACCAGGGCCCATATTCACAAAGAATCCTAAGACTAAAAGTAGCTCTTAGTGATGTCATTCTAAGAAAAATCTGAGAATTCCTCGAATTCTCAGATTTTTCTTAGAATTTTCCCTTGGTAAGATAAAAGTTATTCACAAAGCATCTTAGGCCTTAAGAGCGCTCCTAAGGTGAAAAACTGTTAAGAGGAGGGAGGAGGACTTTTAAGAAGCCTAAGAGTGTCTTAAACAGAGAAGATGGCAGAAATATGGAGAGGAAGGAGAGATATTCTCCGTATATTGAATGACAGTGATTTAATAAGACGCTACCAGCTTGATCGTGCAGGGATAATGTTTGTGGTTGACCTCATCAAGGATGAGCTTACTTTTTCCACCCAGCGTAGTAATGCAATAACGCCCGCTTTGGATTGCAGCACGTACCAGCGCTTCTCACACTCATCGCTTGTGCGTAAAAGGAGAGGGAACGACGCATTGATTTGTCGGGCAATGCCCTCCCAAGTCTACCTTTTCCCTTGTGCCGTGATCCCGGGACCGAATTTCCCTCTTAAAACTCCTTTGTTCTCCTCCATGAGCTGTACCAACAGCAGGCACTGCTCTTCTGTCCAGTTCGGCTTTCTCGTTCTTTTTTTTTCTCCATTTCATTTGTTGTTTTGGTCATTCTGCCAAATCAAACCGCTTTTTACAAGGAGGCCAGCAATCACAGTAATTGCTGACAGCTGAGTCTGCGTCCACCATTAATATCAAATAGATTAAGTAGTAAAATTACCAGCATGGCAAGTAAACATAACAATAAGCAAATCAATATAATAATTGGCATGTGAATGAGGTACGTTCAAACATTTTGAAGCTGTGTAACAGTTAATTTAATTTTGCTGAGTTTCATCATCATGACATAAAATTATTTTCACAATTACACATTTCTTAATACAGTCTAAGTTCTATGATCGGTTGATTTCACTGTCCATTCATTACTAGGAGTGCATTTGGTTTTTTTTTCTTTTTTCCTTTTTGTAACAACCAATCACAGCTTTTAGAAGACTGTGTCATACCTAGCAACGGGGTCAACCACACCTCCTCACTAAGATAAACGTTTCTGTCCCCTCCTTGCTCAGAGTTGCTCTCAGAAACTTCCTGAATCACTCTTAAGCTAAGATTCCTTGCTAGGAATTTTTAGGCTAAGTTAGGAGCTCTCTCAGAGGACTCTGAGAATCTTTGTGAATATGGGCCCAGAAGTTTAATTGAGTGTGGAAATGTTTGCAGTAGGTCCGGGAGTTTATCTCTGATTTTTGTGATGGTGGCTCCTGGAAAACAGTGGTTGGTGGAATTAAAAAAGCGAATGTTCCTGGTTATGGAGTCACCCACTATGGCGGTAGTTGGGGGGAACAAGGGACGTGGATGAGGAGGCGAGCACCACTGCTCTGTGGGGACTGTTGGCAGAGGTATGTAGAGGGTGTGGAAAAAGCTCCTATGAAAAGTAAATTAAAAAACTGACACCCCCTTATTTTTTTATAAATCAGAAAACACTAAATGGCTATTATAAATTAGTCTCAGATACACTTGGTGTGAATGTAGTCATTTTATTTTGTAACAGCAGGTGTTGCTGTGAGACCAGGTTCGGTAGGAAACAACCAACTTAAGCCGTTCTGGGTGAGGTGGCGTCAGTATAAAATGGCGACAAGTTGGATAAACACTGATACGTTCGTGTCTGTATCTTACTGCTCCACAGGTACTGGAAATACGACCGATAGGTTACTTAAATATCCAGCCGTATTTTGTGGGCGAGATAAGTGCTTAATGACCGAGTTTTGCCGTATGTTTTGGTGTCGAGTGTATGTGCTAAGCAAGCATCTATTGTTTACACTGCTTGTTTCAACATGACTAAAATGCAGCAGTTAAAAGGAAATATGTTGTTTTACTCAGGTTTTGTAGCTAAACTTAATGGGACTGCACCGGGACCCCTGGTCAGGTCCTCGATCTCCTCCTCCCGACGGAAGATCGTGAAGGAGGCTGCCCTCAGAATGAGACGATCCGGCAGACTTCCCCACCGTGAGGGGTCGTGCAAGCCCGCAGCCACAGCCGTGCCCCCCTCTCACCCTCCGCCGGAGGGGTCATGCGAGCCTGCAGCCACACCCGTGCCCCCCTCTCACCCTCCGCCGACATCCTCCCCCACTGAGCTGAGGGGCCCGCCACCTCCTCCGTGTCCTCTGTTCCCCCCAACTACTGTCATAGTGGGTGACTCTGATTTTTCAATACCACCACTCACTGCTTTCAAGGAGCCACTGTCTTAAATATCATCAGCAAACTGATGCGTTATCCTGCATGTTGGAACAGTGCTCTCTCCTCCTTCTTCTACAAAGCCCTTTGTGAGTTCTGCGAATACTGCCTCCTGTATCGACCCCTGGCGGATTAACTGCGCCTGACGAGCACCACTGTGCAGTACAGTATAGCTGTAAAATTCACACCTCTGGCTCCCCCCATGGCCTGGCGGGCTTATTGCACCTCAGCTACCCATTCCTATTCCTGTCCATATTAATAACTCTACTGTTCGTCTTCCTCGCCATACTGACAGACCTAGAGGGGTTACAAAGGATAATCTATTAAATATTTCTGCCAACTCCACCACTCACTCTTCTACTCTCAACACGTTTTCTCCTGACCACATGCACATTCATTTCGGTTTCATCAACATTAGATCAATCAATAACAAGGCTCTTCTTATTAATGACATGATTGTTGACCATGGCACGGACATAATGGGGTTATGTGAAACCTGGCTGAAACCAAATGAATTTCTTCCCCTTGAAGCCCCCCCCCCAGTTATTCCAATTCACATATTGCCAGATCATCGAAATCTGGTGGGGGTGTCGGCCTAATTTTCAACTCAAGTTTAGGTCTCTCACACAATCATAGACATAAATTGTCATCCTGTGAAATTCTCACCATGCGCCCCTCTGCTACAGCTGGCCATGGTTCCTTCTACTCAGTCATGTTATATCGCCCACCAGGACCTTATTCTACTTTTATGGTTGAGTTTTCTGATTTTCTATCTGACCTCATAACCCACACAGATAACATCATAATTTTTGGCAACTTTAACATACATGTTAACTGTAAAACCGATCCACTCACCAAAGCCTTTACTTCCCTAACTGACACTTTTGGTTTTGCTCAGCTGGTCCATGAACAAATGCACTCCAATGGTAACACACTAGACCTTGTACTCACCCATGGTATTAACATCTCTGACCTGTCAGTTTTGTCATATCCTCCAACACTTTCTGATCATTACCTTATTAAATTTAGAGCTGACCTGCCCCATTGGCGGTCAAACCATACTGATACTTTTAGCAGCCGCCGTATTGACTCCACCATCTCCAAACTCGCTGGTCTGCTCCCGCACTTTCTTGCTACTCTGCCAGAGCAATCTGCATCTCTTGATGACCTCACAAATGATTTTAATTCAATCTTAAGTGCCACGCTTGATTCCATTGCGCCCCTGCACACAAAAACACGTCGCTCCAAAAAACACTCGTCCTGGTTCACTGACACCACACGTGCACAAAAACGCGTATGCAGAAAGCTAGAACGTAAATGGCGCTCATCTAAGCTTGAGGTTTTCCGATTAGCTTGGAGTGACAGCCTTCAGGATTACAAACGTAAGTTCTCTGCTGCTAGAGCCTCTTATCTGTCAACTCTTAACACAAATAAAAATAACCCAAAATTCCTGTTCAACACTGTTGCAAACCTTACTCGCCAACCCTCTTCTGATACTAACTCTCCATTTACAGCTAATGATTTTCTTGATTTCTTTAATGGCAAAATCTCCCGTATTAGAGATGAAATTAGCAGCCATCTACTCAATAAGTGTGTAAACCCATCCCCTAGCCCGGCTTTAAGAATCTTAAATGAGACTATGCCACTCTCGCACTTTGAGACCATCTCTTTAGATGCGTTTTCTAAATTAGTACTCTCATCTAAACCTACAACCTGTTCATTTGACCCTCTCCCGGCAAAACTAGTTAAAGAACTCCTTCCGATTCTAGGCACCCCGCTACTCAACATTATTAACAGGTTCCTCTCTTCTGGCATTGTCCCCACTTCTTTCAAATCAGCTGTTATCAAACCACTACTCAAAAAAACTACTCTTGATCCTGAAATTCTGAACAACTTCAGACCAATCTCAAATCTCCCTTTCATCTCCAAAGTCCTTGAAAAAATAGTCTGCAGTCAACTTACCGATCACCTTTCATGCAATAGCCTCCTCGTTCCTTTTCAATCTGGTTTCAAATCACTACATAGCACTGAGACTGCCCTCACAAAAGTAACCAATGACCTTCTCCTTGCATCAGACTCCAATTCTTCTTCACTTCTCATTCTCCTGGATTTAAGTGCAGCTTTTGATACGATCGATCATAACATTCTGCTAGATCGTCTGTCCAATCACATAGGCATCTGTTGGGAATCAACATATATTTACCTCACACGATGGCACCAAATATGTTGGGAATCAACATATATTTGCCTCACACGGTGGCACCAAATATGTTGGGGTCAACACCTTAGGCTTCACATGGAGGCACCAAATATGTTTGGGTAAAATTGGCTATCGGAAATAATTAGTAATTATGATTAATAATTAATAATTATATTAAATAATGTGACTTAATTAACATTAAATCACCTCATGGGGCACCATTCCCATAAAGGGAAAAATGATAGCCAGTTAAAGATATCAGTCTCATAAAATAGGCTAAACTATTAATTTGGAGTTCGATTAATAATTAAATCAATGACAACAACCAAAATTAACAGTAACGCCTGAAGGATTTCGGAGTTCTTGACACAGCAGAGGTTGAATATTCATTCACTCTTGTGCAACATTAAACAGACAGCAGACATGATTCCAAAGAATTATATTTATTCACAAATTAGCAAAGCAAACCAAAACACACAAATTCTAACTATATACAAGCTTGGTGTGTATATGTGTGTGTGTGTGTGTGAGAGAGAAAAGTGAAAGACAAAAGCGGGTGTGATGATCAAGTAGCTGTTTGGCCTACAAAACAGAATGGCTGACAACAGAGAACTACCAAAATGGCAGAATCAAGGCTGCTTCAGTTTGGGGGAGGTGGTTGTCTGACCGTGTGGTCAGGACAAAGACAAAGGAAAAGAAGCAGGAATTTTGAAATGACTGTTTGGATGTAGCTCTGTTGAAAGCCTGTTTGCAAACGGTCTGGATTAGTGCAGAGATTGTTTAGTTGCATGCAAGAATCTGTGAACAGTATTAGCAAACTAAACACTTAGCTTTGGCGAAGCCAACTAATCAATGACCTGACTACAATCTATCACAAAAATACTCAGTACATACAACAAGTCAAACAGTCTTGCTTAGCCTGTAAAGCTGTGATAAGCTATGCCCAGTTGTTAATAATAATAATAATAATAATAATAATAATAATAATAAATCAATTTTATATAGCACCTTTCAAGAAACCCAAGGTCGCTTCACAATTGCAAACAACCACAAAATCACACAGACAACCACAAAATCACATGACATGAACAAACAGAAAACACAACTAGCTGGCGAAAGTTACATTACCGATCCTTGAGTGGATGGGGAAAGAGTCACTTGGTGGTGTACTGCTGTTAGCCGGCAGAAGAAGGCTGGGAAGATGGTTCCAGGTGAAGTCTTTGTTGGGTCCTTTGTTCCAAAGGTTCTGATCCAAGGAAGCCAGTCGCTCGGGGTCCTTGCAGAGTTAGACGCTGGGTGCTAACTCACTTAGTTCCTTGTTGCTGGAAAGCTAGTTTGCAAACCTTGTGTTTGCCAGAGAGTCTGTGATCAGTTGCCCTCCCTTTAGTGGTTTGGGCTATGGAGCAGGGGTTCGGGCCTCTGCTGTCCAGGCCCAACCGGAAAGAGATGGTAGCTGTTCAACAGCTGGAGCAAGAAGAGCTGGTGCAAGAAGAGAAAGAAAGCTTGGAGGGAGCAGACCTTGTACCGATGCCTGTGACATCACAGAGTCACATGTCACTGTAAAAGGTCTTGTCTAATCAAGTTTTGGGACTTGAGTCTCACTGAGGTGTGATGCGAGACCTCCTGTGGAGATGGGTGTCACCTAGCTCTCTTTGTTTGAAGACAAAGAGCATGCAGAGAAAAAAGCCTTGAAAACAGTGATGATTTTACCAAATGATAAATCATCTGTGGTCCTGTGAATCCCAACACATCCATGGTACTGCACTTTCCTGGTTACAATCCTATCTGAGTGACAGAAAGCACTGTGTCTCATATAAAAACACTACATCCATATCCCCCTTAGTGCAGTTTGGCGTACCACAGGGATCTGTCCTGGGTCCCTTACTTTTTTGTATATACTTACTGCCCCTTGGTGACATATTCCGTAGATTTGGCAGTAACTACCATTGTTATGCCGATGACACACAAATTTACATTCCACTTACACCCCACAATCAATCCCAACTTACAAATATTGAATCTTGCTTAGCTGCTGTTAATCACTGGATGTCACAAATTTTTTTACGACTGAATGCCAACAAAACCGAACTTCTAATCATAGGCCTGAGCACCCAACTACCACTCCTCACTGACCTTAGTTTAAACATCGACAATTGTGTTGTCACCCCAAACTCAACAGTTAAAAACCTTGGTGTGACTTTTGATTCATCTGTCTTTTGATGCTCACATCAGGGAAATCACTCAGATAGCATTTTTCCAGCTACGCAACATCTCAAAGATCCATCCCCTGCTAAACACCTCAGATGCAGAAATCTTAGTTCACGCCTTTGTTTCATCTAGACTAGATTACTGCAATATCCTTTTCTCTGGCCTACCACACTGCAGCACAAACAAATTATAACTTGTTCAAAATGCAGCAACCAGGATACTAACCAAAACCAGGAAATATGATCATATAACCCCAGCTTTAATCACTCTTCACTGGCTCCCTATCCAGTCCAGATCAGACTTCAAGCTGCTTTTACTCACCTACAAATCTCTGCATGGCCTAGCACTCCCATTCTTATCTGAACTAATCATTCCATACGTTCCAACACATGCTCTCCGCTCACAGAATGGTAACTACCTCACAGTCCCCAAAGTTAACAAAAAATCAGCAGGTGGTAGAGCATTTTCCCACCGTGCCCCACTTCTCTGGAACCGGCTCCCCCAATCAGTAAGGTATGCAGAATCCGTTGACATCTTTAAATTGAGACTAAAAACCTACTTATTTTCCCAAGCATATGGTACAACTTGATAGCACTTTTTTATTTATTTTAATTGTTTTTGTAAATAATTGTGCTTGTTTGTAAATTGTATTTTTTATTTGTAATTTGTATTTTTCTAATGCATTTTTTTTCTATGTGAACTGTAAAGTGTTTCGAGACCATGTTTATGGTGATTTTACACTTTAAATAAAGCTGAATTGAATTGAATTGAATAACAGAAGATACAGAAGACAGTATCAGTTATGTTTATTTTTGACAGAAATATGTTAACAGTGATGATGTCAGAATAAAATGGCGACAAGTTGGATAAACACTGATATGTTTGTGTCTGTTTCTTACTGCTCCACAGCCATTCAGGACTGTGCAGCAAAATAGCTACTGGCCCAAGCACCCCTAGACTTGAGGCCGCTAACATATACAGTACTTTACACGCAGCCCCCATGATAAATTCTTTAAGCTTAGCCTACCTAAAATGTGACACACTATCATATTTATTTCTAAGGCATCATCGTACAGAATAACATGGATGGTCATATTAACGTGCATGTGGTCTGAAAATAATGAATAAAACCCTTCTCAAGAATCCTGCTGTCTGTGATTTTTTTGTTAAGGAACTAATTGTAAAGATGATGATGAAGTAAAAAAAGACTACTCATTATGTGTCACTTTACTTTAGGACATAAAAAGGTTAACTAATGGACAGGTTATTGAGTAATGATTCCTTACTGATGAAGTAATTAGTTCACTAATCATTAAGTTGTGATTAACTCCTCTATGAAATTTGATCATGAGTTAATGAAGAACTGACCATTGACTAATAGTTAGTTCATCATTAGTTCCTCATTGGTTCCTCAGTAACTACTCTAATTTTTATACCTTAGTTCCTCAGTAACTACTCATTAGTTCCTCATTAGTTCCTCAGTAACTACTCTAATTTTGTGTAGCTTAGTTCCTCAGTAACTACTCATTAGTTCCTCAGTAATTACTCTAATTTTGTGTACCTTAGTTCCTCAGTAACTACTCATTAGTTCCTCATTCGTTCCTCATTAGTTCCTCAGTAACTACTCTAAATTTGTGTACCTTAGTTCCTCAGTAACTACTCATTAGTTCCTCATTAGTTCCTCAGTAACTACTCTAATTTTGTGTACCTTATTGTAAAGTGTTACCCAAGTAGCAATAGAACAAACTATGAGTGAGTGATTATTGAACAAAAAAATAGTGGTATAATAAAAATGTAAATAAAAAAGTTATAATTATAAATAGAATTAAAAGATGTGAATCACAGCAATAAATATGAATGACAACTAATTATACATGTCAGAATATGGAAACGTTTTTTTTTTTATATTACTGCATTGTCATGTGAGAAAACTGATTTTAAAGGCCTAATTTTCACTTGTACAGTCACTCACATCCAAACAAAGCCATGTCCACATGGAGACGAGATTAGGTGTATCCGCAAAGGTTTTTTATCGTAGAGATCTTTCGTAAACACGGAACCAGCGTTTTAGGAACCCAAATACGCCAACTTTTGAAACCGGGTCCCAGAGTGAAAAAATCTGAAGATGCCACCATCCATATTTACAACACAGTACAGCTCTTTTCTGAAGCGATGACGCCATAACCCCACCTCTCCCTTAACCCGCATGCGCTAAAGGCACCACAACAACAATGGCTGACTACGCAGTGGTTGCGTTAGTGCTGCAGAAGCTACTGACCCTTATAGCATTTTTGCAGCAAAATCTCCTCCTTCTATACAACCAGCAACAGGTGGAAATGGAGAACAGCGTCAGCATGCACATGTTTTTAAATCCGTGGATAAGAATGAGAAGGGCAACCAGGAGACCAGGAACAACCAGCAATTGTTGGGACAACTTTGTTAATGGCATTGTCGTGGATGCTGAATGGCGGGAGAACTTTCGCATGTCCAGAGCCTCTGTCGTCACCCTGACCGAAGAACTGCGCCCATATATCTAAGGACAAACAACAAACATGAGGGCACCAATTGATCCACTGAAAAGGGTTGCTCTAACACTTTATTATTTGAGTGAAGAGGGAAGGCTGAGGAAGACTACTAATGCCTTTGGTGTGTCGCATTAGGCGGTGTCTGTCATTGTTCCGGAGATATGCAAGTAAAACCTCTCTGTTTTGCTCTCTTGTACCATTGTATCTGCTTGGCCTGCCACATCTACTCTGGGTACTTATGTTAGCTAGTGTTAGCTAGCTAGTGAAATGATATGAACTAGCTAGCTATTTGCAGTAGATACATGCTTTAGATAGCTAGCTAGCTACCTAGCTAACCCGCATAGGCCGTTCACCTTGGTCGTTTAGCACCACAGACACTAACGTTACACGTCTGTGGTTCAGCTAACATCAGCTAGGCTATAAGCCGCAAAACGAGTTGTGGTAAAGCTGGAAACATCCACAGAAGAAGGCAAAATATTAAGATTGATCTTGGGATTTTATACATCTAACTAACGTACGAATGTTCATACATCCACGCTTATAGATATATTCAAATGAAAGTAGGGTTGTCTATTTGGCAGGGCCCTGAGTAGATGTGGCAGGCCGAGCAGATTGTACACACAAAAATAAAATTATTCATCTCAACTCAATGGACTATATCAACAGAAAAGGAAAATATTCCCCTTAATGTACAGGCTGTCTGCAGTTACAAGTACTGATTCATGGATGTCGTGTTTAAGTGGCCTGGGAGTGTGCATGATGCACGGGTGTTTGCTAATTCAAATCTAAACTTGTACTGAAAGACTGGAAAAATCCCTGCTTTGAAAAAACAGATTTTGGACAATGAGAAGGCCATACCAATTTTTCTTCTTGGTGACCCTGCCTACCTGCTGCTGCCTTACCTGATAAAAGAATATTCAAATGGTGGCTCCACACCTCAGGAACAATACTTTGGGCTGTGTTTGTGTAGGGCATGTATGGTCATTGAGTGTGCTTTTGGTCGGCTTAAGGCCAGATTTGCTGCACTTAGAAGGCCTATAGACATCAACTTGGATGACCTGTCCCATGTCATTTACTCCTGCTTTGTCCTCCATAATTTTTGTGAGGCCAGTAAGGAGGCTGTGGATGATCACTCTGTGATGGGAACAATCCCAGGTGAAAATGACTCACAGCCACCCACACATTGCAATAGATATGTCACTGACTGCAATGAGGGGGAGGGAAAGAGAGTGAGGAGAGTGCTCATAGAGTACCTTGACCCTTCAAGACTGACTTAAAAGTTGAGTGTTTTTTCTTTTGTATTAAGATCTGATAATGAATAGATAATCAGATCAATAGTCTCTCCAGAGACTCTTGCTCCCCAGAGACAGCCTGCAACCAGCCCATGGGTGATGCACACGCACACACACACTCTATCTCTCTCACTCAATCACTCACACAGACAGCCCCTGGAGTTTGCAGACACTAACCAAGTGGAGTTCACCGTTAGCACGGACAGCTGGGTGGTCATCAGCACACTCAGGTGAGCACTGGTCTTTCTTTGACTTCTGTATGTCTGTATTGGTCTTGTGGAGCCAGTCAGGTTGAACTGTTGTCTGTGTCATGCAGGATGGAGAAGGTCCAACTGCCTGACATGGACTCCTATCACTGTGCTGTGATGTCTGAGGGTTGAGAGACTCTATCCAAGGGAGAAAACATCCAGCTGGAGGGTGAGTGGGCTGCATTGACACTACACACACACACACACGCACACACACTCTCACACTATCTCTCACTCACTCACACACACCCCCTCCCCCACCCCCCACCCCCCTTCCCTAACCTCCAGGCTTCTCTGCAGAATGTCCTGCAAGGAGCACTACCTGGACTAAAGCTGCCTGTCCTCCTACTGTACATCAAGACCAAGCCCCCCCAGCCCTGCATCTCTGGCAGACAGCATCAACCATCACAGCCCCAGCACTTCCTCCCACTGACTCCTCGGGCTCCTACTCCACCATGAACGGCATCCTCTGCTTTATTTTTATACATGTTTGTGAACTCTTGTCATCTATAAATAACTTGTTCTGAATTCTGAAGAATAGATTGTGGCTATGTGATACAGGAGATACTGAGGGGAAAAGCTTTTCAAGTGAAAATGGCTGCTGGCAAAGTAGAAACATTTTGTCCACTATCAAACAACCACCCATGCCTGTACAGTATTTGCAATTGCAACATTTTGCACTTTAATATTTGCACCAAAAAAGACATTTTTCTCACATTTTAAACACCTTTTGTTAGCAAAAAAATGCTTGTTATTTTGCTTATGACATTTTCAAAGTTGCGAGTACAACCAATGTACAAAGTGTGACATGGAAAAATAAAACAAAAGGCTGCAACCACTTCCAGACCTCTTTCTTAGAAAATAAGGTGCAACAAATAATAGGTGTGCAAATGTATCACATTAATCTGTCATAAAGGACAGTTAAACATCAAGAACAAGAAGAAAGAAGTGTCCAACGCAACCAAGTGAACTAAGCTCTGTGCTTTCTCACTCGTCTTCAAACAGTGCTTGTGTGTATGAAAATGAGGATTTTGTTGAGTTTGCTGCTGTGGGGTGTCATGTATTGGTGTGTATCCTCCAGAGTGGTTTGTTGTTCGCATAGGTGTGCGAATAAAGGTTGGTGTAGTGGGATGAGGGCTCAAATTCATGAATGCTGGTGAGTGTCCCTGGAATTGACCATATCCACCACTGCTACTGTGGGGGTGTGCAACTTGAGTAGTAAGTACTCCATCCTAAGTAAGTAGTAATTGCCTGAACAGGGAAAAGCCACCCTGAATAGTGTTTGTAATGTTGGCAATGTTTGTATTTATCTGTTGCATGTTGTCTGCGTTGCGCCTGGTCGATTCCTCCATTAGCTCCAACATCCTCTTTTTTTATTTGTATGTCTTCCTGTGCTGCATGGTCAGCTGGAGGTTTTCTCTTTAGCCTGTCATCACTTCTGTGACTGTTCAGCTTTGCCTTAAATAAAACAGTGCAAAATCACGTTATTATTTCACAAAACAAGACCAAGGTATGTTTGTAAGGCACTATTTTGGTCAGAATGTCCCTGTCAGTTAACTGTCCTCACATTAAAATGTACTGTATCATAGCATACAGTAAGCCTGCTTAAAATCATGAACCTACATACCTGGAACATATCTCTGCACTACTTGACAACAGCAGGTGTCAGAGTCAGACTTTTACTGGATTCGGTGGTGTGTGGGGAATCGCTAGCAAACTCCGAAGTCGGAGAAGAACTTTGTCTGGAAGATGATTCTTCCAGGTCCCGTCTCGAAGCCAGCGTCGATGGAGTGCGTAGCATGCGATCCACCCCAGACCTCTTCACACAGCTCGAAGAACAAGAGCACCACACGTCCTTGGCCACTCAGACGACCAGTGTCCACCGCCTGCCTGTATTTGCCTCAGATGTTCTTTATCTTGGCGGTGACCTGGGCTTTAGTTATGGTGTTAACGTCGTGGGGAGATCCTTGTTTGTCGGGTGCCTGGGATACTGCGCTGGAAATGCAACCATTATATCACTTTATTTGGACTAGCAGGACTCCCAGTCAACCCTTCCTGCAGTTTTGTAGTTTTGTAATCAAGTGTGACCCTAAGTAGCAGCTCTACCTTGTCGTCAGTCCATACAAAGTGGGCTCCTCTGGCATTTGTATTTTCCGCCATCTTCTTCTTCGTGTTTGTTTACATTGCACGAGTTTAATGCGCATGCGCCATTTCTTATTCTCTGTTTTTGGTGTACTTTGTGGCAGCACTGCAGTGCCACTTACAGGCCTTGCATATATATATGCACTACAGCATTTTCAGTGACGTCATGTTTACGTACACATATCTTGAGATGATTCTGTGTTTATGGAAAACTTTTAAAAAACGAAATCGGTTCCGTCTCTGTGGGGATATGGCCTGAGGCTCCTCTTGTCTGGCTTGACCTAGGTCGTTGCCGTGGAAACTCAACTTCAGAGGAGCTTCAATTAAGGCTTTAGCTTACTGTTCCTAGTTAAGATGTGAGACTGGTGTCACTGTAACCATGAAGAAAAGAAAAAACTAACTAGAACTTATTGTGTACTGTTAGTTTTCAAACTCAGTGAGTGCAAAAAAATACAAAAAAACAACTGTAAGCTTTTACTACATGGGCTGCTTGATCAATTGAGTTAGACGCTGAACTAAATATGATTTCATATTAGGCAGTTCAGTTTTATTTCTTTACCTGAAAATGCATTGAAATGCAAATTGTATGCTTGACTTACAATTAAACTGCACTTCTATATCACAATTTTGTTTTCTTGAGGGTTGTTTTCTTCTGAGAGTAGTCACCTGCAGGACTCAACCATTACAAGGGAGGGGTAAGTAGACCAGTTAAAAAACCCTCATTCTAAACAGCGTTCATTTACGATAGCTTACTCGGGAGGACACTTAAAATATCATGATTTATAAACGTGTTTACTTTTACAAACGTGTTTGTGAGAGTGGGTGCTCTGTCTGTATGATGTTGGACTAAGAGTCTCATCCTACTCTCTAATGTGCTATGTGTGAGCTCAGTCCTGCGTGTTCTTTAATGAAGCAATAGGAGAAGATATTCGGTTTCAGTTAATGTAGTTTATTAAGCAGTAAAGGAATAAAATTACAGAGCTCTGGGTCTCAACTTCACGTCCCTGACGAACAACAAAGGTGTGTCAGTTCACGAAGTCTGACCTCCTGTCCTTTCCCTGACCCAGTATATTTGAGCGTAACAGAGTGTCATTGTGCACGCAAGGCGTTGTCCTCTTCTCATTGGCAGTTCCACTTCCTCCTTCACCACACCACGCCCCTGCCTCGTGTTAATCTGACTCCTTCCCGCTGGCGGTGGGGGCGTGGTTCCTGTTTTGAAAGACGAGAACAACACAACTCCCTACACGTGCTGTACCTTACTATCTGTATATCACTTTCTATTCTTTTTACCATATATGAAACTAATTATCTAAGCATTGCGGTATGTGCTCCTCAGACTTCATGTCTCTTCCTCTCCTGTACTTCTCCACTTCTGCAAAGCAAACACATTCAGATCAGCTGAAGTCATCTCAGTATTCTCATTGTTCACACATCTAAAACTTATATAGTGAAACACAACTTATAGTAAAACACATAAAATC
This sequence comes from Epinephelus lanceolatus, assembly GCF_041903045.1. NCBI lineage: Eukaryota > Metazoa > Chordata > Actinopteri > Perciformes > Serranidae > Epinephelus > Epinephelus lanceolatus. Next base: position 2,964,610 of record NC_135740.1, read on the forward strand.
ATTCTATTCCCAACAATGAGGATGTCTCATAACTACAGGTGTGGCATGATGATTGGCTGGAGGTGTGGGTTCTGTCTGGTGGAGTGTTGAGCACTGATTGGCTCCTCAACTACCATCAGCTGTTCAAACCCTCGGCTTGCCAACAAGCTGGTTGACAGTCGTCTGACAGCAGCAGAGTTGTGTCCTCGGCCTCCAAACCATTGTTACTGTATCCATGTTAAACCTGACAGTTTTTCTTCTTTAGCAATTGTTTGTGCCTCCTGTGTGTTATCTTAGTGAGTTTTTGCTTTTGTGCTTGAGCTTTTAGTAGCCTAATTCATTTTAAGTTATTTACATGTATTATTTTTAAATTAACTTTGAAGCTGTGGGGGTATCTTTTATATTGTATATTTTTCTCCTGTTTCAGATGTATCCTAGGGAGCCAGTAAGTGTCTTTTTGTTTTTTATTTTCAGTAGGTGTATTGCCTTTAAGGCATATATTTTTTGTAAGACTTTTATTTTGAAGTGCATTGTCAGACTTGAGAGCAGACTACTTCCTGTTAGTTTGTGTTCATTTTGAAACCAGTTCTCTCCACTTCTATCCATGATGTAGACACCACAGAGGCAATGTCTTTAGTAGCATAATTCATAGCTACGCTTATAAGTTAAAGGGCCAGTGTGTAATATTTGGCATGGTTTATTGTCAATCTGAATCTGAATCTGAATCTGAATATTCTACCCATTAATATGTTTATATAAGTGTATAATCGCTATAAAATAAAATTTGTTTGTTTTTCGTAGCCTTATAATTATGCTTTTATATATATATACATATATATATATATATATATATATATATATATATATATATATATATATATATATAGCAAGGGCCTTGCTTTATAGAGGTCGCCATCTTACAGCAGACCGAGCGGACAATCCAGCCAGCCAGAGAACGCGTTTTGCGTGTATAAATAAACCAACAAAGACAGCGGAAGGAAGGAAGGAAGGAGGAAGAAACAGCAAAGAGTGTTAGTAGTTCGTCAATAGAGAGTAGTGAAAAGTTTTTTTAGTTATAAAGTTTGCGAATGGACCACACTTACCACGCAACAGGAGAGAACGAACCCGAACCGTCATCTGCGAGGAAAAAAAGACGCAGCTTCACTCCTTGTGATGCACTCTCTGTGGTGCTTTCCCTCCTGATGATATATCTCCCCAACAATGGCAGCAGTAGCACCGAATCCCATTCTGTGCATTCAGCCTCTTTTCCTGCCCGCTCACCATCAAACACATGGAGTTCCTCATCTGTATGCTCCGGCTCAAACAGGTATGGCTCTGGGTCTGTGTCCGCTACAAGAAACTCTTCAAAATCGTGTTCAAAGTCGTCCATTGCAGCTACTATAGTACTGAGATATTGTTAGGCTAAATAAACAGCTGAGCTCTGTTTACAGGCTACGCTGTCGGTCAGTGTGCGGGCTGGAGATTGGTGGAACAGAGAGGGGAGGGGGTCCCCACTCAGAATGGTAAACGAGTATGTGTGTATGAAGTGTGTGTTATGCTAGAAGAGTCAGAGTTTGGGACGGAGTCTTTTACCCCCTGGAGTGTTACCGGAGTTTTTGGAGTGCTCAAATAAACTGGCCTTTTTCCCGAACGCTCCTCTGGTTTCCTGCTCGTGAGTGATTCATTACAATATCGTAACATGGTTTAGATTTCTAAATGAACATTCACCTCGTGGCTAGATAGACCTACTCCTGAAAAACTCGTGCGCAAGGCTTTTTGTCCCTACGAGGCCACTGTCATTTACCCGACGGGAGGGGTGAGCGAGTGAGCCCTGCAATCTAGAATTTGACCACTGATGTCACTGTTTTCAACCCATTTTACACACTGGCCCTTTAATGTTGAGAAGATATTTACATTGAAAAAACATTTCATTGTAGTTAATAAGATCGTTTATTTACACATATTTACATGGAGAAATGTTAGCATGTTAGCAACAGAATGGTGAGTTTGTTTGTATTCTGTTCTTATTGCAGTTTTCACTCTGTAAGATGATGAAAGAGCCTCACTAAACTTCAGCTAAAGTTTAAAACGTCTCAGAGCATCATTTTATGTGCAGTTCATACATTGCAGTGAAGACAACACAGTAGGTGTAGCTAGTATTTTTAGGGTTAGATAGTTGTGTCTGCTCCACTGCAGTGTGTCACTCTGGATAGTCAAAGGTAAGTCCTTTAAGTTGTGAAGAAGACCTAATTTTTCTTCAAGTGTAATGTATGTTCCATTTTTAAGGTGGTGCACCTGTTAGGAAGAAATAAACTCCAGCATTTACTTGTACTGTTCCTTCCAATACTTAATCACATTTAATATAATAAAATTACTTCTGATACCTAAGTACAGTAAATATAAGATACTTAAAGACTTTTACTCAAGTAATAGTCTAATAGGTGACTTTCACTTCTACCAAAGTCATTTTCTGGTAAAATATCTGTACTCTGACTCAAGTATGACTTTTAGGTACTTCATCCACCAGTGTGCCATTTTATCCTGTGGCCTGTCTTGCCTGTTCTTAGACATTGTGATTAAAAAAATAGAAATGCAATAAAAGTTTTGTTTATCAAAACAAAATGTTGTTGTATATTGAGGGTTATTGTGTTGTGCGCATTGTTTTCTTTTCTCAAAATGCTTCAGAAAGTCCAGTTTCAAGTAATGAAAGATGGCAAACTACACACGAATCTGCCAGTTTGTATATATGTTGTCTCTCAATCATTACTGCCATTACTGTGTTGGCAGAGTGGAACGGAACACATTTACACTGACAGTGAAAGCACTGATGGTTGGCCTAATCACAGTCAGCACTCACCCTCTCAGCTCTGAGCCCTGACCTCAACTCCATCCAACGCCTGTGGGATGAACTGGAACGCCAACTGCTAGCCAGACCTTATCACCCAACATCAGTGTTGTGTGACCTCAGTAGTGCTCTTGTCTCTGAGCAATTCAGAGCAAATCCCTGCAGCCAGCTTTTAACATCTGGCGGAAAGCCTGAAACCAGAAGAGTGGAGGCTGTTGTAGCAGCAAATGAATGCCCATGTTTTGTAATAAGATATTCAGCAATAACACATGGGTATGATGTCCAGAACGTTGGGCCATATCACAATGTTCAAATAATGGAGAGCACTGCCCTGCTTTACTGTTGTCACCAGAGTTCGGAGTAACGCGTTATAGTAATAAATCAAGTTTTAACGCATTACCAACAGGATTTGGGGTAATATTATTACATTTACAATGTCAAGTAACGCGTTATCACCCAAAATAAACTGTTTATTCTTTTCATGTTTTCATTCATCCACACTGATCCACACTGCTCTACTTCCACCAGTGTGCCACCAGAAAAAATATCATCCGGTTATTGTGTCTTATCATGTCATTACAGACTTTTTACACGATTACACGCCACTCAGCAACAGTTATTATACTAGATGTTTATCAGATAGTGCTGTTGCAAAATTTAAGGAAATTACTCCTTCGTCGTTAAATTTAATACCATGTTCTTCAGTAACAGAGGTTTCCCGTACTGACTTTAAACTCTCCCAAATTGATCATCTCATTGATAGCGCCGTAGGCTCGCTGCGAACAACACTCGACTCTGTAGCACCTCTTAAAAAATCCCATAAGTCAAAACAAATATCGCGAAAAATTTAAAGGAAATGGCGATTAACCAAACTGGAAGAATCTCGTTTAGTCTGGGCAGACAGTCTCAAAACATATAAGAGGGGCCCCCGCAATGCCAGAGCAAACTATTACTCAGCATTAATAGAAGAAAACAAGAACAACCCCAGGTTTCTTTTCAGCACTGTAGCCAGGCTGACTGAGAGTCAAAGCTGTATTGAGCCTTGTATTCCTTTAGCCCTTAGCAGTAATGATTTTATGAGCTTTTTTAAATGATAGAATTCTAACTATTAGAGGCAAAATTCATGACCTCTTGTCCTCAGATAGTACCTATCTAACCTCAAACACAGCTGTAAGACCTAATATATATTTAGAGACCTTCTCCCTGATTTCTCTTCAACAATTGACCGCAGTGATTTCTTCATCTAAATCATCAATGTGTCTCTTAGACCCCATCCCAACTAGGCTACTTAAGGAAGTCTTACCTTTAGTTAACACTCACTTATTAGACATGATGAATATATATTTATTAACAGGCTATGTACCACAGTCTTTTAAGGTAAAAAAGCCCACCCTGGATCCAGAGGTGTTAGCCAACTATAGACCAATATCTAATCTTCCCTTTCTTTCAAAGATCCTTGAGAAAGTAGTCGCAAACTAGCTGTGTGATTTTCTCCATGATAATAATTTATTTGAGGAATTTCAGTCAGGATTTAGAGTGCATCATAGCACTGAAACAGCACTAGTTAAAATTACAAATGACCTTCTGATTGCTTCAGACAAAGGACTCGTCTCTGTACTTGTTTTATTAGATCTTAGTGTGGCATTTGACACTATTGACCATCAAATTCTGCTACAGAGACTGAACATTTAAACGTGCAATATGTAATTTTCTGCCGCTAGGGGTCTCAAACCAAAACAATAACAGAAGTAGCGTGGGATCATGGGAGTTGTAGTTATATAACAGAAACAGATCTAACGTTCCTCTCTCCGTGTAACTGAAACTGACCGTGGCAGTTTTTTTGGCAGAGCGAGCTTCAGCAGCAGAGAAATGCTCATGGACGAGATATATTACTGAAGTTATATTCACTTTATGTTTCACTTTATGCAAATGGGGTCCGTCGGCCGGTGTAGCAGCCCGAGCCGATCTGGTACCTACACCGGATCGTAAAAACTCTGATCTAACTATCAGTAGTAACGTTTTACCGTGTGTGTGTGTGTGTGTGTCTGTGTGTCTGTGTTAGAGTGTGGCACGGGCCACATATCTCTGTCCGAACCTGAACCGAGTCCGTCATTATTTAATGACTAAAGCACTGAGTTTGTGTCACACAGTTGTTATGGTTACAGGCTATTTAACAGGCCGGGCGTGCTCAGCGGAGAGGGAGACCTCCGTGTTTGAGACAGGAGTGGGATGTCCGACGCTTCCAGCGAGAGGAGAGGGAGAAATATAACAAAATAAGATAAAATAGGAGACACCTGTCTCCCTCTTTTATTTAATTTTCAGTGTTTAATCATGGTGGAGGTGGGCGGCGGGAGGTCCGAGACTTCCAGCGAAAAATCAGACACCGCCCACCCGTTAGATCCAATACTGAGTATCTGTACCATAATAATATAACGTTACATTGTTATACACAGTAATCAACTGGATAACTGTGTTACAAAATGCTGTGTAACTGTTAATGACAGTCATAACCAGTGTGGCAATTACATAAGCACAAAACGATTGCAATAAACCATTGTACATACACTCTTAACAAGAATGTGTCAATATTAACACAGTATGTGTTGAATTTCTACACATCAATGAGTTGAATTTGGGACAACACGTGTTATGTTAATTTTGACACATTCAGTGTGTTAATATATCAACACAGTGACTGTGTCACATAGATTAACACAGAGATGTGTATAATGTGTAAGTACTAACACATTCATGTGTTGCTACATAAAATTTATATTAACACATTCATGTGTTACTCAAAATTACACAGTGATCGGACACAAGCTTGTGTTACTCTAAACAAATGGCAGAATACAATTAATAAAAAGGAAAATGCCACTTGGAATCATTTTGAAAAATTATTTATTTCAAGAAATATTTTTTAAACATTTTAAAACATTTAGTCAACATGTCTTGTTTCACTCATTAATCTTCAAAGTCTCTTTAAAAACCTTTTACCTAGCATTAAGACATTTGGTCAACAATTCTTTTCATTTTCATTTTAACTTCACAGAAAATAAAAAAAATAAATTAATTACAAGCTCATTTCTAGAAGATAACCAAGGGGTCCGGTGTATGAAACACTGTAAAAACAAAGGCCAATTTGGTACAATACTGTATAGGCAAATGTCTTCAGAGACCGAAAATACAAGCTTAACATGCTGAGTCGCCAACATGAAAAAACCCGCACATACAATCAGACAAGCTTCAAGACATCATTTAGACAGGCTGTCTACAGCAGCAGAGCAAAATGCTTTTACAACACACAGATAACTCACATAACTCATAACTTGTGGGGGAGTGAAGTGGCGAACAATTTGATTCAATAACACTCGTATTCACTAACCCTCGTATTCACTGATGAGCATATTATTGACCTATTTAAGTGCAATACAATGAAAACAACCGGCCAGTGCGCCTCGGACTATCTAACATACCACATCTGATCACTTGCAACAAATATGAAGGACACTCACAAGTAAGATGACTACAGAACCTCTCTTTTTTTCCCTCCCGATTCCAATGTATGGCAGCTGCCATACCTCGCCATACCTAAATGACACCTATGGTGGTGGTCCAGGGTCCGGCGGTGGTCCAGGGTCATTTCCAGAGAGTTCCATTTTAGCTGCTGCATAAGAAAAAGAAAAACGTTCCAATACAAAATTTAAGGACAAACTTAAATTTTCTACAAATGATAAATGATATTTACAAAATAATTTTATTTGGAGCATACAGGGCATAGGCACTTTGTGCGGTTCCCATTTTGACATGTCATTGCAGAAAATAATGACCAATATTATGGACCTGCATGTGTTTATATTCTATACATAATCATCACTGTTAAAATAATAAAGGCACATGGTCAAAAGCCTTAAATATTAATCATTCCTGTTTTATTTAAGGTAATTATTTCTTTATCTCATTTACTACATAACACACATTAATAATTGTGTCATTAATATTGTAATAAACTGTTTTGCTATACTGTCCTAAACTGCATTTTACTTGGTGTAATTTTGGTAACAAGCACAGTAGAACATAGGCTAACATTAGCAGCTAACATTAACGTTAGCTTACTGTTTGACAGCCCTGCTGAACAAAATGGGAAGCTTACCATATCTGGATTTTCTTAGAGATATGATTTAGCTGGTGGTTTCTACACATGTCGACTTTAACTGACTGATAAACAGTTCGATGAGATAGTTTAAATTAAACTGGTAATGGATACTTACCAAGGATCCGACAGCACCCCAGGCGAAGCAGCCTCCATCTTCCTCCCCTTTGTCTGTCTCATAGTAAAGCACATGTAAAGGGCGACCCCTTCCCGCCTCTTAAAGTAACACACCCATTGTGTTAAACTGGTTGCCGCCAATTAAAGTAACACACACATTGTGTTAAACTGTCCAGCACATTAAACGTGTTAAGCTTTCTGTGCATTTTTGTACACAACTGTGTTGAAATCCACACAAAATGTGTTACACATGTAACAACACATTTTTTGTGTCATTTTTTAACACATCTCTTCTAAGAGTGTAGTCACACCAGTGTTACCCAGACATGATGCACCACTTAGTATTTAGAAAATTTAGACTACTAAACTGAATATATAGCAAAATAAATGATTCACTCCACATAAATAAGTAAAACTAATAGCTAAAACACATAAGTCTTCTAATGTTGCAACCTATCTATTGTAAGCTGATCATGTCCTCTCTGTATCTCAAGATCTTTATACCCTGCTTTGTGTGTCTCTTGATATGAATATGTTGCAGGGAGATGGCAATAGTTCCTCACTGGAGGAAACTATGGATTTGTCAGATGAGACCTGGAGTCCCTCTCTCCATAGCGGAGGTCCATCACAGGAGAGAGCAAGAGGGAGAGGAGAGAGAGAGAGATGAATGTTACAGCAGGGACAAGCAGAGCAGCAGGAGAGAGGAGAGTCAAGAGGAAGACCAGCAGCTAGAGGGAAAGGGAGAGGGAGAGGAAGAGGAAGAGGGACGAGGGGAAGGATGTCAGCTGGAGGGAGAGGGACCGGTACAGCATTTGGAGTGTCAGAGGAGGACAGAGTGAGGGTGGAAAGGCTGCAGGAGGAGAGGAGGTCACAGACACAGGTGTAAGGAAATACTGCAAGTGTCCGAGACAGGTCAAGTTTGATGGTTTGAGTTAGATAATATCAGCCATCAGGCTTTATAATTCTTCAGTAAGTGGTAGATGAGCTGCCAGACAAGTGAATTTCCCTTTGAGGATCAATGACGTTATTCTTATCTATGATTTGTCATTTTTCAGGAGCTGATAGAGAACATGTCACAGGATGATGCCAGGGGACTTTTACAAAGGGTTATGGACAGGGAACCTGGTCTCATTTTTGATGTCCTGCAACTTGCTCATCAGAGACCAGAAGCACCAGTTGAGGGTGGGCCTCAATGGTGCCGATGCACAAGGTGCAGGTTAATGCCCACTGACATCGAAAATAAATGTTGTCGCATGGATGAGGCCAACTGTATAAGTAGGTTGCCCCACATGGCATTGTTCATTTTAGATGAACATGTGTTGCACCTCTCACGGCGATTAAGAAATGACATATACACGCTTCACGACACACAGGAGCCTGGGGATGACAACCGGGAATACCGCCACGCCGCCTACAAGAATTTTGTTTTGTGGCAGTGTGGTGCACTTGGAGCAAGAAACCAGGTTGTCATCCCGAGCTGTTGTGTGTGGAGAATCCGGGACAAATACCCTGACCCTAATGGCCAGTACACTGGTTTCATATCAGCTGTACTGTGATAACTTATTCATATCAATGTTACTGTTTGTTATCTGTACAGTTTGGAATTGTTATATTATATTTTTAATTGTTCCATAATTAGTTCACTCATTGTTCAGTTATTGTCATAGTAAGAGTAATAGAAGACAGAATCTATGTTTTTTATATACAGATCAAAATATTTATTTCTATTTAAAAAAAATGAAAATTGATTCGTACAATTTTTGATTTGCATTGAATGTGTGAAAGGTATTATTACATTTACATATAATTACATTTTTTTTACAAATAAAGAGTGATGTGTGGTTCGGATGAAAGAGGATGTTGTGCAGGTTCAGCTCTCGTCTCTGTGAGGCAAAAGACATTGCTTTCAGATGAGCAGGAATAAAAACAATTTACCATCTAAGAAGAATATTGACTAGGGAAATACCACTAGTCAATCTGACAGAACAGTATTATTATCATACTAAACTTCTGCTATTATGGGCTGATGATAGATTACTTTGCAGGAAATGTACTGTATACACCATGAATACTTGGAACACATTTAGCCATACCATACCTAGGCCTCTACTTACACTGTGTTTTCAAGGTCATTTGCGTCTTCATCCACGCTAACAGTGGACTCATTATGAACACTCAGCTTAGAGAAACTAAGAAACAAAACACCAAAAGAAAATTATAGTTTAAAACTGGGGTCTGTTTTACGGACAGGGGTGGGAAACATGCATCACATCGGCCCTATCTGACTTGTGATGCCCACACATATGGTTTATAGGCTGTATTGTAAGTAATTATAGTATGCTGAAGGAATTTATAATATAGCCTTGTGTAAATGTAAAAACAACCAATACCACATTTCCTTTAAAAATTACCACAAGTAAAAGTCACCTTTCATCAAGGACATTTTTTTCTAGGTCTTCAACTCCAGGCTCCTGGAAGCATTCATCTCTGTAAAATAAATTTCTGCCATTTGATCTGTGTGCTTATTATACGCAGCAACTTGTGACATTCTAATATTTCTGTATTTCAGACCTTTCTGATGGAGAGGGTTTGGAAAAGCAGTCCATGTCTCTTGCTGGGAGTTGAAACAGATGGTCCTCCTTTTTGGTAACTGTTGATATTGAAAAAAGGCCAAATAATTCTTTATCTGAGAATCAAAGCTTATTAAAACAATATCCTCATCTTTACAAAATCAGACATTTTTTCACATTTTGTAAAGCCAGTGTAGCAGATGTAAGTGTGTGTTCCCACAACCTAAAATGACATGAGAAGAGAGTAACATACCCTGTAAATTTCTTAGTAGATCTGTATATGAATAACATGTATAAGGCGTAACTAAGTGTTGACTGTAGTTAGTACAAATTACAGAAGCCACATAAGAAGCTTTTATAAATGCAGTTCATTTACCGGCATCAGCTCAGCATTAACGTTATAGAAAGCTATCGTTAGATGTTGTCGTTAGCCAGCCTCCACTCCACACCGCTCAGCAGCAGAGGCCGCTGGCCGGAGCGCTGGTGCCCTGGCGGGCAGCAGTGCTTGCAATACACTGGTGGAAATGATTAATACTTCGATAACATCAGCCAGATATTTGCTTACCTGTCACCCAGCTTACCAGAAAAATTTATGTGGAAAAACTACATATTATATCTTTAATTGGCCTAAAAGGTTCTGTACTAAGCTTGTTAAAATCTTATTTTTCTGATCGTTTTCAGTTTGTTCATGTTGATGATGATGATGAATCATCTCTGAACACTAAAGTTTGTTTCGGAGTCCCACAAGGTTCTGTGCTCGGACCAATTCTGTTCACTCTATACATGCTTCTCTTAGGTAACATCATTAGAAATCACTCTGTAAATTTCCATTGCTATGCGGATGATATACAATTGTATTTATCGATGAAGCCAGAAGAAACTAATCAATTAACTGAACTTCATAACTGCCTTAAAGACATAAAAACCTGGATGAGCTCCAATTTCCTGATGTTAAATTCAGACAAAAATGAAGTTATTGTTCTTGGCCCCAAACAACTCAGAGACTCTTTATCTGATGACATAGTTTCTCTGGATGGCATTGCTCTGGCCTCTAGCACTACTGTAAGAGACCTCGGAGATTTGTCTTTTAACTCCTGTTTAAAACAAACTTCACGGACTGCGTTTTTTTCATCTGCATAATATTGCGAAAATTAGGCCTATCCTGACCCGAAAAGATGCAGAAAAATTGGTCCATGCTTTTGTTACCTCTGGGCTGGATTACTGAAATTCCCTATTATCAGGTAGCTCTAATAAGTCTTTAAAAACTCTCCAGCTCATTCAAAATGCAGTGGCACGTGTACTGACAGGAACTAAGAGGCGAGAACACATTTCTCCTGTTTTAGCTTCTCTGCACTGGCTCCCTGTAAAATCCATAACTGTTTAAAATCCTACTGTTAACTTATAAAGCTCCAAATGGTCAGGCTCCGTCATATCTTAGAGAGCTCATAGTGCCATATTATCCCACCAGAATGAGAGAATGCGGGGTTACTTGTGGGTCCCTAAATTTACCAAAAGCAGATCAGGAGCCAGACCGCCAGATCAGCTATCAGGCTCCTCTCCTGTGGAATCATCTTCCTGTTGAGGTCCAGGAGGCAGACACTGTCTCCACATTTAAGACTAGACTTAAGACTTTCCTCTTTGATAAAGCTCAGGCTTGCCTTGTACCTAGTTAGGCTGATTTAGGCCTAGTCTGCCAGGGGACCTCTTGTAATACACCGGTCTCTCTCTCTCTCTCTCTCTCTCTCTCTCTCTCTCTCTCTCTCTCTTTCTCTCTCTCTCTCTCGTCCTGTTACTGCATCTTGCCACTCTGCCACATCCTGCAACTTGGCCATACTGCATGTCCCTAACTCAGTTTCTTCTACGGAGCCTTTGTGCTCCACTGTCTCGCAGGTTAACTTATATCGCAGCGGTGCCTGGATAGTGTGATGTGTGTGGTTGTGCTGCTGCCGTGGTAAATGGTAAATAGACCTGCATTTGTATAGTGCCTTTGTAGTCATCTGACCTCTCAAAGCACTTTTTACATTAGGAGTCACATTCACCCATTCACACACACATTCTGACACTGTTGGCCAAGGCTACCATACAAGGTGCCACCTGCTACTCATACTTCGACATGCAGACTGGTGGAGCCCAGGATCGAACCACTGATCTTTCCATTGGTGGACGACCCACTCTACCTCTGAGTCACAGCTGCCCCCATGGTCCTGCTGCTGCTGTTATCATTACTCATTACTATCTGTCCTGCATCTCTTTCTCTCTCTCTGTCTCATTGTGTCATACGGATTACTGTTAATTTATAATGTTGATCTGTTCTGTACGACATCTATTGCACGTCTGTCCGTCATGGAAGAGGGATCCCTCCTCAGTTGCTCTTCCTGAGGTTTTTACAGTTTTTTTTCCTTATCTGCTGCGAGGGTCCTCAGTACAGAGGGATGTCGTATGCTGTAAATCCCTGTGAGGCAAATTGTGATTTGTGATATTGGGCTTTATAAATAAAATTGATTGATTGCAGCATTGAATCGCCAAGGAAACTCATGTAGTTCAGTGCTCTGAGCCAAACAGCAAAGGTTGTGAATACTTAGTCCTGCCCCCCCTGTGTTCTGATTGGTTCAAAGTTATGCTGTGGTGGTCCCAGTCATCATATACTCCACCAATAAACATTGGTTTTGGTATTGTTTTTACGGAAATTTGAACAAACACGGAGGGAAACTGAGACTGAGCTGCATTTGCTTCCATGAAAACATTCACAAAAATAACAGGTTTGCATGACAGAGCACAGCACAAAGCAAGATCAAGATGGCAAAATGTTGGAGCATAGCCAAGGAATCATCGTTTTTTTTTTTTTTTTCCCCGAACGAGTCGCCTGCAGCGTTAAAGTGGATTCTCGTAAAGAAAAAGGGGAAAAAAGTGTTATCTATGTTCTCGAAATTTCAGTGTACTGTACTTAAAGGAATACGCCAACGATTTGGGAGTTATGCCCTTTCTCTATCATTTTCATATTGAGACAACATGATCGATATCTTTTTTGTGTCTGTACGTCCAGTGGCTGGGTCTCACAATTGAACAACACTGAACATACAATTGAAGTCTATAGGGGGTCAGTAGCCTACTCGTAAAAGTGAACAAATAAACGTTACACAAACCCTGAAGCTGGCATTTCTGCATGTGCATTTAAAATAAACATGTTTAAACATTAATTCGAAAAATGAGAGTCCTTTTTAGTCGTTTAAGAAGAAGTTTGATACATGGAACTATAGTGTGTTTACGTCCTGCGCTGTGATCCGCGGAGGGATACACTGGTGAGCAGGCACAGACATAGCCTGTAAACAAAACTCAGTTGTTTATTTATAGCCTAACGATATCTCCGGACTATAGTAGCTGCAATGGACGACTTTGAACGCGATTTTGAAGAGTTTCTTGTAGCACACACAGATCCAGAGCCATACCAATACCTCCGCTGTCAGCGAGAGCTGTTAGCGAAGTCATCTAGCAAAAGAGCTAGCAAAATTTTCCTGTGAAGATCTCTCATGTTGACTGTACCAACTGAACTGAGACAAGTTGAGTAGTGTACTATTTAAAGAGCTGATATATAGGCGCGAAATGGGCTATGGTAATGAGCACAAAATTTGAAAACATAGATTAATTATCAACCGCATAGAAATCAACCTATGGTCAACAATCACTTTTAATAGTGGAAAAAAAAGCTTATGCTTATTTTTCTTTTGCATAGATAAATGAGATATTGTTTGTTCACAACTACGATTGCAATTTACTTCCTACTTCCGGCACTGTAACACTCCGTTTCTCCCATGTTGTCAATGCTCGAGTAGGAAAACTCCAATGCCTCCATGGTCCGATGGTCAACGCAACCTCTGCCATGCTGCACGCTAGTCCGTTACTATCCATCATTTTCACCTCCATTGGAATGAATGACTTCCGATCAGCGTCAATCTGTCAATGCGTTAGGCTGTGCACCAAGCGTCAGACTCACTGGTTTTGTGAAGGCCTCTTTATTGTTAAAAACATGTGGCTGAGGTCCCAACAGTAGTGTATAATGACATGACAATTCACAACAACCTTCAGGGGATATGTTGTCTAGTGGAGAATTGGCAAGTGGATGAATGAAAAGTAAAAACAATAAACAGTTTATTTGGGGTGGTAAGGCATTACGTGACATTGTAAATTTAATAACATTACCCGAAATCCTATTGGTAACACATTAAATTACTTTGTTACTGCTTAAAGGGTCAGTGTTTAATATTTGGCATGGTTTATTGTCAAATCTGAATCTGAATATTCTACCCATCAGTATGTTTATATAAGTGTATAATCGCTATAAAATAAAATTCGTTTGGTTTTCGTAGCCTTATAATTATGCTTTAAATATATATATATATATATATATATATATATGTATATATATATATATATATATATATATATAGATATATATAAAATCCAGCCAGCCAGAGAACGCGTTTCACGTGTATAAATAAACCAACGAAGACAGCGGAAGGAAGGAAGAAGGAGGAGGAAACAGCAGAGAGTGTTAGTAGTTCGTCGATAGAGAGTAGTGAAAAGGTTTTTTTAGTTATAAAGTTTGCGAATGGACCATACTTACCACGCAACAGGAGAGAATGAACCCGAACTGTCATCTGCAAAGAAAAGAAGACGCAACTTCACTCCGTGTGATGCACTCTCTGCGGCGCTTTTCCTCCTGATAATATATCTCCCCAACGATGAGGATTCAGCCTCTCTTCTCGCCTGCTCAGCATCCAACACATGGATTTCCTCATCTGTATGCTTCGGCTCAAACAGGTATGGCTCTGGATCTGTGTCAGCTACAAGAAACTCTTTAAAATCGCGTTCAAAGTCGTCCATTGCAGCTACTATAGTCCAGAGATATTGCTAGGCTAAATAAACAGCTGAGTTTTGTTTACAGGCTACGTCTGTGCCTGTGCTTACTCACCGGTGTATCCCTCCGCAGATCACAGTGCAGGACGTACTGAAAATTTTAGTCTTATGTCAATAACAGACAATAGGATAGCAGTAACGTTACTCCTATGTACCCTGCTGATTGGATTCAGTACAGCTAAAACCACCGTTTATTACCGAACAGTACAGGTTACTGTTGGCCGTAACTACGCCAAAACAACCAACAAACAACTTAGCTGTAACTCCAACTGTGCACTGCTGCTCTTTCCTCCAGCTCGCTCATACACACACCAGCAAGCGCACTCACACAGCCCTCATCCCCTTCACACTCGCACCCCGCCCCCTACCTATACTCATTCAATCCCAAACATGCCATTAACTCACAGAACATTGACATTATACCAGAACATTTACTGCAGGGTCGGGGCAGTGGTGAGTGTGGTAAGCTGTCAGTCAGTGTGCGGGCTGGAGATTGGTGGAGCAGAGAGGGGAGGGCTGCCCCACTGGGTACTGTAAGTGAGTATGTGTGTATGAAGTGTGTGTGTTATGCTAGAAGAGTCAGAGTTTGGGACGGAGTCTTTTACGTGCTACCCCCTGGAGTGTTACCGGAGTTTTTGGAGTGCTCAAATAAACGGGCCTTTTTCCCGAACACTACTCTGGTCTCCTGCTCGTGAGGGATTCATTACAATATCGTAACATGGTTTAGATTTCTAAATAAATATTCACCTCGTCGCTAGATAGACCTACTCCTGAAAAACTTGTGTCTGCACAAGGCTTTTTGTCCTACGAGGCCACCGTCATTTACACAACGGGAGGGGTGAGCGAGTGAGCCCTCCAATCTAGAATTTGACCACTGATGTCACTGTTTTCAACCGATTTTACACACTGGCCCTTTAAATATATTTTACTGTATTGTGTTACTTTTGGAATGCATTACCCCCAACACTGGTCAGAAGCCACCAAATTTGAGCTTTTACAGCCAAAATGTTTGTCCAGGGGGCCCACCCCCAGACCCCCTTGCTGCTACTTATACTACTTGCTGGCTACTCAATGTTTTTGGAAAGCCCTGCATTTAATATAACCACAAAGTAGGCTGTGAAAGTGTGGCAGATGAGGTTTGATGCAACAAAAGGCTGGCTCAGGATGACATGACTCTGCAGTTGTCATAGGTATTTATCGGCTGATAGGCATTGATGGACACCCAGGTGAACATGATCATTTTAGCGCCTTTTACTTGTGAGATGCAATGACGTGCCACCGCAAAATACTGTCCATCTCTACCAAAGCAGGGCTCAAACACTGATCAAAATTAGTCTACACCGAGTTTGAAAGAGAGACAGAATAATTAAGATATATAAAAAGAAAAAGTGCTGATTTCTACTGTTTCCTAACGTGTTTTGGGGCCTGTCCATGATGTCAAATGTGACACACCAAAAAATCCCACACAAACCCAGAAAGGCATACTTGTCTGCTGCAGAACCGTGTCTGTCGTCGATTTTTAGCGGGTTTACCCGTGTTTATAAAACCTGCATACATGCGCTAATTTTGGTGAAAAGGGTCACAGGGCTGCTGTGTGGGAATATGATGGTCCCATTCTTAATCCTGTCTACAAAGGTCTGATTGGTCAACTGAAATTGTATGGGACAAAAAGTGGAAAAAAAGAAGGGGTTATTATTTCACCTATAGTTCTGCAACTTATTTCAGTATCACTTAATAAACCTTAAGAGCAAATTATCCTGCCTACATTTTTTTAACAGTTAAATAAAATCCCAGTATGTTTTCAGTTTATAGTTCAGGCATTTCCATGTTTCTTTTTATTACAGTAAATTTGACTTTGTGATCTTTGACCCTTTATGTACTGAATGGATTGAAAATAGTAAAGTTAATGTTAGACTATTTTAATTGTGTGGGGAAACTACAGTAAATGCATTTTTACAGTCAGCAATAGTTGCACCTCTCCACAGACTCTGGTGGAGCATACTAGTCACGCAAACACAAGGCAAGTCAGACTGTCAGTCATCATGAGGCAATAAACAGCAATAAACCATCAAGATATAAAAATAAGCATAAAGTGTCAGTCTGCATGATAAAAAAGCATCACCTCTGTCTGTGCTCTAAATCTCTGCTCTCGTTACGCATTCATACTAAAATTTGGTGTTGGTCTGTACCTGTTGCATTATGCATCATGGTGAAATATTTTTTTAGGCTGCCTCATCAGTGTAGCATTGTTTGTCTGTCAGTTTCCCCCTGGCAATAGAACTGCTTTGTGAATTGCTGGTTTTACTTTCATCTCAGCCCCTTTCCACCTATCATTCAACTTGGCAAAGAACCTGTTTGCAGGGCACTGTTGTAGTTACACTTGTCATATCAATCATCCAAATCCCTGCCTGCCATCATTCCTGTCTGACGACAGTTCTGATGCCTTAATCATAGCCTCCTTTGATAAACTGAACCCTGCAGGGAAATTACAATATTAAGTGACAATATTGTAACCAAACTTTTACATATAAAAATAATTGTTTACTTAGAAGAAACTGAAGTCTGGGGTAGTATGTAACTGAGGCAATTATTCTTATGAGTATCATATATTTTAGCTGATTGCATCTTATGAAATACTGTGTTAATATGCTGTGAAAACCTTGAGAGGTCTGCTGTTTTAGCTTTTATGCACTGGTGAGTCAATTAGCTGGTTCTTTTGAGTGCATGCGTGCACCTACAAATGCAATGCACCCCAGAGACTGTCTTTGATAGCCCAGCCACTGGCCTGAACTATATTCTCCTCTTCTTCCCTCCCTCCTCTGATCCATAGACGGATGGAAACATTGAAGAGGGGGGAGGAGGAGGAGGAAGGGGAAGGGGGAGATCAAACACATGGCAATCTAAAAAGAGAGGAAGAAATCCAATTAAGGACAGAAGGAGGAAATGTATGCAATCAGATGATTTCCCCACCAAAGGCAACTGTATAACAGGCTCTGAGACTTGTTGTTTATGCATCACAGGAAGGAAATAAAAGTCAGCGGACAGAGGCACAGACAGCAGCAGGAAGGAGAGATGACTCCATGGGTAATTGGGCTATAAAGTAACTGAACGTCATTTCAAGTTTAGACTAGTAAAGCAGATTGTTTTGTTCATTTGATCAATGTTCCCCATTCCAATACCATAAACAAAAAGATGTTATTCAAGTGAACTTGAAAGTAGCATTTTCAATCAGATAATTTTAATGCATATTATTTCACCTCAGTTATTATACATTAATTGATTGTACCTTTATTTAGAAAAAGCCATAATGCTAATTGTCCATAACTCATCTGTAAAGAAGATGCTATTTAATTTACATTTGCATTTGTGATGCAAAATTAAAATTAACAAACCTGCAGTTCTGTCATTGCAATGCAATGTACATGCAATAGTTTGGCCTTTTGCAGAAGAAGTAATTAAGTCAGTACCTTTATTTAAACAGCACCTTTCAAAAGGCACATGCCACAAAGAAAAAAAAAGACAATAAAAAGTTAAAAAACAAAGGAGCAGACGTAAAATGCAGACATCAAGCTACAAACATTATAGAATAAGAATATATAACATAAATATAGGAGTAAAACTTACATAAGATACTAAAACTAAGTGAAAGCAAATCCAAACAAATGGATCTTGAGCTGCTTTTTAAAGATGTGCAACAGATCAAAAGTCCAAAGGGAGATGGATTCAAAGTTTGAGGGCTACAGCCTCAAAAACACAGTCTGCTTTTTTCTTGAGCCTAGAGCAAGAATTAACCAACAAACCCTGATCAGAGGACCTCAGATTCCTACTGATGACACAGGGCTGCAGCAGCTCCCTTAAGCAACATGCGAGAATTTGTATTTTTGCTCCCCTGCAGTTTGGAAGTGGCACACCAGTGCTGTAAATACAGACATCCAGTTTGATAAGGTGCAACTGTGCCATTTAGAAGCTTGGATACAGCCAGGGCAAACCCCAGTGCCATGGGTCTGATCCTGTACCGCCCCAACTCCCTGCTGGATCAGCAAACTGGCTATTGCTGCCTTTACACAGGTTAGACTAATGAATGTATTATTACTAGTCCATACCCATTGAGTGCACAGTTGCCGAAATACAGTTTCACATGGTGTGTGTTTGGGATACAGGTCATAGGAAATTGCAGATTAAATAGTCAACTGAACCCATTAAGAAAAGCAATGTATTAAGAAAGAGTTTTTGTGAATTTGATAGGACGATTACTGTATTGAAAGTACAGTAGTACCATTGCCAATAGTGGGATAGTTAGTGGGCTAAAACTGTACATTAGTAGTTGAGGTAACATATTGAAAGGCAGATAGTTAAAGTGTTTATATTGTGCATTCTACCAGTGCATTCGTGGGGCGCACTGGTAGAATGACTGACATTTAGATTTAGATTTAGATTTAATATTTTGATTTAACATTTAGATTTAGATTTGGCATTTAATATTTAGATTTAACATTTAACTATTAGGTGCCACATTTAATATTTAGATTTAACTATTTAATATACTCCAAAGTTAACAAATATTGTTGTAAATGTGGTAAAAGGTGACCTTAAAAAATTCACAACACTTTTTTAAACATTGTTTGAAGCTAATTGTGGCAAAATGTTGATGTTATTTTCAGCGTATGCCACGTTACAAACGGCATCCCATATTCTGTGACCCCCAGGGCTTGGGTTTTCCTGGCTGAATTTGAGTTGCTACAGTCCCTAACTGATGGTCTGTTTCCAGAGCTGCTATCAGCTGTCCTCCTGGCAAAGTAGTCTCCAAGTGGAGGATTGAGGTGGGGGAACCACAGGGTGTGCTAGCTAGCTAATGCTTGTCTCAATTTTGGACTGATGAACCGAGAGAAAGCAAGTAAGGCATTCTAAATAGTTAAAAAAAAACAAAACAAAACAAAAAAAAAAAAAACAAAGTCTATGTGGTGGTCCGTTGATATTATGATGGGCTGCCACAAATAAATCAGTGTATGGGAAATACTAGTGTAACCCAGGTCCCATGTAGTTAAAGATAAAGCTAGAGTGGTTAATACAATGGGATTGGGCCTGGGCTCGTTGTAGGAAAATACAACTTTTTTTTATTTTTTTATATGTTACTTTTTAAGAATGTGTACCCTTAATAATGTCTGCTATTGTAATAATGACCACCACAACTGTACTTTAAATGCAAAAGTTCCTTCACAGATATTTATTCACACAAAATGAAATAAGAATTTAATGTATTTTAGCATAAAATAAAAATAAAATGCACAGAATTATTCAAGGTATGAAATCAGAGATTTTCGAAATAAACTTCAGTTTCCCTTTTTGTTTCACACCTTTCCTTTAACTTAAAAGAAAACCCTTTTAGTTAGATACTCTTAAAATAAAATACCTTCAGTACATTTTAATACATTTGTTACAAGCAAAAACCACTTTACTTTCCAAAAGAAAACCTTTTGTTTTTTTTATACTTGAAAATAAATAATATTTAATCACTTTCAGAATCTTTAAGTTACCTTCAAAACAGTATTCTTTAATTTACAACAACTCAAAACTCAATAGTTTACCCGTGGACCCACACATTTATATGAAACACACGTTAAATGAGATTTTTAGTAGGGGTAGAAAGGGGAATGGGGGATGAAAGTCTCACGATGATAATGGCAATGGCGGTGGCAGTCACAATCCAAACACACACGCGCGGGCAATGGCACGGTAGCGAAGTCACAAGGAAAAATCATCTTCCTGTTACGGTCCGGGAGGCAGACACCGTCTCCACATTTAAGACTAGACTTAAGACTTTCCTCTTTGATAAAGCTTATAGTTAGGGCTGGCTCAGGCTTGCCCTGTACCAGCCCCTAGTTAGGCTGACTTAGGCCTAGTCTGCCGGAGGACCCCCTATAATACACCGGGCTCCCTCTCTCTCCCTCTCTCTCTCACTCTCATCCTATTACTGCATCTTGCTAACTCGGCCATTCTGGATGTCACTAACTCGGCTTCTTCTCCGGAGCCTTTGTGCTCCACTGTCTCTCAGAATAACTCATACCGCAGCGGTGCCTGGACAGTGTGACGTGTGTGGTTGTGCTGCTGCCGTGGTCCTGCCAGATGCCTCCTGCTGCTGCTGCCATCATTAGTCATTAGTCATACTTCTACTGTTATTATACACATATGACTATTGTCACACAAGTATACTGTCAGATATTAATACATACTTTCAACATATTGTACCACAGTAGCCAGAACTATAACTATAATATTATTACTTTCATTAATGTTGTTGTAAGCTACTGTCATTACCTGCATCTCTCTCTCTCTCTCTCTCTCTCTCTCTCTCTCTCTGTCTCATTGTGTCATATGGATTACTGTTAATTTATTATGCTGATCTGTTCTGTACGACATCTATTGCACGTCTGTCCGTCCTGGAAGAGGGATCCCTCCTCAGTTGCTCTTCCTGAGGTTTCTACCGTTTTTTTTTCCCCGTTAAAGGGGTTTTTTTTGGGGAGTTTTTCCTTATCCGCTGTGAGGGTCTTAAGGACAGAGGGATGTCGTATGCTGTAAAGCCCTGTGAGGCAAATTGTGATTTGTGATATTGGGCTTTATAAATAAAATTGAATTGAATTGAATTGAAAAACAGCACAGCAGGACAGGACACGGCACAACAGCAGGGCCACTGGTTGGAAACCCGTCTCTCTCTCCAACGTCCGTCTCCTTAAAGCATATTATCCGAATTGAGCCACAATATCAAACGCTATCTCATGTCGAATTAGCATTAGCTTTTCTTTAGCTGCAGAAATATCACAATGCTAAAGTTTGTCTCCTCCCTGTTTCTCTCCTCATGCGTGCTCACTACTCCCCACACTAACCTGTGCCACTAGTCCCGCCCCTTACACAGTGACTTTACTCTGATTGGCTCGTGAGGTCTTAACACATCCAAAAACAAAACAGGAATGAAATGATTGACATGTGACAGGTAACAGGTTAGGTTACACGTATGAACACGGCTTCTTCCTCTCTCCTTTTCTCTCGGATCACAGATATTTTACAGACTTAATGAACTTAAAGACCTTTATATGAATTTATCTTTTAACTGTAAATAGTCTTATTTATTAAACGGTACATATTATATTTATGCTTTTAACCAGCACACATTTTAACCATATTTTAACTATTATGAACTCTATTTATTTATGAACTCTATTTAACACAGCATGTTATTATACTGTTAATTATTTTTTATGCTCTGTAACTTATATGATTTTTGTACAGGGCTACACCAGGTACTGGTGGACTTATGCTTATAGATTTACTGGTTCCTAAGATGGCACCTTTTCATTCCAATGGAGTTGCTTGACTGCTTTTCTACCTTCTGCATTTACTTATGCATCTCACTGAATTTGTGCAGAAGATTTTTTTCCAAATACAAGACCTCCATTGTTTAAGAATTTATAATAGAAAGGTTCATAATTGACCTTGGTTGCAGTTCCAGGTATCCTGTCAACAGTTTTACAGATGTCTCTTTTATAATTGTGGGCTATGGGGAAAATGCTATTTGTGCTGCAGGGGATTTTTTTTAGCTGCGATACTGCAAGTGACCACTGGGAAAAATTGGCTGCAAGGCTGAGCAGCATTCCGGGGGGCCAGCTTAGGCTACACTCTGCTGTTGGATTATCGTTTTCTCGTTAGCTGTGAGACAGATCAACGAAGCTTACATCAGGGCAATATAGACAGTTTGCAACCCCGCATTAGTTTGCTCAATTACAAAGTATAATTCATGTATTGCTTATGGCTGAATTGATATTAGTTGGATTTTTCACCTCTGCCATGATGTTCACACTGATAATACTGAGCTAGCCTCTTATAGTTAGGTGGCGATATGTGACATAAGCCCTACTCCTGGGACATCCTATTCGCTCTCCAAAGTTACACAGTGTGAGAACAGGTGTTCAGGGTACAGAGTGGCAATGTGAAAGGTGCCATCCTACCTATTACAAGTCAGTGTACCATCAAAATTGTTTTGAAGCTGTTATTTTCAGGTAAAAAAAATTGCCAGTGAAAAATAGAATTGCGATAGTCAAAACGGCAGGAAATAAAAGCATTAATTATCATCTCCAACTCAGCTTCAGACACAATGGGCCTGAGTTTATTACAGATGTGAATCAAAAGTGGAAGGCAGTGGTGATGCATCACTCATCTTTATATTGCCTCAGGTAACAAGAAAATACATGAACAGCTGTTCAACATTTTCCATTTTGTGTAAAGAATTGGCGTAAACTGTAGGAGTGAGATGGGGACATGTGATTTTATAATCTCAGGTAATTTCAGGGTGAGAAAATAGCTAAAACCAGCAGTGTTAATACAAAGAGGGGAAAACAGTAGAGGAAGGAAGGATGAGGCCCAGGAGATGAGAGAGGTATCTGTTCATTTTGAGTTGCACTGCCCTTCAGTGTCCCTCATCCACTAGCCTTTCAATGCCTCCACCCTGGAGACTTGTACTGACGCTGTGTGCGTGTGTGTGTGAGACGATAAAGCAAACCCACGCTGAGCTGTGCCACAATCAACCACAATCAGAACTTGCAATGCATATGCACCCTGTTTCTGTACAGCACAATGGCATGGTTACAGGCAATGTTTACCTTGATTGGAGGTGTACGTCATCACACACTCTGGAGGGCACTTGTTATCTGTAGTAGGGATGCCAGGTCTGTGTGACAAGACCAGTGGCCAAACCAGCAGCAGTAGCTCAGTCCATAGGGACTTGGGTTGGGAACCGGAGGGTCGCCTGTTCGAGTCCCCATCCGGACCAAATATGGAGCATGGACTGGTGGCTGGAGAGGTGCCAGTTCACCTCCTGCCAAGGCCCTTGAGCAAGGCACCAAACCCCCCAACCGCTTGGGGCACCTGACCAAAGCAGCCCCCTCACTCTGACATCTCTCCACTTTGTGCATGTGTGTGTATTTCGGACCTGTATGTTAATGACAACGGAGTGAAAAAATTGAATTTTTCCCTCAGGGGGATTAATAAAAGTATATAAAAAATAAAAATAAAAAATACCAGAACTCAAAATATGATCCTGCCAAACAATATGCACTGCTTTTTAGTCAAACAACATTGCTATCACTGCCAAATGTATTGCAATATCAGTGAAGTAACACCTTACATGTTTAGTGTGCCATCATAAAAGCAGTTTTCCCCTAACAATACTTTTGCCTAGGTCCTAAAATGGCCTTATATAATTAGAAACAGTATATTATCATATGAAACACCTTATCATGTTGCTTCACTATATTTTAGTCATGAACAGTAAATACATGTCTGCATAGGCTATGTATTTACTGTTAGCATTTTTGTTTCCCTTTTTCAATTGACACACCCTGTCCTGTGAATTCCCAGCAAGCTCTGAAATTATGAATTTCAATACAACACGCGACATGCTGCTAACAGTATTGTTATGCCAGTGTTGCTTGAATAAGAAAGTACAATGTCTTTGTGCTCAGTTCTGCACTGTAAAGATTTGGTGTTTAGTTGTACCACTGTGGTTGCTAAATTACTATTTTGGTTCTAAGATTGGTTTTAAGATTGTGTAGCTACCAGGGGCCTGTGGATATGTTGAGTTCCAATAACAATACTGTCAATTTGTTCAGATGACTGAATACATTCATTCATTCATTCATTCATCTAACCACTTCATCCTCGCAGGGGGCTGGAGCCTATCCCAGCTGACATCGGGCGAGAGGCAGGGTACACCCTGGACAGGTCGCAGGGCTGACACATAGAGACAAACAACCACTCACGCTCACATTCACACCTACGGACAATTTAGAGTTAGTCCCCAATCTGCATGTTTGGACTGTTTGGACATTTGGACTGTGGGAGGAAGCCGGAGTGCCTGGAGAGAACCCACGCTGACACGGGGAGAACATGCAAACTCCGCACAGAAGAGCTCCCACACCCGGGATCGAACCGGGAACCCTCTTGCTGTGAGGCGACAGTGCTAACCACCACACCACTGTGTCGCCCCAGATGACTGAATAGATAAACACAAATCTGAATAAAATAAATAAAACAAACTAACAGACAAACAATGTGCATAATACCACAAGATACCCAAAACCTAGGATAATCAAGGATTCAAATTACTGATAGTAATCACAAATTATATTTAAAACAGTCTTCAAATAGAGTAATCACATAAAACAATACTTAAGTGGCACAATTTTTTGACGATTAAAAGTGTTTTATACACATATCTGGCAGACCAACTCTTATCCCCACAAAAATAGAAAAGTTATCTTTAATGTCATTAAAAAATTGAGAGGTCCATTTTATAAACTTAACAGGTTTATTTAGCATTGTTTCACAAGACATTTTAAGACCAGTTCAGACTAAAGATTCAAGAAAAGATGATTTGAAACAGGCAATCACTTGAAATGCAGCTTTCTGCAACGTTCTAAAAACCTGCCGGTTCACACCAATGCAACTGGATGAGACGGTGTATTATCTCTATGCACCAACTCTCTGTACTTCTGTTCTGATTTGCAGCTTTTCAGGCTTATTTTGTGGCTGGCTATTGTAGAAACAACAACCTTCTAAACTCCTCCAGAACCTGGATTGTAAGTAAACAGACAAATAAGATGGGCTACTCTGAGGGTCAAATGTTAACGACTCTGTCGTTACCTCACCTCAGTCTTGAGAAACTCTCGCACCAGCCATCCTGGCGTCAAGAGGGGTAAAAAAAAAAAAAGGTCACTTGAGACCCCTCCAGGCCCCATATGTCAGTTAACATCTTAAAAGAATTCAGCTTGTGACAACATCAGCCAGATTAACGACCAGATCAGGGTCGTTGACTATGCTTTTAAATTCACCACATCCTCTCCCCTCTTATCACCCCAGGGAACCACACCATCCAATTCACAACCTGGTGAAGAGGAGAAATTGAACAGATGTGAGGATCATAAATTCAGTGTGCATTCCTGAGCAGATACCAAGTTTCTCTTGTAACCAACTTGAAATGTCTCAGTGAAACTAAACATTTTATCCATCCTTGGTTGTTAGTTAAATGATTTTTTTTTTACTCTGGTAGGTCAGAGTATAAGTGAATTATAAAGTTCATGTGTTTAATCCCTCATTTAACAGAGTCATACTGCCATCTTGTGACGATAGTTAAAGGAACTCTTACGCTGGATTTCCACTGGATGCGTGTCCGTTGCAGAACGGCAGCGCTGGTTATCCGCTGTGTGCTCCGCCGTCCGTCAATACCCACCAGCTGCGTTTGCTGTGCGGTGCGGTGCAGCTCCGCCGGAAGACATCTCGGTGCACTGCCATGATTAATATCTCCTCGTCCATGGTGTTCACGGGGTGAAATGACGTCTGAAAACCTCTGACCTGTTGA
Organism: Epinephelus lanceolatus; assembly: GCF_041903045.1. NCBI lineage: Eukaryota > Metazoa > Chordata > Actinopteri > Perciformes > Serranidae > Epinephelus > Epinephelus lanceolatus. The sequence continues at coordinate 2,990,595 of NC_135740.1, forward strand.
CTTCAGGCCTGCCTCTGCCCATTATGTAGTTTTTAAGGTGTAGTGCAGGGAAATATGATCCGCCGTGAACACTATGTACTTTATTTTGAAAATTAACCGGATGTTTTATTGTGTTTCTGTGCACGACTTCCTGCCCCGCACGATCTGCTCTGTGCTGAATTGCTGCGTTGTGCTCCGGCGTCCGGCAAAAATAGAAGTCCTGCGTCTCTGTTGCGGAGGGCTCCGGAGTGCCGGAGCTGAGACGGAGCCAGAACGCAGCACAGCCGCAGCTGGTGGAAATACACACATTGACTAGAATGGAATCGTATCGGCTCCGCTGCCGTGCTGGAGCGCAGACGCAACCAACACGCATCTGGTGGAAATTGGCCTTTACCTTTCTTGCATTTCACACAGCACTTAGAAAAAATTTGAACACCCACAACTCCCGCCTCCCTCCAAAGTCCCATCCCCCTCCTCCTGCAACTCCACCTCCCTCCACAGGTCTACTCCCCCCTCCTCCATTACGTCCTCATTACATCTATGACAGACGTAGGCGTTGGCAAGGTAATGTTAGATACAACGTTACAATCAAGACAGTCAAACGCAACCCTGGAGTTTTAAAACTCAACCAGAGTCAGTGATGACTGATGGGTTTTAGAATAAGGTTACAGTGCTAACACTAGATAGTAGCGTTAATGCTACTAGTAAGTGGAAACGCACAAGGAAGATAACGTTAATGTTTCAGAGGCTACGCTACAGTAGGCTAACGTTGCTGTGTTGTCATAAATAACATGAACTGAACTGAACTTCTTTATTTGTCGTTTTTATGCGCAGCACAAAATTGAAATGACATTTCGCATACCCCAAGCAAAAAGAAAGAAAACATTTAAAAACAATTTGTGCAACATATAAGAAAGAACATATAATGCAATAGTAAGATGAAAAGGGTCGACATTTCACAGTCAAAAAAATCCTGAGAGCAGAACTGGGAGATCCTCTTCACATCACAGCACCATGAATTGTATACACCACGGAGCTTACCAGATGATGCAGCCTCCCTGTCTGCTCTATGTAGTGTTAGCACCGTTAGCTCAACACCAGAGTCTGATATGTTACCATTCATCCATGTCTCAGTGAACACAAGGACGCAGCAGTCCCTCACTCCTCAGTGAGTGGATCTCCACAGTCGGATGTAATCCATTTTTGTGTCCAGTAGGGTTGGGCGATAATACGATCTAAAAATAACAACAGTATCAGTTTCATTACCATCATTTAAAATTAAATTAAAAAAAATCTGCCGCACATAAAGGCCTATAGGGGCCTGATATAATGTTAAATATAATTTATTTAATGCCTAAATAATGAGTAGTTGTCCAGCACCTATGTATGTGTGGTTGCAGGGGTGGAGCAGTGATTTTAAATGTGGGGGTGTTCCAGGGGTGGCACATGAGCACCACATCCCAGGGGCGTCGCACCCGTGATATACTCCTTTATTCCTTTATTTCCTTATCCAGGTGTGTCTGACCATTGTTGTGACTAGTACTGAGGTCAGAAACACCTGGATTAATCAGTTTGTCCAATAATGTAAGACAGGAAATATAGGAGCTGGTTTAAGTTCAGGAAGTAGTGGAGCTGGGCATAAAGCCTAAGCTTTTGGTCTGAGGACCTTCGTCAGGGTAACAGTCTGCACCTGAGAAAAAGAACAGTCTTATGTGGTTGATCAAGGCGATCAGCAACACCTGTGCTGTGCCACTCCCGCTTAGATGGGAGATGTAGTTCAAAAGCAGAATGTGTAGTCCTCTCTGCACAGCAACAGATTTCGAGTACAGGAAACACTCCACTCCCAACCCTTTATTTAGGGGTATGCATAGATTCAATCTTCTATTTGTTATACTGTGTATATATTTTTTTTCTCTGTTTTTTCTCTATTGTCTAGTTGTTATCTGCGCATGGTTCTTGTGGAGTGTTTCCTGTACTCAAAATCTATTGCTGTGCAGAGAGGACTACACACCCTGCTTTTGAACTACATCTCCCATCTAAGCAGGAGTGGCACAGCACAGGTGTTGCTGACCACCTTGATCAACCACATAAGACTGTTCTTTGTTCTCAGGTGCAGACTGTTACCCTGACGAAGGTCCTCGGACCGAAAGCTTGGTGAATTAAAGATGTTTGCATTGATCCAAGTGTGCAGATCATCTTTTTCACACTATTTCACATGTGGTTTTCTGGCACCTTGGCTTGGTCGTGAGTGTGGTGACCTGTTCCTGGTTTTAACAACCAACAACATAACATTTATCTTTATTAGATGTCAAGTAAAGTCAAGTAATGAATATCTTTCTTTTTCAGGACAACCTGGAAAATCAGAATATGTATGCTGAAAATTTCAGCATACATATTCATTCATGTGACATCATTTAATGATGTCACATGAATGGATTAAAAGTTATATGACTACAAAAACAAAAGAAAAAATTTTAAAAAATTAACCGGGAATTGAATTTCACAGAATTTTATTTTTAAAAAACACACATATCAACAGTTATCAATTTATCTTTATTTTATCATGGAGGATTATTAGGCTATTCCTTTCTTTTCAATTCTGGCAGAAAACTTTCTTGCCTCAAGTTGACCTTTGGCTGCTCCTGATTGGATGCTACCGTCAAAAAACAAAAGAAGAAGAAATAGTAGCATCTGATTGGTCGAGAGACTGACCAGAAGTCCTCATTGTTTACGTCAAGCCCATAGACTGTTTAGAAAAAAGGTCAAGCCTCACAATGGAGGTCCGGTATCATAATTTACACGTTTTTAATCACAAAATGTAATATTTAATTACTATCGCGGAGTTATCACGGTGGATTTACTATAGCCTAGGCTACGAGGTTCTTGGGAGAGAAAAAAAAAACCTCTGCACTTAACGGCTGGATTGAAAACTTTCTCAAAAAGATTGTCCTGAGCCCACCGTAGATCGCCAAAAGAGTAAGCTTCTGATCACAGTTTTCCCCATTAAGTTCCTTTGTGTGGTGTGGTGCGGGCTGCGGGGGAGAGCAGGGTCTCCGCCGACAGAGAGATGATGTTGATTTGAGGGGGCAACGGAGAGCCGGTTTCCTCTGCATTCACTTACATGACAACTTGACTTGAAAAAGAAGTCAATTTTCTGCTGCTGCCTCTTCCTTTTTGGCACCTCTGCCTCCTTCTTCTCTCTGTTGTGTGTCAATGTTCAATGTCAGCCATCAGTGAGTGACAAAAGCTCCGACTGACTTCAAATTTCGCGGGCTGGCGGCCGGTCGCGGACAACAGTCTGTGATTGGGTGAATGTCCGTTTAATTTGACCAATGCCTTTTCATGCAGCATAAGGGGGGGTGAGGTGCGCTCCATTTTTGTATGCTGGTGCACTGGGCGAACGGGTTTACCTTTGGAAAATGTGTGGGGGGGGTGAAAATGTGGGGGGGATGAAATCATCTTGCTGTAAAAATGGGGGTGTCAAAACACCTCCATCCCCCACGGGTGCGACGCCCCTGTGTGGTTGAGTTTTCAATTTAATACTATTACAATTTAAAACTAATAGTAGGCTATAGTGTTTCTCTTAACTGTTGATTCGGGAGATGACATTTGATAAAGTTTTTGGATGTGATGTTGTCACATGACAGCTCAGAAGCGAGAAAGATAGGGGTCCCAAAAATAACACAACTTAATAACTTCTGCAAGCAGCAGCAGGTCCAGTGGCCATCGGAGTGGAGGAGGGAGAATATAGAAAATATAGTTGGACTGATTAATCAACTTGTCAAAAAAGTTCTATTTTAATTTCATCAGACCACAGGACTTGTTTCCAAAAAGCATAAGGCTTGTTTTGATGTTCCTTTGCAAACTTCTGATGCTGAATTTTGCGGTGAGGACACAGGGAAGATTTTCTTCTGATGACTCTTCCATGAACATCATATTTGTACAGGTGTCACTACACAGTAGAACAGACAGTAGAACAGTGCATCACCATTCCAGAGGACACACCTCCTACACAGCTGTGAACCATCATGCAACTGTGAGCTTTATGTAAGCACTGTGTCACTTTGTGAATGTTTTGTCTTGAGAAAGATCTTTGGGACCGAAAGGTTAACCCTTTTTGAAATAAATCAATATAAAGGTGAAGATATGTGTGCTAGAATCACAATTTTTTTATTTAAGTCTTTTTTTTTTTTGCCATTAATGGACAGGACAGGTAAGTGTGAAGGGGGGGGGGGGGGGGGGGGGATGACATGCAGCTGAGGGCCACAGGCTGGATTTGAACCCAGGCAACTGTGGCAACAGCCTTGTACATGGGGCGCCTGCTCTACCACTAAGCCACCGACGCCCCTATTGAAGTCTTCTTTGACTTAACTTTTCTGGGGGACCTGATTCCCCGCACCACTTAAAGGCTCTCTAAGTCTTCTTAAGCTTGAAAAGTTTTTGTCACATACAGCAAACATCTCCTCACGATCCGCTAGCTACATGTCCTCTGAATATGCTGTGAAAAAGTCCAGTCTCTGTAGGCAGCCCAGGCTCTGCAAATGGCAACAAAAACACTTCACTTCTGTTTACGTTCAACAATGTTATCAAACACAATGGAGCTAGCTCACCTTTTAGTCTCATTGTAGCCTGTAGCTCTAACTACCTCTCTGGGCACCACGTTCACGTGTGCGCGCTTGCACGAGGCCGTGAGACATGGGCAACACGTTCATGTGTGTGTGCTTGCTTTTGCTGGTCTCGCGCTGGCTGGTTGGTGCAGCCTGGGCCCAAATGTTTTTGTTGCCATTTGCATATGGTACACTTTTATGAGGACAATAACCTCATATTATCTAGCCAGGTGCTTTTACCTGCAAATAGCTATGCTTATTTAAGTGAAGCCTGGAACACAACATCTTGGCTTGATCATTGCATCTGCACTGCAGATGCACATGATATTTTACTTTCAATTGAAGTTGTCTATGAGGCATCCATATCAGACCATGTCCCTGTTGTCTTGTCACTAGATGTTGACAGTCTCCCTGAGATGTCTCATGAGGTTTATAATACATATATGGGGAAAGTAGATTGGGCTAAACTCTCTTATGAGGATGTTGTGGCATATTATGGGAGATCTGATGACCATTTGAGTCATGTATATTTGCCTTATGATGCTATCTTGTGTTCTGATGTTAACTGTAATATAACTGCTCATGGCAAAGACCTGTGTACTATGTATGATTGTATTGTGGGGGCTTTGTATGAAGCCAGTAGATCCTTCTTAACTCTCTAAGAAACATTGGGTTAAACCAGGGTGGAGTAAGCATGTGGCAGCACACCATATGGAGGCCAAGAGGGCCTTTAAGGCGTGGGACCTCGCTGGTCGGCCCAGACAAGGACCTATCCTGGACCACAAAAAACTCACTAGTGCCAGATATAAATACGCAGTACGTTATGTAACCAAACATGAACAAGCTATCAGAGCATACTCTATGGCTGAAAAGCTCATTGGGCAGAATGTAACTATGGGGTGCTGTTTGTAAAGTGGCTCACGCTGAAAATAACATCAACATTTTGCCACATTTAGCTTCAAACAATGTTTAAAAAAGTGTTGTGAATTTCTTAACGTCACCTTTTACCACATTTACAGCAATATTTGTTAACTTAGAAATATATTAAATAGTTAAATCTAAATATTAAATGTGGCACCTAAATGTTAAATGTTAAATCTAAATATTAAATCTAAATGTTAAATCTAAATGTTAAATCTAAATGCTAAATCTAAATCTAAATGTTAAATCTAAATATTAAATCTAAATCTAAATCTTAAATTTAAATGCTAAATCTAAATATTAAATTTAAGTTACTTACTGAGAAGAGTTTTGCAAAAAAAAAAAAAAAAAAAAAAAAAAAAAAAAAAAAAATAAGTTAAGTATTCTGGATAATACAACACATCCACTACATGTACTACTTGTCAGATAGCAGACTGTTTTCAGTTGGAGGCTACTTCAGCTTCAATGTAATAAGGACTGCCACAGGAAGTCATTCATACCCACTGGTATAACAGTTTGTAATGACTCACCTTTGTGCTGTGAGAGGAGAATAATATTTTGAGAGAATTGTGACTCATTTACCATCTGTTACTTTTAACTTTGCTAAGCGAATTGGCATTGCTTTTTTTAAAAGTCAGAAGGGAAGGAAATGTTTTGTCCAAAGTTATTATTTATAGACTGGTCAACATGAAACTTGGGCTTACCTTGTATTGCTCTATAAACCTTCGTTCCCTCTAAAGGCCTTTTCCCCCTTTTCCCCTTGCCCTTCAAATTAAATTTGGCCATGAGGCTGTTGGTGAAGACCCTAAGGAAAAATAAATTAATGTGAAGGATATATGTAGGAATAACATTACACATGCAATAAACCCTTTATACTAGTTGATCAGTGTCCCCTAGGGTGGTCCTCCTTTATCCCTCTACTTATCTCCTTGTCAAGCACAGCTAGTCTATAATCTCACAATGCATTTGGTTGTGAACTTGTATTTTCATTTAATTTTCACCTATTCTGACATGCTCAGAAAGAAGGCAAATGAGAACATGCAGAAAATGTTGTAGATACCTGTCCAACACTTTGTGGACACAGTCCTTGGTGTTCCGCCCACCGATTCTTGAAATTTGCAGCACCTGTTGGAATAAGTCCATAATAAAGTTGACTGACACTCCCCAGAGGAATCTAGCAGTGTGCGAGTGCACTGTATTATTTTATTCTAGGCTATCCATTACTTCCAGACTTGTAAAACCTACAAGGGTATCAAAAGCCTGTGCATCAGAGAGGCGTTGCTCCTGTAACTCAAAGTCCTCCATGGTGTCAATCCTCTCTATATGGACAGCTGAAGAGGCAGGCTGCGTTTCCTTCAGGCGGTGGCGGATGTCGACCAGTAGGCTTAGGACCTTTTTCTGGAACACTGAAATAAATAAACACATTTGTTGATGATTACAATGCTCCAATTAGAATAGCAAGGTAAGCTAGCTCACAGTTGTGTTTGTAATCAGCTCCAGTGTTTGTTATTAGTACAGCAGTGTTGGAGAAAGAACCGAAAGTCCAAAAAAAAGTCATCATCTGACATCATGGAAACCAAGCCACGGCTATAACTGAAAAGCAGTTTCTGTGGACAGAGAGAACAATGCAGGAAGAGAGAAGGTGGTGCTATTAATCCTTAAGACCTCTACACATGATCAGCTGTAAAACTGCTTTGCGCTGGCTGTCCCATTCTATGGAGAGGGCGGCAACACCTGACAAAGCGGCACCACTACCCTTGCCGTTGCGCACCGCTCGGATTTTCCGCCCGAGCACTGCGCTCAGAGTTGAAATTATTTGAACTTTGACCGCACCGCTGCGCTGCACCTGGCGGTGAGCGAAGCACGTTGTTCTTATTATGTGAAGGCCACTTTAGGAGGTCCTTTAATAAAATAACATATTAAATTCGATTCGATATACTTTATTAATCCCCCCAAGGGGAAATTCGATTTTTTCACTCTTTTGTCATTAACACACAGGTCCGAAAAGAAACAAGCGGCGGCATGGACTTCAAACAGTGGAACAATATTTTGGTCTCCCACAATATGCTGCACTACAGCTACAGAGGTTTATTCCGGGGACTTGTACACACTCCCGACGTTACGTGTCCCGTAAAATTCTGCAGCATATTTTAGCCATAAAGAAAATCTCTGTGGGAGACACAGCATAGGCATTAGAGTGTGGCTACCCGATCCGAGGTCGGATTCGGTCAGCTTTCAGTGAAAATGTAGTGTAAAAATAATAAAAAACTATTGTCTGTCCTCTTTATTGCTTGGGGACTGTTATTTACGTGACAACACCTGAACTCAACACACACACACATTGGCTGTTTCTGCTGTTCATCTCTGAAGCTCCATAGACGATTCTGAGTTCTCTTGCAGTCAGAGGACTGTGTATGTAGCTGCGTGTGTGACTGGGTCAGCTGTCTGTGGCAGCGCCAATAGTTCTGTAGCAGTTTGGTCAGTTCGTGGTTCTCCTGACGGGCCAGAGCACAGAACTGGGCTGCGCACACTTCTAGCACCCTCTAGCCAAGCTTGCGAACCTCCGCCGGGCTCCCACACACTCAGCTGCTTGAGTGAGAACGGCTATTATATTTTTAACTGCTGATCATACTGCGTAATGTGTGTTTGTTTAAACAATCTACTAACAGAATAGCACAAATCAATGCCTTTTTGCGGTCATTTACAAGGTGTAACTGGGTTCAATAGCCTGTAATCATAACACACACACACACAAACACAATTATCCAACATCAATAGCGACACACACTTGTGATTTCTGTAGCCAGGGGCCTGTAGAACACAGTGAAAAAGATGAAATTTTGCGGTGTGCTTTAAAATATGAAACAATGGTGCCACCTAGTGGGCAAACATAAAAATTATAAGTTAAAGGCCAGTAGTCCAAAATGAAACCTTAACATAAAGCAATGTATTAGTTTATGTAAGGAATAATGTGGGGTCAAAAATAGCATTTTTAATGGTTTTCAATGGGACGGTTTCTGTCTCTAGGCACTAATACGTCAGTTTGTTTGTAGCTCAGCCATTTTAGGCTAATTTAGGAATTCAGATATTTCTTAAAGTTTTTCAAAAATGAATATCCTTTGGCAAATTTGAGCTATATTCATTTAACACAGCCAAAATGGCTTGAAAATAAAAAACAGAATGGCACAAAATGTCCCTAGGATCTCATAAGGCTAATAAGTGTCTTCTCCACTGCCAAAAGATCAATACTTACCATCCCAAGGCAATGGGAAGGCCCATCTCCCAGTCTCAGTCACTGCATCTGCACCACAAAAAAAATCTGTTTTAGAAGTTATCAAGTGATGAAACTTTCAACAGATTTATTAGAAGAGAAATAATAAATCTGCAATATTATAACGATTAGAGGTACATCTATAAAACCTGCTGAACTGCAAAGTACTTCGATGAAAATTGTGGCCTTTAGGCTGCGCTCACACCGTCACTGCAATTAGGAATTGCATCCTATCATAATGGAATGTACTGGCAGTGTGAACGCAAAGTAATCCTATTTCCCTGTGAAATACTTAACTGGAATGAATTAGCCAATCAGGTATTTATTCACACTAGTTCAACCAATAAAATCATTGCAGGTTAAGTGCATAGGGCCTGATGAGGATGTTGGGATTCACCCAATGTGTTAACCACCTGCTGCAATAAGGTATTCACAATTACTTGATTTCTTGTTCAAAGCAATGTGTGCACTGTGTAATGTGAACAGGCAGCCAGGGTGATAGGATCACCACCTGAATAGCAAAATAATCCTAATTGAGTGTAGTGTGACCGCAGCCGACAACTCACCATGCCTGTCATGGGGGGCTGCTGAGATCACTGTGCCGTGATCTGTCATCATGTCTGGACCTGGCCAGGGGACGGGGGGCATCACTACGGGAACGGGCATCACTACGGGATCGGTCATCACATCGCCGTGATCTTTCATCATGTCTGGACCTATGCCGTGACCCGTCATGTCTGGCTCTGACTGTACAAGATACAAGATTGATTTATTAGTCACATACGGTTATACAAAGTAATATAGCAGTGATATGAAGACTGTGTGCTTCGCACCATCACTGTGCCAGGACCTGAAGCTGGATCCACCGCTGGACCTAGTGCTGGACCTAGAAACATTTAAATTTATTCACTTGGCCATACATTTATAACTGACAATAACATGCCATGTTTTAACACTGAAACTGACCAACCCCTACTGGTATGGGCCAGAGACCAACCAGTAGAAGCCAGCCAAGACGCTGTGCCCTGTCCTGCTTCTTTACCTGGAGCGATAGCCATCCCTCGCATGACCTCTTGCTGCATGTCGAGATCCTGAAAAGCACAGAATATTCTTACATTTCACAAGGCCTGACAGAATACAAAAGTGACTGTTTAAAGTGTGATGTGATGAATACTCACTGGGTGTTGACAGGTCTCTGCTCCGAGGTGCTGTGCTTGCATCTTGAGAGCGAAGAAAACAAACAATATTCAAAGACGTACAATTATTGAAATTAAACAAAAAGGTAAGAATTGGCACACGCCGCTCCAAGTCTGAAACATTTGATTAAGCCTGTAAAAGAAATCATTAACAAACTTGATTCTCAAGCAGTGAGTAACGCTTTGTCCTGAATAGACTTTTGGTTGGTGCAACGGATAAAGTGAATACTCACTGGACATTTCCTTGCGCCGAGATCTGGCAGCACATTTCTCCGGGTCAGAGAAGGTTTCCACAAGGCCATCCAAGGTTTGACTTACAGAGTCTGAAACACGAGTCAGCCTTTAAGTACGGTCATGTTGCATATACTAAAATAATAATGAAATACTTGAGTCATTACTATGCTTAATTCACAAGCAGTGAGAAACTACTCATCTTGAATGGACTATGACTTAGTGCAGTGGGATGGTTGATTCAAGGGGAAAATTAAATACTCACAAGGAGTGGGCATTTCCCTACCCTGAGAACTGTCAACACGCCCCGCTTGGCCAGACATGGCTCCACCTTCATGGGCTAAAACACATGCATGAGCCTGTAACTACTTATATCATGTACATTTAAAAGATATTTTTACCTTACTCAATTCACAAGCAGTGAACCAACACCTTGTCCTAAAGGGACTTAAACTTTGTGCAGTGCGATGGCTGGTGCGAGGGGAAAAGTAAATACTCACTAGGAGTAGACATTTCACTGCCCTGGGGACTGTCTGCAAGCTCCACTTGGCCAGACATGGCTCCATCTTCATGGGCTAAAACACATGAATGAGCCTGTAACTACTTACATAATATATATAAAAAGAGATTACCTTACACAATTCACAAGCAGTGAACCAACACCTTGTCCCAAATGGACTTAAACTTTGTGCAGTGGGATGGTTGGTGCAAGGGGCAAAGTAAATACTCACTAGGAGTGGACATTTCACTGCCCCAGGGACTGTCTGCATGTACCGCTTGGACAGACATGGCTTCATTTTCAGAGGCTGAAACACATCAATCTGCCTGTGACTCATGTTGTAGTCAACACATTATCATGCTTAAGTTGTCATCACTACTCACAAGTATTGTGCAACCTGTTGGTGTCCTCAATGGGCTGCAGCTTCCTTGGTGCAATAGGGAAGGTGGGTAGCTTGACGCCTGTACAGAGGTAATAATGTAAAACTAAGCTCATCCATCTCCAAAAATATATCTTAAATAATTTGATTCATTTTAAAACTGGAATTATAAATTCATTAAGAGAAAGCCATTACCCCTGACAATCTCCTCATCCGAATCTGTTAATTCTGCAAAAAATGTTAATAAACATTGATGTCTCAAATTTGAGGCCCAATTTGTATCAACCGATTTTATATTTCAAATGTATAAAGTATTTGAGAATGAGAAACATACCATTTCTAACAAAACCCTCCGGAATTCCTTTTTTAGTGCGCTTTCTCGTCGTTCTAATCACCTCATCGTCCTCCTCCTCTGCCTGGCTGGTCAGGTTATAGGTATCACATTCACGACGTTTATCTAGAAGTTAGACAATTCACCTTAAAACAAACAAACAAAAAATTCCAACAATATTTTGACTTGGAAATTTATTTAATTTTCTATTCATCTACGCAAAACTTGCCTGAGGTAATTTTTATCTTTATTAATGAGAATGTCATCCAGTCATCCTGGGGGTTAATTTTGTCCTTTAGAGCTTTCTTTGTTTTTGTGGCGCTCATTGTACATGGCCATCTGACGGTTTTCATTTCTCTGTCAATCCAATTGTCAGGAACTACACCCTCCTCCTCTCGGGTACCCTCCCTCCAAACAGCCCTCGTGTACATGACCTGGAAAGGAAAGCATATGCATGTTACTTTAAAAGAGCTATATGTAAGAAATTTAAAGCAAGTAGTCGTAAAATCCTCCTAACATGTCACAGAGACTAAGGAATAATGTTCATATAACATACTGATCTCACTGACAACAATAGTACAGCCAGAATATTGCATCTAAAAAATTTTTTTGCAGTCTGCAAATCATGTTTATGTTTTGAATTTGTGTTTTGGCCTGTTGCACCACCCACCGCCGTCTACCAGTCACGCAGTCAGTAGAGTCTCAGCATCAGTTACAGTTACGACTGAGCTACAGCAGCACGGCAAGCAGCAATAGCAGTGTCCCCAGTACATTTGGCCACATTCTTACATACAGCACGTTTTAGTTTTTAACATTTTAGTTCAAAGTTCAAAGAGGTTGAGAGGGTTTGGACATGCACGGAAGAGTGATGAGGGTTATATTGGGAGTAGGATATTGTGGCAAGAGGACAGAGAGAGGCCCGGGGAGGTTTATGGATGGAGTGAGAAAGGATAATGCAGGAGTCACTGAGGAAGATACAGAAAATAAACAGATGGAAACAGGTGATCAGCTATGATGATCCCTGATGGAATCTAGCTAAAAGAATAAGAAAATTCAACCTTAATATGTGTGTTCCAGACCATGGCGAAGGGGTATGAGGACAAAACCACCAGTTTCTTGTGGGAGGCAGGCCACCTTCCGGAACAGATCCCTTTCTTGCAGTAGTGCATTTGTCATCCTGACATGACCATTTCCAATGCACACTATGTTCAGAAGTCCAGAGCTACACGGTTGGTGAAATAATGGTGAAGTGTGACGCTGGCGCAGAATTTCACAAGCAAAAGTCCCGTCTGCATTTTTATGTCGAACAAAGGCAAAGCTGTTGTCCCTCAAAAGAAAACAACTGTCCTTTTCTTTAACAGAGGCAAACACTTTAGGCTGTCTTTGTCTTTTGGCCACTTCTGAATGCTCGATTTCAGACGAACGCCTGGTCACTTGTTCCAAGGGACTTCTCCCGCTCCTCACGTGTTTCTTGACTTGTTGCAGGTAGTTTTCAAATGGAAAACATGAAATGTCATTTAAGGAACAGTTGAAGTGGCTGGCATCTTCTTGCAGATGAATTAGTCCATGTACATTGTATACAGGAAAGGTCTTGCCATACAGGTCAGCACAGCACATGACAAAATGTTTGATTAGTTCATGAGCATATTGGAGATAGGCATTTCGAATCCGCTCATCTGACTCCAGTATTATCGATATGGATACTGTCAAGGACAAGAAATGTTTGTATTTTTCGGGGGACAACACAGTTTTCAAAACCACAGGACCTGTGTACAGCAAAAACTGCCGTAGTTCAGTGGCTTTCTACCTATCAATTTCATGCAAACCCTGCGGTTGTTGAGCAAATTCACTTGGCATCTTCCCTCTCAGTGCAATTAGTTTTTGAGAAATTGCATCCTTTTGCCTCACAGATAAACGACAGACTTTTGGGCCACGAGTCAAGTAAATTAACAGGCGCCTAACTACTCCCAAGCAGATGATATGCATATAATCTAAGACAAATGAGCTCTAACACAAGGAATTCCTGCAGCAATGAAGGGGCTGATACCAGTTTGGTGGTTACTGTACTCCACTCTGGAGAAACTGTCATCTGTTCGAGAAGTGCATTCCTGTTCACTGAAAACTATTCTTCCCTCAACACGATCACCTCTGACTGAACATCTTTCACAACTCTCATAGGCAGTATGACCCTTAATACACTTCAGATATGCCCTTGCTGGCGCATCACAGATCAGAGCATCAATATTGACAGTGTAAGTCTGGCCATTAAAAACTATACCATTGTCCTTGAGATGTTTGTATTCAGTCACAAAGTCTTTTAAATACTTCTCAAGAGGACTTGGCTTACTTTGTCCACTAAACATGGCTACAATGAATGGATCAAAATGGCCACACTTCACCAGTATTGGCCAGAATTGGACACCACTACTTCTGAAAAGTGGGATGCCATCAACGTTTACACTGAGGTGCACATCATTACTCTCCATCTGACTTAAATAACAACAGATCCCCTTTTCTAAGCCGTAGTACTTGTATTGCCCGCCACATTTAGGCTCCATTGTGTTATGCTGTGGTGTAGCAAGGAGTGTCCGGCAATCCACAGGCAATAAGTGCCCTTGCTTTCTTAATATGGACAATAAACCATTAAGCGCTCTGTGTGTCAATCTGTACTCTATGGCCCACTGTCTCAGTTCGTCCTCAAAGCTGGTCACTTCAGCTTCATTTGGTTCCTGTTCCGAGTCAGTAGACCAGTAGTCCACATCAGTCTCTAAGTCAAAATCATCGGATGTCCCAGGAGCACTGTCACTCAAACTATCTGGGGTCCCAGGCACATCGTCACTGCTGCAACTACTCCGAGTCCCAGGCACACTGTTGCAATTATTTTCAATGCCCTCTTGTTCATCATCACTGTCAGAATAACGTAGCAGTTGATCCAGTTCTCTTTGGCATTTTCGCCACTGTCTTACTCTCAAAGTCATCGGTAAACACAGACGTTAATCCAAATTAGTTTAGTTTTACTGTTTATTTGACTGGAGCCTGTACATAAGGAAAGAGAGTGAGATCACAACACGTACCTTGTTTAGGTAGTTTAGCTCCTAAAAGGGAAGGACACCTCACTCCACATCCAATATGAAGAGTAGCCTACACACCATCTGCAAAGACAAAACTGGTTTAGAGACACGCAACTAAAGCTTTACAATACTCAACACAACGGTGTTGTTTGCCAAAAAGAGCAGATATGTTCTCTTGAACAAGCGACATTGGACTATGGACTATAGTTGTAAGACATGGCTAAAACAGCCGACCTATAGGCACACAACACCTTATGAGCTTGCAGATAAGCTTTTCATTTACAAAAACAAGACTGGCAGTCCATTACCTGCTGTATAGCTGCCAAGGAAAAAAAAGATGAGAGAAGACACCTTACAGCACCTGAGAGACAGAAAAAAATGGGTTAAACACCTTAAAGTTTTCATTCTCCATTGCACAACAGTTAAGTGTTGCTGTGTTACAAACGAAGATAGCCTAGAGCCTACAAGCACATTACGCGCTTTGAGTTTGTAGACGCTGCCAAGGAAATAAGAATAAGGTCACAACAATGAACAACAATGTCCCAATGAAAGACACGTCACAGCATCTGACCTGACAGAAACAAAATTTGTTTAGATACGCAACTAAAGCCTTATTAATATACACACTAACACACAGTCAAATAAATTGTTGTAGTGGAGTAAAAGCACAGCATGCACCTGAGGTGTAGAGGGGTTTGTATGCATCAAAAAATGTAACCACTCAAATAAAAATACCTTAAATTATGTGCAGTACTTTATATAAAGAAATCCTACTGTACAGACTTTGGACAGCAGAAACATAGACCTGTACAAGTTCAGCCTGGACTTGTGTGCCGACCGAGTGAAGCGTCCAGAGAAATTGCACCCAGTATGTTCAACAAAAACATATCCCCTACCATGTGGGAGATGCTACATATTCGTTTGCACCACGTGATGTCACTGTTAACCTTGTGTGGCCATGACCCTGCAGGGCTGTATGTTAACTTTTTTAGCCCATAGCACTGGAGCTACAGAGAGTGATAATTTTGTAGCACAGGCCAGAAAGTTTGTAGCACCTGTCACGATAACAAATTGTGTTGGCCGATTAATTGCATTATTGCGATAAGCAATAGTATTGCATAATATTGTGCTTTTAAGACCATTTTTATTATCGTTGTAATTTTGCTATTTTCAGACCATTTAAAAAAAACTTATATAATGATAATAAAGGCATAATGATGCAAGTACACCCTTTTTAAAAGAGAAATAAACATTATTTAACAAGAATATTTACGAAAGCAAAAAAAAAAGACAATTTAAATATCTGAAATAACACGTAAAAATATCTAAATAAATAAATAAAGACCTTATAAATACAAAAAATAGACTGTCAGTCTCTCACTCTCAGGTGTGCAGTTAGGTTGGTCATATTCGCTCTTTTTGTTGAGATGGATTTAGAACAAACCCGGCACACCGGCTCGTCCAAATTACTGGGCTGCCCTCTGTCATTTGGTTTAAATCCAAAACACTCCCACACAGGGTCCGTGGCATTTGGTTTAGGAACAAGTTCCCTGTCTTTCTCTTACACTCAACTGTTACTTTTTCTCCGCCTCGTCTCCCCCCCACGAAGATTGCACTGTGTGTGTGTGTGTGTGTGTGTGTGTGTGTGTGTGTGTGTGGCCCATAGCTCCGCCTCCCCCACAGAGACAAAGACACTCGATGACAAGAGCTGTCCCTCCGTTAATTAAACTAATAAACCAACTCACCTGGCTGCCAGACCATGCACGGCAGTGAATGCTCTTGTCGTCTAGTGAAAAAACGAGGAAAAACAGACCACACACACAAACGGCTCGCAAGCAGTCTGTCGCACGCTTGCTACTAGGCAAATAAATTCATCGCACAAACATTTTTTTCCATCGCACTGCCATTATCATGGTCACTGCCCAATGCCTATGGCCACTCTTCAGTCGCACGGATAAAAATTGACCAGAATAAACAGAGTACATCAGAATTGCTGCCTCTGGTCCAGAAACATTGTACACATTTTTTTTTCATAATTTCTGACAATATTCAGAGTGAATGCGTTGGAAAAAGCCCCTAGAACACCCAAAACGAGTTAGCTAACGTAAGGTTTTAGCAAAGAATGGTAGGTAGGTAGTTAGCAGCCAGATTATAACAACGTGCAACCTACATAGTGTTCGCTTCTTGTACCAGTGGGGTGGTATCAGAGACAAAACGCCTCTAATGGTTTACAATAAAACTTATAATGTTCCTTTCATGAACGATAAAAGTGACTGAGAATAACATCAACCAACCTTGCATCATCTGTGAACCCCGTATACGGACGCTAGCTAGTTAGCAACGAGCTAGTCGGTCTGAACTCCATGCCATGCTGCTAGCTAGCTGGCTTTCGACCTACCCTGTTAGCAACCCTAAGGTAGTCATACAATATTGAAGCAATTTGCAAGTTACAAACAGTTTACATTTACATTACACAACATGTTCTCCCGTGGACAGCTAAAATAACATCGAAACTGAACATGAACCAAGAGTGTTGTGCAGCAAGCTAACGCAAAACAAAAATGTGTGCCATTAAGGCATGCTAACGCCCTTCGCCATTAGCGGCCATGACCACAGCAGGTTTGGGAAGTTCAAGACAATAACGCTAAACTACCTAACACTATACATACACATGGAAATTGCTGACCGAACTTACCTTCAATTTAGAGGAAAACGATGAGTGGATTCACCATGGGGATTTCCATAGGCCTAGTGAATCTGTGATGCAGGCTGAAAAGCTGTGCCGTGACTTGCAATGCTTCGAACACGCCGAATCGCGCCAAACAGAGCCCTTGACGCCAAATGCCTGGCGTGTTGCCTCGGCCAACCACAGTGGCGTTTACTGGTTGGGTGATGATGATTTGCTGCCTCAGCCAATCAGAGTGGCGTTTACTGGTTTTTGAATCTTTGGAAATCCAAAGCCCTTGATAGAGAGCTGTCCTCGGCTGTCCTTGACTTTTCTGCTGCTGTTGGTTCTTTTGAGAACAGTGGCCATCGTTGCCTCTTTCTCTCTCTCAAGCATCGACCGGGAAACCGCAATGGCTGCCATGGCGTCACAAATTTTTAAGTTAGGAATAAGGTGGATAATATAGGCTACCATGAAATTATTTTCTGAACTCTAATTTCCCACATATTGCATTTCCAAATAAATAAACAGATAAATGCAAAAATACATATATGCATAAATAAATAACTTGATAAAATAAATAAACCAGTTAAAGAAAAACAGGAAAATGTAAAATAACAACAACAACAAAAAACACAGCCTACTGAATAAATAAATAAATAAATAAATAGGCATACACGTAATAAATCGTGTTTGTTTATAGTCTGTATTCATATGTCTTAATCATGTTGATATCAACAATGTTGATATTTGTAAATTAAAAAAATATTAAATTTATTAATCATGTACATTTCCTGCACCTGTCATAGACGTCCAAATGACGTCCAAAAAATTTACCCAGTTCAAAGATCAAATGTTGAACGTCAATATGACGTCCAAGTTGGGTCATGGTTGGACGTTTAAATAGTGGACCTAGTTTGGACGTTGAATAGATGTCCAGAATTGGTCATGGACCGACGGACCCAATATAGACATGATCTGCACGTCTATCCGACGTCCAGTGTTTAGTGGGTATAAACACAGTCTGACCATCACGAACTTTTATTTTGGTACTTCCGGTGACCGGCAGTGTGAATTTGCATATTAGCTAAATATTTAGTTTTACCCAGAACATTTAGATTTAACATTTAACATTTAGATTTAGATTTAGCATTTAGATTTATTATTTAGATTTAGATTTAATATTTAGATTTAACATGTAACTATCAGGTGCCACATTTAATATTTAGATTTAACTATTTAATATATTTCTAAGTTAACAAATATTGCTGTAAATGTTAAAAAATTCACAACATTTTTTTAAACATTGTTTGAAGCTAAATGTTGCAAAATGTTGATGTTATTTTCAGTGTGAGCCACGTTACAAACGGCAGCCCATATGTAACTGGGTTCTGGAAGGAGGTGAGAGCTCTGAACAGAAATAATTTGCTGTCACCATGTAACATTGAGAGGGTCTCTGGAGCCCACAGTATTACTGAGTTGTGGAGACAGCATTATTCTGATCTATTTAATTGTATCAAGACTGACCCCTATATTGTTGACAACATTACTAGCAGTGATGCTATAGGAGTTACAGCCAGTGAGGTTCTCCAAGCTATATCGCAGCTAGCTGATAATAAAGCTAGTGGCTCAGACCAACTCACTGCAGAGCACCTGAAACTTGCAAGCCCAAAGGTTGCAGTTTTTCTTGCCATCTGTTTCAGTGGGTTCGTGATGCATGGTCTTCTGCCACACTCTCTGCTCTCTGTCACCTTGGTGCCAGTCACAAAGGGCAGAGCTGGTAAAGTGGGGAGTATGGACAACTATAGACCTATTGCACTTGCCAGTGTGGTGTCCAAGGTGCGGGAAAGGATACTACTAAATAGATTATCATCTTATCTGGGTACGGCAGACAATCAAATTGGGTTTAAGGCCAAGCATGGTACTGATCTATGTATTTATGCCTTGAAAGAAGTGGTAGATAGAAGTCAGAACTCTTCGGTTTTAGTAGGTTTTATTGATGCTTCAAAGGCATATGACTGAGTCAGTCACTGGATGTTTTTTTTAAAACTTAGAGAAAGGGGTGTGCCTGACTGCATTATAAAAACCCTGGCATACTGGTATGCTAACCAGAGAATGTAGGTCAGGTGGGGAAATAGAATCTCTACTCCGTTTACTGTTGGAAATGGTGTCCGACAGGGAGGGATACTTTCACCAGCCCTGTTTAATTTATATATGAATGACTTATCTGTACAGCTAAATTCCTGTAAAACTGGCTGTATGATTGGTGACACCTTAGTAAATCATCTTATGTATGCAGATGACCTGGCTATACTCTCTCCTAGCAGTGTTGGCTTTCAACAACTGCTGCATATATGCTCTGAGTATGGTGTAGCATTTGACATGAAATATAATGCTAAGAAGAGTGTTGTTATGATCTGTAGAACAAGAGGGGATAAGGATCTGGCCTTTCCTTCGTTCTTCCTGGCAGGTCAACAGCTCACGGTCTGTAGTAAGAGTAAGTATATGGGACATTGTATTAATGACCAAATGACTGATGATGATGATCTGTATAGGCAGCACCGAATATTGTATGTGCAAGCCAACGTGCTGGGGAGAAAATTCCACTTTTGCTCAAATGATGTTAAGGTAAACCTGTTTAGGGCTTATTATACACCCCTCTACACTGCCCCCTTGTGGGTTAAGTATAAGAGGGTTAGTATCAATAAGCTCCTTGTATGTTTTTTACTGGACCTTTGAGTCTGTGCAAATAAAGTTGATTGACTGATTGATTGATTGTTTGATTGATTGATTGATTGATTGAATGCACTAATGCACGTGCATTACAGTCATCACATGTGTGCTGTTGACCACAATTTCCCACCCTCCTTGCTGATGTCTTTCCCATAGATCTAAATACAGCTGTCACTTTAGTTACTATTTCTACTGAAACACAAGCATGTTGAGCAGTCTTTGTGACTGAAGCTCCAGCTATCTGTGGCCCAGCAATGAACCCTCTTTCAAAGTCACTTAGATCTTTTCCTCTTGACATCTTGATAGAAAATCAGAATCAGCTGGGCCTGTTCAGCATTTTTATACATGCCACAGAGCATGACTGGATGCTAATGGTGTAATTGTACCATGCAGTGCACCTCTATGGAAGCATCTGCATTTGATTATTCAGATTTGTCTTTTAATCTGTCACCCATCTGTGACATATACAAACACACATAACACGTGGCCCTATACTCAGACTATAATGTTCTAAGTACCCCTCTGCTATCAGTTTTGGATGTGTCAATTTCTGCTCATTACGTGCTATAATGTCTTTCAAAATACACATACGTCTTCACAGTAAAAGTAAGGTTTGCCAACAAACCTGCTTTAGGTTTCGGCAACAAAACTACTCTGTTAGGTTTAAAAGAAACAACCATGGCTTGGGTTAAAATCAGTGTTTGTCATGGTAACTCAAAGATTATGTCCCTTGACAACTGTTATGACAAGGTTACGATATTGTAACCCCAGTTCTATTAGCACAGGCAGAGCCCTCTACTGGACTCTATGGATAAAACTGTCCTCCAATCACAAGCACGCATTCACCCATAAAAATTTGCATAAGCATAGCCGGCCAATCAGCACTTACCTATAAGAATATGTGTAGAGCCCACAGTATATATGGGACACGTATGATAGTGTCAGACATCCTACACCCTCTTGAGCGAGCCGGGTAGTAGCAACAGGGCCCCTAGATAGAGGGCTCCACCTGTGCAGCATAACTGGGTGGAACCATGGGCTAACATTGAGTCATCAAGGAGCATGGAAACACGTAGATTATGCCCAGAGGAGAGTCAGGTGCAACACAGCTGACATACACCCAGCCCTTTTTTACCAGTCCTGTAATGTTCCAGTGAATACAGACCATGAAAAGGAGCCTGACATGTAGACCATGAAGCTTTCATACATTTGTCTTCGACACTCAGTCACTAACCAAGGCCAACGAAACTGAGACACCACATGTGGAGTGTGCACAGAACACTTTAGGAGGGTCCCTGCCCACCTGCCTGTAGACTTGGGAGATGCACTCACAAACCCATCTCGCAAGGTGTTTCTTGGATACTGCCTTACTGGCCACACCATCACCAAAGCACACAAACAGCTGTTCTGTGTGTCTGATAGGGGCCGTGCATCCAACATAACATGCCAATGCACAAAGTGGGTGGAGAAGATACACTTTTGCCTCCCTGTCCCCCTCATGGAGTAGAGGACAAAAAGCATCAAACTGTATTACTCTTGACCTGAATGAACTCCTTATGTTTTTGGTAACAAAGGAGGGATTTGGTCTGCGAGAAGCCCACTACAAAGTCACTACAAAGCAGCAAACAACTGGGGTGCACCTATGGTCTTGAAAGTGTAAAGCAGTTTTCTTGGCCATGGCCCATTTGCAAACACATCTGCTCCCAGGTGCAGTAGGGACCGCAAGTATCTCAGGTCGTCCTGTGCTGAGGGATGAATGGTAACCAAGCGTCACTTGTGCTTCTTGGCATCCAAGCGAAGGCTGTCGAACCACCTCTGCAAGTGCAGTATGTGTAGTAGCCCCAACGGTACCACCAGATGACCCAAGTGCATGCATGATGATCAACACCATTACTGTTGCACCAAGCTGCAGTTTGCAAACTACTTGCTACAGGGCCGTCCATCTATTTTGTAATAGAGTAGGCTCTGTGGGCAGGCTGCATGTGTTGAGCACAACCCCCAAATCACAGGTCTTCAATGTTTTTCAGGCCAAGGACCCCCAAACTGATGGAGAGATGGAGCAGGGACCCCCTACTATATATATTGTATATTAAATTGTGTTTTATATTAAACTGGGCCTAGTACTTTGTATAAATGTACCTTGTTATTGTGCATTCAATACTAAGCTATTCAGATAATACACAGGTTCATATATTCATGTTTTTATTTTAAACATGTGCAAGGTACAGTGAGTAGGGTGGCCTTGCCACTGCCATTTATAAACATATCTTGTCAAGTGATACCAATGCCAATATCAACACTGTCTGTCAATTGCATGATAATCAAGCATGCAAGCTATTCAAATTGACGTTTCTATTTTAAACATAAATGTGGAAACAAAAGTGAGTGATGGCCTATTAGTGCTAGTGTTGACACGATACTGAAATATCAAACTCGATACCGGTACTAAGGATGGTACTCGATACTTAATACTATTTTTGAGAAAGAGAGAGAAAAAGAAATACCAAAATTTCAGGTAGCCTATATATTGTTTTTTTTAAAAAGTCAGAACATCACAAAAATAACAGCAACAACACAATCTTTAGGTCAGGGCTATTCAATTACAATTTCAACTAGGCCAGATTTTAAAACCAGATAAAGTTGATAGGCCACATTTTTAGCAGCAAGCAACCGATCCACTTTTTTTTTTTTTGGCATATAGATAGATAGATAGATAGATAGATAGACAGACAGACAGAACCGATTCCACTTTGTCCTTTTTTCAAGCAGTGCTTCTGTCTATCAACACTTTCTTAACCAACATTTCATATTAAAAGACCTCCAGTGGCTCAACTTGCATAATCCTGGTAGGGTTTTAATTTGGAACATTTGTATTGAACATTTGTACACTGCTGCTGTAACAGACGTGCAGAGGAGAAAGAAAACTGTTTCTGTTAAACTCAAAGCAGCAAAGTGTTGAGAATAACATGACTGTGGCTAAACTGAACTTTTCCTGTGTGACCATGCGTACATACACACACGCTTGCGCGCACACACGCACACACACACAGATTGGGATGGTTATGTAAGTGTCCATGCAAAAAAGTAGAAAGAGGCTGTGATCAAAATGTGGAGTTAATGAAGGCCGACGCAGCAGCTCGACCATCAGAATGCTCAACAGAACTGTAGAGAGAGCTCCACAGAACTACAGTGAATTGTCAGAGCTGCTCCACAGTCAAGAGGCGATGGGAATAACATGAAAACACAACTGTAAAGAGCTTTAATGACAGGCATCAAATGATGGAGTAAAATAAAGCTTAACACTCGTGTCTGCGATGTGATTCAAAGTGATGAAAAGCCCTCTCACAGCAGTGTAAGGTCTTGTGGGGATTAAATGTTCGGGCTTCAGTAACAGATGCTCCATGATGAAAAGATACTAAATACAAAAGGTTTGTTATCAGTGGGAAATAAGCATGATGAAAAGATTCAGAAATGTTTGGAAACAGTGCAGCTTTGCCTGATAATGGACAGTGCAGCTTTGCCTGGTAATGGACAAATTTAACATAATCAAAAAAAAAAAAAAAAAAAAAAAAAACACCAGTAAAATATGGTGGTTTTTTTTGTTGTTGTTGTTTTTTTTACTGTGAACACAAACAGTACCTCATTGAGTTTGTTTTTCTTCATTTAGAAAGCTGTAGTTAGCTGTTTTGGACTTTCAAATGAATTTTGGTCTACACCTAACCTTCCCTTTGTAAGTTACAGCCATTTATTATAAGATTATTCTATTTTTTAATAAAAAAACAAAAAAACAATTGTATGCCTATATTTTACTCATTGATCATTTAGATGTGTAAAATAAGAGTTCAGAGTAAATGAAAAGGCTATTATATCACCAAAGATGACATTGAAGTGAAAGTGAATTTGATCATAGCAATATATTATCATTTGAACATGAACATCGAATGCAAACTGTGCAACAAATAGTGAAAACTGTCTCCACAAATTCTATAAAAATAAACATATCAATTGCAAATGTCCAACAAAATACACAGTGCAAGTGATCTTCACAAATCATATACAAAATGAGAGAAAAATATATTATTGTGTAGGAATAAATACATAATCTCCATAAAGTATACACCGAATGAGAGGAAAATATACTGAGTGCAAATAAACAAAGCCCCCATCTGCTCCTCTGTCTCTTCCTCTCCTCCTTGTCAGGGGCTTGGTTTGGAGAAATCAGGTTAGGTGTGGCCCTCTTCCTTCTCTGATGGCAGCCTGGACCCTTCTGGACACATTCTTTACCCTCAGGGTCTGCAGGAGGCATGCTGACGAGGGCTGTGACAGAAGAAAATCATAGATATAAATATGACCAAATTTATTTTCATGCCTTGATTGCTTTTATTTCTCCAGTGGGTGAATCATACCTCATATCACACACACAGACATCTGAGATGTTGATCTGACACCCACTAAATACCCCTGCTAACATTACTAGCTAATTTGATGGTATCAACAACTCAATTTTTGTGCAATGCATTTAAAATAAATTAACTGATAAACAACAAAAGGGCAAACACATTGCTTGCAGTTTCTTTTACTGAAATACATTGATCTGGTGGGTCTTGAGCTTTGTTTGTGTGCAGCAAGTTTGTTTTGACTTGACTTCATAACAAAATTATGAAAAATAGTGATCCATTATTAGATAACCCTAAAGACGTGTTATGTCCATTTTGTACAGAAATAGCAACTGATAAGTGATACCCAAACTGCACAATGAAAAATAAGCTACATTACTTATTTATTTTCTCCAAATGGATGGATCTCCTGTCTGTACTTATTTTTTATTAACAGATTTATTTATTCATCTTTTAAAGAGGCAACAGATAGCATCTTTTCCAGCATCGCAAAACGGCGCAACCAGGGACCGGGTAGTGAGTGTTGGTCGGCTGACATCCTCGTTGCCATTCTACGGCAGCCCTCGGACAGTGATACCCCCCTCCCTTCCTTCTGTTCTCTTCTCACAGAGGCAGCTATCGACGGACATCGCCCAGCTAAGTGAACAGTGAACTAGTGCTGCATGATTAATCTAATCGCAATCATGATGTCAGGCTGTGCGATTACATTTTTGTGATTTAATGTAAATAAGTGTTAACGTGTGTGCCTGTGAACGTGACTGCCTCTCCTGAAGTGTGTGGAGTTTGTTGACATTACGCCCACAAGCTATCCTGGTGTGTGCAGCACGTATGGACGACGTTGAACAGAAAGACGTGCTGTGTAAATGTAAAAGTTAAAGTCGCCACGTCCCGCGGCAACATGACCAATCTATATCAACACTTGAGACAGCACAGAGAAAAGTACGAAAGAGGCATGCGATAGAAAGCCGAGCCGTGTAACATTAAAGACAAAGGGACAACTGAATGCCGCCAGAGCCTCATAAAACAACAACAAAGCATAATTATGCAAACATCTTTAAGTGTCACGGGGAAATCAAAGACTCCATAAAAAAAACTATACAACAACAAATGAAAAACTGAGCAATTTTGCTCGGTTTCGGCCCACTTGACATGCTGCTGTGTTGTGCAATGGCCTATTCACGTGCTGGAATTTGTCATTTACGTGACCTGAACACCTGAACACCTGAACGCAACGCAGGCTTTGCTCCGCTGTGTGTACAGTGCCGCTTCGGCCTCTCTTCTCACCCGCTCAGCATCCAACACCTGAGGGGTATTCCAGAAAGCGGGTTATGTGAAAACTCAGAGTAAGTTAACCCTGAGATGAGGGAAACTCTGAATTATCCGTTCCAGAAAGAGAGGTAACTGAAACTCTGAGTCAATCACCATGGTAACAGACTCTGTGAACATAATCTGCTCGCTGACAGGTTTTCTTCAATAAACCCTGAGTTTTTCTCTGTCTCTTCCCTCTTACACGCTGTTTCATTTCCTCATTCATTCAGTCCGTGTCAAAGCTTGTATCGAAGTGCATTCATTAGCGGAGATTTACCGTCTGCCACAGTCTAAATCCTGCTGGATATTAGTTTGTTACTCAGGACTGTCTTAAGTTGTTGATTTATGCACATCAATCATTTCTTTGGACATCAGTTTTTGTCTTTACATTCAAATACTACTACACAACGAGAATTCACCCTCAGCTCAGAACAGGGCTGTACTGGGACATAAAATCGGCCCAGGCATTTTGAGCCTAGTCCGGCCCACCAGGTATTGATGGAAAGACAATGAAGCCTATGAATAAAAACAAACTTTCCTGTGACACCGCTTGTACACTGTCTTGTTGGTGTATATGTACTTGTCTAATAAATTTAAACCTACACCATCCTCCCAGTCCCATTATTCTATACAGTACTTACTTAGAGGAACCCAAAAGGCTGCTTGGTCTAGTGAACCTCCTGAACAATGAACGTATGATGGGATCCTGAAAATTGGACAGTGAGGAATAGAGGTGAGACATGGTCATTAATGAATATTAAAATGAATAAATGACAGATTTAGTAATATTTTCATAGACTATGTACTCACCACATCAGTAAACGGCACAGCAACACATAATACTTCCTCAAACATGGCAACCTTTAAAAAGTGAAGGGATATTTTAAATTGAATGGAAACATGCCCACAATAAAAACAAAATACAGGTAATTATTGTCCACAAGAGTTTGCTGTTACATGTCAGTAAAAAAACAATAAGATAAAAACACAACTTATCTAGAATAAACAGGATATTTATGTATAAAAGACAAATACGTGTCTCACGACTCACGTGCTGACGTATTGCGGTAAGCGAGTTGTGTCATTTCCGGTGTTTCTGTGACAGTGTCTCTGTACTGCTCTGGTGAATTCTGCTAGCCTGCTTTCTCACCTCAGTTGCTTTAACGCTGCTTTAACGTCTACTTCAAGTCATAACCCACACTGGTTCTGTTTAAGCACTTATAGCTCTCCTTCTTTCTACGACTTTCTCGCTAATCTCTTAGCTGTTGTTTGCACGCTCTTAGCCTTGTTAGCTACTTTAGCTTAGCCATGGCTTCTCCTTCTCCTGCTCTTTCTTGCCCGGTGTGCCAAATGTTCAGTTATGCCTCTGCCTCCTTTAGCGACAGTGGTAATTGTAATAAGTGTAGCTTATTTGCTGCGTTGGAGGCGAGGCTTAGTGAATTAGAAGCGCGGCTCCGCACCATGGAAAACCATTCAAAAGCTGCGGTAGTTAGCCAGCCCCCTGTAGCCGGTGCGGAGCCACATAGCATAGCCTTAGCCTCTGCTAACTGTCCTCCGGTAACTCCCGTTCAGCCGGGAGGTTGGGTTACGGTTCGCCAGAAGCACAGCTCCAAGCAGAAGCCCACGGTTCACCACCAGCCTGTTCACGTTTCCAACCGCTTTTCCCCACTCAGCGACACACCCGCTGAGGATAAAACTCTGGTTATTGGCAGCTCTATTCTGAGGAACGTGAAGTTAGCAACACCAGCGGCCATAGTCAAATGTATCCCTGGGGCCAGAGCGGGCGACATTGAGTCAAATTTAAAACTGCTGGCTAAAGCTAAACGTAGATTCAGTAAGATTGTTATTCACGTCGGCGGCAATGACACCCGGTTACGCCAATCGGAGGTCACTAAAATTAATATTGCCTCGGTGTGTGAATATGCAAAAACGATGTCGGACTCCGTAGTTTTCTCTGGACCCCTCCCAAATCTGACCAGTGATGACATGTTTAGCCGCATGTCATCATTTAACCGCTGGCTGTCCAGGTGGTGTCCAGCAAACGATGTGGGTTTTGTTAATAATTGGCAAACTTTCTGGGGAAAACCTGGTCTTATTAGGAGAGACGGCATTCACCCCACTTTGGATGGAGCTGCTCTCATTTCTAGGAACCTGGCAAATTTTATTAGTAATTTAAATCCCTGACAACCCAGAGTTGAGACCAGGACAGAGAGTTGCAGTCCTAAACGCCTCTCTGAGCTTCTAGTTCAGTTACCCAGCCATAGTTTTCATAGTTTTATACAAACGGTGTCTGTCCCCCGACCACCTAAATTATTTAAATCTAAAATTAAACAAAGAGGAGTTGTGCATAACAACCTCATAAAAATTAAAACCTCTTCTGTGACAGAAAGACAAAACAGGAGAATTAAATGCGGACTGTTAAATATCAGGTCTCTATCGTCTAAAGCAGTGTTAGTAAACGAATTAATATCAGATAATCATATTGATTTACTCAGTCTCACTGAAACCTGGCTGTGTCAAGATGAATATGTTAGTCTAAATGAGTCCACTCCTCCCAGTCATAATAATACCCACATTCCTCGAGGCAGCGGCCGAGGAGGGGGAGTTGCAGCCATTTTTAACTCTAGTCTGTTAATCAGCCCTAAACCTAAACTAGATTATAATTCATTTGAAAGCCTCGTTCTTAGTGTTTTACATCCGACCTGGAAAACCTCGCAGCCACTTTTATTTGTTATAGTGTACCGTGCTCCTGGCCCGTATTCTGAATTTGTATCTGAATTCTCAGAGTTTTTATCCAGTTTAGTTCTTAAATCAGATAAAGTTATTATTGTAGGCGATTTTAACATTCATGTCGACGTTGATAATGACTCCCTGGCTACCGTGTTTATCTCATTAATAGACTCCATTGGCTTCAGTCAGGGTGTACATGAACCCACTCACTGTTTTAACCATACCCTCGATCTAGTTCTGACGTATGGAATTGAAATTGATAACCTAAAAGTCTTTCCACAGAATCCCTTGCTATCAGATCATTATCTGATTACTTTTGATTTCTTTTTACTCGATTACATGCCACTTAGCAACAGTTACTATACTAGATGTTTATCAGATAGTGCTGTCACAAAATTTAAGGAAAAGATTACTTCGTCGTTAAATTCAATACCAATACCTTCAGTAACAGAGGTTTCCCGTGCCGACTTTAACCTCTCCCAAATTGATCATTTTGTTGATAGCGCCGTAGGCTCGCTGCGAACAACGCTCGACTCTGTAGCTCCTCTTAAAAAGAAGTTAACAAAGCAAAGAAAGTTTGCTCCTTGGTATAACTCTCAAACCCGTAGGTTAAAACAAATATCGCGAAAATTTGAAAGGAATTGGCGATTAACCAAACTGGAAGAATCTCGTTTAATCTGGACAGACAGTCTCAAAACTTATAAGAGGGGCCTCCGCAATGCCAGAGCAAACTATTACTCAGCATTAATAGAAGAAAACAAGAACAACCCCAGGTTTCTTTTCAGCACTGTAGCCAGGCTGACTGAGAGTCAAAGCTCTATTGAGCCTTGTATTCCTTTAGCCCTTAGCAGTAATGATTTTATGAGCTTTTTTAATGACAAAATTCTAACTATTAGAGGCAAAATTCATGACCTCCTGCCCTCGGATGGTAGGCCTACCTATCTAACCTCAAACACAGCTGTAGAATCTAATATATATTTAGATTGCTTCTCCCCAATTTCTCTTCAAGAATTGACCGCAGTGATTTCTTCATCTAAATCATCAACGTGTCTCTTAGACCCCATCCCAACTAGGCTACTTAAGGAGGTCTTTCCTTTAGTTAACACTCATATATTAGATATGATCAATATATCCCTATTAACAGGCTATGTACCACAGTCTTTTAAGGTAGCTGTAATTAAACCTCTCCTAAAAAAGCCCACCCTGGATCCAGAGGTGTTAGCCAACTATAGACCAATATCTAATCTTCCCTTTATGTCAAAGATCCTTGAGAAAGTAGTCGCAGACCAGCTGTGTGATTTTCTCCAGGATAATAATTTATTTGAGGAATTTCAGTCAGGATTTAGAGTGCATCATAGCACTGAGACAGCTCTAGTTAAAATTACAAATGACCTTCTGATTGCTTCAGACAAAGGACTCGTCTCTGTTCTTGTTTTATTAGATCTTAGTGCGGCGTTTGACACAATTGACCATCAAATTCTACTGCAGAGACTGGATCACTTAATTGGCCTAAAAGGTTCAGCACTAAGCTGGTTTAAATCTTATTTATCTGATCGTTTTCAATTTGTTGACGTTCGTAATGAATCATCCTTACGTACCAAAGTTTGTTTTGGAGTTCCGCAAGGTTCTGTGCTCGGACCAATCCTATTTACTCTATATATGCTTCCTTTAGGTAACATCATTAGAAATCACTCTATAAACTTCCATTGTTATGCGGATGATACACAGTTGTATTTATCGATGAAGCCAGAAGAAAGTAATCAATTAACTAAACTCCATAACTGCCTTAAAGACATAAAAAATTGGATGAGCACCAATTTCCTGATGTTAAATTCAGACAAAACTGAAGTTATTGTTCTTGGCCCCAAACAACTCAGAGACTCTTTATCTGATGACATAGTTTCTCTAGATGGCATTGCTCTGGCCTCTAGCACTACCGTAAGAAACCTCGGAGTAATATTTGATCAAGATTTGTCTTTTAATTCTCATTTAAAGCAAACCTCACGGACTGCATTTTTTCATCAGCGTAATATTGCGAAAATTAGGCCTATCCTGACCCGAAAAGATGCAGAAAAATTGGTCCACGCTTTTGTTACCTCAAGGCTGGATTACTGTAACTCTCTATTATCAGGTAGCTCTAGTAAGTCCTTAAAAACTCTCCAGCTAATTCAGAATGCAGCAGCACGTGTACTAACAGGAACTAAGAAACGAGATCATATTTCTCCTGTTTTAGCTTCTCTGCACTGGCTCCCTGTAAAATCCAGAATTGAATTTAAAATCCTACTGTTAACTTATAAAGCTCTAAATGGTCAAGCTCCGTCATATCTTAGAGAGCTCATAGTGCCATATTATCCCACCAGAACACTGCGCTCTGAGAACGCAGGGTTACTCGTGGTCCCTAAAGTCTCCAAAAGCAGATCAGGAGCCAGAGCCTTCAGCTATCAGGCTCCTCTCCTGTGGAATCATCTTCCTGTTACGGTCCGGGAGGCAGACACCGTCTCCACATTTAAGACTAGACTTAAGACTTTCCTCTTTGATAAAGCTTATAGTTAGGGCTGGCTCAGGCTTGCCCTGTACCAGCCCCTAGTTAGGCTGACTTAGGCCTAGTCTGCCGGAGGACCCCCTATAATACACCGGGCTCCCTCTCTCTCCTCTCTCTCTCTCTCTCTCTCTCTCTCTCTCTCTCTCTCTCTCTCTCTCTCTCTCTCTCTCTCTCACTCTCATCCTATTACTGCATCTTGCTAACTCGGCCATTCTGGATGTCACTAACTCGGCTTCTTCTCCGGAGCCTTTGTGCTCCACTGTCTCTCAGAATAACTCATACCGCAGCGGTGCCTGGACAGTGTGACGTGTGTGGTTGTGCTGCTGCCGTGGTCCTGCCAGATGCCTCCTGCTGCTGCTGCCATCATTAGTCATTAGTCATACTTCTACTGTTATTATACACATATGACTATTGTCACACAAGTATACTGTCTGATACTAATACATACTTTCAACATATTGTACCACAGTAGCCAGAACTATAACTATAATATTATTACTTTCATTAATGTTGTTGTAAGCTACTGTCA
The DNA here is from genome assembly GCF_041903045.1 of Epinephelus lanceolatus. Classification (NCBI taxonomy): domain Eukaryota; kingdom Metazoa; phylum Chordata; class Actinopteri; order Perciformes; family Serranidae; genus Epinephelus; species Epinephelus lanceolatus. The sequence goes on from NC_135740.1 coordinate 3,021,984, forward strand.
TTACCTGCATCTCTCTCTCTCTCTCTCTCTCTCTCTCTCTCTCTCTCTGTCTCATTGTGTCATGCGGATTACTGTTAATTTATTATGCTGATCTGTTCTGTACGACATCTATTGCACGTCTGTCCGTCCTGGAAGAGGGATCCCTCCTCAGTTGCTCTTCCTGAGGTTTCTACCGTTTTTTTTTTCCCCGTTAAAGGGGTTTTTTTTGGGGAGTTTTTCCTTATCCGCTGTGAGGGTCTTAAGGACAGAGGGATGTCGTATGCTGTAAAGCCCTGTGAGGCAAATTGTGATTTGTGATATTGGGCTTTATAAATAAAATTGAATTGAAATTGAATTGAAATACATTTAAGTAGTTACTTTTAACTCCAAGCCACTTTTATGGTAATGAGCAGCATCACATCTTCTGGCAAATCCTAATTTGATTCATTCTAAAGTATATCTGCAAGTACAGAGGGTTTATGATGAATACTAGCCTAATCATCTGGTTTTACATGAACATTTTTGCTTTGTTGAGCTTTAGCTGTTTCAGAGTAGGAATTACTGCATAGAGCACTTATATCAATTAATAGACATTAAAATATTTACTACCTAACTAATAAAGACTATACTTAATTAAATGAATAAAATAAAGTTACTGAAGCACTAAGATCACCATCACTAGTATAACATCATAGAAACAGCCCAGCAGTAGAGAAACCCCGTCATGCTGCTCAACAGCCAGCTAAATTGTTAAATGGCCTACTCATGACTATGCTGTGTTAAGAGTTAGCAAGCACAACGAAAATAAACTATCAACCAAACTTGATTCATATCTGACCCAGGTAGACTGCAGTTCATCACTTCTTACCTGAAGTTCAAATTCCCCTCCAGTTGCACCGACTATGCCATCTTCACATAATGCGGCGGCCGCGGGTCTCCTCCTCCTGCCTCCCCTTCGCCTCATCCACCTGCTGACGGCCACCTCTGCCATCATTACCTGCTGCGGCTGCTTTGGATGCCAGTGCGGGTGCGGTCACTGATGCTGCCGCTGAAGAAGCTCCGCCAAAGCCACATGCGTCCTCCACAATTTCATCCGGTTGTCCCGCGGTGAGGGGAGTGAAGACTGTCAGATGTCAACACAGGTGGAGCAACACACCTCAGGCATGTGTGACATCTCTCAGGCAGGCAGCAACTTCTTCTCCACAGAGGCGAAGAGAGTGAGGGAGACCCTGACCACCTACTTTGCCTCTCCAGCTGGAGCTGTGTCATGGCAGGACAGCATCGTGTGAAGGCAGAGTCGATACACCCCACCCCACCCTGACACCTAATTTTCTGGAAGGTTAAAATGAACACACATAATAAAGTATTCAACCAATCAATCAATCAGTCAATCAATATGGTACTTGAAATTAACCCAATTAGCAGAAAGAGAAAATTAATTTATATCAGCTTTAATGTCTTCCTCTCTCTTTTCTCATTTTGAAATTGATTTAACTGGATATTACCTCACCATTCCATGATATACTGCTAGATAAAAACCTAAATTATGATAGTACGATAACAGTATGATATTCCAAGGTGTGTCCATGTGTTTAAAAGGTGTGTTTGGCTTCAATGTGTGACATGACTTGACAAAGGCTGGACAGGTAAAACACTGTCACTATTAAAATCACCAGCATCTAGACAGGACTGTGCGGTTTCCTTTGTTTCCTCAGATTATTTTAAAAGTAATTAAACACATTGTCCCTCCCTCAATCACAGCACAGTTGACAATTTCTCCTCCTTATACAGCCCTGATGTTCTATCTAATTGTGCTGATGCAGAGACCTATGTCAGGTTATTTAATGACCACTGCACTGCTATTCTTGACATAGTGGCACCTTTCAAAACCAGTCGTGCTCCTTCTGCTAAGTCCACTCCTTGGATTGATGAGCAAATACATAGCTTTAGACGTTAATGTAGGAAAACTGAGCAACAATGGAAAGCAACTCAACTTGAAATTCACCAGCTATATCTGAAAGAGCTTCTAAATAGTTATAATAGAATGGTGAGAGATGCCAGGACTGCTTACTTTGCAAGAATTATTGCCTCTAGCAAGGGTAATTCCAAGGTTCTTTTCAACACTATTAATTCCATTGTGTCCCCTGCCCTGCCGCAAATACCTGTTTTCTCTGACACAGACTGTAACAATTTCCTTAATCATTTTGTTGAAGAAGTAAAAAATGTCAGAGCAAACATCTCCCCATCCTCCAGTCATTCTGTCGGTGGGAGCTTTAGACCTACCGTTTTGGATTCCTTCTCACCAATTACTCGATGATATTTCCAAATTAATACCCAGAATTAAGCCATCATCCACCCCCTTTGACATTGTACCTTCCTTTTTGTTTTTGAATGCTTTTAACACTATTGGCCCATCTATCGTGTCCTTGATTAACCCTATGGGCCCTAGGCGTTTTTGGGGTATTTTTACTGCCTTTACTTTTAAGCTCATATCACAGTCATTATAAAGGCTAGATACACATGCTATATCTTGTTTTTTTTTCAGGTCAATCAGGGCTAACCAGATTTGCCATCATTACATGTCCTTCTATGTGCCTGTATTTTATATTATATTGTATTATATTATTATTGTATTTTTATATCAATGAAAAAAAACAAATCCGTGTGACTAAATTCTTACATTTTTACATGTATCTCACCATAGCAAGTTGGAAGAAGACATATTCTGCCATATATGAAGAGGGGAGACTCTCTGGAATCTGGCAATATAAGAACCATGATGGTGGGACATTCTGTCACTTCACAGTTGTCCAAAACATGTGGTTTGTGCCAGGCGGAAAATGATTGCCAATATTTTTTCATTATTGCAAGAAATTCCATTGACTCATTCACAAGTCAAAAATGTGTTTTATCTGAAGGAAACATGCAATATTTACATCTAATATCATAGAAAAATAGTCAACCAAGTGCAATGATGTCCTTCAAGATAATATTTGCCACTTTGTTTACAGTAAACAAAGTTTGTTGTTGTTTTTCAGTTTCAGTTATTGGGGGGGCATTTTGGGCATTGGGGGGGGGCAGGTGTCCCCCTCAATGTATATGGTGACTACGGCCCTGTCATGCATGCATAATTGTCAATGCCCACAGAAGAGGAATACCACTGTTGCAAGGAATGGGACCGGTTGCAGCCTTAGCTAAATGGTTAACAACACACATGGCACCACACCGGTAAGGTAAGACAACACATTTACATGTCATTTTCTATATGTTCTCTGACATTTATCCTAACGATATGAGGTGGTCTTTGTGGAGAAAAAGCTTGTTCAGTGGACTAACTTTGCACTTGAAAGGATGCCCGTTCAATTACGTTTTAACAGGTCTGACGCTACGGCTGTATCTAGGCTAACGGCTAACATGCTAACTATTATTTCTATGTCACTAGTGACTTGAAACAAATTTAGGATGATAGGAGACGGGTTGAAATAAACTGAAATTTCCCTTTAACCATGAAAAAATATCTGAAATGCTGCAGCTCTTCACCTCTGTAAAGAGAAAAAGACAAAGAAAAAAGAAAGAAAGTCAGTCGATGATGACACATACCACATACAAATTATATCAACATAGTTATGCTATTGCCTCAGCCACCATAGCCAATGCTACCAAATGTACATACTTATTCTTCATTTTGCATCTTCCTGAAAGTTCCGAGGATGTATCATTTTTGAAAAATTATTGGTTCATAGAAATACCACATAGCTATATCACATTTAACCACTGTTCTGCATTAAAGTCTAATTTCAATTAACATACACGAAAATTCTGCATCATAGAGCAGCTGATGGATTTTCAGTTTGACAGCTCCCTTCTTGATTGCCAACAGGCGTGGAAGATTAGGAACGATGCTTTTTGCAAAGAGGAAATCCTCATCCTCTTTTTCCTCCTGCAATGATGCCACAAGCTGTGCTTGGAAAGTCGTGATTTCTTGCCCCTGAAAGGTGTTGTGTTTGCGCGTGTGGGCATGCTGTCGAGTGGTCGAAGCTTGGTTCGCTGCCCCGGGCGTCCTGAATCAGAGAATTTCGAATCAGCTTTTATTTGTCACATCTGTAGACTACAAAGTACAATTCACAGTCAGTTATTACATTCATCTCCATAAGTGTGATGCTACTTACCTCTGGATGTGTTGGTTGAGAGCTGGTCTGGTTCCTGTTGAAGCCAGAGCAGGGATGTGCTGGCCGAGGCCTGATCTGCTGCCTGTGATGGCCTGAATCAGAATCAGAATCAGAATCAGTTCACAACCAGCTGTTATTCATCCCCACAAGTGTACTGGTACTTGCCAAGTCTGGGATGTGTTGGTCAAGAGCTGGTCCACTTCCACTATCTGGTAGGTCTCCTTCCAGAGCTGGTATGTAGCGTAGGAGGCCTGGTCTGCTGCCGGTAGAGATGAGGGCTGGGCTGGATCCCCCTGAAACAATGAATAATGCAGCATTAGCCATAAGCAAATTGCACAAAGCAATGAGCAAACTCTGAGATGGGATTTTATAGGGGACAGGACGGTATCTGATTGGCTAACTACAGCTGTGGAGAGTGAGGGTAATGATCGTGATGATAATTGGATGATTGGACTGCACGAGCGCAGCACACACTGCACCTGAATGGAGTGAAAGGGGAGAGAGACAAGAGGGGGGAAGGAACAACACACAAACACAAAGGCACCACACAGCCAGACCACTGGCTGTAACAGTCTTCATATAAAACTCAAACACGTGTTGTAGGTGAAGTACTGTGCTCTGCTCTCCAACCAACCCATACCTGCATTTGTCCTCCATCCAACATGCTTTGTTGCTGTTGTAAACTTGTCGTCCCTGTAAATGAGGGAAACCTCAGTGACCAACGGGTTAAAATAAAGGTTTAAATAAATAAAATAAATCCACAGCACTTAACTCTTCACTTCCCTCATCTCCTGCATCTTCCTCTGAATCTCCCTGCTGTGGACCTGTGCTTTACCGTGACTGTCCCTGATCATTCTCTGGCTGGCCCGGCATGTTGGAGGAGGTGGGGTGTGCTTTCACATAAGGTGCCAGAAAGCTGAATATGCCCATCAGCCGCCAGGGATGGCTAGTTGGGGCTGCTGAGCCGCTTTTCTTTTTGTCTTTTTCTAACCTCTTCTCTCATGGTCTAGTGGTCTCTGAAATTCTTCCATTTAGTTTGGCAGACACTCTCTACAAGGAGAAGCACAACAACAAATTCCTTTACTTCTTAGTCAGACAGACTACTACAGACAGACAGACACACACAGAGAGGTGCAAGGGAAACCAGCTAGCAAGCTCACTTGCTACCTAGCTAGCTAGCTATAAACGCCCGTTAACTAAATGCCATCTCAAAAAATAATCACACGTCTAGTCATACCTGTCAGGTTTAGCTCCTTGGCTATGTCCTTCAATGCAGCGTCTCTTTGTTGTTTGTTCCTGTAGCTGTCTGCCTGACACAGCAGGCTCTCTAAGTCTTCCTAAGCTTGAAAAGTTTTTGTCACATACAGCAAACATCTCCTCACGATCCGCTAGGTACATGTAATCTGAATATGCTGTGACAAAGCCTGGTCTCTGTAGGCAGCCCAGGCTCTGCAAATGGCAACAAAAACATTTGGGTCCAGGCTGCACCAACCAGCCAGCGCGAGACCAGCGAAAGCAAACACACAAACATAAACACGGTGCCCATGTCTCACGTGAACGTGGTGCCCAGAGAGGCAGTTAGAGCTACAGGCTACAATGAGGCTAAAAGGTGAGCTAGCTCCATTGTGTTTGATAACATTGTTGAACGTAAACAGAAGTGAAGTGTTTTTGTTGCCATTTGCGGACCCTGGGCCACCTACAGAGACCGGACTTTTTCACAGCATATTCAGAGGACATGTAGCTAGCGGATCGTGAGGAGATGTTTGCTGTATGTGACAAAAACTTTTCAAGCTTAGGAAGACTTAGAGAGCCTTTAATTGAACGCACATTTTAAATTACACACATAACCTCACAATTACCACAGTCTCCACACCTACATGTGTTGGCACAGCTACTTTGTTAGAGCATACAGTGTGTTTGATCCCGCTGGGCGCCATCTTGTGCGTACTTTAAAGGTGCACAGGAGGCCAGCAGTTTTATGACCCATGGTTTTGCATGAACGTGTGAACGTGGTGTCTTCCGCCTCAGTACTTGGTGACGTGTTTCACATCCACCATTTTCTCTTAAATTTCATGCCTTACTCTTATCAGTACCTGGTGTGCCATTTTAGGTCTTTGGTAACGTGACCCCCCAGGAGGCGTTTTTTTTTTTTTTCCTAGGATGGCGAAGGCAAGACCTGCCCTACTCTGCCCTACTCTGCCTCCGACTGACTTACCCTGACATTCTTACACTAACCCTAACCAATCTCATCCCTCAGGTGTAAACCTAACCAATCCAACCAAAAAAGGCAATGACTACTAGCCAGTCAGAGGGAGAGTAGGGTGAGCCATGCTTTTGCCATCCTAGGAAAAAAACTGCATCCCCAGGAGGTCACATCCGCCATTTTCTCTCTTTCTCTCTCTCCCGCCCCACACACACACACACACACACAGACACACACACACATGCAGAGACCCAATTGCATGCTTTGATTTACTGCTTCTGGTTAGTTAGTTTTAGTGTATTATGTTTCTTAAGTGAACAGCTTGATTGTTTAATCATAATTGTTTAATAAACATCTGTGACTTTACTAGAGCAGTCCTATGTGGTTATTTGTGCATTGTTTATTGTATCAACAGCTGGTTGTAATGGCCAGTGCTCGGGTTCACACCTTCTAAATTATTTGATTGTTAATATTCACCTATATTAGCAAACTGAGACGAGGATTTTCCCCTTTTGTCTAAATAGCGGTTGGTCATTGATCCCTGTATCCATGCAGTGCCCCGAAATTATTAATTAACATTAATAATTTAATTTCTTAATTAATTACAATTAGTAATTAATAATCAATAACCAACTTGCCTTTAGCAGATCCCAACACTACATTATAGACCTAGAAGGATGCCGCTGATTAGCACATCTGGGACTGTGTGTTATCATGTTCAGTGCGTTTCCATTAATACTCCTGCAACATCTACAACTTATCCTGTTCTGCTTTTGCGTTCTAAGGGGATAAGGAGCTGGCCTCTGGTTTGTTTTTTTCTCTTCTTGGTGATCAGCACATCAAGGTGATGTTAGTATGTTGGATGTGTTTCCATTCACATCCCCTAGAACTGCAGAGCAATGTCAGCGCACAATCCTGTTCTTATGCATAACTCTCTATCTGGTGCTTGGAGCTGACCAGCACATTGGGAACCAACAAGAGGATATTCCACCTCCGGTCTATTAATTTGCACTCATCATAGTGACTGACTCGCATGCCATTCTGTTTGTTGTGCTAACCTCAATATTTGTTTGTTGTGTTTCATATCATTGGCCCCCAGATATTCATCGACATCTCGTAATTATTAGACTTTGGTCCTCTGCCTGACCCTCCCTGTGTCCAAGGATATTCATTTATTTAAAAAGTGTAGGCTATTTAATTGTTCTATATCATCATGCTATTATTAATATAAGCAGGTGATTTTAATACAAAGTGGTAACCACTGTATGTGGATGCATGAATGGGTCAGACCTGCGCAGCACTGGATTTGGAATGAAGTGTAATAAACTGGAGCTTCTGTGCTTTGGTTACTTGCTGTGAAACAACATGACCCCCATCCATTTAAAATCAACATTAGTTCCTCTGAGCTCATTTTGGTCAAAGTAATGCAGTAATGTAATAAGTAACTTATTACTCTACACAGAAAGTAATACTGTAAGGTCGCTTGTTTCTTTCAAATGAAGGTAACTAGTAAAATGTCATGTATTGTCAAAGCCTGCATCCTGCTCTCCTTCTCTCTCTCTCACCTGCTCCTGGTAAATTTCCATTCACCTGCACCCTGCCAGCCAGCCACGCCCTGCCAGTTCTCCCTGCATATAAGTAGCTGTTGCCTTTCCCTCAGTGCCAGATTGTTCTTTATTTATTTATTTTATTTTTATTCATATGCACAATGATAAAACAAGGATTATATTTCATAATACAAGGGCAAATAACTGTGCAGGAGAGGAAAAGAAGCCCAAAGGGCTTATATAAAATCCTCCCCTCCAATACAAAATCACTAAAACAGATCAATCAATAAAAAAGAAAAAAGGAAAAGAAGCAGAAAAGGGAAAGAGACAAGGAAAAAAACACAACAAACAAACAGAGAGAAAAGAAGGAAGAAAGGAAAAAATAAGACAACAACAACAAGGACAAAGATCGATAAAATTACAAATTCATTTCAATTATACTAGACATGAGTATTATTTTGCCTGGACAGAAGATACCTCACCAAACTAGTCCTAAACATTTTGTAGGAGGATAAAAGCTTAAGAGATCTGTCTAAGGAGTTCCAGAGTTGGGGACCATGGAATTTGATGAAAAATGTATGACTGGAGGTTTGTCAAAGAGGTAAATGAAAGTTCTTCTGACCTCTTACTGAATAGGAGTGAATATCTGATGATAACAAAGAATTTTTGGAAAGTGCCTGAAATGTCTTGTTTATAATGAATGAATGAATTTAGACATAAACAGACATGTTTGAAGCATATTAACAGAAAAAATTGACAAAAGTTTAAATTTGCTAAATAAAGGTGCAGATGGTGCTTGATTGGTAGAGTTTGAAATCATTCTCAAGAATCTTTTCTGAATTAAGAGTATCTGATTAAGGTATGAGGAATATGAAGCACCCCAAACAATGTTGCAGTATGTCAAATATGGATAAATTAAACTGTGATATAATGTCATGAGACAGGACTGATTAACTAAGGAAGAGACTCTTCTGATAATACCATAAGACTTCATGATTTTTTTGCATACATACTCAATATGGTTTCCCCAGGACAATCTTTCATCAACTAATATACCAAGAAATTTTGTACAAGAGACTTGTTTGATTTCAGTGTTATTAATTAGCAGCTTTGAGTCCTGCTTAGGAAAAGTTTTATTTTTGTTTCTAAAAAGTATAAAATTTGACTTGTTTACATTCAAGGAAAGCTTGTTCATCTGAAACCATCTTGAGGCGTATTCTAGAGTGGTATTGGCATTTCTGATTAGACATCCAAAGTCAGAGTGAGACATGGCAATATTTGTATCATCCGCAAATAAAATGGGCAGAGAAGACTCAGGCATTACAGCAAAATCATTACTAAAAATTAACTTTTCCATGACTTTGGAGAAACACGGTAAGATAGAAATCAGTCTATAATTGTTAAAAACACTGGGTTTGCCTTCTTTAAAGAGAGGTAAGACCTTTGCCACTTTAAGATCACTAGGGACTACCCCAGTCTTTAGTGACACAGCAAAGACATGTGTTAAGGTTTTGCTAATGAAGGGAACTACTTCCTTTAGCAGCTTAGCCTTGATTTCATCGTGACCCGCTGCTGAATTATTAAGATTTACAATAATGTCAATCACTTCATTAACTGTGGTAGGTTCGAAGTTTTGTAGGGCAGGGAAGAGACCAATAATATTATCTGTAGGGCAGTTATTAGATGGAGAGATTTTCTCGGCAAAAGTGCTACCAACATTTACAAAGAAATTGTTAAATTCATTTGCTATGTCAGAGAGATTGGAGAATGTGGACTTGCCATCAGTAAATTGGGATGGGAATTTTGCAGGCGCCTTTTTCTTGTTTAATAGTTCACTAATAATATTCCATGTATTTTTTATGTTGTTAGTAGATTCTTTGAATTTATCAGAATAATATTTCTTCTTTGCCATACGAAGTAAATAAGTAAACTTGCTTCTATATTTTTTATATGTATTAGAGTTCTGTGGAGTTGGATTAGAAATAAACTTTTTATATAATCTGTTTTTCTTAATTGAGGATTTTAAGAATCCAGTAGTGAACCAGGGTTTATTAAAACCATGTCGTTTATTGATTTTGAGGCTCACAAGTGGAAAGCACTCATTAAATACTGTCTTGAACAGATGCATAAAGGATTGATAGGTTTTGTTGGCGTCCTGTTGATCATAAACATCATCCCAATTTACTTTTTCAACCATTCCTCTAAAGTGTTTGATATTATCTTCATTAAACTTGCGGAAACTTGTTCTGACATTTGTAACCTTATGTTTGAAACTATTACTTGAAGTGATATGGAATACAGGAAAGTGGTCAGAAATGTCAGAGTATAATACGTTACATAATTTAGACTCTCTGTTAAATCTGCTAAAGAAATTAACATCAGGGTCATGTGAATTAATGCAGTCCATATAATTATAATTATTCTTAGTGAATGGGTTAAAAGATTCAATCATTGGAAAAGCTGCTTGGGTTAGACGTCGCCCTGCTGTCTTGGGGTGCTGCTGCGGGGGTGTATCATCAGCTTGTCGTGACGCAGAAAAGCGATGTCCCCTCTGTCTCGAGCAGCTTTCAACTTAGGCATCAGGTCTTTTCTTTTCTGACGGACGGCATCTGTATAGTCCTCATTTATGTAGATTTTGGAGCCCTCTGGAGAATCATTGATCTGTCCTTGTACTTTACAAACTTAACTACAATCGGCCTGGGTCTGTCACTCCCGAACACAGGTTTCCCTGCATGGTGAGCCCGCTCCACCTCTATCATCCCCTGCAGTTGTAGTTTCTCCATGAAGACTTAACCTTTTCTTCCGAATCAGCCCATGTTTCTCCCAGTGTCTCCTCGATTCCATCTATGACCAAGTTGTGTCTTCTGGACTGACCCTCTAGATAATCCATCTTGTCAGTGAGGACCAACAGACTCTCACATATCTTAAAAATTTCTGACTGCATGTCTTTACAGTGATCAGTCTGTTTAGTGTTACCCATTTTGATGTCATCGACCTCTTTCTGTGTAAAATGAATATTGGCTTTAATTTCTTGAACTTCCTTTGAAATATCATCCAGTCATGTGTTCGTTGAGTCCAAAATTATTTTAACAAAGCCTTTAAAATTCTCTTGCTGTTGTTGCAAGAGTGCTAAAAACATCTCTCTCTGTTGTTGCATTAGTTCATTCACCGGTGCGAGCGTAATACACTCCTCCTCAGACTTCACTTCTGGCTTCTGCTGTTGTTACTGAGAGAGGCCTGGGTCTGGTCTGGTGGATGGGTGGATGGATGGATGGATGGATGGATGGATGGATGGACGGATGGGTGGATGGATGGATGGACAGACAGATGGGTTGCTGAGACCTGGTGGATGGGCTGTTCCTGGGGCCAGGTAGCTTCTGCAGGCCTGGTGGTAGCTGCTGCTGCTTGATGGTGTCTGAGCAGCTGAGGCCAGGTAGCTTCCACTGCTGGGCCTGGTGGTAGCTGCTGCTGCTTGATGGTGTCTGTGCAGCTGAGGCCAGGTAGCTTCCACTGCTGGGGCCTGGTGGTAGCTGCTGTTGCTGCTTGATGGTGTCTGTGCAGCTGAGGCCAGGTAGCTTTCACTGCTGGGGCCTGGTGGTAGCTGCTGCTGCTTGATGGTGTCTGAGCAGCTGAAGCCAGGTAGCTTCCACTGCTGGGGGCTGGTGGTGGCTGCTGCTAGAACCAGGTGGAAGCTGCTGCTGCTTGATGGTATCTGATCAGCTGAGGCCAGGTAGCTAGGCTGCTGCTTGATGCAGCCAGACAGGCCCAAATCTGGATCCACCAGATATCTCCCTTTATAACTGTCAATCCACTTCTATAAGTTGACCACAAGCACTCCACAGTCACTGTTGATAGAATCAAATGAGAATTTGGTAGAAATTTGATCCAAAAATGCTGCAAAATGTTTAAAACCTGCTGTCAGTGCTGCTGCTGCTCTCAGTGCTGCTGAGCAGCAGCTCTTGGTGCTGCTGCTGCTCTTTGACTCCATGCAAGACTTTCCAGCATCCACTCTCAGCTTGATTCCCTGTTATTGTCCCTGCCTGCCTCTGACCTGTCTACGTTGTCTGTTTCCTGGTAAACTCACCAGCCTTCTGTCCCTGACCTTGAGTTCTGCCTCAAAATCTCTGGTTTCCATCTGCCTGTGGCTGTGTGATTTTTTCCTGCCATGACGTCTCAGAGTGAGTGTTCCCACCTGCTTGTCTGTTGCCTGCTATGAGACGCCACACGCTTCCTTGTGTGTGTGCAGGGGCGTAGCCATCATTTCAGAAGTGAGGGGGACAAATTGTTCAGAGGTCTATTGAGTGATTTATCATCCTCTCGCATTCAGTTGCACCTCTCCTTAGCGGCTAAAGAGCCACATAACACAGCCACAGTACAACACCAGGGGACCGACTTTAGTTCTTTAAAATGATATACTATCGAAGTCTAAAGTTTTAGCTGCCAAACTCTGGTTGAGTTGACACAGAATGACCCTCGAGCATCTACAGGGTAAGTGGCCAGATAACTAAGTGCCAAACGACAACACTTAACACGAAAAGTTCAGTAAAACACCATTCCTGTTAGCACGTTATTAGCACACAAAATGAAATGGACGTGACAAGGTAACAGGGTAATAAGCCACATAATTTAACATAGACATAGACATAACATAAGCCTGGTATCTGTCCTGACACATGTCCTCCCTGTGCTACCTATTGCAATACAGACAAAAAACATTTTAGAGTATAAATAAGAGTAGTTCTGAAATAGCTGTGAAAATTAATCTTAGAGTCACTCTTATCCTATAGACATTTCCTTGGCCAGTTATAATTTCTCCTTACCTGTGAAGCCTTGGACTGATAATTGGTGCTGCTGTCAGGTCCCTGTCCTGATACCTGCCTGGTTTCTCCCTGTCCCTCTTCTATCTATTGCAATAATATAGATAATACATGTGCAAAGCAAAATTTATGAATAGAATTAAGAATAGTAGTGGTGACATAGCTGTAGAAATTGATCGCAAAGTCACTTTTATGCGACAGGTATTTTCTCTCAGCCAGTTTTATTCTCTCCTCACCCTGCATGATCATCCGTCCACTGTCTCCACCCTGACCCTGCTCTTTCTACTGTAGCAATTAAAATTAAAAAAATATATGCAAAGCAATAGTTAAGCAGAAATTAAGAAGGAGTGGGTTTATTCCTAGCATGAAACTAGCTAGCAAGTGATTTAACATAGGTAACAACTGGTGTTCTTGTTAACTAGCTTAACTTGATATATTGGCATCTATTAATTAGTCAACATTTAGCTAACATCTACATGCAACAGCATTACTCAGCTTACATGGTTTGTTTGGAAGAAACTCTGCAAGGTTTTTTGCTTCTTGCTAGCTGGTTTGCTGAACATAGTTCTGTGCAATGGATTCAGATCACAACAGGACAGCTTGTGTATGCCGCCTGGCGCCGTCTACTCATGGTTCGTTTAAAGAAGGCTTGGAAAAACACGTTACCACATGTTTAAAACTAACTGAACAGTGGTAACAGCTGTAAAAAATGCGGGGGACAGAGGGCACAGATACGGGAAGTGCGGGGGACATGTCCCACACGTACCCCCGTCCGCTACGCCCATGTATGTGTGTGTCCTCCTTTCGGCTCCTCGATTCATCGCCTGGTCTATATTTCCCTGCTACTCATCCCTTGTCGACTTGTCTCTCTGCTGCTTACTGGACTGCCCTGCTGATTCCAGACCCCTCTCCTTCTCATCCATGCCATCTGTAAGCCCCTCTTTCCCTGAACCCAGAGACTGTGTGTAGGCTCTGAGCCCAGAGAAGGAACTATTACCTGAATATCTTGGTCTGCTCGAGTTTCTGTTTATTCTGTGCATAAATAAAGGTCATTAATAACTGTCACTGAGTGCTGCATTTGGGTTCAGTCACACCTGTTACATATATAACATTTTGAGAGTAACTTGCCCAACACTGCCTCTGACACAGTCTAATGCCACTATTCCATCCTCTACATTATTATAATTGTTGCATATTATTATGAGTTTACCTACCTGACAGTAAACATGGAGTGAATCATTATAAAGGAGAAGTAGGCTTCTTGTGCATTTTAGCTCTGTACATAGTTAATATTCAAAACCACACCTATTCTTGACTGATCAGAACTTTATTCATTAAGAATTATCAAACCTTATTTATTCAATTGTATATATTGTCACTTTGACTGTAAGGTTTATGAAGTCATGCCCCAATGATGGTTGTTTTACTAGAAACATAAATGTATCCTTAATAATGGAAATAAACAACATCTGTCAGGGGGAACCTGTTTTTAATTCCATGTCTTATCAAGCCTTTGTACTGGTTTTGAATTATTTCTAAAATGCCAAAGTACCAAAAATAACTCTTATGGTACATACAGATCATTCATTCATTCATTCAATTATTAATCAAGCCCATAAACATCTGTGTGGTGTATATGGAAAATACAGCACCTTTAGTCAAGTTGGTGCCAGATGCTAAAAACTTATAGCCTAGCTACCTGTAGGCTACAAACCACATGGAATTGTATGGCAAACGTGATGCAGAGAGAGCAACCACATTCAGAAGGACAATAACACCATATCTAATCATTTCTAAATGGGAGTCCCCGTGTTAATGTGAAATATCTAACCTTAGTCACCATTTTCTCAGTTTGTTTTCTCACCAGCTCTGTTCGTAATTCTATACAACTTTCACTGCTATAAAGAATATCAAATCTTTTTTAAACTTTTTAACTCTGTTCTGGATTGGCATTGTTAATGGACTTTTGTCTTTCTAGTCTTCTGACCACTCAAAGTACTTCACACTACAAGTCGCATTCACCATATCACTCACACATTCACACACTGCCGGCCAAGGCTACCATACATGGCACGTGCCACTCAGTAACCATTCACACACACTCACACACTGATGAAACAGCCATCAGGAGCAATTTGGGGTTCAGTATCTTGCCCAAGGATATTTCAGCATGAGGACTGGCAGGGCTGGGAATCGAACCCGATCGTCTGATTGGTGGACAACCCGCGCTACCTCCTGAGCCACAGCCACCCCAAAAGCATACTCTTTATAATATTGCTGTCGATCAAAATGCCAACTTAGTCCAAAAGATCTTAATGATTATATGAAAACAAAATAATCATTGCAGTGTTTTGTCAGGACAGGGCAGTCACGTGCATTACTGAGCTCAAACTTTGCTGAGCCACAGTTTAAACAAAGGGTTTTATTATACAGATGCAGCCACTTCAAATTTCCCAGGCCGAAAGCCTTCCAGGAGCCTGCCAATGTCTAGCCAATTTCCAGCCAAATACCAATCCCAATCTAATGAGATACGTTCTGAAAATAACTTAGTGCCTGAAAATAATTACTTAAATCATTTTGAAAAAGTTGCTCATTAAGAGACTTGAATTTTAAAATAACATTAACATTAATTAAGAGACAAATAATTTTTTGGTTTATAATGTGAAGAATTGTAAAATGTCACTTTTATGGAGTAGTTCAGACATCGACAGTGACGATGTGTTGCTGAATGATTGCATCAAAAGTTCGTACAGCCCACTCAGTGGGCCTCATTCACAAACAGTGCGTATGCACAAATCTGTGCTTAAACTGTGCGTACGATTGTTTGACGCACAAATCCGGGATTCATCAATATTTTCTTAGAAAATGCAAACATACCTTTAAAGTACATGCAGAGTCTATAAAACCACATTCATGAAAAAGAGATTTAATTAACATTTTTTAAAATAATTAATTTACTAATATATTGGCCAAATGGATTAAATTACCATGAAATTGACACACGTTCACCGTCATCATTGTGACAATTAAAATATTAACAATAACATGAACAGAAAAACGATCACTCCATCAGCGTGCAGATGATCTGTAATGCCGACTGCCATATCCTTAAGGCTGTGGCCCGCTGGCCAGGAGGTAGTCTCGCCACCAGACAATCAGAGATCTCTGCCTTCTGATAGTCTGGGGACACTCCTTTCTAAAGTGTGTTTAACACACTGGCGAAAACGGCCGGCAACAAAGCAACGCCTCTTGTATTTTTGAAAAGGACACACCTTCTCGGAAATGTGCGATCTCCCTTTTCTCGTCCGCAAGGAAACAGACACACAGAGAGCTTGAAAATGGATGCCGAGAGATTTAACTCTGTTTTATCAAAC
Source organism: Epinephelus lanceolatus (assembly GCF_041903045.1). NCBI lineage: Eukaryota > Metazoa > Chordata > Actinopteri > Perciformes > Serranidae > Epinephelus > Epinephelus lanceolatus. The sequence goes on from NC_135740.1 coordinate 3,038,073, forward strand.
ATGTGCTCATCCGTAAAGAAAATATTTTTTCCAGTAGTTACAACATTATTGAGCTAACTGGAGTAGTGTCATATCGTATCCGACAACCGGAGGCTTTTAACAGATGACGTCCTGATGTTAGCTTTGCCGCTCGTGTTAGCTGTCCCTGTCAGCTGCAGCCACTGATGCTTTCTAGACATCGTGATTTCCCAAAACTGAATAAATACCACACATAGCAACACAAAACTGCTTTGCTAGCTCAATCATGTTGTAACTAAGATATCCGCTGGAAAAAATATTTTTTTCACGGACTGTTTAATGAGTTATTACCTATTACAGACACTGCTAACGGCTAACAGCTAACGGTTAGTCCAGCTAAACGTGCACACAGAAATAGTAATGTTTGTTCAATCATTGTGTTTATAGACTTTACAAACATCGGATTAGTCCAAACGGTGATACAGTGATGTGAAAAATATGATATATAGGCTATATATATAGCTAAAAGCTCTGCTGGTTTTCTACCCAGAAGTATTTGTAAACAACAAGGTGATTCCCTCTATAGTCTGGCCATACGGATGAGTCATGGCCTTGTAAAAGATTATGTTTGTTTCTTTTAGTTGGCGAGAATGTGTTGCCGCAAACGCGACAAACATCCACTAACTTTGACGGCGTTTTCTGCGAGCGCGGCTGAGCCATTTTGTACTGCTACACGTGTTTCTAGTGGGACTATGTTTACAAGCACAAGAGTTCAGCAAGCCACCGAAGGACCGCCCTGCAGATTTACTATTGGTTCTGCAACGTAGGGAGTTTTTTTAAACTCTGAAATTGTATCCGCCCATCTAAACACAAAATCAGGGAGAAAGTCATCAGTCTTTAGTTAAGCAAAGCGTCTAAAGACTGACTTGTGAGTCTAGCCAGGAGGCACCCACGACTCATTTATTTTGCAAAACAGTACAGTGGGAATGCGTTTGGAGGCAGGGGCTGTGAGAAGTGGATGGCTTGTTGGTGAGCATCTTTTGTTCTAGTCTTTTATTTCAATTGTTTTAAATTAGTATTTTTAGTAAGTCTCTATTCCGTTAATGTTAAAATGTTATATTGTTTGGGTGACCGGGCATATGGCCTTAAAACATGGCTGATGACACCATACGCAAACCCTGAAACCCCTCAAGAGGTGCTCTATAATAACATACATGCCCACACACGCGCCGTAGAGCGCACTTTTGGCGTGCTTAAGGGCCGTTGGATGTGTTTGGATCAGATACGGCCGGTGGCAAACTACTTTATACCCCTGAGAAGGTGTGCAAGATCATCTTGGCATGCTGTGTCCTCCACAATCTTACAATGACCCATGGCATTCCTGTAAGACCTGGCGCCATCGCTTCTAACAAACTGTGAAATTTACTACTTCTCTCCTAGCGTAACCGCTTCCTTCATTCATGAATCAACTCTAGGCAAGTGGTTTCCTTATATGGAGAAATGGGGGCGTGGTAGTATGCTGATTGCAGATCGCGGATACGCACCTGTCAATTTAGAATGGTTCTGATTTACTAACATACGCATGGTGGTGAGAACAAAATTGGCCGGTATGCACGTGTTATGAATCCGACGGTGATTTTGCGCAAGTACTTATTTTTTGCTGAGAGTAAGAACATTTCTGCGCAGATATTAGTGAATGAGGCCCAGTGTGATGATCTGAGTGACTAGAAAACCTATTCAGTTGGCACACTCACCCATTCAGAAGGAACGAAAAGGTTCATGGTAATGCTAATTATGTGTTTGAGCTCTCTCACCTTACAAGATAAACAGGATTACATTATGTCGCGTGCAGTGAAAGTACCACGCTCCTTTTCAGTTAAACTCTGCAGGCTACGTGCAGCTTGACCTTCGTTGCGGTTGCATGCAGAGGTGGGTAGAGTAGCCAAATATTGTACTCAAGTAAGAGTACTGATACTTTAGAACAATATTACTCAAGTAAAAGTAAAAAGTAGTCATCCAAATAATTACTTGAGTAAGAATAAAAGAGTATTTGGTGAAAAAACTACTCAAGTACTGAGTAACTGTTGAGTAACGTCTGATTTATTTGTAAAATAAGAACATGAACGTAATCAGTCAATCAAAAATAATAATCTGCAAATTCATGTATTTTAAACGATACCCCTTTAACTAAAACAATCTTTACAAACATAACATAAATCAAGGCACAAGAAACACAAATATATTCTTACATATACTGCACACACACACACACACACATATATATATGTAATTATGTACTCAAAGGTGGGTAGAGTAGCCAAATATTGTACTCAAGTAAGAGTATTGTTGCTTTAAAACAATATAACTCAAGTAAAAGTAAAAAGTATTTTGCATTAAAACTGCTCTGAAAAGTACAATTTATCCAAAAAGTTACTCAAGTAAATGTAACTTAGTAAATGTAACTAGTTACTACCCACCTCTGGTTGCATGTGAGGATGAAATGCCAATGGCCGCGTTTCCCAGATCGCTCTTAGCACTCCCTTACCAAAAAGAAGTTTATTTTATAAAGTATACTTAAGTATAGTAAAAGTGTATTTCGCAAAGTATACTTTTATGTACAAGTATACTAACATCAACATACTTGCAGTATACTTGTAAGTATACTATTTTAATACTTCTTGGGACTAAATTGGCCCACTTTTAGTTTATCAAAAGTACACTTTTAGTATACTTTAAGTGTAAGATAAGTAAACTTTAAGTATATGCGAAAAGTTTTATTTCGTACTGCAAATATACTGCAAGTAAACTAATAGGTACACTATTAGTTTACTAATAATAAACTTCTAGTCCACTTTTCAGTTTATGAAAGTACACTTTGAAGTATACTGCAAGTAACCTTCTAGGTACACTATTAGTTTACTAATAATAAACTTCTAGTCCACTTTTTAGTTTATGAAAGTACACTTTGAAGTATACTGCAAGTAACCTTCTAGGTACACTATTAGTTTACTAATAATAAACTTCTAGTCCACTTTTTAGTTTATGAAAGTACACTTTGAAGTATACTGCAAGTAACCTTCTAGGTACACTACTAGTTTAACAGTAATAAACTTCTAGCCCACTTTTGTGTATGACAGCACTTTTTGTATTGTATTATTTTTAGCCCAAAACGATGCGTGTAATCCAGTCTTCTCTTCAAGTGTTCAATAACCACCACCGTCGATATGTGCTGGGGTCAAAAGACACTGTTGTACGAATGAAACCAAACGGACTCGTATGTATTTTCACTCTTGGGAGTTACAAAGGGAGAAATGATCGCACAGTGTTTTAGTCTTTTGGCCTTGTTAATTCATGCTCAGTTGTGCAGATGTTGTTGCAGCTTCGTCTTACAACCTTAAAAATGATGAGACGAGACTCTGGACTTAAAATCAATCTTTAGTTATTGAAAAAAGGCATGGACACATTAGCTCGTGCAAACGAGGAGCACACATGGATGTGGGAGTACACAACTTGGCTGCTAACAACAAAAGCCAACTGACGTCATCACGTCATACGTGTCGCTCCGCGAGCCTTCTGGGTAATGAAGTCCCTTTTAATACAACGCCTTCTATACTTATTACTTCAAAATCAAATATCAAATATATTAACAAACCTTACAAATAAAATATGTTTATTCAAAATAAATTCTAAACAAATGTGTCATGTAACACCCCCCCCCCCCCAATCATTTTATAGTATTTGATTTTTGTGTGATATTTTGTCATAACTAACATGAACTCTTGAGTTATTGCTAAAAATGTTTAGAGTTACACTCAGGTGAACTTTGACCCCACAAAATATAATCGGTTCATCCTTGATTCCAATTTGAAATTTGCGCCAAATTTGAAGAAAAAGCCTCCAGGCTTTGTGGAGATTTCACATTTGTTTAAATTTTGACATGGAATTAATAAACCCAACAGACTGTTGTCAGCTGTGCAACAAAGGTTTTGCATTAATACTAATAGTGCTTCTGTGATTGCTACCTTAATGCTTTGGGACACATGTAGCCATCGTTAAACCTGTGCCATGTAACACATGTGGGACACTGTTTTCACTTGTGTATTTGTGCATGTGAGTGTGAGTGCATGTACAGCATAACTCAAACAGTTTTGATTTGATTTGGACTAAACTAAGTGGAAGTGTTGTGGGTCACGAAATTAAAAAATTATTTGATTTTGAGTAGAACCACTCAAAGGTAAAGGTCACTGCATAAGGTCAAATTTCAAAATTTCCACCCAATGCCAGTACACTGGTGAGAGATACACATATGGTTAATATTTAACGGGCAGCTGTAGCTCAGAGGGAGATCAGTGTATGAATGTTAGTTAGATCCTGATGAGTTGGTTGGTACCCTGCATGGCAGCCTCCAGACATCAGTGTATGAATGTGGTGTGAATGGGTGACTGATAGACTGGTATTGTAAAGCACTTTGAGTAGTTGATAATACTAGAAAAGCACTATTTAAGTACAGTCCATTTAACACTAATATCAGCTTTTATATAACTTGAACTATCATTCAAAGATTTGGTTTTATAGTGTCAAACACGCAGTGTTGCACTCTCTGAGTGCCTCTTGTACTGTAATTTCACATTGGATTTCAAATTATTTCAAATTGATGACAGCGATTCAACTCAGTCACTTTAACCTCCAACATAAAATATCATTCTATATAAAAATTGTAGAGGTCATGTGTAGGAATTTACTTTACAATGAAATTTACCTTTAATTAAATACACTCACCAAGTATAGCATCAAGTTTTGAGGTATCCAGTTGTGGTTTTGATCCCACATCTTTGTGTGCTCCTGACGGTCTCCCTGTCAAACTTGAGGAAGACAGTATTTCCCTTCCGTAGACAAGCACAGCAAGGTCCCCGACGTAAACTGATGAATTTGTAGTTCGCAAAGAGTTAAGCTTTTGTCTGGGAACTTTGACATCAGAGCCTGGCATGAGAGACACCTGCAAAACAAATGAGTGATCAGTTAGTTTGCAATTGGTTGCACACTATTAGGGGTGGGCGGCACGGTGGTGTGGTGGTTAGCACTGTCGCCTCACAACAAGAGGGTTGCCGGTTCGATCCCGGGTGTGGGCGCTCTTCTGTGCGGAGTTTGCATGTTCTCCCCATGTCAGCGTGGGTTGGGTAGAAGATGAATGAATGAATTATTAGGGATGGGACAGTACACACGTACATGAGTAACCAGTTAGCAAATCATAACCATTTAGAAAATAGTAAATAATGAAATAATCAAAAATGAACTATTTAGGAGTGATAATGCTGCCTGAAAAAACTCTCGAGTGCAGTAATGTTACACATAACAGACATGGAGCATTAAGTAACATTAATAACTTGTTAATATCATGTGACTTCTTATAGTTGAGTTGTAAACGCAATGGCAACCAGCAACAATCAAAGCACTGTGTGGCAATTATTTGAAAGAAATGCCAGCGGGGATACGGTTAGGTGTATGATCAGTTAGGTGTGTATATGAAGCTTTGGAAAAACACGCAATATGTAGATCAGGTGAGATGACTTGATGCTCAGTGCGCACTGTTTAGTCATAAACACACTCCAAATGAGTCTTGATTCTGCTGCTAGCCTTCCTTCATTGAAAATTGCAATTGCAATTGGGTAATTTTTGCACAGCTCCTATGTCAAGTTTTCTACTCTGTATCCCAAGTTTGCTTTGAAAGTTTTAATAAACATATCTGCCTGATAATGTCTATGGGATTTGTTGTAGTTTGATGAGATGTAGTTTGCAATTAAATCTATAGAGCACAACCATACAACATAACTCAGATAAGCTGGGAAGTAGGGCTGCTCGATTATGAAACATAATCACAATTATTTCTGGTCAATATTGAGATCGCGATTATTTAACACGATTATTTATTGACTTTGGAAACATCATGCATTTAGTGATTTTTTTTTTTACTTTGTTTTTTAACAGTGGATTTCCTTGATCTTCAAATAGATAAATAGTCAGAGTTTTGCCACACATGGCAAAGACGGTAACTCTTACAATCAGCATTTACACACATGGATTCTAACATAGCTTTCTATGTGAGGTATTTACCATGTCATCAGAGTCCACTTGAGGAGAGGCATGTGCAGACATTGGTGAGTCCATAGATTGTATGGACCAGGATGACATGGATGCATGGCTTGAGGTTGGGAGGTTCTCAATAATTCCTTTCAACGTCTCCACTACTTGTGGAAGCTCTGTTAAGAGAATGAAGATATAAATGATTATAAGACAAGGGTGAAAAAACCTTTAAGCCCCATGACTGCTTGTTGAGACAGGTTCCAAACATCATACAATAAAATAAAATAAGGGCTTGTGCAAGTTTAAGTAAGCTAAATATAAAACATTTATACATGTTTTTATCAAGATCATCTGAAACTACTTGTCATGCAGTTATGGTGGGTCATGTCTCTACATGAACAGACTGTTTAACTTCTTTTTTTCTAATTTCATAAACTTACCTTTCATTGCATCCAGTATCTCTTTCATATTGGCTTTTTTTAAGCCTCTTGTTCTCTGCTTGAAGTTCCTTTATTTGCAGCTGGGCCTTACTCCAGTTTCTGGGCAGTGGGTCCTCATTTAATGACTCCTCAGATTCAGAAGTTGGCTACAAGACACACGCACACAATTATACTGTATCAAACACAAGCTGATTGATGATGATTTGATGATTAGCCTTTCATTGTCTCCTGTAGAAGAAATTTGTCTTGGGCGTACAAAAGAACACAACTGGTGCGCACAAGGCACACATTTACAATCAATTTACATGAAATAGTCTGCAGTCTCTGTGGCACCATAAGTCCCATACAAGCAGGGCTGGGCAAATAATCGAAAAATAATCAAAACTGTCATTTAGAGCAGTGGTTCCAAACCTTTTTTCCTTGGGGACCCCCCACCTGTACACACGAACGTGACTGATGTCGCTGGTCACACAGGTTCAGAGGTCACAGAGGTGTGGTGTGCTTAATAATATTTTTTAAATGTGGACCAAAATATATTTCTAAGTGGGTTTATACAGACTTTGATTATTCCATTAGATGATTTATGATTTTTTCCCCTCATTATTTTAACTGTAAAACACATTAAAGCATAAATAACTGATTTAATATTTATTTCTTTGTTAAGTGACCATGGTATAAGCGGGATAATGCCCTTCGAGGTGTCCTATCATCAGGTTTTAATGGACTTTGCTTCAGACGGTTCACGGCTCCACGTCATCCATTAAAACCTGATAATGGACACCTCATCAGGCATTATCCCTTAAACATAATCGAAAAAGTTCAATTGATCATGATTTTGATTTTTAATCGCCCAACCCTACGTACAAGTTATTACTTCAATTCAAAATGACTGACTTAAACTCTAAAGCTTGTAAATATTCAAATAATTTACCTCTAAAGCTGCTTGTTTTGCCATCAGCTCCTTCTTCAAGCCCTCAATCATTTGGTCTGAGGCCTCTTTTGCAGGACAGGTTGCCTTTTTGGTCTTTTGCTGTCAAAATTACAGTTAAAAGGTTAATAGTAGGGATGTGCTGAAATAAAATATTTAGTACTTATCAGAGTGGTACCAGATTTTTTTTTTCAAACTTCTTACTGATAGAGACAGTCAAGATAGACAGGAAAAGGGGGAAAGAGAGGGAATGGCATGCAGTAAAGATCCTGAGGTCAGAAACATGTGGTAACATGATATGTTTTTTACCAGCTGAGCAACCAGGACGTCACTGGTCCCAGATATTTCTTACCTAGCAACATAATTTAACAAAATAAACCAAAGTAACAAAGTCAAGATTTTGCATTTGTCAATTGTGTAATCTGTGGTCATGGTGTCCTCACTGCTACCTGGATATTGTATCTTGCTATCCATTTTACATACAAAGGCTAGGTAAAAAAAATATTTTTGGCCAGATAGATGATAGATGAATTCTAAGGGGTCCTGGAGAAGGTTTTTATCTGACCCAGAGAAGGTTTGAGGAGTCCTAGAAGAAGTTTTAGAGGTCCTGGAAAAGTTTTAGAGGTCCTAGTTGAAATTTTAGAGGTCCTAGTTGAAATTTAAGGGGTCCTAGATGAAGCTTTAGGGGTCCTAGAGGAGGTCTTAGAGGTCCTTGAGTATGTTTAGGATGATTACTGTGAAATTAATTAATTACTAATTAATTAATTAATTAATTAAATCACAGACGACAAAATTCCATGACTTTTCCAAAACCTTTGAAGATTTTACTTAATTTCAAGACTTCCAGGCCTGGAAAATTACTTTAAAATTACTTTAAAATTCCATTACTTTCCCAGGTTTTCCATGACCGTGGGAACCCTGCCATTCCCTATTGTTTTTTTGATGAAGAGATCAAGTGAGGTCAGAAGAATAAATGGAAGGTTTTACTTTTCACTATGACATGAAGAAAAAAGTAAACATGTCATTTCTGTATTGCATTGCATGCTTTTCTCTGCAAGAATCAAGAGCTTCTGAGGTGACTGAAATCGGTGCCTGGAATTGGGCCTGACGGCTCCCGACCTCGTCCTCCTTGTTTCTTCTAAAATGTCTTTTGCTGTCAATTCAGTATCTTAGGTTCGGCTGGCAGATACTTAGAAAAACACTGGAGATAGGCAGAATCTGGTGCAATCGAGTTTATTGTGTTCACAGGCAACAACACAGACAAACTCACGAGTCAGCCTCCGGAGGACGACTGAAAAACTGCTCTCAGCGCTCTGGCTTATATGCTGGTGGAGGTCGAGGAGATCTCCACCCATTTCTGTAGTCCTTCCCATTTCAACCCGTTTTTACTGGTAGCAGACTTTTGCCTTTATTCCTGCTCAAGCTGGAATCTGCCACCAGTATTTCCGGGGTCACTCTCGCTCTATTTTTTAAAAACCCATGTGATCTGTGGGGACTCACATGCTACAGTCCCTCGTGCTCTTATTTTTAGAAAAACATGTGATCCCTGGTGACTCAGATGCTACAGTTCCTCGTGACACAATCATTTGAATGTGTGTGACCTTTATATAAACTCCTAAGTGCATTAAGCAGTACAATCAAGTGAGTGTGCTATCTTCTTCACACAGCACGTGGTAACTTGTATGAGTGTCACTATAAGTTCACAACATCATCTGAGTGTAGGTTAATGCATTATATCATTACACAGCGAGTGATAGGTTATGTGTGTCAATAATAGTTCACAGCTGAGAGGTCACTAAGAGTTCACACTGTTATATTGCATATTACACATGAATGCAGGATTAGTTTTTGCAAACGTCTACACACTAACATGGTTATATAGCTATTTGTATCTCATCCAACTTATATGGTCTAATATCTGATGAGGGTTTTGACTTTTACACTACACTTCTCCACTGTACTGTCTACTGTTTATCTGTTTGTTTACCTGTTTTGTTGGCTTCTCTTCTTCCACATTCTCCATCCACTTGCTGTTGGGCATTATCTTCCTCTTAGCAGTTTTTTTTTCCAGATGTCTTCACCTTTTATAAATTCTTCCCTCTTTTTGCAGAGGTCACTGTAGTTGTCTATGTAAAAAAGTTTTGGCACAATGAGCAAACAAAAAGTGCATAAAAAGTCAGTTTGGAAAAGTTACACAATGTATGCTTCCATTCAAACATCTCATATAATGATATATGAGCACAAACTATGATAGCACAAACTATTAAAGTCCAGTCATCCCCACAACCTTGATAAGCAGGCTGATACGTTATGCTAACACTAATCTTAAATTAACTTAGGTTAACATTGATTCCATCAAGCTAGTTATGTGACACATGAAGTCATATAATTTTAGGCTGCATGACTTACCGCCGAGCATTAAAACTTTGGCCGGAAAAAAGGCTGGACCGTCTTTCTTTTTCTTGCCCTTGTCCCACTTCACACTCATCCATCCATCTTCATCCTCAAGATTGGGGCACTGTGTAATGTTTTTTGAACAGGTTTTTTCCTGGTCCCCAGTGTACATCCAGTCGATTTTCCCCACTTAAACACTTTTGTCCTTAAAAAAATATATAGCATAAGCCATCTCGATGGATAACCGATTTTTAACTCCTAACGGCTGCTCCGTGGTATCCCTCCGTTAACGTCCACTGCAACTGCTGAGAATGAGCGCGAAAAGCGACCATAATCTTCTATCGCGAGATGTGTGCAGCGAAATGAACTTGCTGTTTACTATCGCGAGACTTGTATTGCGCATTGCGCATTCTGCAATGGATGCTGGGATACGGGAGGTCAACGCCGCCTCAGAAGCGGGGATTCATGGCTATTGTTTCCTCTCGTTTTGGTCTAAATAATCGTTGATACCCGTTACAGAAATAATCAAGACAGAATGGCTAAACGTTCAGGACCTTACAAGAGATATTTGGAGGGCGACACTGGAAGAATTCCAAGGAGAACTAAGTCCAGATGGGAAAAAGTAAGTGCCGCTGATGTGACATACAGTCCTGTTGGCCTCAGCTGTAATGTTAATCGTAGTATATATCAGATGATATGCTTCAGGAGAAATTAGTTCTTATGAACTGCTATGTCACTGTGTCTTTCTTAATTATTTATTATGAACTGCTATGTCACTGTGTATTTCTTAATTAACCTTATTTATTATGAGCTGCTATGTCACTGTCTTTCTTAATTACTTATTATGAATTGATATGTCACTGTCTTTCTTTTTATTTTTCTTAAAATGCAGCAATGCAAAGAAGCTGGCAAGTTAAATGAAGATAATGAAGATGGTCATAGCAGTTTGCAGAATGTGGTCAGTTATGAAGGATGCTCATGACCATTTAGTGATTAAGAATATAATCCAGACATCCACCAGCTATAACATATATTACTTGTAGTACAAGAAAAGCCTGCATTTTTAAAAATATGAATTGACGTTTCATTCTTGACATGTTTTTTCCCCTCATTAATCTGTAGAACAACAGTGAAGCTGACCACTTAAGCACAGAAGATGACAAGAGTGATGCTTCCAACTGTGAAGACGAAGATGATGAAGAGGAGAATGAAAATTCGCCCACAACTAGCTTGTTGGGTACTGACATTCAAGAGGTAAATCCATAATTACATGTTTTTAGCTCCACTGGTATTATGTCTTTCCATCAAAGTTATTGCTCCAAGGCCACAAATTTTGAAACATACTGCACCTAGCCTGGTAACCAGACTGTCTGCCAGCACTCATGTTTAATTTGAACTGATAGGATGGTCTGGAGTTTGGGCCATTCAGAACATTTCAGTCACGGTTGCGAGCTAACCAGAGCCAACCTGGCCAATCTTAAAGGTTTAGGGTAACGTGGGGTCCACATAGGGGTGGGTTTGATATGTTGACATCAGAGGAGCGTTGCTGAGGCAGTTTTGTAAACATTCAAGATGGCTGGAAGCAATGCGAACGAGCGAGCGAATATCAGATAGTTGTACTACATTGTACAGCGAGCGAGAAAACTCAAAAAAATGTCCAAATATACTATGAGTGATGTCACAATGAGTACCAGTGTTATGCTGAGTTTTGATCCCCTGCCTAGAATTGCATCCAGGTCGCGGCAGCGCGCACATAACACCGGCTGGAGCAGAGACATGACCTACTCCACGCCACGCCAAACAGCCGCTTAACACCAGGCAGCTGTGGAGGGGAGAGGGCGGAGAGCAAGGCTATTCAAGAGAAGGCTGAGACACGGGGTCAAACATGGGGGGATTGCACATGCGCAGTAAAATCTGGTCTGCACTTCCTCAAAGTCTCAGTAGATGGCGTGAGACCGCGGAATAAGGGGGATGTGCAAGCATGTCATTTTCTTATTATTGGACTGTCACTGGTGGCCTGTGTTGTGGGTGAGAATGACAGAGATGCAATTCCGACAACTTCAGGCAGCCGCCGTCCAAAAGTCCAAGCAGACCGTACCAAGCGCACTCCTTGATCGCCTGAGCGGATCCTGCGCTTTTTATCTAGTGCCCCTGCTGTCACCCTCCAGCATCGCAGCTCAAGTTACACTGCGCATGTGCAATCCCCCCATGTTTGACCCCGTGTCCCAGCCTTCTCTTGAATAGCCTTGGCGGAGAGGCGGAAGCCGAGTGTATGCAGTAATAACACTCAGTCTGCTCTCATTCAGAGCTGTTTAATGGCGGGACGAAAGCTCAGTTTAATCTTGAAACTTTTAGAACTGCATGAAAATCTATGAAACTACACAGTTTCTGATACTTGCTGGCTCACTCATTTGCATCTCTTCCAGTTAGGGATTAAACAAACTGGATGGTATATTGTCTCTAAAAGAAGAACAACTGCACTTAAAGCTTTTGTAGATATGAAAAATGTGTTTGCCTTACTTCTGGCAGGATTTGATACAAATTTAATCTACCCACAGGCCCCTCTGGTGGGGTCCTGCACACCGTCACAGGTTTCGTTGTTCTGATAGGTTGTAGGTGTATCCAATTGCGTCCATAAGCAGTTTGAACTGCAGCTGTTGGTAAACGCTCCTTGAGAATTCTGTATGAACTGTGCCATTCCAGACTAATTCACATTTGTGAATTTGTCTGGTGAAGCCAAGCTGTACTAGAATAGTTGTCAATACATTTGGTAAACACATCCATGATCTTCAGAGGATGAACCCTGTCAGTTGTGTTGAGCCTGTGACCTTTCATCCAGTGCCACTCTATCGCCACAATGTCAACTTTGCACACTAGATATTACATGTAGTTTGTGGATTGGTGTGATTCTTGATGATTGCATTTTTACTCCCTAAAAAAGATTTTGCTAGATTGTGGTGAACCCGTGACCTTTCCTCCAGTGCCACCCTCAGGCCAAATGACAAAATAAGTCTCCCACTACTTGTCTTCTCCCAACATGCACCAAGCCATTGGGACAAAAACAACAGAAGGCCTGCATGAATTCAATGTCATTATTTCCTTCGTTCAATAATTAATTCTCTTTCCATTGTTAACCTGTAGAATGTCAATGAAGCTGACCAACAAAACACAGAAGATGACATGGGTAATGCTTCCAACTGTGAAGACAAAGACGATGAAGAAGAAAATGAAAACTCGCCCACAACTACCCTGTTGGGTCCAGACCTTCAAGCGGTAAATACACACTAATCACACAAGTTTTATCTCTAGTCAAATAAATGCCTAAACTTTCGATTCAATGATATTCTGTCAAGTCATCTTTTTCCTTGTTAACCTGTAGAACGATGAAGACCTGTCAGATTCTGAAGGAGACATGCTTGATGCTGCCAGGAGTGAAGATGAAAACGATGTGGATAGTGAAGACTTGGAGTGCAATGCTAGTGGAGAAAACACATCTCAATTGTCAATGGTAAGAAGTAAATGGTTTATTGATAGCGGAGTAGCTCATTTAGAGAAACCCAATACATAAAATGAATAGAGGAATGAGCTAGTAGCTATTTCCTTCTGGTTGGCTAACATAGATGGGGGCGGCAGTAGCTCAGTCCATAGGGACTTGGGTTGGGAACCGGAGGGTCGCCTGTTCAAGTTCCCTGTCCGGACCAAAAATATGGAGCGTGGACTAGTAGCTGGAGAGGTGCCAGTTCACCTCCTGGGCACTGCCGAGGTGCCCCTGAGCTAGGCACCAAACCCCCCAACCGCTCAGAGCGCCTGTCATGGGCAGCCCACTCTGACACTGATCTCTCCACTTAGTGCATGTATAGGTCCAGTTTGTGCATGTGTGTGTTCGGACCTGTGTGTAATTGACAACAGAGTGAAAAATTGAATTTCCCCTCGGGGATTAATAAAGTATATAAAATTTAAATTTAAAAAAATGTAAAAAATTTAAAAAAATAGATATGGGCTGTGCATAGATTGTGTCTCACCTTGTGAGACTGGTATATTGCCTTGCAAATATTTCTTGTCATTATATGATGTATTGATTTATAGTTGTGTGAGCTGTATTTCAGGAAATAGGTAGTAGTGCAAGGCATCCTAGATGTCAGAGTATTTCAAAATGACAATGCCTGTAAATGGGAAATTGAGTATGCCCTCCAAACTCCCAAAATTCAGAATATGTCTTTCAAATTTTATTTACAACTGGAAACAAAAAAAAACATACAAAAATGCATGGTATTTACATGATGTCAGCATTCAAAAGACAGTGGCCTCATTGGATTTCCGACATCGCACTAGATGATAGACATCGCCAGATCCTTAATTGTAGCAAATTCAGAATTTTAAAATGGATGTGGCTAGCGATTAAGGGGCTGAAGCCAGGCAACATTACACCCCTAGTTATTAATTTACTACTCTAATTGCTACTATAATATATCTCGTCGATTATCTTAAAAATTTGAAAGTAGCGCATTTAGTGCAAAAATGAACATGAGCTAAATGGATTTGAAAATAACCCTTTGCTTGTAATTTTTCTGCTTAAAATTGGGATGTAGGTCTAGCACTAATTAAGTTACCAAATACTGCTGTAAAATCTTAATGTGTATGACAACTCAGTTTTACTGCTGCTTTAACCAGCTTACAATACTTTACAATTAAATTTAACACTGTTTTTAAGCTTTTTTTGTTCAGCTTTTCGCTGTTTCACTGCATATATATGAGCACTTTTCCCAAATACAACAATAATACACTATAGAAACACATTTTGGTCACTTACTATTGCAAAAATATCTCAGTTTATCACATTAACAAAGTGCATAGACCTGAATGAGCTACCGCTAACACTGAAATATCGCTACTCAAAATATACAGTATTTACAACCCATTTTAGATTAAACTCTTAGTTTAGTTTAGTTTAGTTTAGTTTATAAAGGACAATATGCACTTACATTAGTCATTCATAAGAACAACGAGATGTGTGCATCAGATTTAGCAAAGAAGCTAATTTCCATCTGTAGTCCTTAAAACACATAAGACAACAACAAACACAATGAGACAAACTGACCAACAAATACAAACATAACATAATATACAGTCAACAGTAGCAAGTTCACAAAATACCGTACAAGAGTAAAGTGCCCAAACCTACAGCCAGAGCAAAGCGCCTGTAGGGCAATACAAAGTGCTCAATTCGTCAACGCAATACCTACAGTTACTTCAAGTTAGCACCACGTGTTCCCTCAGTTGTCAGATGATACCCACGAGGGTAACATCTGACATCCACCTCAATGCTGACAAGACTGATTTCTTAGTATCCAATTTTTAACATCACAGGAGAAACTGTGGTAGTTTGTAGTATTTTTTAGATTGTTAGGGAGCCTATTCCATTCTTTATTTGCTTTATAGGAAAAGGCTGATTGGGAAAAGGCAGAGCTTCTTTTTGGAATGCTGCAGTCACCCCTGGATGCAGACCTTAAGGTTCTGCTCAACAGCTCAGAGCAGTCCTGTACAAAGTTTTTTAAAGGTGGGGGAGCAGCATTATGTGTACTAAGCGAATATCCAAATTCATGATTAAGTTGTCAAAGCTTAACATTTTGTATTTCTCAAGTATGTTACAATGATGGTGCTGCTGAAGTTTCTTATCCAGAATCTTCAGAGCTTGATTATAGAGTGTTCTAACTGGAATTAAAGCAGTCTTGTTAGCCTGAGACCAAGATGATTTACAGTACAAAATGTGGGACAGTATCATGGCATTCAGATATGACTTAGCGGCTTCAGTTGATAACGAGTTTCTGATGTGACGAAAGTTTACGATGTTGAGTTTCAAAACATGACACACCTTTTTGATATGTTTTTTAAAAGTCAGGGAGGAATCTAGGATGACGTGCAGGTATTGGAATCCCTCAACATTTTTTAGCATTTGGCCCCCTACATAGATGCTAGGACACTTTGATTTCGTTTGTTTGCGATGTGCAGTGTCACAGTTTTCTCTGTGTTCAGTGCAAGGCAGGACAGGTCTTGACTTAACTATTGTTTTAAACCACATAAATCACAGAAAAATGTCCAGGAGCTACAGAAGCATTGCCACTAAATGAAAACACTGACAGCGAGGCCGCCATTTTACATCACTGTTCACTCACGGGAGCAAACTAGTTTGCATTCGCTTAAAAGTTTATAACACACAGTTTTCTACTTCAAACTCAGTCCAAACAATATCAGAAAGGCTTTAAAAATCCTTATGGATAAGTTGTGAGAAGTTAGCACACATTACTAAACTGCTTGATACAGGAAAACCAGAGACATGAGACATTAGTTGTGTTCGTCAAGCAGGCTGTTCTCTGTCTGAGGAACGGAAGCCTTGCGCTCACTCTGGTGGATACTCCCTCTTGTGGCTATGGAGTTACGGAATTGTACTTTGCAAAATAAAGATTTAACCCATAATAAAACATATTTAAATCTGACCTCTTTTCACAGAAAAATACACAAAACAGCAATTTCAACTTAACAGTTGTGACCATACATTTGTAGGTGTCACACTGGCCTAATATTTTATCTATATTTTATTATTTTTGTGTGTCTCTCTCTCTCTCTTTCTCTCTTCTAGGACAGTGAAGATAAAGCAGATACTGGTGACAAGCCCTTGTATCCCGGTGCTCCACTTTCAAAAGGAGAAAGCTTACTGATGCTGATGTCCTATGTGTTGCGGCACAATTTAACTGGTGAAGCACTTACTCATTTGCTGGAAATGTTTAACATAATGTTTCCAGGCCTGATCCCATCTTCACATTACTTGTTCCACAAAGAATTTGGAAGATCATCTACATTTGAAGTTCACTTTTATTGTGAAAGCTGTTTAAAATACCTTGGCATTAGAGCTGACTGTCCCTCTCAATGTGACTCTTGCAACACACTATTTGATGCCAATGCAAACCTGAAAAAAGGCTTCTATTTTCTTGTGTTGCCCCTGCGTGCACAGATTAAGCAGCTTCTGCAAGAACACAGTGCCAGTCTTAAAGTCAAAACTAAAACTTTGGGGATTCTCTCTGACATACAGTCTGGTGAAGAGTATCAAAAGTTATGTAACAGTGGAGTTCTTGGGAAAGATGATTTGATGCTGATTTGGAATTGCGATGGCGCACCAGTCTTCAAAAGTTCAAAATGCAGCATTTGGCCAATTCAGTGTCAGGTCATTGAACTGCAACCAGATGTGAGGGAAAACCACATTTTGATGTCAGCGTTATGGTTTGGACCTAGTAAACCATCCATGTTTACATTACTAACACCATTTGTTAAAGAAGCGTCGTCATTGGAGACTGAAGGTGTTGACTGGCAAGACATACAGGGAAACTGTCATGTTTCTAAAGTGTTTGTGCTGATTTGTAGCTCTGATTCGATGGCTTGGCCATTGCTTCGTAACACAAAGCAGTTCAACGGCTTTTATGGTTGTGATTTTTGTTATCACAAAGGTGGGAAATCCTATCCATATGATAGACCTGAACCCCCCCTGCGAAATGAGAGAGATCATTTCAGTCATGCAATGTCAGCGTCAGTTGATGAGCCAGTGTTTGGAGTCAAAGGCCCATCTCCTTTAATGAAGCTTGGTCACTTCCAAATGATAAATGGTTTCATTCCTGAATATCAACACAACGTGTGCCTTGGAGTCACTCGGCAACTGTCCACATTGTGGTTTGATACAGCAAACAGTGAAGCCCCCTGGTACATTGGTAAACAGATGAAAGAGGTTGATTTGCGACTTGAAAAAATAAAACCTCCTGTTGAGATAACTAGGACACCAAGGTCAATGAGTGAAAGGAAATTCTGGAAAGCTTCAGAGTGGCAAGCCTTTCTCCTCTTCTATGCTCTGCCTGTTTTGAAAGGCATACTCCCTGCCAGATTTTGGAATCAGTTGTTCCTTTTGGTGTTCAGCATATATACATTACTGCAGGATAAGATCAAGACTAGCAGCATCTTGATGACAGAACTGGCTCTCAAAAAATTTGTAATTGAATTCCAAAGACTTTATGGGAAAGACCACATGACTTTCAACATACACTTGCTCACACATGTCCCACAAAGTGTAAAACACTCGGGGCCTTTATGGGCTACTTCAACCTTTGCATTTGAATCCAATATGGGTACTCTACTTAAGTATTTTCATGGAACACAGTATGTTCCCTCACAAATAGCTAGAACATTTCTGTTGTGGAGAGAATTGCCAGAAAAGGCCAAGCATACTATCACCTACAAATACAAAAGTTCAGTCATTCGTTGAAGAACTTTATTTTAATAAGCGAAGAACAGAAAAATGTGACACACTAAATGGAAGTGTCAAGGGTTTTGGGCACCCCCCACTGCAGGACAATATGCCAGCTTCACATCGGCTTGCCATTGCTAAGTTGTGTGGAAATATAAGTAACTGCTTCTGGTCTTACAGCCGTTTTTTGGTTGATGGAGTTCTGTATCACAGTCAAAAATATAACTGACTAAAGAAAAGGTTCAACAGTGCTGTATACTTGAAAGATGGTAAACTGTGTTTAATTAATGACTTGGTCATTTTTAAACAAACGTGTGAACATCAAAACCCTGGATATTGTGCATGTACCAAACATTGCTGTGTGTTGGTTGAGGTACTTGCTAAATCTAGCAGGCCTTTATGTAAAGATTCACAGATAAATGTACAGAGTACTTTCATACATGAGGTTAAAAAGACTGGAAACTTAAGTGCCATCTGGCCTGATATGATAACAATGAAATGTGTTGTTGTTGAAACGGTTGATTGATTGTACATTACACCTTTGCCTAATCCCTATGAACGGGACTAAAAGCAATAATGAGTCCTATCACAAGTCCAGTGTTGTAATAACTGAGATATATGTGGAGACTGTTCCTTTGGCAATTGTACTTGTTTTTGGTGAATTTTAAAAAGTCACATGTATTTTGGTATTAAGTCTGTCAAATGAGAATGGTCAGATTTGGTCTCCAATAAAAATCTGACAAATATTTATCTGTCTCTGTGTGGGTTAATAACACTGTGCATGAGAGATCAGGTTCAGTTACACCACTGTTCACGCTTCAGCTTTTCACCCCAAAGCTGACCTGTTACCACAAACTTAAATATGGAACATATGCCCAACATATAATAGATTATAAAATTTAAAACATGTTGCAGTATACCACAAAGAAGCCAATATGTGTGAAAATGTATTTAATAGGCTACTACAAAAAAAATTAAGCACAATTACAAGCCAAGTATACTTAAACATAAGGCACAAATATTTTAATACTTTATTATACTTTTGTTAAGTATATCTGGATCAGAAGTTTAAGTATAAGTATTAGCTAAGTATACTTAGACTTTTTATATCATTTTCAGTATAAGCCAAGTATACTTAACTATAACTTTGTTAAGTATATTTCTGATAAGTACATAAAAAGTAAACTGAAAGTGTACTCCCTTATTTTTAGTTTAAAAGAAGTATACTTGAAACACACTTAAATAAACTTCTTTTTCATAAGGGCTAAGAGCTTCTTAAGAACGCTCTTAAGCCTCCCGTGAAAGAAAAACGCGTTTCCCAGATCGCTCTTAGCTTAAGAAGATCTTTGACTAAGAAGGAGTTGTAAGATCGAGCTGACCCACTCTTAACAGTCTTCTTAGTGACCAAATGCTCACAGATCCAGCCGCGTCAGGCAAATTAATATTACACTTAGCAAGGAGATGTTAAAACAGTGCGCACCGTATATATTTTGATCTATTTTATACTTCAGATTTATATTGTTTAGCATTAATTGGTGACAGAAAAGAACAAATTTCATTCTGCAGGGAAACGCATGTCCTTACTGTGCATATGACAATAAACACTTTGAATCTTGAATCTATATGTTTTATGAAGACCCTATGTGCGCTCAAAGCTGTGGCACAAGTTACGCACCGAAATCTGGCGGAAGAAAAATAATAATAAGACGAAAAATAAGTATGAGGAATAACAAGTGTGTTCCTGTATGTGCTGTGCACATCAGGCACACAAATAAAATGAATCATCATGACTATCATTTGTCATAATATGTCCGCACATATCCCACATCTGCATGCATATATCAGATAGTTTACCGCATCCAAAAAATGCGTCAGGGCACAACAGAAACACATCCACCCTCCAAGCCTGCGACATTTCACAGATATCAGGAAACTGAAAGGTGTAACTGAGCTCAGCTGGACCCTCATCAAGGGACGCTCCACCCGCTACTCTATATAAAGGCATTGCCACATCACACATGTGTGAGATACCATGGCTGCTTTACAGCATATTCTCGCTGCTAACCAACAGCGTCGCCGTGTGCGAAGCCAAACCATATATGTAAATGCATTTGTGCGTCAGCACTTCAGCCCACTTGACATGCTGTCAGACCGGGCTGTCCAAATGGCTCTCCTGTGCTGAGATACAACGCCTGATCAACTAGTGTCTCCACACATCCAGAGGGCAACCTGGTGCAATTTGCAATTTGATTAAGTGGTGGGTGATCGATGTGCCTGACATCGATTGATTTAGTTTCTGTTAAGAGCTTCCTTAAAGAGCGATCTTATGGGTGACCCTAATAAGGGCATGAAGAACACATCTGGGAAACACTCGTATCTTAGCGACCCTGCTTACCAAAGACGTTCTTAACTGTGCTCTTAAGTCTTAAGATCACTCTTAACTAGGAAACGCGGCCAATATCAGCCTGTGATCTCTCACTGACTGACTGACAGCCTCATCGAAGTGACATTTTACAATTCTTCATATTTTAAACTAACGAAATTAGTTAAAAACCCCACAAAACCAGAACCTTTCTCTCCTGTTTCGTAGTCATGATTAATGCCATGGAGTAATTAAGGATTAAAATATGCACACAAAAAATAATAGTTTGCTCTAGGCTTTTGCACATAATTTTAAGAGGAGGCATGCACCTGGCAGGGTGGTCTAACAGCACCATAAACTAAATATAGCCTATATAAATACTGCATAGCCACTGTAAGATATACATATTATTGGTATTATTGAGTTGCTCAGACAAGTGCTGCAAACGCAGTGTGGGGGCTGGGAATCTTGTTCTGATGGCCACTCAATGGCAATGGCCCATTCAGTAGGAACAAAAGGGTACAACATAATGCTAATCATGTGATAAATAGAAGAGCCGAGGAGTCATTTTCACACTATGTAGAACAGCTGAATGAGCGGCGCTTTGTGAAGTATCGCTTCCATGAATCTGTTGAGACAGATAAATGAGGTGAAGTCGTGCTACGTGCGGCAGGCAGAGCATATGTAGAGTGTTGTACAGTCCGAATGTCAAAATAATAATTAAAAAAGATCTCTGTAATCATTTCCAATATTCACAAGCTGTTTTTATCTAACGAAAGTTTCTGCTTCAGTCCATATTTGTTGGCGAGTAGTCTTTGAAAAACAACATTTTCACTGAGGTTAAAAAAAATCCTTGTGTTTCGCACATTCTGTAAAAAGAGTTTACAGAGTGTAACAGCAATCTAACAGCACCATAAATTACATTTATATAGCCATAATAATGGTATTATATGACATTATTACCATTACCATTGCAGATAAACTCAGCCGCTCAGTTCCCAGCCATATCACTTCAATTTTCATGCAATCCTTTTGAATAACAATGCTGAAGCATAATATTTATGACCTATGATGTGGTAGCCTGATAATCATTAAATATGCTCTGTGTGGGAAGCTCTCTCAGTAATATCCTCATTACACTTTTCTGTATTGTAAATCACTGTGCAGCACTTTGATAAACTTTTATGTTTTTAAAATGTGCTATATAAATAAAGTGGATTGGATTGGATTGGATAATAAGAGGCGCAGTAAACCGCTTCAGCTTCCACACTTACTGCTCCTCCTGGTGGACAGGACAGACCATTGCAACTGCTTTCTACAAATTAAACTTAGGGGCGTTAACAGTCGGCCCCACATTCTCTACATCATCGCGGGGGATCTCATTTAGAGCTACGGGCCCGGCGAGAGGACAAGAGTTAATGGAGGACCTTAACTGGTTTGAGGCTAACCAAGACTCTCAACATACCTGCCTCGCTGTCCCACTTCCAGACACTCCGCTGAAACCTCCAACAAAGAAGCTAAAGCCAGGCGGCAGAGAAAATGCGGAAATACTAGAAGCAATTCGTGTACCTTCTGAAAAGCAAGATGAGACTTTCCGTACTGCAACCATCTAGCAGGTTACTCTGGACGTTGACCAACAAAAACAAACAGTGGATGGCATGAAAAACATGATAAAAAAACTGCAAGCTGAGAACAAGACCTTGAAAAAGGACATCGTCGATTGCCAGCGTTACAACCGAAGATGGTCTCTGAAGGTGCACGGAGTTAAAGAGGAGGAGGGAGAGGACATACGGCGCAAGATTATTGACATCCTGGGTAATACGGCTCCCAAACTCCGCAACAATCTGGAAGAGGGCCTAGACATCGTACATCGCGCTGGGCAGTGGCGGCAGGACGGATCGAGTAAGTCGACCATCATCTTATTTCCATTGAGACGTCTTCGGGACGCGATATGGAGAGAGACTAAAGGCTCCAAGTTCCTGATCGACAAAAAACTGAGAATCACCGAAGCGCTGTCACCAGAAGACAAGGCAGCGATGGAGAAACTGTGGCCCCTGGTTTAAAAAGCAAGAGAGGAGGGGAAGAAAGCCTCCTTCCGTGGCCCGTTTGTTTTTATAAACGCGAAGAAGATTGACTCTTTAGAGATAACGAGTAATGTAAGCTCACCTATACTCAGGTAATTTTTACCTGCTTGCTCTTTTTCAAACATACTCTGTTAACGCCCAAACTGCACCTTGTTAACATTGTTAATTGAGAAACTTTGTTAAGATATTATTAATGGAACTTTTATTATCCTCATTTCTCTCCAAATGGTGCTTTTTTTTTCTTTTTTCTTTTTTTTTTTTACTTTTCTTCTCCGGTTAAGCTATAAGAGCTTACTGATGAACAATTCACCATTTAGGCTATACAAAGCTAAATGTGACCTGCTCAACGTTTTATGGGCATTTTTTTTTTAATTTTATTTTATTTTATTTAAAAAAAAAAGAAAGCTAGAAGAGCTTCACTTACAGATACAAGTTGTTTACACAAATAATAGCTACATTATATGAGTCTAACCCATTGATTCATGGGCAACTTTAATTTTTAGGAGATATTACAATTCTTTATAGTAATATCCTTTCCTTTGACATATTACTGGTTTATGGAAATGATTTCCACCCTTCATTTATACTGTCAGTTGTTTTAACTGTTACATTCATCATATTTCATAATATTGAGGATCCTCTAAGTTTATAGATTCTGCCTATACTAAAACTTGATTTATTTCTGTTTTAAATTCATGTTAGTTAAAGCTACAGAATTACATTATTACTTGGTGTTGGCCTGTTTAAACGGTTGTTAATCACCACCTCATTTTGGTGGTTTTTCTTCAGCACATTCCAAGGTTTTCATAGTGTCCAATTGTTTTTTCTCCTATTTTTTTCTGTCTTATGGATTTTAAGTTTAACTCTCTTAATATTATGTCTTTAAATGTCAGGGGTATTAGGGACATCACTACGAGGACAGCGGTCCTATTGCTTTGCAGGAGAACTGAGGCTGACTTAAATTTACTTTAAGAAACACATTCCTGTGAGTCAGAGAAAAAGTTTTGGAAAATACAATGGGGTTTTGTGCTTACTTTAGCCACGGCACTAATCACTCGGCTGTGGTGTTAGTTTTTCTACACAAGTTTAAAGGGGATGTTCTTGAAACAGTGCCTTCTGGTAATGGTAGATTGATTGCACTAATAATTAAAGGAGCAATAAGCGAAATTCATCATTTCTAGATTGAAGGAATTAAAAAATTGCTATGTGAAGAACTAGAGGTGTAATTTCATCTGGAGTATAGCATGACCTCTCTCTGTGTTGATCTCCAGCCCCTTGTTTACAAGCCGGTCCGGGTGCGCGTTCATGTACATTCATGTGAATCTCCCCCCCCCTTCCTCCTCTTGGAAAGAAGAGGTAGAGGGAGGTGTGGCTCATAACACACTTTGTTTTGGTCTACAGGCAGTGCACAACAGCAAACCTAGCGGTGAAAGGATTTCGCTTTTTGCCCCTTTAAAGAACTCCCATTTTTCTTATAATTTAGGCCATCATTAAGAATTTCTTGTGCAAGATCTTTAACGATATTGTTGAAAGACACATCTTTTAGAAGAGAATTATTGAATTTCCAATAACCTTGTGTGGCAAGACCAGTTGAACTGCGAGAGGCAGATCTGGAGAATTAGCACCAACAACGCCACCTTAGGACTTGCACCTAAAGAATCTACTTTCCGCTTTAATTTCTCAGAGGGTTTCCCAAAAAAATCACCCATACACAGGTAAGTTACACAAATGAATACAGGCATGATGTAAGAAGTTTAACAAGTTTTATTACTCACAATAAAATAATTTCTTTATTAAGTTATTTCTCTTTAAAAAAAACAATTATATAGTTCTTTTTATTTCCAAAGAGTACAATATTAATCTGTATCAGTGACTCAAAAGTTAAGTCAGAAAGAGAGAGTTAACAACTTTAGCTGTTTTTTTTTTCTTGAGGTCAACTGCGCAAATAAGATAAGAAAAGAAAAGAAACCAAACAAAATATATACAAAACAACTGCAAACTCAAATCAAAACGAAAGAAAAAAAAAAGAACAAAAATAAACATGCTGCATGCATAAATTTAGCAGGTCCTCAATGCTGTGTTAACTTCCCACCCCCCACTAAGGAGTCACGGTCTGAAGTCAGTCTTGAACTACAATACACTACTTTAAAAAAAAGGGCGTCTAAACGACGAAGGCAGAGCGGCTGTCTGAGTGAGCCAGGCAAAACAAAAAGAAAACAAACTATGGAGGTAAGAGGCAAGGCAGGGCAAAACAGCAGCCTAACGCCAGGCAAACTTTAAAAGAGACACAGAGTGAGCATTAGTAACCAATACAGAAGCTACATAAGCACTAGCAAACAAAATAACATTGAGCTTGTGGCATTGTTTACCTGCGTGGTCAGCTGTAGCCTGCACAAATCAATAATGTAGCTGTTGAAAGCTAACGGCGGCAGCGGCGGCTAACCGGAAGGGGACACACACACACACCTCGGCTCAACACGCCAACCTACAACAGAGAACTGTCAACATGGCACCTTATAACATCTTCACAGCATCATGAGACTGTGCTACACATACCTGGAGAATAGTCTCATGATGCTGTGAAGATGTTATAAGGTGCCATGTTGACAGCATCATGAGACTGTGCTACACATTACCTGGAGAACGAACACACGGCACATACTACGCCGGGAAACCACGGCTCAGCGGAGCTGCACGCCGGCCAGCATTCGCTTCCGCAGGGGAGAGAGAGCGACTAAACGACAGCGGAGGGGTATATGAACAGGTCCGCATTAGCAGCCAATAACGCGGCTGCACTACGGGTGCCGGTAAGGGGCGTGACACACACCTGCCGCGATCGCCATGCCTGCTGCAACATAAACAGACTGAGGGACACAGTAAAGAAATACAATATCTACACTGTAAATAACCACCCGGTTACACTTGCATACAAGAGGTCTCCTGGTTAGCAGCTAGCTTTAAAAAGATTTGCTTATGGTCCGATAAGGGGGCATACACAAAGTCATATGTGAACCATGGTATTTCTTGTGCAGTTCTTTCAATTTTGATATTATTTCATTAAATAAGATCTTGTTGGAGGCATGAGAATTAAAACCATAGATATTGCAAACAATGAAGATAGCATTGTCTTGTTTAAATATAAAGTCAGGTATGTTGCTATCAAAAGAAGTAAAGAATTAAAGAAGGAAAAACATAAGCTAGAAACTGATTTGATGCACAAATTTAAACTTTTACTCAATGAAGAACAAATTACTTTAGAAGAAGAGCTCGAAGTAAAGAACATCCAGTTACAACTGGATCAATTTTATCTAGACTTGGCAAAAGGAGCATTTATTAGATCAAGGGCCACATGGCTAGAGGAAGGAGAAAGGAACGCAAATTACTTTTTTGCTCTATAAAAAAAGAAATGTTAAAAGACAGTCGTTAACTGCCCTTAATATTAGTGCCTTCTAAAGATCCGAATTTGATCAGTGAGTTTGTTTCTGGATTGTGCAAGTTTTCTAGAAAAAATTCTGACTAATATTCCCTCAATTAACAAATATTTCAAATCTATATGTGACTCTGACCTGTTAGCTATTGAAATTAAAAATGCTTTATTTTCAACACAGAAAGGAAAGTCACCAGGTATTGATGGCCTATCTGTCGAATTCTATACTCACTTTTGGGAATTTATTCAAAACCCTCTATTATGCATGTACAAAGAATGCATCATTCAGGGAGAGATGACAGCTACAATGAAGCAGGGTATTATACTTCTTATTCCTAAACCCTATAAAGACCCCCTAATAATAAAGACCCCCTAATTTTCATCCCATACCACATCTTTAATGGAATTGGAGGTCTCTCTTTTCTTTTGAAATGTTAACTTTTTACCTTATAGATTTCCAATCAAACTGTCAAAATTTCACCAGCAAGCCCTTCTAGCATGGAAGCTGTCCTTTGTCCACAATTTCTCACCCCACAAATCTTTTCACTGGAATAACAGTAATATTCTTATAAGAAACAAATCCTTATTCTTTCCTAAATGGTTTCGAAGAGATATCATCCATATCCTCAATCTTTTTGATAACGCTGGTGATATGCTGTCTTATGAACGTTTTATGTCTGTACACAGTTTTCCTGTTCCCTTCAGAGAATTTATCTCTGTAACTCATGCTATCCTAAAAGACTTAATTCAACTTATAAAAAGACACTTGAGTTACAGTGAATACAAAACAAGTCAACCTGTACTGATGCTGAGTGGAATTGAACTAACAGAAAGTGTAATAATAAACATATTCGCCAGTGTTTTCAAAGAATAAATAGAGTTGTGCCTAGAGGCAAGTTTTATTGGAGGTCCCAAATAGAGGACATAAACTGGAGAAGAGCTTGGCTTTTACCCCATAAATATTGCATATTGAACAAGGCTAAAGAAATACATTTTAAAATCTTGCGTAATATGTACCTTGTTAGTAGTGTTATTGCTAAGTTTATGGATGTTGATGACTGCTGTACTTTTTGCAATCATAAAACAGAAACAATTTCACATCTGTTTTTTTATTGTGATGTATCTAAAAAGTTTTGGAGTAAGGTTGAATTTCATATTTTTTATGCTTCCAACTCTCTTACTCTCTACTCTCTTACTCTTAAAAGGCTCTCTAAGTCTTCCTAAGCTTGAAAAGTTTTTGTCACATACAGCAAACATCTCATCACGATCCGCTAGCTACATGAATATGCTATGAAAAAGTCAGGTCTTTGTGGGCAGCCCAGGCTCCGCAAATGGCAACAAAAACATTTTGGTCCAGGCTGCTCCAACCAGCCAGCGGCGAGACCAGCGTCAGCAAGCGCGCACAAGTGAACACGGTGCACAGAGAGGCAGTTAGAGCTGCAGGCTACAATAAGGATAAAAACAGAGTTCAGATGACGTTTTTATGACAATGACGAACTTTTTATGTCGGGGCTTCAGGACACTTAGATCACTATGGACGAGCAGTATGGAGATATTTTGTGGTTTCAATTATGTGTTTTTGGACGTTTGAATCTGGGGCGCTATCGCTTGCTCATGACAGTCACAGAGGACAAGGGGGGGAGGAGGGAGGGGCGAGCTAGCTCCATTGTGTTTGATAACATTGTTGAACGTAAACAGAAGTGACGCCCAACGGTGCTTAGCATGCCTTTAAAGATGTTATGTGCTACTATGTTGATCCAGAAGATAACGCTCTTGAACACCTGATGAATTTTGTTATCCTATATGCAATTTTTTTTGTCCACAAACAAAAATTTGCCAAATCACTACCTAAGGTTGCTCCTTTTCTCCTGGAATTGAGCTCTTTGCTTAAATCTCTTAGTTTGGTAAATAACAAAAAAAAGCAACACCTTACTGGGTCATTACGAAAAGTTTTTCCCTGAAACCCCTGGATGAACCCCCCTTTTTTTTTTTTTTTGTTTTGTACTCTATCCTTGATTTATTTATCTATTATCTATTTATTTTCTCTTTCCCTCAATCGTATTTTTGTACTGATTTACTGTTATTTAATGTATATGACTGTCCCTGATGTACTTGATATATTCTTCATGTACTCTCATCAGTTGTGCTGCTTGTTATTGTATACCTTGATGTTTTGTACATTTAAAATGTTCAATAAAAACAAAAAAAAAAAACAAAAACAAACCAGGTGACACAGGGACCTATCACAGGTCGGTCAGGGCTCTACCACAGGCCAAATGGAAATTTTAAGTGGCTGCATCTGTAGTTCTACTGTATTAGTTATAAAAAAGGATATAAATATGTATATAGGTATATATACAGCCATATTTATGCTATGTAACACTACATACAAAGAATATTTTCCAATGACAGATAACTGTCTACATATAGTTACTTTTGTATCTCAAGTGGCCCCGCATTGGAGTTCCAGCACAGTGCTGTGATGTTGTATGTGACAATACTGCATGTGTTTGTTGTCAGCATGTGTTTGCTTGCGTTTAAAGTCATCAGTGTCCTGGGGAGAGAGAGCGCTGCCTTTCCTTTTTGAAGATGTAGTCTGAATGGTCTCAAAGGTTAGTTTATTGTCAATTATGTTCCCAGATATTTAAAGTGAGTGACCTGCTCCACTTCCTGCCCCTTTCTAATAACAGGCTTGAAGATGTTATGCTGCCTGCTTCCATCCTACCTGCCAGATACAACTGCTAGGTCTTTGTGACATGGAGCTGTGTCTGGAAGGTAGGATGGAAGATGGCAAAGTTTTAAACTCACCAATCTGTAGCCTCATTTATTAAACTGTGTGAAGGATTTGTGTCAAAATTCATGTTAAACAGTAGGTGCTTAAGCACAAAAATATTCTCATTTATAACACAATGCTCATGCACGTCAGATGCCATTTCCTTTTTATAAATCACAATTTAATTGGCACATGTGGACAAGTATCTTGTCCCACCCTTTTGACACCCATAGTTTCCAATCAGTCAGTGAGTGAAACTTCCCTCATTAATAGTCATCCATACTGACAGCATGATGACAGTGATGGCAAATCCTGACGGTTAAAGCAAGAAAATACCAAGAAAGCAAGAAAATAGATATTTGCTAACTTGATGCTAATGGCAGTTCTCAGTAAGTTGCTGAAATGCCACATCGTTTTTCCCTTTTTACTTTGCTGTGGTAATGTCCATAGAGGAAATATCAAAAAGGTTGGGGTGTTGTTGCCGTACAGGCACTCTTAACCCGAATTAGTTGACTTTACTCGCAAATTGCGTGGAAACCCGTTGCCCTATGCCACTTTAGTTTTTACACAAGCTGAAACTAAACATGCCGAGTTGTATTAACATGGAACCTTAATTTTTTACACAAGCTGAAACTAAATATGTGGAGTTGTATTAACATGGAACCTTAAGTTTAGTATTTATATTTATTAGTAGTGTGTACTCAAAATCATTAGATAAAACTAGCTATTATGACTTGTTATTGCTACTCATCATTTATTAACTTTATGCTTAATAATTTTTTAAATATGGTATAAAACATTGCTTCAATTAAATTGGATGGAAAAAAATAAATACCTCTAAATGCTCCAATGCATTTTATTTTTAAGAAAAATGGCAAAACACAGCTAATCTTGTTATGACAAACTTAACATCAGGTCAGCATCAACATGTACAACCTGAAATGATTCATCTGAAAAAGGTCATTTCAAATCATTGAAACAATTATGTGTGTGGGCGTTGTATGTGTTTGTGTGTGTTGTGTGTGTTGTACATGTCTGTGTTGTTTGTGTGTGTGGGTGTTGTCCGTGTCTGTGTTGTGTGTGTGGGTGTTGTCCGTGTCTGTGTTGTGTGTGTGGGTGTTGTCCGTGTCTGTGTTGTTTGTCTGTGTTGTGTGTGTGGGTGTTGAATGTATCACAAATTTACAAGAAAAAAACATAGATGTCCCCTGAGATAAAAGTGGTAAATCCATAAACAAAACACAATTCACAAGAAACCCCCACTCAAATGTACAAGAAACTGCAAACAAACAGGATCTGTTTCATCTGCCTAAATGAAGGGAGGCCAGAGCATGAACCAACAGACTATCATATCAGAACAATATCTAATTCCATCTACATAGACTGATGAAGAACTATCTTTCTGCTACAACTCCTCTCAAGTTTTAATTTTCACACAAGTCACATCCTTCAGCATGCTTCCTACAGCACAGTGTGTGTAGGTGTGTATGTGTGTCAGTGTTGTTTGTGTGTGTTGTGAGTGTTGTATGTGTCTGTGTTGTTTGTGTGTATTGTGTATGGGTGTTGAATGTGTCTGTTGTGTGTGTGCATGTGTGTGTCTGCGTTTTACGTGTGTCTGTTCGTCCGTTTGTTTTACAGAAAATAAAAAGGTTTACCCCACAGGTCAGAAAGTAAAAAATTAGTCAACAGCTTCTTACAGTAGACTTGACATCTCTTTACATTGCAAGCTGATTTTTCAAAGTCTGTAGCTTCGGCTTTAGGTCAGTGTGGCCTAACGAGAGCAATACCTGTTGGATGAAGTGAAATGTGAGCTTCATAGTCTTGGGGTAGTTAAGATGGAGTGCATATGTGAGTCCAAACAGAATGCACATTGCTTTTGGCAGATCTTGAATGTTGTCCATCACGACTTCTCCCTCAATGATGATTTTCAACGAGGCTGGACTGAGATGCTGGGAAGATGTGAGCACAGCACCTTCACGCTCAATGAGAAGTATCCCAATGTCCAGGTCACGAAAAGAATCATCATCATCAGATTCCTTAATAAAGAATACCAGAAGAGCACAATCATTACATTAGATTTCTCATTTGAAAAACAACTTTAATCAATATAAGAGTGCCATTGTGAAAAATAAATAATGGTGAAAATTATAAGAAAGCAAGAGCTTACTTACAAAGCCTACTTTGAAGAAGTTTGTGGGGTTGTCCCCAAGGATGATAGGAAGCCCTCTGAGCACCTGTGTCCGGATCGCAGTTGGCTCTGTAGTCTTTTGGGAATTAAACACAGTACCACAAGTTAGATAGCTAAAATGAAAAACAAATAAATATCTATAAGAAAGCTTAAACAAACCAAGCAATGTTAGGAATGAATTATACAACTAATAGAGTAGCATTGTGATATGATGTTTTTACAAAACCTGTGAAAAACAATGCCAAGTACATAATGTGTATGGGACCTACATTGGTCTGTAGTGAAATCTGTCTCAACAACTGTCCAACATTCCCTTTCTTGGATTGAAATAACTCGAGGAGACGAGGACTGTGCCGATCGATGCTCTCATAGAATTCCTGCTTGAGGTTCTTGCCCACAATCCTGCTGCACTCCATGAACACCTGAAAAATACAGAGAACAAAAAAAACTGAACTTAGATCAACTGAACTATACAAGGCAGCTAAGCCATCTGCAAGGTAGTGCTGAAAAACATCCATGAATGTCCTTTTAATATTATTTGAAATGTTGATGTTTAAATGAAAAACATCATGCCCCAAATTAAAAATACCAATGTTTTCCTTAAAGAGGACAAGAGAAATATACACCTAGACCCATTATATAATAATAGAAAATAATTATTTGTTATCTTCTCTTTCTTAAACATACTTGATCTTCAGTGAAAAGGGCAGGCCAGCATTTCACCATCGTGCTTATGGCAGGTTCCAACTCCACTACCTCTTTTCTTCTCAAAGCAAATGTCTGATCCATCTTCTGTTTCACAAGAGGTCCATTTGGTGTTCTCTTCTGCATTTCATCAACCAAGTCTTTGCAGGCCCCCTCCAGGGCTGCCTGATCAAATCCATCCGGAAAGTTGGGCAAGTAGTTGATTTCACCTTTGTTTGCCTTCTTGATGCGCTTGTTAGCTGGTTGTCCTGCTGAATGCCTTCCCCGCTTACCTGCATTTACTGCAACAT
The DNA here is from genome assembly GCF_041903045.1 of Epinephelus lanceolatus. Lineage (NCBI taxonomy): Eukaryota > Metazoa > Chordata > Actinopteri > Perciformes > Serranidae > Epinephelus > Epinephelus lanceolatus. The sequence goes on from NC_135740.1 coordinate 3,069,987, forward strand.
CAAGGCATCCTGATTGCCTATGCTTTGTTCTATAATTAGCCATTTTATGCTTTAGACTATTTTTCCAACCACAACAGCGAGTGGTTGAGCCTCACTCCTGGAGACAAGCGTGCTTGCTTATCAGTGCTGCCGCAACACTTTCGAACTGAGCAGCAGTTGGGTATGCTGTGTAGCTATACATGCTCTCTGCCAATCTTTCAAGTATCTCATATTTTAGTTCTTTTGATACTTTAAGGTATGTACCCTCACTCATAAATAGCAGATCTGCTTGTCTAAGTCTATACTCTACATCAACAGAAAAGGTTGGGATATCAAAAAATTCTGGCCACTGTTTCTGTCGCTCCTGAGATGAGTGTGAGAGCTGTTTCTCTAGATCATGAAGATCTTCACTGGTAGAATCCTCACTGTCTTCTGATTCAGGGGTGTCATTTGGAGGCTCATGTTCTTCTTGGACCATGTCATTAGTTACACCACTAGAGACTATTTCTGGCCTGAACATCCTCCAGTTGTGTGTTCTGTGCTCCTTACTTCTGTGTGCATTAAATGTAGAATACACATTTGTGTAAAAGTTACAGCCATTATCTGGACACTGGACTCTGTGATTTACCTTTAAATGTGTACTTCGCAGGTGAGTGAGAAAGACTGTTTCTGTGCAGGGTGCAGAAAAATCACATGACTGACAGTCAAAGGTTACTTGGGCAGTTTCACTCAGTTGTGCATCCTGGGTTTTCTGGTGAATCTTTGCTAAGTGGACCTTAAGTGCATTAATGGAGTTGAATGTGCACACACATTCTTGGTGTAAGCAGGGAAATGGGACAGTTCTACCATAGTTTCCGTGTTTTAACCGATAATGTTTTAAAAGGTAACCCCTTTTCTCACACATAAACTCACAATACTTACACTTCCACAGCATCCTCACACCACAAGGATCTGTAAAAATAGAAAACAAGAACACGTTTAGCTCAACAACTCAGCTCAACAATGTCACTGTTAAATACAACAAGGTAATAGAACCGAAACGACGCCTGTGTTACAGAGAAAACCGGCATGAAGCGTGTGTGAGAGTGGAGCACAACGCAGCAATTCCGCAGAGATCAGATCGTGCAGTGCAGGAAGTCGTGCACAGAAACACAATAAAACATCCGGTTAATTTTCAAAATAAAATACACAGTGTTCACGGCGGATCATATTTCCCTGCACTACACCTTGAAAACTACATAATGGGCAGAGGCAGGCCTGAAGTCAACAGGTCAGAGGTTTTCAGACATCATTTCACCCCGTTAACACCATGGACGAGGAGATATTAATCATGACAGTGCACCGAGATGTCTTCCGGCGGAGCTGCACCGCTCCGCACAGCAAACGCAGCCGGTGGGTACTGACGGACGGCGGAGCACACAGCGGATAACCAGCGCTGCCGTTCCGCAACGGACACGCATCCAGTGGAAATCCGGCGTGAATGAGAGGGAAAAAAAGAGCGGCCAAGGACTGGTCGAGTGGATCAATGCGCTGTAAGCAGCTCACGGTGTCCACAATGTGAACACCTCCACAGCGCCTGCTACACTCCTTTGCCCTGACAGTGGTTGAATCGCTTTTCTATTGCGTATAATGATGGTTATATAAATGATACAGTCGAGCAAACTCGCCGGTATGTGAGGCGTCCTCGGACTGTTAACACTAAGCTAACTTCAGCTGACACTTTTGAGTGGACATTAGCTAGTGTTAGCAATAAGCACGTATTCACGCCATGCACAGGTTCAAACAGTAACATTAGACAGAAAAAAAGCTGCGTCAACAAATTATCCCACAAAGATAACTAGTCTACAATAGTTATTTTACATACTAACCATTCCACTTGGAGTAAGGTTTCTTCCTGGTCAGGGTACCGTCTGCTGCCGATGCATGTGCTCGTCCCGCCAGGTGTAGAGCCCTTTGGACACACGTTACCAGACGCAGGTCTTGTCACGTGACCAGACAGATTTTTGAATTAGCCCCCTCCCCTTTCTTATGAAAGTAAACATACCAAGTTATCTCTGCTAAACCTGATTAGTGCAATGAATCTTTCAGCTAAATAGTAGGCTACAAACAACTAATGTTGTTTAGTAATGATAGCGGGTTTTACTAAACATAAAAGAATAAGTAATGATCACTGGTAAGTTTAATTAGAAACAAAATCTGGGTTTACAGTGGGTGTCCACGGCAGCAGATCGCTCTGTGTTTCTATTAGTCAAAGTGACGGCTGTGACGGGAGAAGTCGTGGAAGACAACAGAGAATCAAACATGCTAGACTTCCTGTCGGGATGTCGTGAGGTGTCCCAGATGCAGCCTCAGTTGTCTGTGCTGTGACACACAACACAGGATATTACAATGGATTATCGCACATGACATTCTTTGCTGTTACAGCATACTGCCACACCTCCATTTCTCTATAAGGAAATACATTTGCCCAGAGGTGTAGCATCGAGAAAACGGTGAAGCTGTTTTCACACATATATTTGTAAATGTCTTGGCAGTCAGAAAAACCTGATCAGCTGATTGTCATTCTCTTCAAACATGTTATGTCAGTCTCTGAAGATGCGCTCTCTCCTGAAACCATGGACTGCAATATCATCCAGCAAGGCAGATATGCCATCTTAATACCTGCTTTGAGGATAGTCAGAATCTTTTATAAACCCTGTGTCCTTGAGGACCGCACATTCTCACATCAAGTTTGTTTTTCATAAATCCCAAAGTTTGCTTAGAAAGTGGCGTCTACCTTCCTTTGTGCCTACACAACATTTATAAATGAGGCCCCGGGTCTTTGTTCCCCCAATGCTCTCACTGACTCACAACTGACTTTCATCCTCAAGTTCTTATGTACACAGTTGTGCCTTTTGACTCTCACAGAACTAGTGATTCATAGTTGCTCATTGTTTATATTGACTCAACCAGTAGGGCTTCTTGTCAGTCCATGTTTTGGAATTACTTTAAGAGCCAAACATGACTAGGACATTCATTGCCAGAACTCTGGTCACCTTATATAACCCTGTCCACTTCACTGCCCTATAACTACTGATTAATATTGTAGTTTATGGATCGGATTGGAGGGATAAATTGACTGTATGGGTATACATTACCCTTTTCCTTCCTAAACACATAGCACTTATCTCCTTTGACTCAAATTTTATCATGGATTTTCTCATCACTTTTATCCAGGTCATCTCTGATCTCATCTTACTCATCTCAGGTCATCTTAGTGTGATATCTTTTTTTTTTCTTGTTGTTGTTTTTTTCCAGAAAGCACACACACACACACACATGCGTGTGCGCGCGCACACACGCACACACTGAAACAAAATTTGTTTATGAGTGCTAGCTTCTATGACTGTTGGCAATAAATACAATAATAATAATAATAATAAAATACTGAATCCCACCAGTGTTGATGTGTATTATAGCCAGAGGATAAAAACAGAGGACTACAGGGGCATCAGTGAGTGTGTGTGCATGCATGTGTGTGTGTTGCAATAACCCTGTCAGTTTAGAGTCAAGAGCCTTGACACAATAATAAGCCCATCCTCCTCCCAACGGCCCCCAGTCATATTATTATTCACTGGTTCAAATATGGAAATACAGCCGGTACCTCAGAGATAACAGGGGGTGTGGTGGGATAGACAGAAGGCACAGTGTGTGTTTGTATGGGGGTGGGGGTGTGCATGTGTGTTCATACTCAGTGATGTTCTGCCAATCAAACTTTCAAGAGAGGATGGAGAGACAGAGAGGAAAAAAGCTAGTTAATTTGGTCCCACTGTTTGTGAAATTTCCTTTTTTTCTGCCAGTCTAAAGCCACTTGTGTCTATTGATGATGTGTGCAAGTACTGACACAATAAAGTGAAATACTCTTCTATGCAAGGTGACTTTGCACTTTGGCAGCCCCAAGTGGCATCCAGAGATAACATTTGAATATTTTAAAAAGCTGAGGGAGTCATTAGACCAAAACTGTAAATGATATTTGTTACATTCTTGCTCCCAATACTTATAGGACAAAGAAGTTTATAGCAGAATAATAGATAGCGTATAGCCAAGGGTGTAGGTGTTGCTTCAACATTCTTGTGGACCCATGTGAAATGGGGCACTGGAGGTCCGCCCCCATAAAATCCTGAGCATCAAAGCTTTCATTTCCTTCATTGTGGTGAATTTCTATGCACCGATTTATGATGGAAATGTCTTTATTTTTGTGAAGGAAGACATTAAATTCAGACATGAGGTGACAATTCAAAATATAAAACTCTAATGGAATATAATGCAGTGAAGCTCTCAGGCATTCTGTCCTGCTTTCCAATATCAATTATCTTGCAGACCAAGTTTTCTCATTCAAAGTCCATGTAAAGTGAGAATAAATATGTCGTCTGAGTTTGACATACCACAGAAAAAGGTGTTGTAAGCTACCCTGTCAAATTTGAACGATTAAAAAAATCGGCAAATACATGAAATTAGGCTTCAAAGTTGTGTAAAAATCAGCCTCTGTCTGCTCCCAAACGCTGTGGGCGTGCCCACCGAATGCGCAAAACCCCGCCCCCTAACAAGTGTTACCTGTCAATCAAAGTGACCACCGCTACCAGAAACATGGATGCGACAACTTTCTTCTCCAACTGCAGCCCTACATGTTTGAGCCACCAGAGCCAGAACGCAGCTCTGAGCTAGAGGACACTAACCCCCAGAGAGTGGACTTCAGTCCTCTCAGTCTGCAACAGAGTGGTAATTTTATTTCTCCCAATTATAAATAGCAATGTATGTAACTGTCTATCATAACCCAACGATAGCTTAATAAAGCTAGGCTATAGAATAAAATGTCTTCTTTCACTTTAGCACACTGTGCTTAGCTTAGCTTAGCCTAGCCTCTGCAGCCAAGCATCAATCTAGCAGGCATCATGTAATTTTTTGGCATGTTAATGAATATATGAGGCCCCACCATAATCAATATTAGAGTAAAGTAAAAATTTAACCCATGTATTATTAGTTTAATTTAATCTGCAGGTCTTTTAACTTTTTATGAGGATTGCTTACTGTCATCATCAATCAATCAATCAATTTTATTTATAAAGCCCAATATCACACATCACAATTTGCCTCACAGGGCTTTACAGCATATGACATCCCTCTGTCCCCCCCGTTAAAGGGTTTTTTTGGGGGGAGTTTTTCCTTATCCACTGCAAGGGTCCAAAGGACAGAGGGATGTTGTATGCTGTAAAGCCCTGTGAGGCAAATTGTGATTTGTGATATTGGGCTTTATAAATAAAATTGATTGACTGATTGTCCTTTGGACCCTCGCAGCAACATCATGGCAACACACAACCTTAGTAACAGACTATCCTGTAATCTGCTCAGATAACTGTATGATTGTTCATAACACAGAATTCACATCTATTAAAATTCAGTTTAGTCACATTGTGAATGAGACTGTCCTTACACAGGTGCACCTGTGAAGAATGCATTACGATGCCCACGGAGGAGCAGAATGTTTGCTGCAAAGAAGTAAATGCAGTAAGTATATAACACATATATGAATACAGAACCAGTAGAGTACTAGATATCTAGCAGTAAAACAGCATATATCACATATGCCAACAGGTTCAGAATAGATGTGGAGAGCTGTCCAAAGAGCCAAGGTGCATGACCCTTCATCCAGGCCTTGAACCTGTGTGCCTGAACCCCTACTCCCTTCAGAATGCCCTGAATGTGTACCAGGCAGACCATGGGCCTCTAGACATAAAGGAAAGAGCTGCGTAAGTTAGACAATAAAAGGCAGACCTTTCAGATACAAAGTTTTAGGACTCTAGAGCCACTCTAGAGCCACTCTAGAGACAGCTGCACTGTTTATGCTTTCATTAGTGATGTTGATTAATGTACTCCACTGGAAAATAAAGTATGTCTATTATGTGATATTACACTTAGAATAAACCAGCTCTATGATAATAATGCACAGCCACACGCTTTCATGTGGTGCTTTTATATATAACATAGGACAGCAATCTGGAATATAATAAAACAGATGTTTTAATAAAAGCAGGGTGGAGACTGGTAGAAACAGGCATGTTTCACCACTAAACCATCACCATTTGTTAAACGTCTATTGACTAACAGCCTTAAACAGGGTTCTCACACATTTTTAACAATACATTTTCATTCAAAACTTTCCCATAATATTTTACCCCATTTCCATGACCTAATTTAAGTAGTTTAACAAAGCCCACACAGTGACTATAGGTCAACATGTTTTAACAAAGATGATGTAATTTCCTGTATTCTGGAGTCTTTTAACAGCTGTTAGACTCTTTGATCTGACTATACTGTGAGAAAAATGATGTTTACATTTTATAATTACATCCCGAGGAAGTGTTTGGTCCCAGATCACATATTAGAAGATATTAAAAAGATAAAAATATATAAACCGATGATTAGTATATTCATGTTAAATTAATCTACTGATTTTTGAAAAGTGCTGGGTCCAAGCAGCCTGTCTTATATCCATTATCTTTGATATCAGATCGGATCATCACTAATTAAAAAATTTTCCAAAATTTTCACATAATTCCAAACCATTTCCAGACCTGGAAAACTGTTTGATTTCATGACTTTTCCAGGAATTTCATAACCATGGGAACCCTGAAACTTAATCATGGTCAATAAACAAGTTTGCTAAAGTGCAAAGCCGTACATATATATGATGGTGAAAAAGATCAATAAGGAAATTTATCTGAACACAAACAATAACCTGTTATTATAGGTCAGTAATTGAGACATCCTGTTATGATGGTCCCCTCTTCTACCCATTGTTTGTACAGTGCTTTTTTATCAATGTCACCAGAAACCAATGGATAATAAGTCATTTGGACAATTACAGGGTCCGAAGTTAAGGCTTTTTCCTACTTGCCCTGCCAGGCAAGTACTTCTCAAATCTACTTGCCCCATCTAAATTCTTACTTGCCCTGCCTAAGAGGTTCTTTTTCTGGCTGTGTGGTGCATATTTTCGCTCATGACTTATATCTTACATCAGCAAAGACGCTCAGCCAATGGAGGCAGCAGCACATAAGAAAGCAGCACACTGCAACTGGCCCCTCCGAGGACAGAAACAGGAGAGGAAATACACGATTACAGGCCTGGAATTAAGTCATTTTTAGGGCAAAGCCACTTTGGCCTTTGATAAATACAAATTTATTGGGGCATCACAGCCAAAATGTGGGGCACCAAGGCCAAACCAATGCTGCAATAACAATATGTGCTAATTACATTGAATGAAGACAAAACAATATATGTGTTGAAAAACAGTACTGAGTTTATTAAAACTGGGTGTGCATGACTGGGGATATATCTCGTTTCTTGTTGTTTTGATTCATGTCCCTTATTTTTTAAGTCTTTAACGTTTTGTTGAACCATGCAGCAAAGTGAACCCTCTTCCTCAGAGAGGATCTTTGCCTCCCAGTTTGTTCCTGGCGGCAGAGCAAAGTGAACCCTCTTCCTCAGAGAGGATCTTTGCCTCCCAGTTTGTTCCTGGCGGCAGAGCAGAGTGAACCGTCTTTCTTCTCAGAGGATCTTTGTCCCATGAGAGCAGGCACTTAGCTGCTTTCCATGTCAACATTTAAAACAACTTTCGCTGGCGATTTGACAGTCATTAGAAGCACATTATGACCCTTTGTAAAAGTTTCTGTGTGGTACCTGTGTTGTACATGAGCTAACGTTAGCAGCTAAGGACTGAGAGGCTGTCCAGTATGTGTGTGTGTGTCCAAGTCAGTGCTGCTTGCCCGATCGGGCATGTCTGCGCAGGGTCTGCTGGCCCGTCGGCTATTTTCACTTGCCCCGGGCATTTGGGCAACCGTTAATGTCAGACCCTGAATTAATTTTATAAAGTAAAAAACTATCCATTTCATCACACATCCATACAGGCTACATGATTTGACACAGGCTGCAGGTTGATGAATCAGAATGTCATCTTCTGGGATCCTGTTCTGTAAGACATTATAAAAAATATGGACTGCTCCTCCATATTCACCACCTACACAGAAGAATTATTTGAGAAAAATCATTTGACATAATTAAACAAAACTACTGATAGTCCATCATAACATGAACCCCTGACCCACACTAACCTAATGGGTAATGATCTGACCCTCTTCTCTATCAGTAACTGTCACATCTGCTGCACAGTCTGATGTTGGGCCACCTTGTGCTGAAGCTGCTCCCACCCCACCTGGACAGCTGAACCTGGACACATGTCTGGCAATTGCATCAGCCTTCTCAGGCCGCTCATACTGGCCCTCATTTATCAAACGAGCATAGAAACAGGTGCAGATCTGAGCGCAAGATTCATCTTACGATAGGACACACGTGTGATTTATGAAACGTTCGTATCTGACCAGTCCCAGCATACGAATGATCAGGCCTTGATAAATGCGGTGACTGAAATCGATCGTCACTAGCATGTCATGCCCTTAAATATTCATGGTTCAGAGGCCTCGCCCTGTGAGGGGAGAAATATTGCAAAGAAGAGAAACTTTTCCGAGCTGGAAATCGACACCCTCAAGTCTGAGGTGGAGGTAAATAAAGACGTGCTTTTTGGAAGTTTAAAAACTGGCATTAAGGAGCCCATAAAAACGCTGTCTGGAAGAAGATCACGGAGGCAGTCAACAGCGTCCCCGTTGAGAAACAGACTCCGGCTGAGGTTTGAATAAAATTCTCAATAAGTAGCCTATAATCTAATGATGATAATTAAAAAAAAAAATTCTTTTATTCATCCATAGCTTTATAGCCAATGCCTGGTAGTTGATCAAGTCACAATTCTTTACGTTTAGGTCAAGAAAAAGTGGTCAGACTTAAAGCTGGCAACAACAAGCCTTTAGGCGCAACAACACGCAGACTGGAGGAGGCCAACCAGACCCCAGCCTGACCCTGACGGGGACCGTGGAAAGAATCTCCTCACTAATCGGGTCAAAATCTATCTCTGGCATAAGTGGTGGTGGAGGCACAGGCGCACGTGCGTCCGAGCCGGAGCAGAACAGTAACTAACAGCCCTCCTTTTACTTGCATTAGTTAATTTAACCTGACAGTACACTACTGTCCAAACAAATAGGCTTACACGTGTTACACAGATACACATTTTTATTGTTTTGTTTAAATGCTATTTCAGAGCCAGGCACCAGCGGCATGGCATCCAGGTCCTCTCCCCAGAGCGGTCCCACCGAGCCAGGCAGGCGAGCGCGTGCCCTCCGCCTCCCGTGCTTGGCCAGTCATCACGGCAGAGGTCCTGGAAAGGCAGACAGAAATATGCCATTTATTGGCTTCAGTTAGCATGCTCGAGACAATTAATAACACGCTAAAATAAATTAACTAGAATCTAAAAAAAAACAAACAAAAAAAAGAATAAAATGTTTAAATGACTAAAGGTTTGCCATTGTCTGTATTGAATATCCCTATACCCTTATAGGCTGTACTTGCATTACATTACTGATTAAATAGGCCTACTTTAGAGCACTTACACAACTTTAAAGTAGGCTATACTTTACATTTTAGAAGCGATGAATGAGGTCCTGTCTCCTCCGTATAGCCCCCAGTGGAGGCTGTGCTGGCCACGGTTCCCTGGGCATTGGTTCATCTGGCTGCGCCGGCACATCAAACGGCACTCCATTGTCTAAAGCAATATTGTGCAAAACTGCACAGGCCAAAATGATGTCGCACACCTTTTCTGGGGTATACAGCAGCGTTCCTTCCGCTGGTCCAAGACAGAGCCACCTGCGCTTGAGCAACCCGAAGCAGCGCTCCACCGTGACCCGTGTGCGTGTGTGCGCACTGTTAAACCTGCGCTCCTGCTCTGTGGCAGGGTTTGCCAGCAGGGTTATAAGGTATTGAGGGGATAACCTTTGTCACATAAGAACCATACCAAAATGTCATTTAATAGCCTACTGTTATGGAATATAAATGAGTCCCCCCCCCCCCCATACCCCCCCCCCCCCCCCGCCAGGCCACATTGCTACCACGTTGAGTGATAGCCTGGCATCACAAATTACCTGTAAGTTAACAGAGTGGTAATTTTTGCGATTGATGAATGGGTAATCATTCATGGCTATTTTATTTCATTTTATTTTATTCGTTTTGGGAATCCTTTTTTAATATACTGAATATTACTGAATATGTGGCTGCTTATGCTTAGATGACAAGTTTGAGGTTTGTTTAATAATTATTTTCAGACTCAGCCAGATCTTGCTGTGCTGCACTGCAAATCCACACTGACTCAAACTTGCGTACACGAGCTGAGACCTGACGTGAGATTTGATCGTACCCTACGCTCACGTCCAAATTGATAAATGCCAAAGTTGGCGTGGAAATGAGCATACACCCATTATCCTGGCGTACGTTCGTTTGATAAATGAGGGCCACTGTGAGCACAGGAATCCAGGAACAGCCACTGCTCTCAGCTCAGCTGCAAAGGTCCCAGGGTCGTGGATGACCATGTTAAATAGGAGGTCCATAAGCTCTGAGACATATTCTAAAACACAGAAGACAGCACAAAGCATTTATAGTTTGTTAATTTATGTGGGCTCAACTGTTGAAAATCTATTACCAAAGTACAGTTGCAATCAAAATTATTCAACCCCATTGCATATTAGGCTTATTGGCAAAATGTACAATTTTTCAGCTGTTTGCAATAAACAAAGTAGACAAGAACAGTTGAAATAGTTTAATAAAACTAATATTACCATGGGTTTTATCCAAATTCAATGCAAAATGCTACTTTTAATCACTACTGCACTCTCAAAATTATTCAACCCCCTCTTTCAAGCACACCTGGTGCAACTAATCAAGGGCTTCATTAGTTCAGGTGTGCTTGAGATAGAACACATAAATACCTCAACTGGCTAGGGGTTTGTTGAGAGTGACATTTGATTACATGTTAGAAATATGGCTAAGTCAAAAGAATTGTCCAAAAAGTTCAGAGAAGAAATCATTGCCTTGCACAAACAAGGAAAAGGATACAAAAAGATAGAAAAAGCTCTGAATGTTCCTAGAGATACAGCTGGAAGCATAGTTCGCAAGTTCAAAGTTAAAGAAACAGTGGCTACACTACCTGGACGTGGCAGAAAGAGGAAACTATCAGCGGCTGCCACCAGATTCCTGAGGAGGCAAGTGGTCAAAAACCCTCAAGTGACTGCAAAACACCTGCAGCAAGACTTGGTGGCAGCAGGCACTGAGGTTTCAGTTTGCACAATAAGGCACATACTAAACACTGAAGGGCTCCATGCCCGGACTCCAAGACATACACCACTACTGACCCAAAAGCACAAGAAAAGTCGGCTCCAGTATGCTCAAAACCATATAAATAAGCCACAGAAGTTTTGGAATTCTGTTCTGTGGAGCGATGAAACAAAACTGGAACTTTTCGGGCCTATGGAACAGCGGTATGTCTGGAGGAAGAAGAATGAAGCATATGCTGAAAAGAACACCCTGCCTACAGTGAAGCATGGCGGTGGCTCAGTGATGCTCTGGGGCTGCTTTGCTGCCTCTGGCACTGGAAACCTGCAGCGTGTGGAGGGCATGATGGATTCAGTCAAGTATCAGGAAATCTTAGGTAAAAACGTCATGTCGTCTGTGAGGAAGCTGAAGCTTGGGCGTCATTGGACCTTCCAAAAGGACAATGATCCCAAGCATACCTCAAAGTCCACCAAGGCTTGGTTTCAGAAGAAGAAATGGAAGATTCTAGAGTGGCCGTCACAGTCGCCTGACTTGAACCCCATAGAAAATCTTTAGTGGGATTTGAAGAATGTGGTTGCAAAACGCACACCCAAGAATATCACTGAACTGGAGGCCATTGCCCATGAGGAATGGGCTAAGATTCCTCAGGAACGCTGTCTGAAGCTGGTGTCTGGCTATGCATCACGTTTGCAGCAGGTCATAACAGCAAAAGGGTGCTCTACTAAGTACTGAAGATGCTTGTCATGAAGGGGTTGAATAATTTTGAGACTGCAGTAGTCATTAAAAGTAGCATTTTGTGTTGAATTTGGATCAAAACCCTTGTAATATTAGTTTCATTGAACTACTTATACAGTTCTTGTGTAATTTGTTTATTGCAAACAGCTGAGAAATTGTATATTTTGCCAATAGGCCTAATATGCAATGGGGGTTGAATAATTTTGATTGCAACTGTAACTGCAATTACATTTTTTTTTTTTTTTACTTTGAATTCGTGTTTACAATTTTGACATGCTGGCATATGTAGTCCAACACCATGTCATTCAGGTAGTGTACAAATCTCGGAAGTAGTAGTTTGTTTTGAATCATTCTCATATGTAACAGACAATTGATAATTAACTAACCAGTAGTGTATTTGGTTTTCACCATGGACACAATATGTCCCCCTCTCTTGGCCTTGGGAAATTTGATTTGGAACCGGAGTTCTCCTGCTGCAGTCCTTGCTTGGGAACACCCAGAATTTTCATTAAAATGCAACGCAGCCAGGTAAAGCCTGAAATGAGAAGCATTTGGATCGGATTATTTAATTCAAATAGTTAGTAAAGGGCTGAAAACTAAAATTTTACATTGTTTGTACCATAAGTCCTATGTAAAGCAGACTCCTAAATGCAAATTTCTATGTGTAATAGTATCACTCCAGAGCACAGTTAATACAAAATATTAAAAAAAGGAGAGACCAGGGCTGCACTCCAGCAGTACATTTTTATACTACCACAGAAACAAATACCCAGTGTTAATGGTCAGACCATTGACCCTCCCAGGAGGCACGCTAAAGTGCACTCCTGGGAGCCAAAACGCCCTGCCCTTCAAAAAGTCTGTGCACGCCACTGAATGGTCTAGTTTTGAGCACATGTTGAATGTTATGTACTGCATAATATTGACAATATGAGTACATATAATTTACCTGCAGAGCATCCCTAAATAGGAGAATGTCTGATTTTTTGGTGCAAACCACAGAATGAGACTGTGGAATTCCTCCTCCATTTAACATCACCAAGGATGTGTCTCAATCTTGTAGGTGGCCTTTGTCGCTAGAGTTGGAAAGATAATATTAAATAAATAATAGATTAAGAGTGCATAGCAGCTGAAAGTATAATATGCAAATCTAATGAACTGCTGTATAATAGTGGCATACCCGGATTCAGCCACTTGTTTTTATCACTGGAAGGTGGGCGGAGACACTTGGGGAACAGTGGATTTTCGTGAACATGGACATCCTGGATGTGGTTTAGAAGGGATGTCCATTTTGCCACCGTTTCCTCTCCACTGGATGAACTGGATGCTGACCAGTAGAGGTGATTTGACACACTATTTTGTCACCAGGTTCAGTTTATAATTGTAACGTCCATTGTCCTACTAAGTATTGATAACACCCTTAGTATTTTAGAAATTCAAGTTTTTTTTATTTGATGAACGTGGCGCTGATATGCAAAAATGAACTAAATGACTGTGGGGGAGTGGGCAAGTAATATAATCATAACACCTTTACACACGGTAACCACCCCCGCCTGGCATAACAACTTCTCTGGCGGAAACTCTGCAAATACTTAAGGAGAGAAAGAGGGAAGTCTGCTTAGGTGCCTACCTTGTGAACCAGCTGTGCAATGAACAAGAAGCTCTGGCCTGACACCTCATGCAACAGCCTAATAGCATAATGGATTTCAGTCATCGCTACAATTACACTGATGGGAGAAAACATATGCTTTTATACAAATGAGGGGGCACAGTGAATGAAGTTGGTGGGGCACTGCCCCCTGGTGCCCCCTCGTGAAGCTGACTCTGGGTATATCCATCTAGTTAACCTGTTGTTACACATATGTAAGGTTTAATGCTATATCGTTAACTGGCAAATTACGTGACTATGCATTTCAGGCAATTTTACAGAGTAACTAGTAATGTAACAAGTATTGTAACTAATTACTTTCTCCAGGGAGTAATCAAGTAAAGTATTGGATTATTTTTTTCCTAAGTAAGGTGTAATGTGTAATAGTCAGAACAAGACTATTTAATCACATTTTGTGACCCTGGAGCATCAATGCAACTTGCAAATATTATTAATATATGAACTGGAGAGCTGTTAGTTTGTTTCGAGCTCACAGTAAATAAATCACATTTAACAGTGGTAACGGTTTAACTTTATATGATTAAAGATGAAATATTTGATTTAATTTATTATAACAGTACTTTATTTAGCTTTATTATGACAGCAACTACTTTATTTAGGTTTAAATTAACTGTAATTAATTTAATCATTTTGTATTTTAGTAGTCTATGGTGGTTTAGAGGAGATTTCAAAATATTGAGATATATGTTGTGTATTGTGATATATGTATATATATTTTTTTTTATGATACTACATTTTAAGCCATTATCGCCCAGCCCTAAATCAGCCATTTCAAAAAGTGGTGTCCCCAGTGTAAATGACACCTATGCGTATAGGCACATAATCTTAGGTGTTATTTCTAATGATACCAGTTGTTTTCCTGACGTTGCAATGTGCCTACTAATTTCAGTTTGTGTGAATGTTCTTGTTGAGTTCTGAGTTTTGTGTTCTTAATGTAATATCTGTTGTTGAGTCTTTTGTACTGTCTCTTGTGTATTCGTTATTGAGTTTTATGTTTTTAAAGGCTCATCTAGGGACAGGCATTGCAAATTAGCTAAGGCTATAAATACTGTGGTGTGTGGCATTAGTTTATGCTATGTACTTGTCCATACACAAATAAACAAAGAACACAACAAAAAACAAAAGACAATATAACTGTCCTTGTGCAGTTTTTTTTTTCTTTTTTTTTAAAGGAGGTGATAGAAATGTGGTGATAGAAGTGTAATTGATGATTCTTTCAGCCGTTTTGTCAGTTTTTAATTATTCTACTCAAATTCACAACAGATATTTGAGCTGCTGATATGTTGATATGTCTGCATGTGCATGCTTGTCTGCACACATGGCAGCAACCTCTTTGTTTATTACTGTGTGTACATGCATCCCTGCCTCCATATGTGTATGTTTGCTCCAGCATTTTTAAAAAGAGCTTGAGTGGCTATTAGGCATGCAGTGAACTCACTTACTCTTTGCCTAAGTATAAAAAATGAATGGGGTTCCAACAGTGATATTCAGATGAGGATAGTTTGCAGTATACGCATGTGCACATGCTCTGTGTGTATGAGTACACACTACATATGCATCAATGCCTCAGTATGTGTGTGAATCTACTTATGCATTCACGTCTGTGCATGTGTGTACACAACAGACTATTTGTCAGCATCACAAATGCCTATCCTATTAATTAGGAATGATGCCTGAGCCAATGGAGACAGCCGGGAGAAAAGTCAGAAGCCAAAAGTTCAAAAAGGTAATGCTTCAATTAAAATATTCATTAAGACTACCCTGTTTACTCAGTCATCCGTGACAAATGACTTGCTGCTGCTGGTCAGACTTCAGTTTGTTCCAACACACACACACACACACACACACACACACTACCTGAGTCACCATGACTCAGAATAAAGGCAAACCATTTGTTTTTTTTTGACAGAGCAATCTGTCAAAAAAAGAGATATGCAACTGAAATCAGCAAGGCTCCAGTATGCATCTAAAGTGCATGTGCCAGATTGTAAAGTGACCTGAAGTGGGTAAATAAATCACTTGATACAGTTGTCACGGCTTCCCACATCCTTTGTCTTTTATTAGGTACTCTGTAACTGTCATTTGTTGGGGCAAAAACAGTTTGTTTGCTTTCCAGTGCACTCTAACACAAATATGTCTTCTGTGTGACTCTGTTTGCCTTTCACTGAGTTGGAGACCTTGGAAATGAGATTCCAAAGAGTGTATGGACTGAGTTATAGAATGAGGACATTAAAGGGATAGTTTGGATTTTTTTAAGTGGGGCTGTATGAGGTATTTATCAATAGAATGATGACGTATGTGTGGAAACTTCCTGTCACCTCTCTGTCAGCTGCTCTAGATTTGCACTAAATTTAGGCCCTTATGTCTATTTTGCAAGTCTTGGTGATGCTTTTTGTGTTTGACAATGGATGGTGGTGGTGAGTGGCTACGAGTCACTCATGAGGGTGAGAAAATCAACTCACCAGTCTGTAAATTCTCCTGCCGACTTCTGCTAACTAGACCAGGGTCGCCAACTCTCACACATCTGGTATCTGAGTTTCATGCTTTCAGGCTCTGTCTCAAGCTCTCACGACACCAAGCCAAATGTCACGCCAAAACACTGCGACATCAACAGAGTTGAACAATATTGTAATGTCAGGGCTGCCAATGCTCACGTATTGAGTGTCAGACTCATGTAATTGACACTTTTCACATGTTGTACGACACGCGTCCAATTTTACACACAGAGAAAATATGTGTAATCACTGATTCACTGTTGTGATCGCTGATCACACACCTGGTTGATCGATGAGAGAGGCAGACAAAGAGCAGAGCTTTTCCTTGCAGCACCAAATTGTCTGACTTAACAAACAGTCAAATGTTCAGCAGTGGACAGTGACTTCTTTAGACTTCTACAAAGTGCTTTGTTTTAGTTTCAGTTTTATTCACACTATGGATGGAATTATTTATAAATAAGAGGATACATCGCTCTGTATCTCCCTTTCATATAGCCGCTCTTTGCTGTGCTTACATTATTATTAGGGACAGATTTAGTGATATGGGGGCCTGGGGCCTCCATCAAACTACCTTGCTTTATTTTCACCCTTTCTCTAACTGGGAATGTTGGTAGGCTCTTGGCAGCTGTAGAGGAAGCGGGGTTACTTAAAACTGTTTTCTTAAGTATAACTATTAATAGCACACAGCAAAAGTTAAAATCAAATCCTGCATTCAGGATAGGTAGGCCTATTATCAGCAAAATGTACCTAAATTTACTTAAAGTTAAGTTGTGGGGTTAATTCTTATATAATGCTGGATAGTTTAATAAATAATAATGCATCATATTCTAATGTTATATTTTGTTTGTTAAATCTGACTCTGCAACATAATCAGTAACATTAAGTGATTAATCAGGTGTGCGGCACACCCAGCACACACCTGATTAATCACTTAATCCAATAGTATAGGACAGGAAATACTCATGCCTACTTCTTTTCAGGAAGTAGTGGAGCTGGTCCACAGAGCCTATTACACCCAACCTATTATCCAGTAGCAATGGACTACAGATGGAATGTACCTTTTAACTAAATCTGGTGCGTCCATCTCTTTGTTTATTGCAAACATTTAATGTAAGTGCACATTGTGAAAAAACTAAATTTAAAACTAACATATTTGAAAAATATAGAATATTATAAGATTTCTTTTTTTCTGTTTTGTTTGATATTTGTTTGTGCGTAGACACATAAGTTATGTAGGTACATTATGTATGTACATATTAATGTTCATGGGTACATGTGCACATGTATGTATACATACGCAAACATAAATATGTACATACATAATGTATGTATTCAGGTACATATGCATGTGTGTGTATGTATGTATATGCATAAATGTAGCATGTGATTGTATTATATGTGTAACGTGAGGGTTCGATAGGTGGTATTTAGACACTCTTCATGAGAGGAAACAGCAAGATTGACACAGATGACTGTTATGCAGAACTTTACTGAGGCTCCCGGCATCAGAATCACAACAACAATTACACTTCCTTGTCTTTAACCCCCATGTGACTAACCCAACCAATCAGAGGCCAGGAATGACCTAGACCAGGGTAAATATAACTGAAATGAGGTAAAACCACAGAAGCAGATTCAAGAGACTGTTTTAACTGTTTCAAAAGATGCTGGTGTAAATATCTGAACTGTAAATATGTAGATAATAAAGCACAACTATATGACTAATTGACAGCGTAAACATTGTAAATATATTTTTGGTAAATTAACTCAAATGTATAAATTAACTTAACATTTAAATCTTACATTCCCTCCCCCACCCACAAAAGAAACGTCCCCGTTTCATACAAAGAAACAAAACAAGTAACTGCCACCGGAGGGAACAAAGCAACAGTCTCACTTCACAACATAGTCCATAAGGTATCTGGGGGGTTTAACTTGACGCCTGCTGGGGCGCAGTGAAGAATCAGAGCCACGACCAGGAGTGGCAGAGGCGGGAGCAGCCAAACAGTCCACGGGACAGGGGATGGGGGGAGAGTGGGTCTGGGCCTGGGGTCGGGGCTGGGGATGGGGTTGAAGCTGAGGCTGAGGCTGACAAACCCAAGAGGCCGCTGAGGGGCCACTGCTGCTGCCAGGTACATAGTAGCTCTTTGGTGCTGCAGACCTTGAAGGTTTAAAGGGCAAAGCACCTGACAATGCAGTCAAGCAGGGGAGTTGAGGCTGCAATGATGAGTCACAGTCAGGTGTCTTTTGTCCATGATCTGGCACAGGAGCACTGTAAGGCCTGAGACGGTTGTAATGGACAATCTGAGACTTGTCAGACTGGTCCAGGAGGTAATGAATCCTGTATGTCACTCCAGGAGAATCTACATCAGATCCGAGGCACTCCAATATTTCAAAGGGGCCCTTCCAGTGAGGAGTGAGTTTCTGTTTTGATGTAGTGGGGTCACTTAACCACACAAGGTCCCCAGAAACATAGGGAGTGTGTCTGACACCTTTGTCATACTGTTGTTTCTGTCGGTTATGGGCACAGTCTCTGTTCCATGCAGCAAAACTGAAAGCTGACCGAAGTTTCTGGGTCAACTGTGCCACATAGTCAGCGGGAGAACCTGGAGTAGATGAAGATGGTGTGTTATTAGGCAACAGCAGGTTCACAGGCATCCTGGCTTCATGACCGTGCGTGAGGAAAAATGGAGTGAAACCTGTGGTAGAGTGAGGGCTGGTGTTGTAAGCCAAAGCGACTTGGTTGAGACAGTCATCCCATTCACCAGGCTGCTGAAGAAGCAACTTGGCTAGCTGATCAATGAGTGTTCTATTGAATCTCTCAATCATGCCATCACACTGAGGATGATATGGGCTGGTTCGTGTTTTCTGGATGCCCAGCAGTTGACACAGGTGTTTCACCAAGTCAGACTCAAATTGACGTCTTTGATCTGTGTGCAGCATTTCTGGAATATCATGTTCACAGATGAAGCTCTCAAACAGGCATTTTGCAACTGTTGTGGAGCGCTGGTCTGGAATGGCATAGAGGTTGACATACAGTACAGGCCAAAAGTTTGGACACACCTTCTCATTCAATGCGTTTTCTTTATTTTCATGACTATTTACATTGTAGATTCTCACTGAAGGCATCAAAACTATGAATGAACACATGTGGAGTTATGTACTTAACAAAAAAAGGTGAAATAACTGAAAACATGTTTTATATTCTAGTTTCTTCAAAATAGCCACCCTTTGCTCTGATTACTGCTGTGCACACTCTTGGCATTCTCTCGATGAGCTTCAAGAGGTAGTTTTCAGTTATTTCACCTTTTTTTGTTAAGTACATAACTCCACATGTGTTCATTCATAGTTTTGATGCCTTCAGTGAGAATCTACAATGTAAATTGTCATGAAAATAAAGAAAACGCATTGAATGAGAAGGTGTGTCCAAACTTTTGGCCTGTACTGTACTTTGAGAAATAATCTTGAACAACAAGCACATACCTGTTGCCACGACTTGTGATGGGAAGCTCAAGTATGTCAGCTGCAACCTTTTGGAAAGGCTCAGTAGCAACAATTGTCTTCATTGGAGCCCTGTGGTGAGGCGTGGGACTCTGTCTTGCATCACATGGAATACATTGCTTGCACCACACCTTTATGTCGCGTGACATGAACGGCCAGTAGCACAGTTGCTGAGCACGTTTCAGGACTTTGTCTGCAGACAGATGGCCAGTTACTGGATTTCCATGCAGCAGCTGTAAAACAGTGTCTTTCAAGGCTTGAGGGACAACAACTTGGTGCAGTACTGACTTAGTGGATGGGTTGAAAACTTCACGACAGAGCAAACCATTATGAAAGGTAAGTCTGTGGTACTCTTGCCATAGTGTCTTTTCAGCAGGTGTGCATTTTTTCATGCACCAGTATGGTGGTTTCTGACCTTTGATTTTCCATTTAATGACCTCTGACAGTATGAAATCTTGTTGCTGTTCCTTCCTAAGATTTTCCTCAGGGAGTTGCAACACAAATGTGGAGGAGACAGCTTGTGTAGCACCCTGTAAGTCTGGACCAGAAGGCTGTGGCAACATTTCATTATCAGAACAGGTTTTGGGTCAGTACTGCAAGAGCTGTGATGATCTACAGAACTGATAGGACAAGATGGGCTTACAGGGCTTGAGTGTCTCTCATCAGGGCATGGACTGGGAGAAGCGGTGCAGGACGTGCTCTGCTCTGTAGATCTGGTGTCAGCAGAGCGACGTGACAGTGCATCTGCATTAAGGTGGCTGCGGCCCTCCTTGTGAATCACAGTCCACTCAAAAGGATCAAGCTCAAGAGCCCAACGTGCACGACGACCAGTTCTGTCATTGTCAATGGGAATTTTCCTGAGACCCAAGAGGGATTTGTGGTCCGTGACAATAACAAAGGGCTGTTTGTAGAGGTAGTGGCGGAAATGACGTACAGCCCAGACAATAGCCCAGAATTCTCTATCATAGGTTGACCATTTCCTTTCTGCTTTGGTTAGAACATGGCTGGCATATGCAATTACCTTCTCTTGATGTCCCTGTCTCTGAGCAACAGCACAGCACAGCCCCAATAGCGGAGCATGAAGCGTCCGTGTAGAGGGAGAATGGCAACGTGAAATCAGGGAATGCAACCACTGGAGGGTTTGAAAGAGCATGTTTCAGGTAAGTGAAGGCATCCTGACAGTGAGAAGTCCATTGGAAGAGTGCATTTTTCTCAGTGAGTGCATGTAGTGGAACACTGTGATGTGCAAAGTTCTTAATGAACTTACGGTAATATAAACAAAGTCCCAAGAATGCTCTGACTTCAGTTGCTGAGCGTGGAGCAGGCCAGTCTTGAACACTTCTCACATTTTGTGGGTCTGGCTGAATGCCATTTTTGGATACTATATGGCCCAAAAAGGTCACCTGATCTCTGGCTAGACTACATTTTGATCGATTCAATTTGAGGCCACTTGACTGGAATCTGGAGAGTATTTCTTCCAGGTGCTCAAGATGTTCGCTGAAGGAGCGGCTGTAAATGAGGACATTGTCCAAATAGACAAGGCAAGTTGTCCAAGGGAGGCCACGAAGTACCATCTCCATTAAATGTTGGCATGTGGCTGGAGCGTTTGTAAGTCCCATTGGCATAACCTTAAAATGATAGAGTCCACTGCCTGTCGTGAATGCTGTTTTTTCACGGTCTTTCTCTTCCAGCTCAACTTGCCAGTATCCATGTTGAAAATCCATTGTGGAGAACCAGGCAGAGCCTGACAGCGCATCCAGTGCGTCGTCGACCCTGGGGAGAGGGTGTGAATCTTTGATTGTCACTGCATTGAGTTTTCTATAGTCCAGGCAGAAACGCCATGTGCCGTTTTTCTTGCGCACCAGAACAACTGGCGCAGCCCAGGGACTGTAGCTTTCTTCAATGACATCTGCTTTTAACAAGCTTTCAACTTGTGTCTGTATTTCTGCTCTCTGTTCTGGTGTTACTCTGTAGGCTCGCTGTTTAATTGGTGTGGCATCGCCAGTGCGAATATGATGCTTGATAATACCTGTTCGACCTCTGTCTTCTGAGTACTTACTGAATACTGCTGAGTATTTGTGAAGCAATAATTTCAGTGACTGAACTTGAGAAGATGACAGGTTTTGCTCCTCAGTCTGCACAGGTAGAGGAGTTTCATCGTGTACAGGAGAGGTTGCACAACATGTCTCTTCAACTGGTACAATGTCAACAGATGAAGCAGAATGAAACTCACCAAGGTGTTGTCCAGGATGCAGCTCGATGTCATCTCTGGAAGGGTTTAGGAGTCAAACCACAGTTGTGCCATTTTGAACTTCACTGAGAGAGTGTGCCACAATGATGTTACAGGATGGGTTGGGCATGAGAACACCACAATAGTCAGTTGGCATAGGTGAAGCAGGTGTAGCTGCTGAAACACGAGCTGTGATGAGGGTCTCACTCATAGCTGGTATCCTAGTGGGTGCTAGCACAGACACATTACAGCAAGCGGCTACTTCATGTCCTTTGGGCAATAGAGGAATTTTCATGTCCCACAGTTGCAGCACTTTGTTTTTGAGATCAAGAAGGGCATGGTGTTTTTCCAGAAAATCCCAGCCCAGTATGACTGGCTGGTAAGCACCTCTGAGAACTTCAAATTCCTGCTGCCATACCTGTTTTCCCAGTCTGATTCCAATGGTTAACTTGCCTAAAATGTCCAGGCGTTGTTCATTCACTGCATGAGCTGGCAAAGAGGAGGCTGTCAGAGGGCGTTTCTTCAAAGCTGGATGAGAGTTTCGAAAATCTTCACTCACAATGGAGACAAATAAGCCAGAGTCAATTAAAGCACACACTTCAATGCCCTCAACAATAGCAAAGATGTTTGAAGAGACAGAGTTATCAGTTTGTGAGTCACTGTCGTCCAGCATTAACTGTGGGGAATCCTCCTGGGGCTGTGATGCAGTAGCTGATGTTTGCCCCTCAACAGCAGCTAATGGAAGTTTCCCTGTCAGCTGGAGCCGGAGTGTGCAGGTCTTTCAGGTGACTGAAATTGAACACTGCTCCTAGTGTGGGGGCTTGCATCCCTGTTTCTCCGTGGAGCTGGACTAGGACTGCGTCCGTATCTGTTAGTGTTGTCGTCATAACGACCATACCAGTACTGATAGGATGGGCGTGATGGAGAGTAACGCCGGTCACGCTCGTCACTGTTGTCACGCTCACTGCGTCTCTGATGTACAGGGGATGGAGGACAACGTTCATAGTGGGACTCTGAATCATGGCTGTAATACTGCACAGGTGAGTAATAGTCCCTGGGGTGCTGTCTGGTATGATAGGGTGAGGGAGAGGAGCTGCGTGCACTGTAATGAGTATCACAGGAGGAGGATCTGTGAGGTCTGGAGCCCAAATGCTGAGCAAGGTAACTGTGTTTCTCTTGTAAATGCTGTACTTCATGTTTCAAGTTGGTTACAGTAAGAGTTAGCTGCTCAACTGCTTGAAGGAGTTTGTCATTAACAGGGTTAGGACGTACTATAGCTATCTGTTCTGAAGGCAGAGTGTAAGGGGATCCTGCAGTGGTCAGATGCAGCGCTGCACGTGCCCTCTCACAGCGGCTGGCAAGGCGCACGGCGTCCTCGAGGTTCTCTGCACCCATCTCATGAATCTTTGACTGTAAGGCTGGGTCCAAGCCGGCTACAAAGCGGCGAAATTTTTCACCTTCTAGTGCATTGTGGTCATAGCTGGGAAAGG
Source organism: Epinephelus lanceolatus (assembly GCF_041903045.1). Classification (NCBI taxonomy): domain Eukaryota; kingdom Metazoa; phylum Chordata; class Actinopteri; order Perciformes; family Serranidae; genus Epinephelus; species Epinephelus lanceolatus. The sequence goes on from NC_135740.1 coordinate 3,093,327, forward strand.
CTTCAAGCACAAGACGAGTGATGTCTGCACTGTACACATCCAAACTCTCACCTGGTTTACGAGGGCGAGCATTCACATTTGTTTGAAAGAATGGCAGGGAGTATTTTGGCCCAAAAACGTCTCTGAGTTTGTCTTTGACTAAATCATAGTCTTTCTGGGTTACAGGGGGCAAGCTGTCCCAGTACAGAAACGCAGCATCAGCCAGACGAGTTGGGAGGACGGAGGCCATCAGTGTAGATAAATCTGCATCAGGTGAAGTCATAGCCTGCACTGCCACTTCAAAACGTCGAGACCAACTTGTGAAAGATTCTGTCCCATCTCCTTTAAAAACTGGTGGAAGATCAATTTTCAGGGCACTGGAGACCGTATGTGGGGCCATATAAACGGCGCTGGACCTCGTGCCATCCACTAACCTTTGTTGTTGCGCCGGAGCAGGCTGCAGCTTATGCACAGATTCACTTTCACCAGCCGTCATTGTGGGAGAAAAATGTCCGGCCAAAAAAAATCACAAAAGCATGAAAATGTAGAACAGAAGCAGCTAAAAGTCCTTAATATCTCCAAAACTTTACAGTTCATCTGCTGCTCTCAGAGTGGCAAAGAAAATGACGATATCCGCCGTCTAGGGGAATAAAACTCACCAAATGCGGCAAACCACCAAAATAGCACCACCGCTGCCACCAAATGTAACGTGAGGGTTCGATAGGTGGTATTTAGACACTCTTCATGAGAGGAAACAGCAAGATTGAGACAGATGACTGTTAAGCAGAACTTTACTGAGGCTCCTGGCATCAGAATCACAACAACAATTACACTTCCTTGTCTCTAACCCCCATGTGACTAACCCAACCAATCAGAGGCCAGGAATGACCTAGACCAGGGTAAATATAACTGAAATGAGGTAAAACCACAGAAGCAGATTCAAGAGACTGTTTTAACTGTTTCAAAAGATGCTGGTGTAAATATCTGAACTGTAAATATGTAGATAATAAAGCACAAATATATGACTAATTGACAGCGTAAACATTGTAAATATATTTTTGGTAAATTAACTCAAATGTATAAATTAACTTAACATTTAAATCTTACATATGTATATACCGTATGCGTATTTGTACTTATCTGGTTTTGTTTGTCTGACTTAAGGAAATGAAAACAAGGGTTCAGTATCTATAAGCTCTGCTTCAGCTGAAACCCTTTTGGATCAGCCTATTTTATTTTTTCTTGTAATGATTGTAATTGTGACAATTTCTGCTGATGATGATCGAAATAAAATTACTCATTCAATCATTTACTATAAAGTGCTTCCAAAAAATCTTGTGGGAGGATAGGGCTTAAATTGAAGGGAAATGTAGGAACACAAGACCTAATTTTGAAAATGTCCTAGAAATGTGGGAACATAGAGATTCATTTTGAGAAAAATCTTAGAAATATCGGAACTGTGGGAACATAGGGCCTAATTTTGAGAAAAATCTCACAGCAGCCGACATCGCCCCACAACACGTTCTGTTGACTCTGATTGGCTTACAGTGCTGTCAATCTCATGTTGGTGGGTATAGCGTCATTCTATTGGCTCTAACGAATCAAACAAGGTGTCAATCACTCGTCATGGAGATACGGGCCTCCAAAGCTCAGAATAGAAACTCAGTTTCAAATGTAGTAGGTGTGTATTGGTCAGTTTGGAGTGGGAAATAGAGGAAAAAAACAAAACGGACAGTTGTATATGTATATCCTAAACATCATTAGGGATTTACAGAAACAAAAAATGAAAGATACAGGATTGTACATGACAAAAATCACATACAAACATGGTGCTATTTTGGAGGGCTCGCCTGAATTTTCTGTACTAAAACCTCTCTAATATTGTTCTGCTTCACTTTATCAGAATCAACCTTTGCAGAGTTCATGTTCACATATTGTACTATGATGTGATAGAGATTTAGAGCTGCAGCTGCATCATTCCAAAGGGATACTCATACTGAAAAAGCTTTTTTTTTTTTTTAGGCGAACTTCATAATGTTCTCACATCTTAACAAATCTCAAGTGTTCCCTTTACCATGACACCAAAAGTATTCAAATAGAGAGATATATTCATTTCATCAATTTTCGAGCAGAGGCCTATAAAATAGGCTTAGCTTTGAATTAAAGTTCAACAATTTGAAAAATCAGAACAAATCACCTGTATGGCCTACAGCTTTGCAACTGTGGGACCAATTATGAAGACATTTTGTAAACTCCAACCTAGTGCAAATTATGGAGTCCATCACTATGTTTTTATAAAAAACTGTAAAACTAATTAAACCTATCTTCTCCAACACTTTTCACTCAATTCAAATAACAACATATTACACAGATTTTCGAATGATCAAAAATGTGGCCCACAGTGCATCAAAATGTGTCACTGTAAACAGCTACTGCAACTTCTCACTTAATAAAACTGCTGTAATAAATTTTTTACAGCATTTTTTTTTTAAACTTATGGATCAATCAATCTATGTAAAAATACATTACAGATCTTTCCCATGTTGTCTAAGATGTCTAGTTAGATGGAAGTCTGCTTGTACATACATGTACAGCTGTTATGCTGCACCCTAGTGGTTGGCTGTATCATAGTGTGAGGTCACCTCTGAATCTATAACGGTGTGGTATCTCAACTTGATAATAACCTGCTATTGGTGCCTGAAGTCTGTGAGTTCAAGTCCCAGGAGGTGCAGCCTAAACATGCTTTTGCCTTGTGGAAGCAAAAAAAGTCAAGGTCCTGAGCCGTGCCAGAAAGCTTGCGACCTCGCTCTTCTCTTCTCAAACGGACTTTCTTTGTCTTCCATTAGATATCAAAAACGCAAATACTCAGAGGTAAAAAAAAATCACTGGAGACACGTAGAATCAGATGCAATGTGCTCGCAGGCAACAAACACATCACAACTCAATGAGTCAAGCTCCGGAGCAAGACTGAAATTTCTTTGTTTGCGCTCGCTCTTTTATCGTAGAATTTCTGCTGAGTCATCTCTTTTCCTTAAACTTTTCCACTGGGCGCTGATCATAAAGGTGTCACATTTCTGCTGAGTTTTAGTCCTTCCCACCATATCGGTGTCACATTTCTGCTGACTCAGCACTTTTTTAGTCCTTCCCCCTCTAGGGTCATTATCAGGACAAACTGCAATTCCCCTAACTTTCCACTAGTGTTTTCTGAACCCATCCTCATGCTATTTTTAGAAATGATTCACAGTGAGTCCTAGGTATTTCTCCACCACAATGCTTAAGTGCTCAATGAGTGTGTGTGTGTCATAAGAATACATGAAATATTAAACCAGTGTGTAATTTGTCAGTTGCACAGATTATATTGCTTCAACACGTATCTTTTAAAGGTCAGTTTAAAGGTACAGTACGAACACTATAGTAAATATTACACTACATTCCCCCCTTTGGGGCTACATAGTCCCACTAAATACTGAGGGAGGAAAATATATATTCCCCCCTTTGGGACCAGCAGGTCCCATACTATAATCTACATGAATCAAAAACATAACAGAGGAAAAAATATATATTCCCTCCTGTGGGACTTGAAAAGTCCCATACTACAGATCCATCATCAGTATACATCACACATAAAACAGTCTCGGTAATAATTCCCGTAATCTAATTGCTCTGAATGTTATTAATGTAGTGGTGTTTGGATACAAGAGTTATACTGGGTGCTCTTGCTGTCATTTTACATTGCATGCATGATTAATTACAATAACCTTCTCATATACAGGTCACAGTAGGTATGGTACATATCAATCTTGGCTATTAATGCTGCCCAGTTACTGTCCGTCGGACACATAGGCGGATGTGCCAGTCATCCGCAGGCGCCGGTAGGACGCCACCTGGTCCCTCAGCATCTCGATCTCCTGTTGCAGCTCGTGGTGGTTGACCAGTTGTCGCTGTAGGTCATCCCTAGCCTGGGCTCAAATGGGGCTGGTCCTCTGACATGGCTGGGTGCTCTTGGTAGGCCAACCCTGGATTCTGCTGCTTTGGATACAGGGATCTCCATATGCTGGCCATGCTCTGCACCAATCTGTGTGTTGGAAAGGACATTGTTTAGTTCAATTCACTTCCCTCCTTTTCCTCCTAATTGCCCCGTAGGATAGATAACCTATATATGTTAATCAGTCGATTGTTAGTATGGGTTTGGTAACAGCAAGGTTTTTCCTGAATCTATTGCCAATTATTTGGTTATTTCTTACCCTAAATCGGCTCTCCCTCTATACAACCTCGTATTCCCCTCCCAGGTTCCCCTTCATTGGCTCATTTAAGTTTATATTGTCAGCCATATTCTCACATACGTCTGTATTGTCAATCATGGTTTCATATAAATCGTTGTTCAATTTTTTGGGTGCATAGGATCTTATCCACGGTTTATCTAGTTTCCACAATTCGCCTTTCTTGGGGAGCTTTTCCTGCTGTTGTATCAGCATAATAAATTGTCCCGTGGCCATTCTCATGGCCCTTCTCATCAGGATCTGTACTAGGGGAAGGACACAACAGATTATCAAGAGAATAGTCAGTAGAACAAGTCTAAATATTACTCCTATAGTCCATAAGATTTTTCCAACAGAGAACTTTTCTAACCAGTCAAGAATTGATGGGGTTTTAGTGTTCCAATTAGAGTGTTGTACCTGGTGGTCTCTTAATCTACGTATGTTTTCTAAAGCTAAAGTCAGGTTGTCGTCTTCGCCTGTATTCATGGGGATGGCTGTACAGCATTCTTCCCCTATTACATCACAGACACCTTGGTCCAGAGCTAACGTTGTTTCGATGACAAGTCTGTTCTTCACAGCCATTAGGGATGTAGCATGCAACTGTTCACTCACACCTTCCAGTGCTGTTATAGACCAATTTATGAACCTCTGTTGATTGTACCACAAATAGTTCACCATCTGGTGACATTGTATCCTAGTTTGTTCTATGGTCTGACACACTTTTGCAATCCAAGTCTGTTTAGTTTACTTATGGGTGACACTTTCCCACCGGCATTGGATCAATTGTTCCGCCTTGAGCGTGTTGTTGCTACTAGTGGAATTCTCTAACCAATATTCGATATCACCTCGGGCTACACAAAAGGGAAATACAATATCTTGAGCCAAATGCACTACTGGTGGTACTTGAAATTATTTTTTAATTTGTTCAGGAGCCCCCTTAAGACTTATTGGGCAGATTTACCTATTACTGGCATAATTGTTTTTCCCTGCCGCCATCCACATAGTACACTGCGCAAAACAGGTGTCTCGTTGTTCACAATCCTCTATACCCGGGAGGGGCCTAACTCTAGGTAGGCCTAATTTTCTGTGGCAGGCTCTGCACGAGCTGTTAGTTACCTGCTTGGCGGAGTACTCTAACCACTGATAAAACATATTAGATCTCCATGCGGTACTTCTAATTAGTTCGGTGTCTCGTACCGGTGTATTTCTGGTTCTTCTATGGGGGTTTCGGTTTTAGTTTGAGCCATTGCTAAGCCAGTTCTATGGGTACTGTGTGCCAGGTGTCTACATTGGCACATTTTTCATGATCACACCAGACTCTTGCTGTCACTATCCCTTCTACATTACATTATGGTCTTATAGACCGGCCATGCAACCTAACATTTCCTGGACCTTCCACTAACACATCATCATAAGCATGTGACTTATAGTAAGTCAGCTGCATGATCTCTCTGTAAGGTATCTTGCCCTGTTTTGCGGCCATGGTCCCTAGTGCTCGCCTAGTTGTGCCTGGCCTTGTCTGTCTGGTTCTGCCCCTTCACTCTGTTTTACTCCTACCAGAATAAGCAATAGGGTTAGTAGCATTATTATTCCCACTTTAATTCCTCCCCCCATGTTGCCTGTGTTCTCAACCTTTCCCTGTGCTGATCTATTGGGGGGCTGTTCCCTGGGCTGTTCCTTCTCTGGGGTCTGAGTCTCCTGAGTCTGTGCTGCTTCTGTCTGAGTCTCCTGTGTCTGCGTCTGACCTTTCTGTGCTTCTAGCTTCACCTGTTTCTGAGCTGCTGCTTTCTTCTCCCTGCTCTCTTTCTGCCTCTGCTCTCTCTCCTCTCTCTGTTCTCTCTGCGCTTGGGCCCTCATCATCAGCCCTGCGACTACCAGGTGGCGACTCATGAGGTTCATCGTCAGCCACTGAGGATGGGGTGTTTTCCTCTGAGGTGCTCTCTGTCAACACCCTCTCTGGGTTGTTATCTCTGCAGCAGTGGTTAAGATGGAACCAAACGTCCTTACCTTCAACTTTCAAGGCAGTTGGTGTAGCTAATATGACCTTGTATGGACCTTCTCTGCGTGGCTGGTCCCACTTCCTTTTGAACACCTTGACGTACACCCACTCTCCAGGAAGTATGCGTTGAAGGTCTTCTGGGATTTCGACCCTTCTGTCCTCTGTGGTGCCTTTCACCTGCTGGAAGATAGCCCTATGGATACGGGTTAGACTTCGTAAATAGTCAAACATTTCATTTTGCAGTTGCTCCAATGGGGGCCCTTCGTAGGGACCCCTCAAATATGGTATTGGCATGGGTGAACCCGTAAGCATTTCATGCGGTGTTAGATGCGTGATTCTGCTAGCTTGTGAGCGCATTGACATTAGTGCAAGCGGTAAAGCATCCACCCAGTTAAGCTTGTCCCCACTATCTACTACTATTTTTGCTATTTTTGTTTTCAGAATCCCATTTGCTCTTTCTACTGCCCCCTGTGATTGAGGGTGGTAGACACAGTCAAACTTTTGTTTGATGCCTAGTTGCTTCAGTGTTTCTTGTATTACATTAGATACAAAGTGTTGTAGTGTTCTATGATCTGATCGGCTGTAGCTGTTACTTCTACCCATCGGCTGTATCTGCATATGACCACCAAGACGTATCTCATTCTTCTTACTCTGGATTGTGCTCCCATGTCTATGTAGTCTAACGTGAGGTGTCTGAAAGGACCGTCTGGAGGTGGTATATGTGCCAGTGGGGCTGTAAAAACTCTCCTGATGTTGTATCTTGCACAGATCTCGCATTCGCCTAGTATTAGTACTCTATCTACCGTGGCTGCCATGAATGGTGACCACCATGTTGCTCGCAATTTCCGTAGGATCTCCCCCCTTGCGCAATGGTCATTACCATGCGCCCAAATTATAGCATGTCGCAGCAACAGGGTTGGTAGTACTAAATTGCCATGATTATCTCGCCAGAGACCAACACAATCTTGGATGGTTAACATGGGTGCCATTACTGCACCCATTGCTGCCTGTTTGGCTGCTATCTTGCTAGCTATCAGCTAGGTTATTATCTTTGGCTATCAATGAATCAGTCTTTTGGTGGGCTGGCCATTTGATTATAGCTAGGGCTTTGGGGAGGAGCACAGCCTCCCACAAGTCAACAATGGCCTCCCCATGTGTAGCTGGGGTGCCGTCTGCTCTACGAAACCCTCTCTGTTTCCAAATGTTTGCGTGGAGGTGGCACACTCCATATGCATATGCTGAATCTGTATATACATTCAGTGACTTTCCCTTTGCTAATCTACATGCTGCTGTTAGAGCTTTTATCTCTGCAAGCTGGGCGGAGCAGGGCTGAGCAAGTTTACATGATCGTATAGTCACAAAATTCTGATCGTTATTGAGCTGTACAATTCCATAGCCTGCATGACTACCTGTGGCGTCCTGAAAACAGGAGCCATCAACAAACAACGTGAGGTCAGCTAAAATGGGCTGATTATGTAAATCTTCTCGAGCGTGCATAAATTTTTAGTCATAAATCCATGGCCGACTGTATCCTGTCATGCCGAGAAAAGACAGCATTTGGCCCACTGTCTGCGGTTGAGAAGCCTTACTTACTGCCTCTATCTGAGATGGGGCAATGCACTTTTATCCCCACTCAACTGTCTGCCCAAGTACTCTACAGACTGCTGGCAGAACTGCAATTTGTCTTTACTAACCTTGTGTCCCCCCTCTGCTAATGCTATGAGCACTGCAATGGAATCTTTTGACATTATTCTTTTGAAGCACTACAGACAAGCAAATCATCTGTATATTGTAATACAGTGCTTGGCACGTTCAAATTAGCTAGGTCATAATGCTGACATTCATAATTGAACGCAAACAAATATTGAGAGTCTGGGTGTAGTGGTACACTGAAAAAAAACAGAACATAAATAAATGACTGTATACCACTGTGTGTCGGGTGGTATGTCTGAAAGCAACGTGTGTGAATCTGGCACATGTGGCGTTTCTGTTTCCACCACTGCATTAGCTACTATTCTGAAGAAGTTGGTTTCTTGATTGGAAAAATGAGCGTTCTGCACGGACTTATAGTTTTGACCAGAACTCCGGCCTTTACCAAGCCCTCAATTGTGGGTCGGATACCATCAATGGCATGCTGCTGGAGAGGATACTGCCTCTGATATGGTAGGCTAGCATGTGGTGTTAGTGTGATGCGAACAGGTTGCGCTGATTTTATCAAGCCTACGTCTGTTTTATGTGCTGTCCATAGCTGTGGTGGAACTTTACTCAACAACTGTGCGTGTTCTTCTGTGACTGCTATCTGTGTGGGAGTAGTACCATCTACATGTACCTTGTTTGCGACTGTTTCATCACCTGTCTTAGTTGAGATTCTGATGTATTGTTTGTCATCTGAAATGTGGATGTATTTGTTCTTGGTGGGTAACCTCTCTCGCACCTGCAGTGCACGTCTGACCATTGGACCCAGATGATGAGACTCATAACCTTCTGCTATCATCAGTGTAACGTGTGGTGCAGAATTTGGCACCTGAAACCATCCTGCTAATTCTTCTGGGAGGCGGACGGTTGCCCCCACACCTTGAGGTCCTAAATACATGTCTTCACTAATGATCAGGCATGGTTTTTATTTTATTTTTTATTTTTTATTTTTTTTTTAGCACTGTGTCCCTGCATTCTTTACAATCTACATGAGTCTGGTCCGCATCATACATGAGCGTGCAATGCAGTGGCAGATTGGGAGTATGTGCTGTGTCAAAATGTAGCCTGACCCATGGTTCCTACTGAATCCATGTCTGTTTGAGGTGAAACTCTTCTGATGTCAGTTGGAGCCAGTAGACCAACGCCTGTGATGTCTCTGTGGCGATCCCGGGCAGCTGTGGCATCATGCTTTGTGGGGGGTCGTCAGAGAAGTCTAAATATAGTCCATCTTGAGTACTCATGATCTTAGTTTTGAGAGAGCACAATATATCTCTGCCTAGAAGGTTCACTGGCGTATGAGCTGAGTAGAGTAGGGGTGCAAAGATGACTTTACCGGTGATGAGCATTGGAACAGGCTCTGTCATTGGTATGACTTGTGATTTCCCAGAGAAGCCTATGGCCTTGATGGATGACTTAGAGAGGGGGTGTGTAGAGTCTTCTTTTCCAACACATGAATATGTAGCCCCTGTGTCCACCATAAAAGGATATGCTTGTTCGTGGATGACAACAGGTATAGTTGGTTCGTTGTGTGGCTGTAATGAAATGACTGGTGACATTACTTCCCCCTCAGGCTTCTCTGGGCAGCCCTATCATGGGCACCCTGTCTCGTTTTTGGCCAATTTTCTGCTGGACCTTCCCATGGGTTGACCGGACACTCACTGCGTCAGTGGCCGGGCTGGTAACAACCCCAGCACAGCTTGTTAGGTGCTGCATTATTCACTCCTGGAAATCCTGTGTTTATTTCCTGGGAGCCTGATTGCTGATAGGGTGCGGCTCGCTTTCATCTGCTCTCGGTCTTCATATCCCTGGCCAAGGTCACTGTGAACCTTCCCTCCACTTGGCCTTCCATTGTTGTTGCTGCTCTTGACTCCCCTACTGAGCGTAGTGGGTATTGTCCCGTCTCTGATGGTGATGTGTCTTGTGGGTATGGTGGTGTTGATGCTGGTAGGGGTGGGGCTGTGGGTATCACACCCGTCGGTGCCTGTGGGTCCTGTGGGTCCTATGCTGCGCTCTGCTTGCACCATTTGCTTCCCACCCCCTGTCTGTCTAAACCACCCTAATACCTCCCTTTCTTTAACCCTTTTGTTCTTTTTTTTTTTTTTTATAACTCGCCTTAGTGTCTTTTGCCTCAATGTGTCTTAGTTCTGTCTCCACCTCGTCGCAACATGCCAGGCTGAAGGTTCCATCTTTAGGCCAACAGTTTTTCCCTGATGTTCTTTTGTGCCATTTAGTCACACAGCGTTGGATTCAGTTTCTCCGACCTGGATGTTGTGTCATCACTATCTCTATGGGTGTCAGAACCCCTCTTTCCATCTTTCCTTGGTTGGCTCCCATGAAGCCTTGTTAACTTTACTCGCTCTTGGAATTTGTGGTTGCTTGTCTGTTTCTTTTGTATGTATCAGTGCTAGTAATTTCCCTACTGTGAAGGCAGTTTTGTATTATTTTTCTTCAGAGGTTATATTCTAATTTATGTGACCCATCTCCTCCCAAATTAGATTTCTAGGCACGACAACAATCTGCAATCTTGGATTAAATTTCACTCCGTTCTCTAAATCTTGCAATATTACCTGGTTCAGAGGAAGTGAAGCTACGGGTCTGTTTTTATAATCATCACACAAATATTGCAGCAGTGGATCTAATGAGCGGGGAGTCCACAAATCATTTAAAATCGTCTCCCACTGTATACCTGAAATTCTTCCTTCACTTGTTTCAGTTGGTAAATTTACTAACTATCCAAAGTTTTAATCGAATGTCTTGCTCGTCTTGCCACTGCTTCTCACCCTCGTTGTCTATGTAGGTTCTTTCTAACCCGAAATGTGTTCTTTATGCCTCTAGTATCTACTAAGCCATCAGTCATGCAATGTTCCTCAGCCCAATTTTCATCACTACTGCTGTCACCCTCTTCCACCCAGCTCTTAACAGCTTGATCTCAACTTCTTTTTTCTTTATTTTATTACTTATTTTATTTATTATAAAACTATACTTATTTATAATTTTATTACTTATTCTATTTATTTATGAAACTATACTAATCACTTATTTTATTTATCTATAAAATTAAATTAAAATAACAGATATTTCTTTTTTATTCTCCCCTTAACAGCCAACCAGTTTGTATGGAGTTCACCCGAGCAACTGGTTCAATCAGTGAAACATGTGGACTTTTTGTTGGCACCGTTAGGTTTCCAGTCCCCAGACAATTTGTTGACACCGTTAGGTTACCCTTGTCTGGTTTTGTTTCACTGAGACACTGTTAATAACTACCTCATGTAACAAAACTTTGAAACAAATCACATAAAACAAACACACAGATACCGGATTATGATAAAACATTCAGGCCCCAAAATGTCTTTTTTCTTTGTAATGACCTTTAACCCAATAGAGGTCAGAACCAAAATATCAAATTTTAACAAAGCTTTGTTTTTTGTATAAGCCCACTTCTGTTGGCTGTGTTCCTCACTCTGTGCTGGCTGCATTCCTCACCCCCTCCCTTTGTACTCTCTGTTAAGTCAGTCTCCCAATGATTTGTCAGTCTTTTTACAGTTACATTTTATTCAACACTTCACTGTATTTACAATACTTTATACAACACTTCATGCATAACTTTTTTTAGGCAGGTTATATTGTGCTCACTATAGTTAATTCCGATGCTACTAAATATATTACAGTGTATGCACAACAACTTTATAGCTTAACTTTTTACATACATTTACACTTTTGATTGATCTGTTTTCTGTTTTTTCTTTTTTCTTATTTCTTTATCTCTTAACTTTTAGCATTCTGCCCATTTCAGACCTGTTTGTCTGTGGCGACTCCCCTGCCTTCTTGGCTGAGAGATCACCCTTTAAACAGCGGTATCCACAGAAGCTTTATGTCTCTTTAATTCTCTATATCTCACTTAGCATCCCGTCTGTGCAGTCCCACCGTCCAACACAGCACACCTGCCCCTACAGGCTTAAAGGTGCGCTGAAAGGATAGGCAGCAGTATCCACGGATATGCTTTACTCTTTTTAACTCTTTACCAGTTATTTTTCTCTTCCCTGTATAGCTCTTACAGGTTTCTTTTTCTCTTGTGCACGTCTTATTCTTGTTTGTCTTCTTAATACTTTAAATACTTTACTCTTACTACATTCCTCACTTCATTTGTTACCGTACATTCAGCACACACACATTCACTCTTTCTTTTGCCTGCTTGGTTACTCTAGCTCACTCCCCCACATTCCACACACACACATACACACACTCACTCACTCCCACATTCACTCTCCATGTTTATCTCTCTAACTTCCACACACACACACACACACACACACACACACACACTGTGTTGCATTAGATTCAGTTGTCTCCAGCAATATATCAGCTATGTTCCAATGTTGTGTTATTAGTTAGTAATTTTTACATCACATTTTAGGTTCTTTAGGAGAGGAATTTGTCAAATACCTCCGACCTGGGCGGCTCCCAACTGCACCTCAGACGCACCCGGTTTAGGCAGAAAAAAGGCTCTGCTTACCTTATCTGGTGGCCACCTGTACGTCTGATGCGCAGCCAAGCGCCCCCGATCTCAGGATCCGACCTCCTCGTCCTCCTACGCTGGCTCGCCAAATAATGTGGAAGCAAAAAAAGTCAAGGTCCTGAGCCATGCCAGAAAACTCGCGACCTCGCTCTTCTCTTCTCAAACGGACTTTCTTTGTCTTCCATTAGATATCAAAAACTCAAATACTCAGAGGTCAAAAAAATCACTGGAGACACGTAGAATCAGATGCAACTGAGTTTAATGTGCTCGCAGGCAACACACACATCACAACTCAATGAGTCAAGCTCAGGAGCAAGACTGAAATTTCTTTGTTTGCGCTCGCTCTTTTATCGTAGAATTTCTGCTGAGTCATCTCTTTTCCTTAAACTTTTCCACTGGGCGCTGATCATAAAGGTGTCACATTTCTGCTGAGTTTTAGTCCTTCCCACCATATCGGTGTCACATTTCTGCTGACTCAGCACTTTTTTAGTCCTTCCCCCTCTAGGGTCATTATCAGGACAAACTGCAATTCCCTTAACTTTCCACTAGTGTTTTCTGAACCCATCCTCATGCTATTTTTAGAAATGATTCACAGTGAGTCCTAGGTACTTCTCCACCACAATGCTTAAGTGCTCAATGAGTGTGTGTGTGTCATAAGAATGCATGAAATATTAAACCAGTGTGTAATTTGTCAGTTGCACAGATTATATTGCTTCAACACGTATCTTTTAAAGGTCAGTTTAAAGGTACAGTACGAACACTATAGTAAATATTACACTACAGCCTCCTCAGATGTGCTGTGTAAGACAGAAACACGTTTCATAGATATTTCAAGGATTAATGATATTTTCGGCCCAGAAAGTTCTACTGATGGATCCTCATGGATTTGTTGATTTCTTCTTCCTTTTCTGAACACTTATTCATAGATATGTTTAGCTAAACTGTAAGGCTTTACACACAGTTTGTTTATTCATAGGGGATTCCCAGATAGCTCAACTTGATCACAAATAGTAATTTTTCTTCTTCTTGCTCCTCAAATGCCCAGCCCTGACCCATTGCTGTGCAGCAGCTATAATCATGATTATTCTCTCATTTTCTTATACAGAGTCAACCCCTGTGCCATGGCCCTCCTCTTCTCCAGGACTTGTGTGAATATTCAGAATGAAAGCATTACACTCCATTCACGTGATACACCTACACTGCCACGAAGACCACACTGCAATATGTCCCAAATGCAAGCTGAGGAAGGGGTCAGGGGCCGGTTGCACCAACTGGTCTTTACTACGCCTGGTCGTAACTCCTAAGACGGTCTTTGTTAAGACCAGTCTTAGCAGTGGACTTAAGCCGGTTGCACCAACAGGGCTTACGCCTGGTCTTAGCTACGCCGGTTTTAGCTGTGCGCGTCCATGTGAATGCCCCCTGGAATGCTGCACCCAGCCTGCCAAGATGAGCGCAGTGACATCAAATGACACGCCGCTGATTCACCCCGCAAGCTTGACAGTTGACAGTTGACAGCCCGTTTAATCTGTATTGACAGTTTATTTAATTTGAAGAAAACATGGAGGATCAACGGAAAAGAAAGGGTAACTTCACCGACATAGAAATTAGAAAACTAATTGAGCTATACAGCCAGCACAGAGACGTGTTGACTGCCAAGCAGTCAAACGTCATCACGAATAAGAAGAAACAGTCGCTATCAGCAGAGATAACGGGGATAATCAATACATGTTCAGACTCTGGCTGCCTTCGTACAGAGGCTGACATTAGAAAAAAATGGAAAGATCTCCTCAGCAAAGCCAAAAAAGACGTCTCCTCCAAAAAAAACCCCCAAAATCTGGTGACAGCTCTTCAATGAGTTCAAACAGATCTCTCCTACCGAATCGAAACCTCTCAATTATCGTTATAAATGTCCAATGGATTGCTTCTGTCTCTAATTACCCTCTCCCGTCTAAATGCCCGTTCGTTGTACAGATGGTGTATGAGACGTGCCATTGTCAAGCTGCGCTCTCTGCGCTCTAGAGCGTACAAGCGCAGCTTAATAATGACCTTACGCCTGCTTTTGACTAGGCTTAAGATTTACACCTGGTCTTAGTGAGAAGAAGGCTTAAGCCTAGATGGTGCAACCGGCGTAACTATTAGGTCGGACTTAGAACACCAAGTTAAGACTGACTTAGCTTAAGACCAGGTGTAAGCCCTGTTGGTGCAACTGGCCCTCTGATGCTTAAACCTCTGTGTAGATTCTTGACTACATCTCTGTTTATGTACAAAGACAGAAATATTCCCAAACAACTGTGCAATCACTGTGAAGCTGGGCACACGTGCACGCCCCTGATTTTCACATCCACAGTTTGCCATAAATGGATGGAAATACCACAGACTGTATAAAATAATGGACATTGCCACCATGATGTCACTCACTGTTTTATGGACTCTGGTTTTGAAGCCTTGATTTCAGCCATTGCCATCTTGGATTTTTGGAGCCAGAGGTGACCATATCTTAACAAGAGGTTGGAGCTGTGGAGGAGTGAAGGGTTGCTCTGACTCGCAGACTGTGGCGACACCTTGCAGACAGCCTGTAACTCAAAGCGGCCCCACCCTTAAATATGTGTAACTTTAAGTCTAATAAATTGTATATAAAAATCCACCCCTGTGCACCTGTCATGAACGTTGAAATTAGCTATAGAGACCAAAACCATTTTTTGTACCAGGCTGTGAACATGTTTATTCTTGCTGTAAGGTTGGGCATTTAACATGGGGGTCTATGCGGATAAATTGCTTCTGGAGCCCCCCCTGTCAAAAATTCACAAATCACCTACTGGCAGATGGACTCAAACCAATTGTTCCTGGCTCAGAGCTCACACTCCCACAGCAGCAGCTAAATCCCATACAGTCTGTGTTGTGTGAAGTTGAGTGCAGTGTATTTGATGGAGGCAGTTCAGCGTGCAGAGATGCCACCAAAACATTCCAAAGTATGGCTAAACTACACACCACTCTATTCACATTATGGCTATCAAAAGAAGTGCTCTGTTGCTGTTGGTATTACTTCAGGGGTACTGGTCTTAGTACTGGTATTGTAATTTTCTAAATGACGTCCTGCCCTAATAAATACTAAAACATATTTTTCTACTACAGGTGGTAACTGCCTCGTCTGTCAAGAGTGGGCCTAATAAATAGTACTATTTAGATTCTTTTAGTTAAGGCATTTGACATCCTTAAAGCTAATATAATTCATTCATTTATCCCTGCTGTATATTACTCAAAACAAACACATAGAAAAAAATCCATAAACACTTATTTCATAAATCAAAATCATCATTAGTGTTTAAAGCACGATGAACCAAGGTCAAACAATGCTAGTAAGGCTCAGCAAAATTCTACCATTACTTTTCCTTCCTGCTTGAAGGGAAGAAGCTAAAGGCTCAAATGTTTTCCCAGTTCAGACTACCACCTCAGCTGCACTGAGGTTGCACAACTCATCCATCTTGAAAGTCAAGCATACAAAAGGTAAATTTCCCATTAAAATATTAATTAAGTTTAACCCATCTACTCAGTCATCTGTGACAAATTGCTTGGTTTGTGCTGGGCTTGCTTCAGCTTCTTCTTCTGCAGTTCCCTGACTCATCATGTGTTTCAATGTGCAAAGCAGATTGAGTCCCACTTCTCCTCATTTGATTTTCTATCTGTGTCATGATAAAAAATGTCTATTTGTACATTTTTTTTAATCTTCAAGGAAACACTGCTGTCTGGTTTTTAATCATCTCTGCACTTATATCTTTTAAATATACATGGAGGAAATGACTTAATGAGTTTTGGAACTGCAGTCTCATGAACTGTCTTTGATTCATTGACGCATTTGATCTTTAATAATAACCTGCTGCTTGGTTACTGCTATATTTGTATGTTTTGATGCTGCTTTCTAAACAGGGAGGAGTCTGGTTACATAAAATTAGCATTTTTTAATAAACTATTAGCTATATCATGTTGTAACTATAATTTATGGTCATTTCAGTAGAATTCATTTCACATCCATGGTTACTGCTGGTAACAGCAAGTGCAGTTTAGTGGTAGTACTGGTGTCAGAACTCAACAATAAATGCATGTATTCATCAAGGAAGGGCAATGTCAAACTTTAGAAATTCAATATGATACTGATGCTTTTTGTTACCAGTTTTTATATCTCATCATTATATGTGTATGTGATTTTTTTAAAATACCAGTCATGTTTAGAAAAAAGAAATCCCATTTAAAGAAAAAGCCCATGATGGCCATTAATAACAATGGCCACTGTGTTACAGATTTATTATGGATATCTTATTGTATTTGGTCAGCCCCATATAATGTTGTTGTTATTGACTGTGTTAGGTTTCAATGTTTCAAGAGCTTACTCATGTTGCCGCTGGTTGGAACTTTCTTCAGACTTTCAGTTGACATGGACCAGGGCTGCTTTAGCACAATCTTTATACAAAAGTAATGAAGAGGGTTAGAAGTAACGCAACCATCCACATTTTGTATTTATATATTTTTTTCATCTATTCTTTTCAATAGCAAAGGAGTTGCTTGTGATTATCCAAGTAGAAGATTCCACAGAAATATGTATATATAATATCTACATATATATTTATATTTATATATATATATATGTGTGTGTGTATATATCAGGGCTGTAAGACCATTTTTAAATCACATTTAAATTTGAAATATGTTTTTTAAACACATTCTTTATCACATATTTAAAATTACATCTTTTTGCATTTCAAAACAGTTTTGAAGTTCATATTTACAAGGTGAAGCAGTTCTTACCAGAGTGTCTTGAATGGGAATCAAATTATTGCAAAGAAAGTTATTTTATGATCTTGACTTTGAGATTACTTCTTTCAAATCAGTGCTGCACTTCTACAATAGTGTGGTCTTTAAACTATGATGTAGAGGGGGGACACAACTTAAAAGTGCTTATTCTTGTTTTTTAATGCCACTACGCTGGCAACAGACATGGCTGGAGGCATTATGTTTTCAGGTTGTCCGTCCGTCTGTTCTATTCTCATGAATGTTATATCTCAAGAACACTGTTGGGATTCACTGGACCACTGATGATTTGTTATTTTTTAAGCTCTAAACTGGACATGTCAAGGTTTTTACTCTGGGTCTTGCTATCTGAAATGGTGGCCAAGACTGCATGTTCTTTGTTCTTCAAACAAAGGATAGCCATTTGTGCTCATCTCCACAGGATGCCTCATGGTCACACCTAAGTGAAGTCTTTAAACTTAATTGGGCATGACATGTGACCCTGTGGAGATGTTTCTTCTCTTCAGCTCTTTCTCCTTAGCCTCTGATGGGTTCTCCACTCCTACACCTCTGTAGAGGTAGGACATCGCACAGGAGGGCCTGGTGCACCCTTCCCCCATTTTCTCATCTCTGCATGCTCACAGCAGGAGCTGCAGTTTTGCTCTGAATGTGGCCTGCTCCCAGCAGACACAGAACCTGACGACCAGACAAGTTAGTGTGCCAAACACAAGGTTTAATTGTTTGCAGTTAGGTAATTGGTTAGTTGGTTTCACTGAAGCTAAATGTTGTTAGTTTGCTAATGCTTTACACAGACAGAGTCTTGCGTGCAACTACACATCCTCTGTACCAACCCAGACCCTCTTGCAACACAAATTGCATATGCTCACTCACAAATTGGCTTTCAACAGAGCTACACCCAAAGAGGAGACTCGCTTCTTCTCCTTTGTCTTTGTCCTGACTAACCACGAGGTCAGACAAACCCTCTGCTGGCCTGAAGCCATCTTTGATTCAGCCATCTTCTAGTTTTCTGTTGTCTGTTTTGTTTTGTAGGCCAAACAGCCTTTGTTTCTCTCTCTCTCTCTCTCTCTCTCTCTCTCTCTCTCACACACACACACATGCACGCACGCACACACACACACACACACACACACACACACACACACACTATGAGGGGTCAAACGTTTCACCCAACCACACTACAACGCGTCGCTTGTGCCTACTTAGGACACATCAGATCTAATCAAACCGCGTGAGTGCACGCCTACATTTTACATAGGGTTACTATGGAGACACGAGTGTTACATGCACGCCCGCTACATGACACGCAGGCGTTGTTCGCTCCACTCACATAACGCGCTCACACGTCTTTTCAGGACACGTGCACAGCGCGTTACAAATGCCACACATACACTACACCTGCGTATGCATGTGAATCTCGCACACACACAGTGCATTTACACATCATTAACACCTGAACGCATCAAATTACTTTGGCAAACTGTCTGTCTCCATAGTTTACACGTGCAGGCAGGTGTGTGTGTGTGTGTGTGTGTGTGTGTGTGCTTCGCAAGAGTGGAATGAATGAATCAAGTCGCTGCAGACATACGCCTGCATATACACACGCATGATTTTTTTTTTATTTTTATTTTATCCTCACAAATCAGAGCTACTGACCACCCTCAATGTCTGGCTCCATCTATATGTTTTTAATCAATAGTTGTGTTTTCATAAACATTTTTTTCACATTTTGCCCTTTTGTGAATTTGACTGTTTATGGAAACAGCTTTTCAACATCCTTAAATGGGTTTAAATGAGTTAAATTCACTCGGACTTTCGCTGCCAGGTTGAGAGCGGGGAACACACTGTTCATGCTGATGTCTTGTCAAGTCTTTCCTTACTTGTAAAATCTAGATTTATATTTTATTCCTGTTTGCTGTAAAAAGCCTATATGCCTGAGGGACATTCAGTTTTGGGATGATGTAAAGTAGGCTAGAGATATTCCGGATATCCGCGGATTTGGGTCATTCAATTTTAATTATTAGGCTAATTAATAGCGGATAGGGTACGGGCAGATTAAAACCAGCAGACTTCTGTGTTATACTTTCCCAAACTATAGGCTTTATTGTGTGTAGAACCACTTTCTACAGGTAGCGGCTGGCTTAACTTGCCAATAATGCACTGAGAAAAATGTTTGAAGTCCAAAAAAAGTAATTTATCACAAAAAAAAGTCAACAAAACAGGTTTCAAAATTCAAATTATATTTTGTTGAAACGAAATCTTCAATATGACACCTTATCTTACTTTTCTTTCAAATTTTTTTTTAAAGATGCGCACTCCACAGACAGAAAGCACCGCACGGAGCGAGGTTTTTGAGTGCGCTCGGCTTTCAGTTATAACTGACAGGACTGCAAATATAACACAAACACTAAGATGTCATACTTTAAAACAAACTCTTAACTGGCCGGATCAACGAGACCCTCCCCGGGGTCTAGGCTTGTGGCGCTGGTCCGACCCGGCCCGTATGCAGTGGAGGTTCCAGCGCTGGAACACTGAGCGGCTGACAGCGTGACGGACGCCCACACACACAAAGCTGGAAAGCGGGAGGACACTCCTAATTCCCCAATCCTTAACTAACCTCCACCCTACCCCCGGAACTTCTCCACCTACGCTGGCTGTCTTCGCCCCCCCCTCCCGGCCGTGAATGCAATAAAGGTGGCTTCGTCGGGCACTTTACAGCAGCTCCGCTTCCCAGAGCCAAACTGTTGCTCGCTCGGAGTTCCTTTCTCAGTTCTTGCCCTGCAATCAAGTCCAGCTGTGTATGATCAGTCCAGAGTCTCTGTCAGATCCACAGGTGAACGCATTGTCTTTGATTACTTGTCACCATGGCAACCGGTCCACTCAACGCCAGTTCATTAGCCTACAATATGAATAAATATTGGACGGTGATTAGAAATTCCTCCAATATGGTGCAGGGAAACTATTTTTCGGATCGACCCAGGAGAGAGAGACTAGGATGCGGACTTAAAAGCAAAGAAAGGCAATCCCACATATATGGATTTATGAGAAATAAGAAGAAAAAAAAGACGCGTCCATGCGTACACGCGTTGTGCTGGGGTCAAAGATGTCAGTTGTTGCTAAGCGACGTGTCGTGTTACAGACATGTGACACATAGCATCGCTATGCTAACTAGCTTGCTATACTAATCAGACGTGCGTACGTAGACACGTCATGTGATCACAGGGGTCAAAAGTGTCAGCTCTTGAAGCAACAAGGCTTCGTGTTACGGACATGTTTGAAATTTATAATAATTTTCGTATGACATGCTACCTGTCACACGACACATTGTTGCTTCGAGCTGACACTTTTGACCCCTGCGATCACATGACATGTCAACGCACGCACGTCTAATAACCGCACGTCTAGGCATGTGCAAGCATTGCACGCGCATTGCATGTGTAACAAGTACACAGTGAATGCACGCGCAGTGCACGCAAAGCAAGTACACGGTGATGGTTGCACACGCAATGTACACGTATCAAGTACGCAGTGAATGCACTGTGTGTGTGTTCGCTGATACGTTTCACCCCTCATACACACACACCTTTTGTCTCTCTCTTTCTGGCATATACACACACACCCACACATACATATACACACCCATGCTTGTATATAGTTAGTTAGAATTTGTGTATTTTGGCAATAAATATATTTGAAATCATACCTGCTGTCTGTTTAAAAGGCCAGTGTGTAAAATGGGTTGAAAACAGTGACATCAGTGGTCAAATTCTAGATTGCAGGGCTCACTTGCTCACCCCTCCCGTCGGGTAAATGACGGTGGCCTCGTAGGGACAAAAAGCCTTGCGCACGACTTTTTCAGGAGTAGGTCTATCTAGCGACGAGGTGAATGTTTATTTAGAAATCTAAGCCATGTTACGATATTGTAATGAATCCCTCACGAGCAGGAGACCAGAGGAGTGTTCGGGAAAAAGGCCCGTTTATTTGAGCACTCCAGAAACTCCGGTAACACTCCACTCCGTCCCAAACTCTGACTCTTCTAGCGTAACAGACACACTTCATAACTTTACACACATACTCGTTTACCATTCTGAGTGGGGACCCCCCTCCCCCTCCACCAATCTCCAGCCCGCACACTGACTGACAGCGTAGCCGGTAAACAGAGCTCAGCTGTTTATTTAGCCTAGCGATATCTCTGGACTATAGTAGCTGCAATGGACGACTTTGAACGCGATTTTGAAGAGTTTCTTGTAGCGGACACAGACCCAGAGCCATACCTGTTTGAGCCGGAGCATACAGATGAGGATCTCCATGTGTTTGATGCTGAGCGGGTGAGAAGAGAGGCTGAATGCACGGAATGGGATTCAGTGCTACTGCTGCCATTGTTGGGGAGATATATCATCAGGAGGAAAAACGCTGCAGAGAGTGCATCACAAGGAGTGAAGTTACATCTTCTTTTCCTCGCAGATGACGGTTCGGGTTCATTCTCTCCTGTTGCGTGGTAAGTGTGGTCCATTCTCAAACTTTATAACTAAAAAAACTTTTCACTACTCTCTATCGACGAACTACTAACACTCTGCTGTTTCTTCCTCCTTCTTCCTTCCTTCCGCTGTCTTCGTTGGTTCATTTATACACGCGAAATGCGTTCTCTGGCTGGCTGGATTGTCCACTCGGTCTGCCGTACATACATGGCGGCGCAAGATGGCGACCTGTCTAAAGCAAGGCCCTTACTACATATATATATATAAAAGCATAATTATAAGGCTACGAAAACCAAACGAATTTTATTTTATAGCGATCATACACTTGTATAAACATATTAATGGGTAGAATATTCAGATTCAGATTCAGATTGACAATAAACCATGCCAAATATTACACACTGGCCCTTTAATGTTGCACAAGAGTGAATGAATTGTCAACCTCTGCTATGTCAAGAACTCCG
This sequence comes from Epinephelus lanceolatus, assembly GCF_041903045.1. Classification (NCBI taxonomy): domain Eukaryota; kingdom Metazoa; phylum Chordata; class Actinopteri; order Perciformes; family Serranidae; genus Epinephelus; species Epinephelus lanceolatus. The sequence goes on from NC_135740.1 coordinate 3,115,517, forward strand.
TAATCCTTCAGCCTTTACTATTAATATTGTAATTATATAATTATCATATTAATAATGGTCATTAATTTAATTATTAATCAGAATTCCAAATTGGTAGTTTGGTGTACTTCAGGACACATATCATATCATCAACTACTTTTTTTTCCTTTTTCGGGAATGATGCCCTGTGAAGTGATTCAAAGTAAATTAAGTCACATTATTTAACATAATTATTTATTATTTCAGCTAGCCATTTTGATACTTTAATTGGAGATCTGTTATGAGGTCAGGTCCCAACAAAAGCTGCCAATGTTAAAGCTTTAATCACAACAACGCATTGGGAGAATTTCTTCATATTTGATACAAACAAAACCTTGGACTCAACGATTACCTGCTTATATTTTGGTGGTCAAAGGTCAAGGTCACAGCAACCTTGCATCAATCTCATTTGTGTGGACACGATATCTCACAAACGCCTTGAGGGAATTTCTTCAAATTTGGCACAAATGTCCACACGGAAGAATAAACTGAATTAAATTTGGTGGTCAAAAGTCAAGGTCAGTATGAAAATAATGAAGTGATGACATTTATTATCCAAAAGGTCATCTTCACTGTGACATCATAATGTTCTGTGTAAAACACTTTTCTGGCCATTTCTCAACATCATATCTCAGGGACATAAGGGGAGACATTTGGTCAGATACTGAATTATTGACACTAGTCTTGGGTGTCAACCTGGAAACTGTGCTGATTGTATAGATCTTCTGTGCTGTGGGAGGGAAGATGTGTGTGAAGCATCCATGTTTTCACAGACATAAATATAAACTGAGAAACTTGACTGGTGCACAAAGGCATACAACTGGTAGGCAGTAATAATATATATATATATATATATATATATATATATATATGTATATATATTATTTTGAAATTTTACACTGTTCCAGTTACTCTGATATAATTCTGATGACTTAAATTCGTCCCATGATCCCCAGTTAACGCGCTGGCATTTGCACTTTTCAGGAGTTCCAGATTTGTTGCTTTCTCTGATTCATCCAAGTATATGTGAAACTATTGTTACCCATGACGGTAAGACGTGTGATTGGTCACAACATGCCAACCTAAGTATGTTCCCTGAATACTATCCAGGCACCGCTGCGATATAAGTTAATCTGAGGGAGAAGGAGAGAAGGTGCCCGGTGTATTATTGGAGGTCCCCTGGCAGACTAGGCCTAAGTCAGCCTAACTAGGGGCTGGTACAAGGCAAGCCTGAGCCGGCCCTAACTATGAGCTTTATCAAAGAGGAAAGTCTTAAGTCTAGTCTTAAATGTGGAGACGGTGTCTGCCTCCCGGACCGCAACAGGAAGATGATTCCACAGGCTCTGGCTCCTGATCTACTTTTGGAGACTTTAGGGACCACGAGTAACCCTGCATTCTCAGAGCGCAGTGTTCTGGTGGGATAATATGGCACTATGAGCTCTCTTTTTTTTTTTTTTTTTCTACCTGTCTGCATTGGCCTTCGTAGCTTAGCGCCACGAAAGGGTGTAAGCTTCTTATGAAGATTGATGCACTGTTAATCTTGCAGTCAAGTATTTTATACCCATACTGTGCGTGGTTGTGACCGTCACCCACCCTCCCTGGAGACTAGCCTATCAGCCTTTATTGGAAAAACTTCCTAATGTGAGCCAGAGAGGGCCGTGATACACCAAAGTGTGTCAAGGGGAAAGTAAGGAACAAGCAGGGGGGATTGAGGGGCAGGTGCTTAAGTGAGTTATATAGCGACAGTGCATGCGGAGAAGAAGGAGGAAAAAACAAACAAACAAACAAAAAAACAGAGGAGAAACAGGCAGTGTAGCTGATGTATTGTGGCCTTGAGGTGGTTGTGCTCCATACAGATTATCAAAAATAAACATATACACGTCTACTATACTGTACTGAAAGACAAAAACAAAAGAGAAGTCTATACTGAACACCAAAAATGTGAGAGTCCTGGTGGAGGAAGAAAGCCCGATTGTGGAGAAGAGTTGCCAGCGCAGTGTGGTAGGTTTGAGAAGCAAGTGGGCCCCTTTTAAGTGATCCCATCGGTTCTTTGAGATGCGTCACAGAGCTGAAGTATCGACCATGCATGCATGTATTTGAACCCTCCCAATGTGTGTGAAAACCATCACCAGGGTCCGGGGCCAGCCCTGCGGGGGAAGGCGGGCGGTATGGCACCCCAAGACCGCAGGAGCGCCCAGACCCCACGCCCAGGGGCCCAAGGACCCGGGGTGGCAATGGCCAGCACCCCCAGGGAGCCAGAGACACACCCCAGACAGGCGGGGCGGGGCGGGACGGCCCGCCCACCCACCGCCCGACGCGGAATAGCAGAGGGCCCAAAAACCACAGCCGGTCAGGAGGCAGAACTCCGGCAGGAACCCACAGAGCCCCCAGGGCGCCACCCGGCCCACCTGCCACAGGGCCACGGGACCCCCCCGACACCGGGAACCTAGCGACACCTACCATGATGTAAATGGGCTCCCTGGCTCCAACCCTCAGCCCAGGAGGGCCGGGCCCCACGAGCCATGCCATGCGTATCTACAGTGTGTCTAAACCCTCCACCGCCCCTCTTACTATGATTCTCCGATCCCTGACGGAGAAACATTAACCCTACACCATGAGTGTGAATGTGAGTGCCCATAAATGTGATGTGGTGCATTAAAATTGAGGGTCATAGGAGACAGGTGGGGGCAAGGCTGATGGCTACAGCACACTGCTGTCCTGCAGCCCGTGCGGCCTTAAGGCACCTGGAACCTGTTCCCATCTGTCCCCCAAGATGTAGGTGTGTGTGGTGCTTTAAAATTGGAGGACAGATAAGGATGGGCCGGGGGGCAGTATGGAGGGCTACAGGACACCACTGTCCCATAGCCTGCCCCATCATGAAGCCCCCCAATCCATCAGTGGTCTGCACCTCGAAGAGTGAATGTATGTGGTGCGTTAAAACTGTGGAATGTGTGGTGGGTGAACTAAATGTGGTTTAGGAGGCCAGGCCAGTGTAGGCCCAGCCCGAAGGCTGGAGGGACGGATGAGAGGGGCTAGAGGATGGTGCCAACCAGACCCCGGTGCCGTGAGGCCCCCAGCGCCCACGGACAACGGGCCAGGCGGGCCCCAAGGAAACCCCACCCCCATGCAACTGCAGCGTCAGGCCCCCGCAATGGTCCCGACCTGGGCCACACCGCCCGCAGCAAACCGACCCCCAGCAGAAGGACGAGGCGCGCCACTAGGGTGCACGGACGACGAGCCCCACCCAGCCCCCCCCGAACCCTGATGCGCTGGAGCACAGGCCAACCCGCAACCCCACCAGTACCCCCCCAGACCGCCCCAGAGGGGGGGGGGGGGGGGGGGGGGGGGGGGGGGGGGGGGGGGGGAGGAGCCCACCCACCCCGCACCACTAGGGGCGGAGACAGCCCCCCAAGGGGTACCGGCCACGCCGCCCCAGGCCCAGGGAGCACGAGGAGACCCCGCCACCCCCAGGCACACAGGGCAAGCAGTCCAGACGCACCCGCTCCCCAGGGGAAACCGCCCGGCCTCGCGATCCCTCACAGAGCCAGGGAGCAGGCCCGGATTCAAGGTGGAGAAGGTGCACATAACACATGCTTAAGACCTTGAATTCTGATGAACTGCTGTGGTATATTGTGGTGAGAGAGATAGAGGGATTAGGGGTTACATCATTAACAGAAACACATTACATATTACACAACAGTCTTTCTTGAGTTGTAATATTTATATGTACAGGTGGCATATGCTCACAGACTGAGTGGCACTATACAGACAGGTTTAGTGAGTGGATAAATGGTGACCATTTTTCTGTAAAGTATGTTAATTGGTTTCTGTGGCCAGCAGATATTTTCTCCAGCAAAATATGTTCTGCAAGGAGATTCAGCCAGTGGTTGATGTTGAGGGTCTGTTTATCTTTCCAGTTGACTAGGATTGTTTTCTTGGCGATGGCGAGAGCTACAAGAAGAGAATAGCAGTGGCTGTTTGGGAGGTCAACTGTCATCAGGTCACCAATTAAGCACAGGTTGGGAGATAATGGGATCCTGCAGTCCAAAATGGAGGAGAGTTTTTGAATGACTGTTGACCAAAAGTGCTGGATGGGCGAACATAACCAGAGTGCATGAAAGTAGGCGTCTGCAGTGTTCTGAGTACACTGAGTGCATATGTCAAATTGACTAAAGCCCATTCTATTCATCTTTTGTTGGGTGATGTGTGTTCTGTGGAGTACTTTAAATTGGATAAGTTGTATATTAGTGTGTCTTGTCATCTTGAATGTATTTTTGCATATCTGAGTCCAGAAGTCAGGGTCCGGTGATACACCCAGCTCCTTTTCCCATTTTAAAATTGGTAAATGTATAGAACTGGTCTCTGACAGTAATTTATAAATCTTAGAAAGGTTCTTCTTATTTCTCAGAGAAAGCTTTGTAATATGTTTGGCAAATTCTGGTGGCTGCAAAGTGTCGTGAGGCGCTGGAATTCTCCTCTTGATTGTTTTTATCAATTGTAAATACTGTAGAAAATTTCCATTTCTTATTTCAAAAGTTTGAAATAAGTTTGTGTATGTCATAAGTATATTGTCTTGGAAAAGGTGGTGGAGATGAGTTACTCCCTTCATCTCCCATGTGCTAAAATGGAGAGGTCTTTTGTTAATTCCAAAATCCGGGTTGTGCCAAATTGGAGAGAGCAAGCAAGGCTCTATCAGAGAGTTTGTGATTTCTAGTGTTTTCCACCAGGATGACAAGGTGGAAGCAATCATTGGGTTCTTAAAACAGTTATGACGTCTGAGTGTAGTGGTGATAAACGGGAGGTCAGAGAGTTTTATATTGTTGCAGTCCGCCTGTTCTAGTTCGAGCCAGGAGTTGTAGTCTTCGTTAGGTTCCAATTTGTTTTTCTGAAGGGTGCTTAGGCTAATTTTTGCTGTTTTGTTCTTTGAGTAGAATTTTATAATTGCAGAATCTAATGACCGGAACCATTTCGATGTGGGTGTGAATGGAATCATGGAAAAAAAATAGTTAATTTGGGGAAGAATTTTCATTTTAACTGTGGCTATTCGTCCCAGGAGGGAGATGGGAAGATTATTCCAGCGCTTCAGGTCACCACAGATCTTATCTAGCAGCGGGCTAAAGTTCAGGTGGACCAAGTCTGATAGTTTGGAAGAAATATTTATGCCAAGATATCTTATGTTGCCCACAGGGAGAGAAAATTTTTGGTCTGCAGGATTCCAAGAGTTCTCCATTATTGGCAGTATTGTCGATTTGGACCAGTTGATGGAGTAGTCCGAAAGTTTAGAAAAATTTGTTATGAGATTAAATACTTCATGTAAAGATGATTTCGGTTCTTGTAGATAAAGTAAAATGTCGTCGGCAGATAAATTGATTTTGTGCTCTGAGTTGGCGGAGTGGATACGTATGATCTTGCTGTGCCGACGGACTGCCGTAGCCAATGGTTCGATGAATATTTCAAACAGTAGAGGTGAGAGTGGGCACCCTTGTCTTGTTCCTCTCTGCAAAGTGAAGCTTTGAGATGTGATCCCGTTGGTGGTGACTGTGGCCTTAGGGGAATTATATAAGGCTGATACCCACTGGATAAATGACTCTCCAAAGCCAAATCCACTCAGGGTGGCAAATAGGAAGGACCAGTTGACCTTGTCGAAGGCTTTTTCTGCATCAAGTGAAACAATAATTGCTTTTGTGTTAATGCGTTGTACTTTACTTATCAGATTAAGAATTCTTCTGATGTTATTACTTGAGTGTCTGCCATTAATGAATCCCGTTTGATCATTATGAATTACTGATGCGATTATTTTCTCCAGCCTAGAAGCAAGTGCCTTTGAAATAATTTTGATATCACTGTTGATTAGTGATAGAGGACGGTAGCTAGAAGGAAGTGTCGGGTCTTTGTCTGGCTTTAGTAATAATTTGATTGCTGCTTTATTCATGTGAGGTCTTATACCTCCGTTCTTTTTGATCTCTGTCACTGTCCTGACGAAAAGTGGTGCTAATATTGTCCAGAAATGTTTTATAAATTCGGCAGGAAAGCCGTCTGGACCTGGAGCCTTACCTGTTGGCATTTTGTCCAATGCGCTCTGTATGTCATTAATAGTCAGGGGAGCGTCTAAGATATTTCTGTGTTCCGTGGATAACTGAGGTAAATTTAGGTTATCGAGAAAAGCCTGAATGTCTTCTGGGTTTGGATTATTTACTGTTGAATATAAGTTGTGGTAGAAAGAATAGAAAATCTGATTAATCTCCTGGGGAGATTGTGTGTAATTTCCGGACGGTCCCTGGATTGTTGGTATCAGAGATTTTTCTTTATTGCGTTGGAGCTGATTAGCCAAAAATTTTCCTGATTTGTTACTGTGTTCAAAGTTATTATATCTTAGTTGCTGCATGATAAATTCAGTTTTCTTTGATAGAATATTGTCCAGTTGCGATTTTGTACACTGTAATTGGGTCCATACTTGATCACTTGGATTGTTTGCATATTCCTGTGTTAGTTGTTTAATTTTTTCCTCAAGGTTTTTTTCTGCTTGCAATTCCTGTTTCTTCTTGTAGGAGGAGTATGATATAATTTTTCCTCTGATTACTGCCTTCCCAGTTTCCCATATTAAAGATGGAGATAAATTTGGAGAGTCATTGTCTTCAAGAAAGTTTGCCCACTCCCGTCTCACCATTTTGTCAAAGTCTGGGTCTTTAAGTAAAGAGATATTAAAGCGCCATGTTGGGGACCGTTTATGGATGGTTTCTGTTTGCAGATTGAGTGATATTGGTGCATGGTCGCTGATAATGATCGGGTGTATTTTTGTGGTAATTTTTTGTGAGATGGAGTTATTTAAGAGAAAAAAGTCAATTCTTGAAAATGAGCGATGCACAGGAGAGAAGAAAGTATATTCCCTCTTCGATGGGTATTTGAGTCTCCAGCCATCGCCAAGCCCAAAATCATCCATATATTCCTGTATTACCTTAGCCGATTGTGATTGCTTTGTGTGTACTGAGTTACTAGATCGGTCTAATGAAGCATTTAGGACTGTGTTAAAGTCTCCTCCAATTATAGTTGTTGAGCTGTCTGATAGGTTAGATAATAGAGAGAAGACTGTGTGAAAGAAGGCTGGATCATCATCATTAGGGGCATACAGATTAACGATTGTATATAATTTGTTAAAGATTGTTGCCTGAATAATGATGTAGCGGCCTTCTGGGTCTGTTACCGTGCTGTTTAAAGTAAATGGTAGTCTCTTGTGGACCATGATAGAGATACCTCTTTGTCTGCTGTTATAGCAGGATGAAAAAATTTGATTAAAATTTGGATCTTTAAGAGATTTTTCTTCTGACTTTAGCAAATGGGTTTCTTGTAGGAGAAAAATATCTGTTTTCAATTTTGTGACAAAGTCCATCACTTTAATTTTCTTCGCCTGTGAGCGGATGCCATGTACATTCCAGGAAACCAAGTTTAGGTGTGACACTGACAAAGTGGGGGTTTTATCATACTGTGTGTGGGTATGGAGAATAATCTGTGTGTGTTTCTATGTGAGGTTCTATCTACGTGGATTTTGCATGAGTAGATGTAATTGTTAAGTGTATGTCTTACAGTCAACCGATGTGTCATGGTGAAGCACCGTAGAGTTATGGAGCAGAGCGTTAGAATATATACAAGCATGTTCAACAACCAGAAGCACCTGCGCCTTGAAGTATTCACAAACCTGAAAAACAAAGGGGTTACATGGAGTGTATTTGTGTGTGAGGTGAGAGAGGGGGATTGAGTGAGAGGGATGGGGGGGGGGGGAAGAGAAGGAAAGGGAGGATACTGGGTGGGGTATGTGAAGTGTACGTTCACACCCTGTGAGATTTTTTTTTTTTTCCTTTTTTCCTTTTCATTAATTCAGTGTTGTGTTCATTATATATACATATATATATCCATATACATCTACTTATACACATACATACATACATATATACCAGGGCCGCGCGATTAATCGCATTGCAATCGCAGGAATGCTTAATTATCTGTTGCAGGAGAAATGTGTCAGAATACCATTTTGAAAGAAATATATATATATATATATATATTTATTTATTTTTTCAAGAATAGTGCAGCCCCAATATATATACATGCATACACACATCTTTTGGTCTTTTTTTTTATTCCTTTTATGATACAATTAAGCTATGGTTCTACTTTGTTTTGTGGTTTTAGGGGCACTTAACCACCACCCCATGGCTCTTCTAAGTGAGATGAGTGCCGGAACAGCTGCCCATCTATGTATAATTTGTCGACCACAAGAGAGATCCTATTTCCCCTCTGCCTGTGCTCTTTTAGAATGGGATATAACACTTTCCACCTCTCGTTGATTTCCCTGGGGAACTGATCGCTCATATCGAACGAAGTGCCTTTTAGCTCTCGTCCTTTACTCTTAGCGAGCATTTTCTGCTGATAATTGTCGAATTTGGCGATGATCGGATGAGGACGCTGGCCTCCTCGGGGTCCGAGCCTGTGGACGCGGTGAAAGGTGATGTTGTTGACAGTCTCCGTCGGGATCTTGAGGGCCGTCACCATGAACTTTTTTACCTGGACTTCTGGGTTGTCTGGTGTGCTCTCCGGGATGCCAGAAATGATTAAATTGTCTGTCATGCTTCTGGACTGCACGTTGAGGACAGTTTCCTTCAGGAGTTTATTTTCCTTTTTGAGGAGATCTACATCTGAAGTGACCGTCGCTAAGGTAGAGCAAAGTTCAGCGTTGTTTTGCTGCAGGTCGCTAATCTGCTGGTAAGTGAACTCCAAGCTTACCTTCAGGTCTTTTATCTCCTGGTGGAGCATACCGAGCACTTCTAGCTTCTTGTTGATGGATTCCAAGACGCTAAATTTGGAGGATAATAAGTCTTGTGTATCGGTAGCGGAGTCGGTCTTCTTCCTCTTATTGGGGTTGTCGGCAGGACCCTCCATGACACATTCGTAGTAGTAGTGATCAATAAACTCTTCTAGGTCCTCCACTCTGGCTGATGGTGCAGGCTGGAGTTGTCACCCGTTAGATAATTATATTTGTTTGGCTAGTTTGTTGATATCTAATCTAGCAGCTAGGCGCCGCCATGTTGAATCTCAAAATCTCACAGTGGTCTCACGGTCTCACGCTGCCATCCGGTCTGCACTCATACTATGAGCTCTCTAAGATATGCAGACCATTTAGAGCTTTATAAGTATACAGCAGGATTTTAAATTGCAATTCTGGATTTTACAGGGTTGCCAGTGCAGAGAAGCTAAAACAGGAGAAATATGATCTTGTTTCTTAGTTCCAGTGAGTACATGTGCCGCTGCATTCTGAATTAGCTGGAGAGGTTTTAATAGAGATACTTGATAATAGGGAGTTACAGTAATCCAGCCTAGAGGTAACAAAAGTGTGGACCAATTTTTCTGCATCTTTTCGGGTCAGGATAGGCCTAATTTTCGTAATATTACGCAGATGAAAAAATGCAGTCCGTGAGGTTTGTTTTAAATGGGAATTAAAAGACAAATCGTGATCAAGTATTACTCTGAAATTTCTTACAGTAGTGCTAGAGACCAGAGCAATGCCATCTAGAGAAACTATGTCATCAGATAAAGAGTCTCTGAGTTGTTTGGGGCCAAGAACAATAACTTCAGTTTTGTCTGAATTTAACATCAGGAAATTGGTGCTCTTTTTATGTCTTTACGGCAGTTATGGAGATTAGTTAATTAATTAGTTTCTTCTGGCTTCATCGATAAATACAATTGTGCATCATCTGCATAACAATGGAAATTTACAGAGTGATTTCTAATGATGTTACCTAAAGGAAGCATATATCGTTTATATATATATAAATGATCAGATAAATAAGATTTAAACCAGCTTAGTGCAGAACCTTTTAGGCCAATTAAGTGTTCCAGTCTCTGTAGCAGAATTTGATGGTCAATTGTGTCAAATGCTGCACTAAGATCTAATAAAACAAGTACAAAGATGAGTCCTTTGTCTGAAGCAATCAGAGGATCATTTGTAATTTTAACTAGTGCTGTCTCAGTGCTATGATGCACTCTAAATCCTGACTGAAATTCCTCAAATAAATTATTATCATGGAGAAAATCACCGAGCTGGTCTGCGACTACTTTCTCAAGGATCTTTGAAAGAAAGGGAAGATTAGATATTGGTCTATAGTTGGCTAACACCTCTGGATCCAGGGTGGGCTTTTTTAGGAGAGGTTTAATTACAGCTACCTTAAAAGACTGTGGTACATAGCCTGTTAATAGAGATATATTGATCATGTCTAATAAGTGAGTGTTAACTAAAGGTAAGACTTCCTTAAGTAGCCTAGTTGGGATGGGGTCTAAGAGACAAGTTGATGATTTAGATGAAGAAATCACTGCGGTCAATTGTTGAGGAGAAATCGAGGAGAAGCAATCTAAATATATATTAGGTCTTACAGCTGTGTTTGAGGGCAGATAGGTACTATCTGAGGACAAGAGGTCATGAATTTTGCCTCTAAAAGATAAAATTTTGTCATTAAAAAAGCTCATAAAATCATTACTGCTAAGGGCTAAAGGAATACAAGGCTCAATAGAGCTTTGACACTCAGTCAGCCTGGCTACAGTGCTGAAAAGAAACCTGGGGTTGTTCTTGTTTTCTTCTATTAGTGCTGAGTAATAGTTTGCTCTAGTATTGCAGAGGCCCCTCTTATACGTTTTGAGACTGTCTGCCCAGACTAAACGAGATTCTTCCAGTTTTGTTAATCGCCAATACCTTTCAAATTTTCGCGATATTTGTTATATATAAGAGTTATACCAAGGAGCGAACTTTCTTTGCTTTGTTAACTTCTTTTTAAGAGGTGCTGCAGTCGAGTGTTGTTCGCAGCGAGCCTATGGCGCTATCAATTCGGGTGAGTTTAAGTCAGTACGGGAAACCTCTGTTACTGAAGGACATGGTATTAAATTTAAAGACGGAGGAATCATTTCCTTAAATTTTGCGACAGCACTATCTGATCAACATCTAGTATAGTAACTCTTGCTGAGTGGCGTGTAATCGAGCAAAAAGAAATCAAAACTAATCAAATAATGAACCGATAGCGAGGGATTCTGTGGAAAGACTTTTAGGTTATCAATTTCAATTCCATACGTCAGAACTAGATCGAGGGTATGGTTAAAACAGTGAGTGGGTTTATGTACACCCTGACTGAAGCCAATGGAGTCTAATAATGAGATAAACGTGGTAGCCAGGGGGTCATTATCAACGTCAACATGAATGTTAAAATCGACTACAATAATAACTTTATCTGATTCAAGAACTAAACTGGATAAAAACTCTGAGAATTCAGATACAAATTCAGAACACAGGCCAGGAGCACGGTACACTATAACAAATAAAAGTGGCTGCGAGGTTTTCCAGGTCGGATGTAAAAGACCAAGAACAAGGCTTTCAAATGAATTATAAACTAGTTTAGGTTTAGGGCTGATTAACAGACTAGAGTTAAAAATGGCTGCAACTCCCCCTCCTCGGCCACTGCCTCGAGGAATGTGGGTATTATTATGACTGCGAGGAGTGGATTCATTTAGACTAACATATTCATCTTGAAACAGCCAGGTTTCAGTGAGGCTGAGTAAATCAATATGATTATCTGATATTAATTTGTTTACTAACACGGCTTTAGATGATAGAGACCTGATATTTAACAGTCCGCATTTAATTCTCCTGTTTTGTCTTTCTGTCACAGAAGAGGTTTTAATTTTTATGAGGTTGTTATGCACAACTCCTCTTTGTTTAATTTTAGATTTAGATAATTTGGGTGGTCAGGGGACAGACACCGTTTGTATAAAACTATGGGTGGGAAACTGCACTAGAAGCTCAGAGAAGCGTGTAGGACTTGAGAATTTGACTCTGAGTCCTGAGCTCAACTCTGGGTTGTCAGGGTTTTGAATTACTAATAAACTTGGCCAGGTTTCTAGATGTGAGAGAAGCTCCATCCAAAGTGGGATGAATGCCGTCTCTCCTAATCAGACCAGGTTTTCCCCACAAAGTATGCCAATGGATAACGAAACCCACATTGTTTGCTGAACACCACCTGGACAGCCAGCGATTAAATGATGACATGTGGCCAAACATGTCATCAGTGGTCAGATTTGGGAGGGGTCCAGAGAAAACTACGGTGTCTGACATAGTTTTTGCATATTCACACACCGAGGCAACATTAATTTTAGTGACCTCCAATTAGCCTAACCGGGTGTCATTGCCGCCGACGTGAATAACGATCTTACTAAATTTACGTTTAGCTTTAGCCAGCAGTTTTAAATTTGATTCAGTGTTGCCCGCTCTGGCCCCAGGGATACATTTGACTATGGCCGCTGGTGTTGCCAACTTCACGTTCCTCAGAATAGAGCTGCCAATGATCAGAGTTTTCTCCTCAGCGGGTGTGTCGCTCAGTGGGGAAAAGCGGTTAGAAACAAAAACAGGCTGGTGTTGAACCGTGGGCTTCGGCTTGGAGCTACGCTTCTCCCGGACAGTTACCCAGCCTCCCGGCTGCACGGGGGTTACCGGGGGACCGCTAGCAGGGGCTATGCTATGTGGGTCCGCACCGGCTACAGGGGACTGGCTAACTACCGCAGCTACAGAGTGTTTTTCCATGGTGCGGAGCCGCGCTTCTAATTCACTGAGCCTCGCATCCAACGCAGCAAATAAGCTACACTTTTTACAATTACCGCTGTCGCTAAAGGAGGCAGAGGCATAACCAAACATCTGGCACACCGAGCAAGAAAGAGCAGGAGAAGGAGAAGCCATCGCTAACTATTAGGCTAACAAGCTAATAACGTGCAAACAACAGCTGAGATTAGCAAGAAAATCGTAAAAAGGAGGAGAGCTATAAGTGCTTAAACAGAACTAGTGTGGGTTAAGACTTGAATTAGATGTTAAGCAACCAAAGTGAGGAAAAAACAGAAAGCAGGCTAGTAGAATTCACTCGAGCAGCACAGAGATGTTCTCACAGAAAACACCGGAAATGACACAACATGCTTACCGCAATACGTCAGCACGTCAGCACAACGTACCTATGTCGTATGAAGCCAGGAACAATAGCAACAAACATAATAAAATCTGGCTCAAATACAACTCACAAGATTCACTGACAAATTACTTGTCTCGTACTAGACATGTTTTCCACATAAATACAACATGCTAACATTATTAGCACAAGCCTATGGCATTTCATATTATATAAATTACAAAACAAAAGAATTGACGTGCTCGACTCACCATTTGAAAAATCACAGGGTGCCGATCCAAAACTCACAAACTGAATAAATCCAAATGTCAGCACTCACAAATATCATATATATCAGTCTTTTAATAATAGTGCTGAAACGCGTCTGTTTGTGATACTGCTGTGCATTATTAAAAGACTGATATATATGATATTTGTGAGTGCTGACATTTGGATTTATTCATATTATATAAATTATTCTAGCAGCTAGTTGAGATTTTCTCTTCTCACATGAAACCAGGGTAAATCAGAAACGCGGCTTAAAATGCAGGTCTGCAGTCAGTACCTACCCATTTAATTAACTTTTTTGATTTAGTTTCATCCACAGGTCTGTGGCGATTCAGTCAATCCAAAATAGTGCTTTGCTGTCTTTAGAATTGGGGTGGCCCACTGACATCAGTCTCATTAGCTGCGCCTATGTGTTAAAAAATAACTTTTAGGCTAGCACAATTAGGCTAATGTGTTAATGCTGACAGCCCTTATTTTTTTTTCATCTAATTTTCTTTAAGGAATCAATACCAAAAGAGTAGCTTGTGAGTATGAAAAAGTAGATGATTCCACAACATCGATCCGCCCATCCCTAGTAGTCAGATCATACAAATGCACACCCATGCATACATGCAGCAGTTCCTGTGAACCCCTGGTTTGTAGGTAAGCCATTTGAATCCAGGCACTTTCACAAAAACTGTCAGGATCATGACACTTTAAATAAGTTGTTCAAATAAGTGTAACCAAAATCTTTGGTGTGACAAATTACTATTAACAACAAACAACCTATTTGTGCTCTAAAAATAACATGTACAGTATATCAATGTAAATGAATCAAAGTCCCTGACTGCTCAACCTGCCAGATGGTTCAGCTATAGCTGAAACAAGATTTTTACACCCTTTTTTGAAACATTTTATGAGGAAGCCAGAGTTACAATTTCTGTAGCTGAAGGGCAATGAAGATTCACCACAAACATGTCAGTAACTCTCTGAAGGACCTTTTTTCTTTTGATACACCTGTATTTTTATTTTTTATTATATCTTTGGAGTACTGTTATGGATTAATTACAACCTGTCAAAGATGGATTCCTTTTAAAAACCAATTTACAAAGCCATCTGGAAAGACAGCAGGAGCAAGCGCAAGGTGTGTGTTTATGTGTGTGCTATTTTACGTGGGCACATGCTTGTGTGTTTCTGTGTATGCACTCTTAAATGTGAAGGTACTTTTCATGTATTATACATGTATGTGTGTATGTGTGACCTTCTCCACCTCTTTCTGCCTGCTGCTATCCTCAAACCCTTCACAGGAACCAGGATGGAAGGACCATTCAGAGTAGTTTCTTCTGCAACAATAGGACACACACAACCACAGTTGTTCTGCATGAATGGAAAAGTTGGTCAGATTTTTGCTCTGTTCGAAGCAAAGCAAAGGATTCCAGCCTGTTCTCACTCCAAAACTCATCATCTTCTGTCACTTTGTCAATGATTTCAGCGTCAGACAGTGATGCACAGAGGCACCTTTTGCAGCACTGTGATTTGCACAAGGTGGCAGCACTTGTTAACATTGCGGGCAACAACCCAACTCGTTAAATACTGTTGCTTTGTCACTGGATGCTGGTATCAGACACAGAAGCACCTTTCTCGTGGTATGAAACACACCAGCTGGCAGCAGTCTGTAATGCCACCACCAACTATCATCGTATATAGAGAGAGAAAGTTTGTATTGGATAGATGGGAGGGGAGAAATGGGTCAAAACAAAACTGTGCAAGCCCGCTGTTTGTGTAAAACTGTCAATGAATCATCAATGAAGTTATTTTAATAACAACGTAGTGTGCTAGTATGTGTAGCATACTACACATCTTCGAACACACGGATGTGTATGGAGATGTTCACTTATTTTGTTGCTATGCAATATTAGTCGTGTTTTTGTCCCATTAATGTTCCTAGCATGTATTTTAAACTATTGGATGGCCAAAATCTGACAAAATTAGCCTCTCCCCCATGACTACAGGTAGTTTCTATCAGGTTTCTATGCAGCCATAAGGAAATGCACTTCCTTCGTCGGACACTAGAGGCATCCTTAGTGTGTTTATGGATCTATGGACACCAGTCATATATAATGGCAAACAAAAGTTCGGGCACCGCTGGTAATTTTTTTTTTTTTTTTTTTTTACTGGAAACAGTGAAGTAAGTAGAAGATGAACTGATTTTCAAAAGGCACAAAGTTAATGATGAAACTTGCTTGTTAACATTTTAAGCAAGATTAGTGTATTACTTTAGTTTTGTACAATTTTAAAGTGGAAAAAAAACAAATAAAGGAGCACCATGCACATTTGGGCACCCCAAGACATTAGAGCTCTAAGAAAACTTTTACCAGGGTCTCAGATCTTAACTAGCTTGTTAGGACTCTGGCTTATTCACAGCCATTGTTAGGAAAGGCCAGGTGATGCAAATTCCAAAGCTTTATTAATACTCTGACTCCTGAAACCTTGTCCCAACAATCAGCTGGCTAGCACTCTGAAACCTAAATAACTGATAACCACAATGCAGGAGAAGAATATAAGAAGATAGCAAAGTCCTTTCAGGTACAGTACAGGCCAAAAGTTTGGACACACCTTCTCATTCAATGCGTTTTCTTTATTTCCATGACTATTTACATTGTAGGTTCTCACTGAAGGTATCAAAACTATGAATGAACACATGTGGAGTTATGTACTTAACAAAAAAAGGTGAAATAACTGAAAACATGTTTTATATTCTAGTTTCTTCAAAATAGCCACCCTTTGCTCTGATTACTGCTTTGCACACTCTTGGCATTCTCTCGATGAGCTTCAAGAGGTAGTCACCTGAAATGGTTTTCCAACAGTCTTGAAGGAGTTCCCAGAGGTGTTTAGCACTTGTTGGCCCCTTTGCCTTCACTCTGCAGTCCAGCTCACCCCAAACCATCTCAATTGGGTTCAGGTCCGGTGACTGTGGAGGCCAGGTCATCTGCCGCAGCACTCCATCACTCTCCTTCTTGGTCAAATAGCCCTTACACAGCCTGGAGGTGTGTTTGGGGTCATTGTCCTGTTGAAAAATAAATGATCGTCCAACTAAATGCAAACCGGATGGGATGGCATGTCGCTGCAGGATGCTGTGGTAGCCATGCTGGTTGAGTGTGCCTTCAATTTTGAATAAATCCCCAACAGTGTCACCAGCAAAACACCCCCACACCATCACACCTCCTCCTCCATGCTTCACAGTGGGAACCAGGCATGTGGAATCCATCCGTTCACCTTTTCTGCTTCTCACAAAGACACGGCGGTTGGAACCAAAGATCTCAAATTTGGACTCATCAGACCAAAGCACAGATTTCCACTGGTCTAATGTCCATTCCTTGTGTTTCTTGGCCCAAACAAATCTCTTCTGCTTGTTGCCTCTCCTTAGCAGTGGTTTCCTAGCAGCTATTTGACCATGAAGGCCTGATTGGCGCAGTCTCCTCTTAACAGTTGTTCTAGAGATGGGTCTGCTGCTAGAACTCTGTGTGGCATTCATCTGGTCTCTGATCTGAGCTGCTGTTAACTTGCGATTTCTGAGGCTGGTGACTC
This sequence comes from Epinephelus lanceolatus, assembly GCF_041903045.1. Classification (NCBI taxonomy): domain Eukaryota; kingdom Metazoa; phylum Chordata; class Actinopteri; order Perciformes; family Serranidae; genus Epinephelus; species Epinephelus lanceolatus. Next base: position 3,132,355 of record NC_135740.1, read on the forward strand.
GGATGAACTTATCCTCAGAAGCAGAGGTGACTCTTGGTCTTCCTTTCCTGGGTGGGTCCTCATGTGTGCCAGTTTCGTTGTAGCGCTTGATGGTTTTTGCGACTCCACTTTAAAGTTTTTGCAATTTTCCGGACTGACTGACCTTCATTTCTTAAAGTAATGATGGCCACTCGTTTTTCTTTAGTTAGCTGATTAGTTCTTGCCATAATATGAATTTTAACAGTTGTCCAATAGGGCTGTCGGCTGTGTATTAACCTGACTTCTGCACAACACAACTGATGGTCCCAACCCCATTGATAAAGCAAGAAATTCCACTAATTAACCCTGATAAGGCACACCTGTGAAGTGGAAACCATTTCAGGTGACTACCTCTTGAAGCTCATCGAGAGAATGCCAAGAGTGTGCAAAGCAGTAATCAGAGCAAAGGGTGGCTATTTTGAAGAAACTAGAATATAAAACATGTTTTCAGTTATTTCACCTTTTTTTGTTAAGTACATAACTCCACATGTGTTCATTCATAGTTTTGATGCCTTCAGTGAGAATCTACAATGTAAATAGTCATGAAAATAAAGAAAACGCATTGAATGAGAAGGTGTGTCCAAACTTTTGGCCTGTACTGTAGCTGTTTCCTCAGTTCATAATGTGATTAATAAATGGCAGGAACTGTGGAGGTCAATTTGAGATCTGGAAGACCAAGAAAACTTTCTGAGGGAGCTGCTTGTAGAATTGTTAGGAAGGTAAATCAAAAATCTCTGTTTGACTGCAACAGGCCTGCAGGAAGATTAAGCAGACTCTGGAGTGGTGGTGCATTGTTCTACTGTGCAGTGACATCTATACAAATATGACCTTCATGAAAAAATCATCAGAAGAAAACCGTTCCTGTGTCCTCACCACAAAATTCAGCATCAGTAGGAACATTGAAACAAGCCTGATGCTTTTTGGAAACAAGAACTGATGAAGTTAAAATTGAACTTTTTGGATGCAATGAGCAAAAGTGTGTTTGGAGAAAAAAGGCTGCAGAATTTCATGAAAAGAACACCTGTCCAACTGGTAAACATGGGAGTGGTTTGATCATGCTTTGGGCTTGTGTTGCAACCAGTGGCACAGGTGGAGGGAAGAATGGATTCAGTTAACTTCCAGCAAATCCTCTAAGTAAACATCATAACTGTAAAAAAAAAAAAAAAAAAAAAAAAGCTGAAGATGAAGTTAGGATGGTATCTACAACAGGACAATGATCCTAAACACACCTGAAATCCACAATGGACTACCTCAAGAGGAGCAAGCCTAAGGCCTTTTGCAAGAAGAATGGACAAAAATACCTCCAAAATGAACTAAAAGACTCCTAACTGGCTACAAAAAGTGTTTAGAAGCTGTGATACTTTTCAAAGGGGGTATCACTGAGCACTGAACATGAAGGATGCACAAACTTTTGCTTCAGGCACTATGTTTTTTTGTTATTTTGAAACCATAAAAGATTGAAATAATAAAAAAGTTATCTCATTATATTGAAGAAATGTTTCACCTTTAACTTATTGCCTTCTTTGAATTCATTCAAATAAACACAAGAAGTTTGTGCTCTAGAGAAAGGATCAGCACTCAGTGAATAACCTCCTAAGCCCTATGATAAGCTATTATGGCAAGGCTTAACTATACAGACCAGTGAGGAGTGATGACTTACATGTCTTTGGGGTCATCAGGTGGGAACCTCCTTTCACCAGTGTTTCATCTAGTTGGTCCCATGACACCTCCAGGAGGCTAGACAGTGATCTCTGGTGTCCCAGAGACACTCCCCTAATGCCAGGTCTCACTGCTCCCCGCACCAACCCAATAACCTCCTTTACCTTACTTACACATGGCTTTCTCAGACCAAACAGCACTGCCACCTTCAACAAACCCAGGCTCCCTTCATGTGAGCTCCAGGTAGAGACAGTGCTGATACTACCTTCCCTAGCACATTCACCATACTCTATTTCACACGCTACATAGCATAACTCCAATATAAGTTAAAGTTAAAGGAGATAGATAAACTCACAGGATCAGCAAACACACTCACCTTGCAGCATAGTCTCAAACAAAAGGGATTCAAATAGGCCACTCCCACAGTTAAATAACCTTCCTCTTCCTGGATTTTCTCCTGAGAGGACTGATTGGTGGATCTCTCCACCTGATCTCAAGGAGTTATGTACCCTGCTTAGTAGTTCCCCCTGCTGGTCCCCAACTGACATTATTTTTTCTCATCCAGATCCACTGGCTAGCTCTGGCTGCTTCATCTGACATTTTCCTTCACTGTCCTCCTCAAACTCTGTCACCGCACTCCGAGTTCCCCTAGGAGCGAGACAGCTGATCTTGCTATGAATCCCCTACACCCCACTTCCACTGGACAAATCCTAGTTTTCCATCCTCGCCGCTCTGCTTCTGCTCCTAAGTCTGCATACCTAAGCTTTTTTCTTTTATAGGCTTCTCCACTGAGTCTTCCCAAGGAACTGTCAGTTTAATGAAATACACTATCCGTTGACTCCCTGACCACAACACTATGTCAGGCCTCTGTTTGGTACAAACTATTTCCTGGGGAACAATAAGCTTTCCCCCTAAACTACTTGCATTTCCCAATCACAAGCACCTTCTAGGCGGCCACACCCTTGCCTCCTTACTAACTTATCCCTTCTGTATCTCTTGTGTTTGGGTTCTGAGTGTGTGGCCTATCCAGTTCCATTTTCTCCTCTTGATTTGGTTCTCTAACGGTTCTTGCTTAGTGAGATCCCACAAGTTCACATTTGAGATGGTGTTGGGCCAGTAGATTCCAAGGAGGTGTCGGAGGCAGCGGTTGAAGACTGTCTGGAGTTTGTTGTGGATGTTGGTGGTCATCTTCCCGGTTTCTGATCTGTAGAGTAGGGTGGATTTGACATTTGAGTTGAAGATTTGCAGTTTAGTTCTGAATGATATTTTTTGGTTTCCAGATTTTATTTAAAATGTTGAATGTTGTCCTTGGTTTTCCTATTCTGGCCACGACATCTTCATCTGCTCCCCCATCCACAGTAATTATGCTTCCAAGGTATGTAAAACTGGCTACCCCCTCTAACTGATTTTGATCCATGATTATTAGGGTCCGGGCAGCTAAGCTGCCAGGACACTATTGTAATCCTAGGTATTCTTCTTCTTTCTTATTTCTTATTTCTTCTTCCGAGGAAATTATACGTCCCATGGGTGAAAACTCACCAAACTTTGCACAAAGGTCCAGTCTCATGCCATATATCCTCAGCTGTAAACTCAAGCCAATAGTCCTGATGGTGGCACCACAGCAAGCGTCTAAAGTTCAAAATTTTGAAAATTCATAACAAATCAATCATACGTGCTACAACTTCACAACTTTCATCAAACTGTAGCCCCAATATTGAAGAAACCTTTGTACATTTAAACCTATTAAAAATTATGAAGTTCATCACTCTGTTTTTTTCAAAAACTGTAAAACTTCTTAAACCTATCTCCTCCCACAATTTTTGCTCAATTGACACCAAACTTGTTACAGAGCATCTGCAGACTGTCCTACAAAAACTACGTTTCTCAGATTTTTGATTTATCAAAATGTGCATCAAAATGTTTGACTGTAAATGGTACTGTAAACATATACATGCAAATTCTTGCTAAATAAATCTTCAGTGTTCATGAAAAAAATGACAAAATTCTAGAGTCATGTTAGATGATGTGTGGCAAATTTCAGAATTTTATCTCAAAAGCTGAATTTTTGACAGCATTTTGAATTTTGCTCTAATGTGAACAATTGGAGTCAATGTAAAAATGGCAATTTTAAACATCAGTTTTTCACTTATGGAGCAAATCAATCATTGTTACAACAACATCTCCATGCTGTCTAGATGCAATATGTGTATTTTCAGATTTTTGTCTTAATAACTGAATTTTTTACAGTGGTTTCAAATCTGCCTTTCCATGCACGGATGGCTGCTTTCCTACACAGCAGTGAATGGCTTACTCAATTTGTGAAGCCACTGTTGAGTTACTACTTGCCAATTAGCTCAGAGCAGTAGATGACTGTCTTAGATTCCAGAGGTTGCTCAGAATTGCCTAAAAATGCCCGGACCCGACCCATCGCTATAACTGGAGAGTTGTTCTTGTTGTTGATGCGCATTACCTTGGTTTTTGATGAGTTGCACCATCAACTTCCACAGCATTTCCCGATCCACACTGTCAAAGGCCTTTTCAAAGTCAATGAAGTTGACATAGACAGCAGAGTTCCACTCAATAGATTGCTCTATGATGATCCTGAGTGTGGGTATTTGGTCTGCACATGATCTGTTGTGCTGAAACCAGCCTGATTTTCCCTCAGTTTCCCATCCATTTGAAGCCTCTCCAGTAGAATGCAGTTGAGCACCTTCCCTGGTGTTTAAAGCAGCATTATTCCTCTGTAGTTTTTACACTCCCTGAGGTCTCCTTTCTTGGGAATCTTAACAATGATGCCATCTCTCCAGTCTGATGGGACATTTTCTTCCTCCCAGATGGTTTGCATGAGTTGGTAAAGCATGTTGGTGGAGGTTTCAATGTCTGACTTGAGGGCTTCAGCTGGTATCTCGTCCGGTCCTTCTGCCTTGCCTCCTCCTAAGGCCTTGATGGCCTTTTTGATTTCTGTCTTGGTGGGAGGTTTGCAGTTTATCTCCAGCAGGTTTGTGGCTGGTGGGATCTCTACTGTCAGTTGTGGGGGCTGTCTGTTGAGCAGTGCAGGGGCGAAAATCCCATTTCATAGTTGGGGGGGACGATAAACAGTAAAATTTTAGAGAATAATTCCAGGGGGGGACAAGGAAAAAAAGTTGTAGCCTGTCTTTTATACAACATCTTTTACCGCAATTTGACGCTATAATCTTTTCTCTATCTCTCCAACAGGCAGGCATAGGACCTTTCTTAGCACTGGCTGAGTCCACCTGCACATGTCCAGATTGAAAACAAAATGACTGAAATCAAATTAACATGTACACAACGACAATAGGTGCGCCGTGCTGTCCAAGGTGCTGAGTGTGTCTGGAGCAGAGCAGGTATCTGTCTCCCCGTGCGCAGTAGTGTGAATATTTATGCTATTTAGTAAACGGAGAAAACATGTCTCTCATTGTTTAATAGCAGCAAAACAATAAGGCTTCATTCATCAAAGACCGAAACTCGATTTCTCTCCTTCTCTCCCTCTTTTTCATCTGGCTCAGGTGTGTGGAATGGATCCTTCATCTCTGGCTGGCTGCAAGAGAAAACCGTTTTGTTTGTTTTTTTTCATTTTTTTACCGGCAGTGAGATAAACATTTCCTGCAATTAAACTGGTGAACTGGTTTATAAACAGTGTGCTGTGAGATCTGCCGCTGCGCACCTCAAAACTGTGCATAATAATCTCGTGTAATGGCCGCTCCTCGTCAGTTAAACTGCACGTCTGTCATGTTTGTCTCACTGACAGGTGGAGAGCCTACAGATATTAACTACGAGCCGCTCCGTCACTGACTGCTCTTTTCCTGTCCTCTCCCTCTTCTTTCTCTCCTGTCCTCTCTGACTATCACTAAACTCTGGCTTTTGAACAGTGCAGGAGAAATGTTGCAGACAGTTTATATTATCAGCCTGGGCCTGGGGCTTGTTGTAACAGTAAATGGGATGTGTTGTAACTTGTGTAAGTTAAACTGTATCTGTGTGAGTGTGCATCTTACCCCGCGCGATGTGGGCAGCTGGGTCCAGCCACACGCTGCAACTGCTGCCAAGTGCTAGCCACGCCCGTGTGTGGGATATACCACTACTAGGAATGGGAGGGGGGGACTAAATCTTTTAAGATTTAAATAGCACATTATTGCGCTTTTATAATGAGCACCACTTACATTGTGCTTTCAATAAATACTACTGCATTGTTCAAAAATTATTAATTGTGTCTCAAATTATTCTAGGGGGGTACAGCTTTATTGAAGGGGGAGTCATGCCCCCCCCCGGGATTTCCGCCCCTGGAGCAGTGCTCTAAAGTGTTCTGTCCACCTTTTTAGTTGGCCTTCCTTGGTGGTGAGCAGTGTACCCTGTGTGTTTTTAATATGTGCTTGCGTTTGTTGGAACTTGCCTGTGAGCTTTTCTGTTGTTAAGTAAAGTTCCTTAAGATTGTTTTTTCCTGCTGCCTCCTCTGCCTATTGTGCCAAATTCTCAATATATTTCTTTTTATCCCTTCTTACACTTTTCTTCACTTCTTTGTTTGCAGCGTCATATTCTTTCTTTGCCATTGCCTTTGTTGCTCTTGTTTTGCTTCTGTTTAGTGCCTCCTTTTTTTCTTACTCTCTCCCACTTTCCTATATGTTTCCATGGATAGCCAGGGCTTGTTGTTTGCCTTCCTTCTCCCTACAACTTCCTCACATCTCTTTCCATGTTGTTTTCAGGCCTATCCAGTTATCCTCAATCGATCTAGGGGGTTCTTGATTTTGTAGACTTTGTAGAGCTTGGAACTGGTTGTGTAGTGTGACTTCATAGTGATCCAATGTGCCTATATCCTGAAATTGCTGTATGTTGAATTTGACTCTTCCTCCTCTTTGTGTTGCGCACTTTAATCTCATCTGGATTTTTCCTGTGACCAGGTGGTGATCAGATCCAGCATCAGCTCCCCTTTTCACTCTGACATCCAGCAATGAGCGCCTAAATTTATGGCTAATGCAGATGTGGTCATTCTGGTTTTCTGTTGTATGGTCAGCAGACACCCAGGTTGCTTTATGGATATCCTTATGTTGGAAAACTGACCCACCAATGACCAAGTTGTTGTCTGCACAAACCGCTGCAAATCTTTCTCCATTTTCGTTCATAGATCCTTGTCCTTGTCTTCCCATGATCAGTTCATAGAGGTAGAAAGTGATTTCTGGCACAACTTCACCGATTCACAAGGTGCATGGAGAGTGACGAGCTCTTTTGACATTTTCCATGATCAATTCATAGCCATTGTTGTTTACGCCTGTCTTGGCATTGATGTCTCCCACCAGAATAATGATGTCCTTTCCTTTCTTGGTCTCTAAAATGTGGTATAGTTGGTTGTAAAAGTGTTGCTTGATTTCATCGTCTGCATCGATGGTGTCCAGAGTACAGTATGCCCTGCCCTGACTGGGTCCATCTGGTTTCGCACAGTCCAAGGAGAGATAGTTGGAACTTCCTCATCTCCTCCACTCTCACTGCTGTTTTTCCTCCTGCATACATGGTCCTCACGTTCCATGTAGCGATGTTGGTGGGACGTCTAGGGGTCAGAAGCTTCGGATGCACTGTCTCCTTGCGGTTTTCCAAACACGTTGTAATTTGCTCTTTAATGTGGAACACTGAAGAGTCCTTTCGAAGACTTTGGGGTTTGAGTTTTTTCGCCAATGTTTCTGTGGCATATGGATCTTTTACAAGTTGGGGTTGCTAGCTCCAAGCCCAACCTTCCACCATTTCTGGCTTCTGGTGTGTTTGGAGTTGGTTTGTTAGTCCTCTCCCCCTAACCTAATGTCTTCCAGGCAATGGATTACAGTCTCATACCATGTGAGACCAGACAGGTTTTGGGTTGTGTACAAGCTGGTATGGCAAGCCCAAACAACTCCAGCTACTGTGTAATGAAAAGCTGCAGCCAAGGCAAGCATTTTCCTACCAGCAGCGCGAGACAGGTTTCCCTTCAATGCCTGCAGCTAAACATTTAAACACCTGGTTATGTCGCCATATATACTGGCCTTGTGACAAGCTAACTTTACAGCCTGACAAAATATGCTTTACGGTTGCGGTACCTGAACACAATGGGCATGATGGGTCCCCATTTACCCACAGTTTTAGGTTCTGGGGGGTTGGTAACACATCGTATGTAGCCCCTACCAGGAATCTAATACGATTCTCCTACATAGACCACAGGTCCCTCCAACTAAGCTTCCTCTTCTCTACACTTTCCCAATTCAACCACTGTCCCTGCTTAGCCTGGGCCACTACCTTTGCACCCCTTAATATCTCCTCCTGTCTACATACCATCTGTTTCACAAACAGCTTTCTTTTATCTTTGAGACCTGCTTTATTCCATATCGGTTTGCCTGAGCCAAGCCCCAGGCCTCCACGGCCAAACTGAACATTACCTACAATCTCTGCATGCCTAAGAGCTGCCTCTGCCTCCTGAAGTGCCGATCTTGGGTTCCATTTCCTCCCCTTGGTTGGATTTGGAACCACACTCCTAACTACCACGTCCTTACTCCCAGATAACAGGAGCTCTGTCCTGACCTTTGTACATTTAAATTCCTCTGTTAAACTAGATACTGGCAGCTGAAGTATCCCTTTTCCATACAATGCAACACTACTTAGGCACCTAGAAGCGCCCAACCACTTCCTAATATAGGAGCTAACCGACCTTTCAGTTCTCTCCAGAATGGATATTGGAATTGATCTTCATGCTGGCCCACTTGAGGTACTTATTTACCTTCTCTAGTAGCCTCTTTGTACATGGCATTGTTGTGGTCACCAGTTTCATGTCATCCATGTAAGCCCTAACTGGTGGAAGATGCAACCTGTTCTGCATCTCTCCCCACCTACCACTCACTTAGAAGCCCTGATGATTACTTCCATCGCCATAGTAAATGCTAATGGAGAAATTGTACACCCTGCCATGATGCCTATTTCTAGCCTCTGCCAACCTGTTTTGAAACCTGCCGTACTTAGCCACAGCCTAATATCCTGAAAATATGCTTTCACTAAGTTAACAACTACCTGTGGCACTTTGAAGTAGTCAAACGCACTCCAAATGAGGCTATGTGGTACTGAATCAAACGCATTTGCAAGATCTAAAAATATTACATGCAGGTCCCTTTTTTTAATTTTCGCTGCCTGAATCTGGTGCCAGATCATGCTAGTATACTCTAAACACCCTGCAAAACCTGGTATTCTTGCCTTCTGCACCATAGTATCTATTAAGCTATTCCTTTCCAAGTAGCTAGCTAATCTCTGCGCTACTACACTAAAGAAAATCTTCCCCTCTACATTCAAGAGAGAAATCATCCGGAACTGGCTAAGGTCCACGGACTCCTTCTCCTTAGGAATGAGGACACCCCCTGCCCTATGCCATGCTCTTGGGATAATTTGTTTCCCCCAAACTATTCTTAGCTGTTTCCACAAAAATTTAAGGATATCAGGTGCACTTTTATAAACCCGTTAGGGGACTCCATTAGGCCCTGGGCCGAAGAGGCCTTTGCACGCCTGACCACCTCTTGAACTTCCTTCCACCTAGGTGGCCTGACATCCATCTCATGCTGTATCCCTCCTAATGGAGGGATATCCAGTGGGAAACCTACTATCCTATTCTTTTCTAAATCTGAATATGTATTTCTCAAATATTCTTCAACCTCTAGCCTTTCTGCTTTAAGCTGCCCTCCCTTTTCCTGGCTGAACAATCCTTTAACAAACTTAAAAGGGTCCCTGAAAAAACCTGTCCTTACATGTTCCTTCTTCCTCCTCTTTTTCCGGAGATGCTCTGCCCTTCTAAGAACTGCTAGCCTGCTTCTCAACTCCTTTTGCAGCACATTAATTCCCTCCCTTTCTTCTTCTGTAGCCTTTTCCACTGCTTTCTTAACTGTCTCCTTTCTTTAACTAACTTCTCTATTTCTCTTTGCCACCTAGACTTACCTGACTGTACCCTCTCACTCCTCTTTCTCTCATGCACCCCAGACCTCTCTGCACCACATGAGTAAATTATATCTCCCATCTTTTCTAACTTTTCTATTGCATTTCCTCTAAGCCTACTAAAGATTACTGACAAATCTCTATTAACTATCTCCCATTCTTTATGGTCATTTGCCCTAGGCCATTTAACTCTAACCTTTTGCTCCATGGTTCTCTCTCTGACTGGCATACTGACCTCAGTGTCACCTGCATCCTCTCTTACCACCCCCTCCTCCTCCTCCTCAGTGGCAGTGTTACTGATATCCTGCGAACTGTGGTTTTCTACCTGCTGCTGGACATCATCCAACTGACTCAACTGACTTCTCAGGAAGTACCGATCAATGCGGCTACTCTGCCCTTTCTTTGCTACACACTTCTTCTTTCCCTGACGAGTTCTGAGGCCTTTTATTGATGTTACTTTCTGCTAGCCGCAAGGACAAACCTGTAGCATCTTGTTCTCAACTGTGCTACTTTTATCCTCTACAGATGTGCTCGCCTTGCCCTGAGTGCTGCTAATTCTAGCCCTGGTGGATAGGTCCGTGCCCCTATCCTTCACTGAGTCACAGATCCAATGCATAGTCGTGTCTGTTCCAATGTCTGTTACTGTGTAATCCACCTGTGAGTCATTTTCCACCCCAGCTCTCGCTGACTTTTGGGGTATTTTCCCTATGTTGGCTGTAGCTAATTTTGGTTGCAGTAAGGCTGCTAGGCCTCACCACTGCTACCATGGGTTGCTAGCCCATGCCAGTACCTTTGGGGTCTTTTCCCTCCTGTCAGCTGTCTTTCCAAGCGGTCACATGATCTTTCCCGTGTTGTCAGCTGCCCTATTCACAGCAGTCACTTGAAATCAGGTCATCTTTTACTTGCTTACCTATTTACAGTAAATGGAACTTTGACCAAGGGTGCCCAAACTTTTGAATGAAACTGTATGTAAGTGTAAACAAAGCGTTACTCTTATATTGTGATAGTATAGTGGTTCAAGGGTAACAACAATATAAATGAGAAACTAAAATGCAAGGCTTCATTCATATGGAGCTTTATCCCTATCTTTATTCAAGAGAGTGGTCTATCAGTTTGAGAGCATTATTTATTGATTTCATGTTCAAAAACCCTGCCCTCGCACTCAAATAGCCTCTGCTTGCGCTTGGATCTACTCTGTTTCTGCTCAAACTGTGTGCTCGCACTCAGATACCATGTTGCTTGCACTCAGATAACCATGCTGCTTACACAGATTTCCTGCTCGAGCTTCGGCTTTTCTCCTTGCGCTCAAACTGTTTCTGTGCGCTCGCAGAATTTCTGCTCTCAGATTTCTGCCCTGCGCTTGGATTTTTTTGTGTAACAACCCTGTCAAAATCCCCCAACCAATAGAATGCCAGATTTACTGTTGACCAATGAAATGATCCCTGCCTCCTTGTGGGCACGCTTGCCTTAGTTTTAGAGCGTCCCTTCCGGGCGGGTACTCTTTAACCGGGTTCATCCACTCCCACCCTCCAGGGAAAGCCCTGTAAATTAAATGTTCTTCCCTTGCTTTCTTTACCACTTTTGGAATAAAGGGACTGTTAATTTACACACATGCTCCATATATATATGATATCTTTAAAGTTAATACTCTTTTGTCCCAGCTCATCAAACGTCTCTGTTACATCGGCTTTGGGTTGGCCCAGTGCCGTAGAATATACCCGCCCACATACGGAAGTCGCCACTGAAGAGGGAATTTCATCTCCGCGGTGTTTGTTTGGAACTGAGCTCACGGGACACAGCATCTCATTGCAGTTGGTTTCAGGCAAGCTAACTGGAATAAATTGGCAGAAAATTGTTATTTATTCTGTGACCATTAAAAGAGGTTCCTGGTGAGTGGTGAGGCACAACTGGGTGTATTTGTCAGCACATGTCCCCACCAGCTAACGTTATCTTTCGTTAGCTGATAGCTAGTTTAGCTCATGTTAGCTAACAGGCTAAAATGGTGGTGTTTTCATTTTATTTTCCCTAGTTGATGTTGTCTGCGTATCTGGTTATCGTGAGCACTCGTTTTGGTTTAAAAGTGGAAGTGCCCGGAGCTGCCACCTGTGGTCCCAGGCAGGGCTCGAGACTTGGGATCCACTCACCTATGGTCCTGCCCGGGCCTGACCTCCGCGGCCTGGATGGATGCTCAAGTGCGGCTGAGAGGAGTGGAGAGGAGCGCGGAGGTCAGGCCGGGCGGGCCGACACTGTGTATCCCAGAACGGGTGCTCAAGTGTGGGTGAAAGGAGCGGAGGGGACCGCGGAGGTCAAATAGTGAAATTTAAGGATACCTTCATCTTCGATATGTTGTTAATGTGATTTTATGGGCAATTTATCAGTCGAAGTCTCCTTCACTGCAAAGCAATCTGACCCGTTGGCTACAGGTAATAGCGCAGTTTTGAAACCACTGTTTTTCCGAGATGAAGGACTGATTGTTGAGCTGCTGTTAACAGAGTTAATGGATCCCGTTATTTAACCGTTTCAACACTAAATGAAGCAGAGTGACGGACCCTAAGCCTTCAATCTGGCTAAAATACAGCTGAAATGCTAACAAAAAAAACATCATCACACATCTTTTCTGTCTCTTGCAGGCTGCCAGGAGAAGTGGACTGGCCATCAGATATTGTTTGTAGAAATTTGAAGATAAAGTTTGTCAAATTCAACTTTTGTCTCTTCATTGTGCACACTTACACACGAAATAGGCTATGGTAACAGTCAAGCTAGTTTTCAATGTTAGCATTGTTTTCTCACATTGAATGGTGAAATATTTGTAGTTTGAAAGGTCTGACCTAAATGAATAAAGATCTTAGTTAACGAAGCATATGAATATTAATGAAGGAGTGCCCACTGAGCGCAGCTTCTTTTATTGAGCGTTTGAACGTCACGTGGTGGTCATTTTCGATTAAAGGCCGACGTCTCAGCGGCGTCTTGGCAATGAGCAAACGCTCTCCCTACTACGTCTTAACAATCTAAACTTGATAAATCGGGCCAACATCGGCTAGGTGTGCTATCTGGGTTGAGTGCTGATATAGAGTAGGCCTATAACATCACTGGGACATGTAACAGTAGAATCACTCCACTCACAGGTGTTAAATACAACCGTTAATTAACCAACTGTCACACTCGCTACACTGACGCAAGCTGAGACTATAGCGTTACACCAAGAAGATTGATATTTTCCCCAAAATTACATTTAAATAAATTATCAGTGGTCGTCAGGAGAGGACGAGGAAAAGGAAAGCCAGGACTCTTCAGTGCAGACCTCCAGGTGTGTTTGAATCCGGCCGTGCCAACATCCAGGTTTGCCAACGTTTCATCAGCCGAATTGGACGAAGTTACACAGTTGCAGATCAATGTAAATACAAAGTAGTTTGTGAGTTCCTGCCGTGTGTCAGAGCAATAAATAGAACATCTATCTATCTATCTATCTATCGCTCTGGCGTGTGTGCTGCGTTGCCTAGCAACAGACTGGGGGAACTGGGGTTTTTTCGCGGAGCTACATAACATACTTAAATAATTTATTTAATCACCTTTTGTTAATATTTCCTTAGTCAGCATTGCTGTTTAAGCTGTTGTTGAACTGTTGTATGAAAGCAATATCACACTCGAGGTCGTGACGTTGTACTGTATATCGTCACAGCTGTAATTGTCTGCGGCCTCGTGCCATAGTGCCCATGACCGAATCACAGCCATGACGATATACAGTACATCACTCCCTCTCGTGAGATATTGCTTAAATATATACATATATATATGTAACGGTTAAAGAGTATCCGCCCGGACGGGACGCTCTAAAACTAAAGCAAGCGCGCCTACAAGGAGGCAGGGATCATTTCATTGGTCAACAGTAAATTTGGCATTCTATTGGTTGGGGGATTTTGACAGGGTTGTTACACAAAAAAATCCAAGCGCAGGGCAGGGTTTTTGAACTTGAAATCAATAAATAATGCTTTCAAACTGATAGACCACTCTCTTGAATAAATATAGGGATAAAGCTCCATAGCTACATTCACTAATCATTCACTAGACTAGTCAGTCACGTACACCTCAGAGCTTGTTAATGACTAGCCAAACTGCCACATGTTCCCACACACTTAATTAACAATTGCTTATAGAGCAATATAACTACAAATCCTACCGGCATTTCTTTTAAGAGCCAATATCAGCAGTAAATGCACATAGTTTTTACACATTATATGAAAAGCAGATTACATTTATTGTTGAAGCTGTGTCTGACTGAATAGGAAACCAACTTACACACAGCACACAACACACAACTGTGGGTCACCCATAATGCATCACATTTAGTACAAAAGAAACTTTGATTTCCACTGTGAATTCTCATTAACAAAATCTAAAAAAACATGGTTGGCAGTGTCCCATGTTTAACAGGAATTTCACCATAAACATAAGTTATACATTTACACATTTGGAATTTTTTACTGTAAATGCAGCCCTTTTTAAACAGAAATTGTGCAAATTTGCAGGAAAGCCTAATCAGTCTTTTTTCAGCATTAGCAGTATAAAAGCAAAATCGGGGAGTGCAGCAAAATGCCACCTACCTACTTTTGTTCATACAGAATGTGCCTTTTTCAGGGCAATGGGGGGTGTGAGCAAGTGACAAAATGTGTAGCTCAGTGTGTGACGTAAACAGTAACGTGGCGATTCCCTCGTAAGTTGGCCCGCCCTTCACCGTCCCCGTCATTTGACGATTAATGGCCTTTTCGTTTGCGAGGGCAAGGAGGGCGCGCAATTCCTTGTCTCCCCAGTTGCTCATCTTTACAGTGTCTTTCAGGTTTGTGTTTCCCTCTTGCTACTAACTGCTCGCTAATTCCCTCTATCAGCTGTTTCCTGTTTATCCACCGCCAGTGGGTCGCACGTGCGGTGTCATCAACAGCTCTTCCCACAAGTCATCAACAGCCCTTCCCACAAGTCATCAACAGCCCTTCCCGTGGCGGAAGGCCGCCTCGTTCTGTTTAAACCAAAACGGTTCCACTAATATGACTACCCTACGAGGCGGGAAATAGGGCACCACGGATCGACTCGCCAATCCAGCTCTGAGTGTCTAAACGCTCGCAGCTTGCCAGCAAAACGGCCCAACATTCACTGCAAATCTGGCAGTGTAAAAGGGGCTTGTGTGTAAACTGTAAACAAATCAACCACAGAACTAAAGCAAACTACAGTACACATTACATGGTTTTCTTTTTTATGTATACGTTTACTGAGGCATAGAAGATTAACGTCACAAGGAAAAGCAACAACAAACTAACAAACTAATAATCACGTTTTTAATGTGTATTGTATTTCACTTCATCTCTGCATTTAATTTGTTCTAATTTGGGCCTTTAAAGTCTTCCATATGTCATAAGTGTGCATCTGGGGTTTGTTTATTAAACATTACTATGCGGAAAATCAGGGATGGAATAAAGCAGCTCTTAAGTGTGTGTGTGTGTGTGTGTGTGTGTGTGTGTGTGTGTGTGTGCGTGTGCGTGTATGCATGTGTGCGTGCATGCGTGCATGCGTGTGTGTACGTGCACATGTTGGCTTGCTTGCTGAGCCTAAATGAGGTGAAGGTATGCTCTAATTAGGTACTGGAGGGAGGAAAGATTGAGAAAAAGAGTAAGAAAAAGAGGTATTTTAGGCTGAAGCAAAAGAGACAGCAACAGCAGGAGGCAAATTGGTTTTGACAAGTCATAAGTATTTCTGATCCCCAGAAGCATAATAATGATTTCAAGGTGTTATTTTTTCTTTACTCTTGAAATAATCATTTTTAGTTCAACCTTTAGTCATAAACAAGACAAAAAACATCTATATATGTGAAAAAGAGGTTTATTAGTGAAATGAGACATCTTGACAATAACTAAAGATTTCTGAAAGAAAGAGTCAGAGAGAAAGAGAGGTAACTAAGACAATTAAAATGATTCCTGACTCCTGCTGTCAAAAGTGGGTGTTTCATAACAGCTTCTACTTTTATATCTGTAATGGTCACAATGGAAACTGGGTACATGACTGATGCCCATTTGAGCTGGGTGTTAATGAGACATGGCAGGATACATTTAAGAAATAGAAAGGGTGATAAATACAAAATGCAGGCCACAGCATTTTACACATCATCATACTCCAAAGCCCCTTTACCACTGCACTAAAAAAACACTAAACCCTTCTAACATCTGGCCTATATATGTCATGTGAAAGGTTACAATCAGCATTCACACCCTAGTCAAATGACTCTGATGTAGTCATGGGTATTTTTGGGCCTCGGCTCTGATTGGCATTGAAGGAAATACAACATCTGGGTGAATGCACTAATTTTAGCCCCTTTACTAATGAGATGCAATGATGCCACATGAAATACCGCCCAGCTTCGCACAAGCAGCACTCAAACATCAACCAAGTTTGAAAGAGAGACTGGATACATAACAGCAACACGTTCTCATCCCAAATTGTCATGTATCGCTGCTTTGTCAATGGACTTTCACATCTACATATTATGTACTAGGTATCTCGTGTGTATGCTGATGACATTCCGGGGTGCTGTTACCAACACTGGGAAAAAAGCATGTGGTTAGGTGTAAAAAAAAAACAAAACAAAAAAAAACATCATGGTTTGGCTCTACATTCATATGGGGAACAAACACCAGGTTCCCTGGTCAAGGTCTGGGGTTTGTTGGATACATACACCTCCCCTCCCACCCTGCCTATAGAGACTTTCCAGTACCTTAAATAACGTTTTCACCGACATTGTTTCAAACAAACATGGTCCAGCGGCATATCATATTGCGGCAAAATATATACCGGTAATATATACCGAAGCCCCCCTGGCAGCATATCATACCGCCACAAACGTGGCTTTTGGCATCAGCGTCTGAAGCTGAAATCACTGACAAAGCGACAGTATTTGATGACTTCGGAATGAGGACTGGCTGGTAAGAGATATAAAAGAAAAGTAACCCTTACATTTTCACTGGCCACTCTGCTGCTTTCTACGGTTTACTAAACTGTCTTCCGACCAGCCATGATAAAAAGCCATTAAAAGTGCTGGACCTATGCTGTTTCAAGGTCTCTTTATACAACCACGATGGGAATGCAGTGGGGAAGTGAAATGTAATGGGGCTCATAACTACATGTCACAGTGTGCACTTCTGACTTGCCATACATGCCATTCTCTCAGTTCACCTAGTAAATTTCTACTCACCTTGCCTCTCCACCACACCTACCTGCCAACCAGTCACTTGTCTGCACATCTCCTGCTCTTGCCAGTCCACCACACCCAACCCATCAAGCCAACTCTGCTCACCTGGGGCTCATTACTCTCTGCCAATATAAATACTCCAGCTACACTCTCGTTGCCAAATTGTTCTTCGCCATACTTATGCAATGCTTTCCAGCATGTATTCCTGGACTGCTTCCTCATTGCCAACTTCGCAGGCCTCTGACTATGGGGTTCCATTTGTGCCAAAAATATGTCGACATGCACACTGTCTATGTCTATTAAACGCTGAACTGTCCTTGTGTCATTTGACTTTGTCATTACATCGTGTCGTCATGCTGTGTCATTTGACAAAGTGTTGTTATGATGTGTTGTTTGACAGTGTCATTATGATGTATGTTATGTTGTGTTGTCTTGATGTGTATTTTGGCAATGTCATGCTAACGTGTTTTTTGACAGTGTCTTTATGTCGTTACTATGTGTTGTTACTGTGTGTCGTCTTGATTTGTTTTTGCTATGCGTCGTTTGACAACGTCTTTGCTATGCGTCATCACTATGTGTCATTACTACGTGTCGTTACTACGTGTCATCTTGATGTGTCGTTTGACAACGTCGTTATGCCTGGCTACCGCAGTGGCACCGGGCGCCCCTTTCCCGGCTTACCCTTTGCGGTCGGCGGAGGAATCAGGATCTGCACATTAATTTCACCTATAGGAGTGGCGAGGGACACAGTCAGTACAAACACACTCAGGCTGTCAGGCGCTCTCTCAGTCTACAGTGCAAAAGCATCCCAACTTTTTGCCGGGCAGGTAGAGCTATGTCACTATTACATTGTTGTGTACCATTAATTAAAGTTCCCCCGCTGCAACAGGTGACACGGAACCATAAAAATACTTAATTCGATTTAACACTGGTTTTACAAAAATATGAACATAGAGAACATGGAGAATATTACACATAGGTTTTGAGAATGTTCACAAAAATAAAAGATTTAAAATAAAATAGATGACAATATGTGTAACACATTGACACAGCTACTCAATAAACATTAGTCAGAGCGCTTCACACTCGGCTGCGAACCGCCCCAGCGAGAGCTGGAGGTCACTGTTCGATGGAGCTAGGAGGACCACGTCATCCGCAAAAAGCAGGGACGAGATCCTCCTGTCACCGAACCTGACACCCTCCACCACTCGGCTGCGCCTAGAAATTCTGTTCATTAAAGTTATGAACAGAACCGGTGACAAAGGGCAGCCCTGGCGGAGTCCAACCCTCACCGGGAACAGGTCCGACTTACTGCCAGCCACGCGAACCAGACTCATGCTCCTTCGGTACAGGGACTGGATGGCCCTTAGCAAGGGGCCACCAACCCCATACTCCCGGAGCACCCCCCACAGGATGCCCCTGGGGACACAGTCGTAAGCCTTCTCCAAATCCACATCAACACATGTGGACTGGTTGGGCAAACTCCCATGCCCCCTCCAGCACCCTGGCGAGGGTAAAGAGCTGGTCCACGGTTCTGCGTCCGGGACGAAAACCACATTGCTCCTCCTCAATCTGAGGTTCAACTATCGACCGGACCCTCTTCTCCAGCACCCTGGCGTAGACCTTACCGGGTAGGCTGAGGAGTGTGATCCCCCTGTAGTTGGAACACACCCTCTGGTCCCCTTTCTTGAAGATGGGGACCACCACCCCGGTCTGCCACTCCAGAGGCACTGTCCCTGATGTCCACGCAATGTTGCAGAGGCGTGTCAGCCAGGACAGCCCTACAACATCCAGAGCCTTGAGATATCCAGGACGAATCTCATCCACCCCCCGGGGCTCTGCCGCCTCGGAGTTGTTTCACTACCTCAGCAACTTCTGCCCCAGAAATTGGATGACCCGCCCCCGAGACCCCCGTCTCTGTTTCCTCACTGGAATACGTGTTGGTGGGATTGAGGAGCTCCTCAAAGTATTCCTTCCACTGCCCGACAATGTCCCCAGTTGATGTCAGCAGCTCCCCGCCCCCACTGTAAACAGTGTGAGCAAGTTGCCGCCTTCCCCCCCTGAGGCGCCGGACGGTTTGCCAGAACCTCTTTGGAGCCGATCGATAATTTTCCTCCATGGCCTCACCGAACTCCTCCCACACCCGAGTTTTTGCCTCAACGACTGCTGCTGCTGTGCTCCGCTTGGCCCGCCGGTACCCGTCAGCTGCTTCCGGAGACCCACAGACCAACCATGCCCTGTAGGCCTCCTTCAAAATAATAATCAAGGGGCATAATTGTTAATCACTGCTTTCACACAAAATTACACTGGAAACACAGGGCCAACGGCCAACAATGTCCACTGAACTTCAAAGTTTACTGAGCACCTAAATGTAGTTGGGTTTAAAGATACCATTTCATTTCAAAAGTAACACAAATACCAAAGATATTGATTAGATTGTATTTCATTCCAAATGAATCTGAACTGTCGTCTTCTTTTGTATAATGTTCTTTTGTATAACAAGGAAGTAAGCAACGATCTCACACGCGGTGAAAAATCTTCTAAAATACTGTATGTTTTTATTTCCACCAACAGTCAGATGCACAATTTTTCCATGTCTCTCTTGGGTTCCTCCTCACGGACTGAAGGATGAACTGAACTAACGTGGCCCAAGGATGGCACTCACACCAAAGTGGTGATGTCACAGTTACCCACAGCCACCCTGTGGCGAACAAACAAACCGCTAAGAGCAGTGTTTAAGACAAATTACACATTTCCAAATGGAGTTTCATGATCAATTGACGCAATCTGTATCAAAAGACAGGAAAGGACATAGAAACAAAGGTAGCACACATCACAGGACCCATCAGTCTTGTGGTCACACTCAACTTGGCCCTGAACAGACACTCCATGGCAAAACCTGTAGAGGGAAAAAACTACATAGCAAAATCAGTCTCCAAAACACATGTAACATACGCACATGTGCAACCAGTGTAGTGTAACAGGTTGGAATTGACAATTGCACTTTCAAAGTAAAAGCCTATAATTGTTAGATGAACACATTTTAACATTCAATGCACATGCAACAAGTATTAGCGACAGAGTGAGTGACACAATTACCGCTGAAAAATAATGACACAAATATGAAGTACAGGGCATTACCCTGTGGCTGACAATTTAGGCGTGGTGGTATGGTACTGTATACAGTACATTACCTTGTGCATCGAACCTGCAGGAGATGCGCTGCCCCTCACAGGTAATATCTACCGGATGTAGCAAGGACATATTCAAAATCTTTATCTCCTACAGCTTTGCTCTCGTGTGGCTCCTCGAGATTTGCTGTAAACAATGATGCACCTTAGAATCACAGATATTTTGCAACCAACACAGATGGAAAAACTGTTAAACTATATTCTTACAGAAACTCTGATACTTACTCCTGCCAGCACTTGATGTCTCTTGAAGACATTAGGCTCTCTGGTGTCAGCTCTTGCAGTTGGTGATCTTTCTCAATGGCTGAGTCGCTACGCATTCTGTGCAGA
This sequence comes from Epinephelus lanceolatus, assembly GCF_041903045.1. Classification (NCBI taxonomy): domain Eukaryota; kingdom Metazoa; phylum Chordata; class Actinopteri; order Perciformes; family Serranidae; genus Epinephelus; species Epinephelus lanceolatus. The sequence goes on from NC_135740.1 coordinate 3,152,731, forward strand.
GGCAGACAGAGTGATAAACTGACACAAAGACATCTCTGTGTGTAATGACATTATGACAGTATTAGACTCCAACATTGTGACCACAGATACAGCAATGGTTCAGACATTTGGTGCGGGGAGACTGATGTGAGAAAAGTTTAGTGCTACGGATGCTTCCCGTCGTATATCAATGTGATTACAACAGCAAGCACCGGGTAGATGTCAATGCTGATTGCGGATTCAGGATCATCGTTCACCATCGGAGGAAAAACGGTCCTGCAACGTCACGTGAGTACTGCTCATTATTTGATAGGGATACGCAAAGAAACACGTACATCTGTGAAATAAACAGTATCTGCCATGTTACACATGCGCAATGATGACACTGTCCATGCGGGTGCCAAATGATTTTATGCGAATCGAACAGAAACACAGTCTCCGATGAATATCAGTTCTCTGTGCCGTTAAGTGTCGTATGTTTTACGACACGGCTAACTCGCTGCTACGGCGGGATTACAGCCAACAATAACACAGTAACAAACAACGCAACTACAACTGCCCAGAAACTAAATTAATTATTAATACACAAAATAACATGTAATAAGGCTACTCACTAACAAACGGCTTACTGTATATGACCTACTTATATCACATCAGCCACTGAACATAATACTGTACATGGGAACTATACGATTGTACTGTAAGGTCACTAACGTTACTGTGTGACGTCATTACCGTTAAGCCTCGTTTCTGCTCGCACGAGACTCAGTCCACAGCTAACGTGCATGACGTGCCCTGATTAGCTACCGAAGCTAACACTACTTAGCTGTTTAATTTTCTCACGTTTATAACCATGTTAACATCAAAGCATGCCACTGACTGATCACCCAGTGCGCTATCTGGTTTCCTCTCGCCCGTTGTAGGGGCTGATGGCTTCCAGTGGGGTGATAGCTGAATGTGAGCGCCAACGCTGCTGGAGTCCTGAATAGCGGCGGTAACATTAGCTTGTTTGTTAGCTTTGCCGAAAACGCACACCACACTTTGACAATCTGAACGCACTGACTTTAATTTAAAATAGCAATGACTACAATACAGTGTCCTTCGTGTCTTCAATATGACTCTTGCCATAGTGCATTTACATCAGTAACATTCCGTAAACGGGTGGAGAGACGGTGAAGCGGGGGAAACTGATGAACTGCTCCACACACTCTTGCGTCACTCTCTGTTGTTGTTCTCCCGCCCCCCAGCCAATCAGTAACCGAGGAACTTGACGTTGCCTCATGACTGACGAATAAGAGGTTGAATACAACAAACAGCAGTGTAGGTTGTACAATAAGCAGGCTAGGTGTCAACACACATAAACAGTTGCAGACAAACACTATTTTACACATTATATGACTATAACAATAACAAAGATCTGATCAAGCAAACGTTTTAAAAAATATATAACTAAACTGCAATGTTGATAATGTGGAAAATTCTTTAAGAAAAATGTTATGGGAATATGACTTTAAGATGAAGATTCAAGATTCAAAGATTTATTTGTCACATGCATTGTACAAGTACAGCAGCATTGAAATAGAATTGCAACCACTCCGTCAGCTGTGCAAAAATAACGCAACCAAAAATTAAATAAAAACAAGATGAGAGATATAAAAATGAGAAAGATAATTACATAACAGACTTAAATTAAATAGAATATATATATATATGTGTATATATATATATATATATATATATATATATATATATATATATATACAGTACAGGCCAAAAGTTTGGACACACCTTCTCATTCAATGCGTTTTCTTTATTTTCATGACTATTTACATTGTAGATTCTCACTGAAGGCATCAAAACTATGAATGAACACATGTGGAGTTATGTACTTAACAAAAAAAGGTGAAATAACTGAAAACATGTTTTATATTCTAGTTTCATCAAAATAGCCACCCTTTGCTCTGATTACTGCTTTGCACACTCTTGGCATTCTCTCGATGAGCTTCAAGAGGTAGTCACCTGAAATGGTTTTCCAACAGTCTTGAAGGAGTTCCCAGAGGTGTTTAGCACTTGTTGGCCCCTTTGCCTTCACTCTGCGGTCCAGCTCACCCCAAACCATCTCGATTGGGTTCAGGTCCGGTGACTGTGGAGGCCAGGTCATCTGCCGCAGCGCTCCATCACTCTCCTTCTTGGTCAAATAGCCCTTACACAGCCTGGAGGTGTGTTTGTGGTCATTGTCCTGTTGAAAAATAAATGATCGTCCAACTAAACGCAAACCGGATGGGATGGCATGTCGCTGCAGGATGCTGTGGTAGCCATGCTGGTTCAGTGTGCCTTCAATTTTGAATAAATCCCCAACAGTGTCACCAGCAAAACACCCCCACACCATCACACCTCCTCCTCCATGCTTCACAGTGGGAACCAGGCATGTGGAATCCATCCGTTCACCTTTTCTGCGTCTCACAAAGACACGGCGGTTGGAACCAAAGATCTCAAATTTGGACTCATCAGACCAAAGCACAGATTTCCACTGGTCTAATGTCCATTCCTTGTGTTTCTTGGCCCAAACAAATCTCTTCTGCTTGTTGCCTCTCCTTAGCAGTGGTTTCCTAGCAGCTATTTGACCATGAAGGCCTGATTGGCGCAGTCTCCTCTTAACAGTTGTTCTAGAGATGGGTCTGCTGCTAGAACTCTGCGTGGCATTCATCTGGTCTCTGATCTGAGCTGCTGTTAACTTGCGATTTCTGAGGCTGGTGACTCGGATGAACTTATCCTCAGAAGCAGAGTTGACTCTTGGTCTTCCTTTCCTGGGTCGGTCCTCATGTGTGCCAGTTTCGTTGTAGCGCTTGATGGTTTTTGCGACTCCACTTGGGGACACATTTAAAGTTTTTGCAATTTTCCGGACTGACTGACCTTCATTTCTTAAAGTAATGATGGCCACTCGTTTTTCTTTAGTTAGCTGATTGGTTCTTGCCATAATATGAATTTTAACAGTTGTCCAATAGGGCTGTCGGCTGTGTATTAACCTGACTTCTGCACAACACAACTGATGGTCCCAACCCCATTGATAAAGCAAGAAATTCCACTAATTAACCCTGATAAGGCACACCTGTGAAGTGGAAACCATTTCAGGTGACTACCTCTTGAAGCTCATTGAGAGAATGCCAAGAGTGTGCAAAGCAGTAATTAGAGCAAAGGGTGGCTATTTTGAAGAAACTAGAATATAAAACATGTTTTCAGTTATTTCACCTTTTTTTGTTAAGTACATAACTCCACATGTGTTCATTCATAGTTTTGATGCCTTCAGTGAGAATCTACAATGTAAATTGTCATGAAAATAAAGAAAACGCATTGAATGAGAAGGTGTGTCCAAACTTTTGGCCTGTACTGTATATATATATTTAAATCTGTGAGAGTTCTGCACAGTATCTTAGCTGTTCCTGGGACTGCGTTCTTCTGGACAGAGACCTCATATGTTGTACCTGGAATCTGGCGGAGCCACTCACCCAGTTTGGGGGTCACAGCCCCTAATGCTCCTATTCCCACTGGCACAACTGTTGCCTTTACTCTCCACATCGTTTGTTGCTCCTCTTTCAGCCCTTGGTATTTTTCAAGCTTCTCATGTTCCTTCTTCTTGATGTTGCTGTTGCTTGGGATTGCTACATCTACCACCACGATGTCCGGTTGGTTAGCCATCACCATTTGTCTGTCTGGATCTGGAAGTTCCACGGGATCTTAGCTCGGTCATTCTCAACCATCTTAGGTTGTGCCTTCCAGTCTGACCTTGGGACTTCCAGCCCATAATAATCAGTGCAGATGATTCTGTACACTATGCAGCCACTTGGTTATGACGTTCCAAGTACGCTGTTCCTGCCTACATCTTACACCCTGCTGTTATGTGCTGAACTGTCTCAAGTGTCTTTGCACAGCCTGCACCTGGGGTCCTGTCTGCTGTGGTAGACCCCAGCCTCTATTGATCTTGTACTCAGTGTCTTTTCTCGTGCTGCCATGATTAGTGGTAGGATTTCTTGATATCAGCCATTTCTTCTATATCTGCCGGTAATACATGCCATGCAGGGGATTGTCCCTCCATGATGGTTCATCGTCCTCCTCCTCCTCCTCCTCATCATGATCATTATTGGGTTTCTGCTGCCTGAGGTATTCCCTTAGCACTTCATCTTTAGGGGCCATATTCTTGATGTACTCCTGGATCTTTGTTGTTTCATCTTGGACAGTGGAATCTTTCCCAGGCTCTCTGATTGGGATTATAATTGCTTCCTTCCAATTTACAGGGACTCGTCCCTCCTTCCACACTTTATTCAACATTGCTAGCAACTTACTTAAACCTCTTTCACTCAGGTGTCTTTCCCGGTGCACTCCTTCCTGTTTTGGCTAATGTTCTCTTCAATTCTCCAGTAGTAAATGGGATATGTAATTAATTCCCACTATTATCCTTTCTCCTTAGCACATCCATATTTCCAGCTTTAGTTTTTTCCCTAACTTGCTTTTCCTCTTAGGTCAGATTGTTGGAGCTGTGTTGGACACAAAGATATTTCTGAAGCAGAACGAACTGTTAACTGTAATATATATGTCTGCATGTATACAATATTTGCATAATATTTATGTTAAGATCCCTGTGCAAAATACCTACGTGTGTTTGTACATGCATACCTTTTTAATTGTTTGGAATATGTGAGAGAGCGGTATCCAAATAAAATATATTATTATGAATACTTGTATTATTATGGTGTATTATCTTGTGGTTGACCGCTTAGCAAGCCACACTTTATTCAATGTGTAATACATTTACAAACTTCTCAGCAATCACACTAAATGGCTTTTATTTCTAAGAACGTGTGTAGCCCCTGCCTCAGTGCACATAACGCCATCTGCTGGCATTTCGGCCTACACGCCCAAAGTATCACTGAACAATCGCAAGCAGCTCAGCAGACTTCCGGGACTGAGGACGAGGACCACCGCGTTTTCCGCCACCCGCCTCTGATTGGCTTTGACCCTGACATTGACTAACCAATTCAGCCAATCAGAAGCATAGTTGGGCGGGTCTTTGCAGCTCACCTAGGTCCGCCAAAAATACAAAGTATAAAAAGAGGTAACCGCCAAAAACTACCTTGTACGGCGCTGATTTCGTCGCAAGAGGTAAGAACTGCTTCTCAGTCTGTGATTGTCAATTGCTGTTTTGCTCAGGAAAAGGCATACAGAGAGAGAGGTTGTTATTAGAAGAAGACATTTAATCATAACAATAATTCCTTAATGCTTCTACAGTCAGGGAGGGCGAGAAAGTGAGAATTATGTGTATTTGGGGCCGTGTGTGCGCTTTGAAATTATTCAAGCGAAATCCTATTTCAGTCCCGTGCGTGTCACTGTGTACACCCTGCTGAAAAAAAACAGCATAGACCAGCACCAAAAACAGCACCAAAACACAACATATGCTGGTCTTACTGGTGACTGGTCACACCAGCAAGACCAGCATATGTTGTGTTTTGGTGCTGTTTTTGGTGCTGGTCTATGCTGTTTTATTTAGCAGATAGAATATCTGAATTTTCAGGCACATTTGACTCATAATAGAATATGAAGTCAGGTGGATGAGGCCCGGTGAAGACCTCACCTAACCAAACCATAACCCTGATCACTGAATTACTGGATTTTTTGGGGTTTTGTGTTTTGCTTTTTAAAGCTGTTGTTTATGTGCAACAGTAGGTGTCACTGTTCACCCACTTATTGCTGCTACATTATTAAATTATGTACATATACATAATAATGCATTAAAGCTAGACTTTGCAAAATCACCAATGTTCATGATCGGACTTTTTACGCTTATTGTTGTAAAAGTGTGAAGTGCTTAAGACTGGCTGTTTATATATATTAAATATAATGCTAGAGTCATCTGATGTTTAAATACAAGGTCAATATACTGAAAATGTCGCTATTACTGTAAGTAGTGCATGATTTTTCAGAGGAAGCTATGACAAAAGTTAATGTAAAAGCAGTCTATTTTATCTTTGGCCTGTTACCGCTGGTCTTTGCTCTGGTCTCCAAAGTGGTGGTTAAGCCTCTGAATACCAAATTCCCAATGCTAAATCCTGCATTTGGCAGAGGGTGGGTGTTAATTTCATTTATTTTGCTTATGTTACTAGAAGTGGTTGATTTGCAACCACTGCAATACCAAACATGAAGTCACTTGATATTATTTTATATTGAATACAATTTTTGTTGGGAGCTGTTGCAGTATTGTCATCTTAAAAATGCAGAACTCCTGAAATGGCTGAATATATATATTCTGAAAAAATTACTATTTCTTTTGTGCCCCGATGATACACAGAGGAATGGCTTACAATAATGCATTATGTGAAACTCTCCTGTGATCTCCTCAGCATTGTTACCAAATATGGAATGAGAATAAAAATGAAAGTGTGTGAAAAAGTATGAGTTTATATCTGTCATTGTCTTCTAATATCTTCAAAGGTCTGAAGAAATACAAGAGTTACTTCGGCACATGCAGAGGACAGCCTCCCTCCTCGCCCAAACATGCTTCAACACCTCATCCTCCTCTGCTTTACCATCTGCTTCCTCCTCTGCTCCACCATCCGCATCCTCCTCTGCTCCACCATCCGCATCCCGCTCATCCTCCTCTGCGCCACCCTCTACATCCTTCTCTGTGCTGTCTCCCCACCAGTCATCTACCTCTCTGCCTCCATCCCCCTATTTGGCATCCTCATCTTCAGCAACACCCTCTCTGCTGCCATCTGTGTGGACCTCATGTGAAAGACAGTTAGACCCACAGCCTAACATTCAGGCTAACCTTGTGCGTCTCTTTGGGCCCTATAGGGTTAGTTCTGGAGGGTGGAAAGGGTCCCGCAAAAGGAAGCGTGAGGTCCCCTGGACCCATACCTTTGTGTGCCTCCCTGAGCCAGGTGCTTAGGCAGTTCCCAATCCCCAAAAGGCTAATTTTTTTGGAGAATGTGGAATTGGGAGAAAAACAATTACCTTCAACAATAACATGGGGGACCATGAACATCTTCGTGGAGCTGGTGGTTATGTTCTTGTCAAAAGTGACCGCAGCAAAAAATTGACTGGAATCCCCATTCCACCATCGGGATATTCTATTGAATACCTGCAGCGCCACATAGACATCTAGAGGGCCCCGCTGTACATAATCCCACTACAGCGATCACTCACCCTGCATCTGCCTGTGGTGGAGGTACACACAATGTCCTTTTAGTGGATTTGTCTGTTTTAAAGATTGTAAATTGCTATGACATATTTAATCTCACTTCTTTAATTTCAGGCCCCCACTGTCATGGAAACATGTCTCATGTGTAATAAGGACATTCCCCTCTGCGACTTGGCAAGGCATCTGACATCATGGTAATGTGCACTATAGCATAGCTACACAGTATAAGACTTTCAATAGGTAGATAGATATAAGCTACTTCTGATTGACAACCTGCATTTAGTTGGCAAACCAGAATATGAATGTGAACGTTTGTGCTGCAATTCTCACTGGATGTCACTGTCAAAAATTATGCTAGTATATATTTTAAAGGCACAGTCCTCGACCCTTTTTAAGGGAAATTAGTGTCAACACCAGGAAAGTGAGCATAATGCACAGTTTCCCGTTTATCTTCATGTCACAGCAACGGTGTCAAACACCTCATTCAACTACATATTTGCCTTAATATGACTGCTATGTTTGCATGCTCCTTTCTAGCACCAAAAGTGATGAGTGTGAGGAGATGACCTTAAGAACCAAAATAATGAATTCATGCACTCCGGTCAAAGTTTGCTTTACATTGCTTAAACTAATGTGTTTTTTGTGTATTTCAGTAGTAATGATGATGAGGACCTTGCCTTGGCTATTTATGAATCGCTCCAGGTTGGTTTTAACCATGTACTGGAATAACTAAGGAAGGTGCTGTCAAAGTCAATTGAAATGGTTACATTTTAGAGTGGGGATTTCTAGCATAACTTAATAGATATCTTGGAAGTAATATAAGGATTGATGTGCACATGGAGTGGAGATTCTGTGTGTAAAACCCAACTAGCCTTTTGAAGATTATGGGTATTTGCAGTATGTTTAGTATGTAATTCTTGTTATTAATTGTCCTGAAGAATTCTATCTTGGACAGGTTAATGCCATGTAGTCATCCTGGTGGATGAAAATTGACAGCAGTCATCTCCATATATAGCCTTGGGCTTTATTTTATAGATTACAATCTGGGTACAAAAAGGTCATGATGGTGGAAATTTGTTTTTAACATCTCTAAAACTTTTCTGAGCCTTCTATGCCAGTGGAGGTAACAGCAGAGGAACAGTAAGCACACTTTGTACGTAAAGAAAATATTCAACAGTGCACCCTTTACCCTAGTAGGTCTCATGACCTCCTGGGACATCATGACTACAGTAATTACAAATCTTATTTTTATTTTGTTATTTGCAGACCTCAGACCACAACTACAGATCTGGGGAACACTCAAGAGACAGTTAGCGAGTAAGTATAAAACTAAAGAACACTTAAAACAAGCTTTAGCTTTCTGGCTAATGACAAAAGTTCATTAACTCACAGACACATAGATTCAGGATTCAGGGCCTTCGGCAGGCAGAGGTTCTCTCCAGCCCATCGCCTCAATGTTGTCTTTATCGACAGTGATGGCATCACAGAGGGGGCTGTGGATGACGGAGGGCCCACCAGAGAGTTCTTATGCCTGCTGGTCTTGGCAGTGAAGAACAGTATTTACTTCTCTGGACAGGAGTATAGGAAGAATTTGTCCTTGGTGTCTCATGCTATGCAACACTCAAATTTACTATTATAGATCTACTCATACATAACCTTCACAGTCTACTTTTTTAACCTTCACTAACAATTTGTATATCAACTGAGCAACACATACTGTCTTTGTATAAACATTTACACATCTGGAAAAATTATTGGCATGGATTTAAGTCCATTTGAGTCTGTTTTCATACCCTTGTCTGTGTTCCATTTGTCTTTTTCAGCAGTGGACAATGGGCTTTACAAGCATCTTGGGCAGATGAAAAGAAGCAAGGACTACTTTTTCTCTAAATCTAATTCTTCTGCTCTGTCAGGTTGGTGGATGTGTTAAAAACTCTGGGGGTTGCAGAGGCAATTGAGAAGGACCCAGATGTTTTGAAACCACTGTTTGTTGGCGGCCCAAAAGCCCTTGAGGTGCAGGACCTGCTGGACCTCTTCAGTCCTTGTTTCTCACCTCCTGGGAGCAACAGGAGAAGACAGGAGAACCAAGCCCTCATGTTTTGGAAGGATTGGTTGATTGAGGTGGATGGTATGTTATGTTTTTTTTTTTTTATTGTGTTGTGCTTCAAGTGTGTGAGTTTCCTTTTGGTTAATGTTCCATGTCTTACCATTAAAATATTTGTCAGTTTAGAATTGTGATGCTGGGAGGTGAACGCATATTATTAATGCAATTATTGTGTTTGTTTCTGTTTTCCTTTTCCTTTAGAGGGAACTAGTCCTGTGACCCTGGAGCAAATGCTGATTTTTGCCTCAGGGATTGATTGCATACCCCCACTCGGGTTTCCCAACCACCCAATGATTCAGTTCCTCCATGATAGCAATGGGAATTGGAGGATATTCCCAGAGGCAAACACATGCGAGGTAATCCTGCGCCTGCCCCTCCATCCATCCTACTCCATCTTCATGGAGTATATGGAGTCAGGGATACTCCAGTCTCCAACCTTTGGGTTAATTTGAGTCCATGTGAAGGTAAAATGTTCTCTTGCTTTCTTCACCATTTCTCTCACAATTCTGAAGTGTTCACTGTGTACTCGAGGTATTTTATTGGTTGGCCTGGTGTCATAATCCCAATAAAATTAAAGGGACTGCAGGTGTTATGCTGGGATTTAACAGCTGTACGCATAAAAAGAGTGGAAAACATAAAATGCAAATGGAAGATGTTTTGATGAAGATCGATAAACTTAACAGCAACCCCAAATAATGATTTGATAGAGTGACATGAGAGGATGTCTTACACATGGAAGTATTCATTTGTCTTTCCTTTGTTATATTTATTCCAGGATGTCTCCCATTCATCTATCCATGAACGATGAAGAAAATGTTTTGGACATTCATCAGTTTAGTTCGTGGAACAATACCTGACCCATAATTGTTTGCTGTTGCAACCCCCCAGAATTTACGTTACTTTATTAATTTGCAATGGGGGAGATTCAGTTGTAATAATATAATAATATATAATTTATATTGTAAATGATTATATTCATTATTAAATAACTTATATTATATAATTTTATATGATTAATTATGAAATAGCTTATATTATTATATTTATGTAATTTATCAATTATATTATATAAATTATATTATTTATAATATGGTGATGTTAATATTTCTGCGAACCATTCGAACTACTGTCCTACAGCCCCACAGTCAAATTCTGAGGTAATAATTAAAACAATTACTCTGAAATTCAATTATCCATTTTTGAAGCAGTAACACAAAACGGAGACAAAGTTGAACGCTTTATTTGATTGAAATTGAATTATATAGTACTATATATAGTACTATATAATTCAATTTCAATCAAATAAAGTCCATTGAATTATATAGTACTATATAGTATAATAATTATTATATTATATAGTACTATATAATTCAATTTCAATCAAATAAAGTGTCTCAAATCTTGTTTGGATTGCAATGCTTGGTAGAGGCTTTTAGCTGAGTTTCTCCCCGTCATTTTGTGTGATAGAAGTTATGATTGGTGCTTCATAGTGTGTGCAATGATTATATGTACTGTACGTATCTCACTTTGCCCCCTGCCCCAGCTTGTGTCGGACAGGTAAATAAGCCTTTTACATCAAAAAATCAACCATAAAGAAATAAGTCTTACCGCTCCATGAGAATTCAGTCTTGTAAAACCTCTGTTTTCCTTGTTTCTTTCTGTTGTAATACGTTCTATAACAATAGAAGTCGCACTAGACCAGACGGGAGAATGTAATAAATTCTAGAAAAAAAAAGTCTGTACTGCTTCCGGTTAACGAGGGTGACGTGGTGGGATTCAGTCAATTAATTGGTAATTACTTAAAAGCTGTACTCTCATAAAAATTAACAATGCCATGTTATTGTAACCCGCTGGGTTATTTGTTGCATGTTTTCTATGTGTATGGTCATATAATGTGTAAAATAGTGTTTGTCTGCAACTATTTACGTATGTTGAAACCTAGCCTGCTTATTGTACATCCTACACTGCTGTTTGTTGTACTCGACCTCTTATTCGTCAGTCATGAGGCAACATGTGGAGTGGGTGGAGCAGTTCGTCAGTTTCCCCCGGTTCACCGTCCCTCCACCTGTTTACAGGAACGTTACTGCCGTAAATGCGCTATGGTAAGAGTCATATTGAAGTCACGAAGCACACTGTATTGTAGTCATTTCTATTTTAAATCAAATGCAGTGCGTTCAGATTGTCAAAGCGTAGTGTGCGTTTTCAGCAAAGCTAACAAACAACCGCCGAGCTAGCGGCTGTGTATTCAGGACTCCAGCAGCGTTGGCGCTCACATTCAGCTATCACCCCACTGGAAGCCATCAGCCCCTACAACGGGCGAGAGGAAACCGGATAGCGCACTGGGTGATCAGTCAGTGGCATGCTTTGATGTTAAAAAGGTTATAAATGTGAGAAAATGAAACAGCTAAGTAGCACTAGCTTCAGTAGCTAATCAGGGCACGTCATGCACGTTAGCTGTAGACTGAGTCTTGTGCGAGCAGAAATGAGGCTTAACGTTAATGACGTCACACAGTAACGTTAGTGACTTTACAGTACAATCGTATAGTTCCCATACATACAGTATTATGTTCAGTGGCTGATGTGATATGATGCGATGAGTTTCCATGGCAACTCGGATGCCAGAGGACGCTGGCGTGAATATCGCCGCTTCTCAATCCGTGGCAAAAGTGCTTTCTGTTGGAAAAAGAAAGCCAAGTTGTCCCTACAAGCTCTGGGGCTGTGCTACTAACTTTGAAGGCTGCAAACCTGAACAATTGGCTCCATGGATTCACCTTTCTCCACTGATCAGCTGTTAGCCTCGCTGATCAGCTGTTAGCCTAGCAACACTAACTGTCAAACCGACTTGCTCAGTGCTCTGTGGGCTGTCCATCATTGCTCCGTTGGTCCTCCCTCCACCACAACCTCGGGGTTATTCACCGCCTGGCTCCTTTGTCGCTCTCCTCTGCTGCTGTGGTCTCTCCCGGCTCATGGCGATGTTGGATGGTCGCTGCTCCGCCGTTGCTGGCGGAGTCTTCAGGTGTTCAGTGCAGCAGCTCCTGGACCTCTGCTGTCACTTCACCCCAGGCTCCATGGCTGGGATTGGATCCCTCGGTCTCCTGCTTTGCCCCCGCTGTGTGCATGGAGCATCCAGACGCAAGTTTGTTTATTGAGACAGTGCTGCTGTTCCCTCCGCGCAGACTGACAGGAGCTCCATTTATTCTTTGTTTTGTTTTTTCCTCTTTGTTAAGTGTCCTTAGGTACCCTGAAAGGCGCAATATAAATTAAATGTGTTATTATTATTATCATTATTATTATTATTATTATTATTATCATATAACTAGGTCATATACAGTAAGCCGTTTGTTAGTGAGTAGCCTTATTACATGTTATTTTGTGTATTAATAATTCATTTAGTTTCTGGGCAGTTGTAGTTGCGTTGTTTGTTACTGTATTATTTTTGGCTGTAATCCCGGCATAGCAGCGAGTTAGCCATGTTGTAAATCATAAGACACTTAACGGCACAGAGAACTGATACTCATCAGTGGCTGTATTTCTGTTCGATTTGCATAAAATCATTTGGCACCCGTATGGACAGTGCCATCATTGCGCATGTGTAACATGGCAGATACTGTTTATTTCACAGATGTACGTGTTTCTTTGTGTATCCCTATCAAATAATGAGCAGTACTCACGTGACGTTGCAGGACTGTTTTTCCTCCGATGGTGAACGATGATCCTGAATCCACAATCAGCATTGACATCTACCCGGTGCTTGCTGTTGTAATCACATTGATATGCGACGGGAAGCATCCGTAGCACTAAACTTTCCTCACATCAGTCTCCCCGCACCAAATGTCTGAACCATTGCTGTATCTGTGGTCACAATGTTGGAGTCTAATACTGATATAATGTCATTACACACAGAGATGTCTTTGTGTCAGTTTATCACTCTGTCTGCCTCTGTACAGAATGTGTAGTGACTCAGCCATTGAGAAAGATCACCAACTGCAAGAGCTGACACCAGAGAGCCTAATGTCTTCATCAAGAGACATCAAGTGCTGGCAGGAGTATCGTAAAACTTGGTGTATAAGTCACACTTTTTTTCCCTTTTTTTTCATCTAAAAAGTTGGGTGCGGGTTATAGACCGGTGCGACCTATAGACCAAGGTAAATGCTGACATAGGTAATTTGACCCACAAGATGGCGCTACGTTAGGCTGACCAAATGTCCTCTTTTGCCCGGACATGTCCACTTTTCACGTCCCGTCTGGGGTGTCCGGGGCGTCCGGGGGTCTTTTATAAACTGATAATAAACTGACTAATGTCCGGTTTTCCATGTGTTTGTGTGTATGTGTGTGTTAGAGTGCGGCATGGGCAGCATATTTCTGTCCGAACCCGAACCGAGCCCGACATTATTTAATGACAACATACTGCAACGCACCAAATCTCTTAAAGGAACCAAAATTTACATTAACGAGGACTACACTGAGTCAGTAAGAAGAAAGGGGAAGGAGCTGTTGCCAGAGTTGAGAGCTGCCAGAGCCAGAGGAGATATTGCCTATCTGCGACATGACAAGCTGATTATTCATCCCCGCAACAGTACACCAAAAACTACCTAGAAACATTAATCTCCGACCACTGTATGCTGAACCTTAAAACTCTCATATGACTATAAACACAACACATACACATCCCATAGTTTTTCCTTATCCGCTGCGAGGGTCATAAGGACAGAGGGATGTCGTATGCTGTAAAGCCCTGTGAGGCAAATTGTGATTTGTGATATTGGGCTTTATAAATAAAATTGATTGATTGATTGATTGATTGATTGATATATTACAAAGGATTGATGAACTTGATCACCTGGAGATAAACACTCTTCAATACACTGAACACCAGCCACATGATATTGAAGTAGACATTGATCCAGAAAACAATTTTTTCCTGAATGTCAACAACTGCCACTACTATACAGATGAACAGTTCAACAACACAGTTAATACTGAAAACAAACTTTCAATAATCCACTTTAACAGCAGAAGTTTATGTGCCAATTTCTACAACATTAAAGATTATTTAAGTCACTTCACACGGCCATTCAACATAATTGCAATATCTGAAACTTGGTTCAACAATGAAAAAGGCATGGGCTGTGAAATTGAAGGATATGATTTGATTTGTATGAACAGAAAAAACAAAAATGGTGGTGGTGTAGCTTTGTTTGTTGATATGAGCTGCAATTATAAGGCGGTGGAAAAACTCTCAACAGTGGTGGATAATGTTATTGAAAGTGTCACAATAGAAATATGTGTGGAAAAAAGAAAAATCTCATTGTGAGTTGCATATACAGAACACCAGGATCTGATTGATATATTTAAAAACTGGATGGAGGAACACTTTTCTAAAACGAGCCATAAAGTTACGTTTGTCTGTGGTGACTTCAATATTGACTTACTAAATCCCAATAATAATATAAAGACAGAACAATTCATCAACACGCTGTACAGCATTGGTCTACATCCCAAAATCACCAAACCAAGCCGGATAACTTCTCATAGTGCTACATTAATTGACAATATATTTACAAATGACATTGATAATGATACAGTAAGCGGGCTATTAATAAATGACATCAGCGACCACCTTCCAGTTTTTACGGTATACAAGAGCAACTACACAAAAAAACAGCAGGACAATAAACCGCATTACAAGATGGGTTAGGATGGACGAGGCCATGATTGCTTTAAAAAATGATCTATTAGCTCAGAACTGGGAATCAGTGCATAATGAAGTGGATACTGACAAAGCTTATGATGAATTTTTAAGAATATTCAAACAGTTATATAATAAAAATTGTCCAATTAAACGTTACTACAGAAAACAAAAGTATAGAGATAAGCAGTGGATCACCAAGGGTTTACAGAATGCCTGCAATAAAAAAAATACACTATACAGAGAATTTGCTAAACATAGAACCAAAGAAGCAGAAGATAAGTATAAGATATACAAAAACAAGTTAACCAACATCATGAGAATCTGTAAGAGGGAATATTATAATACACTACTAGACAAGAATAAGAAGGATATCAAGGGAATATGGAATATATTAAATGGCATAATTAGAAATGGCTCAAAACAATCTAAATATCCAAGCTACTTTAGTGATAATGATAGGGAGATCAATAACATGGATGAGGTGGTCAACAACTTCAATCACTTTTTTGTAAATGTAGGACCCAATTTAGCTAAAAAAAATCCAGCTCCAGTGAACAACAATAGCGATACTCTTACAGCAATAAACCCAAGTTCAATGTATCTCAAACCAGTAGAAGAAAAAGAGATTATAGACATTGTCAAGAAATGCAAAAATAAAGTATCCACTGATTATAATGACACTGATACCAAACTAGTCAGAGTGGTAATAGACGGGATATCCAAACCGCTACACCACATTTTCAATTTGTCTTTCCAAACTGGTCAATTTCCTGACAGCATGAAAATAGCCAAAGTCATCCCATTGTACAAAACTGGAGATAAGCACATCTTCACAAACTACAGGCCTGTTTCTCTTCTCCCACAATTTTCAAAAATTCTAGAAAAACTCTTCAACAACAGATTAGACAGTTTCATAGATAAACACAAATTACTCTTGGACAGTCAGTATGGATTCAGGTCAAACCGGTCAACTTCTCTAGCTCTAACAGAACTCATTGAAGAAATCACAAACACCATTGACAATAAGAAATATGCAGTTGGAGTGTTCATTGATTTAAAAAAAGCATTTGACACCATAAATCATGAAATACTTATCAATAAATTGGAACGTTATGGGATTAGGGGTGTGGTATCAGAGTGGGTCAGAAACTATTTAAAAAATAGAAAACAGTTTGTGAAGATGGGAGAGTCATCGTGTTTGGACATTGTGTGTGGTGTACCTCAGGGATCAGTGCTAGGACCAAAACTATTCATCATGTACATAAATGACATATGCAGGACATCACAGCTATTGAAATTTATATTGTTTGCTGATGACACAAATATACTGGGGTGTGGTGAGAATTTGCAGCAACTTTTGGACTTAATCACATCAGAACTAAGCAAAATAAAAATATGGTTTGACATAAACAAGCTTTCACTAAACTTGAGTAAAACAAAAATAATGGTATTTGGAAACAGAAGAATCAACAATCAAGCACGGGTGCATATAGAGGGTGTTAGTATAGAAAGGGTACACAAAATCAAATTCCTTGGGGTGATTATAGATGATAAAATTTGCTGGAAACCTCACATCAAACATATCCACACTAAACTGTCTAGAAGCATCTCAGTCCTAGGCAAGGCAAAGCACTTTCTGAACCACAGGTCACTCCACATTCTGTACTGCTCACTAGTATTACCATATTTGAATTATTGCACAGAGGTTTGGGGAAACTCATACATAAGTTCTTTACAGCCACTACTCAGTCTACAAAAACGAGCTATTAGAATAATTCACAATGTCAGATTTCGGGAACACACCAATTCCTTATTCATAAAATCTAAAATAGTTAAACTTTATGACATGGTGCAGTATCAAACAGCAGTATTCGTGTATAAAGCAAGAAATAACCTTCTACCACATAACATACAGGAAATATTTCAGGAAAGAGAGGGTGGGTATAATTTAAGGGGGGGATTAAACTTCAAAACTCCAAAAATTCACACATCAAAGAAAAGACCGTCTTTATCAACTGCTGGGGTGAGACTATGGAACAGTCTGAATGTGGAGTTACAACAATGTCCAAACATGAATCACTTTAAAAACAGGTATAAACACATGGTTTTCACTAAATACAGGGGTGGAGGGATTACAAGTTATTACAGTTATAATTAATATGTTATATGTAAGTGAGTGTATCTATATGTTGTTTTCGTTGTTACTGTTGTTGTCGTATGTCGTTGTCATTATTGTAGTCGTTTTTGTTGTTGTTGTTTGTTGTTGTTTCTTGTTCTTGTTGTTATTATTAGCATTACTATTGTTGTTGTTATTACAGTATTATTATTATTATTATTATTATTGATATGAATATTGAGTGAACAAAGGGTAGGACCAGATAAGTTTATACTTCTTCCTACTCCTTTTGAACATGTAAATGAGATGTGAATATATTGTTTTCTTCTCTTTCTAATTGTTGTAATCAATTGCTTATTTTTATTTAAAGTTTTTTTTTTTTTTTTTTTTTTTTTTTACATGTTCAAATAAATAAATAAATAAAAATAAAAAATAAAATAAAAAATGACCAAAGCACTGAGTTTGTGTCACACAGTGGTTACAGACTATTTAACAGGCCGGGCGTGCACCGTGGGTGCTCAGCTGCAGAGAGGGAGACCTCCGTGTTTGAGACGGGAGCGGGAGGCGGAAGGTCCGACGCTTCCAGCGAGAGGACAGGGAGAAATAAAACAAAATAAGACAAAATAGGAAAAACCTGTCTCATTCTTTTATTTTATTTTCAGCGTTTAATCAAGGCGGAGGCGGGTGGCTGGAGGTCCGAGACTTCCAGCGAGGAGAGAGGTAGAAACAAACGTGTGTCTGTGTGTGTTCTGTTCAGGTGTTGTCACGTAAATAACAGTGCTAATAGGATTTTATTTATTTTTACACTACATTTTCACTGAAAGCTGACTAATGTTGTTATACCGTAATTTTATTTCCTGAAGAGGTTGTTTGGAAAATTGCAATCTGAAAAGTAACCAAAGCTGCTTAAGAGGTTATTGTGTTTTGAATGTGTTTCAAATTAAAAATAAAGGGAAACAGTGTAGGAATAACTTGTATAACATTTTTATTAACAAATAGTAATATAAAACCTTGTTTTCCCTGTTTGAGACCAGACTGCGACTTATATGCCAGTGCGACTTATATTCCAAGTTTTACGGTAAGTGTCAGAGTTTCTGTAAGAATATAGTTTAACAGTTTTTCCATCTGTGTTGGTTGCAAAATATCTGTGATTCTAAGGTGCATCATTGTTTACAGCAAATCTCGAGGAGCCACACGAGAGCAAAGCTGTAGGAGATAAAGATTTTGAATATGTCCTCCCTACACCTGGTAGATATTACCTGTGAGGGGCAGCGCATCTCCTGCAGGTTCGACGCACAAGGTAATGTACTGTATACAGTACCATACCACCACGCCTAAATTGTCAGCCACAGGGTAATGCCCTGTACTTCATATTTGTGTCATTATTTTTCAGCAGTAATTGTGTCACTCACTCTGTCGCTAATACTTGTTGCATGTGCACTGAATGTTGAAATGTGTTCATCTAACAATTATAGGCTTTTACTTTGAAAGTGCAACTGTCAATTCCAACCTGTTACACTACACTGGTTGCACATGTGCATATGGTACATGTGTTTTGGAGACTGATTTTGCTATGTAGTTTTTTCCCTCTACAGGTTTTGCCATGGAGTGTCTGTTCAGGGCCAAGTTGAGTGTGACCACAAGACTGATGGGTCCTGTGATGTGTGCTACCTTTGTTTCTATGTCCTTTCCTGTCTTTTGATACAGATTGCATCAATTGATCATGAAACTCCATTTGGAAATGTGTAATTTGTCTTAAACACTGCTGTTAACGGTTTGTTTGTTCACCACAGGGTGGCTGTGGGTAACTGTGACATCACCACTTTGGTGTTGATGGACTAAGAGTCTCATCCTACTCTCTAATGTGCTATGTGTGAGCTCAGTCCTGTGTGTTCTTTAATGAAGCAATAGGAGAAGATATTCGGTCTCAGTTAATGTAGTTTATTAAGCAGTAAAATTACAGAGCTCTGGGTCTCAACTTCACGTCCCTGACGAACAACAAAGGTGTGTCAGTTCACGAAGTCTGACCTCCTGTCCTTCCCCTGACCCAGTATATTTGAGCGTAACAGAGTGTCATTGTGCACACAAGGCGTTGTCCTCTTCTCATTGGCAGTTCCACTTCTTCCTTCACCACACCACGCCCCTGCCTCGTGTTAATCTGACTCCTTCCCGCTGGCGGTGGGGGCGTGGTTCCTGTTTTGAAAGGCAAGAGAACAACACAACTCCCTACACGTGCTGTACCTTACTATCTGTTCATCACTTTCTATTCTTTTTACCATATATGAAACTAATTATCTAAGCATTGCGGTATGTGCTCCTCAGACTTCATGTCTCTTCCTCTCCTGTACTTCTCCACTTCTGCAAAGCAAACACATTCAGATCAGCTGAAATCATCTCAGTATTCTCACTGTTCACACATCTAAAACTTATATAGTGAAACACAACTTATAGTAAAACACATAAAATCATTCTATTCCCAACAGTGTGAGCGCCATCCTTGGGCCACGCTAGTTCAGTTCATCCTTCAGTCTGTGAGGAGGAACCCAAGAGAAACATGGAAAAATTGTGCATCTGACTGTTGGTGGAAATAAAAACATACAGTACTTTAGAAGATTTTTCACCGCGTGTGAGATCGTTGCTTACTTCCTTGTTATACAAAAGAACATTATCAATCAATCAATCAATCAATTTTATTTATGAAGCCCAATATCACAAATCACAATTTGCCTCACAGGGCTTTACAGCATACAACATCCCTCTGCCCTTTGGACCCTAACAGCGGATAAGGAAAAACTCCCCGAAAAAACGGTAGAAACCTCAGGAAGAGCAACTGAGGAGGGATTCCTCTTACAGGACGGACAGACGTAATAAATTAACAGTAATCCGTATGACACAATCAGACAGAAAGAGAGAGAGAGAGAGAGAGAGAGAGAGAGAGATGCAGGACAGACGGTAATGATGGTAGCTTACAACATTATTGAAAGTAATAATATTATAGTTATAGTTCTGGCTACTGTGGTACAATATGTTGAAAGTATATATTAATATCTGGCAGTATACATGTGTGACAATAATCATATGTGTATAATAACAGTAGAAGTATGACTAATGACTAATGATGGCAGCAGCAGCAGGAGGCATCTGGCAGGACCACGGCAGCAGCACAACCACACACGTCACGCTATCCAGGCACCGCTGCGATATGAGTTAATCTGAGAGACAGTGGAGCACAGAGGCTCCGGAGAAGAAGCCGAGTTAGTGACATCCAGAATGGCCGAGTTAGCAAGGTGCAGTAATAGGATACGAGAGAGAGAGAGAGAGAGAGAGAGAGAGGGAGAGAGAGAGAGAGAGAGAAGGAGAGAAGGTGCCCGGTGTATTATAGGGGGTCCTCCGGCAGACTAGGCCTAAGTCAGCCTAACTAGGGGCTGGTACAGGGCAAGCCTGAGCCAGCCCCAACTATAAGCTTTATCAAAGAGGAAAGTCTTAAGTCTAGTCTTAAATGTGGAGACGGTGTCTGCCTCCCGGACCGTAACAGGAAGATGATTCCACAGGAGAGGAGCCTGATAGCTGAAGGCTCTGGCTCCTGATCACATTATACAAAAGAAGACGACAGTTCAGATTTATTTGGAATGAAATACAGTCTAATCAATATTTTTGTTATTTGTGTTACTTTTGAAATGAAATGGTATCTTTAAACCCAACTACATTTAGGTGCTCAGTAAACTTTGAAGTTCAGTGGACACTGGTGACCATTGGCCCTGTGTTTCCAGTGTAATTTTGTGTGAAAGCAGTGATTAACAATTATGCCCCTTGATTATTATTTTACTGCATTACTGTATTGTAACATTTAAATAAATTCTGATCACTCTGACTAATGTTTATTGTGTAGCTGTGTCAATGTGTTACACATATTATCATCTATTTTATTTTAAATCTTTTATTTCTGTGAACATTCTCAAAACCGATGTGTAATATTCTCCATGTTCTCTATGTTCATATTTTTGTAAAACCAGTGTTAAATCGAATTAAGTATTTTTATGGTTCTGTGTCACCTGTTGCAGCGGGGGGACTTTAATTAATGGTACACAACAATGTAATAGTGACGTAGCTCTACCTGCCCGGCAAAAAGTTGGGATGCTTTTGCGCTGGAGACTGAGAGAGTGCCTGACAGCCTGAGTGTGTTTGTACTGACTGTGTCCCTCGCCACTCCTATAGGTGAAATTAATGTGCAGATCCGGATTCCTCCACCGACCGCAAAGGGTAAGCCGGGAAAGGGGCACCTGGTGCCACTGCGGTAGCCAGGCATAACGACGTTGTCAAACGACACATCAAGACGACATGTAGTAACGACACATACTAACGACACATAGTAACGACACGTAGTAACGACACGTAGTAACGACACGTGGTAACGACACGTAGTAACGTCACATAGTAACAACACATAGTAACAACGCATAGAAATGACACATCAAGACGATACGCAGTAACGACACATAGTAACGGCGCATAGCAATGACGTTGTCAAACGACACATCAAGACGACACGTAGTAATGACACGTAGTAATGACATGTAGTAACGACACATAGTGACAACGCATAGCAACAACGTTGTCAAACGACGCATAGCAATGACACATCAAGACGACACACAGTAACGACACATAGTAACGACACATAGTAACGACGTAAAGACACTGTCAAACAACACGTTAGCACGACATTGCCAAAATACACATCAAGACAACACAACATACATCATAATGACACTGTCAAACAACACATCATAACAACACTTTGTCAAATGACACAGCATGACGACACAATGTAATGACAAAGTCAAATGACACAAGGACAGTTCAGCGTTTAATAGACATAGACAGTGCGCATGTCGACATATTTTTGGCACAAATGGAAACCACTCAGTCTTCTGTCCCAAACCAAGAGATCTGCTCCCACGTTCCTGGTTTCTGTTCGCCTGTTCCCTGTGGCTGTGTAGGGAGACTACCAGTCAGCTCTATGTAGTGAGTTTACTTGTTCTGCTGCCTGATTTCCTGTGCTGTGGATTACCTTGCAGCGTGGCTGCACATTCTGCCTTTGTGTGTGTGTCACGGGATCCACTCATGGTCTCTGCTGGTTTCTCAACTCCTTGCCAGTTCCGACCAACCTGTAGCTGGTTCCCCAAAGGTGTGTTGGTTCTGTTTATGTGTTGTCCTGGTATCGGATCCTCTGCTTGTCTGACTTTGCCTCTTGACTGCTCCCTTATGGTACTGCACATGTTTGAACTGTTTGAGTGTTTGTGTGCCTTCAGTGGACGCCAGTGACTCACCAGCTCTCTGCTCCGACGTGCTATGCCAAAGTATTGGACTGACCCCGTGTCTTGGAGGGCCCTGAACCAAGGTCATTACTTCATATCAGAGGCGGACTGGCCATCGGGAGTACTGGGAGTTTTCCCGGTGGGCCGCTGCGTCAGTGGGCCAGTACGGCCGGACTGAGAAGAGAAAAAAAAAAAAAAAAAAAAGACTTTCGGCGTAGTTGGGCTGGTCTTTAATATGATAACCAATGTTTACAGTTTCTCTAGTGTCTGGCTAATCAACACTGGCCCACATGGGTGTGTCACACCCCTTTCACCTCGGTCCTGGGGCTGTTGGCCAATCACAGCTGAAGGCCGAGGTCCTCGGTCCCTCCTCCCTCTGCATCTGTCAATCAATCAATCATACACACATGCAAAAATGGAGAAGAAACGGAAAGGAGGAGCGGAGAAGTTGAGAGACAAAAAAAGGCAGGCACTACAGGCAGATGCTGCCAAGTGTCAGAAGTTGACACATTTTTTTTTTCTGCTGCTGCATCTCAAGCAGGACCTTCAGCATCCGCAGCAGCACCTGCAGCTCTCGCGTCGCCGTCTGCAGGAGGAGGACAACGTGACCGGGAGGGGGATGCTAGTCAGGTAAGGCGGCTGTAAGCTAATGTGATAACATTATTTGGCTAGCTTGTTAACTTCTAGCACAACGCATGTAGGCTAGTTTGGCTGTCAAAACGTCATTATTGTGTAACGTTACTAGAGCCAGGCAGCGCTCAGTGGCATTAGCCAACATCAGCATGGCTAAGTAACTAAGAAAATAGCTGAACATCAGATCTAACATTATCTCTTGTGTATTTCCCTTAAGCTGGTGAGCTAAATGCTGCTGTATTGTTCTTAAAGTGTATTATTTGCAGTTTATAAAACTTAAGCTGTAATTTTTCAGTATATTTAAGAACATGTAATTGTGCTTATCTGAGGCACCATAGGTGATATGATATGTTTATTATTATTTTATGATCATTATTAGTGTGACTTACATGTTCACCAGTCTTCACACTATTAAAGGGCCAGTGTGTAATATTTGGCATGGTTTATTGTCAATCTGAATCTGAATCTGAATATTCTACCCATTAATATGTTTATACAAGTGTATGATCGCTATAAAATAAAATTTGTTTGGTTTTCGTAGCCTTATAATTATGCTTTTATATATATATATAGTAAGGGCCTTGCTTTAGAGAGGTCGCCATCTTGCGCCGCCATGTATGTACGGCAGACCGAGTGGACAATCCAGCCAGCCAGAGAACGCGTTTCGCGTGTATAAATGAACCAACGAAGACAGCGGAAGGAAGGAAGAAGGAGGAAGAAACAGCAGTGTTAGTAGTTTGTCGATAGAGAGTAGTGAAAAGTTTTTTTAGTTATAAAGTTTGCGAATGGACCACACTTACCATGCAACAGGAGAGAATGAACCCGAACCGTCATCTGCGAGGAAAAGAAGATGTAATTTCACTCCTTGTTATGCACTCTTTGCAGCGCTTTCCCTCCTGATGATATACAGTCAGGTCCATAATTATTTGGACAATGATACAGTTGTCGTCATTTTGGCTCTGTACACCACCACAATGGGTTTTAAATGAAACAATGAATACCTGCTTAAAGTGCAGACTATCAGCTTTCATTTAAGGCTTTTTTCAAAAATGTAGTATGAACCGTGTAGGAATTACAACCATTTCTTCACACAGTCCCCCGACTTTAAGGGCTCATAAGTATTTGGACAAACTAACATAATCATCAATTAAACAGTCAGTTTTAATACTTGGTTGCAAATCCTTTGCAGTCAATGACTGCCTGAAGTGTTGGACACATAGGCATCATCAGATGCTGGGTTTCTTCGCAGGTGATGCTCTGCCAGCCCTTTACTGCAGCCGTCTGCACTTCCTGCTTGTGTTTTGGGTGTTTTGCCCTCAGTTTTGGCTTCAGCAAGAGAAACACATGCTCAATTGGATTCAGGTCAGATGATATGACTTGACCATTGCAGAACATTCCACTTCTTTGCCTTAAAAATGTCTTTGGTTGCTTTTGCAGTATGCTTCAGGTCATTGTCCAACTGCACTGTGAAGCATCGTCCAATGAGTTTTGAAGCATTTGGTTGAATCTGAGCAGATAATGGTGCCCCAAACACTTCAGCTTCCATCCTGCTGCTCTTGTCAGCAGTCACATCATCAATAAATACAAGAGAACCAGTTCCACTGGCAGCCATACATGGTCATGACATAACAGTACCTCCACCATGCTTCACTGATGAGGTGGTGTGCTTTGGATCATGAGCAGTTCCTTCCCTTCTTCCTTCTCTTGTCTTCCCATCATTCTGGTAGTTGATCTTTGTTTTATCTGTCCATAGTATGCTGTTCCACAACTGTACAGGCTTTTTTGATGGTTTTTGACAAACTCTAATCTGGCCTTCCATTTTTAAGGCTAACCAATGGTTTGCATCTTGTGATAAACCCTCTGTATTTATTCTAGTGAAGTCTTGTCTTGCTTACAAGAGCAGCAGGATGAAAGCTCAAGTGTTTGGGGCACCATTACCTAACTCATTGGACGATGCTTCACAGTGCAGATGGACATTGACCTGAAGCATATTGCAAAAGCAACCAAAGACATTTTTAAGGCAAAGAAGTGGAATGTTCTGATGATGCCTATGTGTCCAACATTTCAGGCAGTCATTGACTGTAAAGGATTTGCAACCAAGTATTAAAACTGACTGTTTAATTGATGATTATGTTAGTTTGTCCAAATACTTATGAGCCCTTAAAGTCGGGGGACTATGTGAAGAAATGGTTGTAATTCCTACACGGTTCATACTACATTTTTGAAAAAAGCCTTAAATGAAAGCTGAGAGTCTGCACTTTAAGCAGGTATTCATTGTTTCATTTAAAACCCATTGTGGTGGTGTACAGAACCAAAATGACGACAACTGTATCATTGTCCAAATAATTATGGACCTGACTGTATCTCCCCAACAATGGCAGCAGTAGCACCGAATCCCACTGTGTGCATTCAGCCTCTCTTCTCACCCACTCAGCATCAAACACATGGAGTTCCTCATCTGTATGCTCTGGCTCAAACAGGTATGGCTCTGGGTCTGTGTCCGCTACAAGAAACTCTTCAAAATCGCGTTCAAAGTCGTCCATTGCAGCTACTATAGTCCAGAGATATCGCTAGGCTAAATAAACAGCTGAGCTCTGTTTACTGGCTACGCTGTCCGTCAGTGTGCGGGCTGGAGATTGGTGGAGGGGGAGGGGGGTCCCCACTCAGAATGGTAAACGAGTATGTGTGTAAAGTTATGAAGTGTGTCTGTTACGCTAGAAGAGTCAGAGTTTGGGACGGAGTCTTTTACCCCCTGGAGTGTTACCGGAGTTTCTGGAGTGCTCAAATAAACGGGCCTTTTTCCCGAATGCTCCTCTGGTCTCCTGCTCGTGAGGGATTCATTACAATATCGTAACATGGCTTAGATTTCTAAATAAACATTCACCTCGTCGCTAGGTAGACCTACTCCTGAAAAAGTCGTGCACAAGGCTTTTTGTCCCTACGAGGCCACCGTCATTTACCTGATGGGAGGGGTGAGCGAGTGAGCCCTGCAATCTAGAATTTGACCACTGATGTCACTGTTTTCAACCCATTTTACACATTGGCCCTTTAAGCGACTATTGCAGACTAACTATTTTAACTAACATTAAAAATATTACATATTTGTTCTAATCAAGGCCCCAGGTTAAATGATGTGTCATTATCCCTTCAATAATGTTTACAATAATGTTTGTTCCACCATCAGCATCTGCCGCCATCATCCACCGCCATCATCCACCACCAGCATCCACCGCCATCATCCACTGCCATCATCCGCCGCCAGCATTTGCCGCCATCACTCTCCGCCCCGGCCCCTGAGTGGGCCAGTCAGGTACTAAATTCCCGGGCCTTTTTTTGCCCCAGTCTGCCCCTGCTTCATATTCAGCTGTCTTGCTTGCTTTTGGTGCTGCAATTGGGTTCAAACAACACTTAACATTATAGTCATTCTGCAGCTGCAGGTACACTGCTAACATACATGTAGCTATATGCTAACATCAGGGGAACATAGATTTAGTTGCTGGTGTTGTAAATTCCCTGATTTCAGATCAGATTACTGCTGGAACAAATCTGGTTGTGTTTAAAAGGCTTTTGTGGTAATTTTTCACAAATGCCAATGACAGTACACAGACGCTGAAATACAGATGACCTGGAAAATCTGACTAATCAGAGCAGACTGGTCTTTGTTTTTTTTTGTTTAGGAGGGGAGCTTAAAGAGACAGTCGCTAAACAGAGCATTTCAAACAGAGCGTAAATAAACAGAGAATGAGAAAAAAGTTTTTTTTTATGTGACTTAAAGTGATTTATTTTATTATTATTTTTTTTTACCATTAAAGCATATAAACTTGTTTTAGTAGAAACCTTAAACACAGGAATGAACCTGAAAATTAGTATAAATGGTCCCCATTAATTAAAGTTGACCATGTCACCCCCTCTGCCAACTTTAGTAAGTTTACACTAAATGCACACATGGAGTGATCAGAAGCAATCTTTTCCACCCTGTCTGCTCAGGCAAAACCGTTGCTGTCTCACCCATGGATGTCTATGAAATGTGTTTCAAGTCTTCACTGGTCTTCGAATGAGTCATAGGCTAAATTATGTTCTTTCTCCAACCAACTTTTTTAAAAGAAGTGGCAAGTATTACCATGACAACAAAGTACCCAAGTCAAACTCTGAAACAGTCCTTGATGTCTCCAATTACATTCCAGAAATCTACGAAAATAACCCGTATACAAAGAAAAAGCAGACAGGTCTTCATTGTCAAGGACATTTCATCAGGACATAACAACGGTTACCTGAAGAACCAAAGGGCTTCAAGATACAAAAAAGTTAAGGTGAAGCTCAAATGGATTATTGTGCTCAGATGAATGGCATGGCACGAACAACCACCAACACATTTCTCTGCAAATACAAGCTTTCCATATCAGGGCTTGACGCTAACTTTTTTCCCAAGGAGCACATGTGCTCCTAAGTTGAAAAAGTAAGGAGCGCACAAAGAACTTTAGGGGCACAATGTAAATTGATCAAATAATGTGTTTTCCGTAATAAACGTGATGCAAATAGTCATTTACAAGCAAAATTATTTAATTAATTTGTATACAAAATGTACAGAAAGGTAAAATCATCAAGTTTTGAAAAAATATTGCGATTTAATTTTGTCTTTAATGTTATTCTTATATATATTATCTTTGCAATATGATTATCTTATAGCCTATAATGTTCAGTGTTTCCTCATCCCTCAATTGGGACCCATGGTACAATACCAGTGAAAGTATCATGGTTCTGAGGCAGATGTGCCTTTTGTCATTTATAAAAAGATAAGTCACTTTTCTATAATACATCACTGATATTTCAATGGAATAAATTACTTATTGACTTATTCATTCTTCAAAAACAGCATCAATAAGTGATTAACATAGGGTGGATCAAAATAAAATAAGTAAATGAAATAAAAATCAACCAGCCACCCTCCTCCCCTGACAAGTTCCTTCATAAGTAACGATCAGTCCCTAAAGTTTCTCCTCTGATACGACACATACTCTGTGCCCCCATGGCTCAGCTGTTCAAGTACTTTTGGGCAGTCATGACAACAAGTTATTCACCTGGAGCCGGACTTCTTCGCCAGTAAGCTGTTATAATGCGCCACCGTATTTGACAGGAATACGTATTCCTGTCCGTGTCTGTGACCCCCGTTCAACCCACAACCGGCGGGATTCGCCGTTATTGTTTATTGCCTCACTGCCGACATTTTACTCCATCCGTCACTGCACGCTGTTTGATTGAGTTATCAAAACACGCCGCTATTATTCGGCCTTGCTTTTCACTTATTCCACCGAATACCAAACATGTGGTTTTTTTTCGGCCGAATATATTCGGTGCATCCCTAAATAGGAGCCTTCCCCCACTCCCCACTCCCCTCACCGCTGTTCTCCTCAATATACTGGCTGTTGCGCTGTGCAGGTGCACAGATGTCTCAGAGTGGTGGTGCACTTGCAAATGTTTTGAAGGAGCAGCAGCGACGGCAATAATAACGAATGTAGCGGAAACACTGATGTTATTACTATCTTAAAACATTCTCCAGGTCCTCTGAAACTCTGCAGGACTTATTTCCACCCTGCCCAGCAGTGGTACCGTGGCGAACGGTCCCTAACTGCGGGGAGAACGGAGCAGGCCTCCCCGGAGGTCCGCCGCTTTTCCCGGTCCGTCTCCTCCACACTTTGACTTATTTCCACACTGCCGACAGTGGGACTATAGGCCTATTCACTGTGCCAACAGTGGCTTGGAAAACCGGCCATAACGCCAGGGCCTGGCCTGCCTGTAAAGCGCAGCGCACCGAAATTCTCCCGGGAGCCAGAACACTTCCGTTCACATCAGATGCGCATTTCTCCACGCTGGTCGACTAGCGGTTCTGCTCCCAGCTGTTGTCTTCGTCACATTTGGGGCTGTTTTTCCATCATGGGTAACTACCCAGCTTGACACATTAGCTCGCGGCTCGCGCAGAAAATAGACCAGACGCCGAAATGATCGCTGCAGGGCCGGCGGCGGAGCCGCAGTGCGGCCGGTGTGGATGACACAATCGGTTAACATGGGCGCCAAAAGGAAACTGGCTTCACTTCTTGGCGCTTCGAGGCTATTCGCGGCGCTTCCGCGGGCGGTGTGGTTCTTAACTGTGTCACATGGGGAAGAGGGAAGAGGGACAGCGGCTGGAGTTCCTCCAACATTTGCGGTTAGATTATCATATTTTTTTATTGACAAAAATATAGGCTGCTTCGGCTGATTTTTTTATGCGCACACATGCCCCTAAATATTTTTTACAGTTAGCACACACCTAATTTTAGTCGCAAATGCGAGTGAAACGCTCGCACTGTCGAGCCCTGCGTATGAAACTTGCCACAGAAATGTGCGCATATTGCATGAAATACACATCAATTACTTTAACAGAGGACAAGGACATGTTAAGCTGCAGTTATCATTATTCTTGACACTTTTCCAGCCAGAGTATTATTTTTAAGTTGCCACCCACTGCCAGCATTTTTGATCATATTCACTAATCTTTACAGACCCAGACAGATTTTTTTCTATAACTACAAAATATTTCTGCACATTTACAAACGTATTTCTCCAGCAGTTTTTCACAGGTTTAAGGGGATTTACAAGCACACACTTACCGATTATCATTTGAAAAGCTCAACATCTCTCTAATTATGCTCTCAAAAACTTTGACACCAATCTGAGACAACTAGGAATTGTAGCCTACCCATGTTAATTGTAAACTGACTTATCCATCTCACTGTTCAGAAGCAGAAAAATAACTTCATTAAAACCTGAAGTCTTTCTTAATCTGCATCTACATGCTAGTCTGGAGGTTTAAACTTGTGTCCTCTCACAGAGTTGGTGATTAAAACTAATCTTTTATTAGTGTCAGAGAAAACTTATCTGAGTTCGGACTGTTTACTTACAGCACAGCTACACTCACAGATAACTGAGGCTCCTGAGTGGAGTCCTATGTGGATCAGCTGTGGTGTCCGGCAGCCAGTGGCTGCTTGCTTCGTTGCCATTCAGCGGCTAACAAGTGGAGCTAACTGCTAACAGCCACTGCTGCAACTAACAAACTCCACAAATCCGTTCAGCAGGTCCACCAACCACAGTCAGACACAAACAGCTGATTATTTACTGCTGAATTACAGCACACAACTCGCACCAACAGCTGACGCTGCTCAGGTGTGAGTGTATTTGCTGACCAGCAAAACTTGCTGGCACCGACTATTCACTGGAGTTTAACATCCTGTCACTCATGCAGAATTTGAAGATAATTACAAGCACGGCCGTTCTCGGCTTTCAATGTCAGATAGTCCACCACAAACATTTTTGTCATGTCTCGTATCTTCTATGAAATGAAACATAGTTTTTGTCTCAGTTTTTATTATCAAGATCTAATTTTAGCTTGTCATCGTCTCATCTTCGTCATGGAAATGTAACCCTCTGCCTCTGCATGCCCGTCACCAGACTCCCTCTACACCTGGACTCTGCGTTGTGATTTTTCACGACAGTTGTGGTGGAGTGTCGTGCGGAGAGAAGGATGCACCAGATGTGGGATTCAGGCCTCATTTACACCGCAAGCGATGCGTTCACGTAGCGCTCGTTAAGCGGTCCACAAGCGTAGTGGCAGCACACGTGTATTCACACCAAAACCGAACAGACGCGTCGCGCAGTGGCCACTGCTTTCCCGTCAAAATACAAACCACACCTGAACAGTTGGTGGCAGTAGTGCACCTTGTTTGCAAATCTCCAATGAACCCCAAAGAACAAGAAGTGAGTTTGGACCATAAAGCCCAGGGTGGACAGGTTCGCGTGCCAGTGATTATTCCAACGCTTCGAGAATTAATATTTAGCGCTACAAATGGGTAAGTACATGAAACATGTGCCTGTCAGGTCTCGCTTGGTCAACGGGGAGATGTCTACGGTGACCAAGAGAGGTCACAACACATGCAAACTTGTATTTTTTGTTGAATACCGCGACCATTCGCTTGCGACTCGAGCAAAAATTCGGCGTCTCTTCTATTTTCGAGCTTGCTCGGGAAAGCAGCGGGACTCGACTAAATAAATAAATGAAAATTAGCATAACTGTCAAGTTTAACTAAATACGACTCTCTTAAATTAATAATTTACCAACATAAAACATACATTCTCAAATAAGCTTAACAGTTAAGAGAAAAGCTAATGCTTAGTCCCACCAGGCTTACACAGAATCAGTTGTCTACTCGTTTACAGCACGCTAGCCACACTCTTAGCCTCGCCTCAATAAAACTGTCAAACAGTTAAAAACACGGTTCATTTATAGTCAAACCAAAATGACTAAAAAAACGTTTTTAATTTGTGGTTTTAGCGCTGATATTGTAATATGATGCAGGAAGCTGTTACAATGCTTACCTTGCAGGTCAAGAGAAATAAACTTTGAAGAACAAGGTGCTCTAAACAGAGCAAATCTCAGAGCTATGGTGTCCTGCCAGGGACAAACAGTGTTAACTCAAGTGTGCATCCTACTGGATTAAACAGGTAGCTGCCTTACAGAAAAAAGGTCATTGATGATTTTTTTTTTTTTTTGTCAGTTTTCATCAACGATATTAACACTTAGATTTTAAGGTAACTGAACTGACTATATAGAAGAGTTTAAATGATGGTAATGTAATAATAAAAAAATAAAAAATAAATAAATAAAGCTAGCTCAACATACTTACCTTCAAAAAGGGATGTGGAATACACTAAAGCATGTTAGTTTGACAATGAGTGTTTGTACACTACTGTCAGGTCCACATATATTTGGACACTGACACAAGTTTTGTTATTTTAGCTGTTAACCAAAACATAAGATACAGTTATATAATCAATATGGGCTTACAGTGCAGACTCTCAGCTTTAATTTGAGGGTATTCACATCTCTCTCTCCTTTGCTGACATTCACGTCCTATTACTGCATGTCACTAGCTCGGCTTCTTCTCCGGAGCCTTTGTGCTCCACTGTCTGGCAGGTTAACTCATATCGCAGCTGTGCCTGGATCATGTGATGCGGTTGTGCTGCTGCCGTGGTCCTGCCTGATGCCTCCTGCTGCTGCTGTTATCATTAGTCATACCTCTAGTGTCATTATACACATGATTGTTGTCACACACATATACTATCATATATTAATATATACCTACAACATATTGTACCACAATAGCCGTAATTAGTATAATAATATTATTACTTAAATTACTGTTGTTGTAAGCTGTCATTACTGTCTGTCTTGCATCTCTCTCTGCCTCTGTTTCTCTTTCTGTATCATTTTGTCATACAGATTACTGTTAATTTATCATGTTGATCTGTTCTGTATGACATTTATTGCACGTCTGTCCGTCCTGCAAGAGGGATCCCTCCTCAGTTGCTCTTTCTGAGGTTTCCACTTTCACAACATCCACCCAAGGAAGTAGGTGTATCAGTATCTAAGTCTACCATAAAGAGAAGACTTCATGAGAGAAAATACAGAAGGTTCACCAAAACTGCCTCAAAAATAGAAAGGCCAGATTAGACTTTGCCAAAAAACATCTAAAGAAGCCAGCCCAGTTCTGGAACAGCATTCTTTGAAAAGATGAATCTAAGATTAACCTGTTCTAGAATGATGGGAAGAAGAAAGTATGGAGAAGGCTTGGAACGGCTCATGATCCAAAGCACACCACATCCTCTGTAAAACATGGTGGAGGCGGTGTGATGGCATGGGCATGCATGGCTTCTAATGGCACTGGGTCACTAGTGTTTATTGACGATGTGACAGAAGACAGAAGCATGAATTATGAAGTGTATAGGGATAGATTATTATAGATTCAGCCAAATGTTGATTGGATGGCGCTTCACAGTACAGATGGACAATGACCCAAAATATACTGCGAAAGCAACCCAGGAGTTTTTTAAGGCAAGAAGTGGAATATTCTGCAATGGCCAAGTCAATCACCGAATCTCAACCCGATCCAGCATGCATTTCACTTGCTTAAGATAAAACTTAAGGCAGAAAGACCCACAAACAAGCAATGTGGCTCAGAGGTAGAGCAGGTCGTCCACCAATCAAAAGATCAGCAGTTTGATCCCTCCAGTCTGCATGTCGAAGTACCCTGCATCAAAGTATCCTTGAGCAAGATACTGAACCCCAAATTGTTCCCGATGGCTGTTCCATCAGTGTGTGAGTGTGTTAAAACTGAGTAGCAGGTGACACCTTGTATGGTAGCCTCGGCCACCAGTGCATGAATGTGTGTGTGAATGTGACTCATAGCGTAACAAGCGCTTTGAGTAGTTGGATGACTAGAAAGGCGCTATACAATTGCAGGTCAGTTCACCATTACCAACAACTGAAGACAGCTGCAGTAAAGCAAAGCATCACAAAGGAGGAAACCCAGCGGTTGGTGATGTCCATGGGTTCCAGACTTCATTCTCAACAAGGTATTGAAAATGAACATTTTATTTACGGTATTGTTAATTTGTCCCATTACTTTTGAAATGAGGAGACTTTGTACAAAATTCCTTAATTCCTTTGTTGCAGTTCCTAAACATTTCATAGGATATTTTTGTTCAACCCCTTGAATTAAACCTGAAAGTCTGCACTTAAGTTGAATCTCAGTTGTTTCATTTCAAATCCAATGTGGTGGCATGCAGAGCTCAAATCATGAAACACTCATATTCTGGGCCTAACTGTATGTCAGACAGAGGATGCAGTGTTACCAGTGATTCTAATTTTCCTCTAAGAGATTAATATTCTCAATCATTCAGCTAATTAATTGTGATAACAAACAGTAAACTGCAGGGTATTGAAAAATGGAAAGTGATTGCTTGCAATTAACTGAAGTCATTTATAGTTAAAATCAACCTCTTTCTGCTGCCTGATGTCTAGAGGCCTCTGGATTTTATTAATGGAGGGTGGCTGCACAGACAGTTTATTTGGTCATTAATTATTATAATTAAGTACACACTTCTTTTTATTATATTGCATGCAGCACTGATGGGGTAGTTTCATACCATTTTACTTTCCCCGCATCCTTTTATACATTCAGAAAGTATTGGACATCTTTGAGTTAAGCATTGTCAAGGTGCAGGCCTTTCTAATGCACCATGCACAGTAATGCACCAGAATTCATATTTAACCCATGTAATCATGAGGCAGTAATTTGTGTGTATCCCACACAGTTGTGAAGGCTGTGCTCATGTGACCAGGTGTTGAAAAGTTTAACTGCAGGCATTGAACGGAAACGAAGACAGGTAAATTCAGAAGGTTTTAGAAATAAGAGTTTAGCAATTCAGTTTGTCCGTGAGGGGGAGAAATACAGAAGGGATAAGTTAGGAAGGAGGCAAGGGTGTGGCCGCCTAGAAGGTGCTTGTGATTGGGAAATGCAAGTAGATTTAGGGGTAAAGCTTGTTGTTCCCCAGGAAATAGTTTGTACCAAGCAGAGGCCTGACATAGTGTTGTGGTCAGTGAGTCAACAGATAGTTTATTCCATTGAGCTGACAGTTCCTTGGAAAGACTCCGTGGAAGAAGCCTATGAAAGAAAAAAGCTTAGGTATGCTTGGTTAAGGAAAGGGGAAAAAATACACCCCGTCGCCCAGCCTCTCAGGATACCTTGTGTCGGAGTTGCATGTACCCCATGCACACCATTTGACCATTGTTAAACTTAAAATCTCAGAAAAAGCTCATAAAACCGAACAAAACTGACTTTCTGTAATGCATTTCAATGGACATCCAGGCAGAGAATGTCTGAGTGTGTGGGAATGGCTATACGCACTGTGACTGGCTCATTGCATTTGAGGGCGGGGCTTAGCCATAGGTCAATTACAGCTACCTTAAAAGACTGTGGTACATAGTCTGTTATAAAGATATATTGATCATGTCTAATATGTAATTGTTTACTAAAGGTAAGACTTCCTTGATTAGCCTAGTTGGGATGGGGTCTAAGAGACATGTTGATGACTTGGATGAAGAAATCATTGATGTCAATGGCTGAAGAGAAATCTGGGAGAAGCAATCTAAATATATATTAGGTCTTACAGCTGTGCTTGAGGGCAGATTGGTACTGTTTGAGGGCAGGAGGTCATGAATTTTGCCTCTAATAGTTAGACTTTTGTCATTAAAAAAGCTCATAAAATCATTACTGCTAAGGGCTAAAGGAATACAAGGCTCAAAAGAGCTGTGACTAGAGTCTTGCCTTGCCTTCTGTCAGCCTGGCTACAGTACTGAAAAGAAACCTGGGGTTGTTCTTATTTTCTTCTATTAATGATGAGTAATAGTTTGCTCTGGCATTGTGGGGGGCCTTCCTATACGTTCCCAAACTAAACGAGATTCTTCCAGTTTGGTTAATCACCAATTCCTTTCAAATTTTCGCGATATTTGTTTTAATTTTCGGGTTTGGGAGTTGTACCAAGGAGCGAACTTTCTTTGCTATGTTCTTTTTAAGAGGTGCTACAGAGTCGAGTGTTGTTCGCAGTGAGCCTGCAACACTATCGACAAGATATTCAATTTGGAAGAGTTTAAAGTTGGTACTGGAAACCTCAGTTAAAGAGGGACATGGTATTAAATTTAAAGTTGATGGAATCATTTCATTAAATTTTGCTAGGGCACTATCTGATAAACACCTAGAATAGTAGCTGTTGCTGAGTGCCTTGTAATCGAGTAGAAAGAAATCAAAAGTTATTAAGAAATGATCTGATATGAGGGATTACATGACATTACATTACATGAAAACACCCAGATAGCACACATGATGTATCAAGTTTAGATCGTTAAGAGGTAGCAGGGAGAGCGTTTGCTCATTGCCAAGATGTCGCTGAGACATCGGCCTTTAATCGAAAATGACCACCACGCAAAGTTCAAATGATCAATAAAAGAAGCTGCGCTCAGTGGACGCTCCTTCATTAATATTCATATGCTTCGTTAACTAAGACCTTTATTCATTTAGGTCGGACCTTTCAAACTACAAATATTTCACCATTCAATGTAGAAATCAGTGCTAACATTCAAAAATAGCTGACTGTTACTCTATTTCGTGTGTAAGCGTGCACAATGAAGAGACAAAAGTCAATCTGACAAACTTTATTTTCAAATTTTCACAAACAATATCTGATGGCCAGTCCGCTTCTCCTGGCAGCCTGCAAGACACAGAAAAGATGATGAGCACATAACTTCAAGAAACAAATCCCAACTTCACCACTGTATTTTTTTTTAGCATTTCAGCTGTCTTTTAGCCAGACTGAAGGCTTTGGGTCCGTCACTCTGCTTCATTTAGTGTTGAAACTGATAAATAACGGGATCCGGCGT
The DNA here is from genome assembly GCF_041903045.1 of Epinephelus lanceolatus. NCBI lineage: Eukaryota > Metazoa > Chordata > Actinopteri > Perciformes > Serranidae > Epinephelus > Epinephelus lanceolatus. The sequence continues at coordinate 3,189,071 of NC_135740.1, forward strand.
TAACTCCGTTAACTGTTAACAGCAGCTCAACAATCAGTCCTTCATCTCGGAAAAACAGTGGTTTCAAAACTGCGCTATTACCTGTAGCCAACGGGTCAGTTTGCTTTGCAGTGAAGGAGACTTCGACTGATAAATTGCCCATAAAATCACATTACCAACATAGCGAAGGCATCCTTAAACTTCACTATTTGACCTCCACGCTCCTCTCTGCTCCCCTCACCCACACTTGAGCACCCGTTCTGGGATACACAGTGTCGGCCCAGCCACACTTGAGCATATGTCCAGGGCCCCAGAGGTCAGGCCGGGGGGCCGCGGGACCACAGGTGGCAGCTCCAGGCACTTCCACTTTAACCCAAAACAAGTGCTCACGATAACCAGATGAGTAGATAACGTCAACTAGGGAAAATAAAATGAAAACACCACAGTTGTAGCCTGTTAGCTAACATGAGCTAAACCGCTAAACTAGCTAACAGAAAGATAACGTTAGCTGGTGGGGACCTGTGCTAAGCTATATACACCCAGTCGTGCCTCGCCACTCACCAGGAACCTCTTTTAGCGGTCACAGAAAAAACAACATAGCTATTTTCTGCCAATTTATTCCATTTAGCTTACCGGAAACCAACTGCGATGAGATGACCGCGGAGATGAAATTCCGCCCCTGTGGCGACTTCCGTATGTGGGCGGGTATATTTACGGCACTGGGCCAACCCAGAGCCGACATAACAGAGACATTTGATGAGCTGGGACAAAAGAGTATTAAATTTAAAGATATCCGCCCATGCGGCCGACGCCTGTCAGAAGTTATAAATTCAGGGCCGATGTGTCGTCCTCAGGCCGATGTCGGCCAGATGTATGTGTGCTGTCTGGGCATATATTGCTTTGGACTGGTCCGGAGCGCAACTACAGCATTAGCTGATCAGTTAGCGAATTTAGCTAACTAGCAGATACTTGCAGACATGGTCGACCTGCATGATAACTTCAACTGTGTTAGAAGAGAATAAGATCATAACATATTGCTTGCAGTTTATTATGTTATGTACAGTGATATGGAACAGGAATTAAGCTGTTGATGACTGTCTAAGTTATCTGGATCATACTTCGACAGAGCATTGTGTCCACTAGAAGTTGGAATTTTAGAGTTAACAGTCAGTTCCTTTGTGACTATGATAGATATGACTATAAGAAAAAATCATTTAACAATGAAACCTATGTGTCTTTTTCTATCTATCTAGCAAAAAAGAAATAAGAAACAAAAACAAAATGATGTAATTTGACCTTGAAGTCTTTGCAGAAGCAGAAGTAAACAGTTCACAAAAGAAGATACAATGGAAAGATGAAAAGAGAGATAAAGGTCCAGCAGACAGAGTGAGGGCTAGAAACCCGTGGTAAAATCCTACTTCAGTACCCTGGAGGTTAAGGAGGATGCAAAGGTGAGGCTAACATTAGAGGGTCGTCAGCTGATTAAGTTCACCTGGGCCCTTGGGCTATAAAAGCTGGCTCATGTGTTAACGCTGTCTTTCCCTTCCTACAGCTTACATCCACCCTGCATCATCACAGCACACATGCCATACATCCATGCACTGCTCCTCTTGGTGATATTGCTCGTCTATACACTCCATTGTTCATTTGAGATAACCTTTATTTTATTAAACTATGTGTCTTTTAGGTAAATCATTTGTGTGAACCCTCTGCTTGTCACATTCCCAGAGCCAGTTGGTAAAACAACCAGTTGGTAAAACACAGGCACGCACCATATTTGAAATCTTTAGAAAAGAGAAGTTTTCTTTCAGTCTGATCACACAACAGCCCTTTCTGGCTGGAAAAGCTGATCTGGGGCATAAAGTGTGGCACAGTTGGGCTTTTAAACACAGTTCAGACCAACAATTTGTAACGAGATGAGTTGAAACAGGTAACTACTTGCAATGCACCATTCTGCAACATTCTAAAAAGCTGTTGGTTCACACCAGTGCAACTAGATGAGATGATGTATCATCTCTATGCAACAACTCTCTGTACTTCCGCTCTGCTTGCAGCTTTTCAGGTTTATTTTGTGGCTGACTATAATGTGTAGCTTCTTAAAATATGAATGAGGATAGTGGTAGTGAGATAGTGGCTACAGTTGCATTTGTTGTAGTGATGAAATGGCAAAAACAGAAACAAAACGAGCATCAGATGGAGTGTATTCATGATGTGTGTGTGTGTTCCACTGTAACACGCCCATTTATTCAATTACAATTTGTCCTCATGAGATGGCGCTTCCCAAACACTAAAAAACAAAGATTTAGAGGTGCTTGTACTTTAGGTAGTAGTATTTCCATTCTATACTACATTATTAATCTACTCCACTGTCTCAGATGCAAATATTACACTTTTATTGCACTACTTTTATTTTAAAGATTTAGTTTGGCCTGTTAGTTACAGCACTTTTGTACAATAATATAAATTTGTTGCTAGGTTATATTATTACAGGTTACAATAAGCCACCCAGCAGTATTTAAGTTATTAAAATTACCACTTTTATCTGCTAGCAGCATCAGTGTTATAAACACATTAGTTATGAAGAAAAACCTAAAATTTGTTTTTGTTACAATTGGCCCAGGTCTCCCCTATCTGAAAATATTGAGTTAGATAATGAGAAACGTTCTGAAAATAACTTAGTGCCTGAAAATAATTACTTAAATCATTTTGAAAAAGTTGCCCATTAAGACACTTAAATTTTCAAATAACATTAACATTAATTAAGGCACAAAATAATTTTTTTGGGTTTATAATGTGAGGAATTGTAAAATGTCACTTTTATGAGGTAGTTCAGACATCGACAGTGACAATGTGTTGTTGAATGTTTGCATCAAAAGTTTGTACAGCCCACTCAGTGTGATGATCTTGAGTGACTGGGAAACCTATTCAGATGGCATACTCACCCATTCAGAGGGAATGAAAAGATTCATCGTAATGCTAATTATGTGTTTGAGCTCTCTCACCTTCTAAGATGAACAGCACCCGCTCCTTTTCAGTTAAACTCTGCAGGCTACGTGCAGCTTAACCTTCATTGCGGCTGCATGTGAGGATGAAATGGCAATTTCTCCCTGTGGTCTCTCACTCACTGACTGAACAGCCTCATGGAAGCGACATTTTACAATTCTTCATATTTTAAACTAATGAAGTTTGTTAGTTTAAAATATGAAGATTTGTAAAATGTCGCTTCCACGGGGCTGTTCAGACATCAGCGGTAAGGCGCACAATAAGTGCACTTATTGTTATGATCTTTGTGACATAGTTTTTTCTTCCAATTATTTCATGTAACTGATCATTTTTTAAAAATAAAAAAACATAAACGCAAGAATACGTTTGTATTTCTTTTATTCAAACACAGTATGAACCAGATGACAATGACATGCTTTTATTAAAGGGGAACTAATGTTTTTTTCAACCTGGGCCCTATTTTCGGATCCACTTTTGTCTAAATGAGTAATAGGATGTTCAATATGTGACATTTCTCCAGTACGAAGCTAGGGCTGACCTGCCTGCAGCCTATGAGCGCGCGCTATATTAAATAATAGGGCACTGGGACAGCATCAAACAACGTCAAAATATGTCCACTATAAGTGCATGTTTTTTTAACACAGATAGGCCCGGATTGTTAGTATAATTATCTGGCAACATAACGGAAAGGAGAAATGAACTGTTGCTGCTCCCTCTCTTTCCTCATCCGCTCTGTAATTTCAATGAGTTCTGCCTCCGTGTACGTCCGTGTATGTCCGTGTACTCTGTGTTCAAATAAATACGTGTGGTCATCAAATTCAAATGGCTCACCCAGATCCAGTTGGTCAAAATCGGGTAAAAATTCGGACATGTTTGTTGTGGCAAGTCAAAACACTCACTCAGAGAGTGAAAGTCTGGCTCTGAAATCTCACGTCTCGCGAGATTCTTCTTCTTCTTCTGTGTTTTATGGCAGTTGGTCTCACGAGAGTGACCTTACAAACGCGAGGAGTTACTCTGTTTGGAGTAGTCATGGCTGAATTTTTACCCAATTTTGACCAACTGTAAGGTCACTCCAGCGGTAACTTCCTGCAACAACTCAAATCTCGCGAAACCAACTGCTGTAAAACACCAAAGAAGAAGAAGAAGAATCTCGCGAGACGTGAGATTTCAGAGCCAGACTTTCCAGTGTTTTGACTTGCCACAACAAACATGTCTGAATTTTTACCCGATTTTGACCAACTGGATCTGGATGAGCCATTTGAATTTGATGACCAAGAGGAACATGTCCAAATCCTAAAAGGTAAACACAGACGTTCATTTCTCCTTTCCGTTATGTTGTCGGATAATTACATTAACAATCCGAGCCTATCTGTGTTAAAAAAATGCACTTTTAGTGGATGTATTCTGACGTATTTTGATGTTGTTTGACGATGTCCCAGTGCCCTATTATTTAATATAGCACATGCACGGGCTGCAGGCAGGTCAGCCCGAGCTTCATACTGGAGAAATGTCAAATATTGAACATCCTATCACTCATTTAGACAAAAGTTGATCAGAAAATAGGGCCCATGTTGAAAAAAACATTAGTTCCCCTTTAAGCCAAAATTTCACTTTCCACTCTGTCCTCCTCTGCTCTCCACAACCAGTCTTATTACTTTTTTAAGGCCCGTAATAAGTTGACTGCAGATATCTTGGGTTAGTTTCATCTCCCAAAAGACCTCTATGGTTAGGACAAGCTCCTCCTTTGTGCCTGGCTTAACGTCCTTGCGGATGAAATCTTTCATCATGTGCCATAAAAACTCGATGGGATTCACCCAGTTGATTCCCATCGGCGCAATAGTAGCAGCAGAAGCGGTATGCTTAGGATCAATGTCCTGGAAGAAGCAATGATTTGACCCAAAATGTCCTTCTTATGTATAGTGCTGCAATACCTTTGATGATACTGCTCTCAAAATAGTGTCTGTCCATGAGTCCCTCAAGGATGACCATAGGTCCTGGCCCATGTCGTGAAATTATCCCCCAGACATGGAGCTTTAAGGGATGTTTGGGTGTAGGTTTGGCAATGAAGTGATCCTTTCTCTTGAAACTAAGCCTAGCATAGTTTTGCAGAGCTACAGTTGTCTCATCCATAAACAGCACATCATCCCACCTCTCTCCAGACTCCATCCACTTCAGCGCTTGTCTTAGCCTTGCTTCTTTGTTGCGATCTTTTATCATTGGAGAGAAGTGAGTCTTTGCATATGTCCAACCAAGCTTTCTGCGGGCTCTGCGTATGGCAGTCAGGCTCAGTAAAACACCAAAATCAGCTTCAATTTTCTTTAAATCATGGGCCTTTGTCTCATCATCAATGGCAGCCAGGATATTACTGTGGGAGTCAAGAGAAGAATAATTAGTAAATGATATTTTTTTAATGTACAAACAGGAATGCATTTTATAGTTTACACCACGGAACAGAATCCTTAACTACTACACTTACTTGTGCAGTTTAATCGGATGTGAGTGGCCAGGCTGTCTCTCCTTGGAGTGATATCGCACTGTTCTTGGAGTAACTTTGATGCCTGTGTCTGCAAAATGTTGCTGAATCATCTATGTCGATTTTCCACTTGCTCGCATTTGATTAATCTGCTGGGACCTTTCTTTGTTGATGTGCATCATCTCTGCTGAATGTTGCAATCTTACCAGCGATATGGTAGTGTATAGTGTAGCCTAAGTGGGTGTGTCCGGACAAGCTATTGCGATTGGTTAATGTATGTTCCAGCTCCAGTAGCCATTAGGATTCAAGATAAACAAAAATAGGTGGTCTGTTTACAGATAAATAGAGTGCAGAATTAGCTGATGCATTATGTTTTTCGTGGATTTTTTTCACACCTTCAAGAGTGTCACTGTCAAGAATGGATGGAATGGATCCCCCCTCTTTTTATAAGTCTGGAAAACAATGTCTTAGGACAAAAGTAAGCAAACAAGGCATATATTTATACTGGATTTCAGAGTCAGCTATGATTTTGAACTCTCAGTTGTGATGTGCAGTAATGTGATTTTTAATCTTTTTTTCCTTCTAGACAAAATGCACATCTGCTGTGTCCCCGTATCAGAGGCAGCGGACATCTGCAGCACCTAGGCTGGCGCCAGTGACACCAGTCAGCATTATGTCAAGTGGGCCGGGCCCAAGCAAAATTGCTCAGTTTTTCATTTGTTATTATATAGCTTGTTATGGAGTCCGTGATTTCCCCATTTGTGTAACTGTGCTTGGATGTTGTTTTATGAGGCTCAAGTGTCTTTCAGTTGTCTCTTTGTCTTGAACGTTACTCAGCTCAGCTTTCTCTCGCATGCATGCTTCGTACTTTTCTCTGTGCTGTCTCAAGTGTTGATATATAGATAGATATAGACAGATATAGATTGGATGTGGCGACTTTAACTTTTAAACTTTTACACCGCACGTCTTTCTGTTCAACGTCGCCGTACCTGAATCCAAAGTATCGCCATGTAATAGACGTTGCGTTTTTTTCGCCACCAACTCAGCCTGCTCATGGTCGTGCTCATGTTCTTCTTCTGCGTCTGTGTTGGTCACTGCTGCACGCCGGGTGGTCACATGACCATACGTGCCGCACACACCAGAGGGGTGCAAGCAGGTTAGGTTCAGAGTCAGTTGCCATGGTGATTGACTCAGAGTTGGACTTACCTCTCTTTCTGGAACTGAAAACCCAGAGTTTCCCTCATTTCAGGGTTTAACATACTCAGAGTTTTCACTAAACCCACTTTCTGGAATACCTTCAGGAGAGGCAGTCACGTTCACAAGCACACACGTTAACATTTATTTACATTAAAGCTATAGTGCGTAACTTCTACAGGTCCGTAAAGGTCCGTTTCACCCAAGCCACTACTAGAGGAGATGACACAATGCTGATTAAGCCGATCGGCTCCTCTAACATCTCGCAGTATTTTTCAGTATCATTTTTAGTATGCGTGTCGACCGGCAACATTCCCGCGCTGGCGCACAGGAAATGCTTCCTCACAACAAGAAGAGAGGGGGAGGAAGAGCGGAGAGTGTCATAGCAAGAGGTAGAGCGCAGGTAGAAAGAGAAAGCAACATGGCAGAGAAGCGGCCGAGACATGGTTCAGAAGTGGATCCTACCACAAAGGCAAGTGTTACTCTGTGTATGGTGTGTGGCGACTGGCAAGTGTTACTCTGTGTACACGGTGTGTGGCGAGTGTTACTTTGTGTACATGGAAGTGCCGCCGACTTATTAGTTGTAATAAGGCATTATCCGCTGGGAGGCAAGAGAAGTTACGCACTATAGCTTTAAATTGCAAATTGCAGCCTTTTATGTGGTTATGTAATCGCACAGCCTGACATCGCGATTGCGATTAGATTAATCGTGCAGCACTAGATCTAGATAATCATTTCCAATATTCACAAGCTCTTTTTATCCAATGAAAGATTCTGCTTCAGTCCATATTTGTTGGCATGTAGTCTGAAAAACAACATTTTCGCTGAGGTTTAAAAAAAAATCTTCGTCTTTCGCACATTCTGTAAACGGTGTGGGGTGATCTAACAGCAATCTAACAGCACCATAAATTACATTTATATAGCCACAATAATGGTATTATATATATATTATATATATATATATATATATATATATATATATATATAGATATAAACTATATTACTAATATATAATAATATTATCATTACCACTGCAGATAAACTCAGATGCTAAGACTGATGATTCAAATGCAGTTTTGTTCTTGCTGTACTATCGCTTGGTTCCCAGCCATATCACTTTATTTTTCATGCAATTCTTTTGAATAACAAAATGCTGAAGCATAATATTTATGACCTATGATATGGTAGCCTGATAATCATTAAAGGTAGGGTCTGGAGGATTTTCCAGTTGCTGTTTGTAAACACACATTCAAATTTGGCCCCTCCTATCAGGCTCAACTGCGCACTGCCCCTACCCCTCCTGGCAGTTGCCAGAACACGCCCACTCAGCCGTGCACTCGCCTGCAGCGTCACATCTAGATGGCAGTGACTCAGGAGCCCTGTATCTCACTGGACTGTACCTGACGTGGAAAATGAGTGATGAGGTATTTTGCAAATATTGTATCAAATGTGTTATCGTGTCCAAATGGCATTGTTTGTGTATTAGAATAAACAGCTATGCTAATAGCTGGATTATTGACTCTAATTAGCTAGGGAGTTTAGCCGTGTTTATTTACGTTAGCTTGCTAACAGGCAATATTTGTGCTCTGATAATATCGTAATTACAATGCCTTGTTATCTATGTAGTTACATATAACCATCAACAAACAGCAGCATTAGCTAATTGTCATTATGTCAGTTCATATTTGTTATTTCTATTTGCACAGATTGTAAAATTATAATGTTTCCCATGTTATTGTAATAAATAACTTATTTGAATTAATTATCAGTACATGTGATAATTAACAAATTCATGCATGACCAATCTGCTGTGCAAACACAGGAAATCAAACAATCCATGTGAAACTTTTTTATTACACAACAGTGGTCATATACAAATAATTACAATTCACACAAGTATGCTGTAGTTGTAATTAATGAAGGGCATGTAATAACAAATTGGGAGACCATCTTAAAAGGAGTAACCCTGAGAGATTGTACAGGCATCTTTGTGGTGTGGTGTGTTCTCACAGCTGGGCCCTCTCTGCAACACCTATAAAGACATACAAAAGGTCACAACTAGTGCTTTCACTATGCTTTTGTATACCTGGTAATTTGGCAAACGTTTCTAGGTTTGTCCCATGAATTGTTGTTCTGGTTATCAATGCAGTATCAAAAGTCTGATCTAAATGCATTTGGACAAACATTTTTATTTGACAGCTGATTTGGTCTATTTGATACCCATAAAGTCAAATATTCTAATCACTTGCAGACCATTCTGTCAACTTATATCATTATTATTATTATCATTGTTGTTGTTATCATTATTATTATTTGTCAGTATGCATTACAATAACAGGATAAAAAAGTTATAAACTAACTAAAATTCACAGCGAATACAATTCACAGCAGAATCAAGAATGACGGGAATCAAATGTTTGTATTACCTGGGGCATTGTTAAAATATCCACAAGACATATCCCCTGTTACTATTTGACTGTTATATATGACCTCATACTGTAACATGGATACTGTAAGTTTAAAGTCTTGTTTTTAGCTGTGTTATTGTACACAGATAAAAACACATGAAACATTACTGTGGTATATGCCTCTGCAGGTTGGGAATGTAACACTGTAAACATTACAAATTGAGCCCCTAAATCAACACAAAACTTTAATATAAACTAAGTGTGAGCCACCTAGCACACTGTATAACATGCAGGACGGGTGACCTCAAATATCAGGAGGAGGACACAGACTTTTACATCCTGACTGTGTGAAAATCTAACAGTTCTTACAGATGTTGAAGACAGACATTAAAACTGGTGAAACACAATTATGGAGACCAGTATAGGACTTTAGTGAGGCCACTCAAAACTGAAATAAAAAGATGAATAGTCACAGCTTGATATGCAATGACGTAAGTCAGTGTCAGCTACAGCCATAATTTTAAATGGACTAAATTACACAGTAAGAATTCACATTTTTGTAAGGGTGTCACTTTATTAGCCAGCTTCAGGGCTGGAATCATATACAGACAAAATCTACCCTTAATGTGAAATATCTTTGTGGCATACTCTGTTACCTTGATGTCTGTGATTCCATCTAATCAACAGCTGTTGGACTCTGCTGCAAGACAGGTCCTATAAAAATAAAATAAAAAAAGACAGTGGGAAGTCAGAAATTTAGAGCTTTTGTGTCCTAAAGTGGGTAAAACCATGAAATGTCACATCAGCATCATGCTTGCATAACAGATTTCATGTCACCCTAAAGTGTCTGTCTACTGTTTCCATCTTGTATGCACATTTTACACCTGTGAGGTGCACCCAAGACATAACATGCATGTTGTAGACAGCTGCAGAGTAAAATGAGAGCATTTCTGTTATGGGAAAAATGTCTCTGACTCATTTGTGGTTAAGACAGGGGTTATTCTAAAATCATTAATACTGTTTTACGGAAAAGTATTATTGAAATGCTTCTACTAATTTGTGATGCATGGAGTTTTTTGACATACCATGACCTCTGCTCACATGGGCCTGAACAAGGTCTTGGGTCGATGGTGGTGGAAGGACAGGGAGAAGTTTGCTTCATGACTTTTGGGAGACCTCCTTCTGATGACACCCTCTTTTCTAGTATATGCCTCTGCAGATTGGGAATGTAACTGTATGTCTTTGGAGTTTTTTCAGTGTACAAGGTCCATCGATTGGACCTCTTCTTGAACACTCTCCCCACCCTGAAAAACAGCAAAACAAATAGGCTTAGTTATTAGACTCACCTAGACTGTCCAGCTCGCTCGTTTGCCATCCTGGGAAAAAAAAAGTTATTATAAATAATGTCTTGATAATTTTTATACGAAAGACAAATTCTGGTGTCATACTGAGTAACTACAATGGTACTGACAAGTATTACTCAGAAATATAAAATTATACATTAAACTTACACAGTCTCTCCATGTGCGTTTATTTTAGCTGGACGATTCTTGTGGTAGTTGTAGTCCAGCGCAGCAAGGATGGTCCTTGCCTCATAGACAGGGGGGAAGTAAGAAAACCTCTTCGATGCATACATTAAAATATGGTTTTGAAAAGATTCCAGCTCGGATGTAGATCTGTAAATGATTAAGCAGCATGAAAAAGAGAAGTTGGTTGTCACTGCCTTCATGTTTTTCACTTTAGCCTTTTGCCAAAGAAATACATATACCCCCACACACACACACACAAGCAGCAAAAGTGTAAAAGCACGTGTCAGTCTTGATCTAAGGAACATGGCGGTGACATTGACATACGATCCAAAGGTGAATTCTGTGTCCACGTATACATATCTGTGTTTGGGAGGGCCAAAGGGGATGATTTGTACTGAAAATGTCACTTTCTACACAAACACAGAGGCTGTGGTCGTCTGTCCCAGTGCTGCATGGATATGTGTGTGTCTGTGTATGTGAAAAAAAATGAAAAAGTATTCACCTGAAGTTCAGGAACTTATGGACATTTTTTAGCCACCGTTTGTCTTTCACAATGCTGGTTAGGGTGTCATGAGCCCTGGTCCCCCTCTCAATCCAGGTCTTTGTCCGTTCTGCTGCAAGGCAGTCATGCTGGCATCTGCCCATGACCCCCTCATGCTCATTGGCAACATGATGGAGGATCCCCATATAAAGGTCATGAAAAATATAAATCTATTCTGTTACATGCTGCTAATCTACCACACCCCCTACATGTAATGACTGTTTCTATTGTTTGTTTATTGTTTATTTAGGATCCCCATTAGTTGTTACCACAGGAACAACTATTCTTTCTGGGGTCCACACAAAAGACAACCATTCAACATCACATTACAAAAAATTCACAATATCACAATATAAAAAAAAATGAATTAAAGAAGATAAAATAAGCAGTCCTCTCACATTCATGTCAACTAAACAATACATTGTAAAAACGGATCATTATTAGTAGGCTAGGTGTGTACAGTATAACAGCCCAAAAGTACAATGCACAGTGAACTTCAATATAATGTCTGTGTGTGTCTATTGTGTTCTTACCATGAACTGAAGATGGGTTGTTGCTTTTTTGCAGCACCACCAAAAGTGGTTTACAATGTCCTTGACCCATAGAAGGAGAATGTTCATGTCCTGTCCTGCCTACAACAGACAAACGATGATGATTTTCATTAAAAAGTATTTACATGAAAAGACTACATTTGACATTCAACACATAATGCATGTGTGTATGCGTCATGGCTTACTGTCACAATGTGGCATCATTCCACATGTCCAGACTGTGAAATATGCCAGCGTCCTTATATTTTTCCTTGCCTGTTTCAGATGAAAGAACAGCATTACTTGAGAGTCTTTTATCCATGAAATACATTGTCTTGGCATATTGCACTTACTCATAAGTGCAGAGATTTGTACATGTGCATCTGTACAAATCTCTTTCAGGTTGACCTCACTCATAAGAATATCCATGGTCCTAATAAAGGCATCTTTCTCCATTAGGACAGACTTTCTCTGAGTTTTTCGTTTATCAACTGTGATCACCGAGATGATGTCCTTGCTTTCATTGTCCATGGCTGTGTAGGTGCAATACTGTGCACAGTGACCAGGGCTGTCCATTCTTCCATCAGCTGACAAACCAAACAAAATACATTCTTAGACATAATTTTAATGAGCCCTGTGGTAATAACATACAGCTATAAGACAATGTGACACATAACTGTTAGCTACCAATAAATTAGAAATTCTCACCAAGGGCCACAACACCGTCTTGTGTAGCAAGCCGCTGGATTACTGCTGCCCTCTCCTCCATCCAAACAATCTTTAATGGCATCCACGCAGTAGGCATTCTGGTCTGGAAGAATGTGTTTCTACTAACGATGCCCATGTTCATATATTTGAACAGTAGGTGCACCTTTGCAAAATTATTTCCAGAGAGCAGAATATTGTCTGCGAACATGAAATCTCCTGCCTGCGTACTGTATTTCAGTTTAGGTTGGGAATTCCATGTCCAGACAGTGTGTCCTTCTGAACAGACCTGTAACATTATATATAAGAAGTACACTTAGATAAAGAGTAAATAAATGAAATAATAGAACAAAATGAAATCAGTACAATGTAAATGCCACAATGCAAGCTTTGCAAATAAGTGTATATTTTACTCTTTAGAGTTATTGCAGGCTATATAAAAACAAAAAACCTACCCAATCGATAATGTCTGCTGAACCTCTTGAGGAGATGTTGACCTCAAAGGGTGGTTGGCACAGACTTTGATAGGACAATTATCAATTGGCAACACAACAAATGAACAGAGTGTCTTCAAACCGCTCTGGTATGCAATGTAGGCTGGCTGACCTATGATGTCATCATACTGGGCCTCTTTTGCATCTGTGACTGGGACTTGTTCAGCTGCGTCTTCAGGGTCATCAGTGCCATAGACTGTGTCATCCAGCCCGACAGCTGGTAATGCATCCAGGTTTGCCTGAGCTGCCTGGAGAGCACCACCTGTCCTGTTTTGACAGAAGTGAAATGCCTCTCTATGAACATTACATCACAGTGATATTTAGAGAGTAAGATAAGTCATAATGTAGAAACAAACCTCAAAGCAATAGGAGGCACATAGTCATCATCAGAGGAGACCTCGCCACCATCTTCTTCCTCCAGATCTTGTCCCTCATCAGCAGTTAGCGTGACTTCGTCCGACCAGCAAATCCTATATACATAACACAGTTTGCTTTAGATACATGATGAATATGAGAGAAAGTAACATTTAGTAACACTGTAACATTTCAGTTATGGTTTTATGCTTATTTTAGTCTACTATACAAATGCCACCCAAAGTACTGCATGCAGAATACAGTGGACCCACAACATAAAATGTATATAATAAATCAGACTTACACAGTATGCATGAGGCTGTTATAATGGTCCTCCTCTACATTGGACTCCTGGATGGTCATGAATGTCAGACTAAAGGGATGAAACAGTTTGTGGTTAGTAGTAGTAATGCATGCGAGCAAAATTAAAATTAGACCAGCCTTTTTTCCAAGCACTCCATTGGTTCCCCTTCCTCTGCACTTGAAGGTGGAAGAGGCTCTATGTCGCTCGTTTGTCTGTTTAAAAAAACATACATGTAAATGACAGGAGCATTATCGGACAGTCGTCATGCTCATTTTTATCATCATAATTTTTGAACATTTATCCTTCACTCAATGAAATTTTAGATTGTTCTTTCTCTGGGGCAATCTTTCAGTAAAATAATACATACAGTATCTGTGTTGCTACTGTACGTATGTCATATTTCACAGAGGTATGTTTTTATTTATTCATTTTTTCAATCTTACTTATCCTCTAATTACATCTGTGGTAACAAATTTCCCTTGTGGAGAAAAATAGTTTCATCCATTCATTATGTCTTTCCGTAAGTGTACTTTTATTAGGTAAGAGCTGACAGGCAATGACATAATAGAAAATAGCTCATAAGCAATGAATACTGCAGTTACATAGATATATATTACCTTACTTACATATCAGACAGTCCAGGTTTAATGGGGGATAAAGGCACAGGGAAAACAGAGAGATGCTTTTGGGGTGTTGAAGTTGGGGGGCCCTTCTCATGGCTATGGGAAAGACGGGAGGAAAACACGTAGGCTGTATCAGTTCTTCAGCGACATAAATAAAATGCACTACAAACAGTTATTTTCGTACTTAGCATTCAGGAACAGGCCTGCAAGTTAGCAAAACAAGGTTTGCGGCCAGACATTGTGCTGCTTCAAAGTATGCATGCAAGTTGCGTAACTATTGTAGTGACCCTGCAGTGAATGTTCTGTCGTACTCTGTGGTGTGTTTGGGATTGAATGAGTATGGGTAGGGGGTTGGGGGGCGAGTGTGACTGGGATGAGGGTTGTGTGAGTGTGTGTGCTTGTGTGTTTGGGTGCGAGCTGGAGGGGAGAGCAGGAGTACATGGTTTGTGAGCTAACGTTACGGCTAAGTTCTTGTTTTGTTGTTTTTTTGGCCTGGTTACGGCCAGCAGTAACCTCTACTGTGAAGCAATAAACGGTGGTTTGTCGAATAACTGCGTCATCATTCTACACGTCCTGGCGAACGCTACACTATATTTGCAGTTACAGACGTGAATGCACAAATTAACAAAACTTCTGCTGGCTATGTCTCCTACAGTCACCAAAATCGGTTTGGGAATACTACCATAACCCGGTGTGACTTGTGTGTTACACAAAATGATTCAAAGCTCAAGCCTCACACTACATCAAGCCATATATTAGCTAAACGTAAAGTTATTTGCAATGGTTGATAGTCGGAATTAGCCTCCACAACAAACTACGTAGGAATTACAGTTGTTGTAATGGAAAAGTTGATAAATTAGCAAACTAGCACAAGCTAACCGGCCTGTATTTGGGATTTACCTGTCCAACAGAAAGCAGGCCAACTCCACGTCGCTGTACATCCCGAGCCTCTCCTTCAATGCTCGAAAGTGGGTGAAGGCCACCCTGATATTCACACGAGTTTTGGCCCGTGCTTTATAGGCTCAGCGTTTTCCCTCACTCACAATGAAATTCCTTTTCTTCATGGGTACGTCTGTATCCGCCATTTCTCCTGGGTATACGGAGCACGGAGGTACGGAAGAAGGCTTCACAGAAGAGGTTCAGGCAAGGCTCGCGCTGGTCTCTCATTGGCTGGGGAAATCTCCGCCCAGAAGCGGTCCGAGCTCACAAAAACATCAAAATACAGTTAAAGGGCAGGAGCTCTGCAAACAGAGTAACCACCACACATGAGTAGAAGCCCATAGGTGATGATTAAGCAGGATTTCATTTGTATATGTCTATATTTTGTTTTGTTTGAAAATCCTCCAGACCCTACCTTTAAATATGCTCTGTGTGGGAAGCTCTCTCAGTAATAAGAGGCGCAGTAAACCGCTTCAGCTTCCACACTCACTGCTCCTCCTGGTGGACAGACAGACCATTGCAACTGGCAACTTAGAGGCATTACCAGTCGGCCCCGTATTCTCTATGTCATCGCGGGGGATCTCATTAGAGCTACGAGCCCGGCCAGGTGACGACAGGGACCTGTCACACATCGGTCAGGGCTCTGCCACGGGCCAAACATAAATTTGAAGTGGCTGCATCTGTATGCCATCTGCGGTCATTTTAACTTGACCAGCGGACTTAACTACAAGCCGACTGGCTGTTGAAACAGAAAACGTGTTTTACGTTCTAAAACCAGCCACTGGCAATCTGACCAGCTGAGTTGCAGGTGACACCATCAGCCGGCTTGAGTCAAGCTTAGACCGGCCAGTTCACACCGCTACAATTTTTCTCTGCAGGGCTCTAAAACACTTTTCATCTTGTTGCAAATCATTTGTCTGAACAGGGCTTTACGTAGGAATGCAGAAGTTATATGACATTGAAAATGTACAGTACAGGCCAAAAGTTTGGACACACCTTCTCATTCAATGCGTTTTCTTTATTTTCATGACTATTTACATTGTAGATTCTCACTGAAGGCATCAAAACTATGAATGAACACATGTGGAGTTATGTACTTAACAAAAAAAGGTGAAATAACTGAAAACATGTTTTATATTCTAGTTTCTTCAAAATAGCCACCCTTTGCTCTGATTACTGCTTTGCACACTCTTGGCATTCTCTCCATGAGCTTCAAGAGGTAGTCACCTGAAATGGTTTCCACTTCACAGGTGTGCCTTATCAGGGTTAATTAGTGGAATTTCTTGCTTTATCAATGGGGTTGGGACCATCAGTTGTGTTGTGCAGAAGTCAGGTTAATACACAGCCGACAGCCCTATTGGACAACTGTTAAAATTCATATTATGGCAAGAACCAATCAGCTAACTAAAGAAAAACCAGTGGCCATCATTACTTTAAGAAATGAAGGTCAATCAGTCCGGAAAATTGCAAAAACTTTAAATGTGTCCCCAAGTGGAGTCGCAAAAACCATCAAGCGCTACAACGAAACTGGCACACATGAGGACCGACCCAGGAAGACCAAGAGTCACCTCTGCTTCTGAGGATAAGTTCATCCGAGTCACCAGCCTCAGAAATCGCAAGTTAACAGCAGCTCAGATCAGAGACCAGATGAATGCCACACAGAGTTCTAGCAGCAGACCCATCTCTAGAACAACTGTTAAGAGGAGACTGCGCGAATCAGGCCTTCATGGTCAAATAGCTGCTAGGAAACCACTGCTAAGGAGAGGCAACAAGCAGAAGAGATTTGTTTGGGCCAAGAAACACAAGGAATGGACATTAGACCAGTGGAAATCTGTGCTTTGGTCTGATGAGTCCAAATTTGAGATCTTTGGTTCCAACCGCCGTGTCTTTGTGAGACGCAGAAAAGGTGAACGGATGGATTCCACATGCCTGGTTCCCACTGTGAAGCATGGAGGAGGAGGTGTGATGGTGTGGGGGTGTTTTGCTGGTGACACTGTTGGGGATTTATTCAAAATTGAAGGCACACTGAACCAGCATGGCTACAACAGCATCCTGCAGCGACATGCCATCCCATCCGGTTTGCGTTTAGTTGGACGATCATTTATTTTTCAACAGGACAATGACCACAAACACACCTCCAGGCTGTGTAAGGGCTATTTGACCAAGAAGGAGAGTGATGGAGTGCTGCGGCAGATGACCTGGCCTCCACAGTCACCGGACCTGAACCCAATCGAGATGGTTTGGGGTGAGCTGGACCGCAGAGTGAAGGAAAAGGGGCCAACAAGTGCTAAACACCTCTGGGAACTCCTTCAAGACTGTTGGAAAACCATTTCAGGTGACTACCTCTTGAAGCTCATCGAGAGAATGCCAAGAGTGTGCAAAGCAGTAATCAGAGCAAAGGGTGGCTATTTTGAAGAAACTAGAATATAAAACATGTTTTCAGTTATTTCACCTTTTTTTGTTAAGTACATAACTCCACATGTGTTCATTCATAGTTTTAATGCCTTCAGTGAGAATCTACAATGTAAATAGTCATGAAAATAAAGAAAACGCATTGAATGAGAAGGTGTGTCCAAACTTTTGGCCTGTACTGTAGTTCCAAAGGAAAGGGCTGTCTGATAGCAAGTTAAAGCAGTGAAAATATTCTCTATAGCATCCACTTACAGTGATATTAATTCTTTTTTTAGGTAGGCCTTTTTTAAGTGGCTTAAATATGTTGTGCTGCTAACCACCATCCACTGCAGTACATTGTTTAGCTACCGTTGTGGTACTCCTGCCTGCTTCTCCAAACTGGGAGCATGCTGATTGCCATCTACTGTAGGTACATTGACTATGGATAATTACCTCAGCCACACCTCAAAAAATCTGAACTTTCATTTTACTGTGTTGTACATGCTTTAGCCTTAACCATACCAGAATCAGAGCCTGTCCTAGCCGTACCTATCCTATAGCTGTAATGCTCAGATATTACCCAATAAAATGATTTTGAAAACACTGCCATTTCATATATCCAGGGTTTTGCAGAATTGTCCAGTATCAATGTTATGGTGCAACACATCCTCATAGAACAGTTCATATGATATCCCATGAAAATGCAGACACAACAGTTCATATGATATCCTATAAATTACTGCTCCATGAATTACATTACGTCCTTAATGTACAGCTATGTAATTAACATAAAGTTACAGAGGTTTGGTTTCGGCAAATGAAGCTCTAGCAAAAGTTCAGTCAGAGAGACTATACTTTTGTAGGTTAGGTCCTTAAAATATTTCTCATAACATCTACCATTTCTCGTACCTTTTCCTCTTTCTGCTTGTAGTTCTTTCATGCTGCAGCTGTGAACACCCTCCACCTCCTCATCACCGTAGAGTTTTCCTCATCAGCTTTCAGTCTCAGAGTCATCATCCACTACAACAACCAGTGCCTGGACTCCATGTGGGATTTAGCTTGTTGCTGTTTAGATGCCGCTCTATAGCAAATCTCCCTAAGAAATCCAAAGACTTTCTGTCATTTCATATTCATCACGTCCTCTGTTAATCTGTACACCTCCAATCTGTATTAAACAGTCATCTTTATTTCATTCACCTGGTCTCTCCTGAGTGAAGTAAAGTTACTGTGGTTAAGTGTAGGAAAAGAAACATGGTGAGGACGTATTTTAAAATGACTCAAAGTTCACACGGATCTGAAAACACGTCTCCGGGGGAAAGACCCAGAAAAAAGTCTGCTTGTTTGTGATCCGTCCTCCCCCCCAAACTGCCTCCTTATAAGACTTGTCGGGACTGCTTCCTTGTTAATTTCATTGGTCATGTGCATGCTGCCTTTCAAAATATGTGTGATATGTGCAAATTTGGGTGCTTTGCTTTCCAAAACAAACAAAGAGTTTATGAGAACAGCCTGTTTGGTGACAGGATTGCTTATTTAGAAGCAGCTGGAGTTATTTAAGTAAACATTCTATCTAAGACCCCTGGTCTTGAGGGTGGAGGAGTGATATCCTGGACAAAAGAAATATTGTTGGCTGGAGAAAGAGAAGAAAGAAACATCCACATCTAAGAAGAACTTGTAACATAACTTGTTAAAATTCCTCAAACCTCTTTTCCCTCTCCTTTTTTCGAGCAAAATAACACCTTACATGTGGTATTTTATTACTGTGGAAAACTTACTGTCACTGCAGTCGATACATTTAACTTTAAAATGGCAGTACAGGGACAATGTTGAAGTTATGTGTAGTTAGGGGGAAAGCAGCAAAGGCACATTGACACATTATTGATTTTGTGCAGATCTTCAGACAAAATGTCACATTTCATTTTAAGAGCTCAGCAAGGTGTGCACAATCTCTAGGAGTGGCCAGATATCGAGCAGCAATGGGTATCTAGAAAATCACATCATTTCTCCGGTGAATCTAAGGTTTTTATCACTTAAGTTTTATATCTTCTTTACGATCAAAGTTGTGGTTATACTTCTACAGACTTCCCCATACAGCCACAGACTTGACACCTCTGACATTTCCTTTATTGCTGCCATGTAAAGTTTTAAATAACTCAGAGAAAGATAAAGGAAGAAAGGCAGAAATAAAAAGGTTATATACCTCAGTACCTATGTAGATTTAGAACTTCATACCCCGACACTGAACACCTCTGATCCTCCTCTCTATCTCTTTGCTCTCTTTCCACTCGTCATTCTTTTATCTGAAGACACTGAACCACCTGATGCTTTCATGTGATGTGAGAGAATGGCAATTAGTGTCGTGTGTGTGTGTGTGTGTGTGTGTGTGAGTGTGAGAGAGAGAGAGAGAGTCAGAGTCTATCAATTAAGATGTAACTAACTGTATGCCTGACATGTATGGCATGACATCTGGAAATACTGGGCTGTGTGATCTCTTTTACTGCCTTTTTATCATTCTACCTCTTCCATTATTCTCTATACCAGTGCAGATGAGAGAAGCAAGAGAGAAGACAGTGCAGTGGGTTAGACAGGAAAATTAAGAAGGCAGGGAGAATTAAGGAAGGTAGGAAAGAAAAAAATGAGGCAAAAGACAAAATGATAGAAAAAAGAACACATCATTTTAACTGCCTCACAAATCTGAGAAACTAAAGAGGTGTCATTAGCAGGTCAATGGAGGAGATTTTATGCTTAGATAAAGACTGAATATGAGACATATTTATTTTCATTTTATTTGGAATTTTATGGTGGCTCTCCATTTCAAACAAATAAGCCAAATTAATGCCAAGTGCACACTACACAGGAGAATCAGTCCAATTTGGGGCCCAGTTTCCCCCTCTGGATAATCGTCAATAAAGCCCCGATTCCATCCTGGCCGCACCAATTTCAAATTGTAATTATTAGACATGTTCAGTATTTACAATCCAATATCATGTTGTGTGAGGGGAAGAAGATATACAGCGGTCCTGCAGGTCTCAGAGTGTTTTAATGAAGTTCAGCGTAAATCAATCTGGAAGACCTTCCTGTGCTCATTCATTCACAATTCCCCCTCTCCCACTCCCACTGCTTCCTCCAATCAGCTGCCTCTTGGCGTTCACTCTTCTAGCTGTCCTATCATATTTTGCCACGACCTCCATCAGCCAATCAGGATGCCACTACGAGATTTTAAATCTGCTCTCTCCTCTGCCGCTTTCAGCTGTCATTCTAGGCAGAATCGCCACTTATGGCTCATGCGATTCTTACCTTGTGCTGCATCCTCTCGCTCACCCTGAACCCAATGTCCGACTCCAACCTCGATCCAGTTCCGGAGGATTTCGATCCCGGCTTAGACACTCTGCCGGAGATAGCCGCTACTCCCCCGAGCTGTCGGCGCAGGAGCACTCGAGCACTCAGTGTGGCGGTTCTCCATCGGATGAGTCAGAACTCTTGCTGTCTCAGTTTGAAGATCATGGCATTATTCCAGCCCCAGGCCTCCCTCTCTCTCAGCTTCATGAGCTGGCAGTTGAAGCCGCATGCCACGATCCGGCACAGGCTGCACTCCCCTCTGCTCAAGCGTCCACCGCTCCAGTCAGGTCCTCCACTGTGCCAGCTCGTGGCCGCAAAAGAACAAGGAAACCTTGTTAGCCTCATCCTGCCCTCCCCCGAGTGCGATAAAGCCATCGCCCCCGGAGGAGACATCACTGCGGTGTTCAAATCTGATCCCCGGCTATGCAGAAACCTATCAATTGGCCAATTCGTCGCTTCTTTCAGCATTTACCGGGATGTAATCTGCTCTGTCTTACTGTAGAGAAGGCAGGAACTAGACTCGTACTTATCCCTGATTTGCGACCTGAGTCTTAAATACGGCAGGAATATTTTCTACCAGTACCACAAAGCCTTCTCCAGTAAAGCCGAGCTGTATATCGAACAGTTTAATACTCGCCTGGATTGGTCCGTTCTGGACACGGAACTATTAGTGATGATCGCTGGAGGCTCTCAAATCATCTCCTGCATTTCCTGCGGGATCCCAGGGCACATCGCCCCTCTCTGCCCCACCGTCCCATTCCAGTCCTCTGCCGGGATCCCTTCGCTGCTTCAGCTCCAGCTCCAGCCTCAATCCAACAAGCCAGGGCGCCAGGTGCAGTGCTTTAATAACACCCAAATTTGCAACAACTTTAATTATAATGTCTGCTCATTCCCCAACTGCAGCTTTCTTCATATCTGCAGCTACTGTAAAGAGGCTCACCCCTGACGCTCCAGAACATCCCGGAATCCTCCTCAGCGAGCAATTCAACATGGTTCAATAACATTCTAAACTCTCCCCTCCACTCGAATAAGTGTACAGTCTCTAGCAGCAGAATTGTCTTCTCATCCTGATTCTGTGTTCATAGATCATCTCCTCACAGGCCTCTCTTAGGGTTTTAGAGTAGGGGTTCTCTCTTCCCCTTCAGTCACATACATTGCAAAAAATCTTCAGTCCGCCCTCAATGAGCCAGATATTGTCTCCCAGCAGCTAGAGAGAGAGAGGCAAACAAAGGTTATGTCGTCTGCCCTTTTAGGTCCTCCCCTTTTCTAGTGTGCCATTCAAGCCCAATCGATCTAGCCACTAGGAAGTATTCAGGGAAGAAAAAGCTAATTTTTGATCTTGCCGCACCTTGCTCCGGCCCATTCGCAAGCGTTAACAGCCTCATCCTACTAGAGCCTTTCTCTCTTGATTATGCCACTGTAGATATTGCCATCAAACTAATCAAGCTCGCAGGTCATGGTGCCTGGCTGTCAAAAGCTGATATTACCGACGCTTTTAAAACAGTTCCCATTCAATCCCCTCCGTCCTCCATCTGCTCTATGATTTTCTTCTTATGGACCCCCCTCGTGACAGCTCCAGCTCCTCTCTGTCCAAATTGAAACTGAGTTTTCAGGCTCTTGGCGATCCCCCTTTCAGAAGAAAAAACGTTATGTCCAGATACATGCTTAGAATTCCTCGGCATCACTCTCGATTCTATTGAAATGAAAGCATCCCTCCCAGTCGAGAAATTGCAGTGCATCCGCAATATCTCAAAGTCCTTTTGTGCTGCCAACAACATCACGAAATGACAGCTGCTCTCCCTCCTCAGCCACCTCCGTGCCAAATCTCCATCAATCAATCAATCAATCAATCAATCAATTTTATTTATGAAGCCCAATATCACAAATCACAATTTGCCTCACAGGGCTTTACAGCATACGACATCCCTCTGTCCTCAGGACCCTCGCAGCGGATAAGGAAAAATTCCCCCAAAAAAACCCTTTAACAGGGGAAAAAACCGGTAGAAACCTCAAGAAGAGCAACTGAGGAGGGAACCTTCTTCCAGGATGGACAGATGTGCAATAGATGTCGTACAGAACAGATCAACATAATAAATTAACAGTAATCCGTATGATACAATGAAACAGAGAGAGAGACAGAGACAGTAGCTTACAACAACGTTAATGAAAGTAATAATATTATAATTATAATTCTGGCTACTGTGATACAATATGTTGAAAGTATATATTAATATCTGATAGTATACATATGTGACAATAATCATATGTGTAAAATAACAGTAGAAGTATGACTAATTATAGCAGCAGGAGGCATCTGGCAGGACCACGGCAGCAGCACAACCACACATGTCACACTTTCCAGGCACCGCTGCGATATAAGTTAACCTGCAAGACAGTGGACCACAAGGGCTCCGGAGAAGAAGCCGAGTTAGGGACATGCAGTCATATCCCTAGACGAAGGTTGCCACTCAGACCTGCGCTTCTGGTCTCACCTGCTTGATCACTGGAACGGCATCACTTTCTTCTATGATGAGCTGGTGCATTCCTTCGATTCTCTTAAGTTTTTCACGGATGCTGCACCATCTGTGGGTTTTGAGGGGTTCTTTCAAGGCCAGTGGTTTTCCAGCCACTGGCCCCCCTGCTTTAACAGTCTCGAGGCATCTTCAGTGCTGTTCAAAATTTATCCCATTGCCGTAGCATGTTACAATTCGGGCCATAACTGGAAACAAAAGCGCATCTCAGTTTTGTGTGATAATCAAGCAGTGGTCGATATCATAAACAGAGGGCGCTCTTTGTCAAAAGATATCATGCCTTTTATGAGAAGCATTACATGGTCTTCCATCAGTCACAATTTCATCATTTCAGTCCATCATGTGCCAGGCCACTTCAACACTTGAGCTGATTCACTTTCCAGTTTCAAATTCCAGACTTTCCAGAGCATCTGCCCAGAAGCCAGCTCAGTGTCAGTTCAAATTCCCCCTCTCAAAGTCATAGCTCTGCAATGAACCAAGGCCTCACGCTCAGATATTTGGAATCAGCCAAATTTTACATGAGACAGGGCTTAGCCATCTCAACTCTAAAAACATATGATTTTGCTTGGCACACATTTGCTATATTCTGTATGTCCATATGCATTCCTCTTAAACCTGTTAAAATGAATACAGTCTGTGCTTTCATTTGTTACTGTATGGATGTCAGGCACTTTAAACCTCAGTACATCCACAGGTTGATTGCTGGTATCCAATTTAATAAAAGATGCTACGACCCTTCTTTCCCCAGCTTATTTGCCAACCCAGCTGTAAAACTCATTTTAAAAGGCATCACTAAAGCTTCTCCTCCCATCCCTGATAGTAGACGACCCATCACGCTCGCTATTTTGTACAAGATGTTGTCAGTTCTCAGAAATGGCTTTTTTCTCCCTTTATTGATGCCCTTCTCGACGCGATGTTCCTGTTTGCCTTCTACGCTTTCCTTAGAGCTGGGGAATTCACTACGCCCTCTCTTTCATTTGACCCTAGCAAAGATGTTTCTTTAGCTGATTTAACCTTTCACCCCGGTCACTACATTTTACGCCTTAAACATTCCAAATACGGAGGGCCTGCTCCGTAATTGTTGCCCGCATTGACTCCCCTTTCTGCTCATTTATATCCATGTTAAAGGACCTAAAGCCAACACTGTCTCTCCACTTTTTCTCATCTCTGAGAATGTCCCCTTATCAAAGTCTCGTTTTAATTTCTGTTTAACGCAAGTCCTCATCAAAAGCAAATTATCCCCTCAGCATTACTCAGGGCACTCTTTCAGGATTGGTGCCACTACTTCTGCTGCCAATCAAGGCATTTCATGATCATCCCTACAATAACTGGGGCGTTGGTCTTCATCCGCATTCACCTCCTACATTCGCCCCAACACTAACACTGTTCTCGCAAATCAAAGAGCTCTCAAGCCTTAATTTTGTGGTAAGTCATCCATATAGCTGGTGGTGTCTCATCTGCTACTCTTTATTCTATATCTAGAGCACCGCTTCTCCCTAATCTCTCAGCTTTAACTCAATTCTCAGTTGCTTTCACTCATGCTTAATACACCTTGGTTATCCATCACAGTTTCCTCTTTCACTGTTTTTTATATCTGCAGGTCGCGAGACCTGCTTGATGCCCAAGCCATTCAAGTTGTTCTAGTTTAATGCATCTCTGCTGCTCAGTTCATCCACCTTGCCCACTTAAATCAAAATGCTTACTCAGTCCCCATCTCAGGTCCTTATGCTAATGCTCTATCACTGTCTGTAGTACCTGTATGCCCATGCACCATCACCCTTGGTATTAAGGAGTTCATGCATGCTCTATCCCAATTTATGGGACCTCCGTTATGCACTAATGCCCTGAGTCTTCAGGACCTCATGCAAATGCCCTATCATGGTCAGTGGGACCTCATGCTGTATGCTCTAACACCCATGGTCTTCGGGACCTCATGCAAATGCCCCATCATGGTCTGTGGGACCTCATGCTGTTTGCACCAACACCAAAGGTCTTCGGGACCACCTCTGAATGTTCATGGGACCCCATGCAACACTTAATTTTCTTTGGTCGTGCGACCATTAACTTCTGTTTGTCATGCAGACGTAATTTATGTTTGGTCGTCGGACCTTATTTTATTTTATCCATTTTATTTAAGTTGGTCTTCTGACCTTAGTTTTTGTTTGGTCTGTGACCTTTTATTTTGTTGGTCTTCTGACCTTTTATTTTGTTCTACTGATGGTCTTTAGGACCCCAGTTTGTGCATCCAGGTCTACAGGACCTCATGCTCATACACGGTAATTTCTTTTCGGCCGATGGGCCATAATTTCTGTTTGTCAATGATGACTTTAATTTCTTTTTGGTCGCTGGACCTTATTTTACTTTTACCATCTTATTTGAGTTGGTCTTATGACCTTAGTTTTCGTTTGGTCTTATGACCTTTTGTTTATGTTTGGTCCTTATTGACCTTTTATTATTTTCTACACATATAGGCCCAGGTCACTAGGACCTTGCACCAGTCACGTTAATCTGTTTGGTCATCAGACCCTTAATTTGTGTTGCTGTCATGCTGAAAATCGCTGACTTTAATTTAAGTTTGGTCGCCGGACCTTTGCTTACTCTGACCTTAATTTCTGTTTGATCTTACGATCTTTTATTTCTGTTGGTCCTCGTTGACCTTTTATTTTGTTCAACATAATAGACACCCATGGCCTCCAGAATCATGCACCTCCACAGCCTCCCCTCCGCCATATTACCATTATCCTTTGCCACAGCTGTTTCACCTCTGGCTCCATTTCAGTGGTTAGACCTCACCAAGCCTCCCACTGAATTAGGCGGGGGCGGTGGAGGGGTCATCACGTGTTTGTGAAAGGATTTTTTTAACCAAATAGTAGGTTTTCCTGTCTATGCACACTTGTGTGTCTTTAGCACTGATGTTCTTGCTAAATGTTTAACAAGGCGTTATCATTTCACCTCTTAAAGGAATGCCTCTCCCACAAAATGACCATTTGTATATCAATTTGCGGTGTTGAATGTGTGTAGAAAACTTTAGAGATATGAGATAAGCATTGAAAAGGAAAGTGGTCCTTTTCAATGCTTATCTCATATCTCTCGTTTTACTAGATAGCAGCTCCCCATTTGTTATCACAGTCTCATTTCGACCATACATTCTCATTAAGGTTAAATTACCTCATTCAGGAATTATGCAGGCTATCCAATCTGCTCATTCACATTTCACTCCCTCCTCATTTTGGTCTGTTCATTTTTTGTTTTTGTTTTTTTGCAATGCATTCCCTTCTAATTTTTCTTTGCTTATTTCCTGGAAAGGTAAGGATTGTCTCACGTCAAATGGTTTGTCGTCCCTCTCACTCTTTACACTGTTTTGGGGGGGTTCCCTAATTGGCTACGGATCCATCACCCTCCTTAAAGCTCACCATCTCGAAGGTGTCTTATTGCCAAAGACTTTTCACTCTTTTTCATTCTCATGTGCACTTGTTACTAAAAATGTATTTTCCAAAACTAAAAACTAGTCTCTCCTGATTGAAATGAAGCTCATCTTAAGTTCAATCTGGAAGACCTTCCTGTGCTCTTTCATTCACAATTCTCCCTCTCCCACTCCCACTGCTTCCTCCAATCAGCTGCCTCTGGGTGTTCACTCTTCTAGCTGTCCTATTATAATTTGCCACGACCTCCATCAGCCAATCAGGATATTGCTATGAGATTTTAAATCTGCTCTCTCCTCTGCTGCTTTCAGCCGTCATTCTAGGCAGAATCGCCACCCCTCCTCCACCCTGTTCAACTCCAGCCGTCATATCCAAGGTCAAAGACAAGCCTAAAGACTCATACCTCTACTCATTCGGATCATCAGCACCCATCCATCTAATCCTTATCTCTTCTTCATTTCCTCTACCACCACCAGTGTCTAGATCCCGGGGGGTTCCCTAATTGGCTACAGATCCCTCACCTTCCTTAAAGCTCACCATCTCGAAAGGGTCTGATCGCCAAAGACTTTTAACATTTTCATTCTCATGTGCACTTGTTGTTAAAAATTTTCTTTTCCAAAGCTAAAAACGAGTCTCTCCTGATTGAAATGCAATATCAAATGGGATTCAATTCAGAATTTATTAACCTTGTGCTTGCACTGTAACATACAATCTAGCTGAGTGTGGGGTACAACATAACACATTTTAGTCTTGGCTAAATGTTAATTAAACTGAGATTATTTTTTTAACAACATGCACATCTCCTCAACAAATGAACAGTTATTTTTTTTTTTAGAACTTACCTTTCTTGTACAATTGTACTGAGAAGTGGTGGAAGTCAAATGTTGGAACGTACACCGTGGGTGGGGTTAATTGCAACAGGCAAAGAGTTAGTTGTAACCTTGCCTGGAAAAGTCTGTTTAACACAATAAATTCAATACAATCCTAACTATATACTATAGGCTGATACTATTTATGGATCTATCTATGATAGATATCCAAACATCTGTACATCCCTCATCTAACCACCAATGCTTCATGAATGAAAAGATTAACACTTAGACGGACACATAATATGTGTGGATATTATATATTTTTCTCTTTTCATCCGTGATAGATCGATGGATAGATGTATGTGGATACCTATTTCTCCAGCTACATCAGGGGAAGGATAGGTGTCCATACAGGTATCCATGTATCTGTTAGGCTATCATCATATTTAATGGCTGGACTGACAGACGTACATAGATTGGGTAACCTAGATCCACATGTCAAATTATGAGTATTGAATGTATGAATATTGACAAGATTATGAAACTGTGTGTCAATAAGATACCTGATAGATTAAAAATACAAAGTATATCTCAATTAATTAAGAACATTGGTTCAAAGAAGATAAGTTTGAAGTGCAAAAATAGAGAAAAATGCGCAATGGGCGGCCTAGTTGTAACACTGTGTTACAGCTAACCCCACAGTGGAAATTTTATTTAGCCTAGCTAACACTCGCTGGGAGTTGATTACATAGTTCAAAACAGTGCTATTATTTAGGCAACAAGACAGTTATTAAGATGATATGGTTGGATTCGGTGACTTACATAGACAGCTCAGTAATTTAACAAGTATGACAAAGACATTTACTTACGTCAGCCGGAAACACTCTTTGTTACTGAACTCTGCTGAAACACGTCTAATATCTGTGGTTATTCTGGGGTCATTATTTGGCAATTTTGTGGTCAACTGGCCGAAAGCACAAAGGGATCAACCCTGTGTAACCACTTAAAAAGTTTGTGTTACAATTTACCCCACATTAGGAGGTTCCCCACACTCCCTGTTCACGCCATCTCCTTGACTTGAACCATATTGTAACATTTTTTGTTTTTGAATTTCCTGTAAAAACTAGCATAAAAATTAGGTCTTCCTGTCTGCCATCCACCATGTTTGTTTACTTGCAAGATTTCTGGTTTTGACAGTTGGGACTCTGGTTGTTTGTGAATGCTATATTTTAGTTTGTGGTGTGCTGCTTTATATATACTTTCATGCGGGCAAGGCTTTATATATATATATATATGTATATATCTGGACAGTACAGTGGTTAGTGCTACTGACTTTCACACAGGAGGTCGGGGTTCAAACATCACCTAGTAAAGGTCTTTAGGCAAGACACCAAATGCTATACCTGCCTACCTCGGAACAACCTGATCTCACAGAAATACGTGAAATGACCATGACCTCTTAACACCGCATTCCGTGGTGGCAGCACGTAATGGGTTGAAATTACGTGCTGCCACCACGAAAACAATGCCAATGTGAAGTCAATTAGGATCCTCTCCCGTGGTGGACACACGGATTCCCTGATTCAATCACGTCACATCAACCTCGTTTTCCTCAATGATATCTTTAACATTCCTGTATACACACAAAAACTCGGAAGTGTTCTTGATAACTCAACAATATGACAGGTTAATGTCAAGGCCATAAAATAAAATAAATGTATTTTGCCAGCTTTTGATAGCGTATGGCTTTAAGAGCATTGTGCTGTGGGCGGATGGGGCGCGTTCCACTACTGTTTTGTAGCTGCTGTCGGCCGTCTGTGGGCTTCATTCCATTTGAGATTGCCATCCGTCTGCCGTAACTGAATCCAGACGCCACTAACAAATAAATAAATAAGAAGATAAAAATAAGGCTGAGCACGGAAGAACCAGAGAGGAAACACCATCACATGGAGCCGTCTGCCCCTGGCAACCCGGCCACCCTCCACTCCACCAGGGGAGAGTGGACCCCAAGCCAGCGCCACAGAACCAGCGGCTGCCCCACTGGTTATACCTCCGACCGTGGCAGCTGTCACACAAACCGCTGCTGAAAATTATACATTTTGATACAGGTAGGCTATATACATATTGCAAAACTCTGTAAAAGTACACCAAAGCATATTTTCATTTCCAAATATTTATTTGAAAACGAAACCATTCATACGGTCAATATAAAACATTTTGTTAGTAATAAAAAACAAATGTAATCTCAATGTGACCACGCCAGCCGGCGGGACTGTGGCTGAACCACTTCCAATGTTCATTCATTCATTCAATCGCGTGTTCAATGTGTGTGTGTGTGTGTGTGTGCGTGTGTGTGTCAGAGAGGAGTATCAATAAAAAAAGTAATTATTTCGGTGTTTATTTCTTTTATTCTTCCGTTTTTTTTAATTAAAATGCGTAATATAGCCAACAATATTATAGACCAAATGTTAATCTAATTATTATTTTAGAATGTATTTAGCAAATCACCACTCTCAACTGGAGACAGCAGCAAAAAAAAAAAAAAAAAAAAAAAGGCATTATAAAAAGCCGACAAATAGTGTTAATTAATTGACGTGAGACACTGAAGAGGTTGTCTCCTATAGTCATAGTCATAACTTCTCGGAAATTACTCAAAAGTAGAACATGCTAAAAGTAAATACAATAATAGGCTAAATAGTATCTAAGCAATAATAAAGTGTCTAAACAATAATAAATATTATCTAAGTTATCTATTAGGCTACCATTCCACTCTGTAAATAGATTTTAAAATTTCAATATGATTTTAATATTATTTTTGCTTATTTCATTATTGTTATTATTGGTTTTACTTTTTAGTAGTATTGTATTGTCTGAGGATGACTCATTTTAGTAACTATCTACAGTAAAAAAGAAAAAACAAGCAAAGAAACAAACAAAACTCATTTTATACACTGGGCCTTCAAAGTGCTCTCTGAAACTACACCTGGCATGGCTGGGAACTGCCCATTGGTTCAACAGCCCATTGGTTCGACATCCCATTGTTCCGACCATATTAAACTCATTGTTCCGAAGTCCGTTCCGAAATCATCATGATGCCCTGCGGTTAAGGTCTGGTTAGGTTTAGGCACAAAAACCACTTGGTTAGGGTCAGGAAAAGATCATGGTGTGGGTTAAAATGAAAAAGAAAGTGGCAAACACATAAGCCGTGAGCCTGCTCCTCCTCAAGCCGGTCGCAGCGCACCATACGCCCGGTGTGAGCCGTTCAGCACCGCGGACAGTCGGACTAATGGGATATCGAACCAATGGGCTGTTGAACCAATGACATGGACCCACATGGCTTGTGTCCAAAAAATGAAAAAATCTAAACTTTGTTGTAGAGCTAAACCAAATACATTATTGGAAAGGTCTCAACCTGGAGAGTGACATATGTCAGTATGAAGATTCTACATGGCTGCTGCTTTCAGCCATTGACCTTTGAACCTTGACCTCAGTGCATGTTTGAGGGCTTATAACTCAGCAACTAAAGGGGGTACAGACATGGGACCAACTGTTATAGAGAGCTCTTGACCTCAGCTATCAAGTGAGTGTAGTCAATAACTGAGGGTGCTGTCAGATATGGATAAAATATGGATAAAATTAATTTTCACCCATTTAGAAATTAGATATTTAAAATCTGATTTCACAAATGTGTTTACCATCCCCTTAAAGTCCACAGTGTACTCTCAATTCAGTATTTACAACTTCCAAATCTGGGAAAAACACTTAGATTTTTAAAAAACTACAATTCCCTGGGACCGCGCCATGCAGTTTGATACATATCAGCAACATAGTTGTAGTTCTTCTGATTTGCAAAGTAGGGTTCTAAATAGGGTTGTAAAAAGATATATCTACTGAATATATCTAATATCAAGTAAAGCCGAACTAGTTATTACACTGCACCTAGATGAACTATGGTAAGAAAAAGTAAAGATGTTGGCTAATTTTCGATATTTTAGCTAATACACTAGAAACGGCGTTTTTGGGACAGCAGGTTCGTTTGCGGCTTGTAAAATAGGGTTGTAAAAAGATAGATCTACTGAATAAATCTAATATCTAGTAAAGCCGAAGTAGTTATTACACTGCACCTAGATGAACTATGTTAAGAAAAAAAGCAAGGATGTTGGCTAATCGTAGTTATTTTAGATAGTACTCTAAAAACGGCGTTTTTGGGACGGTAGGTTTTTTTGCGGCTTGTAAAACAGGGTCGTAAAAAGATAGATCTACTGAATATATCAAATGTCTAGTAAAGCTGAACTAGTAATGACACTGCACCTAGATGAAATATGTTAAGAAAAAGTAGGCATGATGGTTCATTTCAGATATTTTAGCAAGTTCTCTAGAAACAGCGTTTTTGGGATTGAATATTTGAATAGGCTATAACAAATATCTAGAACAGCCAAACTATCACGTTATTATCATTATTATTATTATTATTGGTGGGAAATTATAATAGAGGAATATATTTGCTGTTTTAATATCAAGAACACTTCCGCGTTTTTGTGTGTATACAGGAATGTTAAAGATATCATTGAGGAAAACGAGGTTGACCTGACGTGATTGAATCAGGGAATCTGTGTGTCCACCACGGGAGAGGACCCTAATTGACTTTACATTGGCATTGTTTTCGTGGTGGCAGCACTTAATTTCAACCCATTACGTGCTGCCACCACGGAATGCGGTGTTAAGAGGTCGTAGTCATTTCACGTATTTCTGTGAGATCAGGTTGCTCGGAAGCTATAGACAAGGTTGGAGAACACGGAATTGATGGAAGGTTCTACACCAGCTATCCCAGAGAGAGGGGATATATGCAGAGAATGTGGGACCTATGGATACTTCGAAACCCACAATCAAGACTAACTAAGAAACATCTAGTAGCACAATGTGCCTACATCCGTAACCGCCAACTACAACCACAACTAGAGATCAATGAATTACTACAACAATGCTACAGCAAGGGGGAGCATCATCATATTTTTTAATCATACTTTTGATGTCATCATCCCCCCCACAATGCGAGATTGGGTACCAAGCCCCAGTAGATACAAACAGCCTCAATGAAAGAGCAGCTGACCTGAGAAGGAAGATCGTGAGTAAATTGGAAACCTGGAGTCTCTGATGAATCTGAAGTTGAGTTAAGAGAATCTAATCTAAGAACCAGTAACCCCCATGGAAGAGACGGTTGGAGGCCAAGATAAAGGCAACACGGAGAGAAGTTAGCCAACTAGCAGAGCTTCACAGTGGTGAGTAAACGGATATCAGGGAAAAACAACAAGTACTCCATTCATGAGGCACTCCTAACTGCTAAACAAAAACTAACAGCTCCGGCCACCTGGCTGAAGAGATACACCAAAGAAGCAGAAGCCAGGAGAATAAACAGGATGTTCTTCACTGAACCAGCCAAGGTGTTTTCTCAGGGGCAGGGAAATAACAGCAAGTCAGACCTACCAAGAGCTGAGATGGAAGCATACTGGAAGCATCACACAACACCAATGCCCAGTTAGTGGACCTAAGAGCTGGCCACAGCAATCTCCTTGAACAAGAACCAGTAACCATCTCAATGGCAGACATCCAGGAAAGAGTGTCAAAGATGAAGAGCTGGACAGCACCGGGCCCTGATATGATCCATACATAGTGGCTGAAGAAGCTAACTGCACTCCATGAATGCCTAGCAGCACAGATGAACTAGCTGCTAAGGGAAGGGACCCACCCAGGATGGCTGACACAGGGCAGGACAGTCCTGATCATGAAAGACCCCCAGAAGGGAACCATCTCATCCAACAACAGACCGATTACCTGTCTCTCCACAACATGGAAGCTCCTGTCAGGCATAATAGCGGCTAAGATAACTAGGCATGTGGGTCAATACATGAGCGAGGCACAGAAAGGAATTGGCAGTAACACCAGAGGAGCCAAGCACCAGCTACTGGTCAACAGAGCAATCGCTCGAGTCTGCAAGAGCAGGAAGACCAACCTGTGCATCGCCTGGAAGAAAGCCTATGACTCAATGCCGCACGCATGGATAGTAGAATGTCTGGAATTAAACAAGATCAACAGGACACTAACAGCCTTCATAAAGAACTCCATGGGAATGTGGAAGACAACCCTAGAGGCCAACTCAAAGTCGATTGCCCAAGTCAACATCAAATGTGGCATGTACCAAGGGGATGCACTGTCATCACTGCTGTTCTGCATAGGCCTGAATCCCCTCAGTTAGATCATCAAGAAGACTGTGTACGGATACCAATTCCGAAGTGGAGTAGCAATTAGCCACCTGCTCTACATGGATGACATCAAGCTGTACGCCAAGAATGAGCAAGAAATTGACTCACTGATCCACAACACCAGGATCTACAACAAGGACATAGGGATATCATTCGGATTAGACAAGTGTGGCAGGATAGTATCAAAGAGAGGCAAGATGATCAGAGCTGAGGGAGTCAACCTACCAGAGGGCAACATAGGAGATATCCAGGACAGCTACAAGTACCTTGGGATCCCACAGGCTAATGGAAATCATGAGGAGGCCGCAAGGAAGTTGACCACAACCAAATACCACTAGAGAATAAGGCAAGTCCTGAGGAGTCAGCTGAAGGGTCAGAACAAAGTTGGAACCATCAACATGTACGCACTGCCAGTCATCAGATACTCAGCTGGGATCATAAGCTGGCCAAAGGAGGAGATAGAAGCCACAGATATCAAGACAATAAAGCTCCTCACCATGCATTGAGGGTTCCACCCCAAGTCCAGCACCCTGAGGCGGAAAGAGGAAGGTAAAGGTCAGATTTGGGCCTACAACTCGGCCCGAGGCCTTAGTAGGCCCGTGGTGTTAAGCCCTTGGCCCGGCCTGGCCCGAGTAGAGGCAAAAAGACACAGGCCCGTGGCCCTAAAGTTGAAGTCCCACTGATTGTCACACACCTGAGTGTGTGAAATTTGTTCTCCGTATTTGAGCCATCCCCTGAGGGAGTGGTGAGCAGCAGCGGTGAGCAGCAGCGGTGCCACGCTCGGGAATCATTTGGAGCCCTAATTAATATTCAAAATCACTCAGATGTCTACACAACGAGAAAAAGAAATTACAGAGGAGAATAATTTCTGAACAGCTCCGTGAAGGAAAAAAAAGCTGCTTACCTTAACTTATTGGTTATATTCCAACAACACTGGAAAAATAATTATTCAAAGAATAAAGTGTCAACAATTTGTCCCACAAAACGAACTAGCCCAGAAAAAAAGACATAATGCCACTGTCCTTCAGCAAGCTCTCAACACAGATGAACTTGCTGATTCAGTCCCAGAAGTAAAGGAAGCCCTGCTGGCAGCCAAGGCTGTAGTGAAATATGTAAAGCAAGCATCCAACCTGGCGTGTCAGCTCCCCACCTCTCTCAAACCAATGGCAGAAACCTGAATCAGCACGGTCTTCCTCACGCTGCAGTCAATCCAGTCAGGCTACACAGAGCTGCAGGAGCTGCTTGACAAGATGATATGAAATGACACAAAAGCAACAGTATGTATAAATGGATAAAGACAAGAGATAACAATTTTGTAAGTTATTTAGTTTGGCCATAGTAGGGAACTATATGACTATAGATAAATTGGGGATGCAGGGATGCACAAAACCATTTACCTAATGAAACCTAAATTAAGATCAGAATAACTAAGTCTCCTATTCGACATCAACTCTTATCACAACACAGCGGCTGCATCAGGTGGGGGAGATCTTTGTCTGATTTTAGCAGCATTGGCTCAAGCTGACGTTTCTCAGAGGACCCCGGACTGTCACTTTGCGGCTCCCAGGCTTCCCAGCCGAATGAAGCCATCTGGAACACAGTGGTGGAGAGGCAGTCGAGCCTGACTGCGACGTCCTTTACGTGGTCCTCAAACGTCGGTTCATCTTTAGGCTGCGGAAAGTCTCTTGTTTTGGCAAAAGAATCCCTGCTTTGCGGACACTTTGGCAAGTGTCTGGCAGCGCTGGATCCGATGAATCTTTGATGGAGTTGCAGGTCGAATAGTAGCTCAGCTATTTAGCTGTGGCTACTCACTTATAATAAGGTTGAAAAGTTATTATTAACGTGTACAAAAAAATGTTGCAATCGGCTGGCTTTGTCACTTCAGGTATAATGTTACTGAAGGTACAGACAAAATGAAAGAAAACTCAGGACAGACAAGACAATCCTGGACATGTCGAGCAAAACTTAAAAGTTTAAAATAATTTTGATCATAAGAAAAGAAAGGGTTACGCAGGAACTGTGTTTTAGAGTTTAAGAGCATAACGGGTTAAGGCATAAAGAGTATAACTAGAAGGAAGGACGGCAAAAGGAAGAAGAGAAAAAAAAGTAAAAGTAAAGTAAAAGAGTGAAAGTAAAAAGGAAAGAAAAGCGTGGCGATGCGCCAAGCTCAATAGTTTTATCCGACCAGGTTAAGTGGGCGTGTTTGAGGCAAGGCGGGTCTCCTAGTTTAGACATTAGTTTATTTTGGAGGAAACTTAATGAATATTATTTTGCGAGAATGTGGTATCGCAGATAATCATTTGTTGTTTGTATATTTACACTTATTATTTACATATCTACATATTTACATTGGTTACAGTTGATACTCTCTGCAGAGAGAATTATTAGTCCTTGGGTGTTATGTTGCAGTACCTAAGAGTCCAGCAGAGGGTGAACTGAGACTGTTAGAGTTGCTAAGGTCAATGTTAAGCATGCAGAAGAAGTAGAATGCAGAGGGCACGAAGCCGGAGAGATATACATGTGTTATGCTGCCAGATGGTTCAGTAAAGACCTTTGAAACAAAGTGCACTTGTGGACAATGGATTGTTTATGAAGATGCAACATCTTTTTGACGACGAGGACTAGTCTGGGGGAGGACAGCCGTCGGAAGGACTTGAAAGGAAAAACATGAGGGAGTCCGGGACAGGTTCGGCTAGCTAACAAGTGACTGCAGTTAGCCTCCGGCTAAGAGGAGAGGTATGGCTACAGTTGGCATGCTAGCAGTGTTTGATCCCAAGAATCAGACCAGGGATGAGTATACTGAAATACTCGAGCAGTTTTTCGTGGCCAATGAAATTGACAATGCAGACAGGCAAAAAGCTATACTGATAAGTGCCGTAGGAGCATCGACCTACAGCCTGATGCACAACCTTCTCAGCCCGGACAAGCCGAAAGATAAATCCTTCCAAGAGCTTGTACTCCTAATGAAAAACCACTCTGGTCCAAAGCCCAGTGAAATTGTGCTGAGGTACAAAATGACTCTCGCAACCGCAAGCCCAACGAAACAGTCATGGAATATGTGGCCAAGCTGCGCCGTTTAGCGCAAGATTGTAACTACGGCAACACCCTTCAACAGATGTTTAGAGACAGGATTGTTTGTGGGATTAATGATGACAGAATCCAGAGGCGTCTCCTGTCAGAAACAGACCTCACTTTTGAAAAGGTCCTGTCAATCGCTGTATCACATGAGACGGCAAACAAAAATGCACAGGACCTGCAGACTGGTGCGTCGGCAAAATGTTTCAGCATAAACAATGAACAGCAGGAGGCTCGCACCTTTAAAGGGGACAGCAGAGAGTGCTACTGGTGCAAAGGCACCAGGCACACCGCAGCAGACTGTAAGTACAAACGAGAAATGTCATGCTTGTGGTAAAGTTGGACATATAGCAAGAGCTTGTAGAAGCAAAGCTAAACTGAACCAGAAAAAACATGGACTTGCAAATGAAAAAAAAGAAGACAAAAAGCGGAGTTCACGCTACCATTCTCACAAAGTACTCGAGACAGAGGATGAAAGTAAAAGTGATGGCTCTGAACAGGACTCCTTCACATTGAACTGCATCAAGTGTAGACAAAAGCATCAGAGCAAACTGTACAAATTAGGGCGACAGAGCGCAGTGCACCTGAGAAAAGTAGACCCCTACACTGTGGATATGAAACTCAATGAGAAAGATGTAACCTTTGAAATTGACACTGGATGTTGCCTAACAGTCATGAATGAAGAGGCATTTAAAGAGACATGGAGACACGCCAAACTCCCTAGTCTGAGGCCCATCAAAATTAAGCTGGAAACTTACACAGGGGATCCTGTTAAGGTGATTGGTGCCACACTTGTCAGAGTCAGATACCAGCAGCAGAGAAAGAAACTGCCCCTTGTCATGGTCAAAGGGGACGGCCCCAGTTTGCTAGGGCGAGGCTGGCTAGAGGACATATATCTGGACTGGAGAGAAATCAAAAACAGACGCAAAGCTGTAAAAGTGCTAAAGATCAAGACAACAGAATACACACTACAGCAAGTGTTAAACAAGCATGAGGCCGTGTTCAAAGAGGAGTTGGGCACCCTGAAAGGCACCAAAGCTACCATTCATGTAAAACAGGGTGCCACCCCACGCTTCCTCCACCCACGGTCTGTTCCTTTTGTCATGCAAGCAAAAGTAGATGAGGAAATAGACCGACTCTTGAAAGAAAAACATCATCTCACCAGTGAAATACGCTGAATGGACGGAGCCTGTTGTGCCAATCCTGAAGCCTATAGGGACTGTAAGACTGTGCAGAGACTACAAGCTTACTGTAAATACAGTGACTTCCCTGGAACAGTATCCAATACCCAGAGTGGAGGACCTGTTCACAGTGCTTTCTGGAGGAAAGCAGTTCTCCAAACTAGATATGAGTTACGCTTACCAACAAATACTCCTGGATGAGGAATCCAAAAAGTATGTGACAGTGAACACGCACCGAGGTCTATTCACGTACAACAGACTGCCTTTTGGAGTGGCGTCTGCGCCAGCCATATTCCAGAGGACGATGGAAGGCCTTTTGAAAGGGATACCTCTGGTGGCTGTGTATTAAGATGACATTTTGGTGAGCAGGGTGGACGAGGCAGACCACCTGAAGAACTTAGCCGAGGTGTTGAGCAGGTTGGAAGAGGCTGGTCTGCGGCTGAAAAGAAGTAAGTGCGCCTTCATGCAAAAAGAAGTGGAGTACTTGGGGCACAGAGTGGATGCACAGGGGCTCCACCCTGTGGAGAAGAAAGTTAAAGCCATCATGTATATATCCTACTCCCACAAATGTCACAGAACTCAAAGCATACTTGGGTTTGTTAAACTATTACAACAAATTCCTCCCCAACCTGGCAACCCTGTTGGCCCCCCTACATGAACTTTTGAGACAGAATGTAAACTGGACATGGCAAAAGAAACAAGAGGAAGCATTTCAAAAATCCAAGACGCTGCTGAACTCAGCTGATGTGTTAATTCACTACTCTGCCAACCGAGAGTTATTTCTCTCATGCAATGCGTCACCATACGGTGTGGGAGCCGTACTGTTACACAGAATGGACGATGGCAGTGAAAAACCGCTGGGGTTCATGTCGCGCACACTCTCATCTGCTGAAAAGAGGTACTCTCAGCTTGACAAAGAAGGCTTAGCTATAATGTTTGGCATCAAGAAATTCCACAAATACTTGTACGGCTGAGTTTTCACTATTTACACAGACCATAAGCCGCTGATTTCTCTTTTCAACATGAAGAAGCCTATACCTCAGATGGGCTCACCGAGAGTGCAAAGGTGGGCTGTGACATTGAGCACTTATAAGTACAACATCGTTTACAAGCCAGGCAAACACCATGCAAATGCAGATGTGCTCAGCAGATTGCCTGTGCCGGAAACAGCACCTGAAAAGGAGATGACCAAACAAGTCTTGATGATGGATGTACTGGACGACACACTAGTTGACACCACGCAAATCAAACACTGGACAGCAAAGGATGTCATCTTGTCCCAAGTCCATGAGTACACCTTAAAAGGCTGCCCTGCACAAACAGATGCTCTCTTCAAGCTAATCAACAAAGAAAAATGGAACTGAGTGTGAGAGATGGATGTGTGCTCTAGGGAGCCAGAGTAGTCATCTCCACCAAAAGCAGAGACAAAATACTGAAGCTTCTGCACCAGACTCATACGGGCATGTCAAAGATGAAAGGCCTGGCAAGGTCATATGTATGGTGGCCAGGTATGGATGAGAACATTGAAAGGGAAGCACAGTCGTGTGAAGAATGTCAAAAACACCACAAGTCACCACCCACTGCACCATTTCACTCCTGGGAATGGCCAGAGTCACTGTGGTCCGGGATCCACGTGGACTATGCAGGGCCTTTCCTTGGTGAGATGTTTCTGCTCATTGTGGATGCTCATTCCAAGTGGATGGACATTTACCCAGTGAAATCACCTACATCACAAGCCACCATCGAGAAACTGCGACAGAGTTTCAGTGTGTTTGGTCTGCCGAAGATGTTGGTATCAGATAACGGAACATGTTTCACAAGTGCTGAATTTGAGGTATTTATGAAACAAAATGGCATTGATCATGTAAGGTCAGCACCTTTCCACCCTTCCAACGGTCTGGCAGAGAGGGCGCTGCAGACTTTCAAGGAGGGGATGAAGAAGGTAAAAGGTGACACACTGCAAACCAGACTGTCCAGATTTCTGTTCAGTTATCGAATCACACCGCATGCAACAACAAGCTTGTCACCTGCAGAACTGATGATGTCATGGAGACTCCAATCAGCTTTTGACCTGCTCATGCCTGATGTGAAAACAAGAGTGCAGCAAAAACAACTGAAACAGAAAGAGAATCATGACACAAAGGGAGGAGAGAAGGCATGGAGTGGGTTTTACACACATCACACCAATCAAATGAGCCCCTCTCCTCGCCCTTATATGTGCCGCGCAAAGGCGTAATGAGAGTTTACTCAATTCGCCATGGCAGAAGAGAGCAGCGGCCAAACTTCTCCCAGGAGGAAACTGATGTTTTTGTCCGGGAGGTCCAAGCTTGCAGTGTCAAAATATACGGAACTGCAAACTGACCTCCACGGGCTGATGATGCAAAGGTAGCCTGGGAGGAGGTCACCACAATTGTAAATCAATGTTGCGTTTCTCTTGTGCGTGCGCGCGCTCTCTCTCTTTCTCTCTCGCAGTCTCACTCTGTTTCTTTTCTTTTGACTTTTCTAAGATGACAGATGCTGAATATATACTCCCTATCTGATGCTGTGGCTGTTTGTGGTTGGCTGAGAGGGATATGACCTCATTAGTTTCCAGCTGTGTTAATCAAATCAGGTTGGGTTTCCATTACGTGTGCCAAACGTGCCAGATGGTGTCAATCCCCTTTGATCTGACATCAGATGTGACGGGACAGTCAATATAGAGATATATTTATGTGCTGATTGCAAATAGTTGCATTGAATAGTGTTTTTTTGGGTATTTATTGCATTGTTAATGTGCCTGATATTCTGGAAACCTGCCTGTGATGTTTTGGTTACATGTGCGCACTGTCCGCTGGTCAGCCAAACTTACGGCTTACACCGGCTGCGCTCCGCTTGCGCTGACAGTAGACCTGGTTTCAGCTGGCGAGCTTTTAGCGCACCTTCGGCGAAGCCTTTTGGCACGAAAATGTCACTGCGCCAAGCTGGATCTCTCGACACCTCCCCCTGCTGCGCCGCCACACCCATCTCAGTGCACCTCGGTCTGCCAAACTACCAAACTGAGCGCGCCTCGGGTTGTGCTGCTCGAAACTAGCTCTGCGCGGGGTTTGCCACCCTGCGCTGCGCCGGAAAACTAGAGCCCAACACCGCAACCTCCGTCATGTGAGCCACAGGAGTCACAGCCTGCTCCACGCACTCAGGCTCAACCAGACTCTTTAGTTGCACCAGTGGTGCGACGTTCCCAGAGAGAGAGACGGTCACCTGTGCATCTCGAGGACTTTGTTAGATAGAGTGAGATCTTTCCAGGAATAGAGCAACAGTGCGCTCTGGATCTCACTGGAAGGACGTACCTTCCTAATTAGGTTATAAAGGAAAGGATAGTTTAAAAAAATATATATATAATTGTTCTACTGTCCTATGTTAATGTTTGTGTATTATTCAGCATATATATATATTTTACATTTTTGTTTAGAACAAGTTGTTAACTTACGGGGGAGGAGATGTGGTATCGCAGATAATCATTTGTTGTTTGTATATTTACATTTATTATTTACATATCTACATATTTACATTGGTTACAGTTGATACTCCCTGCAGAGAGAATTATTAGTCCTTGGGTGTTATGTTGCGGTACCTAAGAGTCCAGCAGAGGGCGAACTGAGACTGTTAGAGTTGCTAAGGTCAATGTTAAGCATGCAGACGAAGTAGAATGCAGAGGGCACGAAGCCGGAGAGATATACATGTGTTATGCTGCCAGATGGTTCAGTAAAGACCTTTGAAACAAAGTTCACTTGTGGACAATGGATTGTTTATGAAGATGCAACAGAGAATATATACTTTAACATGTTACGTGTGATAGACACATACTCTTCCCATTATGGTCAAAATCGGCTCTTAACATCAAATTAGATTTAATACAATTATTATACCACATATATCAGTGGAACACAAGTATAAAATGTTTCTTGAAAAAACAAACCTAGTCTGCAGTTACTTCAACATACTAAATGAGAAAGCACATATTAATAAAGTCAAGTTGATTAATCAATCCAACTATATCTTAACTCACCAGGGTAAGAGCAAGATAGAGCTGGGGTGGCTCCCATAGATGTGACCAAAACGGGAGAGGATGTGAACTTAACAGCGTAGTTAATGACCCTGGTCTGGCAGATAATCTGGCTGAGTTGTCAAAATGCTGGATTTTCCCAGGATGTTAATTAGCCAAACTGGGATCTGGATGGTTTCCAACTGACACCTTTACCACTCTTGATGCCAGAATGATGGTGAAAAAGTTCATCAACTTTGAGATGAGATGGGCAAAGACATTTGACCCTCAGAGTGGCCCATCTCACCTATGTCCATTTACTTACAATCTAGGTTTTGAGTTCAAAAGGCTGTTTTTTCCTACATATAAACATATATATATATATATATATATATATATATATATATGTATATATAGATATATACATATATACATATACCCATACATATATATATATGTATATATATAATATATATGTACAGTACAGGCCAAAAGTTTGGACACACCTTCTCATTCAATGCGTTTTCTTTATTTTCATGACTATTTACATTGTAGATTCTCACTGAAGGCATCAAAACTATGAATGAACACATGTGGAGTTATGTACTTAACAAAAAAAGGTGAAATAACTGAAAACATGTTTTATATTCTAGTTTCTTCAAAATAGCCACCCTTTGCTCTGATTACTGCTTTGCACACTCTTGGCATTCTCTCGATGAGCTTCAAGAGGTAGTCACCTGAAATGGTTTCCACTTCACAGGTGTGCCTTATCAGGGTTAATTAGTGGAATTTCTTGCTTTATCAGTGGGGTTGGGACCATCAGTTGTGTTGTGCAGAAGTCAGGTTAATACACAGCCGACAGCCCTATTGGACAACTGTTAAAATTCATATTATGGCAAGAACCAATCAGCTAACTAAAGAAAAACCAGTGGCCATCATTACTTTAAGAAATGAAGGTCAGTCAGTCTGGAAAATTGCAAAAACTTTAAATGTGTCCCCAAGTGGAGTCGCAAAAACCATCAAGCGCTACAACGAAACTGGCACACATGAGGACCGACCCAGGAAAGGAAGACCAAGAGTCAACTCTGCTTCTGAGGATAAGTTCATCCGAGTCACCAGCCTCAGAAATGGCAAGTTAACAGCAGCTCAGATCAGAGACCAGATGAATGCCACACAGAGTTCTAGCAGCAGACCCATCTCTAGAACAACTGTTAAGAGGAGACTGCGCGAATCAGGCCTTCATGGTCAAATAGCTGCTAGGAAACCACTGCTAAGGAGAGGCAACAAGCAGAAGAGATTTGTTTGGGCCAAGAAACACAAGGAATGGACATTAGACCAGTGGAAATCTGTGCTTTGGTGTGATGAGTCTAAATTTGAGATCTTTGGTTCCAACTGCCGTGTCTTTGTGAGACGCAGAAAAGGTGAACGGATGGATTCCACATGCCTGGTTCCCACTGTGAAGCATGGAGGAGGAGGTGTGATGGTGTGGGGGTGTTTTGCTGGTGACACTGTTGGGGATTTATTCAAAATTGAAGGCACACTGAACCAGCATGGCTACCACAGCATCCTGCAGCGACATGCCATCCCATCTGGTTTGCGTTTAGTTGGACGATCATTTATTTTTCAACAGGACAATGACCCCAAACTCACCTCCTCATTTTCCAGACTGACTGACCTTCATTTCTTAAAGTAATGATGGCCACTCGTTTTTCTTTAGTTAGCTGATTGGTTCTTGCCATAATATGAATTTTAACAGTTGTCCAACAGGGCTGTCGGCTGTGTATTAACCTGACTTCTGCACAACACAACTGATGGTCCCAACCCCATTGATAAAGCAAGAAATTCCACTAATTAACCCTGATAAGGCACACCTGTGAAGTGGAAACCATTTCAGGTGACTACCTCTTGAAGCTCATCGAGAGAATGCCAAGAGTGTGCAAAGCAGTAATCAGAGCAAAGGGTGGCTATTTTGAAGAAACTAGAATATAAAA
The DNA here is from genome assembly GCF_041903045.1 of Epinephelus lanceolatus. Taxonomy (NCBI): domain Eukaryota; kingdom Metazoa; phylum Chordata; class Actinopteri; order Perciformes; family Serranidae; genus Epinephelus; species Epinephelus lanceolatus. The sequence goes on from NC_135740.1 coordinate 3,233,167, forward strand.
CATGTTTTCAGTTATTTCACCTTTTTTTGTTAAGTACATAACTCCACATGTGTTCATTCATAGTTTTGATGCCTTCAGTGAGAATCTACAATGTAAATAGTCATGAAAATAACGAAAACGCATTGAATGAGAAGGTGTGTCCAAACTTTTGGCCTGTACTGTACATATATATGTATGGTATGATTATATAAATTATGTTCTAGCATACTGCTTTGTTGCTTGCTAAGATGGGGTAGCTGACAATGATTGCTTGGTGGAATGAGCAACATGCTAGTTAGCTTAAGTTGTTGTTAGCTGGTTGGTGTTAGCTTGTGATGGTAGCTGGCAGTGCCCGCTTGTAGCATAGGCAGTGTAGGCGAATGCAAAGGGTGCCGTCATCCATAGGGGTGTTGGGATTCACAGGACCACAGATGATTTATCATTTGGTAAAATCATCACTGATTTCAAGTCTTTTTCCTCTGCATGCTCTTTGTCTTCAAACAAAGAGGGCTATGCGGCACCCATCTCCACAGGAGGTCTCACCTCACACCTCAGTGAGACTCAAGTCTCAAAACTTGATTGGACAAGACCTTTTACAGTGACATGTGACTCTGTGATGTCACAGGCATCTGTACCAGGTCTGCTCCCTCCAAGCCTTCTTTCTCTTCTTGCCCTGGAGCTTCAGCAGCTCACACCTCTCTTCAGCTGGGCCTGGAACCGAGCAGAGGCCCAAACCCTGGTTCCATAGCCCAAACCACTAAAGGGAGGGCAATTGATAACAGACTCTCCTGCGAACACAAGGTTTACAACCAGCTTTCCAGCAACAAGGAACTAAGTGAGTTAGCACCCAGCGTCTAACTCTGCAAGGACCCCGAGCAACCAGCTTCCTCGGATCAGAACCTTTGGAACAAAGGACCCAACAAAGACTGCAGCTGGAACCATCTTCCCAGCCTTCTTCTGCCAGCTAACAGAGCAGTACAACACCAAGTGACTCTTTCTCCCATCCATTCAAGGATCGGTAACGTAACAACTGGGCATAGCTTATCACAGCTTTACAGGCTAAGCAAGACTGTTTGACTTGTTGTATGTGATTTAATGCCGTTTACTGAGTTATTGTTGTGATAGACTGCAGTCAGGTCATTGATTAGTTGGCTTCGCCAAAGCTAAGCGTTTAGTTTGCTAATACTGTTCACAAACAGATTATTGCATGCAACTAAACAACCTCTGCACTAATCCAGACCGTTTGCAACACACGTCACATTGACATAGACTCATTAACAAATAGGCTTTCAACAGAGCTACACCCAAACAGGCATCTCAAAGGTCCCGCTTCTTTTCCTTTGTCTTTGTCCTAATCACATGGTCAGACAAATACCTCCCCCTGAAGCCAGCCTTGATTCGGCCATTTTGGTAGTTCTCTGTTGTCAGCCATTTTGCCACTTTGTCTTTCTCTCTCTCTCTCTCTCTCTCTCTCTCTCTCTCTCACTCACACACACACACACACACACACACACACACACACACACACACACATACGGGGCATTCTACCGAATGTGTGCAAAGTTAGGCTGGAAATATTTTGAAATTTTGTATGTTTTATTTCCAAAACTTTGTTCCTATATATATTGTACCATATGTAAAGGTCACATATCTAGTAAAATGACTGTAAATTTTTATATTGTATTTTCAGACTGTTTTGGAATGTTTTTCCTCTCCTAAAATTTGTCACTACCGAAACATATAGTATTATATTACACAAAAAAATATATATCAACCTGTTATGCTTGTTCCTTCCCTTGTCTAAAGATTTAAATTTTTACAAATTTTGACTGAAGGTTTTCACAATTAAATCTATAAAAAAATAATATTTTAACAAATGTCGAAGTTCAAATTATAGAATTCTTCAAAATCTAAATGCAATCTTTCTTTGTAAAATGCACTGATCAGATTGATTTCAGAGTTAATAATTGATGAAACAGAACATAAATGTAACCGATTAGCATCATAATACTTTAGTTGATAAGTCAATATACTTTATTTTTTACAAAACACCCAGTGTTTCGGTAGTGACTGCACTGTTTTGGTAGTGACTGTCCCGTTTCGTTAGTGACCATTATACTGTTTTTAAGGTTGCATCGTATTTCCTCAAATGTATGCCTTATGGTGGGAATTACAAATTCAAAGACAAATGTTTTGTGGTCAATAAAACAGTTTAATTTTTGAGAGGGCAGAGCAGAGTAGAGTAGAGTAGAGAAGAGTAGAGCAGAACAGAGTAGAGCAGAGAAGAACAAAGTAGAGTAGAGTAGAGCAGAGTAGAGCAGAACATAGTAGAGTAGAGCAGAGTAGAACAGAGCAGAACAGAACAGAGTAGAGAAGAGTAGAGTATAGAGTAGAGCAGAGTAGGGTAGAGAAGAATAGATTACAGAGTAGACCAGAGTAGAGTAGAGTAGAGCAGAGTATAGAGTAGAGCAGAGCATAATAGAGTATAGCAGAGCGTAGTAGAATAGAGCAGAGTAGAGAAGAGTAGAGTAGAGCAGAGTGTAGTAGAATAGAGCAAAGTAGAGTAGAGTAAAGCAGAGCGGAGTATATCAGAGTAGAGCAAAGTAGAGCAGAGTAGAACAGAGCAGAGTAGAGCAGAATAGAGTAGAGCAGAATAGAGTAGAGCAGAGTATAGTAGAGTAGAGCAGAGCATAGTGGAGTAGAGCAGAGTATAGAAGGGTAGAGTAGAGCAGAGTATAGAAGGGTAGAGTAGAGCAGAGTATAGTAGAGCAGAGTAGTGCAAAGTAGAGCAGAGTAGAACAGAGCAGAGTAGAGCAGAGTAGAGCAAAGTAGAACAGAGTATAGAGTATAGCAGAGCATAGTAGAGTAGAGCAGAGTATAGTAGAGGAGAGCAAAGCAGAGCAGAGTAGAGTAGAGCATAGTAGAGTAGAGTAGAGCAGATTATAGATTAGAGCAGAGTAGAGCAGAGCAAAGCAGAGCAGAATAGAGTAGAGCATAGTAGAGTAGAGTAGAGAATAGAGCAGAGTATATCAGAGTAGAGCAGAGCAGAATAGAGCAGACCAGAGTAGAGCAGAGCAGAACAGAATAGAGTAGAGAATAGTAGAGTAGAGAATAGAGCAGAGTATAGTAGAGTAGAGCAGAGCAGAATAGAGTAGACCAGAGTAGAGCAGAGCAGAATAGAGTAGAGCATAGTAGAGTAGAGTAGAGAATAGAGCAGAGTATAGTAGAATAGAGCAGAGCAGACCAGAATAGAGTAGAGCATAGCATAGCAGAGCAGAGTAGAGCAGATTATAAAATAGAGCAGAGTAGAGCAGAGCAGAAAAGAGTAGAGCATAGCAGAGCAGCGTAGAGCAGATTATAGAATAGAGCAGAGTAGAGTAGAGCAGAGCAGAATAGAGTAGAGCATAGTAGAGTAGAGAAAAGTATAGTAGAGCATAGTAGAGTAGAGCAGATTAGTGCAAAGTAGAGCAGAGTAGAACAGAACAGAGCAGAGTAGAGCAGAGTAGAGTAGAGTAGAGTAGAGAAGAGTAGAGTATAGAGTAAAGCAGAGTAGAGCAGAGTATAGTATAGTAGAGCAGAGTAGGACAGAGCAGAGTAGAGCAGAGCAAGACTTTGGACCACAAAATTATGGGGTTTAACTACTGACCATTCCATTTTGTCACTACCGAAATGATCATGTCACTACCGAAACTTTACCATAGGTTTCGGTAGTGACTGTTTCGGTAGTGACATTCCTAGCTATTTTTCAGGATAACTAAAGAATGCTAGCAGTCACATGGCTAACAAGCACATGTTTGAAGAGTTGTTCACACAGAAAAACATAATATTTTGCATAACCCCCCCCCCAAATTTTTACATAATTGAAGAGAACATGTGTTCGGTATTGACAACTTTAAAAGTTACACACTGATTTTCAGACTTTGGAAGACATTTATTTAAAAAATGATGGGAGTCAGCGACTTACCATGCAGCCATGTGGGACGGGGGTGCAGTACTACCCCAGTTCTCTGAAATTCAGGGGTGTGGCTAAAATCCAGACTCAACTAGAGCATTAAAACTTTTGTGTTTCGGTAGTGACATGAAAACAAGGGACACTATTTTTTTTAGCATAGCTTCTTAATTTAAAAATTAATCCCACAATACATCTAAATCTTTCAACTTCTGTTTAAACTTAATTACAAAGATGTTTTAAATTACACTTTTGAAAAAAATATGAAAAATGTTTTAAGTGTTATTTACATCAATTGAATTTTAGAGGTCAGGGTTGGGGACAGCTACTTCCCAATAGAAAGTACCCTATAAATGGTGATTTTGTATATATTTAGCTTATCACTTTCTCATTTAATGTCCTGGGTTTAAATAGGCCATAACATAATCTTTGTAAATATCTATGTCTGATTACTCAGTTTTATTATTTTTGTTGTTTTTTTGGTAAGGGACAGCTTGTATATAGTTAGTTAGAATTTGTGTGTTTTGGTTTGCTTTGCTAATTTGTGAATAAATATAATTCTTAAAATCAGGAGGAGGACAGCTAGTTATCGTTACCTCTGAGCAGCCGGTGGCAATAACATAACACTGTTTTACACTGAAGTGTTCAAGCTCTGTTCAGTAAAAAATTGTATTTTGTGAAGGTTAATTCTAACGTTCTCATGGTGGGTTCAGTGTAATCTTGTAAAATGTAAAATAATAAAAGAGACATTAGAGAGGGGATTATGATGTGTCATATATTGTAAAAAGGCTTTTTGCTTCTTTTTAAAGATGTTCTTAATGTGAAAGAAGGTCATGTTAAAGGTTGTTTCATAAATGTGTATTATTAAATCTGCTCATTCAAAGGTAGTGAAATGAAATTGTTCATTTATTTTTATAGTGTAGATTCTTTGTTTCCCTGACACAAAAGAAGTAAGAATAAAAACAAAAAAAACATTGGCATTGGCTATTGATCAAATTGTTATCTTAAACACTGGTATCAGCAAAGAGTTTCAAAATCGGTGCATCCCTAGTTCAATTAGAAAGTACATTTTTACATTTTATTATTTGTGTCATATGTCATATGATATTTCATTGTTGTCATATGTTATTTTATTCTACTGAACAGGTTAATGTATACCCACTGCAGGGCCTAATGACGGGTCATAATTTTTTGCACATTTCTTTGTATAATTATAATAATAATCACTGCAAATTGTATGTACTGACAAGACAGTGATAGTTAACTAATAACATTATTCCAAGACATATAAAGAAATATCAGTGACCTGTTGAGTAGCCTGCTCATTCTTGCAAGGTCCCATTTAGAATTCTTTACCTCCACATAGCTTAGTCAATTCACACACCTAAACAAGTTGTATGACACATTTTCCCCATGCTGTGTAATGGAAGAAAGGACAATCAGATATGGGCACAAACACATCAAAATGTATCTTGGTACAAATTACAAATACTTGCTAGTCAAGTATACAAAATAAAATACCAAATACTAAAACTTACTGTTTAAAACTGAACTAAAAGTGAAACTTATCTATGCTCTCTTCAAATCCAGATTTCAATACTAATAACATTTTATTGAAAATGCATTTGTTTAGGAATTACTGTGAGCAGATAAGACTTGAATTACACTAGAGCTTGTAAATGGATAGTTTTGCTGTTGTTAAACGTTGTCCCCAGTCAATCAATAAATCCATATGTTCACAACAAGTGAACAAGTTGTCTTCAAATTCAAGGTAACAGACCATGACTCACTGAAGTATCCCTTTAAGTACAATTTTGACGTATTTGTGCTTTACTCAAGTATTTTTCGCTTCCAGTTTTTACTTCTCCACTGCATGCAGATGAATATATTTCATGTTTTATTCCTTTTTTTTTTTTTACGCTTATTGTAACTAGAAACTTTTTGCATGAAAATCATATGGTAAGTTACATGATTTAATGCAGTAGTGTGATACTACCATACCATCATATATGATACCATATGTACCATATGTTTTTAGAGCATAGAGTTCTTTACTGCTTATCTACCCCAGGTATGCAATGATGATTGTTGGGTAACGTATGTTGACGTTGTCTAATGTCTAGTCTGTATATGATCATGTGACAAGACGATACAATACAGTAGCTAGTTTAGGCACAAAATCTGTCAAGACTGACAAGGAAGGAGGAAAAGTCAAGAGTACCCAACTGCAGGCAAGATGGCGGACAAGGGCGCCGCCATATATCCAGTCCCTACCGAAGGTCCATACCAAAAGTCAAACGAAAGTTGATCCTCTTCGTGTATACAGTACAGGCCAAAAGTTTGGACACACCTTCTCATTCAATGCGTTTTCTTTATTTTCATGACTATTTACATTGTAGATTCTCACTGAAGGCATCAAAACTATGAATGAACACATGTGGAGTTATGTACTTAACAAAAAAAGGTGAAATAACTGAAAACATGTTTTATATTCTAGTTTCTTCAAAATAGCCACCCTTTGCTCTGATTACTGCTTTGCACACTCTTGGCATTCTCTCGATGAGCTTCAAGAGGTAGTCACCTGAAATGGTTTTCCAACAGTCTTGAAGGAGTTCCCAGAGGTGTTTAGCACTTGTTGGCCCCTTTGCCTTCACTCTGCGGTCCAGCTCACCCCAAACCATCTCGATTGGGTTCAGGTCCGGTGACTGTGGAGGCCAGGTCATCTGCCGCAGCACTCCATCGCTCTCCTACTTGGTCAAATAGCCCTTACACAGCCAGGAGGTGTGTTTGGGGTCATTGTCCTGTTGAAAAATAAATGACCGTCCAACTAAACGCAAACCAGATGGGATGGCATGTCGCTGCAGGATGCTGTGGTAGCCATGCTGGTTCAGTGTGCCTTCAATTTTGAATAAATCCCCAACAGTGTCACCAGCAAAACACCCCCGCACCACATTTAAAGTTTTTGCAATTTTCCGGACTGACTGACCTTCATTTCTTAAAGTAATGATGGCCACTCATTTTTCTTTAGTTAGCTGATTGGTTCTTGCCATAATATGAATTTTAACAGTTGTCCAATAGGGCTGTCGGCTGTGTATTAACCTGACTTCTGCACAACACAACTGATGGTCCCAACCCCACTGATAAAGCAAGAAATTCCACTAATTAACCCTGATAAGGCACACCTGTGAAGTGGAAACCATTTCAGGTGACTACCTCTTGAAGCTCATCGAGAGAATGCCAAGAGTGTGTCCCCAAGTGGAGTCGCAAAAACCATCAAGGGCTACAACGAAACTGGCACACATGAGGACCGACCCAGGAAAGGAAGACCAAGAGTCACCTCTGCTTCTGAGGATAAGTTCATCCGAGTCACCAGCCTCAGAAATCGCAAGTTAACAGCAGCTCAGATCAGAGACCAAATGAATGCCACGCAGAGTTCTAGCAGCAGACCCATCTCTAGAACAACTGTTAAGAGGAGACTGCGCGAATCAGGCCTTCATGGTCAAATAGCTGCTAGGAAACCACTGCTAAGGAGAGGCAACAAGCAGAAGGGATTTGTTTGGGCCAAGAAACACAAGGAATGGACATTAGACCAGTGGAAATCTGTGCTTTGGTCTGATGAGTCCAAATTTGAGATCTTTGGTTCCAACCGCCGTGTCTTTGTGAGACGCAGAAAAGGTGAACGGATGGATTCCACATGCCTGGTTCCCACTGTGAAGCATGGAGAAGGAGGTGTGGTGCGGGGGTGTTTTGCTGGTGACACTGTTGGGGATTTATTCAAAATTGAAGGCACACTGAACCAGCATGGCTACCACAGCATCCTGCAGCGACATGCCATCCCATCTGGTTTGTGTTTAGTTGGACGGTCATTTATTTTCAACAGGACAATGACCCCAAACACACCTCCACGCTGTGTAAGGGCTATTTGACCAAGAAGGAGAGCGATGGAGTGCTGCGGCAGATGATCTGGCCTCCACAGTCACCGGACCTGAACCCAATCGAGATGGTTTGGGGTGAGCTGGACCGCAGAGTGAAGGCAAAGGGGCCAACAAGTGCTAAACACCTCTGGGAACTCCTTCAAGACTGTTGGAAAACCATTTCAGGTGACTACCTCTTGAAGCTCATCGAGAGAATGCCAAGAGTGTGCAAAGCACTAATCAGAGCAAAGGGTGGCTATTTTGAAGAAACTAGAATATAAAACATGTTTTCAGTTATTTCACCTTTTTTTGTTAAGTACATAACTCCACATGTGTTCATTCATAGTTTTGATGCCTTCAGTGAGAATCTACAATGTAAATAGTCATGAAAATAAAGAAAACGCATTGAATGAGAAGGTGTGTCCAAACTTTTGGCCTGTACTGTACATACCGGAAGTCCATACTGGAAGTTGTATGCATACCGAAAGTCCATACTGAAAGTCAGTTTTTTGTTTTGTTTTGTTTTGTTTTCCCCCAGAAGTCAGTTTTTAAGTCTGTCTCTTTTATTTTATTTTTTTTTACAAACTTTGAAGCAATCAACAATTATAAATATATAAATATATACATTATAAAAATAAATAATAATAATAATAATAATAATAAAATTATTTCAGTAATTATTTCAAATACAGTTATGTTTTGTTTGGAATAACATCGACCCCAACAAGTTAAACCTACAAAAATTGCAAAAAATCAGCAAACACATTAATTTTAGTTGATTTAATTTTTAACAAAGATTTAATAAGGTGAGCACTTTCATTTATTGGGCTACAGTTGCAACATACAGATTACTATCAGGTCATTCAAAACAACTGAAAACCATGGACACAACAAATTTTACTTGGCGAACCACCAAGTTCCACCAACACTGACAAGGGGACATGAGCTTCCTCAGCTTCTTTTTGGTTCTTTCTGCACAAGCCCACCCTGGAGTCCCCACAAAACTTGTTTTCCACCATTTCGGAAAGAACCTGGTGTTGCAGTAGCTCCTCACTGGCTACAGTAATCCACAGACCAAATATGGTGACACAAGCTATGAGACAGGCCACTCCTTTGAGCAGGTAGGTGATACTGCGGACAGTCCTCCATCTCACATTTTGTGACATGCTGGCCCCATGTTTTCCGCAGCACATGCACCGGTACGCTGAAACCCTTAGCGATTTTCCTGACTGCATAAATGCCATTATTTTGGTCAACACATGTGCTTTTAAGATGAGATTTGGTTGTGATATCTTTTTGTTGATTGTCTTGTCTTTGAATATGTAATGCCAAATTCTTTTTGTATAATACAATGGTGCAGTGAGGGCACTTCGCGTGGGAAGATGGAAGTGGAGGCTCTGGAGGGTCTGTGGTTGTAGCTGGGGGTAAGTGATCTGTGACAAGTGTCAGGGTCTTGGGTGATGCTGTCTGAGATAGAGGGTGGGAGAGGTGGGAAGATGGAAGTTCCTGAGTGACTGCTTCTTCTGGAGGCTCTGTGGTTGTAGCTGGTGCGGACACTGCAGGGGGAAGTGCATATGAATGATCCAGTGATTGTGCAAAGCCCTCAGAAGATGATGGTGAGGACTGATGAAGAGGTGGCACCACCACAACACATTTTTTTAAAACACTCACATGTGGTGATATGAAGTCTTTACGAATTACAGTTTTGTCACAGAATGGACAGTGGAAATGACCTTTATCACGGCAAGGCATGTTGCATCTGCAGATTATTTCTTTCTGTTTGATTTGAAACTGTTATGACCATTTCAACAGATGTAACAACTCCACAAAATGCTAGAAGTGGGGATCTATTGAAAGTAACTTGCTTTCTTTGCCAAGCTTATCCACAGACCTCAAAGCAGTGCAACTTAATTTTAACACTGGTTAAAATATGACAACCTTATATATGCAAAAACACAAATATCATTAAACATTACTATTACATGTAGAAGTATATGATCTCTAACAGATACTTACAGATACTCATCAACATACCATGGAAATGAACTGCATTTTCCGTATTGGTTTTATGTATACTTTATTTATCTCACCCGGTTAACCCTCGAGGGTCGCTCATGTCGTATACCGCGAGACGACTCTCTTTACTATTTGTAGAATATCTCTGGAAAAAAAATGTATAGAACTTGATTGAGCAGTTCAGGGTTGAGGTCAAACAAGCATTAATACACAAGGAGACTAGGCGAACCAAAAATTGGAAGAAATGGCTTGTGTACAGTGAGTGTGTGCACAGATGTTTTACACCACAACACACCAAAAAGCAGAGGAACACATATTAACCCTGCTGCAAACTACACATCTCAATTAACCAACACATCAAGCGAGGGCAGTAATAGTCTCTGGCCAACATTAACACTCTTTACACACAGACATTGATGAAAGGGAGCATGACAGACCTGGAGCAGCTAACGTTAAGTTAATACCAATCATGCCCTTGTTTTGACACAACAAATGTAGCTAAACCCACCATCCAGTGGTAGTAATTTGTACATGCCAAGATTCCCCACATAGACGTCCCCCTAATTATTCGATACATTACGTAGAATTGCATCTTAGAGAACGTAACACATGTGTTAAAAGATAATGAAGATGGCGGCGCGTGTAAACGCAGCAGCTTGGTACTCTGCTAGTGCAAGCTACTAGCTAGTACTGCTAGTGTTAGTACAATGACAATAAAGTTGTCTAATTCTAATAATTAAAAGACACATTACCTTACTGTTCTTTCTCTTATTTGCGCGTGTATTGTTCGTATTCTTCATCTTCTCCATCGTCTTCGTCTTCTTCTTCTTCTTCTTCTTCTTCTACTTCTTTTTCTTCTTGAGCGAATAATACACAGATCAACTTCCGCTGTGACTTCCAGTAGGGACTGGATGTAAAATGGCGGCGCCTTTCCGGTATGGAATAATATACATGAAGAAGACCAACTTCTGGTAGGGACGGTGGATATCCATCCCATCCTTTGTCCGCCATCTTGTCTGCAGTTGGGTCCCTCTCGGAAAAGTAGCAAAGCTTCCTAAAATACATTTCTTTGGCTTTTTTATAAACAGTTGCCAACGGTGTGTATGTGTGTGTGTGTACACTTTATAACTAGTAACCAGTGTGCACTGGGGCCTATCACAATAGCGTGCACAGGGGCCCATCTTAACTACTGTACACTACTGATCTAACCAATAGTATAGCTACAAAGGACATGAAATTTGCTTCACATTAGCCATGTTTCCATCAGCCTGTTTAGATGCGCATCTAGAAGTATCACATCAGAAAATTATGATTGAAACGCCAAAATTCAAATTAAAATCCCCTGATTCACACAAACTAAAATACGTTCGCTTTAGCCGGGTTTTGGTTGTTTCGAAAAAATGTTGATTCGCAAAACGGGGGATGGAAACAGTTACATTTGAATTAAGTCTGACATAGCGCACCTCTCTCCATGGTGATATCCACACTCCGGGTCAGGAAAGCGGTAATGCATTTACAAGCCGGTTGCCAACCACCAGAAAACGTAGAAGAAGAAGAATGCGAGACTTGTTTTGTTTCTGGTTCTGCGGAAAACTCTCACGAGTTCCTAGTTTTCACCAAAGTCTGTACATTTAATGGAAACACACAGGATTCATATTTATTTTAATGCGCATTTCCCAATGATTCGAATCACTTTTGGATGGAAACATAGCTACTGACAAACTACAACATTAAATGCTCTATTTCTTAATGATAAAAATCTGAATTATACAATGTTATATAATGATAACACTGTGAAAGGAGGCATTTTTCATGATGAGTATTTTTTATTTTTAATACTTTCAATTTATACTTTTCCTAAAAAAGAACAATGTATAGACTCAAAAGGAAGTGCTCTGTTGAGATTATAAAAAGGTAGCAACCAGGTGCCAAGGTGCCAGGTGCTAAGCAGCAGGCATTCAAGAGACGCAGCACTGCAAAAACTGCCCACCAGCTACACCTATATGTCAGTCCATCATCAGCTTCCCTCGCTCATTGGCCAGGAAGCTGAAGCTCTGATGAAAATGCAGAGTTAGCGTTTAGCTAACTATGACATATTATGTTAAAAAAAGGCGATTAAAGAACAACTTAGATATTTTTCAGCCTGGGCCCTATTTCCCCATGTGTATGTGTGCGTATGATTCATGGGTACAACTCGTTCTAAAATTGTTACAACACAGTTGTTTCTCCGTCAAATGCTGCATAAGGTTGTGTTTTTATATACAGTAAGCTCCTAAATAGACAATTATGTCTGTGTCAATTAATTTTTCACTCTTATTCACACATTAAGTACATTGTTTTACCCTATTTTTGAAAAGCACCTACACAAAACCTTAGACCTTTCAAATTGTTATCTGCTTTGACTTTGGACTATGTGAGGCTTGATGCTATGCTGTATTTTCCAGCTAATACCTCCCAGTTCTAGTCATCTGCAGCATCTTTTATCAAGAAAATATTCAAATGATTTCAAAATTACATATATATTTCAGTGTGCTAAAACTTTTATAACTCACTGACAGAGGTACTTACAGTGATTCTGACTGCTGGGGGGTAAACTTAACCTTTCAAATGAGACCAAATGTCACAAAAATGGAGCAAGAACAGTTTTCAGTTTAATTTGGGCATGCCTTGGATAGGCATTTTAGGTAAACTTAGGTGAGTTTTACAAGATGCTTAAGAGTTAAAATCACGACTGTTAGTTTAGTTGCCTAACCATTACCATACCTTAACCAAAATGTATTTGCCAAAACTAGCATTTTTCATTTTCATTTTTCCTAATTTGTGACAAAGAGAAGCTAATCCAACAAATTGGCTCACTTGTGTGTTAGCCCATTAACTAGATTCGTCATTGTAGGTGTTTTGTAATGTGAAGGTACCTTTGTCAACACAAACACCTTATGCAGCATTTGACGGAGAAACAACTGTGTTGAAACAGGTTGAATTATAACATATTGGCTGCCATATGGTGTTTATTTAGGATGCTTTGCAAGTCTAGAAGAACAATTACAGAAAGCCTGGAGCATGTTTTAGACAGTGTAGCTGTGAGACATACAAACTATGTAAACAGTTTAATTTACAATAAGCAGAAGCATAATCAGGGGTTAGAGATGTTGTTTTACAACCAAAGAGCTCCAGGTTTTTAAGCCTGCAATAGACACCACCTGCTCAAAAGTCACTGACTGCATGTGTGAATGTGGTTACTGAAAAACATGAAATGGCATGACAGAGTACAAGTGTGAGCATTTTCGTCTCCGCATGATTCATGATTTGCCCGACACTTTTGCAAAGAGGAGTGTGTAGATTTTCTTGGAAGTGCTTGTAATATCAGATACCATATGTTGCTCTGTTTCCACTTGTAAAACCAGCTCCTGATTATAGCCACTTTATTTTTATACTGTACCACAGTGACAACTTGTGATGATGATAAATTATATTTAAAATTTCACAAAAATTATAACAGTTGGAGTTGTTTCTAATAGGACAAATCAGCAAGTCTGGTGACTTGAATGGAAATTGTTCTCTCGCCTGATTTAAGGGAGCTGTAATTTGGGCCTGATGATTTTGGCCTCTTATCTACACAGCAGTTAAGTGGTACTTGAGATTGGGGGTCAAATTAGGTTGTTAAAGAGATTATTGGTCCCTGGGCTAAAAAATCGTGAGCAATTGCTACACAAGACAGCAGACATTTGTTCAAGAAACCCTAAACAGGGCAGAGATTTTCCATGTTCTGTGGGACTACGTACTTACGTTACATGGTATATTAACAATCATACTTTTGTAAGAGGGCTATAATCATTGTAGGAGCCACATTTAAAGGAGCAATAAGTGAAATTCATCATTTCTAGATTGAAAGAATTAAAAAATTGCTATGTGAAGAACTAGAGGTGTAATTTCATCTGGAGTATACTGTAGCATGACCTCACACACCCTCTGTCTGTGTTGATCTCCAGCCCATTGTTTACAAGCCGGTCCGGCTGCGCGTTCATGTACATTGCATGCATTCATGTGAATCCCCCCCCTCTCCTCTCGGAGCCCTTGGCACTCCCTCCCTATAAAAGGCTACAGCCGGTGAGCAATGGCAGCGCGTATTTTCGAAATGAAATGGCAGAGAGTGGAATGTCCACCAAGGACGACCAGGATCTGACATTACCTCTAAAGAAACAGTTGTTGGCGAAGAAGTTGTCTGATAAAGAAAGGGACAGAACTCGGATTAACATTGGCCTTGCATTTCCAAGGTGGAGAGCACTGTAAGAGCTAAAGGGACTACAATCTGACTCGGAGCTAGCTCTTCTTCTCCTGGACAGGTACAACATAAAGTCAAATGTCTGTTTTAATTAGTGTTACCGTAACGTTAGGCACATGTCGCTATGTCGATTCAATTAAATTTAATGTTACAATCGTAGCATGGGTTAATGTCTGGAGCTTGAGTTATTAGCGGCTCGGTCCCAGCAATGGGTCAGGCATTACGGTTGTGTTAGGTGAGTAGCCCAGCAGCTCAGCTAACATTTGCAATTAGCATTGTAAAATGTAGCCCGGCGGGCAGCCTGGCGGCTGTGTTTAGCTATTCCCCTGCCTACTTCAATGATGATGGTCCCTGTAATAAATGCAATATATTTGCTGAAATGAAGGCGAGGCTCAGTGACTAGAAGAGCTGGTAGAAGAGCTCCATAGCTGCAAGCTACTCCAATAGCCGTAGTAGCTCTAGTGCTAACTCTGGGAGCTAACGCTAAAATTCCTCTGTTCTCCATGAGCCCGCCAGGCTCCACGCTAGAGCTAGCTGGAGCCGAGAAGCAGGCTTCCGGAACATTAGCATGGCAGCCGACTGGTGCTAACGCTAACATCCCCACGCTTCTCGGCTCCGACTCACTGAGCCTGGCAGAGAAGCATGGGGACGTTAGCACTAATGGGCTGCCATGCTAACGTTCCAACTCTTCTCTGTGAGACCGTGAGCCTGGCTCCCGGCTCAGTTGGAGTTGGAGCGTTAGCGTGGTAGGCGAGTAGTGCTAACGCTAACAGGAAAGCAGGGAAATAGCTAAACACAGCAGAGACCGAGAGTGAGTGAAACACATTGCTAACTGCTAAACTAAGCTGGCTGTTTAGGTTTTATTTCCTCGCCCCTGTGGCGAGTGAATCTGCCTGCAGTGAAAGCGGGGGCTAACCGGTTGTAACGAAGAGCCCTTCGTTACTAGTGACTGATGGCTTTGGCCTTGTAAATATTGCACAACTGGGTCTGTGTATGAATGGTTGTGTTTTAAACAAACAACTTAATTAGGCACTTTAATAATGGCACAGGGCACTTTCATGGTGATAGTTGCACTTTATTAGCATGATTTGCACAGAGCAGTTTGCACATTGCATATTTGCACATGAGCTTTATTGAATATGTGAAGCATGTGGATGAACATTTCAAACCATGGTGAAACTGATGAGTAGTGATTGGTGACGTGTGTTGTCTTCTGCCAGGTGCGGTTGTGGATGATCTGCTTCACCTGAGGCGGGGAGGGAGTTAGAGTAGACAACTGTGTGTGTACCTACAAGGTTCATAATTGATAGACAACAGTTAAAATTAAGTGCTGTTGAGTTTTGGTTCATCAGACATAACATAAATGTGCTTTAATATTGCAATGTGAAAGTGTTCATTAGTGTTTTAAAGTTGCGGCCTGTTTTTGAGTTGTTTGTGTAGATTCTTACCTGCCCTTCCTGTGTCTCCTCCAGGGTGTTCGGCCAAAAGAGTCCCCGGGGTTACGAACACCAACTTAAAGGTTCCGGGAGAGACCAAGTGATGGGATAGGAAGAGGGGGGTTTGGTAGTTGGTGTATATATGTATATTTATTGTAGTGGGTTTGTGTTTATTCTGGGGGGGTAAATAGCAGTACAGCAGTCATGGTAAATATTATGGTAATTGTATGCTGGTTATATTGTCTGTGGTGAATAGCCATGAGATAATATATTTTGTTAAAAAAAAACCTGTTAATGGGAGCATCCAATCAAGAAGAGGAAATTTAGAGTGTTTTTTGACTGTTCAGCCACTTTTCAAGGCACATCCCTTAACACAGAGTTACTGCAGGGCCTGGATTTGACTAATTCTCTTGTTGGAGTTATAATGAGATTCCGCAAAGAGCCCATTGGATTCATGGCTGACATCAAATCCATGTTTCACCAGGTCAAAGTGGATAGATCCCATGTGGATTACCTGCGCTTCCTGTGGTGGCCACAAGGTGACACCAGCAAAGCCCCTGAAGAATACCGCATGCTGGTTCACATTTTTGGTGCTGTGTCCTCCCCAAGCTGTGCAAGTTTTGCATTGAGAAAAACAGCTGATGACAATAGGAATTGTTTTCCTCCTCAAGTGGCTAACACTGTTCGACATAACTTTTATGTTGATGATTGTGTGAAGTCAGTCACCACAGAACCTGAGGCCATTCATCTGGTGAAAGATTTCACTGCATTATGCAGCAAAGGTGGGTTCCAGCTCACTCAGTGGGTTTGTAACAGCCGAGGAGTTCTGGCTTCCATCCCTCCAGAGCAAAGGGCGAAGGACGTCAGAACTTTGGACCTGGACAAAGACAGTCTCCCTACTGAAAGAGCGCTGGGGCTGCAGTGGTGTGTGGACTCCGACCATTTCTGTTTCAATATCCATCCCAACCAAAAGCCACATACAAGAAGAGGGATGCTTTCAGTCGTGAGTTCAATCTTCGACCCTCTTGGTTTTCTGGCTCCTCTCATACTACCACCTAAGCAGGTGTTACAATCTCTCTGCCAGAGAGGCTTTGGATGGGATGAACCTTTGCCCCAGGCTGTCTCAGACCAATGGAGGGAGTGGACAGCCAGCTTGGAGAGCATTAAAACCTTCAGAGTTCCACGGTGCCTGAAGCCAAAAAACTATGAGGCACAGAAAAGTGCGCAGCTGCATCACTTCACGGACGCCAGTGACAATGGCTATGGTTCGGTGAGTTACATCAGACAGGTTAATGTGCAGGATGTTGTGCACGTTACCTTTGTCTTAGGAAAGTCCAGAGTCCTCCCCCTGAAACACATCACAATACCACGACTGGAGTTGGCAGCTGCAACACTGTTGGTAAAAGTGGATAAAATGCTGAGGAAGAACTACACCTGGATTTGAACCCCTCAGTGTTTTGGACAGACAGCCAAACAGTCCTCAGATACATTGGAAATGAGCACACTAGATTCAAGACCTACGTTGCCAACAGAGTGGCGCTGATTTGAGACAGTACAAACCCATCTCAGTGGAGGTATGTGGGGAGCAAGGACAATCCTGCTGAGGACGCCTCAAGAGGGATGAGCACAGTCAAATTCATGCACCAAAAACATTGGATACATGCTCCTGAGTTCCTGTGGAAACCAGAGGAGGATTGGCCTGCTGAAATGTCAGTGCATTCGCAACCGATATTACAGGATGACCCAGAGGTCAGAAAAAATGCTACTGTCTTTGCAATGGTGACAAGCATAAAGACTCCCACAGACCATCTCATTTTCTCCTTCTCAGATTGGGTGAGTCTACTTAAGGCTGTGGCATGGTAACTCAAGGCAAAGAACACTCTGAAATCAATCACCAGAAAGAAAAAGGAACTTACCTCAGATCAGATCACCACCCGTTCAAGCAACCAAAATGTGAGCTCTGAACTTGGCACCTTCAGGACCACAATTGGTGGACAGCTCCTCACTGTGGATGATCTCTCACAAGCAGAGAGGTCAGTCATCATGTATGTTCAGAGGCAATCATTCGCTGGTGAAATGGCGGCACTGGAATCAGCACCATTTCAAGTGAGGAAGAACAGTAAAATCTGTAAGCTTGACCCAGTGCTGGATGAAGGTGTCATAAGAGTGGGTGGCCGCCTACACAAATCTGCAATGCCTGATGAGATGAAGCACCCTTGTATCCTGCCCAAAGATGCACATATTTCTGAGCTCATAGTAAGACATCTCCATGAGCGCACTGGGCACAGTGGAAGAAATCACATGCTGTCTGAGCTCCGTAAGAAGTACTGGGTGGTAAAAGCTCACTCAATTGCAATCACCTCAAGGTGTGTTGTATGTCGGTGTGCAAGAGGAAGAACAGGGGAGCAAAAAATGGCAAATTTGCCACAGGAAAGGTTCAGACCAGATCTCACTCCTTTCACCAATGTTGGATTGGATTATTTTGGTCCACTTTAAGTGAAACGAGGAAGAAGGTTGGTCAAACGGTGTGGAGTCTTGTTCACATGCATGAACAGCAGGGCTGTACACCTGGAGGTGGCTCACTCATTGGATACAGACTCGTGTATCCATGCTATCAGATGGTTTGTATGCAGGAGAGGTCAGGTTAAGCACATCAGGTCTGACAATGGTGGGTGCTCAAGCAGAGCTGAAGAAGGCCTTGAATTCACTACATGAAGGGAGGATTCAAAGTGCTCTGCTTCCTGATGGAATACAGTGGAGCTTCAATCCACCGGCAGCTTCACACTATGGTGGAGTCTGGGAGAGACTCATTAGATCTGTCCGTCAAGTGCTGACCTCCACTCTACATCAGCAGATCCTTGATGACGAGGGCTTACAAACCATCTTCTGTGAAGTAGAGTCCATCCTCAATAACCGTCCCCTCTCTACTGTATCCTCTGAGCCACACGATCTGGAGCCACTGACCCCAAATCACATCCTGCTACTGAAAACACAGCCTATTCTGCGCCCTGGAACCTTCTCAAAAACTGATCTTTACACTCGACGGCGCTGGAGACAGATTCAATACATGGCTGATCTCATCTGGCGCAGATGGACGCATTATCTTGTCCTACTCCAGGAGAGACAAAAATGGATAAAGGTCAGAAAATTTTTAAAGTTGGAGATATTGTGGCGGTAGTGGACCCCACTGCTCCTCGAGGCAGTGGGGTCCACTCGGCAGAGTACTGGAGACCAAAGCGGATGCAGGAGGTCTGGTTCGCACAGTAAAACTCCAGACCAAAACTTCAATCATTGAAAGGCCTGTGACCAAACTATGCCATCTCCTAGAGAGTAAGGAGTAGAAGACTAAGACTGATGGATTCCCCTTTAAGACTATAAGGACTGTCATGTATATGCTTTATTTCTTACAAATTCTTTAATCAATTACTGTATGGCTTCTTTTTCTTTTGTAGTTAACCTGATTGATATTAATTGATTCTATAGAAAACAATTAGGGGCTGGTGTGTAGGAGCCGCATTTAAGTTTTGATTATGAGTTTGTTGATTAACCTGTGCATGTCTGTCGTGTGTGCGCTCCTCCCTCCTCAGGTGGTGAGGGCAGGACCAACCGAGGTTTTAAAGTGAATGGGGGATGGCATGATATCCTGTTCCTGCCATCTGCCTGTTCCAGTGTTGCCCCTGTTGTTTTAAAGTGAATGGGGGATGGCAGGAACAGGGGCAACACTGTCACTGACCGCAGCCAAGCGCAGAACAAGCTTTTGAATTGTTGCTTTCTTATTTAATCGTTTTATTTTTATTTACAATAAATCAAGTCGTCATCATTTAACCCATTTTGCTCTTCTGAAGTTCCTTTTTTTAGGTATGCACTTCTACGCATCAAGCGCTTTGTCCTTTTAATAAGTAGGAGCAGGATTAAATAGGAAGGGTTTTTTTGCCTCTACAATCATCTATTTAACAATGTGGGGGTCTGTTTTCAATCTGCACCCTCAATGGGGCTGGGGATTACTTTTTTGGGAACCTAACAGCTAAACTAGACATTTTAGAGCATTTCTGCCACAATGTTCACTTCTTACCTGCCATACATGCCATTCTCTCAGCTCACTCAGTAGTTTTCCACTAACCACGCCTCTCCACCACACCTACCTGCCAGCCTATCACCCGTTCACCCATCTCCCGCTCCTGTCAGTCCACCACACCCACCTCATCAAGCCAACTCCGCTCACCTGTGGCTCATTACTCCTTGCCACTATAAGCATTCCAGCTTCACAGACTCTTGTTGCTAGATTGTTCTTCACCATACCCATGCAAGACTTGCCAGCGTTTATCCCCAGACTGCTTCCTTGTTGCCAACCACGTCTGCCTCCAACTTTCCTGCTTCACCTGCTCCCTTGTAAACTACTCATCCTTCTGTCCTCAACCAAGAGCCCTGCTTCCGCGTTCCTGGTTTCTGTTCACCTGTTCCCTGTGGCTGTGTGGAGAGACTTTCCGTCAGCCCTGTGTAGTGAGTTTACCTGTTCTGCTGCCTGTGATATCCTTTGCTGTGAATTATCTTGTCATGTGGCTGCACATTCTTGGTCTCATTCATGAAATGTTAGTAAATCTGTGAGTAGGCAGATTGCACATAAAAAAACCTTGGTACTAAAAACCTGCACCGGATTCATGAACACCGTGGGAAACTCAGATATGATCATAGGCACATGTATATGTTCATGAATGCCCATCAATCATATACTGACAGCACACTCCCGCTAGTGAGCTATTAGCAAACATCCCCGCACATGAATAGCCAGTGACCACCATATATAGAGGTGATAATTACCATGGATAGGTGCATTCTGTTGACCTGAGAACATGGAACAAACAAAGAAAAAGAGAAAGAGAGAGAAACTTTTCGGATGCTGAGACTAGAAGTTATTTTGGCTGAAGTTGCAAAAAAAATATTTTATTATGTGTGTGAATAATATTTTATTATTCTATTATTAGTGGTGTGACAGGGACAGGTAAATCAAAGGCCTGGAAGGGGGTAATGGATGCTGTTAACTCCATGCCCTCTGTTGTAAGAACCATTCAAGAAGTTAAAGGAAAATGGTTCGATATGAAACTTGATGCAATAAAACGCTTAAGTACTAGGGGTGTGCCTGAATACGAATACGTTATTCGTATACGCACGAATAATGTCTTTGAAACAGATATTTTTTCTATACAAATATACCAGTTATTATTCGGATGGGAAAAAACATGCGCGTCATGCACTTTTTTTTTGTTTTGGTCATGTGGTTGAGAAACGCCGCACTAATCAAACAAATCAAACACTGGCTATGCCTGCTTAGAGTGAGACGGTAAGACACATTTTCACTCACCCATTGTCTGCCAGATAGCCTAAAGTTGAACGGTCATCAAAGCAGCAAGTTCCTTAATCCTATGTAGGCCTAATGTTAGCTGGTCTTTCTTTGGTAGGCGTTCCACTGGCAGACGTTCTATCCAATTATCCATTGGTGTTATCCACAGCGACCATTACGGTGAGAGCATTGTACTCGCATTTGCGACCAAAAATAGTTGAGTGCGAGCAAAAGAAATCATTCAGGATCACGTTGTGTGCGAATACAGATTTCAACCAGCAGCAGAAACGAAAGGCGAATCCTGCCGGTTGTGGGTTGAACGGGGATTACAGACAGGAATATGGCGGAGCACTATGGCCACTACTATGGCCACTACGCCCGGCTCCAGGTCTAATTTCCTCTTCGTTACTGTCATGACTGCCCAGAAGTACCTGAACAGCCGAGCTGTGGAGGCACGAAGGTATGTGATGTGTAAGAGGAGAAACGAGCCACTCACATTTCTCTCTTTGTGGCAGGTAACAGTCCACAAACCTCACTGCACTGAAGGGACTGTTCTTAACTTATCAGAGGAGGAGGGTGGCTGATTTTTATTTATTTATTTATTTTATTTTGATCCCCCCTGTGGCAAAAATATTTTTCCTTGAGCTTTTCGAAGTGACTGGTGGAAAATGCATGACCCTTCACCATGAATTAGATTTTTAAAATTTAGCGGAGTTCGTCTGATGAACTCAGCTAAGCATGCCAGGCGACCCAACTACAAAAACCAGTGGACTAAAGACATCCTTTGTGTCTAATAGTAGAGCAGTAGGCCCAATGTAGCCCTGTGTGTGTGTGTGCTGGGTTGGCTTATGTATGTATTCTTATATAAACTATGTCTGATATAAACTATTCCCAATGCAAAATGCATTATTATTATTATTATTATTATTATTGTTATTATTATTATTATTATTATTATTATTATCATTGAAAAGTGAAGTATGAGGATATGGAAATACATTTCAGAACTTATTATATGCCAATATTAAATCAATTTGATGCTTTGAATGCTCAGAAATTGCATTGCCAATGAATATAAAGTTAGAAAATACAATGTAACACAACTTCCGACATAAGCCACGCTCACTTACGTTTTATTATCCGAATACAAATACAGATACAGATAATGACATCTCTGTGCATCCCTACTAAGTACACACACAAATTGAAAAACACAACAGCTACAGGAGGAGGCTCTTACTAGTCACAGCGGCAGATAAGTGCATTGCTTGAGTCATCTGAGTGATCTCTCTGTGACAGCGACTTGCCTCCACTGGAACAGTCAGCAGCAAACTCAGAAGGTAAGGTGATGTATGTGTTATATTAAGTATTAAATCTTGATACATTCTGACAGCCCCTGATAGCTCAGTGCTTGGTCAGTAATGTGGGTCTCACAGTGTAGCCACTCAAACAGAAGATACATTTATGGAGTTTTCTCTCCTGATTGAATCAAGTGGGAACGGGATGGAAAATACGTATTAAGTCGATTTAAATAACCAATTTACATGTTTAAGGACACCTAATCTGAAACTTAAATCTGGTAATTGCCAACTAATTTAGCTAAATGTGTTATATTCCTAATCTTTTGTGATGTTTAACTTACATGTTTCAAAGGCATTTGTGTATTGCCAACATGACAGAGCACAAAACTAATTAAAATTGTAATTTATAATGATGACAAGCAATATTTATTTACATTCCTTTATTACACAAGCACTAAGAATAGTCAGAAGCAGGTGTAGATTGTGTTAGTACCTACGAAAAGATCAGAGCTACTAATATACTGATAAATGCTGAAATACACATGATTTTCCTTCTGTCCAGCGGATGCCAGAGACTTACCTGCTGTTAGCTTCAGCGAGCCACGCAGAGAGCTTTGGACTGAACCAGTTTCTAGGAAGGCTCCAAGCAAGAATATTAGGCTCGTTCAAGATGAGTCAGGCCTGTGCAGATTCGATCACCAGCGATCGGGGCACAATGCATAGTTTTGTGTCCAACTTCATCCCGACTTGCTCTGACATCATGCTAAGGTGCAGTTTTTTAGAGCCAAGCGCTGCAGCTGCTCTCCACTGACTGCAAGACCCAGAGCATGATGGGAAATGCCTGGCTCTCACCTGATCTAACAGCTGATTGGTTTAGATGTTGACTCAACAATATGACTTTTTAGATAAACTTTTCAATTTTGTTAAATTTCAGAGATTTTAATTTCATTTGTCTAATTTGAAGGTTTATTCTATTAACAAAAAACATGCTGTGTGACTGATGGTGAAGTTTAGTCTTCAGAGAGCAAAGACATTCATCATAAAATATACAGAGTCTATTAACATGGGACTGTTTTAATTATTGAAGTGGGCTATTTAGCGTCACAGAGACTTGTGGTCAGTGGGATGTGAGGATTCTTAAAATAACGTGTACAGATGTGAAGCCCTGACTGTATCTGACTGATCTTTAATGAAAGCTGTTGTCTTGTATTTTTTTCCTCTGAAAATATGAACCTTACAGTCAAACACAATTTATTTAGCCTATGTAATTGAGAGGACAGGTCTGCTCTGCAGCAGCAAATTGATATGATGCTTGCATGAAAATTCATGTAAAATGGAATCATGACCATAAATTGCAGATCGCCTGTAAAGCATTTCAATAAATCAGTCTATCATAATTAAAACAATTGGAGACTGAGAACAAACTTATACATAAGTCTGACAATATTTTAATAAATCGACATCAGATCAGACAGGATGTGAGTGTTTCTGTGACTTCCTGTATAGATTGAAGGCTGCTGGAAACTGTCCGGACATTGCCCGACGTGACTGCAGCTTTTGGTTACCGCCCCCTGCAGCAGCCGCCTGCTCTCGTCTACTTTCTAGGTGAGGCGCAATTCATCTCAAACGATATTGACTCTCCCAGTTGTTTCACCTGCCTACCAATTCTGTGTTTATCAAAGCATTGCATTTAAGCTCATTTCAAACTGTCCTTTCTGTTTGTGGTGCTGCTTTTGAGTCCACACACTATGTCTTTTTTATGAGTGGGGTCCCCCCCAAAAATATAGTATTACTGTTTCATAATATCTGCAGCAACTGACCCATCTGCCTAAAATGGTGCAACAATGTATGAACGGAATTAAATTTAAGGACTAGTTAGGTGATTTAAGTAATTTCGGCACATCTGCCATCCTTCATTTCACTTACCATATAATAATCTCATAAACTTTTCTCAGAGGTGATAATTTTAACAGTTTCAAGGTCCCCCATCATCTATCATGCATCAAGTGTGAAGCAGAATCTGTCAGAAAGGCTGCTGCTTTAGGCACAATGTGAGGAAATCCTCTGATAACTTAAAATTAATGATGAATATGTTCAATTATGATTGATAGACTAACCCTGGCATATTGAGAGCCTAATTGCAATATGTTACTGCTTAAGGCCTCTGATTATTAGCACTCGTTTTGAATCTTATTTTAGGTTTAAGTCTCCTTCACAAAGGATTTAGAACAGATAAAACTCAAACCCTAAAGACAAACAGATAAGTCCATTTTTACTATTATTTTAGGTATTTTAAGGATATGTCCAAATTACATCATGTCCAGTAAGAATAAGAGCCATCCCCAACATGGTCCATTTTAATTTACTGAGAAACTATATTCTAATAGGCTACACTGCCTGCATGAGCAGCCCACGTCTGTCTTTGATGTCTGCCCGTGTTAAGAGGTTAGAGCAGCCACACTGCCCAAGTAAGCAACACTGCTCAGGAGCAGCTCAGCTCTACATCTAGCCTCTCTAACTCCGCTTGGACGCCCACGTCCGCGCTCCCTCCCTCCTCTGTTAAATGGTATCTCCCAGGCACACTACCTCATCAAACCGTGTGATGTTTGGTATTACCGGATTCAGGAAGCTCTTGACTTCCTGAATCCGGTATCGTTTTTCTTTTATCGCTAATGGATTTCACACCAGAGCAGCCTAAACACACAAAATCCAAAATCGCGATGAGTGGTGACAAGTCATGTCATGCCGTTTGTCGAGGGGAAAAGTTAAAGGATTACTCGCGATCTCATGCGGAGCTGCGAGTGGAGACTTAGATCTTTTATAAAAGGTAAACGTCTCACTCCTACCACTATTTTTGGCTGAGATATACCACCTAGAAAGTGGGATCATAACTTTCACGTTTCGTATGGCTTTATTTGGTGATATTTTACGGTGTTTCTGTGTCATAAACATCAGCTATCATAATCACGCCTGATTTCAATAAGGTACAATGTTTGAAGCTGGCTGAGTGTTGTTTGATCACTGATACTACTGTTTTGAAGCCGAGTGAACGCTCTTGTCATTTGGAGCTCCGCCTGGATCTTTTCATGGAAAAAACAAGGTAGAATGGTCATACTTTGAGCAATCTTCTTCAAATAATTTGAAACAAATGTTCATTGATAGTGTGCCTACAGCCCCACAGTGTCATTTACCTGCTCAGATGAAGCCACAGGCAGTTATTCATCCCGAAAATTATTTTTTATTTTATTTTAGGCAAAATCTTCAACTTTTTACTGACTTCAGAGGCCCATTACTCTGTCTCTGTATCACCGAGAGTGTTTCTGACACTTTCACAAGAAACTTTAGAGAGTTTTCTTTCTGGTAAGACCTCATGCATGCATGTAGTCAGAGCGGTTCAGACACTACAGTCATTTTAATTTGGGTATGTCATCTTAGGCGTTTTCGCTACAAAATGGGGGTGGAATGCAAGAGGCTAGAGCAGGGATACTCAACTTGCTTTGTCTGGGGACCATTTTTGCAAAATGACAGACAGCCAGGGGCCAGTTGCAGCACCCCTGCACAGGTTAGGTGTTCCAGGGTTCAGGGGATCCTCCCCTGGGATTTTTTTTTTTTTTTTGATAAACAAGCTCTATTTTGATGCTTTTTATGTACTCCATCACCTTATTTACAGTAAAAATACAACAATATTCCAGTGTTAATCAATTTATTTTCATTGTGAATGAGAAAATGGCATCCTGTCACTTGCCTATTTTTGCCCACATGTGGCACACAGTTTCAGCAAAAATCGAATATAATATAATAATATAATATAAATATTCATTTTTAATTCAACAAGTCCTGTTTCCTTTTCAGAGTAAAAGTAATCTGACAGTGTTTGTGTGGATAGACTGGTGGACGCCAGAGACTCACCTGCTGTTAGCTTCAGCAAGCAACAAGAGCTTTAGACTGAACCAATTTCTAGGAAGGCTCCAAGCCAGGATATTAGGCTGGTTCAAGATGAACCAGGCCTGTGCAGATTCGATCACCCGCGATCGGGGCACAATGCATGCCGGTTAGTTTTGTGTCCAACTTAAACCCGACTTGCTCTGACGTCATGCTAAGGTGGACAGCGATAATCTTGCGACGGCGGCCACAGTTTTTTAGAGCCAAGTGCTGCAGCTGCTCTCCACTGACTGCAAGACCCAGAGCATGATGGGAAATGCCTGGCTCTCACCTGATCTAACCCTGATCTAACAGCTGATTGGTTTAGATGTTGACTCAACAATATGATTTACAAGTCCTGTTTCCTTTTCAGAGTAAAAGCAATGTGACAGTGTTTGTGTGGATAGACTCCCTTCATTTGCTTAGAAAAGGCCTTTTATTGTAAAATATATGCTTGACAGTATTGTTGAAAAAGCAGTGGCTGCATAAATGAGTGGAGTATCACCTTTAATGGTGGAAATACAGTAGTTATTGCAGCAGACAGCTCTGCAGCAGAAATAATGTCTGTGTGAACATCACACACATGCAAGCCGCAGCTTAGCCAGGTAGCAATCATGCGCTGCTCACGCAGGGAGTGTGCCCGGCCATAACCAGACACAGCCATGATTTGAGCTAAAAGCCTAAATTAGCATGCTAACATGCTAACATGCTAACGCAAAGCAGATATTATGTTTACCATGTCAACTCAATTGCTAGAAAAAATGTTGGCATTGTACACTACTGCAAACCATGGATACATTATATTTGCTCATTATAGACTGCCCCACGAATGAGTCCTTAAACCTGGAAATGAGTTGGCATTTTCCACTCCT
Organism: Epinephelus lanceolatus; assembly: GCF_041903045.1. Taxonomy (NCBI): domain Eukaryota; kingdom Metazoa; phylum Chordata; class Actinopteri; order Perciformes; family Serranidae; genus Epinephelus; species Epinephelus lanceolatus. The sequence goes on from NC_135740.1 coordinate 3,260,175, forward strand.
GGTTCCCTTGTATTGAAGTCAATGTTGTTGTTTTTTTAAAGTTTTTTGTTAGATGCTTAAAATAAGGTATGTGGTTAACACAAGCTTAAGAGACTGTCACGTTTTGTCCTTTGCCATAAAATACGTGCAAATTAGGGCAGGTTAGTGAAAAACATCCTGTCCAAGTCTTGTTGGTCTGAAGCAAAGGTCTGCAGCTTGGCAGGTGTCTTGCATAGGTATTACACCATCCAGCACCCCCTCCACCTCTCCACTTATGACATGCTGATATGATACCTGTGAAACATACACATGTAATGTATATGTGGTTTGCAGAAACATACAATGTGTACTTTTTCTTCCAATGACTGGGCTGACCATGTTCACAGTCTGAGTTGAAATGTGGCATTGCACTATTTAAAACAAAACTACAAGAAAAGTTTTTTTCCCCCTTTTTTTTTTAAATAAAAGTAATACTTATCTGCTGTTGTGTTTATTTATATATCCATCAGTTAAGCTAAGTAGTCAAATGTCAATCAATGAGTCCCCCTAGTCAATCTTTCAGACAGTCAATCAGGCAGCCAGCTGCTGCTTCAGTCAGACAGAAATGAGGTCAGTCTAAAAACTCAGCCAAGCCTGTCAGTCAGGAGGGAAGCCGGTTACCCCATCAAGCCATTTAACCTGGTACGTCTCTGCAGTGTTAGTATGCTGCCCTGTCAACAACTTAGATACATTCCAGCTAGTAATAACTTCATACTAAGCTGAATAGAAAATGGAAATTCAAAATGAAAAAATGTATGACTTTGTCCCAGGAGGAAGGCCTACTTTCATGCTGTGCGGTGCTCTGCTCTGCCATTTGGTTAGTGCATGCATTCAGTCATCTGGCCAATTTATTTAACCAGTCATCCATTCAAGCATTCAGCCAATCAGTGGGCCTGTGAATCAGTCAGCCATCTTTCCCAGTCATCCATAAATGTATCCAGTCATTCACTCATACTAGGACACTAGACACTATTAGACAATAACTACAACAACTAGCATGGGATGTCTTGGTAATGACAAGAAATGTGGCCAGCCTTTTCCTTAAAGTCAATGTCTACTTACTAACGTCTCACTGTCTCCATCAGCAGATAGAGTGGTCATGGAGGGCCACTTATACCCCCTTTCCAACAAAATAAGCTAGTGTAAGCAGGTTTTTAAATGTGGGAACACCTGCTAAAAATAGGCAATAGACACATTCTCCATCGCCAGGACACAAGAACTGTGTACAAAATGGGCAAAAGCAGGGATGGGTTGGTGAAAACACCCATGTTCAGCTCAAATGCTGATGGGAAACGCCACAAAACAACTGGTTTTGTTTCTGTTTGTTGGTCTCAATGGTCTGCAGCTTGGCAGGTATCACACCGAGGTGTCACACCATCCACCATTCTCTTGACACCTGGATGACAAAGTCAGCACATATAATACATCATTTAAGAAATGTTAATATGATTCGCATGAAACGTACAAATGTAACATATCTGTGGTTTGCAGAAACAAACAATGCAAACATTTTCTTCTGGGGACCATGTTTACTGTCTTCGATGAAATGTGGCATGGCACTGTTTAAAACAATAGGCTAATATACAAACTACAAGAATGTTTTTTTCTTTTCTTTTTTTCCCTGCAGTTGTGAAAACAGCATATAAATATACCCTCCTTTGAGTTGGAGGGTAATTTGTGGCAGCCTATATTGCATCCAATAAAGAGGCTAAAATTAGCACATCCCCCGGGTGTTGTATTTCTGTTACTGCTGATCAGAGCTGTAGCCGATAAATACCCATGACTACTAGTAGTATATAGGGACCAGCTTTGCGCGTGCATGTGAAATGCGTTTCCCCCCCCCCACACGCCCCTCCCCCACAAACGTCATATGAAATCCTGCTCTCATTGGTTAAACATAGTGCCTCCTTCTGGGGGTGGTTCCGAATGAAACCGTAGCTATTGGCTAATCAAAAGCCCCTCCTTGCGTAATAATCCCCTCCCTCAGCCGCCCCCCCCCCCCCACCCCCCGCCCCCCAACCACCCCCCACCCACCCCGCCGCCGCCCCTGACTGGAAAGAGACGATAAGTGTTGATTCAACACCTCGCCTACCCCAGACCATTGCAAGTGGTGCCAGGATGTCCGAAATCAGAGGAATTAAGAATGCCCAGGTGTTTTTTTACAACGACCCCCTGCTGTGCACCATCTGTTTGGTGTAATAAATGTTCAGACATGTCTGGGCAAAACATGTGAAGAAAGTACAGTAGCCAATCATACGGCAAGGCTAGACCAACATCCAATCAGGGTTTAGTGATGTGTGTCGTGCTTGCTTAATGTTTTACCCAAATGTATAAAAATCTCTGTGAAACAAGCAGAGGACATTTTCTTTAAAAAAAGGCTAGGTTGCGTGAAACACAGCGGACCCTTTTCTACTGCTTTACTGCGGACAATGGCTTCAATTAACGGTAAGCGTGCCTAAACTATATTGGATAACATTGCTCTCTAGATACTTAATTTTTCTCAGAAAAAACATTCTAAAAACTACAACTACAAAAAAAAAAAAAAAAAGTGTTTTCTTATTAGGCGCAGTTGCTGACGATTCCGGAGTTGAAAACCGTGCCCCTGCACCCCGCCGCACCGGCCGTAAGTTAAAATAACATTTCGTTGTGTGTGTGTGTGTGTGTGTGTGTGATCGTGTGTGTGTGTGTGTTTACTTATTTTCGTTATTACTGATATTAAATTCTAAACATAATGCATGTATTTTCGTTTTAAATCTTGACCTAATGAATGTATTTTATTATTATTATTTTAAAGAGTGTGTTACTAGGCTAAATAATGGTATTACTTTCCAGCTGCAACACAAAGACGCTCACTTTCGTTGAAAAGGCGCAGAACAGACCCTCCAGCCTCTGCTGCTAGAGATTTTATACCGTAAGACTGTTTTCTTTATATATTTTGTTTATCATTAATGGGGGAATGCTTGCGGCATCATTGTAAACATCTGTTTTACCTCCTCTTTCTCCACAGTGCACAGCGCAGGCCGCTGAGACCCCTCCATCAGTTCTCTAGCGGGTTTAACACGTAAGACATAATGTTTTAATGCTACTTTATATGAATATTATGCTAATATGTGTCGGATACAGAATACTGCTAACATATCGTTTTTTTTTGTTTTTCCATAACAGTGCCTGGGCGATTCACCAGGACTACCCATCTGAAAATTTCCAGAGGGTTACACCGTCAGGACAAGGATTTCTCACGTAAGACACGTCGTTATATATAATAATAATAATAATAATAATAATAATAATAATAATAATAATAGCAGCCTAATAATGATAATAATAATATTAATAATAATGATAACGTTAATGTTGTAATTTTTTTTATTTTATTTTTTTTAATAAACAGTACTCAACCGCCTGAGCTGACGGCCACGCAAGAAACAAACGCTGCGGTAGCTGCGTTACTGGTTGCCCAGGGATTATCTGCGGGTGGAGCGTGGAGCGCACAAGGATCAGGCGGTGTAGAACCGGCTCCAGCGAGTGTTGAGGAGTGCTTCAACGACACATTCGAGGAGGTCGGGGAGTCTGTGAACTCGTTTCCTAACGGCCGAGAGGAAGTCGGCGGAACAGCGGGCGCCCAGCAGCGTGAGAGGGCATCGATCAGTGAGGAACACGGACCATCTCCTCCTCCTCCTCCTCCGCACCGGCGGCTATTTCACGAGGGAATATCTGTAGAGGCTTTGTGGAGTCAGCAGGAGTCGCTCTTCCCACCACTGGACACCAGCCTACAGCATCAGCACGAAGTAAGCAAAGATCTGTTTTCTACAAGTACACCTGTGAAGGCTGGCGTTGCTGATACTGGTGCTGCTTCTGTTCCCGCAGCGGGGAGAGGTGTGTGTGTGGGGAATCTCCCCACAATCCCTACATTATTAAGAGGTGATGACTATATTCCAGATTTTGATGACCTGTTAGACAGTACTGGTGATTACAGACACAGTAACTTACCCAATTTACTGACATTATCACCTATACCCGCTTCATTTCCTCCCCCTCCCGCTGTTTTTGCTGACGTTGTTGTTGAAAATGGTGAAGAGGAGAGCATAGTATTTGTTGACGTATATCCAGGCCAGGCCTCCACCCCGCCTCCAACTACCCCTCCTCAGCCTATCCCTCTTCCCAGGCCTCCCCCATCAGCTGTTGGTGTTGTTGTTGATGCTGTTGATGAGAGCGTGGTATTTGTTGACGCATATCCAGGCCAAGCCTCCACCCCGCCTCCAACTACCCCTCCTCAGCCTATCCCTCTCCCCCTGCCTCCTCCAGTAGGTGTGGTTGTTGATGCCGGTGTTGAGAGTGTCGTAAACCATACGCCCCCGCCCTCCAGCCCTCCTCAGCCTCCTGTCCCTCTCCCCCTGTCTCCTTCAGTAGGGGTGGTTGTTGATGCCGGTGTTGAGAGTGTCGTAAACCATACGTCCCCGCCCTCCACCCCGCCTCCACCTACCCCTCCTCAGCCTATTACCGACCCTGTCTCACCCTCTGATTCTCCCATACCAGAGGCTGCTCTAGCAAGAGAGAACGTTTTGCTCAAAATCAGGTGCAGGCAGCAGGCTAGGTTAATCAAGCGCGAACAGCGGCAGAAAAGAATTGCCGAGACGCGATACCTCCTCCTGGCAAGCGAGCGGCGAAACCTGATTAGGAACAGTAAAACTAACAAGCGACGCTACAGAGCCCTTAATACACAGGTACAGTTGATTAAACAGAGCGTCGGTACCTTAATTGAACTACAGCACACAACCACAACATCAATAAATAATCTAGTAGACGCATTGTGTAGAAAAACAGGAACACACAGTAAGTAGACGTAGATAATGGCACCACCAAGGAAACTGTTAAAAACGAATGAGCACTCAGGTCGGGATGGTCGTTATGACACCGATGACGAAAGCACACATTTTACTGATAATGTCGATTCGTCCCAGTGCACTACAGAGGGGCGGCGTGCTTTGACAGGTACAGTTAGGGAACGTTTTAACACACCCTCTGGACCAGATGTATTGGCTAGCCACAGTAGTGTTATGCGCTGGTCCAGATACATTTTAAAAAGAATGTGGGGGATAGAGAAGAGAACAGCGCTGTTTTTAAGAGACAGAATTTTATCCTCATCATCATCGCCATCACCACCACACGCATGTGGTTCAGGTTCTGGTGTTGCTGCTACTCCCGCTACATCTAATGCTGCTGTTATTGTAGACTTCGGTGTTAATAATAATAACAACAGTGACAATGATAATAACAGTGATGATAATATAGCCTCACCATGCCGCTGCTGTCAGTTCTGGGACTGTGAGTGTCTCCGGTGTGAATGTGTGCGTGATAGTGGGGTCTCTGCTGAACATGCTGCTGTCGGTTCTGGGACCGTGAGTGTCTCTGGTGTGAATGTGTGTGATCGTGGGGTCTCTGGTGTGAATGTGTGTGATCGTGGGGTCTCTGCTGAACATGTTGCTGTCGGTTCTGTGAGTAACTCTATGGTCTGTCAACACGGTGCAGGAAATCCGGTAGAAGGAACACCCGCTGTTCCGTCTACCAGTACAGGCGGTGCACAGTTGCGTGTCCGTGACATACCTAGATTCAACGCTGCCGAATTTCGTCAGAGGGTCGATTTCAGAGACGTTAGTCTTGATAATATCACCCAGGCAATCGACAGTGTTAGAGAGAGGTTGTCAGGTGTGATTGGTGCAGCCTTAGAGGACTCTCCTGCAGGTAGTGTATTAAATGTGGTTTTGAGAGGACCATCTCTAGCCAGCGATGTGCAAGCTGTTTTAAGCTCTGACAACGCATATAACGCTGACGAGTTTCTGGAGGTGATCTCTCAAGTTGTGCAGAGTAATGACACGTCGCTGACAGATGATGATCTGGAGTTTGTTGTGACCGTGGCACGTGGTAGTAGTGGTGCTGGCTCTAGACTGAGGCTAGGAAGCGTCCCTTATGATGAAATTTTATCTAAGAAGGGAAGGCACCTGTATAACCCTGAAAACGATGGGTCTCAGAACAGTCTTTGTTTCTCTCTTTGTCTCGCCCATTTTGTTAATGAAAGCTTGTCTGCCGCTGATAAAATGCAGTATGCTAAACAACTGCATAGCGCTGTAGGATTTGATGAAACCCACAAGGTGTCGCTCTCTGATATCACAAAATTTGAAAATCACTTAAACCTAAAAATCGTAGTATTCCACCATGGTTCAGGGCGTAAACACCTACAGTGTTACAAAACCCATGACGCAGTACACGCCAGCACTGTGTGGATGTACCTGCACAATGACCATTATTACCTGATTGTAAATAAATCCGGTTTCTTTGGCGGTACCTATGTGTGTGACTACTGTTACGGTTCATACACAGAACCGTTTAAGCACGTTTGTAAATACCTCTGCAATGTTTGTTATACACCGTGTCACATGCACACAGGGGCCACTGTAAAATGTACAGAGTGTAAACGAATCTGCAAGTCCAGACACTGCTATCATCAGCATAAACACCCTCACTCTAAACACGACGCAGCGCCGTGTGACAAAGTGAAATATTGTGAAGAGTGCGGTAAAACCTACAAGGCGGCAAGAACGCAGCATAAATGCACACCACCAAAGTGTACACACTGCGGTGAGGCCCTAAATGAGAGCGATGCGGTACACCAGTGTTTTATCCAGCCGCTGAAAAAACAAACCCCACACACAAAATACATATTTTTTGATTTTGAGACGCGTTATCACGAGGGCAAGCACGAAGCAAACTTTGTGTGCGCTATGGACACAGAGGGAAACAAATTTTGTTTCAACACCCTGAAATGCGTTGACACGTTTGTTAAACGGTACCGGCAGCCAAAATATAAGGGGTACACATTTATTGCACACAACGCCTCTGGGTTTGATAATTACATACTGCTGGAATATTTTGTGCAACAGGGGATCCCTCCCACAGTAACCATGCGTGGCAGTAGGGTCATCCTGATGTATGACAAGGCATTCCAGCAACGCTGGATCGATTCTTTCAGCTTTCTACCCATGCGTTTATCCAGGACACCGGCTGCCATGGGTTTTGAGGACATGGAGAAGGGGTATTTTCCGCACAAGTTCAACACCAAGGCGAACGAGTACTATGTGGGCAAATACCCCGACCCCTCTTATTAGTACAACACCATGTCTGACAGTGACAAGCATAGGTTCATGATGTGGTATGACACCGTCCGTGAGAAAACCTTTGATTTCCAGACAGAAATTCGCCACTACTGTGTTAATGATGTAGAAGTGCTTCGCAAGGCCTGTCTAATTTATCGTGAGACATTTATCAGGTGCACAGACCTCGACCCGTTCGCGTTTACGACACTGGCGTCGAGTTGCATGGGCGTTTTCAAAACGCGTTTTCTACCCAAAGACACCCTCGCCCTCACGTATGAAGGCGCATACACCCAGCAGAATAAAACCTATTCTGAGGTGTCTATGCAGTGGCTGGAATACGTGGCCAAGGTAGAAGGCTCCGAGATTAGACACGCTTTGAACCGCGGTGAGCACCGATTTGGGCAGTTTTTTGTGGACGGGTATAACACGGCCACAAACACCTGCTACGAGTTTGCGGGATGCTTTTTTCACGGATGTGTCAAGTGTTGCGTCCAGACCGAAGTGAATCCTGTCACCAAAAAACCCTATGGCAGTCTGTACCACTCATTCTGTGAAAAAATATCAGCGTTGAAAAGCGTGCGTGGTCTGCGTGTGGTGGTGATGTGGGAATGTGAGTGGGAGGCGCTAAAACGTTCAGACCCATCTGTTCAGGCGCACCTCAACACTTACAGGCCCAAAGAACGCCTCGACCCACGACAAGCCCTTTTTGGAGGGCGTACAAACGCCATCAAAATGTACCACAAGGCTGATAACGCAGATGAGAAAATCAGATACTACGATTTCACAAGCCTGTATCCTACTGTACAGTCAAAAAAACAATACCCAGTTGGACACCCTCAAATTATCCACCGAGATTTTGGTCCGGTAGAAAATTATTTCGGGTTTGTAAAGTGTACCGTGCTTCCTCCCAGAGGTCTGTACCACCCCGTACTGCCCTACAGGTGTCACAAAAGGCTCATGTTTCCGTTGTGTGGCAGGTGTGCTGAGGAGTTAAACCAGACCAGTGTCTGTGCGCATACTGACGCCGAGCGACAGCTGTCAGGTGTGTGGGTCTCATTTGAACTTCAGAAAGCTGTCGAGAAGGGGTACCAGATTGTCTGCATTGATGAAGTGTGGCATTTCCCAAACAAGACAGACACATTGTTCAAGGAATATGTCAAGACGTTTTTGAAGTGTAAGCAGGAGGCGTCAGGCTACCCCGGGCATGTCACTACTCCTGCAGAAAAAGCCCAGTACATACGCGACTACCATGAAAAAGAGGGGATTTTACTCGATGCTGACAAAATCTGTGTCAACAAGGCGGTCAGGAATTGTAACAAGCTTCTCCTGAACTCATTGTGGGGCAGATTCAGCATGCGGAGTAACATGCCCTCCTGCGAGTTAATTACAGAACCGGAGAGATTCACACAGCTCATGTTCAGCGACCATTATGACGTGCGTCAGTTTGGGTTTATATCCGATGACGTGGCCATTGTCCAGTGGTGTCACGCAGATGGTAAGGCGTCCAGAGTGAATGATGTGAATGTGTTCATAGGGGCTATGACCACCGCCTATGCTAGGCTGATGCTGTATGACTTGTTGGACAGGCTACAGGAGCGTGTGCTGTACTGTGACACGGACAGCGTCATTTTCACGTCCAGCCCAGGTGATTGGGTTCCCCCTCTAGGCTCATACTTGGGTGACTTAACCGACGAGATCAATGACGGTGATGTGTGCGGGCTCCCAGAGGAAGATTATATCACAGAGTTTGTGTCTGGGGGTCCAAAGTGTTACGCCTACTGCACAAAACTTGGTAAAACGCAGGTCAAGTGCAAGGGTGTCACACTTAACTCCAAAAATGCAGCAGTGCTCACCCACGAGTCGCTTAAGGGGTTGGTCCAGTCCTTTGTGACCAATCAGAACACTCAGATGCATGTGATCACAGAGGCGGAAACCATCAGACGTGATAAAAAGAAGTTTCATCTTAAAAATGACATAGTACACAAAAAAGTCAAGGTGATATATAACAAGCGCAGAGTCCTGTCAGACTACAGCACGCTGCCTTATGGCTACTAACATCTCTTTTGACTCAAGACTGCAGCATCCGTTTAGTTTGGTGGTGAGTGGTCCCTCAAATTGTGGAAAGACGTATTTTGTCAAGGGTCTTATTGAAAATGCATCTACAGTTATTTCACATAACATTGATAATTTGGTCTACGTATACTCATGCTGGCAGCCTTTATACGACCAACTCCTTAAATTAAGAGACATCAGCTTTGTTAAAGGGTTACCCGATTCCCTGTGTGACGATGAGTTATTACCCCCGGACAAGACTAATCTACTCGTCATAGACGATTTAATGAATGACGCCAGTAACAATATAGAAGTTCAGAATGTATTCACCAAATATGTCCACCATAGAAATCTCAGCTGTATATATCTGGTTCAAAATTTGTTTATACAAGGCAAGGCTAGCAGAACCATTAGTTTAAACACAAACTACCTTGTCTTGTTCAAAAACCCTAGGGATAAATATCAGGTTACACTTCTGGGCAAACAGATGTTTCCTGGAAACACTAAATATTTTTTAGAGGCGTTTAATGACGCCACTAGTTCTGCATACGGGTATCTCCTCATAGATTATAAAGCTGCCACTCCAGACCACTTGAGGCTCAGAACCGCTTTGTTATCAAATCAGCACGTTGTTTATATGCCTAAAAAACAAAGGGCTAAATAATGTCGTCACGCGTGCAGAGGAATCTAGCCATGTTGGAGTTGTTATATAAAGCAACGCCGGGTATGAGAAGGGTCATTGTGTGTGGCGCTAGCGCAGACTTTATCGATGCACTCTGTGAAATAGCTTTAAATGTGTTGAGAGGTAACATCCCTTTGACAGAAAAACAGTACACTCAGTTAAAAAAGAAGAGAGGCATCATCAGACTGGTTGCGGACAAAAATGTTAAACATTTAAAGAAGAAAAAGACGATTAACCAGAGCGGCGGGTTTTTACTACCACTACTTGGAGCAGCTATACCATTTATTACAAGCCTGATAAGCAGAGGTTAAGAAAGAAGAATATGGAGCATGCGCAGAAGATGTTTTTGGTTCCTCAGCATCAGCTTGACATGTTAAAACAGCAACAACAGCAGCAGCAGCAGCAGCAGCAGTATCAGGACCAAAACACTGCAAGCATAAGACAGGTAGTACAAAACGATCTTGACCGAGCCATGTCTGACATTTTGAAACTACCGGACACAGACGTATATGAAAAGGCCAAAAAATACTCTCAAGTACTGCAGCGTTATTTGGCATTGGTGAGACAGGGTGAGCGTGAAAAAACTGTACTGACCCTGTCAATGCCTGATACCGAAATTAGACCCGAGGACCGCAGACCTGACGATGATGATGATGATGGGCATAAAAAGGACACGGTTTTAGAGGGTGTGTTAAAACACATTCCCAAAAGAAGTCAGAGAAATGCTGAATACATTCTAGATGCAATTACCCGCTCAAAGCATGTTTTATCCTGGACAGACAACGCTGAAATTGTTGTTAACGGTCGTCCCCTCCACGGTACTCATTTGTATGACCTGGTGAAAAGTGTCACTGCATCACACAACATTTCAGACATTTCTAGACCACTGGGGTGGGACGTGTTCCTAAAAACCCTAGCCCATTTAAACATACCTTTAATGGCCATCCCTAACAAACAGGTGCGTGGCGATATAGCTGAGTATAAAAGAATCGGAGACGCCCCTAGTTTTTCAGCCCATAAAAGCAAGGGGAAAAAACGGTCGGTAATAGACTCACCGGGGTACTTTAGCACCCCACTAAGGACACCTGCTTCAACACGTTCACTACCTCACAGACTAAACACTTCACAGTGGGAGGATTTTTAATAATAAAAGGATGTGTGTAATTTTGTTACAGTTGTTCTGATTTCTTTATCTTTTTTTTAATATTTACTTTTGAATGCCGTTTGAATGTATTTTTATTTTTCATTATTACTATTATTAAATTCTTAACCAATTTAATGTATTTTTGTTTTTAACTCTTGACCAATTGAATGTATTTTTTATTTTTCATTATTACTATTATTAAATTCTTGAATGTATTTTCATTTTAAATTCTTGACCACTTGAATGTATTTTTTCATTTTAAATTCTTGACCAATTTAATGTATTTTTGTTTTAACTTTTGACCACTTGAATGTATTTTTTATTTTTTACATTATTACTATTATTAAATTCTTGACCAAATGAATGTATTCTACAAATGTGTTAAATAAATGGAATGTCTGAACTGCGGATCATGCTTTCTCTCTCTTTTATTTATTAGAATTATTCACAGTCACACTGCATGTTGCTGCACTGTACACATGTGAAATTATATCCACGGCATACAGAGGGCTGTATTTTGTTTACAAACTTGCACACCATAGCATCATTGCGTGCCAGATTAGCACTATACATGTTTAATATTCTTGTAAAAGGAATTCCTCTTTGTATATGAAACAGAAAAAAGACACAATGCTGTCCACAGGTTGTAGAGTAGTTGTTCTGAACCTGCCTCTGGGAATAATACACGCCTGCACAGTTTTCAACGAGGTATCTGTATATCTCTGATGGAAATTTGTCGCTGTTGGGAGGGTTTCCAAAACTGTCGAAAAAATATCCATGCTTCTGTTTCGTAATATAAATAGCGAGCCAGTGTTCACCGGGCATGTTAGAGGGATGTGTATTCACAACCAGCATGGCTGGGAACGCTGTGCCTTTATGGTTTGACAGCTGGTCGCATGCCAGGACTCCTAAAAAATTTGTCCCGTTAATGATTCTTTTATTGAGGATGCCGGTCAGCTCTATAGTGTTCATGGCTGATACCGCTTCTTCTTCTTTTTAGTAATAATCCAAAAGTACTTGTCTCTTGTTTGATATTTCGATAACAGAATCGTAAACAGCATAACACACGAGGTTAACGGTGCGCTGTAGAGGTACTCTGAAACGGACTTCCAACCTCACATTACCACTTTTAATCAGTGATACGTTCCCTGCACGACCGTCGTCCGGTTCCAGATTGAAGCAGAATAACGTGTAACCATTCCCGAAATCATTACGTGATATGGCCAGAGACCTGTCTTTTAAATGACGTCCTGTAGTTTGTACCAGCTGGAAATACTCTCTCACATACTGGCCTCTCTGAAATAGTGGCTGAAAGGGCTTTGCAGGGTGAGACTGCCTGTCTGCGTACAGGCTAATAAACTCTGTATCGTAATGCTGAAAACAGAAGGGGTTCCGGTTATAGCTCCCCGAATATGCCTCATGGTCAACAAAGCCTATGATGACGAATTTGGGGATTTGTCCCATGTAAAGATTTTCCTGTTTGCACACTCTTGTTCCTGCATGTATGGAAAATGTTTTCAGAGCCACTCTGTCAATAGCGTATTTAGCGTTAGTGTGCTGCAGTGCCCTGCTATGCGCCAATCTAACGGCAGGTGCCACAGCCACCTTTTTCACAAATAAGCTAGCCAATACGATCTTCACGGCGTATTGATTATTTTGCGCAGTCATTAAGGCAAACTCGTCCTTTGATCGAATAAATTTTAGGGAAATGTCTATACCGTTTAACAATAACTTTTCCTGAAAAAACAAATCGGAGTGTATTGGTGCTATTAATTCCACAGTGCGGCTGTTGACAGTGTATCGCCCTCTTTCGGCTAGGCCTTCGTTATCTCCGGCTATGGAGGCAACATTCATGTGGTCTGCTGTGTCTTTACAAAACAGGCCGCTGCTAAACTGTGTATCCAAGGTGTCCTTTCCGTAGTTGATTAAACACTCGATTATCCCACGGTACGGGTATGTGTTGGAAGATTGGGTTATAAGCCTGTCTCCTAACATGATATCCACCTGCGAGAATAACGTACACCCGGGGTAGTTAACAAAACCCACATCTGCGGCTTGGGCCAAATCGGTACCATCGGGGTTCGTGATTCTCGCGCGCATGTACAGGTAGGTATCGTTTAGATCAATGTAATCCTCGCCGCAGGCCGATATAAAAAATTCCAGAGGCCCGGCATCCCGTAATGCCGAAACCGGGGGTATTTCGACAAATGTAGATTTTTCAATGGATGTCTGTGTGTACGGCACTGTGAACAGATCCAGCTCCGTCTTCACACATTCTTCCGACTGGTTGTGTATGAGAGTCATGGCCGGTGCTGTTGTTTTCTCTTCTCAGACTAGAATATGTCTTTACGCAGAATCACCGAGCGTCTTTTGGAAGTTGCGCTTCTCTTGGCGGCCGACTTCTTTCTGATGCGTCGTGTCACTTTGACGGTCGTTTTACGCTTTTTGGACCTGCCGGAGCTGCGACCCCTCGACGAGGGGGGTCTTTTGGACAATCTTTTTCTGATCACCATCAACCCGTTTCCTTCCTGTCGTCTCGATACAGCGCTTCTGGCAATGTTGGACGCCATATCCCCTACAATGTTTACAGCTGCGTTTTTTAAATGTGGCTTGGCGATGCTGAATCTTTTTTTAAATAACGGTACAGCCATTCTAAGCAAGCCTCGAAATATGCCGCCTAAACCGTTACCGTATTGTGTACTTGAACCTATAAATCCGGGTAATTCGCCACCCGCTTGGTTCATGTAATATGTCATATATCGGGCATCGTCACGCACATATGGTGTGTAGGCCATTTTCTCAGGTCTAGAAATACTGCTTCACAGGTCTAAAGTGTAGTTTAACAATCACTTTTCCGTACGTGAATGGTATATACTGGTTTTGATCGTTTTTTAACGATATCTCGATATTGTGAATGACAGATTTGGAGAGCGATGTATAGTGTGGCTTGTCATATGTCAGAGTGGGCATACGACCTACCTCCGGCGTTATATTTATACATCGGAGGAGCGGCGCGTGGCTGTCTCCCACTAGCTGATAATCAACGATATCGCTGTAAACGTATATATTATAAACTCCCCCAAAAATATCTGCAGGGTGAGGACTGGCGTAGATTTTCTTAAAAATAGGGGTCACCGGTATCTCAAACGGCTCACTGGGCTTAAAACCCAATATTTCGGCCAGTTTCCCGCGGAACGTCACCTTATATCCTTCTCCTCCCGAAAAATAAACATGATTTGTAATGTTGTTATATTGAAGACCTAAGCGCGATGTTATCGGGTTGCCGATGCATTTAGCATTAAATTCTTTTAGTATTCTGGGAATGGAGTCGTAAAACCCGGCAAACAGTGTTATAGTGGCTGTCTGGTTGGTTTTACTGTCGTATATTAACACGTCCGCGTCAGAAGCAGGGAACGTTGACCACACCCTAGGGTACTGAAGTTCAATAACCCCCACCTCGTACGGTTCGCTCAGAACGATCGGTTTTGCTAATTTTGTGCGGTAGCGCCATATCTTGTTATTAGGATACACGTGTAGCGATGCATTACTCGGTAACGTGACATAAAATCCGTTCTTGTTCTCCATCTTCTTGATGTTGTTGGGACGTGCGACAATTCCAAAGTGGCTGTGTAAACAGATAACGCCCCGTGATATATATATATATATATATATATATATATTACACGTCAACGATGTCCTTTTCAGAGACCCACGAGTTAAATTTCTCAGGCCACCCCAACCATTTCACAAGCGCCATCTTTTTCCGGCCTATAGTTTTTCTGGATATTATTTTCTCTATTTTAAACACCTTGTTTTTGTCAATGATTACCGGCTGTAGCTCAGGCTCGTAAACTGCGCCTTTTACCTCATCACCCGAGCAATCTGATATTCTATACACAGGCTGGTCACGGGCTATGCGCCTAGTTATTGTAAAAAACTCGTCTGTATATGTTTGTTCATAACCTTTTCTAAACACCCCTCGGAGTTTTGATATTCTCACAGTGTCCCCTACATTATATTTGAACGATACGATCCTCGGCGGTTTCTTCTTCTCCTTGTACAGCGTGTTAAAGACGAGCTTCTCGTTGTCTTTGTTTACATCGGATGGGGCCATCTTTATCGATCTGTGGTGAGACTTGTTGTAAGCGTTGACGAGGTCCTGGACGACATCAACATATCTACGCGAATTAACAGACGTTAGATATCTCCACATGCGGGTCTTAAATGTTCTGTTGAAACGTTCAACCGTGCTAGCCTTAGTCTCGTTTGAGGTAGAGAAATGTTTAATTTTATACACCTCCATTAGGTGTTGAAACTGTTTGTTATAAAACTCTGTCCCCTGATCGGTTTGGAGTTTTACAGGTATGCGGCCTTCGTTCAAAATGTCTTCAAACGCCTTTGCAACAGATGTACCGGTCTTGTTTTTAAGACACCTAACCCATGCATATTTAGAAAATACATCGATACATGTCAGCAGGTAGCGCACATTGTCATTTTCTGCTGAATATTCACTCATGTCCACCAGATCGGCCTGGAACTGTTTGTCAATACCGCTAACCAACACCCTATTTCTAGGGAAGTGTACAGCTGCTCTAGCGTGGAGGGTATACACATCTTGCCCCTGCAAGTAACGCTTTACTTCAGGCATCCCCGGAGCCTCCCCAGTGCATTTTCTAACAGCGTCGCAAAGTTTTTGTACACCTCCAAGACCCCCTGGGTGTGCGGGGTCGTGGTAAATCTTGTCTAGCGTGCGCTCCATATTCAGTCAACAACACAAGTGGCCAGGATGAGGTTGACACACCGTCTTTTATTTATTTATTTATGGTTTTTCAACATGTTTAGGTATTTTACACACACCGTCACATCTCTGTCTATCATGTGTCGCACTAGGTGCTGAACTGCATCACAAACATCTAATGGCACACCATTTTTAATCATCAAAACACACGCATCACAAAGAAATGCACAAAGACAAATAACGTGGCCTGTTGCAAACGCCTCAGACTCATTACAGTTTGTGAAATATGCTGTTACCACATCTTTAACCGCTGATGAACTGTGTGCTGCCGCACACACGGTATCATTCCAATTTATAACATTTGTCCTTATATCGTTTAAATGGTTGTTGAATGTAACACAGTCGCGTGGGACACAGTCACCGGTAATTACCCCGTACAGAAGTGATGTCAGTCTGTTCATGGCATGGCGTCTTTTCCACGACAAAAGATACATGGCTATTGTGATCCCAAACAACATCATCATTTTTTCTGTGGTAAATATTACAAATCTGTCGATATGCAGCAGCAGCAGCACTTGGTCCACACGGTGAAGGCGTTGCGTAAAGCGGTCTCGTGCTTGTGGTCCTCCATCGTCTCCATTTCCTCGTTGGCAGATATTCCGTCACATCCGGGTCTGAGATAGTGTCTCAGAGTCTCGGCCGCTCCTAAAAGCCTGTCTTGTGAGAAAGCCCCCGGTGATATCTGCGCAAACAGGTAATGTAGAGCTTTTCCTAGAGACTGCTTGAATACAGAGTCCAGAATCTGGTCAAAATACATACATCTGATCTGATCAAATTCAAACAAGCAAGAGTGATGACGCTGACTCGGGTGGCTGATTTTACACCCGCTGCAGAGAGCTTTTGTTTTTTCCCACCCTGCGTGATACTGGCAGCGTGATAGAAAGTCTTTGATCGTGTCCACGTCGTCTTTTGTCAGGGACAGTGTCGAGACATGTCCCTTCTCCTCCTTCTTCTTCTCCTTCTTCTTCACATGCAGCGCCTCATGCGACTTCATATGAGGTGTGCAGGGTTCCACACCACCGCAATCGTTTTCCCAACACCCTCTAGTATCATCGTCGTCACAGGTGTTGATAAGGACACTACCTGTAAAAAAAAAAAAAAAAAAAAAAACAACATTAAAATCTTATACACCGTTTATCATAATTTAAAATGACAAAAAAAAATACAAAAGTTATGCTAACCTAGGCTTTATCAGTAGTCGACGTGTCTGATGATTTTCGGGCGGCACAGGGAAGGAAGGTGACTACCCCGCGCATTAGCCTGCGCATCATCGAAAAGAAGACGTTTTCTAACACTCTGATAAGAAGAGAGGATCCTGTCTCTTCTGATGCCCTTGTCAGCTTCGTCAAACAATTTCTGCAGAGATCTCCAGTCGCACCACTGAATAAAGAAAACAGTTTTAAACCACTCGTCACGCTCTTGAAGTGTAAGAGGGTAGGGTTGTTGTCCCCATGCGTCGCGGCCTCTGCTCGCGATCACAGATTCTCGATCTTTGCACACACTGAGAAAAATAAAGTCCTCCCGCCGTTTGTTAAAACGATCCGTCTCGACGCGGTACATCTCGGGGCCCGTTTTGCTGACCCACTGCGAGACATAAATACTCTCTGGGAAACCGGGTTGGTCTAGGTCAGGGCAGACCTCTGACCAAAACAATTTCCAATCTCTATGCATCAAACTGACCGTCCATGTTTCAACGCCTGGAACCACACTGCGACCGGTGGCCGCACTGAGTGTAATGACAGAGTCCTGATATTTAACATTGTAAACATACCCATTAACCCCCTCCAGCTCTAGCTCAAATTCACGATTCTCCGGCGTAACGAGACCACTTCCTACACGTCTCCTTTTCTTGTAAGGGGCCCGAGCATCCACAACCGTCGCCGGGTCATTAGACATACCTGGGCGGTCGCTTGACCCGATGCCGCTGTTGCTGGTGCAGGAAGACATGGTTGCAGAAACGTCTTGCAGAATACAGGCGATCGTTGAAGAAAAAAAAAAAATCAGAGTTCCTCCCGCCGTAGCTTCGCCTTCCGAGAAGTTGAGGATGTCCTGCTGAGAAAATCCCTTGTATATATATGCACACCACCTACATCCGGCCGCAAGGAGGGGCTTTTGATTAGCCAATAGCTACGGTTTCATTCGGAACCACCCCCAGAGGGGGTGGGGATTGGGGGAGGGGCGTGTGTGAGGAGGGGGGGGGGGCAACGCACGCACATTTCGCGTGCACACACGCACGCGCGGTTCACGTGCACGCGCAAAGCTGTACATATACAGCTATATATACTACTACTATATACAGCTATAGTAGTAGTATATATACTACTACTACTATAGAGTCATTTGACCTGGTTGTGAATGCTGATTGTAATGTTTCACATCACATACAAAAGTGAGATATTGGTGGGTGTTAGTGGGATTTTTAGTGGGAAAGTGAATAAGTATACCTTGAAATAAGGTTTGTTGAAGTAGATAGAATATATTACTATCATCATATCAGAATATTACTATCAAGGTCAATATATGTTGTAATACTTATGGCTAATGCCCCAGTTTCATTAAAATCCTCTGCTCTTTTCCCCAGTCCGTTATCTTGACATGACTTATGTATGTACAGGAGTGCTTGTATCTACTGGCAATTGACTTAAAATGATGTCTTCCAATTGCTCTTAACTTTGCCTACACACACAGAAGAAACTTTGTTTTGTTTGTGCTCAGAGAGAGAGAGAGAGAGAGAGAGAGAGAGAGAGAGAGAGAGACTTTTAGACCTCCTTTATTAAAAACATGTCCACCAAGCACTAAATACAACACTGTGCATCAAACAAGCCCCTTCTGGCCTTCACTACTGCTGCATACAAAACCCTCCCCTTCACCCCCTCAAACAGCTCGGAGAGGCAAAGGTCAGCAGCTTTCCTTGTCCCTCCTGCCAGCCCTCTGGGCTCACCGTTAATTTCAGCGCTGGAAAAGGTGAAGGCTCCTCCCCCCTTGCCTGACTGAAGGAGCTCAAGGCCAAACGCAGACAGGGAAACCACCACCTGCCCTCTGAGCCCCTCCAAAAGTCTCAGAGACTTCACACCCAACTCCTCTGACAGCTGCTGAGGTGTCTTCCAGTCCAACCCATCTGCTGATTTCAGCCAGCCCTCACAAAACAGCTCTGCAGGGTCCCAGAATAGGTGCTGCCCAAGGGGATCAGGGGATTGTGGAAGATGGGCTCCTCCCACACCCAGGGTCCAGGCCCCAAACCCCCCTCTTGAGTGTGCTGGAACATACACCAGTTCTTTAGAACCGCACCACAGATGTTCACAGATCTCAACAGGAAAAGCTGCCGGTCCAGTCCAAAACCGCTGGCTTTTCATAGCAGTGTCCGTGCCGGATCTCCTCAGCCGATGTCTGTGCTGTACAGCAGCCTCTGGTCTACTTGGAGCTGACAGACAGACAGACAGACAGACAGACAGACAGACAGACAGACAGACTAGCAGAAAAATGAGAGGGGGGTGTTTCTTACAGTGCTCTTATCTGGACCTCTATGTGTTCCAAAGTAAAATACAAATGTACCCAGCAGCAAATTCACACTCCAAACCAAAAAGGTTTGGGGTGATATGTAGTTTGCAACAGTGTAGCTTGCTTATTCTCTTTTCATTATTGTCTGTACCCCTACAGTAAAAGGTAATGGTATAGTAGGCCTGTATGATCATTTTATGCCTCTGCACCGGCCATGGCTGGAGGCATTATGTTTTCAGGTTGTCCATCCATATGTCCGTCTGAATGTCCGTACGTACATACGTTTGTCTGTCCCATTCTTGTGAACACAATATCTCAGAAATGCCTTAAAGGGCCACTGTGTAAAAAAAGCGCAGGGTGGTGCAGGGTGGCGAACCCCGCGCAGAGCTAGTTTCGAGCAGCGCAACCCGAGGCGCGCTCAGTTTGGTAGTTTGGCAGACCAAGGTGGGCTGAGATGGGTGTGGTGGCGCAGCAGGGGGAGGTGTCGACAGATCCAGCTTGGCGCAGTGACAGTTTTGTCCCAAAAGGCTTCGCCGAAGGTGCGCTAAAAGCTCGCCAGCTGAAACCAGGTCTACTGTCAGCGCAGGTGGAGCGCAGCCGGTGTAAGTGGACAGTGCGCACGTCACCAAAACCTCACAGGCAGGTTTCCAGAATGTCAGGCACATTAACAATGCAATAAATACCCACAAAAACCACTATTCAATGCAACTATCTGCAATCAGCACATAAATGTATCTCTATTACGACTGTCCCGTCACATCTGATGTCAGATCAAAGGGGATTGGCACCGTTTGGCACATTTGGCACGCGCAATGGAAACCCAACCTCTATTTGATTAACACAGCTGCAAACTAATGAGTTCACATCCCTCTCAGACAACCACAAACAGCCACAGCATCAGATAGGGAGTATATATTCAGCATCTGTCATCTTAGAAAAGTCAAAAGAAAAGAAACAAAGTGAGACTGCGAGAGAGAAAGCACTGGGCAACGGTTCTCAGTGTATCCGGGCAACGTTGATTTACAATTGTGGTGACCTCCTCCCAGGCTACCTTTGCATCATCAGCCCGTGGAGGTCTGCTTTCAGTTCCGTATATTCGGACACTGCCAGCTTGGACCTCCCGGACCAAAACATCAGTTTCCTCCTGGGAGAAGTTTGGCCGTCTGACGCTGCTGCTCTCTTCTGCCATGGCGAACTGAGTAAACTCTCATTATGCCTTTGCGCGGCGCATTTAAGGGCGAGGAGAGGGGCTCATTTGATTGGTGTGATGTGAATCGGCTGTGTAAAACCCACTCCACACCTTCTCTCCTCCCTCTTTCCGACTTGCGCAGGTAGGAGGGACGGAGGTGGGAAAGAGGAGTAGCTGCGCCAGCGCGCCCGGTCTGCGAAACTAGAGGCCTGAGATTTAAAACTAGAACAGCAGATCAGAGTCCGTTCAATTAACTCTGAGTATGTTCTGTTTAGCTTGTGTGTGGTGAACAAAAAAAAATAAAAAATCATTAATGGAGCTCCAATAATGTGATTCATCATGGCAAGAGGTCAGTAAAAAGCAAAGCAAAACCTCCATTTTTAATCCAGTGGACATAGAGATATTAATATGTACATGTGGACTGTGCTTTTTATCTTGAAGAGCCTATGTCAGAGCAGAGAACAGTGTCAATAAGTGAAACTGTTAGAAATCCAACAGCCCACCCCCAGGTCCTCCTAAGGTGACTTTTGATGATTATGATATGTAAAACAACTGCTGTATTTGTTGTTTAAGTGTCTTAGTCATACCACATATCATTTGAAAATCTACACTCTCAGCGGTACCGTTAATGCTCATCATATAAAGATAAAACCACCACAGCAGGCTCAATAAACACTTCTGTTAGACAAAAAAATAAATAAATAAAAAGTTATAAATTCACCTATGAAGTGTTGTCATAATCCACAGATCAGTATTATCCAGACTAAATCACACTTTAGCACACATGTAAGAAACCTTGGAGTAATTTAACTCCCAGATAAAACAAACTTCACAGATTGCATTAATACATCTATGTAATATTGCAAAAATTAGGCCTATCCTGTCTCAAAACGATGCAGAAAAATTAGTCCGCGCATTTGTTACCTCTAGGCCAATCTGGAAATCCATCTGTAAAAAAAAAAAAAAAAAGAAAAAACTTTTTTTTTTCTTCCTTTATCTCTGGAGGCACAGCCCGGAGTTTTTCGACTAACGAAAGTGCAGAGGCCTCGGCGATCGCTCACGCCCTTCACTTCTGGTGGTGCCCCCAGGGAATCGCCGTGTTGTTTACAAATACTTCGGGTAGAAAGCCAGCAGAGTTTAGCTATATATCACATTTTTCACATCACTATATCACCGTGTAGACTAATCTGATATTTGTTAAGTCTATCAACACAATGACTGAACAAACATTACTATTTCTGAAATCATGATGTCTAGAAAGCATCAGTGGCTGCAGCAGCAGCAAAGCTAACATCAGGACGTCATCTGTTAAAAGCCTCCCATTGTCGGATACAACATGAAACTACCATACTCCAGTTAGCTCAATCATGTTGTAACTAAGACATCTGCTGGAAAAAATATTTTTTTTCACGTTGACGAGACAGCGTTTTGGGTGGAGTGGTCGCTATGAACGCGGAGCTTGCTGTTTCTGTAGGTACACATTTCCTGGGGACACCTGCATGTCTCGGCCACGCCCCCTCCATTGTGATTGGCTAAAGCCTTCAGCTATCAGGCTCCTCTTCTGTGGATAGGCAGATACCGTCTCCACATTTAAGACTAGACTTGCATATTCCTCTGTCTCATTTCTCACTCTGTCTCTGTCTCTCTTTACATATAATTTTGTCATATGGATCACGGTAAATTTATTATGTTGATCTGTTCTGTTCACACGACATCTTTTGCACATCTGTCCGTCCTGGAAGAGGGGTCTCTTAGTTGCTCTTTCTGAGGTTTCTACCATTTTTTCCCTGTTAAATGTTTTTTTTTTAATCTGCTGTGAGAGTCTAAGGACAGAGCGATGTCATATGCTGTAAAGCCCTCTAAGGCAAATTGTGATTTGTGATATTTGGCTTTATAAATAAAATTGAATGTAATTGAATTGAAATTCACACAGCTTTCATTTCCCTTCACACACTGCCAGTACTCCAGATGATGGAAATCCTGGGAAATATTCAGTCCAAACACATTATTACATTTTTATTTATTTATTTATTTTCATATTAGGGACAGAGCACATTAATGAACATTATACAAAACGTATATATATATGTATATAGCCGAGGCTAATTTCCATCTGTTGTCCCTAAGGCAGGTTGTTGTTCATAAAAGAAACATATGAAAAAATACATCCATAGATATCCACAAACTGCTGTTGCATAGTTTCAAACATTCATATATTTCCACATATGATCAATAATTTCTCTGTCGTGCATGAATTAGAAACCAGTTAAATGGAACTCAAAATGGAGGCAAGCTCCTGGCCTTTCCAATGACACCTCAGTTGAGCCAATAGGAGCTTCTAAGACTGTTGATATGCTAGTGAAGCAGGGGCGATTGCTCTGATACAGGAGGCTGAACTTCCCCTGGGACCTAATGGAGCGGTAGGCGGGAGAGGACATTCAGTGTATGCATGATGATTGGAGGAATTGTCTAAAAGGCTGAACCCCTTTGTGATTGACAGCGCTTCATATTTCGAGCTCAGTCCCATGCGGCTATTTGCGAGTGGAGTCTTCTAACAGAGTGCTTTTCGGAGTTTCTTATTTCCATAAGCGATATAGCTCATTTCCACCGTTTGTACAGTACAGTTCAGGTGTTTAAACCCATCTGAAAATCTTTGAGGTGTGTTTTGCTGTGGTTCTATGGCATGAGTGTGGTTATAAATTACTGCCTCGCTACAATATGACAAATTTTATAATGTAAACTTAAAGTGAGCTTCCGCTGTTTGAAAGACCAGCAGCCGTCACTGTAGTGAAGCACCAGCAATTGGCCAAACATTCCCTAGACTTATGGGTCTTGTAGTCAATGAAATTCTGAAACTCCACTGCAGATTTGAACACCTTACAGACCTCAAAGACTGTTGTAAATGATAAACAAATGGCTCCTCTGTTGTCTTAAGGGGAAAAACTGTCTTCCTTATCAATTTAGGTTTTCTAGAAGTGTTTCCAGGAACGGTTTTTGCTATGGGCAATGTGGGCAACTGCCCAGGGCACAATCTATGTGAGTGTAGAGTGTTTCCTTTCAAATGAGACCATACATGTACATGATGTACATGTATGGTCTTAATTTGAAAGGAAACACTCTAGAGTTTTTTCCCCAACAGTCAGAAGCACTTACAGTCATACTGTCATTGACTTACAGAAGATTCAACACACTGAAATTAAAGTTGTTTTTTTTTGTTGTTGTTGTTGTTGTTTTGCCTGAATATTTTATTTGGCGTATTAGCTTGAAAACACAATGGGACAATAGCATGACATCACATTGTCCATATTCAAACAGAAAACAGTACATTAACACTTTACACATGTTTTTCTAAGGTTTTGTCTGGATGCTTTTCAAAAGAACAGGGTAAAACAATGAACTGAATGTATGAATACGAGTGAAAAACTAGTCAACAATGACAGATGGCCCGTTTCCACCGCAGAAACTTCGGGGTACTTTTACGGGGCCTGGGCTGAACCACCCCCAAGGACAGAGTTCCAGAACTTTTACAGGGGCTAAACAAGTCCCTGCCTCGGAGTAGGTACTCAGAGCGGTCCCGAAAAACTCCTGGGTGGGGCTTGGGGTTTACTTGGTGCTGATTGGATATACTCAAGGCGGGATGTGACGTCAACAGAAACTGACAAAATAGCCGCATTTTTAAAACTTAGCAGACGAGGAGTCGCATTTCTAAAAGGTCTGCTTTCTTCTTCTTACTTCTGCTTCTTCTTCTTTGATGTTGTTCTTCTTTGTTTGTTTCTTTGCTGCGTTGCCCCGGTCAAAATGGTCACGCAACGATTACGTCACATCCAGAGCCCGGTAACTCCATCTCTCTCTCTCTCTCTCTTTCTCTCTCTGTATACATACATATGTAAATATAAATATATATGTATATATATATATACAGTACAGGCCAAAAGTTTGGACACACCTTCTCATTCAATGCGTTTTCTTTATTTTCATGACTATTTACATTGTAGATTCTCACTGAAGGCATCAAAACTATGAATGAACACATGTGGAGTTATGTACTTAACAAAAAAAGGTGAAATAACTGAAAACATGTTTTATATTCTAGTTTCTTCAAAATAGCCACCCTTTGCTCTGATTACTGCTTTGCACACTCTTGGCATTCTCTCCATGAGCTTCAAGAGGTAGTCACCTGAAATGGTTTTCCAACAGTCTTGAAGGAGTTCCCAGAGGTGTTTAGCACTTGTTGGCCCCTTTTCCTTCACTCTGCGGTCCAGCTCACCCCAAACCATCTCGATTGGGTTCAGGTCCGGTGACTGTGGAGGCCAGGTCATCTGCCGCAGCACTCCATCACTCTCCTTCTTGGTCAAATAGCCCTTAGCCTGGAGGTGTGTTTGGGGTCATTGTCCTGTTGAAAAATAAATGATCGTCCAACTAAACGCAAACCGGATGGGATGGCATGTCGCTGCAGGATGCTGTGGTAGCCATGCTGGTTCAGTGTGCCTTCAATTTTGAATAAATCCCCAACAGTGTCACCAGCAAAACACCCCCACACCATCACACCTCCTCCTCCATGCTTCACAGTGGGAACCAGGCATGTGGAATCCATCCGTTCACCTTTTCTGCGTCTCACAAAGACACGGCGGTTGGAACCAAAGATCTCAAATTTGGACTCATCAGACCAAAGCACAGATTTCCACTGGTCTAATGTCCATTCCTTGTGGTTCTTGGCCCAAACAAATCTCTTCTGCTTGTTGCCTCTCCTTAGCAGTGGTTTCCCAGCAGCTATTTGACCATGAAGGCCTGATTCGCGCAGTCTCCTCTTAACAGTTGTTCTAGAGATGGGTCTGCTGCTAGAACTCTGTGTGGCATTCATCTGGTCTCTGATCTGAGCTGCTGTTAACTTGCCATTTCTGAGGCTGGTGACTCGGATGAACTTATCCTCAGAAGCAGAGGTGACTCTTGGTCTTCCTTTCCTGGGTCGGTCCTCATGTGTGCCAGTTTCGTTGTAGCGCTTGATGGTTTTTGCGACTCCACTTGGGGACACATTTAAAGTTTTTGCAATTTTCCGGACTGACTGACCTTCATTTCTTAAAGTAATGATGGCCACTGGTTTTTCTTTAGTTAGCTGATTGGTTCTTGCCATAATATGAATTTTAACAGTTGTCCAATAGGGCTGTCGGCTGTGTATTAACCTGACTTCTGCACAACACAACTGATGGTCCCAACCCCATTGATAAAGCAAGAAATTCCACTAATTAACCCTGATAAGGCACACCTGTGAAGTGGAAACCATTTCAGGTGACTACCTCTTGAAGCTCATCGAGAGAATGCCAAGAGTGTGCAAAGCACTAATCAGAGCAAAGGGTGGCTATTTTGAAGAAACTAGAATATAAAACATGTTTTCAGTTATTTCACCTTTTTTTGTTAAGTACATAACTCCAGATGTGTTCATTCATAGTTTTGATGCCTTCAGTGAGAATCTACAATGTAAATAGTCATGAAAATAAAGAAAACACATTGAATGAGAAGGTGTGTCCAAACTTTTGGCCTGTACTGTATATATATATATATATATACAGAGAGAGAGAGAGGGAGAGAGAGAGAGAGAGAGAGATGGATGATGGATGGATGGATGGATACAGAGATAGACAGATGATGGTTTGCACTGGAAAAGATGTGGAGGTAAAATACAGTAGATGTTGAATTTTAGACTTCCACCACTCCCAAATCAATTATCTCAATCATTATGGTAATTATGTTCCATCCGTGTGACCAATCATTTCATGAGTGATACAGATAATACATCATTGATCCTTTGTCTGTAAAGACCTTATGACAATTTTTACAGTCTAAACTGAGGTTACACATAATGTGTGATAAACATGTTATGAAAGAAGGACACGCAAAGGTTAGATTCTGAGCTGAGGGAGACTTGATGCTGTGTGATATTTGAATGTGAGGGCAGAAATCGCTTTCAAAGAAATGACTGACATAAAAGAAGTAACTTTAGATGGGTCTTAGTAACAAACTAATATCCCAGCCAGGATTAAGTGACTACTTTAGTCTGATGAAGAGCAGTTATATCTGCTTACTTTTGTCTCAGCACCTGCCCTAATTGGTTTGGATGTGCATGCATACTCTTATTTGTGCAGACCTGACTTGGTGGCACAGATATATTGAAAAATGCTGAACTGATTGCATTGTGTATTTGGGAGTGCTGCCAAAGTATCATGAATAACTAATAACATAGATACACGCAACAAGCTGCAGCTGTCACCAGAATAAAGAAGACTCATTCAAATAAAAGAATCCTTTCATTCAATTATCAATTAGTCAACATGAAATAATAGATCAATAGATTGTTTTTTTGTTTTTTTTAAATCTCTATCTTTAAATCTACTCAAATATGATTCTGATCACTTATGTAGGTTATAATTCCTGCCATTATTATTTTTTTTTTTTAATGCCCTGGTCATTTTTGTAAAATCTGTCACAGTATTATGTCACTTGTCTATTACACTGATTAGGCTATAAACATACTGTTGATGTTATTTGTTATGTTTTAAACCCAATGATGGAGAGTGTAGCTGCCACTGTGGGAGGAATTTGGGATAAAAGTATGTTGTGTAAAATATGCTTGTAAGCTCCTAAAGCTTCTTGAGAATTTTAGCTGCGGAAAAGATTTTTAAATGACAGAAACATACCTGTCACCTGTGTGTAATGGTTCATGTGTCACACAGCCAAGACAATGCGCGTCATGATTTACACACTGTCATACAACAGAGTTATTGTGTTTCTGTTTCTAAATGACACAAAATTGACTTCATGTATAAAAATAATTAACTTTAACGTTAAGTTTAGACCTTCATGTTTTGCCATTGCTGACACTGATGTACTTTAGGCCACGCCCACCATGGCCCACACGAGCACAAAATTCTACCAGCCCATTCTAATTCCAGGCTTGTCAAATACCATCGCTTTGTCAGAGATTTTGGCATCAGACACCGATGCCAAAAGCCACCATTTGCAGCGGTATGATATGCCACTAGGTGGCATTAGTTCACAATGCAGTGGAACCTAACCTGTCGTGGCAGTACGATATACTGCTGGACGGCGTCAGTTTAAAATGCTGCTGGTAACATCATAATATAAGGAGCTGGAAAGTCCCTATAGGGCAAGGAGGGAGGGGAGGTGGATGGGTCCAACAAATCCCTGACCCACTGTTTGCTTCCTGTAGGGGTGTAGAGCCAAACCATGATGTGTTTTTCTAAACCTAACCACGTGCTTTGTTTGCATAAGGAAATAAATGTAAATACAAGTTGTTTTACTAATGTTGTAAGTTTATTTTGAAAAAGACTGTATGCATCTGATGAGCAGAAACTAAATTTTCTGTAAAAACATAAGTGTATTTTGTAAAAACACAATGCATGTGACAAGGGTAAATTGGCACAGAGTCCCAGAACATTAACAACAGACGATGACTTAAAGTAGTGTGTGACATGTAGATGTGAACAGCGCTGACCAAGCGGTGATATTTGACGAGCTGGGATAAGAACAGGTTGATCCTACACACTAGGCCTTTTAAGTGAAGTGAAACCTCAGAGATTCCTCAGTCACTGCAAATACTGCCTTTTGGGCCTTTTCCATACACATGTGCTGGCTTGGTTTGACTTGGCACATCAGCCCAGAAAAGCAGGGATTTGCATCTCTCTTACAAAGGGCTACACATATGAAGGTGTGTCTTTAAATGATGTCAGCTTGTCTTGAGTCGATAATGTTTAAAAGCAGCGGGCTGATCTACAGTTACAAGTCCCCTGTTGTTTTGCTGCAAGTTTTTTTCCATCACAGTTATTGTCTGCAGCTCTTCATCTAACATCTCGCTGTGGCTGTGTCTGCTTGGATTCCTCCTTCCTGCCGTATTAGTAGACTTGTTTTTATTGAAGAAAAGATGCAAACAAAGCTCCGCTATTTGGTGATAAATGCATATCATTTTCTATACATTTTGCACAAGAAAAGTCCTCTATTGTTTTCTAAAAGCCTTTATCATGAAGCAGCAAAAAAGTAAATGTTGGGTTTTCATCAGCAGGAACTTAACATGACTCCTATACGGCTGAAGCCAAACATTAAACAGTAAAATAAAGCAGATATCAAGATACAAGAGAGAAACTAAACTCCACAGCACAAAGATTCACTTAGAAGCTACAAATGCACTGAGAGCTAAACACACAAAGATATCTCCTGAGAGACATGAATTAAGTCTCTCAACACACGCTTTTTTTGAGGGTGAGATGGGGAGTCGTCAGGGGTTGGCCACGGTTTGGCATACATTACCTTTACCTGCTTAGAGGTGGTTGGGTGTGCTTTTGGCCTGACTCCAGAGACAATCCATCTTGGGTAAGACTAGGTACAACACAAAATGATGCACCATGGTTTAACCCAGTGCGACCAAAAGTGCCAGTGAAAAAGCTCTATTACTCTTCTTGAACTTTCAATAGCTTGTTAATGGGACAATAACTCCCCAAAATTACCACAAATAACCACATCAAGACAAGTCACACCAGATGTTTAAATTTAAGGTAATGTAGACTTGTCACAACCCTAAACAGTTCTTAAATCCATGTCTGCTTTTTACCTTGCCTAGCACTAACTCTCCTGCCATTTCAGATCCAGCAGTTATCCATCACCTGCCCACCTGTTCTCCATTTCCTCATTTGCTGAGTAATCTTTCCACCAGCATATCTTCCTTCATTCCACACCAGATCATCTAGTGCAAGACTAGTGATCTCACAGCCCGTGGGCCTGACACTGGGCCCTTTTTAATTTTTCTTTGGCCTGCAAGAGGCTGCCTACATATCAGGCTGACATGTGTGTGATATGATGAAAATAACTAAAACTAAAAGGTGCATATCTCTAAGCTACATACGTGTTTAGGTTGCATTACATTACTTTACACACCTATTGACTGTAATTTGTCAAGCTGGCAGGCCACAGAGAAATTCACATTAGCTATTCTAACAACAAACCTCACAAGTCTCTCTTGAAGCTGAAGAGATGTAAAGTTGATGGTAAAAATCACAAATTCCAGAATGAATAGAATGACAAGTATTTATTCACCTAGCCAGCCACAACAAAAATGTGCAATGAATGCATTGCTGTGATGACAGAATGCAACATGAAGAGGCACTACTCATTCTGCCAGTTCGCTGGAGGGCACAGAGAAATGCAGAAGGAAAGTACAGGGACTGCTAGCATCTTTTCAGCAGAGTTAAGTAGCCATTGGTTGCATTTGCATAGACAAGAGAGTCATGATAGCATCTCTGTGTGTAACCTGGGCACTATCTAGACAGAGGAGGCCTTTTACTGAGATGGAATCCATTAAAAATTGCATGCTTGCTGTCACTGATAAAGTGGTTGTTGACAAAGAATTTAAGGAAAGCATCATTTCATATATTAAAAATGTGCCTTTCTTGGACACATCAGCTCTTTGCAGAGAGCAAAGGATGGCTCAAGAAAGCTTTTGAAAAAAACTCAGAGGCAGAGTTATGTCTATCGCTGTGGATCAATCAACTGATTGTACTGACATGGCCCAGCTATATGCATCTATGTCAGGTTTTTTGATGAAGTGTGCTTTCAGGAAGAACTTCTGGGGCTTATTCTATTTGAAGGACACACCACATGTCAGGGGGATTTTTCAAAAGACTGTCTCATTCTTTAAAGGGCCACTGTATAAAATGGGTTGAAAACCATTGAAAACAGTGACATCAGTGGTCAAATTCTAGATTGCAGGGCTCACTCGCTCACCCCTCCCGTCGGGTAAATGATGGTGGCCTCGTAGGGACAAAAAGCCTTGCGCAGACAGAGTTTTTCAGGAGTAGGTCTATCTAGCAACGAGGTGAATGTTTATTTAGAAATCTAAGCCATGTTACGATATTGTAATGAATCCCTCACAAACAGGAGACCAGAGTAGCATTCGGGAAAAAGGCCCGTTTATTTGAGCACTCCAGAAACTTCGGTAACACTCCAGGGGGTAAAAGACTCCATCCCAAACTCTAATTCTTCTAGCGTAACACACACACTCCATACACACATACTCGTTTACAGTACCAAGTGGGTACCCCCTCCCCTCTCTGCTCCACCAATCTCCAGCCCGCACACTGACTAACAGCATAGCCTGTAAACAGAGCTCAGCTGTTTATTTAGCCTAGCAATATCTCCGGACTATAGCAGCTGCAATGGACGACTTTGAACGTGATTTTGAAGAGTTTCTTGTAGCGGACACAGATCCAGAGCCATACCTGTTTGTGCCGGAGCATACAGATGAGAGCCGGAGTACACTGAGTGGGCGAGACGAGAGGCTGAATCCTCCACTCCCATTTTGCTGCACAGAATGGGATTCGGTGCTACCATCGTTGGGGAGATATATCATCAGGAGGAAAAGCCGCAGAGAGTGCATCACAAGGAGTGAAGTTGTGTCTTCTTTTCCTCATAGATGACGGTTCGGGTTCATTCTCTCCTGTTGCGTGTTAAGTGTGGTCCATTCACAAACTTTATAACTAAAAAAACTTTTCAATACTCTCTATCGACGAACTACTAACACTCTCTGCTGTTTCTCCTCCTTCTTCCTCCCTTCCACTGTCTTCGTTGGTTTATTTATACACGCGAAACGCGTTCTCTGGCTGACTGGATTGTCCACTAGGGCTGCCTTACATACATGGCGGCGCAAGATGGCGACCCCTTGCTCTATAGATATATATATATATAAGCATAATTATAAGGCTACGAAAACCAAACGAATTTTATTTTATAGCGATTATACACTTATATAAACATATTAATGGGTAGAATATTCAGATTCAGATTCAATAAACCATGCCAAATATTACACACTGGCCCTTTAATAGCATGGTTAGGATTTCCAAAAAGTTTGTCTGTTGATGGTACTGATATCACTCCAGTTATGATTGGTAGAGTACAGGGGCTGGTGGTGAGGCTAGCTGCCATAGTCTGCAGGACTATGCAGTTTTTACACTATCATTCATCAGTCTGTGTTGTGTGCAAAGGTCAGTGGTGATCTTAAAAACACCATGGACACTGTCATAAAATTAGTGCATTTTGTTAGCTCAACCTCCAGCCTACAACAGGGCCTTGTCCATCTGCAGCTTGCTGACACATTTGCTAGACACACTCAGTACGTTTACATAAATAATTATATGATGCTATGGTTATAGCTTGACTAGGCCATTTAATCGGACCACTGTCCTTGTCTCAGTATACAAGCACAGGAAGGGGATCGATTTATTGACCAAAGTGTGTCTGACTCTGCTACAATAGGTGGCGATATGCCCCCTTTCAGCTTGTTAGTATTGGACCTTTTCCGGGTGACCTATAGACCAAACAATCGCCATTCTGTGTTTTCCTCCCATCCATGTATTTTTAATGCATTAACCATTTTAGCTGACAACAGCATGAACTGCTCTGAATGTAGATTTTGCCATGTTGTTACGGGCTTCTTCTTCTGTGACACATTCAGTGCTATTCAACTTCTAGGTAAAAGCCCAGGCTGGAAACTATGGAGCAGGTGCAGAGCACCTTGGCCAGTTTCTGTATAAATGCATGAGTAATTTGACCCCTAATCGCATTATCTGGTTGTGTTAGTCTGACTTTGAGAAAATTCAATTTAGTACAATTTCAGTCGTATTAACACTTTAACATGTATTTTAAAAGTCCAGTTTTAGTTGGACTAACACAATAAATATATTTGCAACTGTGTGTTTACAGAATGGATGGACAAGACACTGAGACTGGGTTCTTTACAGTTCTGACGTGTCCCATCTCCATTCATTGGCATCACAGAAATGAATCTGTCCTCCTAGGAGGAGAAAGATTACCTCTCAGCAGAGATCCAGGACCTGTTACAGAAACAGGCTGTGTCTGTCGTACCTACTCACAACAGACAGAAGGGGTTTTACTCTACATATATCCTGGTTCCCAAGAAAACTATCTATGTGTTGCCTGCAAAACATTCCATCTGCTAACAATCAAGCAGGGCTGGGGGTCCTGGTGAAAGATCCCCTTGAACACTTCTCTTTATTGTCATCCAAGACAGCTTTGCTGCTTGCATTGACCTAAGCTAAGAGAGTGTGTGAAATAACCCCCCTATGGGTGCACCCTAGTTGTTTGCTGCTTCATGGTGACCGCATTGGGGCTTCTCCCAGACTAAATCCCTCCTTTGTTCCTAAGAACATAAGGAGTTCATTCAGGTTGAGTAATACATTTAGATGCTTTTTTTCTTCCCTCCCATGAGGGGGCAGGCAAAATTACATCTGTTTTGCGCATGTGCAGTGGCATGTTGTGTAGCCCCCATCAGATGCACTGAACAGCTGTTTGTGTGATCTGGTGATGGTGTGGCCCTATCCTATCCCTAGGCTCTATCCAAGGAACGTTTTGCAAGATGGCTTTGTGAGTGCATCTCCCTAGCCTACAGGCAGGCAGACAGGGACTCTCCCACTGTGCACACCGCACGCGCTCCACACATGTTGTGGCAGCGTTGGCAGCCTTGTTTGGTGGAGTGAGTGTTAGGGACATATGTACGGCAGTGTTGTGGTCTATGCCCTGACCGTTCATACAGTTGTATCTCTTGGATGTGATTGGCTCTTTTTTGCAGTCTGTGCTCACTGGAATGACATAGGACTGGTTAAAAGGGTTGGGCGTATGTCAGCTGTGTTGCACCTGATTCCCCTCTAGGCGTGATACATCTACATGTTTCTGTGCTCCTTGATGACCCGAGAAATGTGATGTGCAGGGTGTCCATTGCTTGCCTTTCAACCCCCGCAGGGTTAGGCAACAGCTCCACCCAGTTAGGTTGCATACCACCTGAGTTGGCTGGGGCCCTCTACTTCTCAGAAGTATTAGGCGGGCTATGGCGACTAACCTTTAGTCAGTCTGGATCAGTGCTGCTGGGTCACCATTATGTTGTGCCAGGACGTTCATTCACTGGGCTGCACCTACTGTACCAATGAGAAGCTGCATGAGTGTCTTAGGATTGCCTTCACTACTTATGAGCTGAAGTATGTCAAAATAGAAAATCGAGGCATTGTAATTTCTCTCACTAACTCAAACGGTCAAAATGAGAGAAGTTTGATATAAATAGTAGCAACAGCAATAAATCACCTGACTGAGGCATGTAATCAAGCGGCAGTTTCCGGGACTGAAAAAATGAAACCAACGCTGAAGTGCCAAAAACGCAGTTTTTTGAATGGCCATTTGATGCTGGCTCCAGAGATCGGTCAGTTAAAATACCCAACTTTACAACAGAAATAAATATGTTTACAGGCTGGCACAAAAATGGTACTGGTCTCTATAACTAATTTCAGCATTCATGATAATTGTACAGGGGGTGAATTTTTACCCACCCGTTCACATTTTATTAACTCTTTAAGTTAATTAAGGGTGGGCCACTTTGAGTGTAAGGCTGTCTGCCAATAGTGTCCTCAGCTTGTCAGCCAGATCCACCCCTTGCTCCTCCACAGCTCCAGCTTCTTACCCAAATATAGTCATTTCTGGCTCCAAAAAACCAAGATGGCGACAACCGAAATGCAGTTGTCCACAAACCAGTGGGTGGCATCATGTTAGCTACATCCATTATTCATACAGTCTATGCATGTAATGCTATCTTGTACTCCATTTCCACCAAATTAACGCTGGTTCTTCAGTCAGTTCTGTTCAGAATTCTTGGAATCTTGTAGCTATCCAGCGAACTAGCCTGCGTTTCCACCATTTTTGATCCAAACCATTTTAAACAAGAATGCCTCATCATCGGAGGATGTTATATAGTGGACAATGTTTTTAAACAGTAGGGGCAAGGTGGCCAGTCGCATTGATCCTTTATGAGCTCTTGTCCTGTTATTACATATATTTTTTTTACAGACAAGCAAAAACAAACAAACAAAAAAACAAACAAACATGGACTAACTTATATTTATGAGAAGATGTAGAAAATGATTACATGCAGGATAGAGGCTGACATTTTTTCGGGAGTCCCACAGGTCAACGTGATTCCCGTGGGATTCCCACGGGATGGGAATCAGTTTCACTATTTGTCACGTAATAGGGACGGGATGGGAAAAAAAGTCAACAGGAGCGGGCGGGACTGGGAATCATTATTAGGCCTGTTGCATATGCGATAAGTCGGTTAATTGCACGGTAAATTTAAAGGGAGATGGTAACTTTTCCAGCCATGATTAATTGCTATATTCATGCGTGTTCGTTTTCCTCGTCTCTCTCCACCAAAGAGACTAGACGACAAGAGTGTTCACTGCCATGCATTGTCTGGCAGCCAGGTGAGTTGGTTCATTAGCGTAATGAACGGAGGGAAAGCTCTTGTCATGAGTGTCTTTGTCTCTGTGGGGGAGGCGGGGCTATGGGCTACACACACACACAGTGTGATCTTCGTGAGGGGGAGACGAGGCGGAGAAAAAAACAGACAGTGGAGCGTATGAGAAAGACAGGGAACTTGTTCCTAAACCAAATGCCACGGCCCCTGTGTGGGAGTGTTTTGGATTTAAACCAAAGCCCAGTAATTTGGATGAGCCAGTATGCCGTGTTTGTTCTAAAACCATCTCAACAAAAAGAGCGAATACGACCAACTTAACTGCACACCTGAGAGTGAGAGAGACTGAGAGTCTATTTTTTTTGTATTTATTTATTTATTTCAATATTTTTACATGTTATTTCGGATATTTATTTATTTATTTTTTTTTGCATTCCTAAATATTCTTTTTAAATAAATGTTTATTTCTCTTTAAAAGGGTGTACTTGCATCAATATGCCTTTAATATCATTATATAAGTTTAAAAAATGGTCTAAAAACAGCAAAATTACAACAATAATAAAAATTGTCTTAAAAGCACAATATTATGCATTATTATTGCTTATCGCAATAATTTCTCATGCAATTAATCGCCCAGCATAATTTTTTATCATGACAGGCCTAATCATAATAACAATAGTCAAGTTATTATAAAGTAGTTGAAACTAGCTCCACCTCTAGCAGCTACAACAGTAACATGCTGCTCTAACACTGATGCTTCAGAATTAATAATCTAATGATGTCATATATAATATCAGTCAGAGGAACCAAACACTACTTTTATTTACTTACTACTTTTTTTCTCTGAGATTATCAACAAAAATAACAACAATGCACGGACTTTATTTACTGTTGTTGACAGACTGACAAACCCATCAGCGTCAGTCCTTCCTGAATTGCTATCCACCAAGGCATGCAATGACTTTGCTTCTTTTTTCACAGACAAGATTTTAAAGATAAGACAGACAGTCTGTAACTCCAACACAGTGGCTATTTCACCTGTGCCTCATAAGACTACTCCAGTTAATTTGGCACTTTTCCACCCATTAAATTATGCTACTTTAACAGACATAGTTAGAAACCTTAGGTCCACTACCTGAAGCCTTGACACTCTGCCTACAAGCTTTTTTAAAGATGTTTTTAACTGCATAGCATCAGATATACTACAGATAGTCAACTGTTCTCTTCAGTCAATCCTTTTTCCAACGGCCCTGAAGACTGCAGTCATTAAACCTCTCTTAAAAAAGCCTAATCTGGATGCCTCAGTAATAAATAACTACAGGCCCATATCAAACCTACCATTTTTAGGAAAGATCATTGAAAAGGTTGTTTTTCAGCAACTCAACAGCTTGGAGCACAACAATTCCTTTGATGCCTTTCAGTCTGGATTTCGAGCACATTACAGCACTGAGACTGCACTTGTAAAAATTTTAAATGACATTCATCTGAGCAGTGATGCATCAAAGATTTCGGTTCTGGTATTACTGGACCTCAGTGCTGCATTCGACACAGTTGACCATAAGATACTGCTTGACAGACTAGAAAAGTTTGTGGGACTTTCTGGCACTGTGCTAAATTGGTTTAAATCTTATTTACAAGACAGGGATTTCTTTGTGTCACTTGTCAATTATGAATCTGTGTGAACAAAAATTACATGTGGAGTTCCTCAAGGGTCCATTCTTGGGCCTCTTCTGTTCAACATCTATATGCTCCCTCTTGCTCAGATTATGGATTTTCATAACAGTGTCACCAGATGACTACAGTCCCCTATATCTGCTAAATAAGTGCATTGACGAAATCAATACATGGATGTGCCAGAATTTTCTACAACTAAACACAGACAAAACTGAGATAGTTGTTTTTGGCCCCAAAGAACAAAAATCAATAGCCAGTGCTCACCTTGACGCCATGACACTAAAACCTATGAATCAAGCCAGAAATAGTTCTGGACTCAGACCTAAATTTCAATAGTCACATTAAGACAATTACTAAATCAGCCTACTACCACCTTAAAAACATAGCAAGAATAAAAGAATTTCTGTCTAAACAAGATACAGAAAAACTTGTTCATGCTTTCATTTTCAGCAGGCTGGACTATTGTAACGGTGTCTTCACAGGCCTGAGTAAAAAATCAATCAGACAACTGCAGCTCGTCCAGAATGCTGCTGCCAGAGTCCTCACCAACACCAAGAGAGTGCAGCACATTACACCAGTGCTTAAGTCACTGCACTGGCTTCCTGTGTGTCAAAGGATAGACTTTAAAATCTTGTTACTTGTCTATAAAGCACTAAATGGTCTTGGGCCTAAATACATCTCTGATATACTTGAACGTTAAAAAGCATCCAGACCCCTCAGATCATCTGGAACAGGTTTACTCAGTGTTCCCAGGATCAAAACCAAACAAGGTGAAGCAGCATTTAGTTTCTATGCTGTGGAACAAACTTCCAGAATATCTGAGGTTGGCTAAAACTGTCAACTCATTTAAATCAGGGCTTAAAACATTACTATTTACTGCAGCTTACTTTCTGCACTGTTTTTAACTATTTATTGTCTTGCTTTTAGCTTTTGTTTTTAATGATCTAGTGTTCCTTTAATGTTTTATTTTAATGTATTTCTCTTGTAAAGCACATTGAATTGCCTTGTGTATGAATGGTGCTATATAAATAAAATTGCCTTGCCTTGCCTTGCCTTTACTGCAATACTTTATCTACAGTTTTCTCTCTCAGAACTGGTTCTTATGACGTGTTGTCTGACCACATCAGAAATCAAATGTGTTTCATTCTGAACAGCTTCAAGGTGGAGTGAATGTAAAAATAATTAGGCAATAAACATCAAAACACTACATTAGATGTCATATTTGGGTTTATATTCAACTAAGGTAGGCATTGTGTGATCCATGTACTGTATTTTTATTTTTATTTTTACTGTAACTGAAACACAACACAGGAGCGGGATGGGACAGGAGTCATTCTTGTGGGATTGGGATGGGAATGGATTTTTTTTGTGGGAGTGGGATGGGAAAGGACTGAAAATCCACTCCTGTGTCACCCTCTAATGCAGGACTCCATCCTCTCTTTTCAATGCTTTCACCACAATTTGCATTTCAGGTCAAGGAAAACCTGCAGTTTTTTGGTCCATGCTGGGAATCAGCTCCAAACCAATTTATTTGTCAGTGGAAATGCTCAGTTTAAAATTAGCTGCTGGAACCAGAAAGAATCAGTTCTTTTACGGTGGGCAAGGGGTATTAGTGAAAATGTAAATACTACAAATCTGTTTTATGATGATTAAAACAGGCCCACTTATTGTTAGTCTGGATAATATTTTACTGTATTCACCCTTAACAAATATAAATACGAGCCTCTAGATGCACTGCTTGGAATGGTTTCGAACGCATCATGAACAGGCCCATTTATTTTTTGTGTGATGAGTACTGTTTGACTATGCTCATCTTGCATTTAGCATTTATGGACATGGACCCGTTTAAAAGCTTCTTATGTATGCTTGGAGGTTTTAAAGACCTTATGAACAGGTCTTGTAGCACCAAATAATGTAATATTTTCATGAAAATGTAGTAACACCTGAAAATGTAATAACATTTATGCTTAACCTGGTCAAAATATTATAACACCCAATAATGTAATGATAAATCAAATAGAAGCAGTCCACCAGAACCATTGCAGTCCCTAACAGAGGTTAATTACTTGTTTTTTCCTTTGTCACACCCATTCCTAGCATCCTGCTTCTGAACATTTGCCAAACCCATCCCGTTTCTATATTGAATTAGAGCACTGTAGTTCCTTGGTTGCTTTCAACAGCATGCTCTCAGTCATTACAATTTAAGTTGACCATCACTGTCAATTCCAATAAGAACTTTAAAACTGTTAGAGAGAAACATTTTTTGTTTGTGATGAGCCACTAGCCAGATGGCTGTGATCCTGATAAAAGGTCCCACATGTTTTCATTGGAGAGTATAGGAAACAAGTCTGGCTGGTAAACAACACACACACACACACACACACACACGCACACACACGCACACACACACACACACACACACACACACACACACACACACAGACAAACAGTCTGATGACCTGACCGCCTGAAATACTAATGAGACACAACAGAGAGGTCTTATCTGTTTTTTGGACTCCAAGCTCTGATGACAAGGGAAAACATGGTGCATCATATTGAACAGATTAGTTTCTTTTGTTTATGTATGTGGTGCATTTGCAAGTTTGTGCTCTAAATAAAGGATCAGCGCTCAGTGAATAACCTCCTCAGCCCTATGATAAGCTATTATGGCAAGGCTTAACTATACACACCAATGAGCAGTGATACCTAACACGTCTTTGGGGTCATCAGGTGGGAACCTCCTTTCACCAGTGTTTCGTCTAGTTGGTCCCACGACACCTCCAGGAGGCTAGACAGTGATCTCTGGCGTCCCAGAGACACTCCCCTAATGCCAGCTCTCACTGCTCCCTGCACCAACCCAACAACCTCCTTTACCTTTCATTACACATTCTCAGCCCAAACAGCACTGCCACCTTCAACAAACCCAGGCTTTGTTTATGCGAGGTCCAGGTAGTGACCGTAGTGATACTACCTTTCCTAGTACATTCACCATGCCCTATTTCACATGCTACATATCATAACTCTGATATAAGCTAAAGTTAAAGGAGATAGAGAAGATAAACTCACAGGCTTTCTCAGCCCAAACAACACTGCCACGCAACAAGAGGATTGTGGAGAGCTTTGTAGGTGAGGAGAGTGTTTTGAAGTGGATGTGGTATTGTACAGGGAGCCAGTGAAGTTGGATGAGAACAGGGGTGATGTGGTCAGATGATTTGGTGCAGGTGGTGATCCGGGCGGTCTAGTTCTGAATGATTTGAATGAGTCTGTTGATGAGTTTGGTGGGGAGGCCGGTGAGGAGGGCGTTGTAGTAGTCGATGCGGGATGTGACAAATGAATGAACCAGGATTTCGGTGCTAGATTGGGACAGTGATGGGCGGAGTCTGGAGATGTTGCAGAGGTGGAAGAAAGCAGTCCGGGTGATGTTTTGAATATGAGGTGCAAATGACAGGGTGCTGTCCAGAATGACGCTGAGGCCCTTGACTTGGGAGGAGAAGGGTATAGGGAATCCGTCGATGATGATGGGTGGAGCTGGGGTGTGTTGTGACTTGGTGAGGGTGGATTTGGAGCCAATGAGCAGGGTCTCGGTTTTATTGCCGTTTAGCTTCAAGGATAGCTTCCTAGCTTCAAACTAGGATATAGCCCAAACTGCAAACACCACAACTTCAACTTTCCTGGAAGTTCTGATATATCTATTCTATCCAGCCCTTCAGCCACATCTTTTCTAAATTTCACCACCAGTTCTTCATCATTCAACTCCACATTGTACCACCTACCTAAGCTCTTTACTGACTTTTCCCTAATTGTTGGGATTTCCTCATCATCTATGACAAACTTCCTATCACTTAACTTCCCTCTACGTATCGAGATGCTTCTAGACTTACTAGGCTTGCTGGCCCACCCGAGGTTTTTATTTACCTTCTTTAGTAGCCTCTTTGTACATGGCATTGTTGTGGTCACCAGTGTCATGTCATCCATGTAAGCCCTAAATGGTGGAAGATGCACCCCGTTCTGCCATCTATCCCCACCTACCCACTTGGAGGCCCTGATGATTACTTCCATTGCCATAATAAATGCTAATGGAGAAATTGTACACCCTGCCATGATGCCTGTTTCTAGCCTCTGCAAACCTGTTGTGAAACCTGCCGAACTTAGACACAACCTAATATCCTGAAAATATGCTTTCACTAAGTTAACAGCTACCCGTGGCACCTTGAAGTAGTCAAATGCACTCCAAATGAGGCTATGTGGTACTGAACCAAACGCATTTGCAAGAACTAAAAATATTACATACAGGTCCCTTTTTTTAATCTTCGCTATCTGAATCTGGTGCCAGATCATGCTCATATGCTCTAAACACCCTGCAAAATCTGGTATTCCTGCCTTCTGCACCATAGTATCTATTAAGCTATTCCTTTCCAAGTAGCTAGCTAATCTCTGCGCTACTACACTAAAGAAAATCTTCCCCTCTACATTCAAGAGAGAAATCATCCGGAACTGGCTAAGGTCCATGGACTCCTTCTCCTTAGGAATGAGGACACCCCCTGCTCTACACCTTGCTCTTGGGATAATTTGTTTCTCCCAAACTATTCTTAGCTGTTTCCACAAAAATTTAAGGATATCAGGTGCACTTCTATAAACCCGTTATGGGACTCCATGAGGCCCTGGGGCTGAATAAGCCTTTGCACGCCTGACCACCTCCTGAACTTCCTTCCACCTAGGTGGCCTGACATCCATCTCATGCTCTATCCCTCCTAATGGAGGGATATCCGGTGGAAAACCTACTATCCTGTTCTTCTCTAAATCTGAATATGTATTTCTCAAATGTTCTTCAACCTCTAGCCTTTCTGCTTTAAGCTGCCCTCCCTTTTCCTGGCTAAACAATCCTTTGACAAACTTAAAAGGGTCCCTGAAAAAAGCTGTCCTTGCATATTCCTCCTTCCCCCTCTTTTTCCGGAGATGCTCTGCCCTTCTAAGAGCTGCTAACCTGCTTCTCAACTCCTCTTGCAACACATTAATTCCCTCCCTTTCTTCTTCTGTAGCCTTTTTCCACTTTCTTAACTGTCTCCTTTCCTTGACTAACTTCTCTATTTCTCTTTGCCGCCTAGACTTACCTGACTGTACCCTCTCACCCCTCTTTCTCTCATGCACCCCAAACCTCTCTGCACCATATGAGTAAATTATATCTCCCATCTTTTCTAACTTTTCAATTGCAATTCCTCTAAGCCTACTTAAGATTACTGACAAATCTCTATTAACTATCTCCCATTCTTTACTGTCATTAGCCCTAGGCCATTTAACTCTAACCTTCTGCTCCATGGTTCTATCTCTGACTGGCCTGCTAACCTCAGTGTCACCTGCATCCCCTCTTACTACCTTCTCCTCCTCCTCCTCCTCAGTGGCAGTGATATCCTGCGAACTGTGGTTTTCTACCTGTTGCTTGACTTCATCTGACTGACTCGACTGACTTCTTAACCTTGTAAGACCCAGATATAGAAAAAAATGAGCAATTTTTTTTGACCTCTCAGATATTGTTTTAGGAGGCCTCTGATGTAGAAATCAAAGAGTTTTCAAATTTTTTACATTTTAGTAAATTTTTAGGGAAATGTTGTAAATTTGCAACGTTGGGCATAGTTGGGAGCAGAACTTCTGTGTTTATACTCACTTTGTCTGAACAGATATACAGAACATTTAAGTATTCATTTGCAGGGTTGATTGCTTACTTAGCCCCATAACAGTATATATCATGAGTAATAATCACACAACAATCATAGTTTTATGAATAAGCATTTATAAATAAAAATATTGGAAAAAAATATATTTACAAAATTTTTTCCTCTGTCACTTTCAATGTGGTTTACTACATTCAAACAATACTGTCTGGCTGGCCTGTTATGCTCTCTGCTTATCATACTAAAAGGAACACATGCATCCCCCCAGAGCACTTACAGGTTCACATTCAAGACCATTCGCACCTGTCCCTGAACAATGCAACAGGCATTGGATCGTTAAATTCATGGGCTAAAGACATACTGTTGGTCCACTGATCCCAATTAAGGTGATAAAAACCTTTGGATGATGGCAAATACATTCAGTTTCTTCTGCTTCTTTTCATTTTCAAGACCATATCACATTACATACAATAACAGAAGGATGGCACACGGCGTGGCCAAAGTACAACCAATGTTACTCAAACAGAGGAAGAACGTCCTTTAGACAAAACACCCAGTTAACAGATGACTTTAGATGGACGGTTCAAATAATACTTTGGCTAATACCTTTCTCTGGAAGTCATTAAGCTTCATTCTGACATTCAAACTGAATATGAAACTCATGTCCCACACCATCATCATCATCGTCATCATCATCACAGAGGTTACAGATCCTCTGGTTTCTGTCCAGCCCGTCACATCTTCACTGACTTCAGGACTTCTGGTGTTATTTACTCTAAAGTTACAAACAGCCTTTTTTGTTTTCATGCCACATATCCTTCTCCAGTTTAAACCCTTGTTTAAATACAGTGGTGGAAAAAAGTTTTCAGACACCCCATGCATTTGTGAAATATTGCATTAAGAATCACTCTTAGGTCTTCAAGTGCAATTTCTTTTAGTACAGTCACAGCCAAAATACTAAATAAATCCTAAAAAAAGCCATTAAAAACTTAAAATTGATTGGTTCCATAAAAATACATAAGAAATTTTGAGTATTGGGTCATTTTGGTACCAGTGATGAAGGTCGTTCTTTTTATTAAAAGACACAATTTTTGTTGCCAAGCTTCGTGTCTACATAAAGCCAGCACATTTGAAAGTTCTTCAGACACAAAAATGGCTAAAACAAG
This sequence comes from Epinephelus lanceolatus, assembly GCF_041903045.1. Classification (NCBI taxonomy): domain Eukaryota; kingdom Metazoa; phylum Chordata; class Actinopteri; order Perciformes; family Serranidae; genus Epinephelus; species Epinephelus lanceolatus. The sequence continues at coordinate 3,303,533 of NC_135740.1, forward strand.
GAACCTAACACAGGAAGCACGCCTGAAGATAAAGATTCTCAGCCAGGAAGGGTACAGCTGCCACCAGATAGCCGGGAAGTGCAGATGCAGTCCTTCAGCAGTTGGATACACTCTGCAGAAATACAGACGAACCAACAGCTTAGAAGACAAACCAAGATCTGGGCGTCCAAGGGTTTCTTCAGCAAGAAATGATCGCATCCTGATCCGCATGTGCTGGCAAACCCGCCGAATGACATCCCAGGAGCTTCAGCAGCAGTGGTCAAACCAAACTGGTGTCCAGTGTTCCACCCGCACTGTACGTGGCCGACTTTTAGATCATGGCTTAAGGTCCTACAAGGCTATCAAGAAGCCCCTGATCAATGAGAGACAGAGGTTAGCCCAGCGTCATTGGGCCCAGTCACACAAGAACTGGACAGCCAGGAACTGGAAGAAGATTTTGTGGTCAGATGAGTCCAGTTTCCAGCTTTATCTTCCTCCTACTAATGTGAGGGTACGCAGAAGGCCAGGCGAAGCATTATCTCCAGCATGTACAGTACCTACTGTCAAGTATGGTGGAGGCAGTATCATGGTTTGGGGATCCATGAGTGCTGCTGGTGTTGGTCATCTCACTGTCTGTGATGGCACATTGAACTCTACCGAGTATTGTACCATTTTCAAAACCCACATGCTCCCTTCTGCGCGTGCACTGTTCTGTCGAGGTAAAAACTGGATGTTTCAACAAGATAATGCCCCTTGCCACACATCCAAGGCCAGTAGAACTTGGCTACAGGAGCACAGTATCCAGGTCTTAGAGTGGCCAGCTCAATCCCCGGACATGAGCCCCATTGAAAATCTGTGGTGGATTATCAAAAGGTCTGTTTCAAAGCATAAACCAAAGAGTTTAGAAGAATTAAAAGCAATAATTCAAGAAGAATGGGACATGATTACCCCTCAACAGTGTGAAAGGCTCGTGGGGAACATGCCAGCCAGGAGCTCTACCACGTGCCAATGGCAGGACACATTCTCTGTTATTTGTTGACTTTGATACCGACAATGTTGAGAGCTGACATATTGAAACTGTCAAGAATTTAGTTTTGTTAGTTTTTCTTGTAAACAATAAACAAAAAAATATAATTTGTATTTGTTTGTATCTGTCTAATGCAGCCACACCTTTTGAAACACAAAAAAGATTTTTCCACAAATATTTCATGATAAGATTGTGTAAAATTTTAAGGGTGTCCGAAAACTTTTTTCCACCACTGTATATATTATATACCACATGATGTCACACTGCTGAGCTCACTTTACCACTTTTGTATTAGCCTCTGGTCATCAGTTAGTTTGAACCAGCTGATGTTGTTACACTTTGGTGTAGTGATGGGCAAAGCAGTTCTTTAGATGTTATTGAATCACTAAAGGAACACATGCATCCCCCCCAGAGCACTTACAGGTTCACATTCAAGACCATTCACACCTGTCCCTGAACAATGCAACAGGCATCCCCCCAACAAATCCAGAACATTCAGAACCTGTTTTTCTATCTCCTAATGCTACAAACTGCTGCTTGGGCAACACTGAGAAAAATAGCTCAGGATCATTTAGAAGTTAAAAAACAAACAAAAAACTACAAAGATACAGGGAGTTTCAAATACTGCTATAGATGTTGGAGTTTCAAATACCCCATACAATTTATTCATGTGTTTAATTATGGTCTAAGCTAAACTAAGTAAAAATTTAACAGAAAAGCACATTTAGAGCTTCGTTACAATGAATCGTCTAATACTTTAAATTTCTACTACATTTTTTTTAAATTTGTGACCATGTGAGAAGTGCAGTGACCTTATGTAATGTGTAAGGAGGAGCACAGGCTATTTTGACTACCACACTGACCCAACGTTGTAGAATTACAACATAGACATAACAAGCTATAAATCTAATTTGATGAATGTTTTCCAAAATAACTAAATATGTACATGTTCTAGACATTGTAATAAACACAAAAAAAAATATTTAAGGAATTTTACTTACTTTAATCCTGACAAATCCAGTCATGCAAAAAAAGGAGATGAGCTCAACGGGAAGTTTGCAGGTAGAGTGAGTTCATGGCCAGATGACCAGACCTATAAACACTTCTTCTATCCAATAGCATTGTGAGGACAAACAATAGGACCCATTAACTATGTAAATGTGGTCTTGAGAAAAAAAACATTTGCAGGCCTTTTTTTTAGAATTGTTAAAAGTGATGTTGTAAATTTGCAACAGTGGGTTTTACAGGGTTAAGAAGTACTGATCAATGCGGCTACTCTGCCCTTTCTTTGCCACACACTTCTTCTTTCCCTGATGAGTTCTGAGGCATTTTATTGATGTTACTTTCTGCCAGCTGCAAGGACAAACCTGAAGCATCTTTTACTTTTTTTTTTACTATCAACTTTTACTTTGCTGTACAAATCTTAACTAGCTAGCTAGCTACCTGACTAACATACAGGAGACAGACTACATGTAAGAGAGACAGCAAAAAAGAAAGAGTTGAAGGAGGCAGCCAGGGGCAGTGCAACTTTGCAGAGTTGGATTCAGTATACCAGCAGTTGAAGCATTATGATAGAAATGTCAAACGGCCATTTTCGCATATTTGATTTTATGCAGGTCTGTTTTCTCAGAAGTTTTTTTTAGTTGGAAGTTGGCTAATAACGGACTAAAAATAAACATGTTAATTAATGATAAATGCACAGTATATTATATCTGTGAATAGTATTGTTAATGAGTTTCATCTTTAACATAATGTTAAAGAAAGTGTTATTCTGTAGGGGGCTAACCCCAAAAGCTCAAGTTCAAAGAACATCGAAGAGTCTGGTTATCAAGCAAGTAAGATATCCTTCTACAACCCAATTCCAAAAAAGTTGGGACACTGTGTTAAACATAAATAACTAGAATTACTGCCCTGTGGTTGTGTGCCTCGGTGTGCCACTTAAGTTTGTCTGTGAAAACGTGGATGCTTCACACACATCTCGCCCCGACAAGATCTATGCAATCAGCAGTTTCAAGGTGACCATTCAAGATGAGTGTCAACATTTAAGTAAGTAACTGAACAGTTAAGTGACCAAATGCCTCCCCGTTTGTTCCTGATATATGGCTAGAAAAGTTTTTTTTTATGCTGACCGTTTTGGATATAAAATGTCATCACTTAATTATTATATCGTATTAGACATTTGTGTGAATTTTTGTCATAGTTAGTATATGAATTTTTGTGAGTTAGTATACAAATTTTGTGAGGTCACACTGGCCTTGACCTTTGACCACCGAAATTCAATCAGTTCATTGTTGAGTCTAAGTGAACATTTGTGCCAAATTTTAAGACACAAGAATGAGACAAATGAGGTCGCATAGACTTGACCTTTGACCTATGACCAGCAAAATCTAATCAGTCTCCTTCAGTCCAAGTGAATGTTTGTGCCAAATTTAAAGGAATTCCCTCAAGGCGTTCTTAAGATATCACATTCACGAGAATTAGACAGACAATGTCACAGTGACCTTGAATTTTGATGTATGATAACTTAAAACTAATAATTTCATCAATGAGTCCGCTTGGACATTTGTGCCAAATTTGAAGAAATTCCCTTGAGGCATTCTTGAGATATTGGCACAGCGCACCTGCGCTTCGCCAACTGGGTGTGGCCAGGCGGATTATGCAAGTTTGGCACACCGTGCGCGCTGGCGCAGCTACTCCTCTTTCCCACCTCCGTCCCTCCTACCTGCACAAGTCAGAAAGAGGGAGGAGAGAAGGTGTGGAGTGGGTTTTACACAGCCGATTCACATCACATCAATCAAATGAGCCCCTCTCCTCGCCCTTAAATGCGCCGCATGAAGGCGTAATGAGAGTTTACTCAATTCGCCATGGCAGAAGAGAGCAGCAGCGTCAGACGGCCAAACTTCTCCCAGGAGGAAACTGATGATTTGGTCCAGGAGGTCCAAGCTCGCAGTGTCCGAATATACAGAACTGCGAGCAGACCTCCAGGGGCTGATGATGCAAAGGTAGCCTGGGAGGAGGTCACCACAATTGTAAATCAATGTTGTGTTTCTCTTGTGCGTGCACCCTTTCTCTTCTCTCTCGCAGTCTGACTCAGTTTCTTTTCTTTTGAATTTTCTAAGATTACAGATGCTGAATATATACTCTCTATCTGATGCTGTGGCTGTTTGTGGTTGGCTGAGAGGGATGTGAACTCATTAGTTTGCAACTGTGTTAATCAAATGAGGTTGGGTTTTCATTACGCGTGCCAAACGTGCCAAACGGTGCCAATCCCCTTTGATCTGACATCAGATGTGACGGGACAGTCGATACAGAGATACATTTATGTGCTGATTGCAGATAGTTGCATTGAATAGTGGGTTTTGTGGGTATTTATTGCATTGTTAATGTGCCTGGAAACCTGCCTGTGAGGTTTTGGTGATGTGTGCGCACTGTCCACCAGTCAGCCAAACTTCTGCTACAACGGCTGCGCTCCACCTGTGACAGTAGACCTAGTTTCAGCTGGCGAGCTTTTAGCGCACCTTCGGCGAAGCCTTTTGGCATGAAACTGTCACTGCGCCAAGCTGGATCTGTCGACACCTCCTCCTGCTGCGCCGCCACACCCATCTCAGCGCACCTCAGTCTGCCAAACTACCAAACTGTGTGTGCCTCGGGCTGCGCTGCTCGAAACTAGCTTTGCTGGGGGTTCACCACCCTGCGACGCGCTGGGAAGCTAGAGGCCATCGTGTTTACAAGAATGGGATGGACGGACAACCCAAAAACATAATGCCTCTGACCACGGCTATCACTGGGGCAGAGGCATAAAAACAGAATGCAATGATCTGTAAATCCTTTTCAACATGTATTCAATTAAATACAGTTAAAAGACAGGATATTTAATGTTTAAAGTGGTAAACTTTGTTTTTTGTAAATATACACCTCATTCTGAATTTCATTCCTGCAACACATTATAAAAAAGTTTGGACAGGAGCAGAGCCTTAACTTACATTGTTGGATGCAGCAATGAACTGTGTTTACTGAAAGTGGTTTTCCAAAGTGTTCCTGAGCCCATGTAGTAATCAGTGGCGGCTGCTGGTCTTTCAAACAGGGGAAGCTCACTTTAAGTTTACATCATAAAATTTGTCATATTGTAGCAAGGCAGTAACTTATAAAAGGAACATTTAATTGAAGCTGTTTTTCAACCACACTCATGCCATAGAACCACAGCAAAACACACCTCAAAGATTTTCAGATGGTTTTAAACACCTGAACTGTACTGTACATATGGTGAAAATGAGCCATATCGCTTATGGAAACAAGCAACTCAGGACGGCACTCTGTCAGAAGACTCGAAATGCAAAGCGCTGTCAGTCACAAAGGGGTTCAGCTTTTTAGACAATTCCTCCAATCATCATGCATACACCAAGCATCCTCTCCCGCCTACCGCTCCATTAGGTCCCAGAGGAGCTGAGCCTCCCTGGAAGTGATGATTTTGTTGCATTTATCAAATAAGTGTCTCGCTTTGCTGCATGACAAAAACCTGCTCAGCGTTGTCTCATAGGAATGCTTGGAGGTCCAGCGGGCTGACACGAGAATGTGTGACAGGGAGGTCGCGTTTGAAAACTGGTGATTAACAGCTGACGTTTGAACATCATAGTTATGATGTTAAACACATCCTAGCGCACATTTAATGCAATGTAAATGTTTCATTTTAATGTAAATTCAATAGTGCATATTTGACCATTTCTTCTAATTAAAATTTTAGGGGAAGTTCAACCTCCCTTGTTGTCTCAGAGCAATTGCCCCTGGTAGTAATATATTTTATACAGTCATGTCGATGTTTAATGCAGTGTCTCCCTGTAGATCAAGGTCACAGGAATTTAATATTGGTTTTCAGCCTTGCTCCTTACATGCAGAGATTTCTCTGGATTCTCTGAATCTTTTGATATTATGGATTGTTGATGGTGAAAATTTCTTGCAATTGTGCATTGATAAAAGTTCTGTTGGACTCTTTGCCCACATAGATTTTCACAAAAACGGTGAACCTCATGCTACTGTATCCTTGCTTGTGAGCAACTGAGAATTTTGAGGATGCCCCTTTAATAACCAATAACGATCCTTTCACTTGTTACCAAAAAAATCTGTTTACCTGTGGAGTGTTCCAGGTGGTGTTTTTAAAAAATTTTTAGCATTTGACAACTTTCCCAGCCTTTTGGTGCCCCTGCCCTTGAAACATGTTGCAGGTATTAAATTCAGAGTATCTTTTACAAAAATATCTTGTCTTTGTATTGTATTCAATTGCATATATGTCCAAAAGATTTGCAGATCATTGCACTCTGTTTTCATTTAAGTTTTACACAGTATCCCAACTTTTTGGAATCGGCTTTAGTAGCTACAGTAAAATATGGGATGGTAGGGCCAGAAAATATGTTCATGAAATCCACTGTGACATTTTGTAATTGTTCTGTATTCTCTTCTACATATTTTACATACAAAACTAGATTTTGCCCACTGCAGTCTAATTCCTGTGCTTTACCAGCAATTATTGAGATGTAGAGCCCAGCACAACATATTCTTTATTTGATTTATTATTTATTTGATGCAGTTTCTTAGTTTCTTTTTCTTTTGTTTTCTTAATCTTTAAAATTTCAAACAACTCAGCATATTTCACACCATTCAGGTACATAGTGATGGATGACGCCTAATATTGGGGGGAGTGGGGCCCAACCACTGAGGCAAAAAAATTAAGCCAATGCAGAAGTACAAAAATTGCAGTTCATCTGATAGCCACTTGAGGCTGGCTCCAAAACAGCCTTTCGCCCAAATATGGTCACTTCTGGCTCAAAAAAAAAAAAAAAAAAAAAAAAAAAGATGGTGAGAGCTGAAATGCCGAACTTGTAGCTTCAAGAAAGGCAGTCCACAAACCAATGGGTGACGTTACGGTAACTACATCCATTATTTGTGCAGTCTATGCAACAGTCCCTGCTTTGTTATCATTCAGACCCTGCCATGCTTCACCATCAGTCATTACCTGATCTGTTACCTGCCTGCACACCTGTCTCTCATATCCCTTAGATAAGAGGAGCGTGAAGGGTTATGAGGTAGGGGGCTACTTGCAAGACTACATGGTGAACTGTAACTGACAAGATAACTGCAAACATGCTAGCCAGCTGGGAACATGCTGTCACTAGACAGTCACAGTAATTAGTTGGTTTGTCACCTGATAGCCTAATTACTAAGAGCACAATAGGTCAACCCATATATTCAAGAGAAGCATAAAAACCATAGATTCCTGTGTCATTGGCAGGCCCAAACAGAATCTGCTGATTTTTTTAACTGATTTCAGCAGCCAAAAATGAAAATCTGTGGAATTCTGTGGATTTTGTTTTTCTTGTAATGTGATATTCATTTATGAAAAAGAGCAGGCTAAAAGAACTACTAAGTAGATTTTAGAAGAAACTTCGAATTAGAATTTTTTTTCAATCATGAATCACAATGGGCCCCAGCACACGCTGTCACGAGCATATCATCTCATCACATGATCAGAGAATTGACATTGGATAACGTCAACATATATATTACCCAGCAATCATTATTGCATATCTGTATATAACAAAAAAAATACCAAACAAAATAAGATATTTAACAATTTTAATAGTTGATTTATCAAATAGTTAATTTGTAGTTATAGAATGAGCACATAATTACACTACTGACTATTTTACAAAAAACAAAGAATAAATAAAGAGGGCAGAGAGAACAAAAATTCCCAATCTACAATCTATTAATAGTAAATCTTATTTTTGACATTGCTTCTCACTACACCACTAACTTTGATTTTAATGCTAACTGAATACAACACGCAATTGTCACACACATGCACAAGGAGGTGGAGAAGACAGTGACAACATTCTGAGTTTTACAAGCAACATCGATATTCCTTAAATTTTCTGAGAGAGAGAGAGAGTTCTGCTGGCGTAGATACCATATGGGCCTGGTCATAAGCATCTTAAAACCATGCCCTTTTTACGGAGCACCTCATTCCGTGCTTGTGAAGAACACATCAAACAGGGTAAACAAGTGTTTCCTAAGCAGTGTGACATTTGGTGCAATGCTCACATTTTCTCTGTTAGGTGCAGTGTATATCTCACCTCGCAGTACACAAAGCAATCTTTCTGAAGCAATCCAATTAATTCTTTTGTGTCTGAGCAAGAGAAATCAATGTTTCAAAAGGAACTACTTGCAATTCAAACAATAATTTATTTAAACAAAGTCTTGTCTGCAGGCTATACGCCTTGTAATGGAGTGGAGTACATTTGCAGCACACAGTAGCAGATCAGCTTGCAGAAGTGGTTTCAGTGCTGTTTGTTGAAGAGAGTAAATTATAACACAGCATGAAGCGTGCTAAAATGATGTGCTATATATGTGTCTAGCATGTGGCAGTGGTACTTCATTGGTTGAAAGTCATTTTCATTGTTTTCTCCCCCATTATTTGCTTCTTTTTTTTTAAATCAGAATTGCAGTCAGAAAGAAGCTGCAAGAGTTGTAGCTACTGATGCTGCCATTTGAGAAATGTGACACCACTGAAAGTCTTTTGTACCGGACACAACAAAGCAATATTGTTCAGCAACAATGCTCTGCTGGTCTAAACACACACAGGAAGACATATTTTTGTAGAGACTCAAGCAAGACACACCCATAAGTGCATCACATCAGCAAGAAAGCACGACTACAACCACAAAGAGATGAATACTGATGCCGGACTGGAGGATCGATTGGATACACACACATACACCAGCCAGTGAAGCATGGTATCAGTGTGAACACGAGTCCCAGGTCCTTCAGATTCTCCTTAGACTGGGACACAAACACAATTACATACATGCCTCAAAAACAAAACTATCGCCCATAGAGCAGAGTGTTTTGTCTCACTCTGATGATTTAACTGTGTCTGTGCATCATTGTGTTTGTGTGTGTTTGTGTGTGTATGTGTGTGTGTGTGTTGGGTGGGAGTTACTGTAGAGAAGCCAGATGCTGCTGTAAGAATTGACAAGCACATCCCAACCTCAGAGATGCATTCATACACACGCACACACATACATGCATAAATACAGAAAGATGGTGGGTGAGACTGAAGAGGAAAAAAGAAGAAAATAAGAGAGCCAGAAAGAGAGAGAGGTCTGTAAGAGCAAGCTGACAGCTGTCTTTTACACACACCACTCCAACCCATCCCAAAGGAAAGTGCAATTTATACACCATTTCCTAACCCTCCCGAAGGGAAAGCATCATTTTCCACGGCATAATAAACAGCAGAGTGGGGGAGAGACAGCAATAACACTTACTGAATAGAAATCCCATCGCTGCATGATGACTTCAGCTGCTTCGATCACTCTCTCGCTCACGCACAAACACGCTTGTCTGGCTACACTTGTGAGGTCTTTCAGCATTGTAGAGGACAATCTGTTACCCAGAAAATGACATGGTTTATATTTTCACTTTGAAATGGATAGACGAAGGCATTGTGATGGAGGACACACAACTTGATTAGTGTGTGATCTGAGTGCAAAAACAACACAGCGTTAACAGCTTTTTGCCACATACTGAGACAAATCAGCAACTGTATCAAATGAAGCATGTCACAATGTGACTGATTGGAAGGGGAGCTTGTTGAGGGTGCTGATGGGCAATCAAGACGAGTGAATTGATTGTTGCAAACAGCCAAAGTGTAGAGAAAGTGCTGTTGAATAATCTGCACGTTGATTATAGTGATGACAGCATCACAGCAACTGCACAGTTAAAATCAGAAATGCAGAAATGGTTGGATTTCAAACAGTAAATGTTACACAGTCTTAAAGGGATAGTTGACCATTTTTGAAGTGAAGTTTTATGGGGTACTTATCAATAGTCAAGGTATAACATACAGTATATATCAGTCAGCACGCCCCCAGGTTGGTGAAGCAGGCAGGAGTCTGACATGGATGCTAAGCAATTTACTGCTATGGAGGGGTTAGCAACAAAATGTATTTTAGCCACCTAAAAAAAGGTCCAACCCAAAAGAGTCTGTATCAGTCTAAGTGTACACTATATTGAGAGTATTTTCACTGCTTCATCTTCAGACAGCCCGTTCCAATGGAGAAAATATTATCAATTTCAATTTTAAATCAATCAGCCCAATATCACAAATCACAATTTGCCTCACAGGGCTTTACAGCATATGACATCCCTCTGTCCTTAGGACCCTTGCAGTGGATAAGGAAAAACTCAGTAGAAATGGTAGAAACCTCAGGAAGAGCAACTAAGGAGGGATCCCTCTTCCAGGACAGACATACGTGCAATAGATGTCGTACAGAACAGATCAACATGATAAATTAACAGTAATGCATATGACACAATGAGACAGAAAGAGAGACAGAGAGAGATGCAGGACAGACTAACAGTAATGACGGTAGCTTACAGCAACATTAATTAAAATAATAATATTATAATTATAATTACAGCTGTTGTGGTACAGTGTGTTGAAAGTATATATAAATATATGATAGTATACATTTGTGGCAATAATTATATGTGTATAATAACAGTAGAAGTATGACTAATAATAACAGCAGCAGCAGGAGGCATCAGGCAGGACCATGGCAGCAGCTCAACCACACATGTCACACCATCCAGGCACCACTGCGATATAAGTTAACCTGCGAGACAGTGGAGCACAAAGGCTCCGGAGAAGAAGCCGGAGAGGAGCCTGATAGCTGAAGTGTGTCCTGTATTTTGTTTTGATTCCACTGTTGTATGGCGTCACGAAGTTCTCGTTCTGCAGCAACAAAATTAGTGCCATTATCTGAATGAATGGTATATACCTGACCTCTTCTGCACATAAATTGCCTGATTGCATTCAAACTTGAGTCAGTTTCCAATGTGTGAGCAATCTCTATATGCAAGGCTCTTGTTGTCAGACACGTGAATAATACGCCATACCTCTTCACAGTTGAACGTCCTCTTTTAACCAAAAACGGCCCAAAATAGTCTGTGCCAACATGTGTGAATGGTGGCTTGTCTGGCTGAAGTCTGTCTTTGGGCAGGTCAACCATTTTTTGTTGTTTTCCTCTGGTTCTGACCTTTCTGCAGATGACACATCTTGACATAAATTTCCTTATAGTGGAATTTGCAGTGGGGATCCAAAACCTTTGCCGCAGCCTGGACAACATAAAGTTCCTTCCACAGTGTCCAATTTTCTCATGGATATCTCTCAGTATCAGAGTGGTGATGTGAGAGTCTTTAGGTATAATAACCGGGTGCATGGGCTCTGCTGGCATACAAGACTTTCTAAGACGGCACTCCGGCTCGTAACACTCCGTCTTGAAGCATTGGATCCAATTTATACAGAGGGCTGCTTCTCTTTAGATTTTGGTTTTCCCTTTTCAAACTTGAGATGTCATCTTGAACCTTTTGGTTTTGACAGAAACGGATTATTTCGTGCTCTGCCCTTTTAAGATCTTCAGCAGTTAGAGCCCCTTTACCCGCTGTTGTTTTATAGGCTTGTCTTTGCTCTATGGCCTGTTGTCTCTCTTGATCTGTTTGAGAATGGCTGTCTTTTGCTAGAAGTTCCTTTCTCCTTTTTCTGATTTGCATGAGCGTTTCCCTGAGCTTGAGTATCCATGCCACAGCCTTTTTTAGTTTGTACCAGCTAGAGTAGTAATGAATGAGCTTGTTCACAGAGTCTGTACTTTCGGCTGTGTCAATGAGGTTAGTGGTAACTGACCTTCTCACCTCCTTATCATCCTCTTTAATCTCCTGCTGTTGTAGTGTTTCTGGCCACAGAAATGATGGACCTTGAATCCAGCTGTGGAATCCAGCTGTGGTTGCTCATTAGCTTAGCTGCTGTTTGGCCTCTGGATGCACAGTCTGCTGGATTTATTGCTGTGTTGACATACCTCCATTGTGTCGGCTTGGTCAGGTCCCAAATAGTACAAATCCTGTTGGCTACAAACGTCTTGAATCTCCGAGAGTTGTTTCCAATGTACTTCAAGATGGTTGTACTGTCTGTCCAGTATGTTGATTCCTGTAGTTCCATTTGAACCTCTTTTTTCAGCAGTTTGTCACTGTTCATAGCTACTACCGCTGCTCCATTCGTGGGATTGTCATTTGCTTTAAGGGTGCGACCCTCGACTTTCCCAGCATAAATGCACAGTGCACTTGTCCTTCATAGTTTGTCAGTCTGAGATATGACACGGTCTCGTATCCACTCTCACTTGCGTCTGCAAAATGATGGAGTTGGGCTGTTGCAACATCTCCAAATCCTGCAGGTTTTAAACATCTGCTTACAGTGAAAGTAGACAGCTGTCTCAGGTCGTTTAGCCATGCAAACCACTTCTGGGCAAGCTTGTCAGGAACAGGCTCGTCCCAGGTGAATTTTTCTTTGATCAACTGCCGCAACAGTGTTTTTGTGGGGAGTGTGAATGGAGACAGAAATCCAAGAGGATCATAGATGGAACTTACTGTTGATAGAATTCCTCTTCTGGTGACTGGTTTATCTTGTCCCACAATCCGGAACTTGAATGAGTCGGATTCTATGCACCACAGGACTCCGAGCGCTCTTTCAATTGGAAGCGGATCTTTACTCAAGTCCACAGCTCGTACTTCCTTGGCTTTCTCGCTTTCTGGCAGAAATGGCAAAAACTCTCTGCTATTACTTATCCATTTAGTTAAGTTGAACCCCCCTGAGGCACATAATGCTTTGAGGTCTCTGTACAAGGCGATGGCTTGAGTTGCATTTTTGACTGACTTTAAGCAATCACCAATGTAGAAGTTATTGAGAATCGTATCCACAGCCTCTGGTGATGACTCGACACTGTTGTCCTGTGCCGTCCTTCTTAAGGCGGAATTTGCACAAGTCGGGGAGGATGTAGCACCTAATAAGTGCACAGTCATTTTATATTCCTCCATGTTCTGCTCGATGTTTCCCTCAGGCCACCAAAGGAAGCGCATTAGGTTGGTATTGTCTTCAGGGACCGTTACCTGGTAATACATTGCTGCGATGTCTGCCATTATAGCAACTTCCTATTTCCTGAAGCGTGTTAACACTCCGACCAAGGTGTTTGCAGGATCTGGGCCCTGCAGAAGTTCATTGTTCAGTGAAGTGCCTTGGAAGCTAGTACCGCAGTCAAAGACCACTCGCAGCTTCCTCTTTTGAGGATGATAGACGCCGTGGTGCGGGACGTACCATATTTTACCATCCTGGCAGTTCAGCTGGTTTTCTGGGACTCTGACAGCATAGCCCTTCTCAATCATATCCTTCATAAAGTCACTATACGCTTGATGGAAGACAGGGTTTCTTTTAAATTTCCTTTTCAGTGCAAGAGCTCTTTGTACCGCAACACTGTGATTGTTGGGCATTGTGACATTACATTCAATTCAATTCAATTTTATTTATAAAGCCCAGTATCACAAATCACAATTTGCCTCACAGGGCTTTAAAGCATACGACATCCCTCTGTCCTTATGACCCTCGCAGCGGATAAGGAAAAACTCCCCAAAAAAAACCCTTTAACGGGGAAAAAAAAACCTAAGGAAAAACTCCCTTTAACAAGGGAAAAAAATGGTAGAAACCTCAGGAAGAGCAACTGAGGAGGGATCCCTCTTCCAGGACGGGCAGATGTGCAATAGATGTCGTACAGAACAGATCAGCATAATAAATTAACAGTAATCTGCATGACACAATGAGAGAGAGAGAGAGAGAGAGAGAGAGAGAGAGAGAGAGAGAGAGAGAGAGATGCAGGTAATGACAGTAGCTTACAACAACATTATTGAAAGTGATAATATTAGAGTTATAGTTCTGGCTACTGTGGTACAATATGTTGAAAGTATGTATTAATATCTGGCAGTATAAATGTGTGATATGGTCATATGTGTAAAATAACGGTAGAAGTATGACTAATGACTAATGATGGCAGCAGCAGCAGGAGGCATCTGGCAGGACCACGGCAGCAGCACAACCACACACATCACGCTGTCCAGGCACCGCTGCGATATGAGTTAATCTGAGAGACAGTGGAGCACAAAGGCTCCGGAGAAGAAGCCGAGTTAGTGACATCCAGAATGGCCAAGTTAGCAAGATGCAGTAATAGAATACGAGAGAGAGAGAGAGAGAGAAGGAGAGAAGGTGCCCGGTGTATTATAGGGGGGGGTCCTCCGGCAGACTAGGCCTAAGTCAGCCTAACTAGGGGCTGATACAGGGCAAGCCTGAGCCAGCCCTAACTATAAGCTTTATCAAAGAGGAAAGTCTTAAGTCTAGTATTAAATGTGGAGACGGTGTCTGCCTCCCAGACCTTAACAGGAAGATGATTCCACAGGAGAGGAGCCTGATAGCTGAAGGCTCTGGCTCCTGATCTACTTTTGGAGACTTTAGGGACCACGAGTAACCCTGCGTTCTCAGAGCGCAGTGTTCTGGTGGGATAATATGGCACTATGAGCTCTCTAAGATATGATGGAGCTTGACCATTTAGAGCTTTATAAGTTAGCAGTAGGATTTTAAATTCAATTCTGGATTTTACAGGGAGCCAGTGCAGCGAAGCTAAAACAGGAGAAATATGATCTCGTTTCTTAGTTCCTGTTAGTACACGTGCTACTGCATTCTGAATTAGCTGGAGAGTTTTTAAGGACTTACTAGAGCTACCTGATAATAGAGAGTTACAGTAATCCAGCCTAGAGGTAACAAAAGCGTGGACCAATTTTTCTGCAATATTACGCAGATGAAAAAATGCAGTCTGTGAGGTTTGTTTTAAATGAGAATTAAAAGACAAATCTTGATCAAATATTACTCCGAGGTTTCTTACGGTAGTGCTAGAGGCCAGAGCAATGCCATCTAGAGAAATTATGTCATCAGATAAAGAGTCTCTGAGTTGTTTGGGTCCAAGAACAATAACTTCAGTTTTGCCTGAATTTAACATCAGGAAATTGGTGCTCATCCAAGTTTTTATGTCTTTAAGGCAGTTATGGAGTTTAGTTAATTGATTACTTTCTTCAGTGCCCAGCCATGTTATTGACTATATTGACTGTGTGTGTGTGTGTGTTTATATGTGGGGGTGGGAGGGGCGGGTTTTCAATATGTATGTATTATTTTTGTTTGTTTTTATTCTGTGAAGCACTTTGTGCTGCATTTTTAATGTATGAAAAGTGCTATACAAATAGAATTTGATTGATTGATTGATTCTGGCTTCATTGATAAATACAACTGAGTATCATCTGCATAACAATGGAAATTTATAGAGTGATTTCTAATGATGTTACCTAAAGGAAGCATATATAGAGTAAATAGGATTGGTCCGAGCACAGAACCTTGCAGAACTCCAAAACAAACTTTGGTACGTAAGGATGATTCATTATGAACGTCAACAAACTGAAAATGATCAGATAAATAAGATTTAAACCAGCTCAGTGCAGAACCTTTTAGGCCAATTAAGTGATCCAGTCTCTGCAGTAGAATTTGATGGTCAATTGTGTCAAACGCCGCACTTAGATCTAATAAAACAAGTACAGAGACAAGTCCTTTGTCTGAAGCAATCAGAAGGTCATTTGTAATTTTAACTAGTGCTGTCTCAGTGCTATGATGCACTCTAAATCCTGACTGAAATTTCAGTCAGACCCCGGCCCTCTTATGATTGGTCATTTTCCAGCCACCCATGTGGGTGTCTTTTTGGTTTTCTGCTGATGACAGCTTCCGTCACAGACAGGAAGCTCAGTGGGTTTTTGTTTTGTTTTTTTAATTGAAAATAGAACAATTTACAACAATATATAGCAGTTGTTACATTCTTCATAATATGCTCTTACACAGACGGAGCACAGGAAACAGAATAAAACAAAAAAGACATATATGAAAAAATATATAAATTAAAATCGCTAAGGGGCCTCTTCTAATCTAGTCTAATGTTATTAATAGTGTACGGAAGACTTTTTGCTGTTTTCTTTTTCATGTGCTTCAAAGCTTTACAGTTCATAGTCAGTTCTTTTTTAAATATCAAAAAAGGTTGTGTTTTAATGGTTGGTTAGCTTACGGTGGCTAATTTAGCTAGCTAACTAGCCTGGTAAGAAGCTACACGCTGACTATGAGGGAGAAAAACACACATGGAACTTGCTATGGGTTGGGGAACTGCAATAGGCTACATACTTCCATGGGAAATACGGGCTAGAGTGATGCACCATCAAAGTGATTTATTAGTTCTCATCTATTAAAGGTAGAGTCTGGAGTTTTGTTCGTTGCAGTTTGTAAACAAAACATTCAAACTGGGCCCCTCTTCTCTGGCTCAACTGTGTAGCATCCTGCCACAGACAGC
This sequence comes from Epinephelus lanceolatus, assembly GCF_041903045.1. Lineage (NCBI taxonomy): Eukaryota > Metazoa > Chordata > Actinopteri > Perciformes > Serranidae > Epinephelus > Epinephelus lanceolatus. Next base: position 3,319,844 of record NC_135740.1, read on the forward strand.
AGCAACAGCAGTTGTCAGGACCGTACAGGAAAGGAAATACAGTCCGAGTGAAGCGCTGGAGCCATGGGCCGATACCCGGCTGTCACCGGCAACGGGAGCCTCCAGCGTTTTGTTGCAACGGGCAGGAGGGCCGTTGTGGTGAGCTGGGAAGCGGGTGTCAGCGGTGGATGCTAACCGCTACCGCTAGCCGAAGTTAGCATCGAGCTAGCTCACCACAACAGACCTCATACTTATTACCAGTCGAGGCTTTAGTTGTCGGTGACTGCCGGGTATCCGCCCGCGGCTCAAGCGCTTCACTCGGACTGTATTTCTTTTACTTTGCGGTTCTGCTGCTGTGAGAGAGACGTGCTAGCACTCCCTAACATCCGGGACAGCTAGTGGGGCTAGTAGCCCTCCTACTCTGCTGCACGTAGCTTCACCTGACGGCAACTGAGCTCTGTCATCAACACATTAATATTGATACTAATAGTAATAATAAGCCACCAAGCTAGACAATGGACTGCCAGATGTTGTCCTTTAATTCATTGTTTACAAAATCATCCCATTTTTTATCAAAAAGGACGTGGTGCTGTGAAATTATCAACCGTTATCCCATACTGTCCTGCCTGACAGAATTTCAGACTCTCCCGGTCTGCGCGACTATAAACAAACAATTTCATTGGCCCAACTGTGTAGTTCCGCCGACGAATTCCATGGGGGTCAAAGTCTGGGTGGAAACAGTTTTCACCGCACGAAATGTGTTGATGACAGAGCTCCACCGCGAGTAAGCACAGGTAAGAGAGAGCGAGAGCAAGAGCGAGCCAGCGCGCGCAAAGCAGCTGCACAGTGTTGTTGTGTGTGTCGCTGCTGTTTTTTACTCGCACACACCTGCCTCTGCTTCACTCTGTTGCTGAATATGTGCGCGAAGATCAAACAAGTGCACGTGGCAGTTGAAATCTGTGTCCGTGACACGAAATAATTTACACGAGAGAGAGATCTGCGCAGATGTGTTATCCGCTCGCGCGACATATGACACAAATATAACGCCATAATCTTCTCTTGTTCGACTTTACAATCGTGAATTTTAAAATGACTTTATCAGAATGGCCCCTCTGTGCTGAGAACCTTGCTCTTGTTCCAAGGCATAAAGTTAAATATAAATGAAGTCATTGTTAAATTCCATGTTTCTGCACACTGGTATTGTTGCAGGTATGATAATAAAGGCTTATTCTGCTCTCTCCTCAGCTGCTTATAGAGGATGCACATCTCTGTCTCTACGCCCTGCCTGTCCATGACATTTACTGAATTGAATCTGACAGTCAAATGGAATTAATGCAACAATCATGCTGGTGTGTGACACTCAGGATTTTTACTCAGGGTTTTAGTGTTGATTGTGTTGTAATAGTGGTGTATGGAAAACAAAATTCTTCTTGGTCCCAGGGCATCAACAACCCTCTTCACAGAGAAATCACACTATAGAGCCGCTACAAAGTTCCTTCTTTACACCACTTGTGTGATTTTAGACAGCATGCTGTCATCGCAGAAAAAAAAGGCATGATGGGCATGATGTGTAACACAACAGCGTCAGCCTCTAGTGTGACATATATCTTATGTGTTGGCAGCACTTTACAAACAATAACAATGGCATTAACGTGGCAATAACATTCATTTACCATCTCTGTTATATGCCGGCAGATCTCGTCCTTTGCTTCGAGGGTAAGGAGCTCCTGGACCTCATTGTCTCCCCAGTTTGAGGACATTTTCAGCTACTGTTCTTTTCTGAGTTAACTGCCAACTACCTCTAGCTGTTTTGAAAATCTCCTGGTAGTGGGTCGCACACATAAATGTCGGTTTTATATGCTAAAGACAAAACTATGCAATCAGTCTTTATCTTTGGTCAGCTGCTTCTGGCTGCACATTATGTCTTCCATATTACAGTAAGTTAAGATTGGTGACTGAACTAAAGCAAAAATAAAAGAGAATAGGCCATTAAGCAACTTATTTAGCTCCTTGACTACACTGGTTTTGACTTACAGGTGGCAAGTCCTAATGTTAGTGTTACACATCATCCAAGCTTTGACACAAAAGCAAGAGAGGAAAAAGAGAGAAAGAGGAAGTGTGTGTGTGTGTGTGTGGGTGTGGGTGCGTGTGTGTGCTAAGCAGTGACATGCTTGTAAATTACTTTGTTTTTCCTTTTTTCGTGGGGTTGTATCAAAGACAAATACAATCACCTTATAATATGCCATCAAGGAACAAAAACATCTATTCTTATAGTGGTTACCAGCCTCTCTGGATCCAAAACAATAACACATGGACAGTGGATGTTCCATAGTACATTAAGGTTGTGCCTCTACCCTAGACAAAAAAAAACAACTTAACACTTAACATTGTATCAAACCATGCTTTGCACAAATAGAGGACACCTTCAGAATCTCATCCCAGACCTCATGCAATATTTTGAGTCAAATTTTATTTTCATTATTTCATGACATAAATCTTTATTTGTAATATTACTGTTTATTCTTGTGATTTCTTTCATTTGTGTAATAATTCAATAGTTTGAACATTATGACAAGAAATGTAGCATTTGTGCATCATCAAGTACAAAAATAATCATGAATGCAAGCCTATAAAAGCATGTTGTGCACACTATGATCCTGTATTCTACAACATTAATGCCAAACTCTTCTGTGCCTTTATGTAATTATGCCAGAAATGCCCTTTATTATGTTTGATACGTGTAATTGACTTTTTTTCACTGGAAATGTGTGCAGTTGTATTTGGATGTCACAACGTCAGAGCTCACTGTAGCTAACAAAAGTCAACGTCAATGTTATCATGGTGGCAGCTGCGGACATCTCGGAACATAACGATTTTGCAAAATTGGATTTTTTTTTAAAGCAAAAGGAAATTGTAGCTCAAGGGAGTATGACCTCAGCCTTAACCAAGTTACATTAACAAAATTGACAAAAAAGTGTTTTAAATTGACTAGTACAAAAGAAGACTGTCTATACTATATATGGCTGTGCTAGCAGTCAGTGACTGCTAAAAGTAGCCTGCTAAAAGTAGCCTATATCTACAGATTGGTGAGTCAGTGTCCATTTATTTTTGGCTTCATAGTGAAATTGCACTATGTGTTTTATTGTTGCTAACTAAATATAGGACAGAAATATAGTTGGTTGCTATGCCATAATTAAGGACATGGTTGCATTCTGATACTGAACGTAGGTTACGAGTGCTCAATAGCTACATTTCAGGAGCAGTTATTTTATATGCCACTCTTGTACAGTATATGAATCTTGTGTTATCCACTGAGTCTTATCCTTAGTCTTAGTCTTATCCACTGAGCTATCATAGAGGCACAAAACCAACCTCATGATCTGCAGCCCACATTTTGACCCCTGAACAACACATTAACACCATGAAAGCATTTGGAAAACAAGCTGTAGAACTGCTAAAAGGTTACTGATGATCAAGTTGGATTCATCATATGCTATTGCTATTAATCATAAATGTGTTTTATATCAAACACAAACTTGCAAAACGTTCTGTTCATAGCCAGAGAATGCATGTATCCATACTGAATACATGCATACTTAAAACAAGTTTTCTTCTTGAGCTCCACTCTCTTCCCAGCCAATAGTTAATTTTAATGAAGTGTATAATGCAGTTCTGAGGCTTTGTGCCATGTGAGAGCAGGTGGTTGTGGGGTGGTGAGCTACTTCACACTGGGTCAAGGATGCAGACTGAGCTTTAAATTGGAACCAGGAAGCAAAATGCCACAAGGTGCCAGGACACTCAGTCATGACTTGGCAGTAAAAGGAGATACACAGCAGTGTGCTGAACTGGGAAAATAGAAGGGATGAGGAGGGGGAGAGACACAGACATAAAGTTTAACTAGTGCTGTTAAACAGTACATTTAGATGTGTAACGAAACCAAACTGTAAACATGACATTTAATTATGGCTTGGAAGTATTTACAGGCGACCTGCTTAAAAAGTTAAAGTTAACTGAATCTCTAATAGCCTTCCAGGACTAGGAGAGACAATGTAGTAATGTGGTCCCAGATTAGGGCTATACTCTGCTTGTGAGTCCAAGTAATCCAGCTGGCCATGTTGTGACATGGATAATTGGTTTAATTTTAGGTTAATTCAATGTTTGGACAACGTCTGACGTCAGTGTCAATTGATGCAGACTACTGACGATAGATGCAGTTCATATTTTGTTTGAAGTTGTTTGTGTTTCAATAACCAAAATCCAGCGTCTTCCTAACCCTAACCCTAATTTTTATTTAACATTTTGTTTAACTTAATCTTAACAGCATTTTATTTAATTTATTATAACAGTATTTTATTTAACCTTATTATCACAGCACTTCATTTAACTTTATTATGACATTAGCTACTTTATTTAAATTTATTGTAAGTGTAGTTCATTTAATAATTGTGTATTTCACTAGTCTACAGTAATTTAGAGGACGTTTCAAAATATCCCAATATATCGCAGTACAGTGTAGAAACACAGCCCTACAACATTTAAATATCTTCATCTTGTTTTTCATTCAAACCAAAATTTAACATCTATCCAAACTAAGAGTCCGACATCTTTCTGATGTCCCCCCCAGCAGGGAAGCATCTTTGAATCTGTGAGAGATGGCATGGGAGAAAAGGGATTATTCTTTCTCCACCACCATTAGTTTTGCTTGAATACAAATAAAACATGGCAAGACAGTGGAACAAACAGCCCAACAGTTAATTCAGGTATCACACAGGAAATAGCATGATTTTTCCCTATGCTCAGGTCCACCCACAGACCTTTTCAGGGTTGTGGCAAGAGAGGGCTACATGCCAGCACTTTGTATGTGTACTGAAGCATCACTTGGGCTCATCTGAGAGGCTAGAAAATATTTGCATAAAAAACGGACAGCTGGACTGAAACCTTTAATTGATCATGAAAATAGTTGCTACAGATATCTATTTCCTGGAGATGGACTAATCGATTAATTAATTGTTTTACCTACATGCACTATGCTTTATGATTAATTAGCAATGGTGCACCAACAGTGCAATGATAAACATCGCCTCTGTCCAAGGCAGGCCATTGGGGGAGAATTATTATAGCAGCTTCAAAAGTTAATTGTTATAAAGCAGCTGTATTATAGGAAGTGACATTCACCTTTTGCACAGACAAAGTCTGAGAGCATCTAAAGACCAAACCAAAATAGAGAACAATATACAGTGTTTCCCATACATTGACGAGACTATGGCGGGCCGCCATAGTCTCCAAAAATCGGCCAGATATAAAATGCCACTGGTAAATGAACAACACTCTGTAACATACTGGCTGGAGCGCGGCATCCGTCAAAAATAGACCCGGAACATATTTTTAGCAGAGCAGAGCGCCGAGCCACTTCTAGGCTGCGGCTGAGACACACTGCTTCTGGTGGAGCAGCTTGCATTGACTTGAATGGCCGTGATTAGCTCCAGCACCCTCGCCTCGACCAGCTCGCGCACGCAATGGATCCAGTGGGTTGCCATAAATGGGCCTGTCCCAGAGGCATTCAACTACCAGTAATTTGTGTCTTTTTGTGTGTAATTAATTTGAGTCTTACCTTTTGTTTTCTTTTCGTATTACATATTTTGTATTGTTTTGTGTATCTGTAACTGTGTTTGTGAGTGTGAGAGAGAGTTTTAAAAGAATATTTTGTCTGCACATGATTTAAAATCATAAAATAGCCCTCCAGAGGCAGATCGGTACGTTAGTCATTTTTCTTTTGATTACTGAAATGTTAAACCACTAATCCTTAGCCATATTTTAAGTGTAACCCTTCACCATAACATACCACTAGTGTTTTTATCAGTAAAAATCAGGGCTGGACTGGGACAAAAAACTGGCCCTGGCATTTTTGGCCATGGCGGCCCACTATGATTGGTGATATGCCATACGTACAGACTACGCTGTTACCAAAATTAAAATGAATCTCAGTTGTACCCTACGTGCCCTGGAAGAGAGTACCAAGGCTAGAAAATCAATGTGCTCATTCACTTCTCATATATCCATCAAGGCCAGTTTCCACCAGATGCGTGTTGGTTGCGTCTGCGCTCCGGCACGGCAGCGGAGCCGATAGGATTCAATTCTAGTCAATGTGTGTGTTTCCACCAGCTGCGGCTGTGCTGCGTTCTGGCTCCATCTCAACTCCGGCACTCCGGAGCCCTCCACAACAGATATGCAGGACTTCTATTTTTGCCGGACGCCGGAGCACAACGCAGCAATTCAGCACAGAGCAGATCGTGCGGGGCAGGAAGTCGTGCACAGAAACACAATAAAACATCCGGTTAATTTTCAAAATAAAGTACATAGTGTTCACGGCGGATCATATTTCCCTGCACTACACCTTAAAAACTACATAATGAGCAGAGGCAGGCCTGAAGTCAACAGGACAGAGGTTTTCAGATGTCATTTCACCCCATGAACACCATGGACGAGGAGATATTAATCATGGCAGTGCACCGAGATGTCTTCCGGTGGAGCTGCACCGCACCGCACAGCAAACGCAGCCGGTGGGTATTGACGGACGGTGGAGCACGCAGCGGATAACCAGCGCTGCCGTTCTGCAACGGACACGCATCCAGTGGAAATCCGGCGTCAGTGGTTTATCCATCACTGTACATTAGTAGGCTACGCACATAGACGTCGGAACTAGGGGTGCGGGGGTTGCGGCCGCACCCTCTCCCATCCGCCCACCTGCACCCCATCAGCCTCCCTACCCACTGCATTACGCTTTAAAAAATAAAGAATCTGAATTTAAACTCAATTTGTCTGACTTACATTTATCTCTTTCATATCATTAATGCATAGATCTATGTTTTTGATGTGATATGCAGCCTGCCTGACTACTTACAGAGGCCCTGGACCTGCTTAGAGGTGGAGTGGCGTTTTGATCAAGGGACTCTGCGTAGCTGCAGGGCGAGAGCAGGCAGTTCTTGAGGCGGCTCAGGGGAAACAAGTGGATGTGGGTTCCCCGCAACCGACCCCCTTTCCACGAGAGCGGCTAATAGAGCTTAGATCGGGCCCAAAAAATCCAGCCCGACCGAGAAAAAAAAGACATTTCTTTGCTCTGTGCTTTTAGAAAATACCCAGGGTTAGGGGAAGAAAGACCAACGGTCTGTACAGCAGTCTCACTGTGTTTGCCAGGGCATATCAGGCTGTGTGATTATGCACAAAGATTGGTTTAACGCATTGGAGCAATTTCATACAATTTCGGACATTTAACATGATGAACTAATTTCAATTCAACAAAGTTATTTGCTTAGTGGATTCAGCTGAAGCATAATGAGTGTTATATGTCATTAAGATGAAGGATTTGCTTGTTTTGTGGTTAATTATGCACATGATCCGTTTGACCCCATCATGCGTCCCTGCAGACAGGGGCAAAAGCATCAATGCGCAGCCTCCGTTTGCTTTGCGTCCGTCTCGTATATTCAAACTTTGTAAACACGGTTGGCATATTCTGCCATCATAACTTGGCTCTCAGAATTCACCAGATTGATGCCTTTAAATCAAATATATACAAAATACAAAAACAAAGCACGCCCCCGGACCCCCCTAGAAGGTTCGGACCCCCCGCCATAGTCTCCAAAAATCCTGTGGGAAGCACTGTAATATAGTAATCATAGTTAATATCAGTTGTTTCACTGTGTATGTATGTTGGAAGCAAACCTTGGTTGGAGTCTCCAGTGTAGTGTTTCAAGTGGCTGTTCCATCACACAATAAATATTGTCCTTTATTTGTTTTATCAATATGAATCTGTTAATCCCTCAGCTACCTAAACATTGCGTTGTGGACACATTACCCACAATGTTATTCTCTTAATGCACATACAAATAGACAATGTGGTGCAGAAGTTCAGTATGTAGTGTTAGCACAGACACAAACACCTACAGTAGTATGGGCTCATACACACATAACATATCTTTGACACAGAAAGTTTAGCACACATTGTCACACTGATGTTACTGTCAACATCAGTAATATCAGGTAGAAATGAGATACAGACAAGGGCTCTGTTATAGACCAACAGTCAAACACTAAAGCAAATAGTCACCATACTGGATGTTGTCGCTGTCGGGTGAAAAATTTCCAAAACTGTTACTTTTTAGGGAACTATGTCATCAGATTTGGTATTGTGTCTTGATACTCTATGCAGAAATGACAGTCATGGCACAATCAAAACAGTGGTGAACATAGTGGACTTTACCTACTTTGAAACATCTGCATTTTAACCCTTTGAAAACAGACTTCCCATGGATGGCAACAGGAGATCATTGTTTGCATGTTTGAATACATCTAAAGTAGATCTAAAGTAAGAACTGTAATAGCTAGAACATTCATTCTTGTTGCAGAAGAAAGCTAAAGCCTCTGTCTTCTCTGTCATCACGTCATGATCTTATGTTACCTTACCCTACGTGCCAAGCCAACATAGTATTTTTCTATAATTATCACGTTCTGTGGTGCCCTTTGACCTGGTGCATCACTGAAGGCCACATTGGCTTTGTCACATGATGGAGGCCAGAGCATGTGAGTGGAGCGGAGCGGGTGAAAATTTCCGCTCCTCGCTCACAGACCTGTCACTTTGCGCCGCTCGTCTGCTCCGCTTGGTTCTGCGCATTCCTGGCTCCGCTCCATCATAAATTTTATCCCGTTCCACTCGCTCACCACTCCGCTCAAAAAAACTGCGTTGTACTACCCTAATCTGTAATCTTTTATTCACAAATAAAACGGGGTCTGCCCATTTTTCTGACAGCCCATTGGTCCAACATCCCATTGTTCCAACCATATTAAACCCATTGTTCCGAAGTCCTGTTGTTCCGAAATCATCATGATGCCCTGTGGTTAAGGTCTGGTTAGATTTAGGCACAAAAACCACTTGGTTAGGGTTAGGAAAAGATCATGGTGTGGGTTAAAATGAAAAAGAAAGTGGCAAACACATAAGCCGTGAGCCTGCTTCGCCTCAAGCCTTTCCCAGCTGACCCAGGGCCGGTCGCGGCGCACCATCAAGGCAGAAATACGCCCGCCAGGAGCCGTTCAGCACCGCAGAGAGCTTCCACACAACCCCGACCCCAGAGTTAATAAAAGGAGGTTATGGTGTTTCATTCTCTCCTCTCTATGGCACTTGTATCTCGACCAGTAGCCTACTTTTGTTGCATTTGCTGATGCTCTATGATACACAAATACAGTAATAATCACATATCGGAACAACGGGACGTCGGACTAACGAGAGGTCGGAACAATGAGAGGTCGGAACAATGCTACAGCACCAATAAAACATGAGCTTGGTAGATTCTCTGGGGAAGCCCTCTCCCCACAGTTAGGGACTGCTCTCCGCTGCTTCTCTCTTTTCTCTTTTCTGAAGTACATAGTAAACTCCATAGTTTTGAAAGAAAATAGTGTGGGTGTGCGCAGGTGCAAAGATACATTCTGGGTGGGGCATGAGTGACCAGAGAGAAATTGGAGCGAGAGATAAGGCTCCGCTCCACCTTTTAAAAAAAATAGCCACTCCTCGCTCAACACAAAATCCCCCCCGCTCCCTGCTCCCACTCCGCTCCGCTCACATGCTCTGATGGAGGCATGTTTACGTTTACATTTAAAAAATGCCCAGATGGAACTGCTGATAGGAGCACTGTTCTCTGCAATTTCTGCAGTAAGCAATTTTGTACCATCGGAGTACATCAAGCCTGAAATATCACCTCAATGTAAAGCCTTTAGCAGCAAACCCGGAGGTCTGAGCTAGCACAGCCTCTTATGCGAGCACTAGCTTGTCTTGTTAAGCCACATTAAACCTGATGCAAACTCAGTAAGTCTGCCTGTGACTGACTGACTAACTCCCTTACAAAATGGATTGCAATAGACCAGTTTCAGTGGTAAGGGACAGGGGGACAATTGTGAAATGACACAATTTCAATACTTGAATAAATTATTATGGTCTATTGATGTACCTCACCTTTTAGCTTAGGTTGTACTGATTTTAAGGATATGAAGCTTTTAAACATACTCCAAGAAATGATAGCACAATAAGCAAAAATACCAATGGAGGCTCTGGCGAGCCATTTCTATTGCAGAGTTCAAAGGATAATACGGATTATTTCGATCATTAGCGCTTAGCTCAAAGCACAGCTATGTCTAAGTAAACTTCACAGAGATGCTAGCGCATTGGCGTTGCCAGACAGATTTTACTGGGGCACGTGCCCCAGTATTGATGTGCAGTGCCCCGGTAAAAATTTCACCAGTAAAAAATTCACTTCGGAGTTTTAACTCCACATAGCATACACAGTGCGAACATGGCTACTTAATATGGTAATTCATTCATGTGCTATTCACTCCTCCTACACAGTGCGCACATGGCTACGGGCCTGAACGACGCATAGTAAATCCAAATTCACACCCGTTCTTCTCTATGGATTTTCTCTGTGCGTCATAGCGAGAATCCATGCACATCACGTGAAACAGCAGAACTGTAGCTTTCCGACAAGACAAAGCACTTGTCGGTAGTCCAATGTTTTTACAACGGAAAAAAAGCTAAATTTACACTAAAATGATGTATAACAGAGCTTTCATACAGCTCTGCACACACATTACTCTTGGATGGATTACTCGCAAATGCAGGCTCGCACAGAAATGCCGCACATATCACATGAAAGCACAGGAGCAGAGCTTTCCAGTGATACCACACACACATCATTGTGCTGTCATCTGATCACGCTATACATACAGGTTAATTGTCTACAAAATAAAAACCTGACGAATTTCTTTACAATCCATTATACAGATCTTGTTATCAGTCACTTCATATAGTGAGGAATATCGTATCTTACCATGTCTTAGGCTTGCGTGTGTTTCTCCCTGTCTATCCACATTTGTAGTCCGGCTTTCAAGATGCAAATATCTCCATATTGTCCAGTTGACAGTCCATCAAACTTTGTATGACAAGACCAGCCACTTCACCTTTGCGCACCCAGACAACTGTAGCCTAATTATGCATGCTGACAGGGCAGTAGTCACCATATACATTGAAGTGGACATGTGACGCCCCCAGTGCCCAAAATGTCCCCCCAGTATATAACTGAAACAACAAATATTATCTTGGAGGACATCATTGCACTTGGTTGACTATTTTTCTATTATCTTAGATGTAAATATTGCATGTTTCTTTCAGATAAATGAGTCAATGGAATTTCTTGCAATAATGAAAAAATACTGGCAATCATGTCCACCTGGCACAAACCACATGTTTTGGACAACTGTGAAGTGACAGAATGTCCCACTATCATGGTTCTTATATTGTTTTGTCACCTGAAAAATGGCTAAAAAAATCTGGTTTTGTCGCCCCAAATTCGATTTTGCAAGTGCACAAGTAGGCCAAATGCATCAGTTCATTCAGGTGGTTAATCAAAGATCCAGTCAACAACATAATCTGATCTGATTGTAGGGCTGGGCGATATGGCCTAAAAAAAAAAAAAATCTCAGATTTTTTCACAAAAAATCCGATTCACGTTTTAAATCGATTTTTTCCCCTCCTAGTTAAAAAAATATATATATTTGCGGCCTGGTAGCACATACCTGGGGTCCAGAACTTTCAGCATGTGAATAAACCCCAGCTTTTCCACAATAGCCTATATATGGGCACCATATCTCTTGCAATATACATGGCGACTGCATCTGTGATCGCTTTCCACCGGACCCCTTTCTTATCATACAGCAGTGTTTCCCCTGCCATCATATTGGATCACAACAGAAGTCATTTAAGGTTACCTTTCCTATAGAACAGGTCTATACCTTGTCCTTTTATTAAACAAACTAAATAGCCTTATGTTACAGGCTGAGCTTGATGTGTGTGGCTTGTGTGTGTGTGTGTGTGTGTGTGTGTGTGTGTGTGTGGAGCTGTGTATGTGTGTAGTTGATGTAGGAGGTATGAGACGTTAGCACGCCGGGTGTGGTGTGTGACGTCAGACGGATGCGCCCCAGGAAGAAAGTGAGGCATGTGCTATGTTGTTTACATTGAGCAGTCACAGTGAAGAAGCCTACGCAGTACTGCATGCTGTTTTTGAGTTATTTCCCTCTATGTAAAAGTTGGGCACTGATGAGAGAGGCTGTGCATCATCCCTGCAGTGCTGAAAATAAAGTGCCGTTCTTTAACGCAGACGAAGTCCCGTTGTTTATGTGTTGTTGCCACAACGAGCTAACACAAGCTAAAGGAGCTAATGGTCTTCGGAGGTCCCTTTACTATGGTTTGGGGGTCTGCCAGCTTGCCGTTGGTAACACTTATTTATCTTATTTACACAACAGCATGTCATTTACGTCCCTACACGGTGCGCGTCTAAAATCCTCTGTTCTCTGTGTCGTGCACAGCGGAGTTCGGCCCTGATGCGCGCACACACACACACACACACACACACACACACACACACACACAGTTGTGCGCACAAAAGCGCTGAAGAACTCGTTCCCTTTCTTTAGAACGAGTTCTTCCCTGCTCGCTGCCATGTTGTTTGTGCGCGGGGGGAGGGGTGAGCCCAGTCTGAACTACGTGAGCCCAGCGTGGAGCGGCGGTGGTGGATTTTAAATAAAAACTCAATTTTCATTAAAACAAATCGGCCTGAACTACAAATTCGAATTAATCGATAAAATTGATTTATCGCCCAGCCCTATCTGATTGTATAGTTAAAAGCACTATTTAAGCTTTTTTATTATAAATAAGTGCTAAATTTTTTTTTTACATTCTCTGTGCCCCAGCTGTGCCCCAGTACAGTCTTAAGTCTAGTGACGCCCCTGTGCTAGCATGGCTGTAGACTCTTCGAGGCAGTCTCTTCATGTTCTGTATTTGTCTGTCTCATGTGTGTCTGATGGAAAAGCCCAATGTAATTTCAAAGTCTTCAACTACAGCCACTTTGTCAGTGATTTTGGCATCAGACATCAATGCCAAAGACCACCTTTCATGGCAGTATGATACACCGGTGGGCGATGTCAGTTTGTACTGCAGCCGTACCGGGCTGTGACATGCTGGCGGTTGATGGAGAGCAACTGTTGTGACAGTATGATTGTGCATTCACACCAAAAGCTTCATTTGCGCCAGCGGTCGCTCAGGTTGCTGGCATTGCGCTGCCTGGCAGCTCTGGCAGGGCCTGCAGAAGGCTGCCAAGGGGCGGGATGCGCTGCAGAAGATCTCTTTCTTTCTTTCTTTCTTTCTTTCTTTCTTTCTTTCTTTCACTGTCCCGCCTTGAGAATATTCACGGTCTGCAATTGGCTGCTGCTCGCTGCTACTTTGGCAGCGGCGCTGCTCATTTGCATAAAGTTGAGCTTCTCTCACCTTCACAGTGATGCTCCGGTCGCTGGCATTGCGCTGCTCGCTGCTGCCGATGCTCCAGACGCCCTTCGTAGCAAGCGTACATTGAAAATGAATGGCTGCCGGCCGCTTATGACGCTCATGACGCTTTTGGTGTGAATGCACAGTTAGAATCTTTACGAACGGACCCGTGTCTAAAAAGTTTAAAATAAATCCTAAAGTTAAAAGCGCAAGGAGAGCTCCTGTTACACCCGACCTGCCAGTCGCCGCCATGTTAGTTGCCATGTGTGGTCCTCCATTTAAAGTGTGACAGAATCATAAAAGTACAAAGCAGGTTCACGCAGAAGCGCCCTGGATTGATCTTCACCTTCTCTGTCTCCAGTGACGGCAAGCTCGAGGTAAACGCGAAAGGCGAAGCACGTATATCCCTTTCGGCCACTGTATTCAAATATGGCGACGCAAGAGGGCAGCCTCCAGCATACCGCGCCCTGACTGTGTATATACAGAGAAATTATTCTAAGCCTATATATTTATGAAAGCAATAGTTGATATTTGCTAATAAACAACCACGTAAATTACACATTGTAACTTTAAGCAACAAAAACGTGTTTAGGTTAAAGGCAGTGTTGTGTGTAATGCGTTACAAAGTAACACATTACACACAACACTAACGTAACTATTGGGTAAAAAGTAGTGTAACATGTTACTACTGAAAATATGGTAACGGGACGTAGTTACTTAGTCACTTGGGCACAACGTTACTTTTCCAGGGGACATATTTGACGGTGACACAGTGCCTGTATGCCTCAGCTGCGCACTAGGCAGGAACTGTGACAGTTCCCAACAGTACAGACAGGAGCGCCAAAATCAAGAATCGTATGAGGAATATGGAAGATACACACGCCTCCTCGGATTATTTTAACGGTTTGTCAACCGAAGACAGGTTAGCTTTTTGTAATAAGCTAACAATTAGCAACAGAGTGAGGTTTCCTGACCCGTACTTAATGTCGCGTCAGTGGGTCACTGACCCAACGAAATGACCGAAGCTACAGTGGCCGGACATTTTTTATATCTTGTGGAGAAACCCAGCGTTTATACGCATGAAAAACTCAAGGCATATAAATCCCTTGATGCGTATAATTTTGTACTTTGCGGTCATGTCGAAGATATTGAATACCGGGATTTATCTGATGGTTTTTGTGCTCTACGGACCAAAGTACTGCCGAGCCAGTGACAAGAACGCAAAACAGTAACGTTAACTACTGTACAAGACCTGGGCGATTCTGAACAAGTCGACCAACTATATACTGACAGCGAACTGCACTTGTATGGCTGGGTAAGTGTTGTTTAATGTAACGTTAACCTTGCTAGTCAGACCTCAGACATGGGCAACATACGACCCGGAACCAGGAACGGCCTCAAAGGAAATCAAAACGACCCCCAAAACATCAATAAAATGCAGCATTGTGTTAACAGAAAACAGAACAATCATAACCTGCCTACCTTCCTGGCGCTGTGTGAACGGCAGCCTGTTGCAGCAGCTCCTATTTTATGTATTTTAAATTGCTGCTGTGACATTGAAATTTCCCCCCGAGGGGTTAATAAAGTACCTACCATACCATACCAGAAGAGAAAATGAATTAATTTATTCGTGCAGGTCTGTGGCTTACTGCAAAGTATGAGTCTGTTACACAAACACAGTCTCACAGTTACACACGTAATAACAGAACAGAAAATGATTTATTCATGAATATGACACTATTGGTTCAAAGATAGTGTCTGTGAATATTAATATTTTCCTCATTCAGTGATGCAGCAGGTCTGGCTATTAGTAGTAGTAATCTGTCATGTAACAAATTCATGTAGCCTAGTTAACACAAATTAACTGTCACTCTTTAATCTTTATTTTATCACCAAAGTGGTAAATACCAGTGGGAAACTCGGATTTTTTCACATTTAGGAAATGAGATGGGGTTCTACCCAAAGTCAAGCACCATAAAAGTAACGTAAAAGTAACGAGTAACGTAAAAAGTTACTTCACAGAGGGTAACTAAGTAAAGGAAGGGATTACTTTTTTTAAGAAGTAACGAGTAACAAGCAAACACTACTTTTTAAAAGTAACTTCCCCAACACTGGTTAAAGGTATAATATGTAGTTTTTCCACATAAAAATGTCTAAAAATGACTAAACCAATATTATATATTTTGTTTAGTTGTGTACTTTGATTATCAGAAATGTTTCCAACAATTTTTCAAACCCAGATAAATATGAAATATTAATAAAAGTTACGGACCGTGTCATTAGGTCGCATGTCAATGGCGGCGTAACTCCAGTTACCATAGCCATTAAATGAAGGAGAAGAAGAAGAAGCAGACCGGATGAGACGTCAGAGAATGAACGTTACTGTTGCTAGGCTAAGCTAACTCGTCATGGATCATGATTATGCATTGACGGTTGCTGCACCTTCTGACACCGAAGCTGTCCCAGTAAACAAGCCGGTAAAACGGAAACGTACGGGTCAACCAAGCGATCCCAGAAGAATTTGGGATAAGAAGAAAGCTAAATCAAGGATAAATATTGGCGTGACCTTTCCGAGATGGAGGAATAGCTAAACATAAGATAAGGTACCAGATCGGCTCGGGCTGCTACACTGGCCGACGGACCCCATTTGCATAAAGTGAATATAACTTCAGTAATATACCTCGTCCATGAGCATTTCTCTGCTGCTGAAGCTCGCTCCACCAAAAAAACTGCCATGGTCGGTTTCGGTTTCACGGAGTGAGGAACGTCAGATCTGTATCTGTTATATGACTACAACTCCCATGATCCCACGCTACTTTGTGATGTCATCCAACTCCGTCTTCTGTTATTGTTTTGGTTTGAGACCCCTAGCGGCAGAAAATTAGCACTTTTAAGGTAATAAAAGCACATGGTTAAGTTTACACAACAAAAGCACATGGTTAGGTTTACACAACAAAAGCACGTGGTTAGGTTTAGGCAGTGCCAGTGCCTTATATCACCCTGCTTTTGGAAGCGTTTCATTCTTGCATTCACACCAAAAGCGTCATGAGCGTCATGAGCGTCATAAGTGGCTGGCAGCCATTCATTTTCAATGTACGCTTGCTACAAAGGGCGTCTGGAGCGTCGGCAGCAGCGAGCAGCGCGATGCCAGCGACTGGAGCATCACTGTGAAGTTGAGAGAAGCTCAACTTTATGTAAATGAGCAGTGAGCAGCAGCCAATTGCAGACTGTGAATATTCTCAAGGCGGGACAGTGAAAGAAAGAGATCTTCTGCAGCACAGCTTGAAAGCCCTGCCCCTTGGCAGCCTTCTGCAAGCCCTGCCAGAGCTGCCAGGCAGCGCAATGCCAGCGACCTGAGCGACTGCTGCCGCAAATGAAGCTTTTGGTGTGAATGCAGCGTAACCGTCAGACAGCATCAACCACAACGCCGAGAGAGAGGATACCTACCAAAGAGCATGGATACCAAGAGGCGAAGCTCTGTTAAATTTTTGCCAACAGCCACTAGGGGCGCTGCGGTAGTGCTGCCGCCATTTTGGACTGTTGAGCTTGGACTGTTGCGCCCAGACAACATGCAAGATGTCAAGGAGAGAGGAGAAAAAAAGTAAAAGAAAACAGTGTAGTGCAGTTAACTGCAACAACTATGAGTGGAACACCCCGCACCTGGCCTTCCACCGTTTCCCGAAGGATCCCGACAGGTAAGAACTCCTGAGGTGTAAGTTTTAAAGTGTTTTAATATCAATTTAATATGCCAGTTTTGGAGGGAAGATAACACTTACATATATATATATCAGAACTGATTACTGCTTTAGCATTAAAATTTTCTTTGTTTTTCGTTGTTTTGTTATTTTTTTAAGTCTATATTTTGCTTTACAAAAACATGAAAAAGCAGCTTTGACCAAACTATCACAAGGTGAGTAGCATTGTAAGCATACTTAATAGCGATATACTTCAGTTTGTCTGTGTGTTTTTGTATGCAAGCAGTCTGCTGACAGTCCAAAATGGCGGCGGTAGGACGAAACTATGGGCGAGTCTGTTGCTATGGGGTGTTCTATTGAGCTTCGCCTCTTGGTATCCATGCTCTTTGTACCTACCAAACAAAAATACACCGCAGCACATAAGGGGAACCCGGAGCAGCACGCCAGCAGTCGCCCTACAAATCAACACAAATGCCGTGAGCACAAGGAGAGAACCAAGTGACCAACGTGGTGAGGCAGCTGGCAGCCATACCTGTCGGTAGTGATGTTACAGCTGATACTGCAGTCCCGAGGCCTGTGTCAAGCAAAGGGGGTGTGTCCAAATGAAACCCGTATCGAAGACCGTATCGTTTTTCAGGATATCACATGACCAAAGACAAACGAGGCCCTGTTTCTCTGGAATCATTGCCTCATTGTGTGATTCGAGTCGGGAAATACAGAAAGTGTTTTGCGTGATCTGAGGTGATTCTGAAGATCGTTAAGTGCAGAGGATTGAGTGACCCAGTCACACAAGCACTCTAACCTTTTGTTGACATACACACACACAGATATATATATATATATATATATATATATATATATATACATATATGTGTGTGTGTATATGCACTTTACTGATATACCACGTTCAGGATAGATTCATTTCATCTGGCTTTACAATACCTCATAAGGGGATTCTGACATAATCATCATCATTAAGCATCATTATGTGTATGCCACATCCAGTGGCATGTAGCCCACATGTAATATCACAGTAGGACCGCTGTACATCAAATGACCAGCAGATGTCAGTACTCCTAAATGAGCTGTTAAACAGGGCTTCGTGTGATCGACCTTTTGGCGAAGCAATCCGCCTGAAAGATTCGACACATTCACGGGGCTTCATCACACCATCACTACCTGTCGGGCCAAACAACCTTGGGCCTGGAAGTGACGGTGGAGGATGGCCACTTTTATACCGGCCCACCTCATGACGGCCGCCAGTGGCGCTAAATAACAGATGGCACATCTTTGCTGCTACACCAACATAAAGGCATGGAAGAATGTGGGCAGAGACGAGCAGACAGCAGCTTCCCTGGGCTTTTTTATGGAACCATCTGTGACATCATCCGCATTCCAAACAGAGCCAATGCATGGCAAGATGTAACGAGTCCAGTCTGATCATTTGGTAAGATGGCATATTTTGTTCTGATCTTAAGTGCAATACACATTAGGATTTCTTGCCTGAGTGACCCCTTACTGGATAAATCCAGCCTCTGTTCACACACCAGGTCACCAGCTTCTTATGTTCATCTTTACAAGACAACTGTCCTGCAATGAATTCTAGCTTTATGACGGTTATGAAGTAAGGTTTTTGCTGAAAACACAAAAAAGATTGGTATTGACATGGTAACTCATTGTGTAACCTGACACATTGTGATCAATTTCTGTGGCCAAGGGCACAATCCCCTTACTTTCAAAAATCCTATTTACAGTGTTGGTTCAATTCAGTCAATAAATCTCTCCAAACAATTTGTTTTTACTACCCACATATTGTAATCCAGATGAGTGAATGTTGGGAGTTGATAAAAATGATTATTTGCTCATCTAGAAGCATAAATCATAATTGAGGGCATGGTAACAATTGAAAACTCATAACCTTTACAAGCAGCAGCAGCAAATGCTTTTTATTGCCCTCTCAGGCTTCTTCTACAGGCTGATCTGTCATATGATTGATGAAGCTTGTTGGTGTGTTATGCAGTTTGATTGCCTCTTCATTATTTTCACCAAAAACAGTTCATTCACATTATTATTATACATTCATTTTTAATTTGTAATTTACGAACATATACCTCACATGATGACGTAGGCATGAGACTTAAGGCCCTGACACACCAAGCCGACGGTCGACCAAAGTCAGCCCTTCGGCGTCAGTGGCTTTTCGGCCGATTGAGCATGTCATTCAGCGGCGGAGCTAGTCGGTGAGAGAGATCACTCTGATTGGCTGTTTAGGTTTTATTCTCTCGCCCCTGTAGCGAGTGAATCTGCCTGTAGTGAAACCTGGGCTAACCGGTGCTTCCTCCTCAGGCTCCACTTCACTCAGCTGCCTGACAGATCCGCTGCCTCTCCCACTTTAACCTGAATGACAAACCGGAGCTAGCTGGGAGCAGCTAGCGGAGCGTTAGCCACAGCATGACCGGAGGGACACACAGCCAGTTAGCCTCCGCTAGTCTCTGAGCTAGCCCCGGCTCTCCGTTTGGATCCAACCGGAGCACCGAGCCCTGGTTTGTTATTCAGGTTAAAGTGGGAAGAAGCAGCGGGTTTATCGGACAGCTGAGTGAAGCTGAGTGAAGTGGAGCCTGCGGAGGAAACACCGGGACCGTCTGAATGTAATAGTCCGTGGAGGTGGTGCGGTGCTCGGCTGCACAGAAAGGAAACGCCTCGGCTGTCAAGATGTACCACTCTGTCACTCCACCCTCTCTCACGCAGGCGCAGAACGTACGTGCCACTTGGCCATTGGATGTAGCCCGTGTAATGTGTTGAAATGCAACTGATACAGGGCAAAATTAAATTATGAATGAAATTAGCTCAACATTGACTTTTGGTTTCACATTGGGCACGAACAGCAGTGTCCTGCTGTAGGTGAAAGTATTGGGTTTGTTTGGCCCATCCATCCACCCTGACCTCCTATGTCCGTGGACTTTCTTGCTCTTTATATTGCATCAGTTGCTTTGGGCATCTAATATTGCTTAGATGGATTTACATTGGAGTCAGCTGAAAGTCTGGTGTGTCCCATACAGCCATTAAAGGGTGCCTTGTGTGTCAGTATCTAGCAGCAGCTTCTGGAGCTGAAATATTAATCAGTCAATTCAATTCAATCAATTTTATTTATAAAGCCCAATATCACAAATCACAATTTGCCTAACAGGGCTTTACAGTATACGACATCCCTCTGTCCTTAGGACCCTCGCAGCGGATAAGGAAAAACTCCCCCCAAGAAAACCTTTAACGGGGGAAAAAAAAAACGTTAGAAACCTCAGGAAGAGCAGCTGAGGAGGGATCCCTCTTCCAGGACGGACAGACGTGCAATAGATGTCGTACAGAACAGATCAACATGATAAATTAACAGTAATCTGTATGACACAATGAGACAGAAAGAGAGACAGAGACAGAGAGAGATGCAGGACAGACGGTAATGACAGTAGCTTACAAAAACATTAATGAAAGTAATAACATTATAATTATAATTCTGGCTATTGTCATATGTGTATAATAACAGTAGAAGTGTGACTAATGATAACAGCAGCAGCAGGAGGCATCAGGCAGGACCACGGCAGCAGCACAACCATACATGTCACACTATCCAGGCACCGCTGCGATTTAAGTTAACCTGCCAGACAGTGGAGCACAAAGGCTCTGGAGAAGAAGCCGAGGCAACAAGAAAGGGCCAAAAACTGCAGATCCTCTAATGTCCACTGAAGGCTGGCTCCAAGAGCAAGTCAAGACCCCCACAGAGTCGTGCACAGGTCCAGTGAAAACCCGCATCTGCCCATACCCATAAAGCTCAGTACCACAACCAACCCATTGCCCGTCATTATGTAAAGTCAAAGCTGCACCCATTAATAGACCCAAGACCCAACCCGCACCTGTAATTAAACATACACAGGCTACAGTCACTCATATTAAGCTGGGTTTTCTGTTCTTGAATTACAAATCCATTTATTCACAAATTCACAAATCCATTTATTAGAAACAATTTGTATTAGCATTAATATTATCACACTTAAAGGGATAGTGCACCCAAAAATGAAAATTCAGCCATTATCTATTCACCCTCATGCTGAGGAAGGCTCTGGTGAAGTTTTAGAGTCCTCACATCCCTTGCGGAGATCGGCGGGAAGAGCAGCTAGCACACCTAATGGCTGACGGTGCCCCAGACTAACGTCCAAGAACACAAAATTTAAACCACAAAATATCTCCAACATGCCCATCCGTAGTGATCCAAGTGTCCTGAAGCCCCGACATAAAAAGTTGTTTCGAAAAACGTCATATGAACTCTCTGTAGAGCCTTACTGTAGCCTGTAGCTCTGACTGCTTCTCTGTGCTCCGCGTTCACGTGTGTGCGCTTGCACGAGACCAGCAAAAGCATGAGCTTTGCTCACCCATGTTTACATCACGTGACACGTGCACCGCAGGGGGAGACAACAGTAACCACAGTAGCTAAAAGACAATTTGCACTACGGTCTTTTAGCAAAGGACAGCCCAACATGTCTGAAGACTTTGAAATTGAGGAGGAACAGCATTTCTTTGTTGAGCCGTATTTGTTTGAGCCTGAGTATATGGACGCGGAACTCAGGCTACTGAACGAAGCAGCCGCCGCAGCTCATGAGCCTAATCCTCAGCCAGCCGCAGAATACCGGAGTCGAGCACTGGAAACCTGGTGGTATAGTTGTTTCAAATGCAAAGCAATGCCAACGGATGAGGAAAGTCTCTAAAACTTAACCAAAGCCTTCCTTGGCATGAGGGTGAATAGGTAATGGCTGAATTTTCATTTTTGGGTGCACTATCCCTTTAAACATTATTGTGAAAGCACCAGGTTAACTAAAGTAGCAGCTAGCATTAGAGATATCTCCAGCTTTTTATCCAAATGTGGTCACTTCTGGTTCCAAATAACCAAGACAACAACAGACAAATGCCAAACTCGAGGCTTTAATTCTGGAGTCTACATCGGTGACGGTCATGGTGGCTACATCCATTCTTATATACAGTCTGAGGTTGGTATCAGACGTGGAGGGGCATGACAAAGCATTGGTATTTGATGCCTTGGGAATGAGAACGGGCTGAGATGACAATGTGTAGTTATAATTATTCTCATAAAAACAAGCCAAGATTAAATAATCAATCAATGATAAGGCACTAGAGGACATTTTTTTTTACAAAGATGCAGACACAGTTTTTGTCTTATCAGGTATCCATCAATGAAACTTGTGGGATATTACATTGTATTAATTCATATGGCTGTCAAACAATACATTTTGAAAAAACGCGAAATCATTGAATTTCAATAGTTTATCACAATTTATCACATTTTAATCGCATGTTAAAAATTCCATTATTTTGCATTACAACAGTTTTGAAGTTCATATTAACAAGGTGAAGCAAGTCTGGAAGTCCAGAGTGTCTTGATTGGGAATTAAGTGAATGCAAAGAAATTTAATTTATGATCTTGACTATTAGATTTCTTTCTTTCAAATTAGTGCTGCACTGCCACAGCAGTGTGGTCTTCAAACCTTGACTTAAAAGTAGGAGACAATTTCAAAGTTAGGGATGCCCGATATTGGATTTTTTTTTTTTTTTTTTTACAGTTATCCAACATGCCAATATAAAACAACTTTTTTGGCTGATAACCAATACTGATATCAATCCACTTTTTTCCCCACCTAGTTTTAGTGATCATCAAGCCTCTTCTGTAGAGGAATTAACATCATATTATGCATGCATACTTGTGATCGCGATTATCGTGATGGCCCACCAGCAGATGGAGACATGAAATAGAATGCTTTTAAATGTATGTAATATTCATTCATTGTGCTTAATAAGAAACAGTATGAAAGAATGTTGGCTGATTCTTTTTAAAACCAATATCGGGTGATACTGATGAGGTGACGATATTATCGTGCTCATCCTGTGAAATACAGTGTTTCTTTTTTCTTCTCTTTTTTTTCAAAAGGATAACACTATTCCACATTAAAAAAAAAAAGGTGAGTACAAAATGCGCAGCACATTTCAATTAAGTGCAGAGCAAACAAAAATACATCATAGCGTCAATAACTTTGAGCTCAGTTGAAAACTGATGAACATTAACAAAAACTGAAATTTCCTCACCTGAAATCATAGCAATTATGATGTATCAGAACCGAGTCATCCACGATGTTCACTTGTCTGCAGTCAGTTTCCACCCATTTAGTAAGCGCTGTAGTTTTCAATTTTGTTTCATCCACAGGTCTGTGGCGATTCACTCACTCCAAAACAGTGCTTTGCTGGTTTTGGTGATGTAGTTGCACGTTGACATCAGTCTAATTAGCTGCATCTTTGTCTCTCCCAACTCTTTTTATTGATAGTTTTGTCATATTTCAAACAAAAAATTTCTCAATTTGTTTTGACATCATTTTCTTGAGACATAGACGAGGCGAACAAGAAAGATATACGCATATATATATATATATATATATATATATATATATATACATATATATATAAAAGAAAAGAAAGTACATATATATCTCTTTCTCCAAAAACATCAGGAGTTGACTATATGAGTATATATACACATTATTTAGCCATATATGGAAAGGAAATATTCGATAGAAAAAAGTATATATAAAAACAAATATATATATATATATATATATATATATATATATATAAAGAATACAATCAAATTCTCTGTCCCTTTCAAAACCCCTTTTTTCCCTTTTTTGACAGAGGCTCAGTGAGAGGTGTTACTCCAAAGAGTGCTGTTAAAGGGCCAGTGTGTAATATTTGGCATGGTTTATTGTCAATCTGAATCTGAATCTGAATATTCTACCCATTAATATGTTTATACAAGTGTATGATCGCTATAAAATAAAATTCGTTTGGTTTTCGTAGCCTTATAATTATGCTTTTATATATATATATAGTAAGGGCCTTGCTTTAGAGAGGTCGCCATCTTGCGCCGCCATGTATGTACGACAGACCGAGTGGACAATCCAGCCAGCCAGAGAACGCGTTTCGCGTGTATAAATGAACCAATGAAGACAGCGGAAGGAAGGAAGAAGGAGGAAGAAACAGCAGAGTGTTAGTAGTTCGTCGATAGAGAGTAGTGAAAAGTTTTTTTAGTTATAAAGTTTGCGAATGGACCACACTTACCACGCAACAGGAGAGAATGAACCCGAACCTGAAGACGTAACTTCACTCCTTGCGATGCACTCTCTGCGGCGCTTTTCCTCCTGATGATATATCTCCCCAACAATGGCAGCAGTAGCACCGAATCCCATTGTGTGCATTCAGCCTCTCTTCTCACCCGCTCAGCATCAAACACATGGAGTTCCTCATCTGTATGCTCCGGCTCAAACAGGTATGGCTCTGGGTCTGTGTCCGCTACAAGAAACTCTTCAAAATCGCGTTCAAAGTCGTCCATTGCAGCTACTATAGTCCAGAGATATCGCTAGGCTAAATAAACAGCTGAGCTCTGTTTACTGGCTACACTGTCAGTCAGTGTGCGGGCTGGAGATTGGTGGAGGGGGAGGGGGGTCCCCACTCAGAATGGTAAACGAGCATGTGTGTAAAGTTATTAAGTGTGTCTGTTACGTTAGAAGAGTTTGGGACAGAGTGGAGTGTTACCAGAGTTTCTGGAGTGCTCAAATAAACGGGCCTTTTTCCCGAATGCTCCTCTGGTCTCCTGCTCGTGAGGGATTCATTACAATATCGTAACATGGCTTAGATTTCTAAATAAACATTTACCTCGTCGCTAGATAGACCTACTCCTGAAAAAGTCGTGCACAAGGCTTTTTGTCCCTACGAGGCCATCGTCATTTACCCGAGAGGGGTGAGCGAGTGAGCCCTGCAATCTAGAATTTGACCACTGATGTCACTGTTTTCAACCCATTTTACACACTGGCCCTTTAATGCATGTGGATGGAGAGGTAATTGAAGTGCTCCTGATATTGTTTTAAAAATATTAGACCAATAATTATCAAGAGATGGACAGGACCAGAGTGATATGAGTCAATGAGGCAGGAGCTTGTTTCCATCTGTCACAAATGGGATTGATATCAGGATAGATTTTTGAGAGTTTCAGTTTTTTCCAATGTGTGTGGTGTACAATTTTACATTGAATTAAGCCCTGTTTGGCACACATGGACAAGGAATGGACACGAAGAAGAATATCCTTCCATAAATCATTGTAAATTTCTTTACCTAAATCCTGCTCCCATGCAGTTTTGATAGGAAGAACTGAAGAGTTCTGAAGAGAGAAAATTCTCTCATATATACATGAAATTGTACCCTTTAGTGTTAGCTGCATCTTTGTGCTCAGCTTGTAGGTGCTAGCTCAAACTCAAAGTACTTGGGTGATATTTTAATTAAGTTTGACAAACGCTGCATATTAATTCTGACTTGTCAACTGAGTTGTCCTAGAGTTTTTTAAAGTGAAATGAGCCATTCAAAAGTGTGCTGGTGTCTTGTTTTTCATAGCTGCAGCATCAACAAAAAAAAAAAAAAGCTTTATGTTTGGAGCTTAATCACATTGAGATTAATGCAATAATGCTTACAGCCCTAATTATAATTGATACAGCAACTTACATAGCATTTCACATTTTTCTTATACAGGTATTAGCACATTAAAACATTTTATTATAATGTGATATTTGTTGGGCAGAGATGTTATACTTTAAATTCACATTAAACCAAACCTCCATCACTGTCTCCGACTTTTTCGCACTTTTGATTTGAAATTATTCTGACTATATTTTCATCAGTGTACTTTAACAGATAATGTTTAATAATGGCTGAATTATTAAAACCCATCTCAAACTCACATTTTATTACACCTCTATTGAAACCAATACAATAGAGATGCCATTTAAAAATCATATCATGGTGGGTAATGGACAAATCATAAAGTTCTAATGTGATGGATTCAGCTCTGGCTCTTCCATCTTTCCTGCCACTCTGCATTGTAAATGCTATTATTATGCCTAATATATTCAAATAAGATACGAAATGGGAATATTCATATAGAGTAAGTGCAAACTGCCTCCTACTGAAAGTATTCAAATCAATATTGTACTAGCAATATCTTTTTTTTTTTTTTTTTTTTTACGTTTCCATTGTCATCATTGAATTGTTGTCAGTGAAAACTCAAAGTCAAATCTACTGCATATTTTGTTATACTGCCAAGATCCTAACTCCACTTTGCCATGGCTGCCCTCTAATTGGACAGAAAGTTGTCCCTGCAGTTATTTTAGAAGCATGCTTCTAGGAAGGAGTCAATATTTGTATTGAAGATCATCCCAGTAATACATTTTAGATTACATGGAAGGAATCAATATTTAGAAATTATTCCCTGCACGTCTTCTTAGAACAGCGTGACTGAGTGTGTTCCTGGTAAATCCAACATGACGGCCTGACAACACACCTACCAACAAGTAGTGTGTGTGTATGTTGGTGTGTGTGTGATCCAGAGCATATGAAATGGCTGCAGGAAACACATCACTTGTGTGCACATGTGGGCCTGCAAATGCTTTTTGAGTTTGTGTGTGTGTGCCATACATAACAGCATGTTTAAGTGTTATAATATATCTTTACGTGTGATCATCTTTAACAGTCATCGAACCATGTGGCACCTGCATGTGAAAAGGGTAAGGATGTTGTGTTCTTTAATAACACATCTTTCACCCCCTGAGACATGCAGCTTGTATTTTCAGTTCAGTGGTTTGATAGCTCCTACTACAGAGCCTTGGTGCAGTGTATTGAAACATAAATTGGTACTACTGACTATGTTTACATGCACGTTTATATTCCACTATTATTTCAGATAAGACAATATTCCAAATCTGATATGGGTCATATAAATAGCATGTTTTGTGCGGATACTGTTTGAATCGGGCCTTTTTTTTTTTTTTTTTTTTTTTTTTTACAAATGTAGCAATTTCTGATTAAGATATGCTGATGTTATTCAAGTTTTTGGAGCATTCCTTATCATGTATACAGAACATTCAGAATATGCATCTTAATTGGGGTTTTTATGCAATCTGCAACCCATGGCCTCAGCTCTGTGCGTTGAACACAAACCAATCCTCTAACAGATTGAAGGCTGGGGTAGAGATGCACAACCAAAAGAAAAGCCTACATTTCTGTTTGGAAGAAAAGACACACCTACTTTTAAACATCATGAAAGACTTGGATATCAACAGGTATTTGGATATGTGCAAATATCACTGATTATAAATGTTAAGAAAACCAAAGAAATGGTTTTAAATCCTAGGTTGATTGGTGACCACAGCCCAGTTGTTATTAATTAGGGATGCACAATAATATCAGCACGTCATCCGTATTGGCAGATACTGGCTTTAAAATGAAATTTTGGAATCAGCCAACAGGCTAGTTTCTGCTGATATGACAAAACCAATTTTTTCTTACTATATTGACAAAGTCAACAGGTAACAAAACAACATATCTGAAAGATATACAAGTATGTATGAAGACTATAAATGACAAAAAAATAAAACAGACAGGGAAACAGACGATAAAATAAATACATATAACCCTTTCACAGTTGCATCATACTGTGTTAATTATCACCAGAGCAGTAAAGCAGAAAAGTTAACTCTGACATGCTTATAAATGATGATGAAATGGCTGTTAACCAAAGATAACATGTCTGAAATGCTTATGAATCAGTTACTTACTTTCTGGTGTCTTACAATGGTATGAAAAGCTGATACTCCTAAGTGACGATAATATTCACAATCACCATAAAGTAACCAGACACGCAAATAAGTTTGTCATTTCATTGTATTAACAAACTGTTTGGAATAAAATGTACTGTTCGTCAAACTAACTTCACCTCGGTCTGATCAATAAAACAATTGGCCCCACAGATGTGTTACCATTACAGTCTGTAAAAGTCTATGTAGCAGGGGCGATTGCTCTGAGACAACAAGGGAGGCTGAACTTCCCCTAAAATTTCATAGAAGAAATGGTCAAATATGCACTATTGAATTTACACTGCATTAAATGTGCTCGAGGATGTGTTTAACATCATGACTATGATGTTCAAACGTCAGCTGTTTATCACCAGTTTTCAAATGCGACCTCCCTGTCATACATTCTTGTGTCAGCCCGCTGGACCTCCAAGCATTCCTATGAGACAACGCTGAGCAGGTTTTTTTCATGCAGCAAAGCGAGACGCTCATTGGATAAATGCGACAAAATCGTCACTTCCAGGGAGGCTCAGCTTCCCTGGGACCTAATGGAGCGGTAGGCCGGAGAGGATGCTTGGTGTATGCATGCTGATTGGAGGAATTGTCTAAAAGTCGGAACCACTTTGTGATTGACAGCGCTTTGGAAATACACACTGGCATCGGCGAGTGGAGTTTTTTGACAGTGTCATCCAGAGTTCCTTATTCCTGTAAGCGATATAGCTCATTTTCACCATTTGTACAGTACACACACAACTCACACTGTAAATAAAGACATAAACGTTGTCGTTGAGTTTGTACCCTGTTTAGTGTCGTTAGTTCGTTTGTTTGTTGAATCACAAAGCTGTAGTTGTGTTGTGTGTGTGAAGTTGGCATGACAGGGTCACAGACCATTTTCTGCAAAAGGAGTGGAGGGCAGAATTCATATAATAAATGTGTTTCAGTAATATTTGAGAATGTTCAGAGAATGTTGCTATATAGCACTGTTACCTGGGCCAGTGTCAGGGCCGTGCCGCCCATAGGGCAGGTTAGGCAAATGCTATAAGCGCCAGCGTTGCCAGGTGGGAAATGTAGGATTATCGTACGAGAGACTCAAAATGATTGTACATCCGTCATAACCAAAATAACAATCCTACTGATGCGCTACAGGCAAATATAGTCACTCTAGTGTTTACTTTTTTGGTTAACTTTTTTTTTCCATTTTCCTTGCTTCTGTTTTTCCTCTTCTTCTGTTCTGAATCTCATTCTCGCTCGACTTCCTGATGGGTCGTGGGGCGGGTACAGCTGACCATTCAGCCAATCATGCTCATTGTTCAGAGACAAACGTCACCCGTATCTCATGCTAAGCAAAGTGCGATTGGCTGGAAACATGTCACATGGGAACAGATGCCTTCAGGGCCCACAAAATCTCCAGCATACTGATTACAACCACACATTCATGAAATCGTCAAATTATCGTTCATTTGGCCTTTTTTGGGATTATTGATCGTACATCATACAGAGGGCCAAATTATCGTACAAATATGATAATTATCGTACACCTGGCAATACTGATAGGCGCCAGCATGCCAAAGGGTTCCAGGGAGTGAGGTGTTTTTTTTTTTTCTTCCCCATTCTATTCGAAAAATTAGACAAGAATACACTACAAAACAACAACAGTACATATAGCCATACATCTTTAAATAATAATGAAATAATATTTCTAATTTAAATTTCTGCCTGCTTGGCATCCTTCTGCCTCTCTGGCAGGCAGCATCAATTTCGCCATGGTCCCTAACCACGCCCCCCTCGCCCCTCCCCCCCGCTACCTGCCGTCTTCTGTAATGTGATGCTCCTGAGTGACAAACTGACAGTCGGCTGCCATCGTCATGAAGAGGCAAAAGCCCTCTGGGGCACAGTACAAAAACAAAGAAAAGAAGAGGAGGAGAAACGTGAACGAGACCGAGGTAATGATGTGATGTGATGAACACTTCATTTAAAATGGTAGAAACACAACGTAAGTTACACTTACTTAAGCACTTGCAAGCTAACGTCAGCTCATTAGCCGCTAATGATTAGTGGTTAGGGGTCCATGTCATTGGTTCGACAGCCCATTGGTTCGACATCCCATTAGTCCGACTGTCCGCGGTGCTGAACGGCTTGCGGCGGGCGTATGGTGCCGCAACCGGCTTGAGGCAGAGCAGACTCACGGCTTATGCTGTCGAACCAATGGGTTGTTGAACCAATGGGCAGTTCCCGTGGTTAGGCTACTAACAATTACTACATTACGACAATGTTACTGCGACTTCATTAGCCACTTGTTTTAGGAATACTTTCAGCATTCAGCTAGAGTTAATGTCAGTTAATGTTGCTCCCATCTTAGAGAAAGTTGGAAAGAAAGACTCAAAGGGCTCTAGTTTCCCGGCGCAGCGCAGGTGGCGCAGAGTGGCAAACCCCGCGCAGAGCTAGTTTCGAGCAGCGCAACCCGAGGCGCACTCAGTTTGGTAGTTTGGCAGACCGAGATGGGTGTGGCGGCACAGCAGGGGGAGATGTCGACAGATCCAGCTTGGCGCAGTGACAGTTTCATGCCAAAAGGCTTCGGCGAAAGTGCACTAAAAGCTCGCCATCTGAAACCAGGTCTACTGTCAACGCAGGGGGAGCGCCGGTGTAAGCTGAAGTAGGCTGAAGTTTGGCTGACCGGCGGACAGTGCGCACACGTCACCAAAACCTCACAGGCAGGTTTCCAGAATATCAGGCACATTAATAATGCAATAATTAGCCACAAAACCACTATTCAATGCAACTATCTGCAATCAGCACATAAATGTATCTCTATATCGACTGTCCCGTCATATCTGATGTCAGATCAAAGGGGAGTGGTACCGTTTGGCACGCGCAATGGAAACCGAACCTGATTTGATTAACACAGCCTGCAAACTAATGAGTTCACATCCCTCTCAGCCAACCACAAACAGCCACAGCATCAGATAGGGAGTATATATTCAGCATCTGTCATCTTAGAAAAGTCAAAAGAAAAGAAACAGAGTCAGACTGCGAGAGAGAAAGAGAGAGAGCGCGCACGAGAGAAACGCAACATTGATTTACAATTGTGGTGAAGTCCTCCCAGGCTACCTTTGCATCATCATCCTGTGGAGGTCTGCTTGCAGTTCCGTATATTCGGACACTGCGAGCTTGGACCTCCCGGACCAAAACATAAGTTTCCTCCTGGGAGGAGTTTGGCTGTCTGACGCTGCTGCTCTCTTCTGCCATGGCGAATTGAGTAAAATCTCATTACACCTTCGCGCAGCGCATTTAAGGGCGAGGAGAGGGGCTCATTTGATTGGTGTGATGTGTGTAAAACCCACTCCACGCCTTCTCTCCTCCCTCTTTCCGACTTGCGCCAGTAGGAGGGACGCAGGTGGGATGGTGGGAGGAGTAGCTGCGCCAGGGCGCACGGTGTGCCAAACTTACAAAATCCGCCTGGCCACACCCAGTTGGCGAAGCGCAGGTGTGCTGCGCCCCCGCTGCGCCCGGTCTGCGAAACTAGAGCCCAGAGTGTTTGGGGGAATGAATAAGCAACATAATTGAATATATTGGCCTATCTTTTCTTTTAATGTTTAGTGTGCTACTGCACAAACCACTCACTGTTTCCCAACCAGGCATATATTCATATACTGTATATTTATGTTTTCCAATTTTCAGATTTGTCCAGTTTGTGATTTTTGTTACAGTTGCATTTTTTATATTTTGGCTGTTTGCTGTGTTTAAAATGTCATTAGATCAAGGCAGGCTCTAATGTTAGGTGCTATTATGGTTATGCCATGATGGTTTCACAATCAACAGCTGTTTGATTAATATATTGTAAAAGCCCAGTTTGTCAAATATATGTATCT
Source organism: Epinephelus lanceolatus (assembly GCF_041903045.1). Classification (NCBI taxonomy): domain Eukaryota; kingdom Metazoa; phylum Chordata; class Actinopteri; order Perciformes; family Serranidae; genus Epinephelus; species Epinephelus lanceolatus. The sequence goes on from NC_135740.1 coordinate 3,351,474, forward strand.
CCTCTTTTTAGATGCACTTCTGAAGTATTTGTCCCCCACCTCTGCAAATCCTGGGCCTACTAATCTAACTGCAGCCACCTCATCCACCTCAGCACCAAGTGATGCAGCCTCAAGTGCATCTCCCTCCCACACACAAACTGCCAGTGGAGAAATAAGATTATTTAGAGAATGTAGACTGTTAAGAGATTAACAAGTTGTTTTTTTTTATTGTGAACTGTAAGTTAATATAACTTAAGTAATGTTCATGTTTATTGCAATGCAACATTTGTTTAATAATTAATAAAATCCAGACATTTTTTCAGGAAGTTTTTGAAATGTTTCTTCAGTAGTTTTTTAAACCGAGGTTTGAACCGAACCGTGAGTCGCGGGGGTGCCAGCGAATACCTTGCCTAGGGTGCCAAATTGGTCAGGCACGGCCCTGGCCAGTGTTAAGGTGCTGCTCCTTTCAGGGAAACTTATTTTGAGAGAAAATCAGTTCTGGTGGTGTAGACACAGTTCAGGTGTTTAAACCCATCTGAAAATCTTTGAGGTGTGTTTTGCTGTGGTTCTATGGCGTGAGTGTGGTTGAAAAACGGCTTCAATTAAATGTTCCTTTTATAAGTTACTGCCTCGCTACAATATGACTATGGAGATATGGAGTGAATTTGTGCATTCAGAGTTCAGTAACTTACAACACCACACTGTCCTGACCACGATAAACCCAGAGGCTGCTGCCTAACCAGGTCCTTTTAAACAGTTTTAAATTCAAAGGCTGATGCCAAAAAACACAATGTCCAAGGATGAGTCCCACAGTGCTGTGTTGTCCTCTTCTGATGTAGCGTTATCCTCTCTTGATCTGCTGACTGACGTAAACTCAACTGCTAAACTCGCTAATGGCTAGCAAACTAAAGCCCACACTAGTAAAAAGCTGCTAAAGTAGCTAGCTAGATGTTAGCGGGCAAACAGCCAACAGAGTTCTTCCTACATAATAATTTTTTTAAAACGTTTTTTTACAGTCATTCAGTCATTGAACAAAAGCCCCCTCTGCATGCCCATGTGTTTACAGTCACTACTTGTCAGCTTAGTCCTTTTTCCAACCAATTGTTGGCTACTCTCCTTCATGCTACCATCTCTCCAGGGTTGCCAGGTCTGACCCTTTTCTTCTTCTCCGCCCCAGTGATAGGTTGACAGCTTAACAAGCAAATTACCACCCATTCAACTTGAACTCTGCTAAGTAAACTCTGTTTGACAAATTTCTAAAACCACCACAAAGTAAAACACAGCCAAAGGCTGTGAATTATTATTTTCCTCAGGACTTTTTAAATTTTAAAGGAAACTTGCATATAAACTACACAACTATTATGTCTGTTGGATAAATCCCCATGTGTTGGTGCTGTATTTCTTGACCTTAAGAAGGCATTTGACACCGTCGACCACCAGGTACTCTTAAACAAGCTCACATTTTTTAACTTCTCTGATAACACCATGCAATGGTTCAGATCATATCTGTCAAGCAGAACTCAATGTGTAACTGTCAACGGGGTCAAATCGCCTTTTCGCACTACAACAGTTGGTGTCCCTCAGGGTTTGATCCTTGCGCCTTTGTTATTTTCACTGTACATAAATGACCTCCCAGATGTGTGCCCAGACCTTAATGTCCAGATGTATGTGGATGACGCAGTCATTTTCACACACGGTTCAAACTCTGTCATCACTTCCAACAAACTCACAAATGCTTTAACTAAGGTACAAGACTGGGTTAATAACAACTGCCTTATGCTCAACACGAAAAAAACGGTGTGTATGACACTCACAAAGCGACCAGTAGAGCAGAACAGATCCAACGTATTCATCGGAGAAGAGGAACTTGAATTGGTAACCCAGTACAAGTACCTTGGTATCACATTAGACACGAATCTCACATTTAAGAAACACATCAAAAAAGTGACCAACACAATAAGATTCAGCCTGCAAAATTTCAAACAAATCAGGCCCCTCATCTCGTCTGATGCTGCTAAATCTTATCTCCACTGCATGATTCGGTCTCATATTGAGTACTGTTTTGTGATATGGTCATTTGCTGGAGTCACCACACTGAAACCTATCGAACAACTCTACAAAAAAGCCATCAAGGTATTTGCCAAAAAAACATATTCCGCACATCACTGCCTCATCTATAAAACCCTCAACGGGCTGGCTCCTGCCCCGCTGGAGGATTTTTTTAAACCGAGACAACACGCTCAGTACCAGATCTGCCTCCAGAGGGGACTGCGAGGTGCAGTTCAGACGAACCTTTATAGGCCAAAATTCCCTTACTGTAAAGGGCAGTGCAGGTTGGAACAGTCTCCCACCCTTAATCAGAGACAGTCCCACTCTCACTACTTTTAAAAAACAGCTTAAAGGATGGCTATTGACTTATCAAATCTGTACCCATGAATGAATCATTGATCAGCCCTCTCATACAGTTCTCTACTGTAGCCCCTTGTTGTATCTACTGTATAACTGCTGCTTATATTGTTGTGCACTTTATATGTTGTTGATTTAACTGTTATTTATGGTATCTGTCTGTCTTTTAATGTGAGGACTATGGATGGAAAACAGCTTCTAGCTAAATCCGGCATATTTACATGACGTCATGTATTTGTACCGATTGTTCATTAATATGCACTGTCCTCTTCAAATAAATTGAAACTGAAAAAACTGAAACCTGAACATAAATTAGTCCCTCCAGAAAATCACGCTCTTGCAATCGTAATAATTAACGCAAGGTAGGTATTAATTTAAAAAAAACCACACACACACACATTTTTTTTCTCCTTTTGTCATTAGCCGCAATTTTTGCCATTTGCTGCAATTTCCCACAAAAAATCACATTAAAATGACACAATTTGTATCACAATTTTTGACAAAATTGGCTGTAAATTCAAGGATGTCTTGCCTCAAGATCCTGGAGGGACTGATAAATACATGATTTTAAACCAGGATATTGAATAAATAGGCCTGCATAAATGAAAATAAATATAAAAATAACAACAAACTGGGATGCAAGCATCAAGATAGGAGGTATTTTCAGTCAGAGGATTCAGGGAAGAAAGTTGCATAATTTTTCATAAAATATGGATACATTGATATCAGTTATCGGCAAATAATCCAATATTGTGCATCCCTATAATTCAGGGGTGTCCAAACTATGGGCCGAGGGCCAACTGTGGCCGTAGTTTCCTCTGATGAGATGCCCTCTGATGAGATGCCACGCAAAAGGAGTGAGTCTGTTCAGCTCAACATACATATGTGAGCAAACATTTTCTCTGTTAACGCCGAACAAAAGCAGACTGAGAACCGAAATGGCTGACAGCCATCTCTGTGATGTCCTTTGCATCTCAACCACCAAGTTTACTCCTGACCTGCCAGCCATCCTTCAGTCCAAAGCGCAGCATCACTGCTCCCACTGAGTGCAATGTCATTCCCATTTTAGGTGAGTTAAAAATATGTTATACAGTATTCATGTGTTATTAAGCAGGGGTCCACATAACTGGTATGCAGGTATGCATGTGCAACAAATATCAATAATGCATAACATCACTTCTGTCACTACTCCGATTTTGCATAACTGAGAAGTGACATTGACTTTCTTGTCTACACGTGTTTCTTCTTAACACATGAAGGAGTAAACATCGCTGTGCACAGCGCACACGCTGTGCAAAATCAGCTGATCGCAACCTTCCTTACTGTGAGGCAGATTCAATCACTCTGTGGTCAAGTGACATTTGTCCGGAATTTTGACACGAGTAGCGTCAGATCAATCAATCAGTCAATCAATTTTATTTATAAAGCCCAATATCACAAATCACAATTTGCCTCACAGGGCTTTACAGCATACGACATCCCTCTGTCCTTATGACCCTCGCAGCGGATAAGGAAAAACTCCCCAAAAAAATCAGTCACAGCAGCTTGATTGTCAGTGCCGCGGCCGATTTAAATACCCAGCACAGCTGATAGTTATGATTACTTGGATGCCAGGTACTGCTAAAAGTAGGCAAAGAACCTCCATAACTTGAGTAAGTCGCTGTGCGGTGAAGAGTGAGGTCGAGCAGGAGGCTTAGTTAATTATCCTGATTTTAATTTAGGTTTCATTAGGTGAATGGTTTTGCGCATCCCTTCGTTCCCAATTTATCTTAACATACTCTCTCACTATCGCCAAATTAAATAACTCACATGAGTGTTACCTCTCATTCCATTTATATACTGTTCATTTTGTGTTGTGTCATATAATTATCATTTGCTATTCATTTATTCAGTTGTTACATATTTAGCTTAAATAAATCTTCATTTATCGCCAAGTCGTTGTCTGTGTATATATCTTTTGGACAGGAGCTGAGATCCCTGTATAGAGGATTCATAACCCAGATACTGAGATTAATTCATTATTGATAAGCGTGCTGACTAATTAATAATTGGTTTATGGAGTTATTAATTTGATTAGTCGCTTCCCTCATTATTCAAATATTCTCCAAAAGGTATTTCCCCTACATAACAGTAGGAGATGGTGTGTGTGTGTGTGTGTGTGTGTGTGTGTGTGAGAGTGTGTGTGTGTGTGTATAGGGATGAAGGTGTGTGAGAGGAGGGGAATATGCAATATTTTGGTATAGGGCATCTGTGCAATAATTGGATGTAGGGCATTTGCTGTGAAATAACCTTTGCAAGGCATCTGTGCAATTATTATGTGTAGGGCACTTGTGCACATCATTTTGTTTAGGACTTTTGTGCAATTACTTCAGGTTGGGCATCTGTGCAACACTTGGATCTAGGGCATTGTGTAATACTCTTGACATTGCCGTGCACAGACATTTTGCAGGGCAGGTTCTCAAGCGGAAAAAAAGGGGCATCTCTTCCATAATTTTATTTTTGCATGCATGCATGCATGAAGTGATGCTGCAATATATAAATAAATAAATGTGTGCACCCAAACTGCACCCTGCCAAGAGGTTTCTGTCTGCCAGCACCAGAGGGTTTCTTAAGGCCTTAATACATACAGTACATTCCGGCACAGTAATAAGCAGGTGAAATGTCTGTCTATCTTACATATGAGGCATCACAAGATATGTACTATATACACCTAGCAGCTGCTACACATACACATTCACTTTTTGTTCTCTGCATTTATAATTATTTATAACAGGAAACAACAAAGAAAACAGTGATAAGCTGTGCACACTTTAGTGTACTATAAAGTAGCCTAAATAACCATTCAAAATCAACAGACTATTACACAAAATTGAAAATGCTGTTCTCTGAATAAATAAAAGCTGCATTAAGGAAAGTTGTAGAGGTAGGGGCAGGGGCTCGACTCAAAGTTGTAGGGCACACAACACACTTTTAATTGAGAACTGATGCCATGGGCCAAATTTAAAAACCAAAACAGAAAATAACATGTCTTGCAAAAAGGGCACTTATCTAGACAAAAGGGCAGGTGCTTGAGCACCACCTGGGGTCTATCTGAGCATGTGCCTGACTTGGGGTGTATGGATATGGACGTAATATTGTATGTTAATTGTTTTAATTAACATTGAATTGTTTTAAAAACACTCACACCAGAGCAGTGTCAGCCATTGGTACAAGTTGTGAGCTGTAATTCAGCAGTTAATACTCAGCTGTGTGTGTCTGGTTAAAGTGTTGAATGGATTTGTGTAAAAACAAAAAGTCGACTAAAATATCATGAAATTTCATGGACTAAAGCGTTTTGAATTTTCGTTGACTAAAACTATGAAGGATAAAAATGACTAAAATGTGACTAAAACTAATGAGCAAGACTTAATGTAATAGCTGTCAAAATGAACACTGCTGAGTACTCAAGTAAGACAGGAACCCCTCTGATATTTCACTGTTACTTTAAGTCTGGAAGGCTGTGGCATTTCTATTTTTTGGTGTCAACAGGTCTTCTCACAGCAGACATTCTGATTAGTCATAGCAGGAAAAGCAGAGGTGTTACTAATAACATGAATGATGGGTCTGTTCTCTTCTTGAGTCCCAGTAAGCCAGGACAATGTGACAGCAAGCCAGCAGGCACAATACCAGCACCCTGACAATGAAGAAGCTAAATTAAATTCAGCCATCATTAGTTTTATGATTTACATGTCAAATTGTCCTATGTCATTCGTAGATATTCAACACCACAGGGCAAATAGAGACCCTCTCAAGTTGCTGTTGCCACTGTTAGTCAGGTTAGGGTTTTATGACAGTGTATGCTGTCATAATGAAGAATGTTCACAAGTGTAAGAAAAATTACTAAATGTCAGTCTCTAAAAAAAAAAACAAAAAACAAAAAAACAGGCTTTAGGCAGCAAATTTAAAATAATAAAACTGTTTTCATAAAATATTCAAAGTTGTTTTGCCTAATTGATAACTTAAAATTTCTGCAGCAGAGGTAAAGAGCACATCACAGACCTTTGGGGATTGGGAGAAAGGACAGTAAAATGGCAGCATAAAGACATACACACAACATGACAGATCACTGTGTTAAGATTACGAAGTCTTGATAGAATCACAATGCAGGGGGAGCACAACCAATCCAGAGAATCAACATATACATGAGAGAGACTTAGACATTCACAGGGGTACTCAAATGGTGCCAATCTACAGTACCATGTCCCCCAAGTACAAGGTCTGCTGTGCTGTTTGGAAGGTAGTTCAGGAAAGGAGCCCGCAGCTTATCAAAAGCTCTCTTGTGCCCCTTTAAAACTGAGTTAAGGCATTCCATCGGCAAAACTTTAAAGATTTCACCATGCCACTCGTTGATAGTAGGAGGTCTGGGCTTAATCCACTGTAACAGAATACACCTTCTTGCTAATAGCAAGAGTTTGTTCAAAAGCTTTTGCTTGACACGTGTTAAAGGGAGCCTCTTAGCTGCAGCATTCAGCAAAAATAGACAGGAGTCCATTTGAATTTCCTTCTGAAAAATAGAATTGAGTTCCTTTAAAACTTTATCCCAAAAATTAAGTATCAAATGGCAGCACCGGATGCAGTGTATGTAAGATCCAACCTCTTTCTTGCACTTCACACATAGGGGAGATATCCCAGGATAAAAAGTGTTAAGCGACTGGGATGTACGCTGTTGCACATAAAGATTTTTCGGTAACGCTTTAGATTACAGCCCGCAGTTTACACCATAACTATCGGGTAATCTGTTGTACTAACGGTGTACCAGTGTAGTACGTACCAATACATTATATGTAGGTACAGCGGAACAAGATGTTAAGTTATGGAATAAGGGGCCAACAATTCATGAATTTACAGAGAATTTATATTATAGGGTTTTTTAACTACTGGGTACCTATTCTACTATAACAGGGTATGTGCGGCCTACTGATCAATAATATGGAAGTTTGGGGGAATTTAGAGAGAACTTATACTTTAACTACTGAGTACCTATTCTATTATAACAGGGTATGTGTGACCTGCTGATCAATAATATGGAAGTTTGGGGGGAATTTACAGAGAACTTATACAATAGGTATTTTTAATTACAGGGTACAGTATGACAATAAAACTGAAAAATCGGAGGGAAGATGGAGGGAAGACTTCTGCAGCAAGTAATAAATCAGATGTGATTTTATTTCAAAATGACCTAATTACAAACAAACAGGCAATCTACATTGTTCCTTTATATTTTTAGGGGGTAGCCTATACAACTACAGGGTACATCTGTGCATTTATTTTGGAACAAAGGTCCAGGTGACAGTATGTTGTCATGGATACTGTTGGCATCTGAAGACCGTCTCAGCTGTCGTTCACCTCACCAGCATTACATTACTTGACGCTCTTTTATGGCTTCATGACTCTGCTTGCCGTCAGCAGACAGAATTCACCCACCCTAGATGTGACTCACTTGTGTTTTGGTGTAAACATGTTGACAATTTTGAAGTCATTAAAATGTTAAAGGTCTTCTCCCTGGCAATTGTGTTCATCCAGCATTACGGCTCCTCGGCATGCAAGCTTACCTTTTTCCAGTTCTGTGCATGCTCTCCTTTCATCCCAGGAAATAAATACAAATATAGCAAGATAAAACACAACGCATATATATGGTTAATATGCTTTACTGACAGCTTACTGTGCAGTTAATTAGGGTCTGGGCAGCTAAGCTGCCAGGACACTATTGTAATCCTAGGTATTCTTCTTCTTTTTTCTTTCTTCTTTCTTCTTCTGAGGAAATCATACTTTCCATGGGTGAAAACTCATCAAACTTTGCAAAAAGGTCCAGTCTCATGCCAGATATCCTCAGCTGTAAATTCAAGCCAGTAGTCCTGATGGTGGCGCTACAGCAAGCGTCTAAATTCAAAACTTTGAAAATTCATAACAAATCAACCATACCTGCTACAACTTCACAACTTTCATCAAACTGTAGCCCCAATACTGAAGAAACGTTTCTACATTTAAACCTATTAAAAATTATGAAGTGCATCACTCTGTTTTTTTTCAAAAACTGTAAAACTTCTTAAACCTATCTCCTCCCACAATTTTTGCTCAATAGGGAATGGGCACAGAGATGTCACCATGGACGTCGCCGCCATGTTGATGGCTACGGGCAGCAGTAAACAAATGCAGTAGTGCATGATGTAGCGAGGGAAAAGATGTTAAGATGCCAGAAAGGAAAGGGAATTTACCGGGATACATTGAACCACGAAGCCAGGGACTGGTATATGGAGAAAATGAACGCTATAAATGGTTTGGACCTAGCCTTGGACCAAAACATCTTGAAAACGAACCCCGTTTTTCGCTTGGGGGTTCCCGGTCTAGGCCGATTCACGTCTCCCTAAACGTTCAAATCAAACATGTAATGTACTCACCTCATAGGCACCGATGTTAGGAAGGTATACAGGGGGTTGCCGTGTGTTTGTATATCCGTTATTGTTCAATAAACATTGGTAGTAAGAGGCTCTAGCCTTGGACCAAGACGTTCATTGCCTCTTACTACCAAAGTGCAATACACCTCCCAACCGCTATATAGGCGCTGTGGTGCAGTAGAAAGCCGGTGCGCTCATTCATTGCAGGACGAAGAAGGGGTGAAGAAAATTTCAGACATCCCGAGATAAAATGCATGTTTATTGAACAATGACGGATATACAAACACATGGCAACCCCCCGTACACCTTCCTAACATCTGTGCCTATGAAGTGAGTACATTACATGTTTGACCTATCTTGCCACACAATTAAGAGGCTGAAATGAGCCATTCTGCCACACATGCTTGGTGCCGCCCCTCGAGTTGGCCATTTTCATTACTCATAGCCAGACCCTAAATCTTTCTAGATTTGGGTCTGGATTTCCAGGCTAGGCCTAATCTATTAGCAATGGCTAAAAACATAGCTTGGTTGTTACAGGCCTGAAGCCTACAACTGTTAAGCGGACTAGCAGCCATTTACTGTGTTGAAAGCACACTGTGGTGATAAACCTTTGCAAAAATGGTAATGTGTGTTTACAGAAGTGAATTTGTATGTAGTTAAGAGTTAAAATGTTTTATCAGCCATGCTGTGATGGAATTTACTTCATGCTAGTTCAAGCTAAAGTGAGTTGAAGCTAAGCCAATTCAACCTGTTGTGTGTAATTTGCCACAGAGATGCTTTATTAATTCTGAATGTGTGAAAGAAGAAAATAAGACAAGCTGTTAAAGGACCAGTGACAATTTTATTTTGTTAAGGTATCAGAATACATTTGAATGATACAGGGTGATATACATCTGTTGAATATTCAGTAATAACAGAGCTGTAGTGATTCCAAGTGGGAAAGAATACATTTGAACTGTGTAGTAATGATTTTTCTGGCTTGTGAATACAAGGCCAGGCCGCCGCCGCATCCCGCCGCCTCCTTCCGGATCCTTCCCTTTGATGTCTTTGAGTGAGAGTGTGATTCTCCGAGATCTTCAGTCTTCAGCCCGGTCTTCAGTCTTCAACTTTTTAGAGTCTTCAACTCTAAAAAGTTGTAAGGAAAAACGTCATTTGAACTCTGTTTTTAGCCTCATTGTAGCCTGTAGCTCTAACTGCTTCTCTGTGCACTGAGCTCACATGTGCGCGCTTGCGCGCGAGACCAGCGAAAGCATGTGAACACACATGAAGGCGGTGCCCATGTTTCACGGTCTCGCGCAAGCGCACACATGTGACCGCGGTCTACAGAGAGACAGTTAGAGCTACAGGCTACAATGAGGCTAAAAACAGAGTTTAAATGACATTTTTCCAAACATGTTCATGGCCAAAACTCAAGAAATCATGCAAGCTAATTATGGGGGGAAAAAAGTCTTTGAATAAAACAAAGTCATGACATTTTATATCCAAAGGTCAGCTTCACTGTGACATAACACTGATCTGCATAAAACACTTTTCTGGCTATTATTCATCATTTCTCAGTGGCACTACTTCTTGGTGACACTAATCCTGTCCACCTTGAAATTGAAATTGTGCTTATTATTGTATAGATCTTCTTTGGGAAGATGTGTGTAAAGCATCCATGTTTTCACAGACGTGGATGTAAACTATAAGTGCAACTTGACTGGTGCATGGAAGCATACAAGTGCGAAGCAGTAATTCTGGTTTTCATAAGGTCTGTGCATGTTGACAGCGTGTGAGGAAAGCAAAACAAGATGGGTAAATGAGCAAGTTGCAGTAAAACTAAGATCTAAGCAATTTGTGAATTGTATTCTTAATCGTTTTATTCATTTTCTATGTGATTACTATTGTAATAAATAAAAAGTGAGAGAGAGAAGAAAAGAGTGGAGAGCAGTAGTGGAGAGAAAGGGTGATCAGAGGGTGAAAGCAGTTTATGAGATGCCAACAGAAATAACAATTAAGACAAATGTCGGCAGACAGCCCTGACGAGACAGACCCTGACACCACACCACTGATCAAAACTAATTTGTCTCACATTCTGAAAATCCCATTACATTAATCACACATCCAGCCAATCAAGACAGATAACACAAATCCTCAATCAACATAATAGGTGTTTTGAAATTAACAAGATTGATTATGCTATTTCTTAAAAGGCAAATGACAGCATCCTCCATGAGGTGTCTTAATGGGTCATCAGACCAAAATGGGCCACTGGAACCACTTAAACTATGATTTAGAATCTGAAGTAACACTTATCATTTTTGTCCATGGTTGGAAATTTTGTATATCCTGCCATTTTCTATATACAAAAAGCACTGCTTTACATTTTGAACAAGTACTTTATATTTATTTCCCAACCACAAATGGTCATGTTTCGCATAAAGTACCTGATTTTGGTGCCACAGTTGCTGGTGAAAATACCGTGATGTCTTAATAAACAACAACTGGTTGTTTGTTGGTGTCGGGCAGTGATCTGCAGCTTGGCAGGCATCTCACCTATGTCATATACCATCCACTGCCCCCTTCACCTCCTGATGCCGTCCATCCATCCATCCATCCATCCATCCATCCATCCGAGACGGGGTTGCAGGGCCAGCAGGCTGAGCAAAGCACTCCAGATGTCTCTTTCCCCAGTGATGCTTTCCAGCCCCTCCTGTGGGACCCCGAGGTGTTCTAGGCCAGATGAGATATATAGTCCCTCCAGCATGGAGGCCTCCTACCAGTGGGACACCTGTAACAGGAGGTGCTCAGGATAATCCTGGTTCGATGCCCAAACCACCTCAACTGGCCCCTTTCAACGTGAAGGAGCAGTGGCTCTACTCTGAGCTCCACACCCAATCTCTAATGCTGAGCCCAGCCACCCCACGGAGGAAACTCATTTCGGCCGCTTGTATTTGTGATTTCATTCTTTTGGTCATTACCCAAAGCTCATAGGTGAGGGTTGGGACATAGATGGCCAGTTAAATCAAAAGCATTGTCTTCTGGCTCAGCTCCCTCTTCACCACGGCGGTCTGGCACAGCGCCTCATAACTGCAGATGTTGCAATAAATCACCTTTCCATCTCAGGCTCTGCCCTTTCTCTTTATCACATTTTGTGCTGACATCAATCAATCAGTCAATCAATCAATTTTATTTATAAAGCCCAATATCACAAATCACAATTTGCCTCACAGGGCTTTACAGCATACTGTCCTTATGACCCTCGCAGCGGATAAGGAAAAACTCCCCAAAAAAACCCCTTTAACAGGGAAAAAAAACGGTAGAAACCTCAGGAAGAGCAACTGAGGAGGGATCCCTCTTCCAGGACGGACAGATGTGCAATAGATGTCGTACAGAACAGATCAGCATAATGAATTAACAGTAATCCGCATGACACAATGAGACAGAGAGAGAGACAGAGAGAGAGACAGAGAGAGAGATGCAGGTAATAACAGTAGCTTACAACAACATTATTGAAAGTAATAATATTATAGTTATAGTTCTGGCTACTGTGGTACAATATGTTGAAAGTATGTATTAATATCTGGCAGTATACATGTGTGACAATAGTCATATGTGTATAATAACAGTAGAAGTACTAATGACTAATGATGGCAGCAGCAGCAGGAGGCATCTGGCAGGACCACGGCAGCAGCACAACCACACACGTCACGCTGTCCAGGCACCGCTGCGATATGAGTTAATCTGAGAGACAGTGGAGCACAAAGGCTCCGGAGAAGAAGCCGAGTTAGTGACATCCAGAATGGCCGAGTTAGCAAGATGCAGTAATAGAATACGAGAGAGAGAGAGAGAAGGAGAGAAGGTGCCCGGTGTATTATAGGGGGGGGTCCTCTGGCAGACTAGGCCTAAGTCAGCCTAACTAGGGGCTGGTACAGGGCAAGCCTGAGCCAGCCCTAACTATAAGCTTTATCAAAGAGGAAAGTCTTAAGTCTAGTCTTAAATGTGGAGACGGTGTCTGCCTCCCGGACTGTAACAGGAAGATGATTCCACAGGAGAGGAGCCTGATAGCTGAGGGCTCTAGCTCCTGATCTACTTTTGGAGACTTTAGGGACCACAAGTAACCCTGCGTTCTCAGAGCGCAGTGTTCTGGTGGGATAATATGGCACTATGAGCTCACTAAGATATGATGGAGCTTGACCATTTAGAGCTTTATAAGTTAACAGTAGGATTTTAAATTCAATTCTGGATTTTACAGGGAGCCAGTGCAGAGAAGCTAAAACAGGAGAAATATGATCTCGTTTCTTAGTTCCTGTTAGTACACGTGCTACTGCATTCTGAATTAGCTGGAGAGTTTTTAAGGACTTACTAGAGCTACCTGATAATAGAGAGTTACAGTAATCCAGCCTAGAGGTAACAAAAGCGTGGACCAATTTTTCTGCATCTTTTCGGGTCAGGATAGGCCTAATTTTCGCAATATTACGCAGATGAAAAAATGCAGTCCGTGAAGTTTGTTTTAAATGAGAATTAAAAGACAAATCTTGATCAAATATTACTCCGAGGTTTCTTATGGTAGTGCTAGAGGCCAGAGCAATGCCATCTAGACAAACTATGTCATCAGATAAAGAGTCTCTGAGTTGTTTGGGGCACTGAATTTAACATCAGGAAACTGGTGCTCATCCAAGTTTTTATGTCTTTAAGGCAGTTATGGAGTTTAGTTAATTGATTACTTTCTTCTGGCTTCATCGATAAATACAACTGAGTATCATCCGCATAACAATGAAAATTTATAGAATGATTTCTAATGATGTTACCTAAAGGAAGCATATATAGAGTAAATAGGATTGGTCCGAGCACAGAACCTTGCGGAACTCCAAAACAAACTTTGGTACGTAAGGATGATTCATTATGAACGTCAACAAACTGAAAACGATCAGATAAATAAGATTTAAACCAGCTTAGTGCAGAACCTTTTAGGCCAATTAAGTGATCCAGTCTCTGCAGTAGAATTTGATGGTCAATTGTGTCAAACGCCGCACTAAGATCTAATAAAACAAGTACAGAGACAAGTCTTTTGTCTGAAGCAATCAGAAGGTCATTTGTAATTTTAACTAGTGCTGTCTCAGTGCTATGATGCACTCTAAATCCTCAAATAAATTATTATCATGGAGAAAATCACACAGCTGGTCTGCGACTACTTTCTCAAGGATCTTTGACATAAAGGGAAGATTAGATATTGGTCTATAGTTGGCTAACACCTCTGGATCCAGGGTGGGCTTTTTTAGGAGAGGTTTAATTACAGCTACCTTAAAAGACTGTGGTACATAGCCTGTTAATAAGGATATATTGATCATATCTAATATATGAGTGTTAACTAAAGGAAAGACCTCCTTAAGTAGCCTAGTTGGGATGGGGTCTAAGAGACACGTTGATGATTTAGATGAAGAAATCACTGCTGTCAATTCTTGAAGAGAAATTGGGGAGAAGCAATCTAAATATATATTAGGTCTTACAGCTGTGTTTGAGGTTAGATAGGTACTATCTGAGGACAGGAGGTCATGAATTTTGCCTCTAATAGTTAGAATTTTGTCATTAAAAAAGCTCATAAAATCATTACTGCTAAGGGCTAAAGGAATACAAGGCTCAATAGAGCTTTGACTCTCAGTCAGCCTGGCTACAGTGCTGAAAAGAAACCTGGGGTTGTTCTTGTTTTCTTCTATTAATGCTGAGTAATAGTTTGCTCTGGCATTGCGGAGGCCCCTCTTATAAGTTTTGAGACTGTCTGTCCAGATTAAACGAGATTCTTCCAGTTTGGTCAATTGCCAATTCCTTTCAAATTTTCGCGATATTTGTTTTAACTTACGGGTTTGAGAGTTATACCAAGGAGCGAACTTTCTTTGCTTTTTTAACTTCTTTTTAAGAGGAGCTACAGAGTCAAGTGTTGTTCGCAGTGAGCCTACGGCGCTATCGACAAAATGATCAAAGTCGGTACAGGAAACCTCTGTTACTGAGGGACTTGGTATTGAATTTAACGACAGAGTAATCTTTTCCTTAAATTTTGCGACAGCACTATCTGATAAACATCTAGTATAGTAACTGTTGCTGAGTGGCGTGTAATCGGGTAAAAAGAAATCAAAAGTAATCAGATAATGATCCGATAGCGAGGGATTCTGTGGAAAGACTTTAAGGTTATCAATTTCAATTCCATATGTCAGAACTAGATCGAGGGTATGGTTAAAACAATGAGTGGGTTCATGTACACCCTGACTGAAGCCAATGGAGTCTAATAATGAGATAAACGCGGTAGCCAGGGAGTCAATATCAGCGTCAACATGAATGTTAAAATCGCCTACAATAATAACTTTATCTGATTTAAGAACTAAACTGGATAAAAACTCTGAGAATTCAGATACAAATTCAGAATACGGGCCAGGAGCACGTAACACTATAACAAATAAAAGTGGCTGCGAGGTTTTCCAGGTCGGATGTAAAAGACTAAGAGCGAGGCTTTCAAATGAATTATGATCTAGTTTAGGTTTAGGGCTGATTAACAGACTAGAGTTAAAAATGGCTGCAACTCCCCCTCCTCGGCCGCTGCCTCGAGGAATGTGGGTATTATTATGACTGGGAGGAGTGGATTCATTGAGACTGACATATTCATCTTGACACAGCCAGGTTTCTGTGAGACTGAGTAAATCAATATGATTATCTGATATTAATTTAGTGTTAGTTTACTAACACTGCTTTAGACGATAGAGACCTGATATTTAACAGTCCGCATTTAATTCTCCCGTTTTGTCTTTCTGTCACAGAAGAGGTTTTAATTTTTATGAGGTTGTTATGCACAACTCCTCTTTGTTTAATTTTAGATTTAAATAATTTAGGTGGTCGGGGGACAGACACCGTTTGTATAAAACTATGAAAACTATAGGTGGGTAACTGAACTAGAAGCTCAGAGAGGCATATAGGACTACGTCTCCGAGTCCTGGTCTCAACTCTGGGTTGTCAGGGATTTGATTTACTAATAAAGTTTGCCAGGTTCCTAGAAATGAGAGCAGCTCCATCCAAAGTGGGATGAATGCCGTCTCTTCTAATAAGACCAGGTTTTCCCCAGAAAGTTTGCCAATTATTAACGAAACCCACATCGTTTGCTGGACACCACCTGGACAGCCAGCGATTAAATGATGACATGTGGCTAAACATGTCATCACTGGTCAGATTTGGATGTTTTTACAGAACAATTGATTATTGCGTTTTCTACAGTTTTGCAGCTGTATAATGTTATAGGATTTATATTAGAGTAATGTTTTAAATGTAAAAGCACAACAGAATGTAGCATATGTAAACAAAATATATCAGTTCATTAAGAGAAAAATATTTTCCAAGTATAATGCATTGTAAAAAAAATGCAATAGTCCAGACCTGCCAACCTGTACGCATTTTGTGTACCAGGCACGCATTTTGACATCAAAGTACGCTGGTACGATTTGATGCTCTAAAAGTACGCATATCACTCGATCTCGCATTTTGTCGGTTTCAATCTATTGGTCTATGCAAGTTGTCCCTCTGAAGTTGATGCCCGGTGAGCATAGGCATTTAGGCGGAACAAAAAGATTTCGACCAATCAGAGCGCCCCCTCACCTGCCCTCCCATCCATGGCCCACTAAGAGTGTTGGATGAGGTGGTACTCATAACCTTTCTTCAAGGTTGGCAGGTCTGAATAGTCAATGTAATATGATAAAAATCTGAAAATATAAGTGACTTTATACAATAAACAAATAACTAAATAAAAAAATAATTAAACAAAAAACAAAAAATACAAATAATCTAGTAACAAAATCTATATAAAATGTATAGTAAAAAACAAATAGTCAACATTAAAAAACAGGATTAACTGGAATAAGAGTAAGATCAAAATACTGATATATATATATATATATATATATATATATATATATATATACATATATTTTTTTTTCTGACATGTAAGTTGTGCTGTTTTCTTTTTCTAAAATTGCCTTGATTGTCCAATTTTGTATTATTATTTCTGTTTTACTTGTTCATATACGTTATATATCATTTGCATGTTCGGAATAAAAATCACTACTACTCACTACTCAATATACATCTGATAGAAACATCTACATAAAACAAAAACAATATAGAAAGCACAAGATTGAAATAAAGTTTACCGTGCTAAATCAAAATTAATCCATCCCTTTATGTAAAGAGTAAATGGCTTTGTATGTACACCAATTGTAAGAAGAAGCACAAATAATTCAGTCTAGCGATAAATGTAACACTATGATCTTGCACTGTGTTTATATATACTGAGCTAAAAATAGTGCCAGGTTAGGTTTGCTATAATTAGACAACTCAGCCGAGTGGTAAGACACTTGTACCTCAGTAAAAATGTAACACGTTATTGAAAATTACTTTAGTTGTTCTTTTATCTCAGACATGTTAGGATGTTACATACCTTGACATGTTTCGGCGGAAACTCCTCAGAAGTGTCACTTGGTGGTGGTTGTGACATGTCTTTATCAGCTGATCTGTCAATCAGCCAATATTGTAACACGTTATTGTCATGCTTGTACATTAAAACAAAAATATAATCATTAGGGGGTCTAAAACATGAAATTGCACTGGCTTTTTCTTACTTAAACTTTCAGTGTCACTTAAAGTCCAGAGAAGAAGAGCAACTTTCAGCCAATCAATTTCTGTTTTTTTCTTCACTTTCAGATTGATATATTTTTATGACATTGCCACCCAGTGAATATAATCATCATTACACACTGAGGGCAATAAGGAAAAATTAATATGAACTATATTGCTGTTCAGAAAATGTTGTAAATATGACATAGTCAACGTTAACCAACCTTAGGACTTTTCTTAAGACCAAATTTAGGAAAAACTATACTGGTGCATGACGCCCAGTGACCCTTGCTCGACACAGTGATGGGTTTAGTCAGAGCTATGTTACTTATATGTAGCAATATAAAAAATGTACTTGTTGTCAAAGAAAAAAAAAAACAGTCTCAGTGTGCACTGTTGTTGTGAAATGCTGAAAGTTTTTCAAATGCAATGTCGCAACCCAGTCTCACTCTCAAGTTGTTGAAAACTGCCGCTTGGGCAGTAACTTCTGGCGTCAGACACAGACGAAAAAAGCTGTCCTTGAACCTTCCACTATCCATTATGGGCAGAATAGCAACCATTAAAATGACAATTGGGAGCAACTGGCATCAGGAGCAACCGATTTCTAGACTATCTGCCATTCAGGCAAAATATAGCACCACAATCAATAACTTGGATCTCCCCTCCTCAACCGCAGAGTTAATTAACATTTCTTCCAAAAAAAAGTTCTTTCTAAAATATATAGGCTAATATCCAAATCAGACACAACGCTATCGATACCAATAATAAAATGGGAACAAGATCTTTCAGTCTCTCCTGATGCCAGCTTCTGCATTCAAATTTGCAAATATATCTACTCCATGACAAAAAATGTCAACTTACAACTCATACAGTACAGGACACTTCATCGAACTCACCTCACTGGGCAAAAAATGTTTAAAATGGGGCTCTCACCTGAAATCTGTTCACACTGCACTCAAAATAGCCCAGATAACTACATTCATGCCACCTGGCACTGCACACCCATTCAACACTTCTTGAAATAAATCACAGACACACTAGCCCTGTTCTTGGGCTGCCACATCCCAATATCCCCTTCACTCTGCATTCTGGGATACATCAATCACCTAAACCAAACAAACAGCCAAGAAAACCATCCTCATAAACTGGAAATCATGAAATACCACTCACATTGTTCACTGGAAAACTTACTCATGGATCACATCACAATAGAAACTGTATCTGGGGCGCCGTCAGCCATTAGGTGTGCAGTTGTGCTGCTACCCACTCCCCCCTTGGATCTCCGCAAGTGTTGTGAGGACTCTAAAACTTCACCAGAGCCTCCCTCACATGAGGGTGAGTAGATAATGGCTGAATTTTCACTTTTGGGTGCACTATCCCTTTAATGTTACGGAATGAGATGGTGCGAGACAGTTTGGTTTGGGATAATTTTACTTTAACAGTGAATGAAATAAGCATGTGGTCAGAGATGGGGAGATCAGCTGCAGAATACTTGGAGGGAGTAACACCGGAGCAGCAGATGAGGTCCAAAATATGACCTTTTGAGTGGGTGGGAAAATCAATAAACTGCTGCAACCCGAAGCTGTCCAAGCAAGAAATTAAGTCTTTGGTGAGGTGGTTATGAGTATTGTCTATATGTATGTTAAAATCACCAAGCAGAATTATATTGGGGGAGAGGGAGGAAATTTGAGTGAGAAAAGCAGAGAATTCACTGATGAAGTCAGAGCTGGGCTGGGGTGGACGGTAAACAGTGGCAACTATGGTTGGAGTTGGACCATTCAGTTTTATGGCAAGAGACTTGAATGACTGGTATGCTGGCACAGAGATCGGCGAGACTTTCCAGTTCTCGCGATAGATCATTGCGAGACCTCCCCCACGGCCAGTGGCACGGGGCCGACAGGTGTAAACAAACCCAGGGGGAGTTGCTTCGTTCAGCTGGGAAAAGTCATTACGTTGTTGCTAAGTTTCAGTCAGACATAATAAAGGATGTGTGTCTCTTCTCAGCTGAGGCAAAGTACCATCCATCGTGCCATAACAAGTTGAATACAGTATACCAAAATCTTATCAAAGACAAAACCAAGGAGAAAAAAAGTAAAACTATGCAAGCACATACTTCTGCTGCCCACAACCAAGCATTTACTGCGGTCTGCAGCTATGTACAGGAACACATAGTGGATGAGCTGCAGGTTGTCCCACTGAATGTTCTGAGGGACCTATATGTCAAAGAGCTGAGGAAACATGATGTCCCGAGTGATTATAGAGGAGAGAAACTAAGGAAATGCTTAAAAAAAACAATGCCATGCAAAACACAGTGGACTTTGTAAAGGTCCAGCTGACATCATGTGTGTAATTTTTCCTGGTGTACAGCAAAGCTGTTACAGTGTCTGATGCAGTAGTCGCAGCATGCAAGCTTGGTACTAAGGATCAGATAAGAGACACCACTGAGACTCTGCGCTCTCTGATTAAGAGAGCCTTCTCTGAATCCAAAAAGATGCCATGGCCCCCTACGCCTGATGAAGTTGGGGAGATCAAACCAAGTGAGCAGCTACCAGGAGAGCTGATATGATTTCTCAACCTGTTGCTGTCTGGTGGGGAGTGTACAGATAATGAGCAAATGTCACGTGTGGTTGTATCTATTGCACAGGATCTTTGCCGAGCAGCCACAAATGCTGAGTGGAAACTACCCAAACATATCCTCCTTGCCATGACTGTCAAGCATTTGTACCGCTCCAAGCAGCTGACTACAATTCTTCACCGTCTTGGCCATTATGAGACCTACAACTTTACACTTGACTTGGAAGCAGCAATATCAGTGGCTTTTGAGGCATCAACATACCTTACTCCTCATATTTTATGTGTCGAGGCAAACAGAATTCTGCATGTTAAATGGGACAACCTCAACAAAAACTTGACCAGTGTTCATGGCTCTCACATAGTCAACTCCGCAGCAGGAATCATGATACAGGAAGTTGAGCCCCAACTTGCAGATCAAGCCAAGGAGAGAAAAATCCCTGTATTTGACAGGAAGAGAAATATAGACACACGACTTGCACCAGAGAAACTACCAGAGTTGCATATACCAACATTTCTCGAAGGTAGCTCATTCAGTCACCCTTCAGAACACACAGATGTCTATGACGAGGCCATGTCAGAGTACTATGCGTGGGTGCTTGCACGTATCCTTAGCAGTTGGCGTGGCAAGCAGAAGGTGTCAGGACAAGGTGGCTTCATTTCAGCTACTGGAGTGAGGCCTGAGAGAAAGTCACACATTGACTACTTCACTCCTATTGACCTGCCCATCACCGCCAATGAAACTGTGGCAGAGTTGCTGGATCGAACAGAGGCAGTTACAGATGAAGTAGGACAGCAGTATGTTGTCAGCACCTTTGATCTTGGTGTGGTGATGAAGGCTTGCCCTATTATTTGGAAGTTCATGAATAGGTATAAGCGGCACATCGTACTAATTGGACCTCTTCATACTAATTAGGCAGGAAGAATCACTGGGTGCAAAATGCATGGCACAGGGTATGCAGAAATCCTGACTGAAGCCAAACTAGTGACAAGTGCATCACTCAAATGTGTGCTGAATGGGAAGAACTGGGCTCTGGCTATTTGGTGTCTTCGAACCGTAACAGAGGCAGCTGAGCGCTTGCTGGTAGAAGTGTTCATTGAGGAGGAGGGCATTGAGATTGATACATTGGCACTGTTCAACCTGATCAAGCTGATGAACCGTGAGCATCTTGATGCTGCTCTCAGTGATGAA
This sequence comes from Epinephelus lanceolatus, assembly GCF_041903045.1. Taxonomy (NCBI): domain Eukaryota; kingdom Metazoa; phylum Chordata; class Actinopteri; order Perciformes; family Serranidae; genus Epinephelus; species Epinephelus lanceolatus. The sequence continues at coordinate 3,372,687 of NC_135740.1, forward strand.
CCAACCAAGGCTGTTATCCAAGCCTACATCAACTACCAAGACAGAGTCAGGAAGGGTCACCTTGGCAAGACAGGAGTGTTGTGGATGTCGTTCATAGACAACTGCCATGTGCTCTTCATGCTGTTGTTGGCCGTGAAAACAAACAATGCGCCATTGTTCCACAAGTGCAACAGTGAGATGGCTGACCTCTTTTTTGGGTATGATGGCCAGAACTATGCCAAGTAATGTAAAATATCTTGCACAGCAAAAACATTTACTTGCGAGAATTATCTTTTACTGGGAAAATATTTTTCACATTGAATTGCGGTAATTGCATTGTTTCTGTATTCTAATTTCAGGTATCTGGCTTGGTTTGATGCATTTTTGACTAACCTTGACCTCTCTCTTCCTGGTGGATTGGATCTGCTGAGCAAGGGCGCGATTTTAGTGGCACGCTTGTTGATCCCTAGGAGCCTTGCTACAGTTGATAAGACCATGGAGGAGACTTTTATGAAGTTTGCCAAGTCATCAGGTTTGTTGTAGTTTTTTTCAGTTGATAAAATAACTACTGCCGCTACACACAATCAGTATTCAGTAACTGTTCAACATCTCTCTACTCATGTCAATCATATCCCTTCCATTCAGGTGGTCTGTGGGGAATCTTTAAGATGTTCGACACATACACACGCTTCTGCCGCACTGCTTCTACATGAGGGCAATTCTTTGAGCAACTTCTTGAGACGTGTGGCATGAGCAACAGTCCAGACAGTTTCAGGAGTGGAATACACAGAGAGCTTGAGAAAGCCGAAATCGCCAAGAGTGAAGATGCGGTGCAGCGAGTGATGCAGACATTTACCAGCTGCTTTATGAACCCCTGGTGTGTCCCTGATAAGTCCAGACTTTACAACATCGCATCTGGTGCACCTGTCACTCCAGAGGTTGAGGTTGACGTCTTGCGAGCTGATGCCCTGGGGAAGGAGATGAAGAATAGATTAATCAAGGAACGTCTGCAGAGCAAAGATCCAGCCAGCTTCTTTGACAAGCTGCCAAAGCTGAAGCTTCGCAGGATGAAAAAACAAAAAAGTGAAACTCACTTCCTCACAGGGCAAGGTAAAGTCACAATTTGTAGCAAACAGATTATTTGATCAAATTTAAGTCTTGTAATGTCCATCATATATATGGTTGAGGTTGTGTGACTTCTGATTACAAAGCTTGAGAAAAATAACTTCACAACATTTGGGCTTTCCATTGCAGATTATCCAATATCAAGAACAGAGCCAACTTGCCTTCACCCTTTTCATCAAATCTCAACTAATGGAGAAACCAATTGACCTTGAAGATGTGATGCACTACCCTCTCTCTCCACACCAGATGGCTTCTTCTCCAAGACAAATAAAGCAGCCATGGTATATTACCTACTCAGTGACATACATGTGCCAGACTACCCTGTTGGTTCCATGTTTATCAAAGATGGAAATGCCCTCTTCCATACCTTGACCAATCTACCACACACCTATGGAGAGATCTGCCTGCAAGTGCTGGACAAAATGGTGGCAAAACAAAACTTCATATTCTCCACTGACAGTTATGACCATGAGTCCATCAAAGCGCAAGAGAGACTACGGCGTAGCTTTGGAGAGAGACCTATTATCGAGGGGTCCCAGACAGGGCGGGCACCAGATTTCAAGCTGTTTCCGGCAAATGAGGACAACAAGAAGCAGTTGTGTCAACTGCTCTACAAAGTCTGGGCCTCTCCACTGTCAGCAGAGCGGCTGGCACACTGTGGGACAGCAATTGGGTGTGTAGAAGGCTTGGCTCACTCCCTCTCAGAAGCAAATGGCAAGGTAAATCAACAATGTAAATACATAAAAGGTTCAGATGTTCTTAGTTTACACTTAGTTTAATATAGAAAATGGTAAAGGCTATGACTTCATGTGCAATATTATGTTCAAGGTCATTTCCCAGGAGGTGCATAGCCTAAGATTGAACAAAGAAGAGACAGACACAAGTTCATCTTGCTGTACCATGCACGGAACATCAAGTTGACAGTGTATACTGCCATTGGTACTGGACGGGGCAGACAACTGGTTAATGTGAGTCAGTTGGCAAGTGATCTAGGCTCTGAGTACTGCGATACCTTGCTAGGATATTATGTGTTCAGTGGTGAAGATTGCACCAGCTCCTTCAAAGGCAAGGGCAAAGTGGGCCCTCTAAAGAAGCTGCAAAAGAACTCCAAATACCAGGCTGCCTTCGGGTGATAATGCTCTCTTTTCTTAATTCACTTCCTTGACCCAAATGACACTTGAAATTAAACCACATCTGTCCATTTCAGGGAACTTGGTGTGGAGTGGCACCTGTCAGAAAGCTGTAAGGAGGTCCTGGAAAGTTTCACGTGCCTCATATATGGTCATGGTCAAGACAAGAAGGTTGATGCAGTGTGTGTGAAGATGATTCAGAAGATGGTTGGGGAGAATCAGTCCCTCTCATCTAAATCAAAAGTATACCTTGGACATCTCCCACCACCACAGTGCTGCCTCTCAACACATCTTGATTGCTGCATCCACAGACTGGCAGGATACAAGTGTGCAACTATGCCAACTTTTGAACAGCCCAAGCCATATGATCCAGATCAGGTAAGTCTGATTCAGTTGTCAAATGGTTTTGCTTCATTATTTTATAAACTCAAACATGTATAAATTAGACTTCAGTTTTCACCAGGGGTGGGAGAAGAATGAGGAGGGAGTGCTGGAACCCATGTGGACCACTGGACCCATCATGCCCTCATCCCTAGTTGACCTGGTTGTTAAAGGGAAATTTCAATTTATTTCAACCTGTCTCCTATCGTCCTAAATTTGTTTCAAGTGACTAGTGACATAAAAATAATAGTTAGCATGTTAGCCGTTAGCCTAGATACAGCCAGGGCGCATAGTAGCGTCAGACCTGTTAAAACGTAAGTGAACGGGCAACCTTCAAGTGCAAAGTTAGTCCACTAAACAAGCTTTTTTTCCACAGAGACCGCCTCATATCGTTAGGATAAATGTCAGAGAACATATAGAAAACGACATGTAAACGTGTTGTCTTACCTTACCGGTGTGGTGCCATGTTTGTTTACCATTTAGCTCTGCTTTCCAAAGCGTGGCCGAAATATCATGAGAACAAGCAGCAACAGCTGGAAGGCAGAACCGGATAGTAGCCTGAAAAGTTCATTCATTTATTTTATGAAAGATTTATAGAATAATGGCTGACTTTTTGCTAGACTTCGACTTTGTGGAGGAGGAATTTGATTTTGCAGAGTTTGATGGCCGCCCTTATTTATTTGAGCCAGAATACACTGACGAAGAGCTTTGTGAAATTGAAGAACGGAGGAGAGAGAGAGAGAGAGAGAGAGAGAGAGAGAGAGAGAGAGAGAGAGAGAGGCGCAACAGGTAGAGGACGAGAGAGGAGGAATAGCTGCTGCAAGGCTGCGTAGCTCTGGAGATTGGTGGTGTACCTGTGAATGCTGTGCCCCAGTGCCCACAGAAGAGGAATGCCTCTGTTGCAAGGAATGGGACCAGTTGCAGCCTTATTTTCAAGGTCTGGATGTGACCAAGGACGAGACACCTCCACCTGGAGTAGTATCCAAATGGGCTTTATCTAGAGCTCGCGAGATATATTTCGACTGCGCTTTGGAAAGCAGAGCTAACATGGCACCACACCGGTAAGGTAAGACAACACGTTTACATGTCGCAGGTTTCTATATGTTCTCTGACATTTATCCTAACGATATGAGGCGGTCTTTGTGGAAAAAAGCTTGTTTAGTGGACTAACTTTGCACTTGAAACAAATTTAGGACGATAGGAGACGGGTTGAAATAAACCTAAATTTCCCTTTAAGGAAGCTCACAATGAAGATCACAAAAATGAGGAGGAGGAAGAATATGAGATGATCGAAGATGACCTGAACAATAATGAAGAATATTAGATGTCTCTCTCTCTCTCTCTCTCTCTCTCTCTCCCTCTCTCCTCATACACACATCCACATGCTCCAGTTCTCCGCCTTTTCTTTCTACAGCAGTCAGCACTCCAACAAGCCACTCCACCTCTCTTTATCCTGATTATGATGATGTTATATTACAAGTTTGTCAAATAATAATTTAGCCTATCTATTGTCTATTCATGTAAATGATAACACTTTTGATTTAACATACGGCCACAAGTGGCAAACAAGCACATGCAAGTATGACAGGATTCATACCCCAACAGCCAAATCCAGTATGGGCCTAATGTGATTGTGGAAAGGTGTTAATAGCAAAAAGCTTCAATAGGCCAGAGGAAATTGTTTTCTAAAAGAAGTCAGGTAACAGAACAAGCCAGATATAATAAGTATTAGTTGTTTTTGTGTTCTGCTCAGCTAAATGAATACTGTAACAATAAATTATTGTTTTCCATACAGAGTCTGGTTTGTCTCACTACAATGAAATGGGTACTATTGGGATCCTAACACATGAATATCCCATTGAGTCCATTAGATCCAGAAGAGTCTCAGCTTGCAGTCACATTCCATCAATAGAGTTCCAATATTTTTTTAGGGAGCACATTATGCAGAAATGGTCAAATACACCATTTTTACAATATAGGCAAAAATGCACTGCATGCAAAAAACTGCTTGGTTCTTGCCCCAAACAGCATCCGAATAGCACAAAGTGGGTATCTCTGTAAAAGGGAGTCTTGTGGGTATCTAGAGAACCAATTTTCTCTCAAATATATTTAGGTGAGAGGCCAAGGGACCTTTTGGAAAATGACCATAGCTGTTTTTTCCTAGCAAAAATTGAGCATAACTTTGAATCATTGCCTATTTAGACCCCCTTCCCAACAGTTGAGCTTAATAACCTTGGTACCATTGGAAACCCTAACTTGTCTAGTTTACAAGTATACCAATAGCTTTGTGGTAGCTCAAAAATTGAGCTTGCTAGGACCGCTGAAAGACAGAGTATGGTAGGGTGGGAGGAGTGGTGGATGGATCCAACAACTCAACTACATGCTTTTGTTGCCTAAACCCAACCGTGTGTGTGTTGGCAAAATGTCAATTCATGGTGTTGTAGCAATGTAGTGCATATATTTTGAAAGAGACTATGCAAATTTCCTGTGAAAACAGACGTGTATTTTAAAACAGACAAGGCTGAATTTGACATGTCGTCCCAGAACGTCAACAATCAACGCACCCACGGTACCTTGCATTTCATATCGAATATCACCTTGCATGACAAGGTCGGGTTGAGAACTAGGGCTGTAGTCAACCAAAGAAAATCTTGGTCGACTGAAGTCGTACATAATCTTCAACTAATCGATTAGTCATGGGAAGAAAAAAAAAATCTGCACATTATTTTTACTTCTGCGGAGGTGTGTCTGTGTCACTCTGCAGTTACACCTCCAAAACGCTAGTCGGCAGTGGAGGCTGTAAAGTATAGTTGATTCAAAACACACATTAAATATGGCTTAATAGAGACAATTTCAAACACAAGTATGCAAATTGGCTTCACTATAAATTGCAGCATTGACACACAAACGCTTGTCCTTATCTGGACACATTTCCCCCATCAGTACATCATGCTAACATTTTTAGCACAAGTCTATGGCATTTTACATTGTACAAATTAGCCTAGCGTCTAGCGATCTTGTCCTCTTCTCATATAAAACCAGGGACAACAGCAACATTTAACAAAGGTAACAGCACATAATTGGCTCCATTACAACTCGCAAGATTCACTGACAAAACAACTGTCTTATACTAAACACGTTATCCAAGCAAATACAACATGCTAATGTTATTAGCGCCAGCCTATGGCATTTTACATTGTATAAATTAACCTAGCTATGAGCAGAGATTTCCTCTGTTCATAAGAAGCCAGGATAAATCCCAAAGTATAAATCCCTGAAGAATAAATCAAACACAAGACTTAAAATGCTATTTTAGTGGAGGCTTTACTGTCTTCACAGTTTATTGTTTCTTATCTGTGAAATACAAGTAAATACAAGCTTTGTTTCCACTGAGAGAAATGGTGTCAGTATACAGAAACTGACAGGAGGTCTGCGTCACCGCGACGCTGAGCGTTAGGGTGGGCGAGTTCAACGTTGTGTAAACAAAGAGGGTGTTTTGAAAACACCCCCATTTTCACAGCTTTCACAACTTAGCCTGTCCCCCTGCCACATGAAATAATGAATTAATCCTGGAAAGCTATTGATGTAGCACTTTTCTCCTTATGAAAGTAACACGGCGATTATTCGACCAATGAGAATTTGGTCGGACAAGAGCATATCGACCAAATAATCAGCCAGTCGACCAGGAGACTACAGCCCTAGTGAGAATGTATTGTATGTTGAGCAACAGTACAGTTCACCTTATACAGTGATGAATTGCTTTTCTTGTTCCAAAGCCACTGCACTGTCAAATTACTGTCTGTCTTGAGTTTTGACATGCCATTTGTTATGATTCTGATATGTATGCCTTTACAGTACATTACTAACAGTACTGTACTTAGTACACGCAAACACTGCTATGATCAACATACTCTCATAGCATGGTTCGTATTTTATCCTATGAACATGCAGGCACAAAAGTTCATATGATATCCTACAAATTTGCACCCCATAAATGACGTTACATTCTGAAGGTACAGTTACATAATTTAAATTATGGAGGTAAGGTTTATGCATGTAAAGTTACTGTGGTTAAGTTTAGGGAAAAGACACATATTGAAGATATATCTTAAAAATTCACTCAGTTCAAAACACGCGTCTCCAGTGGAAAGTCCCGGGGGGAAGGCCTGTGTTTCTTGAAAGGAGGCAAACCTGCTCTGCTCTGGCAAACCCGATCCTGTTTCAACGTCATATTGCTGAACAGGATCCCTAATGTAACAGAGGATTGATGCTGAGCTCACGATTCAACACAAAAATATACACATATGCACACACACACACTCCAGTTTCCTTTGGGACGGATTGGGCTATTCTGTGGACAACAGCCAGCTGTCATCTCTTGGGCTCACTCCTTGCTTTTTTATCTCTCTCTGCTTTTCCCCTGTTCCGTCTCTCTGTCATAGAAACTGATTCTATCTCATTCTCATACACCAGAAAAAGGCTCATGTCAATGTTGATGTCTCTCTGAGTGAGTAACAAAGAACAACACATCAACCAACAATAGAGCCCTTCTACAGCGCAGATTAAATGTCTATGTTATCACAGCACAGCTCAGCTATTTTAACACTAAAAGCTGAAATGAGTCCTCAACAAAGGTGTCACTGTGTGTCAGGGAGAAGTTTACAAGAGGTATTTTTATAACCCTTTGGTTCAAAACAGCCACTGAGCTTTATTTATATCAGTTAGCAGACTCATTTTGATGTCTGAGACAAGTGGAAGAAGTAGATGATCTCTCCTCCTGTCTGTCTCTGTTTTGATGTTCTGGTGACAGATCATAGTATTGTTTCCATCCAGCTGACAAGCAAATATTAAAGAGAGATGTCATGTCACAAAAAGTGAAATGTGAACAGTTACATGTTCATTATCCAGGCTGAAATGAATCTCTATCAACATACTATAGCTACAGACCAAGATATGCCTGTAGCATCAAGTGTCAACAAGACTAACACCTCATCTCGAAATGGTTCACAGTTAAAGTAACAGAGGCCTACACACCCACTGGACATATTCAATTCAAAAAGAAGAAAAGAAAGCTTTAGGTAGCAGTCACATAGAATTGTGTAACAATGTGTGGCTCTGTGTGGCCTGTGGATACAGTTTTATCGAATGAAATATGTAGAGAGTGATCTGTTCCGTATAACATGTTCTTATACCAAGTCGTCTCATATTGCTGTTTTGTTAGTGGCCTTTCAAGTCTCCATATTAACCGCTACGTATCCCCCTGCATCTACTGTTGACATGGATGCCGCAACCAATGAAGAGATGTCAGCAAAGCATGTGGTTAGGTTCAGGCAGCAAAAGCACATAGTTAGGTTTACGCAACAAAAGCATGTTGTTAGGTTTAAAGCCTCAGTGTGTAAAAATGGTGAGTAACAGTGACATCAGCGGTCAAATTCTAGATTGCAGTGCTCACTCGCGCTCACTCACTCACCCCTCCCATCGGGTAAGTGACAGTGACCTCATAAGACAAAAAGCCTTGCGCAGACAGCAGAGTTTTTCAAGTTTTTCAGGAGTATCTAGCGATGAGGTGAATATTTATTTAGGAATCTAAACCATGTTACGATATGTTATAGCTTACCAGTGAGATATAGGTTATCTGTGAGATATATGTTAGGAGTGTTTTATTTCTAATTGTTTTGGTAACACGAGCATTAGCACAGTAATGCTAAAATAACACGTTTTATGTGATAGTCCCGGCACAGTGCGGCAAATATAGGTTGGTACGATTATAATACATGCCTTTCCAGAGTGTTCTTCCATAGGACACAGGGAGATGAAGAAGAGGGAGAGGGAGAGACTAACAGGTCGCCACGTGTAATGCTTCTGGTAGTCTGACTGTTACTGTTACGTTAAGAGTTATGAGTGAGTTAAGAGGGGGAGGAGCTGTATTGTGCAAAATTTTGTGAACAAGGCAGATGTTTCTGTATTTTATTACATCTTCCCAACTCGGAAGTTTATGTTTTTTTCAGAATCGGACAATGATGGGAGCTGTTCGGTCTCTTATCCAGTACTTTAACAGTTTGCTTATAGAGAGTGGCCAGTGGTTTCAATGTCAAATTGTTTGTTTGTCCCCAGCTTGTGAGACAATATGTTAAATGTGGCATGATCATAGCATTCACATATAGCATGGCAGCATGTAGAGTCATTGTGTTCCGTATGTATCTGAAATTAGCTAAGCTAAACTTCACTCTTTTGGACAATTTTTTAATATGTGCTTTAAAAGTCAAATTGGAATCAATAATGATTCCCAGGTATTTGATTTCTGGCACAATGGTGATGTTTCGGCCTGAGATTTTAACTTCTGGCATAATGTTACATTGTCTTTTTGTAAAAAACATTCCCACTGTTTTTTTAACATTTAGTTGGAGGGAGCAACAGTTGAGCCAGTTGGTGATACGCTGCAGGGCGGAGTTTAGTTTATCAGCAGCCATTTGCTTTGTCTTGCATGCACAAAGATCACTGTATCATCTGCATATAACTGTGTCTCCACATCTGGACATAATTATGGTAGATCATTGATATATAGTGAGAACAGGAGCAGTCCAAGTATTGACCCTTGTGGTACTCCAGTACACAAGTCAAGAGCTGGAGATAGTTGGTTGCTAACGATAACATGTTGATGTCTTCCAGTTAAATATGTTTCAATCCAGCTGATTGCTAATGGGGAGAAATTAAAGGTGGATAGTTTAGCTAGAAGGACCTTGTGATTCACAGTGTCAAAGGCTTTACGCAGGTCTAAGAACACTGCACCAACAGTACCTCCTTTGTCAACTCTTTCTCTGACCTTTTCTATAAAAAGGCAGTTGGCTGTTTCGGTGGAATAATTAGCCCTAAAGCCAAATTGCATAGGGTGCAAATTGAATGGACTGTTCTTCAGAAATGAAACAAGCTGCTCTGATACCCATTTCTCGGCAACCTTAGATGCCACAGGTAAGATACTGATGGGGCGGTAGTTACTGTTCTGAGGATCATCTGACTTGAAGATGGGAGACACAATTGCAGTTTTCCAGGCATTTGGGAAATGTCCCTGTAGCACTGATAAGTTAACAATTTGTGTGATTGGACATACCAGGGAATCTTTCAGAGACTTGAGCATTGTGGAATCCATACAGTAAACATCCTTAGCTTTTGAGGATTTAAGAGAGTCAATAATAGCAGAGGTTTTCGATTCAGAGATGGGTAGAATGCTGAAGGATGTTTTACTTTCATCAACTTCAGCAATATTGACTGTAGGTAGAGGGAAGCTTTGTGCAATCGCATCCACAGAGCTAATGAAGTATTTGTTAAATGCTGTTGCAACTTGCACTGGGTCTTGCACCAGCTGGCCATTCTGTTCCAGCACCAACTCTTTTTTAGGCCTGTGATTGATTCCCATTAAGTTTTTAATTTGTTCCCAAATCAGTTTAGTGTTGCCTTTTGTCTTATCAGTAATTGTTATGAAGAAGTTAGCTTTGGCTTTTCTGATCGTTTTTGTAACTTTGTTACGCAGTGAGGTGAAACGGTACCTATCACTAATTGAATTACTCTTCAAAGCTCTTTTTAGTGCACCATCTCTTTCCTTCATTAAATTGAATATGTCGTAATTGAACCAGGGAAGTGTATTGTTTTTGTCTTTCTTCCTGCTCTTCACTTTTCTACTGAACTCCTCAACCAGATTTTGTAGTTCCGTTGAAAACAGTTTGCAGTCTGCTTCCACGTTACTCTCAGTTATCATATTTTCCCAATCAGTCTGTTGCACTGCTCTTTCAAAATTTACTAGTTCATTTTTCAGAATTTTTTTCATGAGTTCTTTGGATTTGTTAGGGCCATTAAAAGGACTTTTTTGTGAGTTTTATGGACATTAATATTAAATTATGGTCAGATAGTCCCGTAAGTAGATTATATGTTTTAACGACTCTCTCAGGCTTGTTACTAAATATTAAATCAATTTGCGTTTGGGAGGAGGTAGTTATTCTAGTCAGTCCTACAGTTAGTTGTGCAAAATCCAAACTATCTAATCTGTTTGAGAGCTCTCCTGTTTATCTTGTCCAGCCAGTTACAATTCAGGTCACCAAGTAATATAACCTCTGATTTGGGGTCAGATACTTTAAGCAGTTTTTTAAGTGTGGCGTAGAAGTCATTGCTGGAGGATGGTGGACGATATACAACAATTGGTTTAAAAGACATTTCAGGAGAGAGCATTATGTTCAGTCCAAGACCTTCTATATCAATATTAAATGGCCAGCATATTTGATTACAGTTAAAGTGTTTTTTAAAGCCTTTGGAAACACAGCTTGAAATAGTAAAAATGCATATATTATGTGTCTCATTAATCATCCACAAAAGTCTGAGTGAAAATAACCATTCATAACTATTGGAAAACCTGCTCATTTTGCTGTTTAGACCACTTGCCAGGACAGAGTGGACATGGCAGATAACGCTCTAATTGACAGCTCCCTCGTTTTGATTGACATCTCCCTGGCTCAGCAATGGCTGCCACAAATTTAATCCAGCCGTACATGTTTGAGTCCTCTGATGATTCAGAGGATGAAGCAGAAGCTGAAAATGATTCCTTTTAGGTGGTCACTGAATGGTAAGTTTCAAAATGTATGTAAAATATATGTCGTGATTCATATTAATGTTACTTCGTAGAATAGTTAGCATAACTTTTACATGCAATGTTAGCTGAGATGAATGACAATGGGAGGCTAGCGCTTTGCCTTTCTTCACTGAGATACGTTTTCATTGAAAACATAAATCTGCTCCGTTTTTCTGATAATAGCCTTTTTCATTCAAACACATCTAGTCTTAATAGATTAAATATGTCTTTACTCTGACACACACACACCGACCCTCAAAGCGGGAGAGACCAGTGCCGGCCGGCCATCTCTCTGGCGTTGTGTAGAAGTATTTGCCCGCCTCGAATAATGTTCCCCTCTGGCTAAAATTGTGTTGTTTCCCGCAGCATCACCTCCGCGACTGGGGATATGTTTATGCGTAGCAAAGCTAACTGCTTGGGGTTGGGGTTAGGGGTGAGGAAGGGTGCACATTATGTCCCCTCCCCGTGAGACGACACCGGCACCGGGCCCGGGGGGGGCAAGCCCGGCCGCTCACAAGCCGCCTCTTCCTGCAGCTCCATGAGCTGCAAAGGCTCAGATTGTCCAGGCTCTGGAGCCGGTCAACCCGATTCAAGTGCTGCTGGGAGCCCGCCGGAGGCAGAGCCTCCGCTGGGTCACAGCCGAGCGGTTCAGCCAGTTTACGATCTGTATTTTCTAAACATCAGACTAGAAAGCTGTTTCTCAGACTCCACTAAACAATAAAATAATTTTAAGGAACACTGCTGTCCTGAGCTCTATAAATCTGTCATCTGACGTTTTCATTCAGCTGAATAAAAGTTTTAGTTTAGATAGGCTAATCAGGATATTTTTCTGTCATGCCACCTTGATTATTCCAGTGAGCTTTCAGTTTTGGCTGAGACTCAAAGAGGCAGATTTAGCTGGAGCAGAAAGGTTTTGTTGCGCTGCCACTGGGGGGCGGGATGAGACAACTGACGGATGATTTATGATTGGTTTGGAATTTATTGCGTAATAAATCTCAGAGATAACCACGGCCAAATCAAACCCAATTTCAAGAATGTACAAAAACTTAAAAGACAGATATTTCGAATTTGGATGGAAACTGATTTCTGATTGTTTTTACATGTTTAATATTATGTACATAAGACCCTAAATTACATAGTTAAAAGGCTATTGTGGATTTGGATTTCCAGAAGCTCAAAACTGAATTACGGATATCTATAACGTCATTCTGACTAGTCAAAACTACAGTTACAGATATCTGTAATTCAGTTTTGACTAGTAAGATTCAAACTATTTTTGCCATTCATGTGTATGGGGTTTGTCATTATAGATATCTACATTTACATTATGACTATCTATAATTCCAGTTTGAGATATCTACAACGTCATTTTGACTAGTCATAATTCAGTTGCAGATATCTACAACGTCATTTTGACTAGTCATAATTCAGTTGCAGATATCTACAACGTCATTTTGACTAGTCATAATTCGAATTCAGGATATCTATAACGTCATTCTGACTATCTGAAACTCAGTTCAGGATATCTAGAAAGGACCATGTAGATATCTTCAATTGATGATAATTAAAGTTAACTTGAACTTGAATTATGACTAGTCAAAATTAAATTGTAGATATCTCAAACTGGAATTACAGATATCTACAATTCAGTTGCAGATATCCGAAATAACAATTGTAGATATCCGCAACCACATTGGAGATATCTATAATGACAAACCCCATACACATGAATGGCAAAAATAGTTTGAATCTTACTAGTCAAAACTTAATTACAGATATCTGTAATTAGAGTTTTGACTAGTCAAAATCTAATTACAGATAATTTGAATAAGAGTTTTGACTAGGCAAAATTATGTTGCAGATATCAGTAATGAATATCCAGTCTAGCTATTAAATGTTAAAACGGCTTGCCATACTCGCCTCCAGTAGCCCCTCCACTCCACTCGGACAGCAGAGGCGAGACAGCAAATAAGGTTGGTGGAGTAATTCAATCACTGTGCTTTCACTGTAATTACCACATACCTGAGAGACAGGATCGTTGCATTTTGCGTCTTCATTTCTGGCATTTCTTGTGTTCGGTCCGGGGCACTGGTGCATGTCTCCAGATAGCAACAGGAAGAGTGTGATGATGATCAGATTATCATTTTGGCGTTTGCCTCGGGCTTCACTGCTTCGCACGTGGTGGTGATGGCCGGCAGCGGAAACAACCAGGTAAACGCCGACGGCTGCCGGTGTTATGTCCCTACTGGTTTCGAATTTAACTGGTTTCCTTACCGAACGGCTGCAGATGTGCTTCGCCTCCGTCAGCAGATTCGTCACAAATTCATAAACATACACAACATATTACTGGCAATTTTAAAGTCGCAGCCCACATCTACCACAGCAAATATGCTTCTGCAATTGAGCACTACGTACCAGCGACATTAAAAAAAGAAAGGAAAGAAAATATGATATACACAAATTTGCGTCAAGCTGGACTCGATTTCACGTCAACAAAAGACAATATAACACAAACCACACGTCTACCTGTGAGAGCCACTGAGACTCACAGAGTGCATGGCTTTCCTCAGGTATTAATAAATTACGTCAGCATCCAGGTAACATTTTGATTTGGGCTGACCTGAGACAACTGGTTACCCTCGGCTTGCCTTGAAAATACCCAAACATATTTATCAATGTTTCTTGTTCTTTTTCCACGAGTCTACAAACATATTATTACAGACTGCACAACACTGCACACTATGACAAAGCCTGTCATGTTTAAAAAGTGACGATCTAACTCGCTCTTACCTGTAGAAATTAATTCTCTGGGTGAAATTCCCAGGGTGGCGTTATCGGTTCTTTTTCTTGTATTTTTTATTTTTTTGTCAAATTATTTAGCTTAATTTCTTTTCACTTTATCCTCACCACATTGGCATAGATACATCCACTAGGTGAGGGGCAGAGTCAAAAGTTTCTGACAACAACAAACATGGCAACAGTGGAGGAGGTTGTAATAATGTACCTTTTAAGAGAGGCAACGTTGTGGGCAGTGGTGGTCTGTGAAATCATTAAATACACTGCATCATATCAACGGAGAATTCTTTCCACTATATTACCATTTTGTTCCTTTATGCCATTTTTATAATGTCTTCGTCGTATTCTACAGTCTTATCTCGCTGGAGCTACTCTACCCCCACGATTTCCATCTGTACTGCTTTATTTTGTCCGTATTCGTGAGCTTTCATAGAACATGTACAAATATGGATGACATGAATGTAGAGTATGGACACAAGACTCTATCTGTGTTTGTATGCAGATCAAACATTAGTCTTCAGCCTTCTTGCCTCTTACTTACTTTCTTGTCTTAAGCGGGATTTATACTTATGCGTCGAATTGACACTGTACCTAGACGCGGAGCCTACACCGTAACCTATGCTGTTATCTGATGAGCAGCTCCCCAGAAATGTGAATAATGTCAATGTCAATTTTATTTATATAGCACAATTCATTACAAGTAAACTCAAAGTGCTTTACATTAAAAAACAAAATATCACACAACATTAAAATCCAGAAAAACATTAACACAATTATATAGAAGCCCCTGCCCTGTCACATAGCCGCACATGTAAGAAGTGCAGCCATATGATTAGACACACACACACACACACACACACAGACACACACGCTCGCACGCACACCCCACACCCACTTGGTTACACATCGCGAGGTGTAGACCTCCTGTCTGTTTTTGTAAGCTGAAAATCATTTTCCTCAGTAGAAATGAAACTTTTATTTACTTTTATCTCATAGATTAGAAACAATAAATTGTAAAAACAATACAGCCACCCCAAAAAAAGCATTTTAAGTCTTGTGTGTGATTTATTCTGGCTTCATATGAGTAGAGGGAATCTCCACCTGTATTTACACAATGTAAAATTTATACAATGTAAAATGCCATAGTGTGCTAATAACATTAGCATGTTGTATTTGTTTGGAAAATGTGTTTAGTATAAGACAGTTGTTTTGTCGGTGAACCTTGTGAGTTATAATGATTTTGTAACATTACCTTTGTTAAATGTTGCTGTTGTACCAGGCTATATATGAGTAGAGGACAGCTAGGCAAAATTTATACAGTGTAAAATGTTATAGCCTTGTGTTGATAACATTAGGGTAACACTTTATATTAAGGTATTGTAATAAGCGTAAATAAGCACCAATTAACAGTTAATGAGCACTTTAAAGACATAATGAGATGTCTATTACCATTAATAAGACTATGTAAGTGTTAATTATAGCATAATTAACAGAGTTATTATTGCATATTGGAGCATTATAAGCACATAATAGAAATTTGATAACAGTTTATAAAGCTATCATAAATATCAATAAGATGTCTATTTACAATAATTATTATTTATAAGGGTTAATTATAGAATAACCACATTTATTACTGGTTTATAAGTCACTATAAGACCCTATTATATTAAATTAATAAGGTGTTATTAATAGTTAATAATGCATCTTGGCAGCTACCAGATCTAAAGTGGGAACAGTGTCATGTAAAGGTTAATAAATTATTAATATGCTCTCAGGGCTCGAAACTAACGGTGTCTTGAAAGCCTATCAAAATTCACTACTATCTCTGATCAGGAACGTTATAAGCTCCTGAGTGAGAGTAAGACTTCAACGTGCTGTCTTGACCCAGTCCCCTCCATACTTTTTAAGAATTGTTTTAACTGTATGTTTCACTCTGTCGGTAAGATTATTAACATGTATGAAACTGTTTGTTTCCCAGAATCTTTCAAAATTGCAGCTATAAAACCTCTGCTGAAAAAAACAAACCTAGATGCTAATGTTTTAAGTAACTACAGGCCTGTACCAAATCTCCCATTCTTAAGTAAGATACTAGAAAGAGTTGTCTTTAACCAAATTATCTATTTCCCGAACAAAAATAATATTTTCGAAAAGTTTCAGTCAGGGTTCAGGGCAAATCACAGTACTGAGACAGCCCTCACCAAAGTTGTCATTGATCTCAGAACTAGCACTGATGCTAACAAGGTCTCCATTCTAGTCTTACTAGACATAAGTGCTGCCTTTGACACCATAGACCACAATATTCTTATTGACTGACTTGAGAACTGGGCTGGCCTCTCTGGGTGTGTTTTAAATTGGTTCCGCTCATATATAACGGGAAGAAAGTTTTTTGTTACTATGGATCATGTATCAGGGATACATGAATTACCGTTTGGGTAGCTGCCTTGATCCTCTGCTTTTTTCACTGTACATGCTTCCATTAGGTGATGTCATCAGAGAACCTCAATTTCCACAGCTATGCAGATGACACCCAACTATATATTTCACTAGATCCAAGTCATGACCAATCCATCTGTCGTCAAACATCTGGATTGGCTGCAGTAGACAAGTGGATGCAAACCAGTTTTCTTAAATTAAATGGTGACAAAACCGAAATCTTATTAGTTGGTCCCCAAGCAAAACGGGAGATAATTCTTTCCAAACTTGGCAGTTTGGCTGTGCAGGTTAAATCTGAAGTCACAAGCCTGGGTGTTATCCTTGACTCAGACCTACATTTTAAATCTCACATAAAGAAGGTGACCAAAACAGCTTTATTTCACTTACAAAATATTTCAAAGGTGCGACCATTCGAAAAACTGGTACACGCATTCATTTCAAGCAGACTTGACTACTGTAATGCTCTCTTCACCGGTCTTCCAAAGCAATCCATTGACAAATTACAATTAATTCAGAACTCTGCTGCCAGGCTGTTAACTAGAACAAGAAAGAGATAGCATATCACCCCATTTTTAGCTAACCTTCACTGACTTCCAGTATCTTTTAGGTTTTAGTGCTTTTACTTGTTTTTAAGGCTCTTAATGGGTTGGGACCAGCCTACATTACTAATTCTTTGTCATTTTATAATCCTTCATGGCCTCTTAGATTCTCTGCTGCTGGCTTTTTAAATACAAACTACTCTAATAAGAAAATTGGCAGCTCAGCCTTTTTTAACTATGCACCAAAATTATGGAACTCACTACCCAAGGATATAAGAGATACAAGCTCTGTGAACATTTTCAAACGACAATTGAAAACTTATTTATTCAACACTGCTTTCAACTAACTGTCATTATTCCCTGGTTTTTATCCCCATCCTTCACATTTTTTATCTGCTTCCATGCATTCCGCTGTTTTACTTTTATGTTTTACATATAATATTGTTCTTGGGTTCATTGTGCAGGATTTGCACTTGTTTTTTTTTTTTTGTTTTGTTTTTTAATTGTATTTGTCTGTTTTTATTTTGTTGTAAAGCACTTTGAGCTACACCTCCCTGTATGAAAGGTGCTATATAAATAAAGTTTATTATTATTATTATTATTATTATTATTATTATTATTATAAAAATTGCTACTGGGACACAAAGATGATGTGTCTGGGACAATTCCAGGACAGCAAAAAAAAAAAAAAAAGTCAAATATCGAAATGGGTGTTATTTACAACATCATTGCGTATGGGTATCTGAACGTTGCTTTTTTTCGTTTGAATAATTTCAATAAAAACTTATGAACAGCAAAAATACAGTCTCCACACGCGCGCGCATGCATACACACACGGAACCCCTTTTTGGGTCCACCCTCTCCCTCTCTCCGCTGTTGCCTGCAGTAATTTCTCTATCTATACAGCCCATATCCCATCTAATCGGCTATTTGAAGTGTCACCCCTTCAGAACGAAGCATGTCAATTCTGTTTTGAAATTCGTGTTATTTGCAAAGTCATCACATCTAGACATAATTTTGATGTTACTTTTAATCGTTTAAACAGAAAGTTAAGAACTAGTAAAGGCTATCTCCAAACTCTGAAAAATGCATCCTGGGATATTCACTCAACTCACTGCATGACGGTCACACTGGATGCAACTCGCCACCTATGCTCGCCACTCCTCATCAGAGCACAGAACCTAGCAATGCTGAGATGATTGAAAAAAACTGATACAAGCTCCTCCAGTGCCGCTCCAGTTGGAGTAGGATGCGACACTTGGCTTCGGGACTCTGAAGACGATGTTTCATCTGTTTCTGCCCCCGTGGTAAGTTAGTTTGTTAAACTGGGCTATAGGCTAATGTTAGCTTGTTGATTTTTAGTTAGTTCTAGTTCTTTGCAATACCTAGCACTAGCAACTCAGCTAATCATGTACATGATGGCCTTACAAAGTTATAAAATGCGACTGTGTGTTCTAAATTATGATGTTGATGATAATGATGGTACAGTTAATCAGAAGAGATGTACTCAGTTCATTCAGTCAGTAATAATTAGGCTAACAACTTTAGCTACAGAGATGAAGGTCATGCTTGAACTAGCAGCCAGTCATGTTTCTGAATTTCCTACAGGTAAGCTGAGTGTAATGAACACCCAGATAACAGTAGTATGTTTTAGCAGAACCTTAGTGTGTAACTGTGATACTCAGAGACATTGACTTTGACCATGATTAATAGTGTGTGTGTGTGTGTGTGTGTGTGTGTGTGTGTGTGTGTCGCGGCTCTTGGAGGGTGCTGCTAGAAATAGTTCCGTCGCTAATGACATTCTGTGTGAGTTAAAATGAGTGAAATGTGTGTGAAGAGGCATATGGTCGAGATACAAGAGTGACAGTAAATTGTGTGAAGCAGGATGAGCAGAGTGAATGTGTTAGGAGCATCAGTGAGCTGTGTGTTATGTTGAGCAGGCTAATGGATAAAGGCTGCTTCATGTTCATGCTAACTCTCAGTCAGTAAGGTTAAAGGAGCATTTCATTCATTTTGGTAATTGAAGTTTGTATCACTCTGTGTGTGAGTGTTTTATTGTCACTCTTGTGAAACAATTGAGAGTGTAATTCAGTACTAGGCTGTGGATTAAAAACAAGGGAAGTTAGATTAAATATGTTTATGGGTTTAATTCTGAGTCTTCTCTTTCAGAGGGATGGGCTGACATTGCAGATGGTGTCAGATGGACTGCAGAAGACGACCCTGGCTCTTGTAGCCATGCAGGTAAACAAAATAAACTCCCTACAAAGGAATTAATATGCTACGGTGTATGTTAAGCAATCGTGACAGTGAAAGTTTTTTCTTCTGTATTTCAGACAGTCCCAGGTCAGCATCTGAAGCAGTTCCTGGAAGAAGTGGGACCTTTTCCCGGAAACACCTTCTCTGGTGTAAAACTCAACAGGAAACAAGTGGATGATGATGACTTCCACAAAGTGAAAGATAAACTAATCAATGGCTTCTGTGACAACCTCACCACGCGGTTTGGTAACCTTGATGAGGGTCTTGAAGGCGGCTGCCACCATGTATGACCTAAGCAACTGGCCTGAGGACCTGGCTACCTTAGGCCTGGCCGATTTTGAGACTTTTGTCACTCACTTTCAGAAAACTGATGATTTGTCTTAGTATGCCATTTTGAGGAAATGAGATTCCCATGATCCTTTGCTAAAGAAAATAATAACATATTTGAGTGAAAAGAACACATCAGAATTCTTTAATGTTGAAATACTGATTGATATCTGGATGTTGCAATAGGTGCATAATTAATAGAATTATTAACTTGAGTGAGTGCATAATGAAGGGTTTATAAATGTCAACAAGACACTGTTCCCACTTTAGATCCAGTGGCTGCAAAGATGCATTGTGAGCTGTTAATAAGTGCATATTAATAATTTATTAACCTTTATACGACACTGTTCCCACTTTGGATCCAGTAGCTGCAAAGATGCATTTATGAGCTGTTAAGAAGTGCATATTAATAATTTATTAACATTTATACGATACTGTTCCCACTTTAGATCTGGTAGCTGCAAAGGATCATTATTTGCTATTAATAAGTGCATAATTAAGCATTTAAAAAAAAAAAAATTTAAAGGGACAAATAAGCATTTTACTAATTTGACGTGCAAAACAGCCAATCATTAAAACTGAGTTTCTTGGCACAAAACAATGGACATTATCAGAGTGGGTGTGGTCTGTCTTTATAGGAAGTCTGTGCAGTGCGAGCACATGGTAAGTTCAGTGGCATATGACATTGTGTCTCTCAATCAGAAGACTGTTAATGGAATTTAGATTAGGTAACAACCTATAGCCTACCACTGGATCAAACTGAAGTGGCTTAACCACTGGATAAAACACACACACATGCACAAAGTATAAATTAATGCTCTGTTTTACACAAAACTTTTTGTGTCACCTGAACATCTAAGGTAAAGTGGGACAGCATTTTCTGCTTTGTTTATGCTGTAAAACTATTTTATAATCAACTGTTGTCAGCGTGCCTATAAAGCCCTGTTTCCACCCTAGGTTCGTTTAGCATTTGAACCTCAAACAGTACTGTCAAATGTGGTCAGGGTTGTTGTCACTCACTGCTCCATCCACCCCTCGCTGCACTTCCTCATCAGCGACACAGATGGAAGTCTGCACCCCATCCACTGTCCACAGAACAGGGTTGCACACCAACATTTTCCGAAAGAAAAAGAAGAAAAGGCTGGGGTGAGAAACTCTAGCGATGGGGCACTTAAAAATAGCGTGTCCGCGTATTTAGTCCTTCCCAGGCAAACACGGGGGCCCAGTGGCGCCGCAGCCCACAGAAACAACGGCATGCAATTCTTCTTTTTTTTTCTCTACAAGTGAGGAGTCAAACACATGCAGCTCACATAATCAGATCGGAATTAATAGATATTTTCAAACGCCCGAAGATCAACTCATTACTAAAAGTGTATGTCATCCAAGAGAGACAATAAAAACCAATGGGATGGTCAAAGTTGTCATATTGAAATTAAATGTGTGCCGATGGATTCACGTCGTCAACTCATGCACCGAGCAACACCACAAGAAAACATTCCACCCTAGAAGTCACCAGCAGTCACCCCAGTCAACTAAATCATTGTTTTTCTCAGACTACAGCTGCTGCAAGAGGCAGAAAAACATCCTTTCATTTATAGGTACAGTTTACTAATCGATGGAAGACTTGCTACAGTACAAACAGTGGTTCAAAAACAGCTTCAAAAACAGCCACAGCTATAATAATAATAATTTATTAACCGTAATATAGCATTTATATTAACTTCTCATAGTCTCATTAATGTTAATAAACACCTTATTAATTTCATCTGAAAGGGTTGTATAGTGACTTATAAACCAGTAATAAATGTGGTCATTATTCTATAATTAACCCTTATAAATGATAATTAATGTAAATAGACATCTTATTAATATTTAGGATAGGTTTATAAACTGTTAACAAAGTTTATACTTAAAGTTTATATTAAGTGTTTATAATCCTCCTATAAGCAATAATAACTGTCAAGTTATACTGTAATAAACACTTGTATAGTCTTATTAATGTTAACAAGCATCTTATACCGTCTTAATATAAAGTGTTACCAACATTAGAATGTTGTATTTGGGGGAGAAATGCGTCTTTGTGAATCCTGATATTTAAAATAAAGCCGATTTGTGTTTGAAATTGTCACTATTAAGCCATATTTAATGTGCGTTTTGAAACAATTAAACTTTACAGCACATCAAAGGAACCCCCCCACCGACTAGTGTTTTGGAGGTGTAACTGTAGAGTGACACAGAAACACCACCGCACAACTATAAATTCTCACAACAGTGTAGGCCACGTGCGTAGGCTATGGTGTACGCTCTGTATACACAAGCATAAATCTGCCCTTAATCAGAAAACCTTAAAATGACTACAGACTATACAGAACACAGCTGCCAGACTTTTAAATAGAGCAAAGCAGCATGATCACATTACACCGCTTTTAGCCTCATTACATTGGCTCCCAGTTCGTTTTAGGATTGAATTTAAGATCTTGTTGATCACTTTTAAGGCTCTTCGTGGCCTGGCTCCAGATTACATTTAAGCCCCTTGTAGTGATCAACATATTAGGCCTCACCAAGGGGCACCAAATATGTTGTGAACATATATTTTAGGGCATCACATGGAGGCACCAATTATGTTGTGAACATAAATTAGGGCTTCACGCGGAGGCACCAATTATGTTGGGGTCAATTGCCTATTGGAAATAATTAATAATTATTAATAATAATTAATAATTATGTTAAATAATGTGACTTAATTAACATTAAATCACCTCGTGGGGCACCATTCCCGTAAAGGGAAAATGATAGCCAGTTAAAGATATCAGTCTCATAAAATATGCTAAACTATTAATTTGGAGTTTTGATTAATAATTAAATTAATGACAATAACCAAAATTAACAGTAAAGCCTGAAGAATTTCAGAGTTCTTGATGCAGCAGAGGTTGATTATCCATTCATTCTTGTCAACATTAAACAGACAGCAGGTATGATTCCAAAGAATTATATTTATTCATAAACTAGCAAAGCAAAACCAAAACACACAAATTCTAACTAACTATATACAAGCTTGGTGTGTATATATGTGTGTTTGTGTGTGTGTGTGTGTGTGTGTGCGAGAGAGAGAGAGAGAGAGAGAGATAGAGATAGAGAGAGAGAGAGAGAGAGAAAGAAAGACAAAGGCAGGTGTGGTGATCAAAGAGCCGTTTGGCCTACAATACAAAATGGCTGACAACAGAGAACTACAAGATGGCCGAATCAAAGCTGGCTTCAGATTGGGGGAGGTGTTTGTCTGACCGTGTGGTCAGGACAAAGACAAACGAAAAGACGCGGGAACTTTGAGATGCCTGTTTGGGTGTAGCTCTTTTGAAAGCCTATTTGTTAATGAGTCTATGTGAATGTGATTTGTGTTGTAAACGGTCTGGATTAGTGCAGAGATTGTTTAGTTGTGTGCAAGAATCTGTTTGTGAACAGTATTAGCAAACTAAACACTTAGCTTTGGCGAAGCCAACTAATCAATGACCTAACTGCAAACTATCACAACAATAACTCAGTAAACAGCATTAAATCACATACAACAAGTTAAACAGTCTTGCTTAGCCTGTAAAGCTGTGATAAGCTATGCCCAGTTGTTACATTACCGATCCTTGAATGGATGGGAAGAAGAAGAATCGCTTTGGTGGTGTGCTGCTTTGTTAGCCGGCGGAAGAAGGCTGGAAAGAGCTGTGGTTCCAGATGCTATCATGGTTTGTCCTTTGTTCCAAAGGTGGAACTCTGAGGAAGCTGGTCGCTCGAGGTCTTTACAGAATTAGACGCTGGGTGCTAACTCACTTGGTTCTCTTTGTTGCTAAAAAGCTAGTTGCAGACCTTGTGCTTGCAAGTCTAACTTCTCTGGTTCAGGTTTGCCTCAGCCTTGAGTGTGGGCAAGTCGTGGTCCAGGAAAAAGAGAGTCTGTGAGCAATTGCCCCACCTTTGATGGTTCAGGGCAAGGAGCAAGGGCCTGAACATCTGGGCTGTTCCAGGCCCAGCAGGAAAAAGATGTGGGCTGCTCCGCAGTTCCCGAGTAAGAGGGAGACTGTCTGAAGGGAGCAGACCTTCTACAGATGCCTGTGACAATCACAGAGTCACATGTCTCTGTTAAAGTCCTGTCCAATCAAGTTGTGAGACTTATGTCTCACTGACGTGTGAGGTGAGACCTCCTGGAGATGGCTGTCAAAAAACTGTCTTTGTTTGGAGAACAAAGAGCATCGAGAAGGAAGCCTTTAAATGTCCAGTTTAGATTTTACCAAATGACAAATCATCTGTGGTCCTGTGAATCCCAACACCCTTTAATTCCTTATGAACCTTTGCGTAGCTTGAGAACCTCGGGCAGAGGTCTTTTGTCTGTTCCAGAGTTCAAGCTAAGGACTAAAGGGGACAGAGCTGACGTGCTGATGTATTGCGGTAAGCGAGTTGTGTCATTCCCGGTGTCTCTGTGACAGCGTCTCTGTACTGCTCTAGTGAATTCTACTAGCCTGCTTTCTGCTTTCTCACTTCAGTTGCTTTAATATCTACTTCAAGGCTTAACCCACACTTGTTCTGTTTAAGCACTTATAGCTCTCCTCCTTTTTACGACTTCCCTGCTAATCTCTTAGCTGTTGTGTGCACATTACTAGCCTTGGTAGCTACATTAGCTTTACAGTTAGCGATGGCTTCTCCCTCTGCTCTTTCTTGCTCGGTGTGCCAAATGTTTAGCTATGCCTCTGCCTCCTTTAGCGACAGTGGTAATTGTAACAAGTGTAGCTTATTTGTTGCGTTGGAGGCGAGGCTTAGTGAATTAGAAGCGCGGCTCCGCACCATGGAAAATCATTCAGTAGCTGCGGTAGTTAGTCAGCCCCCTGTAGCCGGTGCGGAGCCACATAGCGTAGCCTCTGCTAGCGGTCCTCCGGTAACACCCGTGCAGCCGGGAGGTTGGGTAACCGTTCGCGAGAGGCGTAGCTCCAAGCTGAAGCCCACGGCTCACCACCAGCCTGTTCATGTTTCCAACCACTTTTCCCCACTCAGCGACACACCCGCTGAGGACAAAACTCTGGTTATTGGCAGCTCTATTCTGAGGAACGTGAAGTTAGCAACACCAGTCAGGGTGTACATGAACCCACTCACTGTTTTAACTATACCCTCGATCTAGTTCTGACGTATGGAATTGAAATTGATAACCTAACAGTCTTTCCACAGAATCCCTCGTTATCGGATCATTATTTGATTACTTTTGATTTCTTTTTACTCGATTACATGCCACTCAGCAACAGTTACTATACTAGATGTTTATCAGATAGTGCTGTCGCAAAATTTAAGGAAATGATTACTCCGTCGTTAAATTCAATACCATGTCCTTCAGTAACAGAGGTTTCCCGTACCGACTTTAACCTCTCCCGAATTGATCATCTTGTCGATAGCGCCGTAGGCTCGCTGCGAACAACACTCGACTCTGTAGCTCCTCTTAAAAAGAAGTTAACAAAGCAAAGAAAGTTCGCTCCTTGGTATAACTCTCAAACCCGTAAGTTAAAACAAATATCACAAAAATTTGAAAGGAATTAACCAAACTGGAAGAATCTAGTTTAATCTGGGCAGACAGTCTCAAAACGTGTAAGAGGGGCCTCTGCAATGCCAGAGCAAACTATTACTCAGCATTAATAGAAGAAAACAAGAACAACCCCAGGTTTCTTTTCAGCACTGTAGCCAGGCTGACTGAGAGTCAAAGCTCTATTGAGCCTTGTATTCCTTTAGCCCTTAGCAGTAATGATTTTATGAGCTTTTTTAATGACAAAATTCTAACTATTAGAGGCAAAATTCATGACCTCCTGTCCTCAGATAGTACCTATCTAACCTCAAACACAGCTGTAAGACCTCTCTCTCTCTCCCCCCTCTCTCCCCCTCTCTCTCTCTCTCCCTCTCTCTCTCTCTCTCAATTTTTTCAATTTCAATAACCTTTATTGACATGACTGTAGATTAACAATATTGCCAAAGACATTAAAAATTTACAAATAAAGTACAATAATAAAAGTAAGTCAGAAAACTATAAAAAAAAAGAGATTAAATATATGATATATAATACAAAATACACCAATCTACAATACAATACACCAATATATAATATAGAAAAAAAAATGAATAAAGAAAAATGTAGGTTGTGAGTTACAAGGACTGTAAATATAGACAGGTGTGTCAGGTGTTGTGATGGTTGTCCCTCAGGCTGTGGCATAACCTGACATATTTTGCTGCTGCTAAGCTGCTGACTCTGTTCTCTCCAAGGATGTGTTGCATTTTAGTTTGATCAGGCAGAGAATCAAAGTCAGTGACTTTATGTTTTATTTTTGAGAGGAAGTCGGCTCTGATGTGTTCATACTTGCTGCAGTGCAACAGGAAGTGTGTCTCTGTCTCCACTTGTCTGTGTGGACAGAGCTCACACAACCTGTCCTCTCTGGGCAGCCAGGTCTGCCTGTGTCTGCCCGTCTCTATGGCCAAGCTGTGGTCACTGAGTCTGTACATGGTCAAAGTCTTCCTCAGTTTCTCATCAGTCACGGTGCTCAGATATTCTGCCACCGTGTACTGTCTGTTTAGAGCCAAATAACACTGAAGTTTGCTTTGCATTTTTGTGGTCGATGTCCAATAGTTAATGTAATGTTCTTTTTGTTTCTCTATAATTTGGTGGGTCCAGATTGTGTGAGGGCTGTCCTGACGTCTTGTGCTGTTAGAGGAGCTGAGCCTCAGGACCAGCTGGCTGAGGGGGCTCTTCTCCATGCTCTCCTCTTGGCATTGCAGAGCTTTGTAGTGGTAGGAGTTGGGGTCACTTGTTTTAAGGTGTTTATAAAATTTGATGGCTCTTTTTTGAATTCTAATTAAAAGGGGGAATTGGCCTAGCTCAGCTCGGCACCCGTTGTTGGGGGTGTTCCTGTGCACTCTGAGGATGCTCTTGCAAATCTCTGTATGCAGGATTTCGATGGGGTGTTTGTCCCATTTTTCAAAATCTTGATTTGCAAGAGGACCCCACACCTCACTACCATACAGAATAATTGGTTCAATTATAGATTTGAATATTTTGAGCCAGATTCTAATGGGTATATTAATGTTTGAAGATTTCTTTATAGCATAGAAAGCCCTTCTTCCCCTCTCTCTGAGATCATCAACAGCCAGGTTAAAGTTTCCCGTGGATGTGATGTGTAGTCCTAAGTATGTGTAGTCGTGTGTGTGCTCCACCTCATGAGAGCCCAGGAAAAACCTGGTTTGGTCTCCCTGACCCCTGGGTCGTTTCTGGAATATCATAATTTTGGTTTTGTCCAGATTAACTGTCAGGGCCCAGGTCTGACAGAAGGTTTGCAGGTGATCCAGTTGCTGTTGTAGTGCTTCATTTGATGGAGCCAGCAATATGAGATCATCTGCAAAAAGTAGGCATTTAACCTGTGTGTCAGACAGAGTGAGACCAGGGATGTCAGATAGTTCTAGTGATTTGGCCAATTCATCGATATAAATGTTGAAGAGGGTAGGGCTGAGACTGCAGCCCTGTTTTACTCCTCTACTCTGGGGGAAGAAATCTGTTTCCATGTTGTTTATTTTAACAGCACATTTCATATGACTGTACATGGTTTTGATGATGTCATAGACCTTCCCCCCTACACCCTTCTCAATTAATTTTAAGAACAGTCCATCATGCCAAATTGAGTCAAATGCTTTTTTGAAGTCCACAAAACAAGAGAAGATTTTCCTCTTGTTTTGATGGACGTCTTTATTAATGAGGGTGTGAAGGGTGTAGATATGGTCTGTTGTTCTATGTTTGGGTGTGAATCCTATCTGGCTCTTGCTCAGGACATCATGTTCTCTGAGGAAGTCTTGCAGTCGGCTGTTTAGGATGCTGCAGAACAACTTCCCCAGGTTGCTGCTGACACAGATGCCTCGGTAATTGTTTGGGTCGAATTTGTTTCCACTTTTAAAGATTGGTGTGATGATTCCTTCACTCCAGAGGTCAGGGAAATGTCCGACACCCAGAATAAGGTTAAATAATTTTAATATGGCAATGTTAAATTTATGGTCATCGAATTTTAGCATTTCATTTAAAATGCCATCAGGACCGCTGGCTTTCTTTGGCTGCAGTGCCTGGATTTTAGCCAGCAGCTCTGCTTCAGTAATTTGGTAGTCTAGAGGGTTCTGGTTGTCTTTAATGACTGATTCTAAAATTTGTAATTTGTTGAGGAGATTGTTTTGGGCCGAATTCAGGGGAACAGCAGTATACAGACTTTCAAAGTGATTTTTCCAGATGTCACCATTTTGAATAGCCAATTCTTCTTTTTGTGGTTTGCTGAAAGAGTGCCATTTCTTCCAGAAGTCACTGGAGTCAATGGACTCTTCAATTATTTGTAACTGATGCCTCACATGCTGTTCTTTTTTAGTTCTGAGTGTTTTTCTGTATACTCTCAATGTTTCCCAGTACTGGAGGCGGAGCTCAGGGTTGTCAGGTTGTCTGTGTTTTTGATTTGACACATTTCTGAGAGTTTTTCTCAGTTGTCTGCATTCTGTGTCAAACCACTCGTCATTGGTCGGGTCTCTTGGTCTGTGGTGCTGGCGCTTTTTCAGACTGGATAAGTCTGCCACATGGTCAAATATGTTGTACATGTCCTGTACAGCCTGTCTGAGGCCGTCCTGGTTGAGGGGATACGAGGTGGAAAGAAAACAGTCTAAATGGGATTGAAAGATTGGATTTTTGATTGCTGTCTGATATTCGTCTTTGCTTTTGTTTGTCCATTTATAAGGTTGTTTTCTGTAGGTCAGATTGCAGGGTTCTACTGTGTGAGGGTCGTTTGCTGTCGTTTTAATGTAGAGTGTGATTTTACTATGGTCTGATAAGGGGGTTAAGGGGCTGACTGTAAATGCTCTCAGGTAGAAGGGGTCTAGGTCAGTGATGCCATAGTCTACTGTGCTGTTGCCAAGAGGAGAGCTATGAGTGTAAAGACCGAATGAGTCCCCTTGAAGCCGACCGTTAACCATGTACAGACCCAATGTTCGGCAGAGCTGCAACAGTTGCTGCCCACTTTTATTGACAATTTTGTCAAAGTTGTTTCTGCGGGGGTGTGAAGGGAGGGGGATGCTGACTTGACCAGGTATATGTTTGTCTCCCTGTGTGCTGATAAAGTCTGGTTCTGTACCAGTCCTGGCATTCAGGTCTCCACAGATCAGTACACTTCCCTGGGCCTGAAAGTAACTAATCTCATCTTCGAGAATGGAGAAACTGTCTTCATTAAAATAAGGGGATTGTGATGGGGGGATATATGCTGCACACAGGAATACATCTTTATCTGTGGTGATAAGGTCTTTTTTGATTTTGAGCCAAATTGAAAATTCTCCTTTTTTGATTAATTCAATGTATTGTACAAGGTTTGCCTTATACCAGATCAGCATTCCCCCTGAATCCCTTCCTTGTGTTACTCTCTTTAGTTTGGTGGACGGGGACATTATCTCTATGTAGCCTGAGGGACAACCAGTGGAGACATCTCCTCTACACCAAGTCTCTTGCAGTATAAACACATCTGCATTTTCTAACTCTCTAATAAAGTCTGAGGTCCTGCTCTTAAGGCCAAGAGCAGAAGATCTCAGACCCTGAACATTCAAACAAGAGATGACAAAAGATTTAGATTTCATTTAAAACTCAAAAGGCTGCATTTGGTGATCAAAATGAGACAAACTACTAAGTCAAAGAAAATAATTTAAGAGTATCTACATGACATATTATAAAAGGTAACAAATCAATAACTGGTATATTAAATAATCAATACTTATGTACAATGTAAATGTCCTTTTTTTTTTAAAACTGTATGAGAACAAGAAATACTCTAATAATAATAATTCATACAGTGTCTATTGTGGTACCTGTCCAATCAGATGAGAGCAAAGCAGGCTGAGCATCTGCTGAATGTCCTTCAGTTCATTGTGTGGGGGGGTGGTTAAGGTTGGTTCTGCTGCTCTCCGGACCACCTGGGCATAACTCAGTGGGCCAGGGTGTGGCTCTTGTCGCTGTGGTTGGGGTGGGGCCCCTAGGGACAGGAGTGACTGTGGTCTGGCTTGAGGGGGATCATGGTTGCCTTGGTGGGGTCTGATTTGGACATGATGTGGATGGGGCTGAGGGTGGTCTTGTCTCCATTGTGTTGGTCTGGATGTTGGTTGAGGATGTCTTGGTGTTCTGTGGGGGTTGTGGGCTGATGTGCTCTTTCTGCGGGCCATGGATTGGTCTCTGTTGAGAGCGACGCTTTTCAGTGTTTGGGCGAAGATGGGGACTGTGCTTTTAAACAGATGGACGTGGTCGTAGAGACAGCTGATGTCCAGGGTGGGGTGGTGGGCTAGGTGGACATTGGGTCTCCGTGCACAGTCTCTGGACAGGCTGCTGTTGATCCTGTGGATGGTGTCAGGGTGGAAGTCTTTCCTTGGGAGCAGAGTGGATATGACCACTCTGCTGTTGGGGAAGGTGGTGGAGGCTTTCTCTATCACTCTCTTGAGTGACTCTGACACCCTCTCCTGCTGGCTCCGCAGATCATTGGTGCCAGTGTGGATGATGATGTGACTCGGAGATCCAAGCCGCTCCTCTGACAGCAGGTCTATGGCTTGGTGGGTGTTTGGACACCAGATTTTAGCCACTTTGTGGGTGGGGAAAAGTTTCTTTTCATTAAGAAATTTTCCATTGGAGTCGATGAGGAGGACAATGTCTGTCTTCTCTCTCTGTTGTGCTGGTCTGGTGGAATGAGGGGAGGTGCTGGTCTGTGGGCTGGATGTGGAGCTGGGGGTGGAGGTAGGTTCTTGGATTGGTGGGTCCTGGCTGCTCACAGGGTCCTGGTTGTGGTCTAGTTTTTCATCCAGGTCCTGTGTAGCTCCACCTCTCTCCTGAAGCTGTTCTGACAGAGTGGTGAGTGCTCTGCTGTGCTCCTCTCTCTCTCCTCTGAGCTCCTTCACCTCCTTTGAGAGAGAGGTAAGTTCTCTCCTGTGCTCCTCTCTCTCTCCTCTGAGCTCCTCCACCTCCTTTGACAGAGAGGTAAGTTCTCTCCTGTGCTCCTCTCTCTCTCCTCTGAGCTCCTCCACCTCCTCTGTCAGAGCTGTCAGTGCTGCTAGACGCTGCTCTCTGTCCTGATGCAGCTCTCTGATCTCAGTCCTGAGCAGGCTCAGCTTTCTCCTGCAGCTGTCCCTGTCCTGCCTCAGCATGCCCAGCTCTGTGCTGATGGTGCAGGGATCAGGCTGAGCTGTGGTGGGCTGGCATGGCTGTTGGCTGATCAGCTCTCTCAGTTGTACTAGTTCTCTCTCCAGCTCTGTGAATTTCACCTTCAGTTCGGTGATGGTGCGGTTCAGCTGGGGGTCCTGGACCTGCTCTGGGCTGGTGGGCTCCTTCTCTTCAGGGGGCTGCTCAGTAGTTAGGCAGCTGGGAGCTGGGACCTGGGAACTGTCAGTGGAGCTAGATCTCTCCTGTTGGGCTCTTTCCTTTATAAGGAGGAAGTCCATCTCAAACAGTTTGAGGTTCCCCTGCACCATGATAGTCCCATTCTTGTATAAGTTTACTGTCATCATGAAAGTATCTGAATCCTCTGCTTCTTTTATTTTTATTTTCCAGCCGTTACAGATCCCCTCTTTTTTGACAGAGGGGTAGTGGGTACTGATGGCAGAGTGCCATGCTAGCGGCTGGTCTGTGAAGAGGATCAGGTTGCTGACCTCCCCGGTCTTGTAAAGATCAGAAAACAGGGTTTCTGGTCTTTCTTTTAGCAGTTTTTGTTTAAATGCCTTCCTGGCAGTCTCATTGGTTACATCAGGAGGATAGAGGAGAGGAACAGCCTCTGTACAGCCTTTGGTG
The DNA here is from genome assembly GCF_041903045.1 of Epinephelus lanceolatus. NCBI lineage: Eukaryota > Metazoa > Chordata > Actinopteri > Perciformes > Serranidae > Epinephelus > Epinephelus lanceolatus. The sequence goes on from NC_135740.1 coordinate 3,404,115, forward strand.
GATTCCATCAGGCTCTGCTGCTGTTGAACTGCTGCTATTTAAATTCCTTGGCAACAGTTGCTAAGGGTCTTGTTTACAGCTAGCTGTGTTATGCTAGCTTAAGTTTATTTAGTGTTCAGCAATTTTTTGTTTCCTCTTTTTAAATGTTATATTTTCTTTCTGATGGTTCACTCACTTGCGTCTTCAGCTGTTTTCCTCCTCTTTGCTTGACCTTTTTTTTTTGTTGCTGGTTGGACAGTTAGGCTAACTGTCAGTTTGGCAGTTGGTTCCGTTGTTTTCCAGTCTATCACTGTTTTCTGAGGTTTTTGCTGTTTTTTTTCCTTCTTGGTAGATTTTTTTTAAAAACAACGGTTTTCTCTTCTGTTTTCTTCCAGCTCTTAGAAGAACAGTAGTTTATCTCACTTTAAAACATCCAAAAAAGCAAAAATATTCAGGAGCTCATGTTCATGCTCATCTTCATGCTCATCTTCATCTCTCTCTCCCTCAATTTTCAATAACCTTTATTGGCATGACTGTAGATTAACAATATTGCCAAAGACATTAAAAATTTACAAATAAAGTACAATAATAAAAGTAAGTCAGAAAACTATAAAAAAAAAAGAGATTAAATATATGATATATAATACAAAATACACCAATCTACAATACAATACACCAATATATAATATAGAAAAAAAAATGAATAAAGAAAAATGTAGGTTGTGAGTTACAAGGACTGTAAATACAGACAGGTGTGTCAGGTGTTGTGATGGTTGTCCCTCAGGCTGTGGCATAACCTGACATATTTTGCTGCTGCTAAGCTGCTGACTCTGTTCTCTCCAAGGATGTGTTGCATTTTAGTTTGATCAGGCAGAGAATCAAAGTCAGTGACTTTATGTTTTATTTTTGAGAGGAAGTCGGCTCTGATGTGTTCATACTTGCTGCAGTGCAACAGGAAGTGTGTCTCTGTCTCCACTTGTCTGTGTGGACAGAGCTCACACAACCTGTCCTCTCTGGGCAGCCAGGTCTGCCTGTGTCTGCCCGTCTCTATGGCCAAGCTGTGGTCACTGAGTCTGTACATGGTCAAAGTCTTCCTCAGTTTCTCATCAGTCACGGTGCTCAGATATTCTGCCACCGTGTACTGTCTGTTTAGAGCCAAATAACACTGAAGTTTGCTCTCTCTCTCCCTCTCCCTCTCTCTCTCTCTCCCTCTCTCTCCCTCTCTCTCCCCCTCTCTCCCTCCCTCTCTCTCCCTCTCTCCCTCTCTCTCCCTCTCTCTCCCTCTCCCTCTCTCCCTCTCTCCCTCTCTCTCCCTCCCTCTCTCTCCCTCTCTCTCCCTCTCTCTCCCTCCCTCCCTCTCTCCCTCTCTCTCTCCCTCTCTCAATTTTTCAATTTTCAATTTCAATAACCTTTATTGGCATGACTGTAGATTAACAATATTGCCAAAGACATTAGAAATTTACAAATAAAGTACAATAATAAAAGTAAGTCAGAAAACTATAAAAAAAAAGATTAAATATATGATATATAATACAAAATACACCAATCTACAATACAATACACCAATATATAATATAGAAAAAAAAATGAATAAAGAAAAATGTAGGTTGTGAGTTACAAGGACTGTAAATACAGACAGGTGTGTCAGGTGTTGTGATGGTTGTCCCTCAGGCTGTGGCATAACCTGACATATTTTGCTGCTGCTAAGCTGCTGACTCTGTTCTCTCCAAGGATGTGTTGCATTTTAGTTTGATCAGGCAGAGAATCAAAGTCAGTGACTTTATGTTTTATTTTTGAGAGGAAGTCGGCTCTGATGTGTTCATACTTGCTGCAGTGCAACAGGAAGTGTGTCTCTGTCTCCGCTTGTCTGTGTGGACAGAGCTCACACAACCTGTCCTCTCTGGGCAGCCAGGTCTGCCTGTGTCTGTCCGTCTCTATGGCCAAGCTGTGGTCATTGAGTCTGTACATGGTCAAAGTCTTCCTCAGTTTCTCATCATTATCTCTATGTAGCCTGAGGGACAACCAGTGGAGACATCTCCTCTACACCAAGTCTCTTGCAGTATAAACACATCTGCATTTTCTAACTCTCTAATAAGTCTGAGGTCCTGCTCTTAAGGCCAAGAGCAGAAGATCTCAGACCCTGAACATTCAAACAAGAGATGACAAAAGATTTAGATTTCATTTAAAACTCAAAAGGCTGCATTTGGTGATCAAAATGAGACAAACTACTAAGTCAAAGAAAATAATTTAAGAGTATCTACATGACATATTATAAAAGGTAACAAATCAATAACTGGTATATTAAATAATCAATACTTATGTACAATGTAAATGTCCTTTTTTTTTTTAAACTGTATGAGAACAAGAAATACTCTAATAATAATTCATACTCTCTCTCTCTCCCTCCCTCTCTCCCTCCCTCCCTCTCTCCCTCTCTCTCTCCCCCTCTCTCCCTCCCTCCCTCTCTCCCCCTCTCTCTCTCCCCCCTCTCCCCCTCTCTCTCTCCCCCTCTCTCCCTCTCTCTCTCCCCCTCTCTCCCCCTCTCTCTCTCCCCCTCTCTCTCGTATCCTATTACTGCATCTTGCTAACTCGGCCATTCTGGATGTCACTAACTCGGCTTCTTCTCCGGAGCCTTTGTGCTCCACTGTCTCTCAGGTTAACTCATATTGCAGCTGGTTGTGCTGCTGCCGTGGTCCTGCCAGGTGCCTCCTGCTGCTGCTGTTATCATTAGTCATACTTCTATTGTTATGATTATTGTCACATATGTATACTGTCAGATATTAATATACTTTCAACATATTGTATCACAGTAGCCAGAACTGTAATTATAATATTATTACTTTCATTAATGTTGTTGTAAGCTACTGTCATTACCGTCTGTCCTGCATCTCTCTCTCTCTCTCTCTCTGTCTCTCTCTCTCTCTCTCTCTCTCTCTGTCTCTCTCTCTCTCTCTCTTTTTCTGTCTCATTGTGTCATACGGATTACTGTTAATTTATTATGCTGATCTGTTCTGTACGACATCTATTGCACGTCTCTCCGTCCTCGAAGAGGGATCCCTCCTCAGTTGCTCTTCCTGAGGTTTCTACCATTTTTTCCCCCCGTTAAAGGGTTTTTTTGGGGAGTTTTTCCTTATCCGCTGCGAGGGTCCTGAGGACAGAGGGATGTCGTATGCTGTAAAGCCCTGTGAGGCAAATTGTGATTTGTGATATTGGGCTTTATAAATAAAATTGATTGAATTGATTTGATTGATTTTAAAATCAGGGCCCTGAAGTTCTGGAATGACCTGCCCAAGAATAAAAGGCTGTCTGAATCACTGTCTTCATTTAAGTTTCTCCTAAAAACATAGCTACTTCTATTGGAAAGCATATCCTGACTTTATCTGAGCTTTTATTTTATCTTTTACTTTGGTGACATTATATGACATTGTAGTTTGTGGAAGGAATACTTTGAGGAGCTCCTCAATCCCACCAACACGTATACCAGTGAGGAAACAGAGCCGGGGGTCTCAGGGGCGGGTCGTCCAATTTCGGGGGCAGAAGTCGCCGAGGTAGTGAAGGAACTGCGTGGCGGTGGGGCCCCGGGGGTGGACAAGATTCGCCCTAAATATCTCAAGGCTCTGGATGTTGTAGGGCTGTCCTGGCTGACATGCCTCTGCAACATTGCATGGACATTGGGGGCAGTGGCTCTGGAGTGGCAGACCGGGGTGGTGGTCCCCATCTTCAGGAAAGGGGACCAGAGGGTGTGTTCCAACTATAGGGGGATCACACTCCTCAGCCTACCCGGTAAGGTCTACGCCAGGGTGCTGGAGAAGAGGGTCCGGTCGATAGTTGAACCTCGGATTGAGGAGGAGCAATGTGGTTTTCGTCCTGGACGCGGAACCGTGGACCAGCTCTTTACCCTCGCCAGGGTGCTGGAGGGGGCATGGGAGTTCGCCCAACCAGTCCACATGTGTTTTGTGGATTTGGAGAAGGCTTACGACCGTGTCCCCTGGGGCATCCTGTGGGGTGTGCTCCAGGAGTATGGGGTTGGTGGCCCTTTGCTAAGGGCCATCCAGTCCCTGTACCGAAGGAGCACGAGTCTGGTTCGCGTGGCTGGCAGTAAGTCGGACCTGTTCCCGGTGAGGGTTGGACTCCGCCAGGGCTGCCCTTTGTCACCGGTTCTGTTCATAACCTTCATGGACAGAATTTCTAGGCACAGCCGAGGGGTGGAGGGTGTCAGGTTTGGTGACAGGAGGATCTTGTCCCTGCTATTTGTGGATGACATGGTCCTCCTAGCTCCATCGAACACTGACCTCCAGCTCTCGCTGGGACGGTTCGCAGCTGAGTGTGAAGCAGCTGGGATGAGAATCAGCACCTCCAAGTCTGAGGCCATGGTCCTCAGCCGGAAAAGGGTGGATTGCCCACTCCAGGTCGGGGGGGAGGTCCTGCCTCAGGTGGAGGAGTTTAAGTACCTCGGGATCTTGTTCACAAGTGAGGGTAGGATGGAGCGGGAGATTGACAGGCGGATTGGGGCGGCGTCAGCAGTGATGCGGACGCTTAACCGGTCTGTTGTGGTGAAAAGGGAGCTTAGCCAGAAAGCGAAGCTCTTGATTTACCGGTTGATCTACGTTCCAACCCTCACCTATGGTCATGAGCTCTGGGTAGTGACCGAAAGAACGAGATCGCGAGTACAAGCGGCCGAAATGAGTTTCCTCCGCAGGGTGGCTGGGCTTAGCCTTAGAGATAGGGTGAGGAGCTCGGACATCCGGGAGGGACTCAGAGTAGAGCCGCTGCTCCTCCACATCGAGAGGAGCCAGTTGAGGTGGTTCGGGCATCTGGTAAGGATGCCTCCCGGACGCCTCCTTTGGGAGGTATTTCGGGCATGTCCAACTGGGAGGAGACCTCGGGGCCGCCCCAGGACACGCTGGAGGGATTACATCGCCCGGCTGGCCTGGGAACGCCTCGGGGTTCCCTCGGAAGAGCTGACGGAGGTGGCTGGGGAGAGGACTGTCTGGGCTTCTTTGCTGAGGCTGCTGCCCCCGCGACCCGGACCCGGATAAGCGGAGGACGACGAGACGAGACGAGACGAGACGAGTTTGTTTCATTTTTAAAGGTGTTCAATTTTATTGTAAAGCACTTTGTAACTGCGTTTTGATAGGTGCTGTATAAGTAAAGTTTATTATTAATATTAATTATTATCATAGCTGTATCAGTGGGTGTTTATTGTGCACAAAAATAAGGCAAAGAAAAAACTAGAAAATGTACTTGTATAAGCAACACAAAGCAAATTTGATGCTTTATCAGAGGTGTTTTAAGTTGCATTTTTCTATTTTAAAAGACAGAAGACATCGAGGATGAAGACTGAGTGGTTGGTTAGGCAAATATACATCACCTCCATTGAAGAGCAGAGCACATCCTCTTCCCTAAGCTTGTCTACGGTGCCATCTGGGACTGTCGCAGTCTCAGTGGATGAGACAGACCTGAATGGGGCTAGCCATGCATGTATATTTGTGATGTGTTCCAGATAGTTAATTTCTGGCTGGACACTGCTGAGCTCATGCCCTCAGCTTTCAGGTCAGATCCTAGTTACCTCCAATAGTTTGAGATATATGAGCCATCTGGAACATGTTATGGAAAAACTGACCTCATTAATGAACATATACATTTTAAGTATTGTTGGAATGCATGTATCTCAGTACACCCAAAGCCTCTGGATGGTAAGCCATGATGCAGATACAAAGGCATGTTCACCCACAAAACGTAATTTATTACAACTTACTCACAAGTTGCCTAATACTTCAAGCTGATTTCTCATAGATAACCATCTATCAAGCTAGATATCAGCCAGCCTGAGCCCTCAACCAAAAGCCATTATCCACTATTGTCCAGTCAGGCCAGCTTTTGTCCACCATTAGTATTCAGCCCCAACCAATCCTTCATCTGTTACAGCCACCATCATGCTATTTAGCTCTCTCACTGAAGAGCCAAATTCTTTACAGGGCCTCATTTGGCACCAATTGACACTAAATTTGTTAATGTGTGTACAAAACTTCCCCAGCTCCTATTTATGAAATTCATTTTATATATTTCACATTCAAAGTGTCTCACCTCCTATCCTCAAATGCATTTCTTAATTTATGTCTGCACCACTTAAGTTGTTTTGGGACACACATCTCCAGGATATGACAGATAAACATTAACTTTAAATGTACTAATTCATAATTAAAATGGCTTATTATCTTTTTGTACTTTGTATTTGACTGAGATGTGTGTGTGTGCGCGCGTGTGTGTGTGTGTGTGTGTGTGTGTGTGTGTGTGTGGTACTCACTGAGCCTTCAAAAGCACAAAGATGTAATGCTGGAAAGAACAGGACAATGCTGCTGATTTTATTAGTTCCATAAAAAAAATCTTCCATTTTATGCTTATAGTAGTTTTACAGCAAAAGCAAACAAGAATGATCGGATTGGCAGTAATAATTGTGTTATTGTTGTTGCTGTGTTACAGAAAAGAGCGAGCAGACTTTCATTTAAATTAAATGTTAGGATAAGTCAGAAGTAATTGTAAGTAATTATAGCTGTAATAAATCATAAGTGGTAAATGACAGTGATTGTGTGAGCAATACTTGACTGTTGTGAGGATAAAGTGCTACACTGACTGTTAACCTTTGCACTTTCAGTGCATCAGACCATGTGAGTCTCAGTAATAATTGTTAATTAATCCTTCACATCCATTTGCTATAATGTCCAGACAGTGTTGGGGGTAATGTGTTACAAAAGTAACTGTGTAACAGTACCCCCAGAAGTAATCCATTTCAGTAATAGATCACGTTTTAGCAGTAACAAAGTAATATAACATGGTACCAACAGAATTTCGGGTAATATTATTACATTTACAATGTCACGCGTTACCACCAAAAAAAAAACTGTTTATTGTTTTTATCTGTCATTCATCCACTTCTGCCTGTGTCCCAACAAAAAGAATTTCCCCTAAAGGTTACTGTGTGTTGTCTTGTCATTACTGACTACATCATAGAGGGTGCCACTGATCTGCACATCTGGGTCATGCCGTACTGCACGTTATCATGTTCAGTGTGTTTCAGTGTATGACAGCATACAATGTATCCCGTTCTGCTTTTTTGTTGGATATGTTATACAATTGCAGAACAACACTGGCACACAATCTCGTTCTTTTAAATAACTCTCTGGGGCTGTTGTAGCTGACTGGAACACTGGGAACCAGCAGGTGGGTCCCCAGGCTCCGGTGTCTGAACTCATCAAAGTGACTGACTCACACAACAATCCGTTTGTTGTGCTAACCTCAACATTGTTTATTGTGTTTCATATTATAGGCCCATATATATTTATCCATATCTCATAATTATCAGACTCACAATGCACAGAAAGCTAGCATAGCATTAGCTAGCCAAGCTAAATAACACAGTGCCACAGCTAAAAAAAACCCCATATGATTGGCTGATGCCTCACTACATCATTGAGGCACTAAAACAATTTGAGGCCTGCTTAACTTTTGTTTGTTGTTGCTGCTGACGGGTGTGATGCGCAAGTGTCAGGAGTAGGATTGCGAGGGACAATGTGGGACACCCGCCCCCAGCACGAAGTTTAGTCATCAGAGACTTGTCACGGTACCAAAATTGGGACCCACAGTACGATACCAGTGAAAGTATCACGGTTCTGAGTAGTATCACGATACCACAACAAAAATTAGGCAGATGTGCCTTTTGTCATTTATAAAAAGATAAATCACTTTTCTATAATACATCAATGATATTTCAATGGAATAAATTACTTATTGACTTATACTTACAAAACAGCATCAATAAGTGATTAACATAAGGGGGATCAAAATAAAATAAATAAATGAAATAAAAATCAACCAGCCACCCTCCTCCCCTGACAAGTAAACAACAGTCCCTTCACAAGTAAAGAACAGTCCCTAAAGTGCGGTGAGGTTTGTGGGCCGTTACCTGCCACAAAGAGAGAAATGTGAACGGCTCATTTCTCCTCTGACACATCACATACCTGTGTGCTGCCACGGCTCGGCTGTTCAGGTATTTCTGGGCAGTCTTGAAATCAGCAAAGAGGAAATTATTGGACCTGGAGCCAGACTCCTCCGTTGCCGGTAAGCCCTTATCTTGCGCCGTATTTGACAGGAATACGGCGCCTGTGACCCCCGTTCAACCCACAACTGGCAGGATTCGCCTTTCGTTTCTGCTGCTGGTTGAAATCTGTACTTGCACAGCGTGCTCCTGAATGATTTGTTTTGCTTGCGCAAAACTATTTTTAGTCGCAAATGCAAGTAAAATGCTCGCACCGTAGAGCTCTGTGGAAAACAAATCACTGTAGCATATATAAAGAAATCTAACCTACAAGTAAAAAGAAATAAATAATAACTTTCACTGCTTAAAGATACTCAATAGCTCAGCTAATACCTGAAATGTCACTGGATACAAACCACTGCAGCAGCATATTGAGTGCCAGGTGGCCAGCGCATGCCGTTATTGGACGGCGCATGGACACTCACCCTCTTGCGATTGGACTTTGAACTTATCCCACAGTAGTGGTACCGTGAGGTACTGTAGTACTACGGTACTCCAACAATGCTAGCGCGGTGGCAACCAATCATGCGGGACATGGTCTCAATTTGCATGAAAAGAGACAGAAATGCTGTGCAGACATCTGGTCACCCTACTTAGCCACAAGCAAGCAGCAGCTAGTAGGGGGCCCCATTAGGGGGGATTCCAACGTGTTGTCATTGTTGCAGTGTCTATGGGTTCCATCATATTGTCATTGATATGGACCAATGTCAGCCGTCTCTGGGGGCCCCCTTCCAGCTCGGGGCCCTAGGCAATTGCCTGTCCGGTTGTGACGGCCCTGACAAAGGATATAGTTTTATACAGTCCATGGCAGCAACAGTCATGATTACAACAACAAAGTCACTATTTAAAGCCCAATAATATCTCACTGGAATATAAATATTCCTCCTGACATCACAATACTGAGTGAAGAAAGTAACGTTATCTCAGCATGAAGACAAACATCAGTATCAGTCATTCATCCTGCTCTCTGTCCCTCCTCTACTGAGGACACTCACTGTCTGCAGGTCGGCAGTCTCAAGAACATCTTCAGATTAAGTGTTAGCCTACATACAGACAGCTTTCATTTTAGTTTGTTTTTAAAGCAACTCTTACCTTTCTTGCATTTCACACAGCACTTAGAAAAAATTTGAACATCCACAACTCCCGCCTCCCTCCAAAGTCCCATCCTCCTCCTCCTGTAACTCCACCTCCCTCCATTACGTCCTCATTATAGACGTAGCCGTTGGCAAGGTAACGTTAGATACACGGAAGAGGAGAGTGAGTGTAATGTTACAACAAAGACAGTCAAACGCAACCCCGGAGTTTTAATACTCAACCGGAGTCAGTGATGACTGATGAGTTTTAGAATAAGGTTACAGTGCTAACGTTAGATAGTAGTGTTAATGTTACTAGTAAGTGGAAACGCACAAGGAAGATAACGTTTATGTTTCAGAAGCTACGCTACAGTAGGCTAACGTTAGCCATTAGCAACTGGATGCTGTGTTGTCATAATGTTATGAACTGAACTGAACCAGCACAAAAACGAAATGACATCCTGCATACCCCAAGCAAACAGAAACAAAACATATTTGTACAACTATAAGAAAAAACATATAGTGCAGTAGTAAGATGAAAAGGGTCGACATTTCACAGTCAAAAAAATCCTGAGAGCAGAACTGGGAGATCCTCTCCACATCACAGCACCATGAATTGTTTGTGTATACACCACGGAGCTTACCAGATGATGCTGTCGTCCTGTCTGCTCTGTGTAGTGTTAGCCCCGTTAGCTCAACACCGGAGTCTGATATGTTACCATTCATCCATGTCTCAGTGAACACAAGGACGCAGCAGTCCCTCACTCCTTGGTGAGTGGATCTCCATAGACGGATGTAATCCATTTTCGTGTCCAGTGAGCGGACATTCACCAGAAGGACACTGGGAACAGCTGGTTTGATGGGGTTGGCTCTTAGCCTAGCTAACCCCTCTGCGCTTCCCCTGCTCCCGCGTCCTGTCACAGCGCTGCCAGCATCTCCCCGTCGGGACAGCTCCAGGCGAAACCACGGTCATCTCAGGGCTGAGCTCTCTTGGTTGTAGTGTTAGATCTCTGCAGCAGTTTTTAATGTCTCTTAGAAACTCGCAACTGTATTGCACTGATGAATTTACTTCTTGTTGCATCGTTTCTTTCTTTTGCCAACTGATTTCCCTGTTGGAGCGGCTGGAGGTGGAAGCGGTCGTCCGCATTTGTTTGCTTTTGTTACGGAGAAAAGTTTATATCCACAAGGGTCCCTGTCACTAGTTTATATCCACAAGCGTCCCTGTTACTAACCTGTTTGTTGTCTCAGACTCAGGGGTGGAGGGTGTGGGTGAGTGGTTACGTCAGTCGGAGGCCTCCATGTGGGGAAGACAGACAGGACAGGAGAAAACTCCGACCAATCATTGCATTCGGTCCGAATGCAATGATTGGTCGGAGTTTTCTTAGAACCATATGAGAATGGTATAATGATGAGTTTTCATCTCTGGTGGAATTCACTTACATTTTAGTGTGCCATCAGCATATTAATAGCATTTTAACCTAAACAAAGAAAAGTGTAAAATTTCCAGAAAGGTAAGGGTTGCTTTAACACTTTGCTGTTAGCGCCGTGAGCGCGATGTGCTTGTGTCGATCGCGATCGTAAACCATAATAGCGGTGAATGAGAGACTGCGGACAGAGCGGATTGAAATATGGCTTTCTACATGCTGATCACATGTATTGATAAAGTATTGGCTTGGCTGGCAGAGGTTTTATCGCACTTAGGCCGCCTACTGACAGTAACAACCGTATAGGTTAGTTGTTGTCAACTAGAGTAAACTTGAAGTTATATTCCCTTCATCTGTACTGCGGCCTCTTTGCTGTTGTCTGACTTTTCTCTGTTGAGTTTGTGTGTGTGTGTGTGTGTGTGTGTGTGTGTGTGTGTGTGTGTGTGTGTGTGCGTGCGCGCTGTGAGGAGGGGGTCAGCCCTGACATGCAGGAGAGAGGTTGCAGAATGATGATGAAACCAAAACTTTAAAAAGTAACGCTGATAATGGCGGAGCTTACTATTACTACGGTCTTGATTAAATTTGCCTTGGGTTGTTTAACCCTTTTAAACCTGAGCAAATTGGCTTGATTTCTTTCAAAAACGTGAGAAGAAGGCAATGAGCAATGAAAGAAGAAATGACTCAAAAAAATTGCAAAAATTACTAAAAGAGAAAATCAAAAACAAGAAAATCAGTTGTAAAAAAAGAAAGTTTAAAGCAAACAAACAAGAAAATAACCTGGACGAACTGCTTAAAAATCACAATAATTCTGCACTATTATTTCAAATAGGTAATAATAATAATCTATCTTTTTTTGTTTTTTCCCTAGTTTTTGTTTTTTTAAGTAATTTCCTAAAACTATTATTTTTGCACTTTGTGGGACATTTCTTACCAAGTTGCTCAAGGTTAAAAAGTTTAAATACTTGCCAAAGGCGTTTGAAAGCAGCACAAGAAAAGTGATGTCGCTCCAGGTTTCAAAGGGTTAATACTGGGTCTCGGTACCAATCCCTGCCCGGGCGTTTGATGAAGTCTCCTGGTTGGCTGGTGATAGATTGGTGTCAAACTGTCATTATAGCCCGTCCGAGCGGTTCAGCTCGAATCAAACCTATGGTGATGCACGCATCGTCATATTTGATGTTGCCCAAAAAGAATCCAGAATCCAAAAGACGCTTTTTTTTTCTCAAAAGACACAGGTGTCAAAGCCGTGTTGACAGGAAAGAGGCAGAGGAGAAAACCGCAAAATCACCTGGGGCAGTGCGAGCGGGGCATCAAGGCCACTGTGGCCTTAGGGCAGATAGGGGGGCCAGATTGAGAGTAATAATAATAATAATGAAACTTCAGACGAAAAGGTAAGATAATATAGATGTGACTGCTCTCCACAGATATACATGAGCACAAAAATGCTGACAATTCAGTGGCATGAAATACAGTATTTGATCTTTAGTTTCAAGCACTTGGCTCTGCAACAGAAGTGGTGTTACACTGCTAAGATGTTCTTAATTATTTTACGTGAGTGCTCATTTGTACATTATCCATGGTGGTTGGAGTCTCCTGTTCACTGAGCGTTTATTTATTTTGCTCACTTGACTTGGAAAGTTCAACATGGTATGTTTCATCGCAGCATACACAACACGTTTAAGCCCAGTTGTGTTCTAAGCCAGGCTGCTTTTGGTTACTTTGAGCTAATCCTCTCAGAGTTTTATGTTTGTCATAACAATATTGCCAGCTATAACATGCAAAGCTGCAAAGCTCAGATCTGAATCGTAGCAAGGGGTGTGCTGAAACTCCACAAGGGGAGAGCCATGTCTCTGTTAAGGTGTGGTGTCTGAGGTTCTACTGTAACGCCCTGGGTCAGATGACTAGTTAGGAGCCCAGGGTCAAGAAGGTATATATGGCCAGGGTCAAGAGGGTATTTATGGCCCAGGTCAAGGATTGGTGAAGTCCAACTAGGGTGTCTCTCTGTCGTCTGTTTATCTTTGTCTCACATTTCACAAAAACAACCAACCTATATAAGCAGGGTAGTTGGAACGAACCCTCTCTCAGGCAATCCTAGGTGCTTGATTTGATGCTGTACTTCTTGTAATAAACCTTTTCTGTATACAAGCAAGACGGTGTCAGCGGAGTCTCCTTCATCACCTTCACATCATCGCTATTTAACAACAAAGGTTGTTCAGAAATTCTGAGGAAAAGTTATGTTCAGTAACACTAAAAACATTACACTACAAATATTTTAAGCATGAGGCAGTCAGCAGCAACATGCAGAGTTTTAAACTAGTTTTCACCTGAAACATTAGTTTTTAAGTTTAATTCTTGGTTTACATTTACCCCTGCAAAAAAGATCTTTCACAGCAGACATTTTAACACATCACTGCAGAAAAAGCACAGGTGATGAGCTTCAATAATAAAAGTGCTGAAGGAACTTATGAAGTACCAAATAGCCCCCTTAAATGTAATCAGAGCTCATTTAACGAGAGACCTAAGAAGAATGACGGCATCGGTAGTTTCAGCAAAAAGACATTTATGTTCTTGTGAGAAAGCCCTCTAGAGGCTGTGGTAATTTTGATGGGAGCATAGAAGAAAGTTAGGCGACGTTGTTATAGTGTGACATGCACATGAGGTGGAGAATGTGATGGATGAGTCAGTTAATTATCTGACTAACATGGGATACCACTGTTCATGTCCTGTTTCCAACTGACAGTCAAAAGGGATTCATTCTAACCATGGCTACTAACCATAATCATAATTATGATTAGCTACACATAACTGACAATGCCTATCCTGTTCATGAGTACAAATTTAAGGTCTAGTTTCCAGATATTGTGTTAACATATACACACAGTTGGACACACACAGACCTGTTCCTTGTGGGCACATTAGATTACACATAATTTTTAGTGCTAGACTTTTTATCTAACCATACACTCTTAGAAATAAGGTTCCCCCTGAAGGGTAGAGATCTACCCAGAAATGTCTGCTTTAAGCAAAAGGGTCTTCATGGGTTCTTTGTAAGACTAAAGCTCCTTTCCCAGTGGACAAAATACCACTATCACCCACTAATATCTGGCTTTTGAATTTAATGGGAAAGGTTAGAATGAGCATTCACTCCAAGGTCAAGTGACTGCAGTAGTCATGGGTATTTATCAGCTCCAGCTCTGATCAGCTGCGATCGGCAGTGATGGAAATACAACACCTGGGTGGATGCAGGGATTTTAGCCCCTTTGCTTGTGCAATGCAATGATGTGCCACCACAAAATACCATCCATCCTTGTCCAAGCAGTGCTCGAACATCACTCCAAATTTAGTCTGCACCAAGTCTGAGTGAAAGACTGAATTTCGCTGGCCTCCATGCTGCTTTCTACTGTTTACTAACCTGTCTGTCCGTGACACCAAACCTGACACACCAGAAAACAAACCAAACAGGAAGGAATACTTCTCTGCTTAGCCAGCTCTGGTCTACTGGCAATAGGAGAGAAATCTGTCACATACTTTTAACAGGTTTTCCCACATTTAAAAAACACAAATGCACTAATTTGGATGAAAGGGGTATAGGGGTTCCATTCCAAGAACCCTTTTCATCATAACAACCCTATTTAGAAGGAAAAGTTCTTTAATGATTGTTGGAAGCATGGGTATTAAAGGATTACCCTCAAATATTCAAATGTTTACCCATTTTTCAAATGGTATTTCTAAATGCAGATTTATCTGGAATACCCTGAATCAATTCAGTGTATGTGATTTTTTTTATTTTTTTTTTTAATAATTATTTAGTTGATTTTGAAAATCATCTGTACATAGTGCAATGTAAATAAAGAACCAAAAATAAAAAAACATGAAAACAAACAAACAGAAACAACCAAAATAAATGAACAAAGCAAAAATTGTATGCTGTTTCATATGGTAGAACAAAGAAAAAAATGTATGCTGTTTCACATGGTCAATAGAGAATTAAAACATTCACTAATGAAGTATATGCAATTAAGTAAGGGTCACCCAAACAAATGCAAAGAAGAAGAAAAACAATTCTAAGCAAGTATAAGACTCCAGAAAAAAGAAAAATAAAGAATAGTTTAAAAATAAAAAAAAAGTGGATAATGTGTCAAATTTTGCACCGTTAACTTTGGCTGTAGATTTTTCTAAAAGACAGATATCATAAAACAATGCAACCCAGACTTTTCATTACAATACTTGGTTCGAACCAACTTTTAAGAATAGTCTTTTTTTTACAGCCGTTGAAGCAGCAAGAATGATTTGTTTCCATTTATGTGGTAATGTAACATTTGGGTTGTAACCAAAAAGCCAAAAGGCTGGGCAAAATGGGAGATGTTTATCCAAACCAAACCACATTGCTCCTCCTCAATCTGAGGTTCAACTATCGACCGGACACTCTTCTCCAGCACCCTGGAGTAGACCTCACCAGGTAGGCTGAGGAGTGTGATCCCCCTGTCATTGGAACACACCCTCTGGTCCCCTTTCTTGAAGATGGGGACGACCACCCCAGTCTGCCACTCCAGAGGCACTGCCCCCGATGTCCACGCAATGTTGCAGAGGCATGTCAGCCAGGACAGCCCTACCACATCCAGAGCCTTGAGATATCCAGGGCGAATCTCATCCACCCCCGGGGCTCTGCCGCCGCGGAGTTGCTTCACTACCTCTGCGACTTCTGCCCGGCTCTGTTTCCTCACTGGAATACGTGTTGGTGGGATTGAGGAGTTCCTCAAAGTATTCCTTCCACCGCCCAACAATGTCCCCAGCTGATGTCAGCAGCTCCCCGCCCCCAGCTGACATCAGCAGCTCCCTGCCCCCACTATAAACAGTGTGAGCAAGTTGCCGCCTTCCCCCCCTAAGGCGCCGGATTGGTTTACTATAACCTCTTTGGAGCTGATCGCTAGTCTTTCTCCATGGCCTCACCGAACTCCTCCCACGCCCAAGTTTTTGCCTCCGCGACTGCTGAACTGAACATCTGAACAATAACTGAACACCACTCGGGTTCAGATCGGGCAGGCCGTTCCTCCCAATCACGCCCCTCCAGGTCCTGCTGTCATTGCCCACGTGAGCATTGAAGTCCCCCAGCAGAACAATGGAGTCCCCAGTCGGGGCACTGTCCAGCACCTGTCCCAGGGACTCCAAAAAGGGTGGGTACTCTGAACTGCTGTTCGGCGCATAAGCGCAGACAACAGTCAGGACCCGTTCCCCGACCCGAAGGCGCAGGGAAGCAACCCTTTCGTCTACTGGGGTGAACACCAACGTACAGGCAGAGAGTCTGGTGGCTATCAGAAAGCCTCTCATCCGGAGCAACTCCAGCAAAGGAGAGAGTCCAACCCCTCTTAAGGACTTGGATTCCAGAGCCGGAACTATGTGTCGAGGTGTGGCCGACTATATCTAGCCGGTAGCGCTCAAGAGCCAACTTCCGTAGCTGAGGATCGGACTGCCAAGGCCCCCGCCTTGGTCTGCTGACCGATCCACAATGCACCGATCCCTTCTGGATCCCTCTGTGGGTGGTGAGCCTGCAGGGGGATGAGCCCATGTAGCCAGTTTGGGCTGGGCCCAGCCGGACCCCATGGGCGAAGGCCCGGCCACCAGGCGATCGCCCACGGGCCCTGGCTCCAGGGCGGGGCCCCAGTAACCATCCGGGCCGGGTACACGTTTTCTTGCTGTTGTCCATCATGAAGGGTCTTTTGAACCGTTCTTCGTCTGACCCTTCGCCCAGAACCAATCTGCCATGGGAAACCCTACCAGGGGCAAAATGCCCCCGACAGCATAGCTCCTAGGGTCATTAGGGCACTCAAACTCCTCCATCACGATAAGGTGACGGTTCTCGGAGGAGTTACCATACAGTGGCATGCTTTCAACAGCAAATGTTAAAAAAAGAAAAGAAGGAAAAAAAGTGAATTTTATTTTAATAGAGATCCAGTGAATTATTAAATTGGGACATTTTATTTCTGCTTTACAGTATAACTACCTCATGAGGAAATACACTGGATGAGGGAACATTATCCCCCAGTGACACATAGTAAAGGTCATCTGACATGTGAACCCATAACATGACTTGATGTTAGATAGAACAAAGCAGGATGCATTGGAAATAATCAAAACCAGAGATGACAGAGCCCCCGTACATTTCATTAAACAAAGCCTTTTCTCTTCTCTCCTGTCTCAGAGGAGCACTGAGTGAAGTGAGATTTGTGTGAAGTTCAGCTGGAGAGCAGGAGTAGCTTCTTTTCTCCCTTCAGGTTCCAGTTGACGGCGCATTCAATGGACTGCTGGGATTACACAGCGACAGTAGATGGAGACAGCAATACTTCAAGTGAAATCAGGGGTATCCTGTAGAAGTGTGTGTTCTCACTGTCAACAATCAGTCTGCCAACACAGAATCCTCTGTGTGTGTTCACTGAAGGCAGTCTCTCAACTCTGAGCACTTTAAAATTAAAAAAAGGAGCCCTGAATTTCCATCTATCCTGTCTTGTCCACCACCCCCCAAACCCCCCACCCCCAACCCTTCTCTTTCACCCTAACACTTCTGTCTTCTCTAATTTGCAGGGAATCTGAGCAGCATACAAATATAGCTCCTGACAAAGCATCTTATTTTCTTGTTCCCTCTGCTTTTGCACTGTCACTTTCTTCTAGTGTTGTTTCCTCTTTTCATTCCACCACTTTAATCTGCATTGTTGCAGCGGTTGCTTGTGCCGTGTTGCATCAATTTCTGCTGCTCTCGTTCTCTGCCTGCTCCTCTCACTCTCTCTGCAGTTCTCAAACTAATAGTGCCACCCAGTGTTAAGGAAGAAAAGGAAAAGACACAGAATGAATCATCAGGATGCAATTGAAACATTCAAATCAAGGGTTGACACATTCATTCATAGTATTTGTTACTACATTTCTATAATATTCCAAGGGAATCCTTTGGATGTGACATTTATACAATAGTTGTCTGAATTAATTTATATAGCAGTTTTATTGAAAGGCTGCAGTCACATTCTTCTTCCCATGAGGCTACAGTATGCAATGGAATACCAGGGAACATAGAGGATGACAGTTAGGAGCTATCTTGACTTTTTTTTCTTCCCTTCTTAGGAACAATGCCAGCCAGATGTTTCACTCCTCCTTAAAGCTACAGTAACTGTCTGATTTTTTATGAAAATAACTGTCATATCTGCTGAAACTGTCATTACATCCACAAAGTATTACATGAGACAGTGCTTCGAATGGCACTGTCTCATGTAATACTTTGACACAGTGCTTCGAATGGCATTTGCTAGGCTGCTAGAAAACAACCAGTCAGAGGGGAGGAGTCTACCACAGCTGTAGCTGTCAATCATGTAAATCACTGCTCATGATCTGCTGTCAAACTGTCAAACTTGGCCAGCCACGTCCAAAGTTCGGCCTGGGGGCCAATCATGGTTCACAAACTGATTTTAAAAAACCCACAGCTTGTCTGTCAAAATATAATACATGTGACCCATCATTATTGGTTAATCTGTAATGTCTGTGATTAAACCCAAATGCAGCAGTGATAGTTGTAATGACCTTTATTTATGCAAAGAGTAATCAGGAACTTGAGCTGACGAAGATAATCTTGTAACTGTTCATTCTTCAGGCTCAGAGCCCACACACAGTCTCTGGGTTGGACTGGGCAAAACTCAGAAGGGGGAATGAGAGCAAAGACAGTCCTCGGACCCGAACAGTTCAGTTGGCTAGCAGGCAGAGGAACCAGAGGAGCAGTCCAGCAAAGTAACAGAGCCAACGAGGGATGAGCAGCAGACACACACACAAGGCAGCGTGGCATCTCACAGCAGGCAACTGACAAGCAGGTGGGAACACTCATACTGAAACATCGTGGCAGCAAAACACCACACAGCCACAGACAGAAGGAAACCAGAGATGCTGAGGCAGAACTCAGGGACAGAAGGCTGGTGAGTTTACTGGGAAACAGACAAGATAGACAGGTCAGAGGCAGGCAGGGTCAATAACTGGGAATCAAGCCAAGAGTGGATGCTGGAAAGCCTTGCATGGAGTCAAAGAACAATCTGGCACTGAGGGAAAGGCGGTAGCTGCTTATATGCAGGGGGTGCTGATGAGAAGCAGCTGTGTGCACAGGAGAGTGGAGTTGTCTTGATGAGGGGGGCATGACTGGCAGGTAGAGTGGAAAAACACAGGGAGAGCTGGGCCCTATTTCAGAAAGCAGGATTAGTGAAAACTCTGAGTATGTTGAGCCTGAGACGAGGGAAACTCTGAGTTTTCCATTTCAGAGAGCCAGCTCAGCGAAACCCTGAGTCAGTTACTATGGCAACATACTCTGTGAAGCAAACCTGCGTGTCGCAGGTAGGAGAAACAAGACCTGTCCTTTAGTGAAAGAAGCCATGGACGTTGGGGCACAGTTTATTCAGAGGCTGTTGCGTAAGGAGAAGGTAATTAGACCCACTTTGGATGTCTTACTGGAGGAGTGTCTCTGACAATTTCACCTCACAGTCTTTCATTTATCTCAACAATCTGTCTCAGTCTAATATTATTGACAGAATGAATAAAGTATAAGCAAAATTTTTACCAGTCTGTTTAATATATTTGTGTTTGATTTTGAGTTGCTGCCCAGTGCGTTTGGGTTCCATCAGATTACATCTGAATTAGAGGATACGGCAAATTATATTAAAATATATAAACACTGTGTAATGTTTCTGTATTTTCTGTATATTAGACACATTAACGCATCACATTACAACATCACTTCACATTACCTATTAACACACTCTGCAAGCTTTCCCCACCCCACCTCACACTGTTTAGCTGCAGCTGACGTGTTAGTTTTTTGTTTTGTCGGTCGTTAAAATCTCTGACTCAGTTGGGATGAAACAAGTGGCTTTCTGCTTTCGGCCACTGAATATCACGTTATTTGCACTCTACTGATGATGTCTTTCGGTGCTCGCCATGAACATGCGTTCCTCAGGCTGAACATACTCAGAATCGATTGAGCTAATTCTGATCAGCTGTTCTGGAACCGAAAACCCAGAGTTTCCCAGCTCAGGTTTAGTCAACCCGGAGATTGGGATTAGGCTCTGAGTTTGTTGAGCCTGCTTCCTGAAATGGGGCCCAGGGGAGCAGAATGCAGGCTGTGACATAATGGGGTATTCCAGGTAGGAGGTTCAACAAACTCTGAGTCTAATCCTGAGCTCTGAGTTGACTTACCCTGAGATGGGAAACTCTGAGTATCCGGTTCCAGAACAGCTGATTTGAATTAGTTCAATCAACTCTGAGTAGGTACACCCAGTGTCCAGATTTGTACTAAACTGCTACTATACTTTACCAAACTCCCCTCTGGAAGGGTCACCAGGACAGATACGGCAGATACAACTCTGGTCTCTTTTTAATGTTTATTGCGCACACACACACAATAACATTCACACACTACCGTTAGTTAGTTAGTTAGTTAGTTAGGTTGTAAACTTGCAAATAAAACACAAACACAAAATCCGGAATTAACTACCAAAATTACATAATTATTCATGTGACATTTTCTTGTTTTGTAACACTATTAACGCTAGTACTCACCGACAAGTGTACCGGTCCTGACAATTAGGTAAATGAAAACGAAACCAAAAGTTTAAACCCCTAATACCTCTGCGCTTTGGTGAACTGCGCATGCTCCATATACACAAACTGGAGATCTGAGATAATCATAACAATCAAGAGCACAATCATAACATCTCTCACTTATATAAAGCAATAATGTCACAGCTGGAAAGTTCTACATCTCCCACTTGGTCTACTGATTTTTAAATCCGAGTAGGCCACTATAACCAGTTCAAATAGTTGGACTTTTAGACATGAAATTCACCCCATAACCAGGCACATAACGTTACATTCTTGGATATGAATGTGCTATGTCACAATATGAATAACTATAGGTTCAAGGTAGCTTTAATGTCCATAAACGACATACATTGTCCTTGATAACATTGTGACATCCCTCACTGAAACACACCACGTGGCGGGGAACCTTTTACCGTCCTTTACCAACCGAAACACGCCACTTGGTAGGGATCCATTTCTGAAACACACCATGGTGGGGATCCTTTACTGTCCTTTACCAACCGAAACATACCATGGTGGGGAAGTCTTTTCTTGCTCCTCCACTGGTAGCAGAACCACCAGCCTTCTAACATCCCTGTGGATGATGGCGGAGGGGCAGTTCTCTACACCTTGACTTCTCTTGGTGTGTCCGCCGAAAACTGGAAGACTTTGGCATGTCCTCACCTTCACGTCTCGTACCACGCCCTTCTTGTCAGAACACACCTCCACAACTCAACCCAGTCTGAACCGGCCCCTCAGCACGTGAGTCGGCCGGGTGAAACACCCATGTCCAGTTGGTCCCTGCAGCTACCGCCTTCTTCTGGACCTGATCCTTGTTGATGTTACTTAGGAACTCATACAGCTCTTGTAACACGGGCCTGGCGCCCACGAAGTAGGTCCCTTGACCCGACCAGAGTTTTCTTGGGTGACCCCTGAGAGCTGTGAAGCGCTGGTATGCTTTCAGGAATCCTTCTGTCGACAGATCTTCCAAGATGTCTGCATGCACCGCTCTCGAAGCCATACAGCTGAACACCACACCCCAGACTTTCATCTTCATTCTTCGTTTTACAGTGTCTCTGACGACGTAGGGGCCGAAGAGGTCCAGTGCCGTAAACTCAAAGGGTGCGGCTGGTTCAGTTCGTTCCAGGGGAAGCTCACTTATCACCTGTTTGCTGAAAGACCAGAGTGAGGATGTGCAGTGTATACAGGAGTCAATGACGTTTCTGGCGATCCTTGGTCCCTGCACCACCCATGCTTTAGACCTCACCTGGAGGAGTGTGCCAGCAATGCCTTCGTGGTTAGCTTCATGGACCTCCCGCATGAGAAGGGTGCTGATCCACGCTTTGTAGGGAACCAGGGGCACACTGGCCTCTCCCTGGGTAATGGCCTGGACTCTACCATGGCACCGCAGGAGCCCTGGCGCTTCATCCCTACTGACAACGACTCGGTTTAGTGTCATCACAGGAAATGTAATTCCCTCCTGGGTGGCCAGGCACAGGTCTTGAAACACAGTTTCAAGTTCTCTCACTGTCAGCACCACCTCCCACTTTGCTGGCCACTCCACAGAGCTCAGCTAGAGAACTGTACCATTTTGGATCCACTTGGTCTATGAACGCAGCTCCCCACAGTGTCTCCGTTTCCCTGGTCTCAGCTGAGATTAATTTCATCCCATTTCCTGAGGACTCTGGAGCCCTGCTAACTCCATTTGTGACTACTGGGCCTTCACCACCAGGACTGTCAGGGTTCAGCAGCTTTTTGGCTTTAGCTCTGGTGAGGACTGCAGAAAAGGCCTTTCTCTGGAGTTTACTCACTGTCTCTCTAGCATCAGCTGCCACTTCCGAGGCGGACTTCATGGGCCAATCTTCAACTGGACTAGACAGGAACTCGGGACCATTCTGCCACACAGAGTTTTCCTCCAGCAGTTCAGGAGAGCACCCCCTTGTGACTAGATCAGCAATGTTGACTTCACCTGGGATCCACCACTATTCAGTTATGGGCCCACATGGTGATGTGGGCCCATAACTGATCACACCATTTGACGTCTCCCATTGCAAGTACAGCACAGCGCCATAAGACTCGCAGCTCCCAACAGAAAACGTGATTCCCCAGGGCTTACCCCTCCAGCCAGGGGGCGTGAGGCTTCTGTGGAACTTGATGCTACTCAGACGAGCGTACTTCTTGAACAGTTCAATTGCCTTCCCTTGGAGCTCGTCAGAAAGGGGTTCATCCCAGGTGTCTTTAGTGAGCTTGCCAGCTTCCTGGAAGGCTCTTCTCACAAGAATCACTCCTTTCTGTTTCACAGGTGTTGCTGAACCGATCGGGTCATACAGACCGGCAATCTGGCTCAGTAGAACGTGTCGAGACAGTGGGTTTGGTGTCTTTGCTTCAACTTCTTCTTCAGTGAGGTCAATCTCAGTTTTCATTTTCTTCTTCCTTCTAGAGAAGTTAATGGAGACCATCACGAAGAGTTTGTCCTGGGCTTTGTTGTCTTCCTCCCTTAGCTGGTTGGGCAACACCAGGGTCTCTGGCTTGGACTCTGTCCCGTCCCGCCTCCCACTTTGACCGGACCTGACTCAGGGCTTGAGGTAGAAGCCTCCTGCTTTCAGTATCTTCTCCACTCCCTCTAGGATCTTGTCTAGGCACTGTGGGTCGTTGTGAGACGTGAGGAGGTCATCGACGTAGGAGTCTTCCTTGATGACTCTTCTTTCCTCCTTCATGTCAGAGAACTGGGACAACTTAGCGGTCTGTGCGATGCATCCCGCCTGTTTGTCTCCCATGTTCACCCTCAATTTCATCTTCTGGTGAGTCTCTCCACAGGAATCAATGCACATGGACCTCTTGTTCCCCCAGCCATACCGAATTATACATCTTAGTGATGTCTCCGATGGCTGTGTGTTCCCCCTCTTGGAATCTGAGATGCACCGCCCTGATGGGATTAAGAACGTCTGGGCCTTTGAGTAAAATGCTGTTCATGCTCACCCCTCTGAACTCCTGGCTGCTGTTCCAGACAAGGTGCACAGGCGTAGTCACTGAATGGGGATTCAGCGCGGTTAGGTGGCTCACCCTCCACACAGCACCATTCCAGCTGTCCATCACATCCTTGGTGAGCTTGACAGCAGCTCCCCTCCCCACCATCTTGTGAACTTGTCTCGTGTAGGCCTCTTTCCACACGGAGTCTTTCATGAGCTGCTTCTCCATCCTCAAGAA
The DNA here is from genome assembly GCF_041903045.1 of Epinephelus lanceolatus. Classification (NCBI taxonomy): domain Eukaryota; kingdom Metazoa; phylum Chordata; class Actinopteri; order Perciformes; family Serranidae; genus Epinephelus; species Epinephelus lanceolatus. Next base: position 3,427,490 of record NC_135740.1, read on the forward strand.
CGTTGCTTCCACAGCCTTTCGATTGTCGGGAAGAGAGGCTGGGTCCTCCTTCCAGGGGTACTTTGCATCCCAGTGCGGCTGACTGCTGTGTGTGTCACTCTCTCTGAAGGTCAGGCCTGCCCTTATTATCTCCAGCTCCTTCTCGTCAGCCAGGGACACCTCCTTTCCTCCCGGTGAGCACTTTCAACAGCGACACCCTCCGCAGGCTGGGTCACAGGCAGCTCCGATGCTGTCCCATTTTAGCCACTCAAGGACCTCTGTATTGCACGCCCCTGTCGTTTGGACTTCCATGCTGCTTCCCGTCTTTCCCACAAAGTGTTCTTCAACATTGACAGCTACCGTCCTCATGGAGCATGCAAAGTGCGTCTTTGAGTGCCATGTGGTCACCTCCACTTCCTCAAAGAGGTCTGGATGCGTACCACTCACGGTCTTGCCCAGAGGACCGTCCCACAGCACTAGGTCGCCGGCCCTTTGCAGTCTTTGTGGAGCTAATCGGCCTTCTCGAGTACTGATCAGTAGATTGATCTTCTCTGGCCGGGCCACTTCTCCCGGCTTAACTTCTGGGAAAAACTGCTCCAGCCGCTCCGATGTCACCACTCGATCCACTTTGGCGATGTCTTCCAACCCGTAGCAGATCATCTCGTGGAACTTCAAAGTCCCATGTGAGGTCCACACCTTTATTGTCACAAGATACCTTTTCGTATCAACCTTCACCCTCATCATGCCAACACCATGCACGACAAGTGAGATCAGTTCACCAGTCAGCCCGAGTCTTTCCGCAGCTTGGTGTGTAATGTAAATAGTGTCGGAGGTGAGATCGACCAAGGTACCAAGGCTATCTCCTCTCTTTGACATGACTGGCACGAGCATCACGAGGACTGGATGCTCCTTTAAGCTGCTCTGTTTCATCAGACTCTTGTCAGAACAAACTCTTGACGTTGCCTTGTTTGTGCAGGCTCTGTGGACAGCTTCAAGCTAGTGAGGAGTCAGTCCTAACTCGGCGAAGACAGCCTCTTGCTCCTCTGTTGGACCACAAGGTCCCTTCTTCTCCTCCACTTTGGTTTCCCTCTTTGCAGCATCCTTCTTTGTTGGTGCCTTAGGGCAGAGGAAGTAGTGGTGGTCCGCTGGAGTGTTGCCTTTCTTAGAATCCTCTTTCCAACAGAGGAACTTTGGAGCACATTCACCATCAACCCTGTGAACATCCAGGCACTTTGTACATGCTTTTGCCTTTTTCACCTGAGCTTTCTTCTCCGACAGATTGGCCTTCCTGAAGGTTTTACAACGAAACAGTTTTCCTCTGTGTTCTTCATCGCCACACACAGCACATGGCATCTGCTGAGAGTCTCTTTTCACTTCACTACCTGTGGTCTTAGTGAACGACTTCTTTTCTCTCTTCCTGTCACCCGGCTTCTCAGGAGTGTTAGCAGGCCATGGCTTGCAGGGTAGCAACTGCTCCAACTTCATGAGCAACGACTTTTGGTCTTCCAGGAACAGCAAGAGCCTGTCGAAATGGTTTCCTGGTTGGACATTGTTATTGGGGTTTCTTACATGCATGAGCCACTCTCTTTCATGATGTCAGGGAGTTTGCTCTCTAAAGACCGAATCACCAGCTGGTTCTGTATAGCATCTACACACCCCAGGTCCGTGAGATCCAATGCTGCCCTCTCCACTGGTAGGATCAACTCTAACGTTTCTCGTGGCCGGTGATTCTTTACAGCAGGTCTTGATTGTAGTTCCAACACGATCTCTTCTGCCGTTTGAGCTTTATCATGGTAATGGTTTTCTAGTTCTCTGAAGGTATCATTTGCATCTCTGCAACGCAACAGTCTGAGTTCATTTTTCACAGTCTCATCTATACTGTCTAGTAAATGAAGTTTCTTGCGTTCTCGTGACCCCGTAGGTTCCGCTTGCGCCTGGATACTCTCCCACTCAGCCTTCCAGTGCCAATAGTCCCTCCTGACCCCGGAGAACTTAGGCAAACTTATAGGTGTGAGCCTTATTTTAGGCCAGGCCCACTGAGAGCTGTTATCCCCCCCCAGCGTACGCACCGGAGCCGCTGTAAGGCACACTACTCTCTTGTCCCATGCTGAGATTGGCAGGCAGAGCAGCACTAACACTCAGCAGTTGTGGCATGCTGGCGAGGGCCGGAGGCAGAGTGAAACTGACATTAAGTCCACCGTCAGACTGTCGTGCCTGCAGGGTGGGATGTAATGTCTGTTAGGGAGTACTGAGCATGGCAGCTGCTACATAACTGCTCAGATGTTGACTACTGACAGCAGCAACTTGAGGAGCGCTAGTAATGATGCTTGCTCTGTCAGCGGAAATGCATGGAGGGCTTGTGATGTATACGGTTCCCTGCCGGTCAACGGGCGGAGTGACAACAGCAGACTGGGTGTTAACAGGTGGGGTGGTAATAGCAGGGGTTACTGGTTGGGTTAAAGTGATATTATCAGCGGCTGTCTGGCTGTCGCTAGCTGATGTGTCATGCCCACCGACCGCATCATCACCTCCCACATCTTCATCCTCTTCCTCCTCACCTCCATCACCGTCACCATCGTGCTCTGTACGGTCCCCGTTAATGCGCTCATTTTCACGTCGGCATGCCCATCCATTTGTCCTTTCCATGCGGCCGATAGTCTCTCCAAGTATACACAGTGCCTCTGAGTTCATGGAGTTTTCTATCCAGTTTGTTAATTTCGACCCCTTGCTGCATCCATGACACTACTTTGTCTTTCCCGAGTGCCTCAGCCTGATCAAAAACCGACTTGAACTGTGTTACGAGAGCGTCTATGTCTGGCACTGCATACTTGGACCACAGCATGTCCATGATCGTGTTCTCAGCTTCAAGGAACTTTTTCTCACTGGCGTCTCTCCTCACCAGGGCATCCCGCGACTCATCGTCATCGCCTGCTGGGTCTATCTGCCCCAGTGCATCGATATATTCATTACTGACATTGAGGAGTTTGTCATAATTGTCCCTCAATCTCGTGAACTCTTCTGACAAATCAACTTCACGGTCAGCGCTGAAACTAAGGCGGTTTATTCGTGTTGTTCTGCTGCGCGTTTGAACGCCTCTGCTTTAGTCTCTCTAGGTCTAGCTTGTCGTCCGCCATTTTGTTTCCCCCAGGTGAATCGAATCACTAGGATCACTTAAGCAAAAAGATTTGTTCTAAAGATTCGAATTGATCAAAAGATTCGTTCGTCCAAAAGAATCGGTTCGTCAAAGGAATTGCTCCGATGAAGAGATTCAAATCGTCAAAAAGATTCGATTCGTTCACCAAAAGATTCGTTCGTTAGCCTCCTTTAGCTTAGCAAGTTAACTTAGCATATTAGCAAGTTAGCTCGTACATGACGCACTTCAGCCTAGAAACAGACTTTTTTTTAGCTTTGTAGCTTTTATACTGTCCACACAGCCTTATCTATGACTGTGGAAACTATTCAGCTCTTTGGTGACTTACTACCCTTTCACGGTCCTGTTAGCTCTTGGCTTCGACTCCTCCGTTGTCGCCGTGGTTGACGGCCGCTTCCTTCCTGGACTCTGGACCTCCTGCCTCTATTCCCAGCAGTGGTCCTTGACGATGACTGCTATCCGCTTAGGGCTCGTGTACAGCTCCGATGGCAGTTTACAACAGTCCAGATTTGTACTAAACTAGGCTACTACTATAGTTTACTAAACTCCCCTCTGGAAGGGTCACCAGGACAGATACAGCGGATACAACTCCGGTCTCTTTTTAATGTCTATTAACATTCACACCCTACCGTTAGTTAGTTAGGTTGTAAACTTGCAAATAAAACACAAACACAAAACACAAAATCTGGAATTAACTACCAAAATTACACAGTTATTCAGGTGACATTTTCTTGATTTGTAACACTATTAACGCCAGTACTCACCAACAAGCGTACCAGTCCTGACAATTAGGTAAATGAAAACGAAAACAAAAGTTTAAACCCCTAATACCCCTGCACTTTGGTGAACTGCACATGCTCCATATACACAAACTGGAGATCAGAAATAATCATAACAATCAAGAGCACAATCATAACATCTCTCACTTATATAAAGCAATAATGTGACAGCTGGAAAGTTCTACACCTTGAGTTAAGCATGTGCACAACCACAATAAAAAGCCATCATCAATGGAGCCCCGGTACCTCAACCTATTTTACACCTGTGGAACTGGAGTTGCTCATGAATGCCTACAGCGAATATGAGCATATATTTCGTAAAAAAAAGTAACACCGCTAAAGCCGCCAAGGAGAGAGAGACGGCATGGGAGTAAACTGCTGCCTGAGTCAATGCGTAAGTTTGAATGCACTAGTCCATTAATTTAATATTTAACCACACTTAATTAAAATCATAGCATAAAGGTGGTGGAGTGGTTTTAAATAAAATCTGATTTTTATGTAGGTGCAATCTCACAGGGGAAAACGCATTTGGAAGCAGCTTAAAATGAAATATAAATAAATAAATATAATATAAAAACATCATTCAAACAGGTAAGGCATATTTTACTTGGCCATGACTGTACCTTTCTTTAGTTTTATTCATATTTTATTTATTAAACAAAGTAGCTTAAATAATCTGTCATTCAGTGGCTATTTCATTATGTACTGTACGCCACTAGTAATTTAACCCCCCCCACCCCCCCCCCCCCCCAAAAAAAAATACTGTTTAAACTTTTATGCAGAGGCTGCAAAACATCATCACTAATATCATGTAAAAAGCTACCGTTCGCAAAAAAACGTAGCGCGATGCACAACATTTGCTCTGATGAGAGCGCAGGTCTGCGGTGTGTCAGATTTGATATGTGTGGCTGGAGAATGTTGTTGAGGTAAATGATTGAGTGTAATGAAAAACGGTACCATTCAAACAGATATTTATTGGGGAATGACAACAAATCTAAGGCGTAAGGCATTGTGAATTAATTCTTCCTCGATATCGATGGGATTTCCTACATACGGACAACCCATGAGTAGTATATAGGGACCAGCTTTGCGCGTGCACGTGAAACGCGCGTGCGTGTGTGCACGCGAAACGTGCGTGCGTTGCCCCCCCCCCCCCACACACACACACACACACACGCCCCTCCCCCAATCCCCTCCCCCACAAACGTCATATGAAATCCTGCTCTCATTGGTTAAACATAGCGCCTCCTTCTGGGGGTGGTTCCGAATGAAACCGTAGCTATTGGCTAATCAAAAAGCCCCTCCTTGCGGCCGGATGTAGGTGGTGTGCATATATATACAAGGGATTTTCTCAGCAGGACATCCTCAACTTCTCGGACGGCGAAGCTACGGCGGGAGGAACTCTGATTTTTTTTTTTCTTCAACGATCGCCTGTATTCTGCAAGACGTTTCTGCAACCATGTCTTCCTGCACCAGCAACAGTGGCATCGGGTCAAGCGACCGCCCAGGTATGTCTAATGACCCGGCGACGGTTGTGGATGCTCGGGCCCCTTACAAGAAAAGGAGACGTGTAGGAAGTGGTCTCGTTACGCCGGAGAATCGTGAATTTGAGCTAGGGCTGGAGGGGGTTAATGGGTATGTTTACAATGTTAAATATCAGGACTCTGTTGTTACACTCAGTGCGGCCACCGGTCGCAGTGTGGTTCCAGGCGTTGAAACATGGACGGTCAGTTTGATGCATAGAGATTGGAAATTGTTTTGGTCAGAGGTCTGCCCTGACCTAGACCAACCCGGTTTCCCAGAGAGTATTTATGTCTCGCAGTGGGTCAGCAAAACGGGCCCCGAGATGTACCGCGTCGAGACGGATCGTTTTAACAAACGGCGGGAGGACTTTATTTTTCTCAGTGTGTGCAAAGATCGAGAATCTGTGATCGCGAGCAGAGGCCGCGACGCATGGGGACAACAACCCTACCCTCTTACACTTCAAGAGCGTGACGAGTGGTTTAAAACTGTTTTCTTTATTCAGTGGTGCGACTGGAGATCTCTGCAGAAATTGTTTGACGAAGCTGACAAGGGCATCAGAAGAGACAGGATCCTCTCTTCTTATCAGAGTGTTAGAAAACGTCTTCTTTTCGATGATGCGCAGGCTAATGCGCGGGGTAGTCACCTTCCTTCCCTGTGCCGCCCGAAAATCATCAGACACGTCGACTACTGATAAAGCCTAGGTTAGCATAACTTTTGTATTTTTTTGTCATTTTAAATTATGATAAACGGTGTATAAGACTTTAATGTTTTTTTCTGTTTTTTTTTTTTTTTTTTTTTACAGGTAGTGTCCTTATCAACACCTGTGGCGACGATGATACTAGAGGGTGTTGGGAAAACGATTGCGGTGGTGTGGAACCCTGCACACCTCATATGAAGTCGCATGAGGCGCTGCATGTGAAGAAAAAGGAGAAGAAGAAGGAGGAGAAGGGACATGTCTCGACACTGTCCCTGACAAAAGACGACGTGGACACGATCAAAGACTTTCTATCACGCTGCCAGTATCACGCAGGGTGGGAAAAAACAAAAGCTCTCTGCAGCGGGTGTAAAATCAGCCACCCGAGTCAGCGTCATCACTCTTGCTTGTTTGAATTTGATCAGATCAGATGTATGTATTTTGACCAGATTCTGGACTCTGTATTCAAGCAGTCTCTAGGAAAAGCTCTACATTACCTGTTTGCGCAGATATCACCGGGGGCTTTCTCACAAGACAGGCTTTTAGGAGCGGCCGAGACTCTGAGACACTATCTCAGACCCGGATGTGACGGAATATCTGCCAACGAGGAAATGGAGACGATGGAGGACCACAAGCACGAGACCGCTTTACGCAACGCCTTCACCGTGTGGACCAAGTGCTGCTGCTGCTGCATATCGACAGATTTGTAATATTTACCACAGAAAAAATGATGTTGTTGTTTGGGATCACAATAGCCACGTATCTTTTGTCGTGGAAAAGACGCCATGCCATGAACAGACTGACATCACTTCTGTACGGGGTAATTACCGGTGACTGTGTCCCACGCGACTGTGTTACATTCAACAACCATTTAAACGATATAAGGACAAATGTTATAAATTGGAATGATACCGTGTGTGCGGCAGCACACAGTTCATCAGCGGTTAAAGATGTGGTAACAGCATATTTCACAAACTGTAATGAGTCTGAGGCGTTTGCAACAGGCCACGTTATTTGTCTTTGTGCATTTCTTTGTGATGCGTGTGTTTTGATGATTAAAAATGGTGTGCCATTAGATGTTTGTGATGCAGTTCAGCACCTAGTGCGACACATGATAGACAGAGATGTGACGGTGTGTGTAAAATACCTAAACATGTTGAAAAACCATAAATAAATAAATAAAAGACGGTGTGTCGACCTCATCCTGGCCACTTGTGTTGTTGACTGAATATGGAGCGCACGCTAGACAAGATTTACCACGACCCCGCACACCCAGGGGGTCTTGGAGGTGTACAAAAACTTTGCGACGCTGTTAGAAAATGCACTGGGGAGGCTCCGGGGATGCCTGAAGTAAAGCGTTACTTGCAGGGGCAAGATGTGTATACCCTCCACGCTAGAGCAGCTGTACACTTCCCTAGAAATAGGGTGTTGGTTAGCGGTATTGACAAACAGTTCCAGGCCGATCTGGTGGACATGAGTGAATATTCAGCAGAAAATGACAATGTGCGCTACCTGCTGACATGTATCGATGTATTTTCTAAATATGCATGGGTTAGGTGTCTTAAAAACAAGACCGGTACATCTGTTGCAAAGGCGTTTGAAGACATTTTGAACGAAGGCCGCATACCTGTAAAACTCCAAACCAATCAGGGGACAGAGTTTTATAACAAACAGTTTCAACACCTAATGGAGGTGTATAAAATTAAACATTTCTCTACCTCAAACGAGACTAAGGCTAGCACGGTTGAACGTTTCAACAGAACATTTAAGACCCGCATGTGGAGATATCTAACGTCTGTTAATTCGCGTAGATATGTTGATGTCGTCCAGGACCTCGTCAACGCTTACAACAAGTCTCACCACAGATCGATAAAGATGGCCCCATCCGATGTAAACAAAGACAACGAGAAGCTCGTCTTTAACACGCTGTACAAGGAGAAGAAGAAACCGCCGAGGATCGTATCGTTCAAATATAATGTAGGGGACACTGTGAGAATATCAAAACTCCGAGGGGTGTTTAGAAAAGGTTATGAACAAACATATACAGACGAGTTTTTTACAATAACTAGGCGCATAGCCCGTGACCAGCCTGTGTATAGAATATCAGATTGCTCGGGTGATGAGGTAAAAGGCGCATTTTACGAGCCTGAGCTACAGCCGGTAATCATTGACAAAAACAAGGTGTTTAAAATAGAGAAAATAATATCCAGAAAAACTATAGGCCGGAAAAAGATGGCGCTTGTGAAATGGTTGGGGTGGCCTGAGAAATTTAACTCGTGGGTCTCTGAAAAGGACATGGTTGACGTGTAATATATATATATATATATATATATATATATATATATATCACGGGGCGTTATCTGTTTACACAGCCACTTTGGAATTGTCGCACGTCCCAACAACATCAAGAAGATGGAGAACAAGAACGGATTTTATGTCACGTTACCGAGTAATGCATCGCTACACGTGTATCCTAATAACAAGATATGGCGCTACCGCACAAAATTAGCAAAACCGATCGTTCTGAGCGAACCGTACGAGGTGGGGGTTATTGAACTTCAGTACCCTAGGGTGTGGTCAACGTTCCCTGCTTCTGACGCGGACGTGTTAATATACGACAGTAAAACCAACCAGACAGCCACTATAACACTGTTTGCCGGGTTTTACGACTCCATTCCCAGAATACTAAAAGAATTTAATGCTAAATGCATCGGCAACCCGATAACATCGCGCTTAGGTCTTCAATATAACAACATTACAAATCATGTGTATTTTTCGGGAGGAGAAGGATATAAGGTGACGTTCTGCGGGAAACTGGCCGAAATATTGGGTTTTAAGCCCGGTGAGCCGTTTGAGATACCGGTGACCCCTATTTTTAAGAAAATCTACGCCAGTCCTCACCCCGCAGATATTTTTGGGGGAGTTTATAATATATACGTTTACAGCGATATCGTTGATTATCAGCTAGTGGGAGACAGCCACGCGCCGCTCCTCCGATGTATAAATATAACGCCGGAGGTAGGTCGTATGCCCACTCTGACATATGACAAGCCACACTATACATCGCTCTCCAAATCTGTCATTGACGATATCGAGATATCGTTAAAAAACGATCAAAACCAGTATATACCATTCACGTACGGAAAAGTGATTGTTAAACTACACTTTAGACCTGTGAAGCAGTATTTCTAGACCTGAGAAAATGGCCTACACACCATATGTGCGTGACGATGCCCGATATATGACATATTACATGAACCAAGCGGGTGGCGAATTACCCGGATTTATAGGTTCAAGTACACAATACGGTAACGGTTTAGGCGGCATATTTCGAGGCTTGCTTAGAATGGCTGTACCGTTATTTAAAAAAGGATTCAGCATCGCCAAGCCACATTTAAAAAACGCAGCTGTAAACATTGTAGGGGATATGGCTTCCAACATTGCCAGAAGCGCTGTATCGAGACGACAGGAAGGAAACGGGTTGATGGTGATCAGAAAAAGATTGTCCAAAAGACCCCCCTCGTCGAGGGGTCGCAGCTCCGGCAGGTCCAAAAAGCGTAAAACGACCGTCAAAGTGACACGACGCATCAGAAAGAAGTCGGCCGCCAAGAGAAGCGCAACTTCCAAAAGACACTCGGTGATTCTGCGTAAAGACATATTCTAGTCTGAGAAGAGAAAACAACAGCACCGGCCATGGCTCTCATACACAACCAGTCGGAAGAATGTGTGAAGACGGAGCTGGATCTGTTCACAGTGCCGTACACACAGACATCCATTGAAAAATCTACATTTGTCGAAATACCCCCGGTTTCGGCATTACGGGATGCCGGGCCTCTGGAATTTTTTATATCGGCCTGCGGCGAGGATTACATTGATCTAAACGATACCTACCTGTACATGCGCGCGAGAATCACGAACCCCGATGGTACCGATTTGGCCCAAGCCGCAGATGTGGGTTTTGTTAACTACCCCGGGTGTACGTTATTCTCGCAGGTGGATATCATGTTAGGAGACAGGCTTATAACCCAATCTTCCAACACATACCCGTACCGTGGGATAATCGAGTGTTTAATCAACTACGGAAAGGACACCTTGGATACACAGTTTAGCAGCGGCCTGTTTTGTAAAGACACAGCAGACCACATGAATGCTGCCTCCATAGCCGGAGATAACGAAGGCCTAGCCGAAAGAGGGCGATACACTGTCAACAGCCGCACTGTGGAATTAATAGCACCAATACACTCCGATTTGTTTTTTCAGGAAAAGTTATTGTTAAACGGTATAGACATTTCCCTAAAATTTATTCGATCAAAGGACGAGTTTGCCTTAATGACTGCGCAAAATAATCAATACGCCGTGAAGATCGTATCGGCTAGCTTATTTGTGAAAAAGGTGGCCGTGGCACCTGCCGTTAGATTGGCGCATAGCAGGGCACTGCAGCACACTAACGCTAAATACGCTATTGACAGAGTGGCTCTGAAAACATTTTCCATACCTGCAGGAACAAGAGTGTGCAACCAGGAAAATCTTTACATGGGACAAATCCCCAAATTCGTCATCATAGGCTTTGTTGACCATGAGGCATATTCGGGGAGCTATAACCGGAACCCCTTCTGTTTTCAGCATTACGATACAGAGTTTATTAGCCTGTACGCAGACGGGCAGTCTCACCCTGCAAAGCCCTTTCAGCCACTATTTCAGAGAGGCCAGTATGTGAGAGAGTATTTCCAGCTGGTACAAACTACAGGACGTCATTTAAAAGACAGGTCTCTGGCCATATCACGTAATGATTTCGGGAATGGTTACACGTTATTCTGCTTCAATCTGGAACCGGACGACGGTCGTGCAGGGAACGTATCACTGATTAAAAGTGGTAATGTGAGGTTGGAAGTCCGTTTCAGAGTACCTCTACAGCGCACCGTTAACCTCGTGTGTTATGCTGTTTACGATTCTGTTATCGAAATATCAAACAAGAGACAAGTACTTTTGGATTATTACTAAAAAGAAGAAGAAGCGGTATCAGCCATGAACACTATAGAGCTGACCGGCATCCTCAATAAAAGAATCATTAACGGGACAAATTTTTTAGGAGTCCTGGCATGCGACCAGCTGTCAAACCATAAAGGCACAGCGTTCCCAGCCATGCTGGTTGTGAATACACATCCCTCTAACATGCCCGGTGAACACTGGCTCGCTATTTATATTACGAAACAAAATCTTCTGCTTGTCGTCTTCACTTATCTTGCCAGCAAGTTTTTCATCCTCCACAGTCGACTTCATGTTGAAAGCATACGACAGTTTTGGAAACCCTCCCAACAGCGACAAATTTCCATCGGAGATATACAGATACCTCGTTGAAAACTGTGCAGGCGTGTATTATTCCCAGAGGCAGGTTCAGAACAACTACTCTACAACCTGTGGACAGCATTGTGTCTTTTTTCTGTGTCATATACAAAGAGGAATTCCTTTTACAAGAATGTTAAACATGTATAGTGCTAATCTGGCACGCAATGATGCTATGGTGTGCAAGTTTGTAAACAAAATACAGCCCTCTGTATGCCGTGGATATAATTTCACATGTGTACAGTGCAGCAACATGCAGTGTGACTGTGAATAATTCTAATAAATAAAAGAGAGAGAAAGCATGATCCGCAGTTCAGACATTCCATTTATTTCACACATTTGTAGAATACATTCATTTGGTCAAGAATTTAATAATAGTAATAATGTAAAAAATAAAAAATACATTCAAGTGGTCAAAAGTTAAAACAAAAATACATTAAATTGGTCAAGAATTTAAAATGAAAAAAATACATTCAAGTGGTCAAGAATTTAAAATGAAAATACATTCAAGAATTTAATAATAGTAATAATGAAAAATAAAAAATACATTCAATTGGTCAAGAGTTAAAAACAAAAATACATTAAATTGGTTAAGAATTTAATAATAGTAATAATGAAAAATAAAAATACATTCAAACGGCATTCAAAAGTAAATATTAAAAAAAAGATAAAGAAATCAGAACAACTGTAACAAAATTACACACATCCTTTTATTATTAAAAATCCTCCCACTGTGAAGTGTTTAGTCTGTGAGGTAGTGAACGTGTTGAAGCAGGTGTCCTTAGTGGGGTGCTAAAGTACCCCGGTGAGTCTATTACCGACCGTTTTTTCCCCTTGCTTTTATGGGCTGAAAAACTAGGGGCGTCTCCGATTCTTTTATACTCAGCTATATCGCCACGCACCTGTTTGTTAGGGATGGCCATTAAAGGTATGTTTAAATGGGCTAGGGATTTTTGGAACACGTCCCACCCCAGTGGTCTAGAAATGTCTGAAATGTTGTGTGATGCAGTGACACTTTTCACCAGGTCATACAAATGAGTACCGGGGAGGGGACGACCGTTAACAACAATTTCAGCGTTGTCTGTCCAGGATAAAACATGCTTTGAGCGGGTAATTGCATCTAGAATGTATTCAGCATTTCTCTGACTTCTTTTGGGAATGTGTTTTAACACACCCTCTAAAACCGTGTCCTTTTTATGCCCATCATCATCATCATCGTCAGGTCTGCGGTCCTCGGGTCTAATTTCGGTATCAGGCATTGACAGGGTCAGTACAGTTTTTTCACGCTCACCCTGTCTCACCAATGCCAAATAACGCTGCAGTACTTGAGAGTATTTTTTGGCCTTTTCATATACGTCTGTGTCCGGTAGTTTCAAAATGTCAGACATGGCTCGGTCAAGATCGTTTTGTACTACCTGTCTTATGCTTGCAGTGTTTTGGTCCTGATACTGCTGCTGCTGCTGCTGCTGCTGTTGTTGCTGTTTTAACATGTCAAGCTGATGCTGAGGAACCAAAAACATCTTCTGCGCATGCTCCATATTCTTCTTTCTTAACCTCTGCTTATCAGGCTTGTAATAAATGGTATAGCTGCTCCAAGTAGTGGTAGTAAAAACCCGCCGCTCTGGTTAATCGTCTTTTTCTTCTTTAAATGTTTAACATTTTTGTCCGCAACCAGTCTGATGATGCCTCTCTTCTTTTTTAACTGAGCGTACTGTTTTTCTGTCAAAGGGATGTTACCTCTCAACACATTTAAAGCTATTTCACAGAGTGCATCGATAAAGTCTGCGCTAGCGCCACACACAATGACCCTTCTCATACCCGGCGTTGCTTTATATAACAACTCCAACATGGCTAGATTCCTCTGCACGCGTGACGACATTATTTAGCCCTTTGTTTTTTAGGCATATAAACAACGTGCTGATTTGATAACAAAGCGGTTCTGAGCCTCAAGTGGTCTGGAGTGGGAGCTTTATAATCTATGAGGAGATACCCGTATGCAGAACTAGTGGCGTCATTAAACGCCTCTAAAAAATATTTAGTGTTTCCAGGAAACATCTGTTTGCCCAGAAGTGTAACCTGATATTTATCCCTAGGGTTTTTGAACAAGACAAGGTAGTTTGTGTTTAAACTAATGGTTCTGCTAGCCTTGCCTTGTATAAACAAATTTTGAACCAGATATATACAGCTGATATATACATATGTCCACCATAGCTTTCTATGGTGGACATATTTGGTGAATACATTCTGAACTTCTATATTGTTACTGGCGTCATTCATTAAATCGTCTATGACGAGTAGATTAGTCTTGTCCGGGGGTAATAACTCATCGTCACACAGGGAATCGGGTAACCCTTTAACAAAGTTGATGTCTCTTAATTTAAGGAGTTGGTCGTATAAAGGCTGCCAGCATGAGTATACGTAGACCAAATTATCAATGTTATGTGAAATAACTGTAGATGCATTTTCAATAAGACCCTTGACAAAATACGTCTTTCCACAATTTGAGGGACCACTCACCACCAAACTAAACGGATGCTGCAGTCTTGAGTCAAAAGAGATGTTAGTAGCCATAAGGCAGCGTGCTGTAGTCTGACAGGACTCTGCGCTTGTTATATACCACCTTGACTTTTTTGTGTACTATGTCATTTTTAAGATGAAACTTCTTTTTATCACGTCTGATGGTTTCCGCCTCTGTGATCACATGCATCTGAGTGTTCTGATTGGTCACAAAGGACTGGACCAACCCCTTAAGCGACTCGTGGGTGAGCACTGCTGCATTTTTGGCGTTAAGTGTGACACCCTTGCACTTGACCTGCGTTTTACCAAGTTTTGTGCAGTAGGCGTAACACTTTGGACCCCCAGACACAAACTCTGTGATATAATCTTCCTCTGGGAGCCCGCACACATCACCGTCATTGATCTCGTCGGTTAAGTCACCCAAGTATGAGCCTAGAGGGGGAACCCAATCACCTGGGCTGGACGTGAAAATGACGCTGTCCGTGTCACAGTACAGCACACGCTCCTGTAGCCTGTCCAACAAGTCATACAGCATCAGCCTAGCATAGGCGGTGGTCATAGCCCCTATGAACACATTCACATCATTCACTCTGGACGCCTTACCATCTGCGTGACACCACTGGACAATGGCCACGTCATCGGATATAAACCCAAACTGACGCACGTCATAATGGTCGCTGAACATGAGCTGTGTTAATCTCTCCGGTTCTGTAATTAACTCGCAGGAGGGCATGTTACTCCGCATGCTGAATCTGCCCCACAATGAGTTCAGGAGAAGCTTGTTACAATTCCTGACCGCCTTGTTGACACAGATTTTGTCAGCATCGAGTAAAATCCCCTCCTTTTCATGGTAGTCGCGTATGTACTGGACTTTTTCTGCAGGAGTAGTGACATGCCCGGGGTAGCCTGACGCCTCCTGCTTACACTTCAAAAACGTCTTGACATATTCCTTGAACAATGTGTCTGTCTTGTTTGGGAAATGCCACACTTCATCAATGCAGACAATCTGGTACCCCTTCTCGACAGCTTTCTGAAGTTCAAATGAGACCCACACACCTGACAGCTGTCGCTCGGCGTCAGTATGCGCACAGACACTGGTCTGGTTTAACTCCTCAGCACACCTGCCACACAACGGAAACATGAGCCTTTTGTGACACCTGTAGGGCAGTACGGGGTGGTACAGACCTCTGGGAGGAAGCACGGTACACTTTACAAACCCGAAATAATTTTCTACCGGACCAAAATCTCGGTGGATAATTTGAGGGTGTCCAACTGGGTATTGTTTTTTTGACTGTACAGTAGGATACAGGCTTGTGAAATCGTAGTATCTGATTTTCTCATCTGCGTTATCAGCCTTGTGGTACATTTTGATGGCGTTTGTACGCCCTCCAAAAAGGGCTTGTCGTGGGTCGAGGCGTTCTTTGGGCCTGTAAGTGTTGAGGTGCGCCTGAACAGATGGGTCTGAACGTTTTAGCGCCTCCCACTCACATTCCCACATCACCACCACACGCAGACCATGCACGCTTTTCAACGCTGATATTTTTTCACAGAATGAGTGGTACAGACTGCCATAGGGTTTTTTGGTGACAGGATTCACTTCGGTCTGGACGCAACACTTGACACATCCGTGAAAAAAGCATCCCGCAAACTCGTAGCAGGTGTTTGTGGCCGTGTTATACCCGTCCACAAAAAACTGCCCAAACCGTTGCTCACCGCGGTTCAAAGCGTGTCTAATCTCGGAGCCTTCTACCTTGGCCACGTATTCCAGCCACTGCATAGACACCTCAGAATAGGTTTTATTCTGCCGTGTGTATGCGCCTTCATACGTGAGGGCGAGGGTGTCTTTGGGTAGAAAACGCGTTTTGAAAACGCCCATGCAACTCGACGCCAGTGTCGTAAACGCGAACGGGTCGAGGTCTGTGCACCTGATAAATGTCTCACGATAAATTAGACAGGCCTTGCAAAGCACTTCTACATCATTAACACAGTAGTGGCGAATTTCTGTCTGGAAATCAAAGGTTTTCTCACGGACGGTGTCATACCACATCATGAACCTATGCTTGTCGCTGTCAGACATGGTGTTGTACCCGTAATAAGAGGGGTCGGGGTATTTGCCCACATAGTACTCGTTGGCCTCGGTGTTGAACTTGTGCGGAAAATACCCCTTCTCCATGTCCTCAAAACCCATGGCAGCCGGTGTCCTGGATAAACGCATGGGTAGAAAGCTGAAAGAATCGATCCAGCGTTGCTGGAATGCCTTGTCATACATCAGGATGACCCTACTGCCACGCATGGTTACTGTGGGAGGGATCCCCTGTTGCACAAAATATTCCAGCAGTATGTAATTATCAAACCCAGAGGCGTTGTGTGCAATAAATGTGTACCCCTTATATTTTGGCTGCCGGTACCGTTTAACAAACGTGTCAACGCATTTCAGGGTGTTGAAACAAAATTTGTTTCCCTCTGTGTCCATAGCGCACACAAAGTTTGCTTCGTGCTTGCCCTCGTGATAACGCGTCTCAAAATCAAAAAATATGTATTTTGTGTGTGGGGTTTGTTTTTTCAGCGGCTGGATAAAACACTGGTGTACCGCATCGCTCTCATTTAGGGCCTCACCGCAGTGTGTACACTTTGGTGGTGTGCATTTATGCTGCGTTCTTGCCGCCTTGTAGGTTTTATCGCACTCTTCACAATATTTCACTTTGTCACACGGCGCTGCGTCGTGTTTAGAGTGAGGGTGTTTATGCTGATGATAGCAGTGTCTGGACTTGCAGATTCGTTTACACTCTGTACATTTTACAGTGGCCCCTGTGTGCATGTGACACGGTGTATAACAAACATTGCAGAGGTATTTACAAACGTGCTTAAACGGTTCTGTGTATGAACCGTAACAGTAGTCACACACATAGGTACCGCCAAAGAAACCGGATTTATTTACAATCAGGTAATAATGGTCATTGTGCAGGTACATCCACACAGTGCTGGCGTGTACTGCGTCATGGGTTTTGTAACACTGTAGGTGTTTACGCCCTGAACCATGGTGGAATACTACGATTTTTAGGTTTAAGTGATTTTCAAATTTTGTGATATCAGAGAGCGACACCTTGTGGGTTTCATCAAATCCTACAGCGCTATGCAGTTGTTTAGCATACTGCATTTTATCAGCGGCAGACAAGCTTTCATTAACAAAATGGGCGAGACAAAGAGAGAAACAAAGACTGTTCTGAGACCCATCGTTTTCAGGGTTATACAGGTGCCTTCCCTTCTTAGATAAAATTTCATCATAAGGGACGCTTCCTAGCCTCAGTCTAGAGCCAGCACCACTACTACCACGTGCCACGGTCACAACAAACTCCAGATCATCATCTGTCAGCGACGTGTCATTACTCTGCACAACTTGAGAGATCACCTCCAGAAACTCGTCAGCGTTATATGCGTTGTCAGAGCTTAAAACAGCTTGCACATCGCTGGCTAGAGATGGTCCTCTCAAAACCACATTTAATACACTACCTGCAGGAGAGTCCTCTAAGGCTGCACCAATCACACCTGACAACCTCTCTCTAACACTGTCGATTGCCTGGGTGATATTATCAAGACTAACGTCTCTGAAATCGACCCTCTGACGAAATTCGGCAGCGTTGAATCTAGGTATGTCACGGACACGCAACTGTGCACCGCCTGTACTGGTAGACGGAACAGCGGGTGTTCCTTCTACCGGATTTCCTGCACCGTGTTGACAGACCATAGAGTTACTCACAGAACCGACAGCAACATGTTCAGCAGAGACCCCACGATCACACACATTCACACCAGAGACCCCACGATCACACACATTCACACCAGAGACACTCACGGTCCCAGAACCGACAGCAGCATGTTCAGCAGAGACCCCACTATCACGCACACATTCACACCGGAGACACTCACAGTCCCAGAACTGACAGCAGCGGCATGGTGAGGCTATATTATCATCACTGTTATTATCATTGTCACTGTTGTTATTATTATTAACACCGAAGTCTACAATAACAGCAGCATTAGATGTAGCGGGAGTAGCAGCAACACCAGAACCTGAACCACATGCGTGTGGTGGTGATGGCGATGATGATGAGGATAAAATTCTGTCTCTTAAAAACAGCGCTGTTCTCTTCTCTATCCCCCGCATTCTTTTTAAAATGTATCTGGACCAGCGCATAACACTACTGTGGCTAGCCAATACATCTGGTCCAGAGGGTGTGTTAAAACGTTCCCTAACTGTACCTGTCAAAGCACGCCGCCCCTCTGTAGTGCACTGGGACGAATCGACATTATCAGTAAAATGTGTGCTTTCGTCATCGGTGTCATAACGACCATCCCGACCTGAGTGCTCATTCGTTTTTAACAGTTTCCTTGGTGGTGCCATTATCTACGTCTACTTACTGTGTGTTCCTGTTTTTCTACACAATGCGTCTACTAGATTATTTATTGATGTTGTGGTTGTGTGCTGTAGTTCAATTAAGGTACCGACGCTCTGTTTAATCAACTGTACCTGTGTATTAAGGGCTCTGTAGCGTCGCTTGTTAGTTTTACTGTTCCTAATCAGGTTTCGCCGCTCGCTTGCCAGGAGGAGGTATCGCGTCTCGGCAATTCTTTTCTGCCGCTGTTCGCGCTTGATTAACCTAGCCTGCTGCCTGCACCTGATTTTGAGCAAAACGTTCTCTCTTGCTAGAGCAGCCTCTGGTATGGGAGAATCAGAGGGTGAGACAGGGTCGGTAATAGGCTGAGGAGGGGTAGGTGGAGGCGGGGTGGAGGGCGGGGACGTATGGTTTACGACACTCTCAACACCGGCATCAACAACCACCCCTACTGAAGGAGACAGGGGGAGAGGGACAGGAGGCTGAGGAGGGCTGGAGGGCGGGGGCGTATGGTTTACGACACTCTCAACACCGGCATCAACAACCACACCTACTGGAGGAGGCAGGGGGAGAGGGATAGGCTGAGGAGGGGTAGTTGGAGGCGGGGTGGAGGCTTGGCCTGGATATGCGTCAACAAATACCACGCTCTCATCAACAGCATCAACAACAACACCAACAGCTGATGGGGGAGGCCTGGGAAGAGGGATAGGGGATGGAGGGGGGAGGAGGACCCTGGGGGGTAGCGGCGGGGTGGAGGCCTGGCCTGGATATACGTCAACAAATACTATGCTCTCCTCTTCACCATTTTCAACAACAACGTCAGCAAAAACAGCGGGAGGGGGAGGAAATGAAGCGGGTATAGGTGATAATGTCAGTAAATTGGGTAAGTTACTGTGTCTGTAATCACCAGTACTGTCTAACAGGTCATCAAAATCTGGAATATAGTCATCACCTCTTAATAATGTAGGGATTGTGGGGAGATTCCCCACACACACACCTCTCCCCGCTGCGGGAGCAGAAGCAGCACCAGTATCAGCAACGCCAGCCTTCACAGGTGTACTTGTAGAAAACAGATCTTTGCTTACTTCGTGCTGATGCTGTAGGCTGGTGTCCAGTGGTGGGAAGAGCGACTCCTGCTGACTCCACAAAGCCTCTACAGATATTCCCTCGTGAAATAGCCGCCGGTGCGGAGGAGGAGGAGGAGGAGATGGTCCGTGTTCCTCACTGATCGATGCCCTCTCACGCTGCTGGGCGCCCGCTGTTCCGCCGACTTCCTCTCGGCCGTTAGGAAACGAGTTCACAGACTCCCCGACCTCCTCGAATGTGTCGTTGAAGCACTCCTCAACACTCGCTGGAGCCGGTTCTACACCGCCTGATCCTTGTGCGCTCCACGCTCCACCCGCAGATAATCCCTGGGCAACCAGTAACGCAGCTACCGCAGCGTTTGTTTCTTGCGTGGCCGTCAGCTCAGGCGGTTGAGTACTGTTTATTAAAAAAAATAAAATAAAAAAATTACAACATTAACGTTATCATTATTATTAATATTATTATTATCATTATTAGGCTGCTATTATTATTATTATTATTATTATTATATATAACGACGTGTCTTATGTGAGAAATCCTTGTCCTGACGGTGTAACCCTCTGGAAATTTTCAGATGGGTAGTCCTGGTGAATCGCCCAGGCACTGTTATGGAAAAACAAAAAAAACGATATGTTAGCAGTATTCTGTATCCGACACATATTAGCATAATATTCATATAAAGTAGCATTAAAACATTATGTCTTACGTGTTAAACCCGCTAGAGAACTGATGGAGGGGTCTCAGCGGCCTGCGCTGTGCACTGTGGAGAAAGAGGAGGTAAAACAGATGTTTACAATGATGCCGCAAGCATTCCCCCATTAATGATAAATAAAATATATAAAGAAAACAGTCTTACGGTATAAAATCTCTAGCAGCAGAGGCTGGAGGGTCTGTTCTGCGCCTTTTCAACGAAAGTGAGCGTCTTTGTGTTGCAGCTGGAAAGTAATACCATTATTTAGCCTAGTAACACACTCTTTAAAATAATAATAATAAAATACATTCATTAGGTCAAGATTTAAAACGAAAATACATTCATTATGTTTAGAATTTAATATCAGTAATAATGAAAATAAGTAAACACACACACACACACGATCACACACACACGATCACACACACACGATCACAGACGCACACACACACACACACACAACGAAATGTTATTTTAACTTACGGCCGGTGCGGCGGGGTGCAGGGGCACGGTTTTCAACTCCGGGGGCACGCACGCACGTTTCGCGTGCACACACGCGCGTTTCACGTGCACGCGCAAAGCTGGTCCCTATATACTACTCCCATGTCTGTCTGCCAGCTTGCTTCAGGCTCAGCAGTAGGGAGGAGACAGGGTGAACTCAGGGTTTCTTAAAGAAAACCTGCCAGCGAGCAGTTTAGGTTCACAGAGTCAGTTGCCATGGTGATTGACTCAGAGTTTGACTTAGCTCTCTTTCTGGAACTGAAAACCCAGAGTTTCCCTCATTTCAGCATTAACATACTCAGAGTTTTCACTAAACCCGCTTTCTGGAATACCCCCCAGCTAGTTCATTTTGCATTTTTTCTGCTCACCTCACCATGGAGAGACCATCATACAGTTCATAGCACGAAGTAGAAATTACACAGGTGGACCTCTTTACTTATCAAAGAAGGGGGTAGCTGGGGTGACTTTGTTGTTTTTTTTTTTTTTTTTTTTTTTTACTCTCCCCAAAACTACGAATAGCTACTGACTGAGAGAAAACACAGGACCCTCCCTCCACCATGAGTTAGTTATTACATTTTCAAAACTTCCCCTTCGATGTTTGAAAGTTAAAAAGTAAGATGAAATCTTGGACTTAAATAAATAGACTCAGTTTTTTACTGTTGTCATGCACTAGTTTGTACAGTTTATTTTGGGCAAAATTTGAAATGAGATGTAGAATACAGTGACATTTTAATTGAATATCACGATATCCCCCTGCATAAATAATAAACAGTCTTTAATGTGTTTTTATAAATAGACAGTAAACAAGTAAACAAACAGCTGCCCAACTGCAGCTGTTTCCTGCTGTGTAGCAGACATGGCCCCAGCAAAGACACATAAAGTCAACAGTGAAGTCAGAAGCTGTGGAGAGTTAAATACCCTTTCACTGAAAGATGAAACATTTGCATTTGTGTCATTTGTGTGTGAATTTTTTTCTTTTTAAGAAATTATAAGACACGAGAAGCAGCTGGCCCCCAGGTATTTTCACATTATTTAATCTGACCTCTTTTTAAAACAGTTAAGAGACACCTGAACTAGTCAGCACTGATAAAATATGAATCTATATTCTGTTATTGCATTGACTATTTCTCATTTTGTAACTTTTCACAGTTATATTTTAGTGTACTGTTTAGCTGCTGCTGACTCCCCCTTCTTCCCAGTCTCTTTGCAGTTATTCAGATACTTCATTTTTGGGGTCTGTGACATGGAATAAATCCTCTAACAGTTTATGTACTTATATTCAAGGGCATATGTTTGGTTTCAGAAGTGGGGTGGACACAATCAGTGAAACAAACAAACAAACAAAGAACCCAAAGGGACTTGATTCTCTGTAATAGCTAATTGTTGAATTTGCATATTTACTATAAATAATAAATAATATTTTCCATAATTATCTTGTTTTTGACTGATGTTCAGGGCAAAAATAGGATTTTGAAAAGGAAGCAGGACTGTATTCTTTATGAGAGATATACAGAAAAAGAGGGAGAGCGAGAGAAAAAGAAAAGTGGAGAGTGGCTAGCTCCACCAGACTACACAAGTGATGCTGTGAGAGGACTTTATCACTCTCATGTTTCCCTAAGGCTGTAGTTGGTATGTGGGTGCAATCTGCTGCACTTGTGATGCTAGGGAATCCTGTGAAGGAATACCCTATTTCATATGCAAGTAAACGTCAGAATAATTATTAATATAATGAACTATCAATATGTGATACCTGCAATTTTATAGAAGGCTTATTTAAGAGCCAGTGTGGGCAAGTTATAATATTAATAAAAAATAATAATTATTATTATAAGTAAACATTTTATTTGTATGTGTCAAAATATAGTTACAAAAAATGACAAAGACCTCAAAAGTAAGAATAAACTAAAATAAAGTATACAATAAAATATTAAAATAAATACAAAAAAATAGATGTTATTATTATGCATACACAGCAAGGAATTAATTATAAGTAAAAGCATATGGAGCTTTTTTCCTATCTTTATTCAATTTGCTCTCAAATTGATATACCACTCTCTAGAATAAAGATAGAAAAAAAGCTCCATAAAAGCACACTTAAAAACTAGAATTACTGCCTGGCAGTTGTATGCTTCAGCACATAAGTCAAGTTATAGTTTACATTCATGTCTGTGGAAACATGGATGCTTAACACACATCTTCCCTTCAACAGCACAGAAGGTCTAAAAAAGTCACCACAGTTTTAAAGGAGAGCACCCAAGATTAGTGTCACCAATTCAGTATCTGACCAAGTGTCTCCCCTTCTATTCCTGAGCTATGTCATAATGGCCAGAAACGTGTTTTTGCAAACATTATGATGTCACAGTGAAGTTGACCTTTTGGATATAAAATATCATCACTTTATTATTTTATCCTATCAGAAGTTTATGTGAAAATTCTTTCATTATTAGCAAACAACGTGTTAGTTATGGCCAAATACATTTTCTTGAGGTCACAGTGACATTGACCTTTGACCAAGTCCAAGTGGATGTTTGTACCAAATTGAAAGGAAATTCCCTCAAGGCTGTCTTGAGATATCACATTCATGAAAATGAGATGGATGCAAGTTCACTGTGACCTTGACCTTAGACCATGAAAGTCTGATCAGTTCATCCTTGCCTTAGAGTGGACATTTGTGCAACAGAGGACAGTGGTATTGACCACCTGTAACGTTTCCTAGCTAGAAAAAACGTGGATCCTACCACAAAGAAAAAGCCTGGACGTTCGACTGAAGGTCTAATAGCAAAGAAGGAAAGTGACCGACAGAGAAGGCAAACAAGGATTTGTATTGGTGTCGCTTTTCCTCGGTGGAGAGCCCTGAAGGAAGAAATTGGGCTGAGGGCTGCTGCTATATTTTTGTTGTTAAAATATTACGTTTCAACCAAGTACTGCATGGTTTTGATACTTTTCTAGCTTGTTAAAAAAGGACATACAGTAAAAAACAAAATTTAAAAAAATCTCTCAAATTTTAGGGGTGCTGGGATGGGCTAGAAACGCCTATGATTAAAAGCAACACCAAGATTTCTGCTGTTAGAGATTAAACACATGTGGTGTCTGGGTCTATAATAATGACACTAGATTTGTCTGTGTTAAATTGAAATTAATAATTTGACAGCCAATTTAAACTTATTTAGCCATGCGCTGAGAGTAAGTAATTGGTTGTTACTGGCAGGGCATAAAAAGAGGAATGAAGCTGTGTGTCATCTGTGTAAGAATAAAAACTAACTTTGTGTCTGCCAATTATGTGTCCTAGTTGTAACATAAATGGAGAAAATCGGGGGGCCAAGCATTCTGACCTGATCATTCATATTTACATTTGGCTGCCAGTTTAGTGTTAGACTGTGTGTGTCAGTGTGTGTTTCAATGGATCCCCCAGGAGACATGCCGTCGGCTGAAACACAGGTGGGTTGCTGTCTGGTCATGACATGCTAATCAAGCTAGTTTGGTAACCATCTTATTTAAATAGCCCCCTTTATCATAAGCCATTTTCCCACATAGATAGCACAGTATTGCCACAAAGAAGTGCCTTCCAGGGACATTGCGCGGTCAAGTTAGCCACCCCTACATTTCGAGTGCACTCGTATAGTAAACATTATGGTAACTGTATTGAAACGGATCAGAAAGAGCAGATTGCATGAATAAGTAACTTATTTCTTCCGTTTTGCTCTGTATTTATGAAATGTGGATTAAAAAAAATTCTATTACAAAAAGAAGACACTCTTTTCATAATCTTTTACTATTACTGAAAAATGTTAGTTCCCCGCCGATTCACGTTATAAGCACATGAACAACAGTTATGTATACTTGTTTACAGTGCCTTGTGTTTCATGCAGGTAGTATTAATTCTTTTTATTTAAATTCAGTTTTTATACACAATACTGTGCTTGTAAAGGCCAACATGTGTTTACATACCCATCTCCATGCAGTTAACAGGCACAGCAGGCACAAAACTGAATATTTTTTTCACATCTGCTGTGCATTCAATCCTTTGCATGCATACTTTTATAATCCATACCTGTATAGAAAAAATACCTCACATGGGGTTCATGTTTATATATTTCAGCATAGGAATGATTTTGGCCATCTTGTGGAATAAAAGATACATTTTTTCATAGCTGTTTTCAAAAAATGGCAAAACAGCTTTTAAGAAATTTAGAAGAAAAAAAAGGGTTCATTTAAACTAAACTCACCTAAATTTTTGAATTTCATTCTGGCTAACAACTGACCTTGAAAGGGCTGCTGCCATGCCTCAGAGCAGGCTGTACTGAAGCCTGTAACACACACGTAAATATCACTACAGTGTCATGTATAGATAGATAGATAGATAGATAGATAGATAGATAGATTACTTTATAAATCCCCAAGGGGAAATTTAAAATGTCAAAGCAGCAATACATGGCACAAACATGGCACAAAGACAACAAACATAGAAATCACAAAAAATACCTAAGAATACATAGAAGTTAGGGCTCTGCACAGCTATAATATACTAATATACTAGGTAGCCTCCTACTGTTAACTTATAAAGCTCTAAATGGTCAAGCTCCGTCATATCTTAGAGAGCTCATAGTGCCATATTATCCCACCAGAACTCTGCGCTCGGAGAATGCAGGGTTACTCGTGGTCTCTTAAGTCTCCAAAAGTAGATCAGGAGCCAGAGCCTTCAGCTATCAGGCTCCTCTCCTGTGGAATCATCTTCCTGTTGCGGTCCGGGAGGCAGACACCGTCTCCACATTTAAGACTAGACTTAGGACTTTCCTCTTTGATAAAGCTAGTAAATGATAAAGATAGTTAGGGCTGGCTCAGGCTTGCCTTGTACCAGCCCCTAGTTAGGCTGAGTTAGGCCTAGTCTGCTGGGGGACCCCCTATAATACACCGGGCACCTTCTCTCCTTCTCTCTCTCTCTCTCTCTCTCTCTCTCTCGTGTCCTATTAGAATCAGAATCAGAATCAGAATCAGAAATACTTTATTGATCCCCGAGGGGAAATTATTTATGTTACAGGTGCTCCTTGCAAGACAGGAAAGATACATGAAAATATAAGAAATTTAAACAATAGTATTAACAAATATACAGTACAGGCCAAAAGTTTGGACACACCTTCTCATTCAATGCGTTTTCTTTATTTTCATGACTATTTACATTGTAGATTCTCACTGAAGGCATCAAAACTATGAATGAACACATGTGGAGTTATGTACTTAACAAAAAAAGGTGAAATAACTGAAAACATGTTTTATACTCTAGTTTCTTCAAAATAGCCATCCTTTGCTCTGATTACTGCTTTGCACACTCTTGGCATTCTCTCGATGAGCTTCAAGAGGTAGTCACCTGAAATGGTTTCCACTTCACAGGTGTGCCTTATCAGGGTTAATTAGTGGAATTTCTTGCTTTATCAATGGGGTTGGGACCATCAGTTGTGTTGTGCAGAAGTCAGGTTAATACACAGCCGACAGCCCTATTGGACAACTGTTAAAATTCATATTATGGCAAGAACCAATCAGCTAACTAAAGAAAAACCAGTGGCCATCATTACTTTAAGAAATGAAGGTCAGTCAGTCCGGAAAATTGCAAAAACTTTAAATGTGTCCCCAAGTGGAGTCGCAAAAACCATCAAGCACTACAACGAAACTGGCACACATGAGGACCGACCCAGGAAAGGAAGACCAAGAGTCACCTCTGCTTCTGAGGATAAGTTTATCCAAGTCACCAGCCTCAGAAATCGCAAGTTAACAGCAGCTCAGATCAGAGACCAGATGAATGCCACACAGAGTTCTAGCAGCAGACCCATCTCTAGAACAACTGTTAAGAGGAGACTGCACGAATCAGGCCTTCATGGTCAAATAGCTGCTAGGAAACCACTGCTAAGGAGAGGCAACAAGCAGAAGAGATTTGTTTGGGCCAAGAAACACAAGGAATGGACATTAGACCAGTGGAAATCTGTGCTTTGGTCTGATGAGTCCAAATTTGAGATCTTTGGTTCCAACCGCCGTGTCTTTGTGAGACGCAGAAAAGGTGAACGGATGGATTCCACATGCCTGGTTCCCACTGTGAAGCAAGGAGGAGGAGGTGTGATGGTGTGGGGGTGTTTTGCTGGTGACACTGTTGGGGATTTATTCAAAATTGAAGGCACACTGAACCAGCATGGCTACCACAGCATCCTGCAGCGACATGCCATCCCATCCGGTTTGCGTTTAGTTGGACGATCATTTATTTTTCAACAGGACAATGACCCCAAACACACCTCCAGGCTGTGTAAGGGCTATTTGACCAAGAAGGAGAGTGATGGAGTGCTGCGGTAGATGACCTGGCCTCCACAGTCACCGGACCTGAACCCAATCCAGATGGTTTGGGGTGAGCTGGACCGCAGAGTGAAGGCAAAGGGGCCAACAAGTGCTAAACACCTCTGGGAACTCCTTCAAGACTGTTGGAAAACCATTTCAGGTGACTACCTCTTGAAGCTCATCGAGAGAATGCCAAGAGTGTGCAAAGCAGTAATCAGAGCAAAGGGTGGCTATTTTGAAGAAACTAGAGTATAAAACATGTTTTCAGTTATTTCACCTTTTTTTGTTAAGTACATAACTCCACATGTGTTCATTCATAGTTTTGATGCCTTCAGTGAGAATCTACAATGTAAATAGTCATGAAAATAAAGAAAACGCATTGAATGAGAAGGTGTGTCCAAACTTTTGGCCTGTACTGTATAGTTAAATAAACAGGAATTAACAAACATAAACGTAAATTATATATGTATATATATATATATATATATATATATATATATATATATATATATATATATATATATGTATGTATACATACATATATATATATTGTAAACAAAATTTACACAAACAGAATATATACAGTCAGGGTGAATGGGGTTATTGCACAAGTTAAATTAAGTTATTGCAGTGTGTGAAAGTCTCAGGGCCACTCAGAGGGAGGAGTTGTACAGTTTGATGGCCACAGGCAGGAATGATTTCCTGTGGCGCTCAGTGGTACATCTTGGTGGTATGAGTCTCCCACTGAAAGTACTCTTGTGCCTGACCAGCACATGGTGGAGTGGGTGTGAGACATTGTCCAAGATAGTTCGTAGCTTAGACAGCATCCTCCTCTCTGACACCACCATCAGAGAGTCACACTCCGTTCCCACAACGTCACTGGCCTTGCGGATCAATTTGTTGAGTCTGTTGGCGTCCGCCACCCTCAGCCTGCTGCCCCAGCACACAACAGCATAGAGGATAGCACTGGCCACCACAGACTCATAGAAAATCCTCAGCATAGTCCGGCAGATGTTGAAGGACCTCAGTCGCCTCATAAAATAGAGACGGCTCTGGCCCTTCCTGTAGAGAGCGTTAGTGTTCTTAACCCAGTCCAGTTTACTGTCAATGTGTACCCCCAGGTACTTACAGTCCTCTACAATGTCCACACTGACCCCTTGAATGGAAACAGGGGTCACCGATGTCTTGGTCCTCCTCAGATCCACAGCCAGTTCCTTTGTCTTTGCCACGTTGAGCTGCAGATGGTTCTGCTCACACCATGTGACAAAGTTATCCACAACAGCCCTGTACTCATCCTCATCACCCTTGGTGATACATCCAACTATAGCAGAGTCATCAGAAAACTTCTGAAGATGGCAGGTCTCAGTGCAATAGCTGAAGTCCGTGGTGTAGAGGGTGAAGAGGAAGGGAGAGAGGACAGTCCCCTGCGGGGCCCCGGTATTGCTGACCACTCTGTCTGACACACAGCGTTGCAAGTGCACATACTGTGGTCTGCCAGTCAAGTAGTCTACAATCCAGGACACCAGGGGGGCATCCACCTGCATTGCTGCATCTTGCTTACTCGGCCATTCTGGATGTCACTAACTCGGCTTCTTCTCCGGAGCCTTTGTGCTCCACTGTCTCTCAGGTTAACTCGTATCACAGCGGTGCCTGGATAGTGTGACGTGTGTGGTTGTGCTGCTGCCGTGGTCCTGCCAGATACCTCCTGCTGCTGCTGTTTTCATTAGTCATACTTCTACTGTTATTATACACATATGATTATTGTCACACATGTATACTATCAGATATTAATATATTATTATTAATTATAATATTATTACTTTCATTAATGTTGTTGTAAGCTACTGTCATTACCGTCTGTCCTGCATCTCTCTCTGTCTCTGTCTCTCTCTCTCTCTCTCTCTCTCTCTCTCTCTCTCTCTCTCTCCCTCTGTCTCATTGTGTCATACGGATTACTGTTAATTTATTATGTTGATCTGTTCTGTACGACATGTATTGCACGTCTGTCCGTCCTGGAAGAGGGATCCCTCCTCAGTTGCTCTTCCTGAGGTTTCTACTTTTTTTTCCCCGTTAAAGGGTTTTTTGGGGGGAGTTTTTCCTTATCCGCTGTGAGGGTCCAAAGGACAGAGGGATGTCGTATGCTGTAAAGCCCTGTGAGGCAAATTGTGATTTGTGATATTGGGCTTTATAAATAAAATTGACTGATTGAATTGAATTTAAGTTTTCTGGTAATATAATTAATAGTACAATGTATGTGGCTTGCCACATGACAGAAGTGCTCACTTAATGGTATACTCCCCCTTGTGGCATAAAGCAGAAAACAACTCTTCGTTACATAGCTAAATAACTGCATACAGTATTAAGCTACTATTAAATTCATGTGTAATGTCACTATGACTGCCTAAAGGCAACTAGAGCACAGTAATCATAACTGAAAACAATTGATGTTTCAGTGAATGATAAAATGCAAACTACGATCATCAACTCTGTACCTGCCAATCAACTTATTGTCCTTACAACAATATTATGATTCTGAGGTTGTCAGCACCTCAACTATGACAGACACTAGCCTTAGAGTAACGGACAAAATGTTACTGTAGCGATTGATGTAAGGTTAATCTCATTAGGTTTTTCCATAAACTTGCCTTTCACATTAACCCAATGTAGATATCTGAAAAATATGTTTTTGGGAAAACAACACACCATAGGAGTTTTTTGTTAGTCCATTTCATAATGGACTCATGCTTTTATTTCTGATCCCAATTGTATGAGGATAAGCAATGTATCTCCTCTTAATGTCCTCTTGAACTGTTAGAATTAACAAAAGAACGCTTTGCACATACTGCACAGTAAGTCTATCTATACAACTACTGTACATATGTATATTATATTTCTATTTAGTTTTTATATTTAATTGTTAATTGCATTTGTGTTTTATACTCCTCAAAGTTTTGTGTGTTTTTGTGTGTTTATCTTTACAACTTTGGGCTCTAGTGGCGAACCCTGCGCAGAGCTAGTTTCGAGCAGCGCAACCCGAGGCGCGCTCAGTTTGGTAGTTTGGCAAACCGAGGTGCGCTGAGATGGGTGTGGCAGCACAGCAGGGGGAAGTGTCGACAGATCCAGCTTGGCGCAGTGACAGTTTCGTGCCAAAAGGCTTCGCCGAAGGTGCGCTAAAAGCTTGCCAGCTGAAACCGGGTCCACTGTCAGCGCAGGCGGAGCGCAGCCAGTGTAAGCCGAAGTTTGGCTGACCGGCGGACAGTGTGCACACGTCACCAAAACCTCACAGGCAGGTTTCCAGAATATCAGGCACATTAACAATGCAATAAATAGCCACAAACCACTATTCAATGCAACTATCTGCAATCAGCACATAAATGTATCTCTATATCGACTGTCCCGTCACATCTGATGTCAGATCAAAGGGAATTGGCACCGTTTGGCACGTTTGGCACGTTTGGCACACGTAATGGAAACCCAACCTGATCTGATTAACACAGCTGCAAACTAATGAGTTCACATCCCTCTCAGCCAACCACAAACAGCCACAGCATCAGATAGGGACTATATATTTGTTACGGTCTCCGGACCTTAGTACATTTATTTTCTGTGTTTAATGTGCTGTGCACGTCATTATGGGAATTATTCGGCCAGCACTTGTCAATCATTTATGTGTGTGTCTAATTGTCTGCTCTTCTGGAGGGAATCCCCGGCGGACCACGCCTCCAGCACGCTCTCCTCTGCTGCTATTCAATGTTCCCCCGCTTGCTGGTCGACCAGCCCCCTCGCTGTCGTCATTGGTTCCGGCCAATCACCGCTTCACTGGCCCCTCGTCTGAACCTTTAAAAGCTGCGTGGAGTCAAGAGCAATGGCGGCTGTGATTTAACCTGAGCAGTCCGCCTCGCTCTGTTTGTGTTTTCAGCTGCTGTAATCTGTTAGTTGTTGTTGTATCTGGGAATCTGTGGGCTTTAGGATTTAGCTTTGTAGTCTAGCCACATATCCTTTTCACACACACACTAGCTTTGGTACACTAGCTTTATGGGTGTCGGTTTGAGTGTTGTTTTGTTTGATAGGTAAGTGATAGGGTAGACAGACAGATAGCCTATGTTTTAGTTTTGTTATTCTGGGTGGCCTTCCACCACAGTTAGTTAGTTGGGGTGTTTATTTTGTTGGTGACAGGTCAGAGTTTTGTTTTAATTGTTTTATGGTTTGCTGTCACCCGCCGCCCTTCCCTGAGTTTGTTATACTTAAATGTAATTCACCGCCGAGGCTCCTTTCGTGAAGCCTGATTTTCGGGTTGTGTTGCAGAGCCTGCGAGCGTGTTTTCTTTTTGTGTGCCGCTTTTTACAAAAGCGTAGCTTGTATTGTTTATTTATTTTGTGTATGAATAAACGGCAGCTTGCCTTATTCAATTTACTTTCATTGTTTGGTTTTATGTTGCTTCCCTTACCCCTATATACATCTGTCATCTTAGAAAAGTTAAAAGAAAAGAAACAGAGTCAGACTGCGAGAGAGAAAGAGAGAGCACGCGCGCACGAGAGAAAGGCAACATTGATTTACAATTGTGGTGACCTCCTCCCAGGCTACCTTTGCATCATCAGCCTGTGGAGGTCTGCTCGCAGTTCCGTATTCGGACACTGCCAGCTTGGACCTCCTGGACCAACACATCAGTTTCCTCCTGGGAGAAGTTTGGCCGTCTGACGCTGCTGCCCTCTTCTGCCATGGCGAATTGAGTAAACTCTCACTATGCCTTCGCGCAGCGCATTTAAGGGCGAGGAGAGGGGCTCATTTGATTGGTGTGATGTGTGTAAAACCCACTCCACGCCTTCTTTCCTCCCTCTTTCCGACTTGCGCCGGTAGGAGGGACGGAGGTGGGAAAGAGGAGTAGCTGCGCCAGGCGCATGGTGTGCCATACTTGCAAAATCCGCCTGGCTGCCTCTCCCCTGCCTCGTCCGGTCTGCGAAACTAGAGCCCTTTATGTTAATTGTTCAGCACCGACATACCAAGTCAAATTCCTTTTATGTGAAAATCTACTTGGCAATAAAACACAATTCTGATTCTGAGATAATGGCGTATGTATACAGTTAAAGTACATCAAAGTATTTGTGCAAGTAGTCTAAGAAGTACTTAATCCAGTAGTATAAATATTATGAAATACGTATGGAAGACATTGACTTCGCAAAGTCAATGCAGTTTATTCATTGTATTATCAATTTCAATTTTTCAATTTTATTTATAAAGCCCAATATCACAAATCACAATTTGCCTCACAGGGCTTTACAGCATACGACATCCCTCTGTCCTTATGACCCTCACAGCGGATAAGGAAAAACTCCCCAAAAAAAACCCCTTTAACGGGGAAAAAAAAAAACGGTAGAAACCTCAGGAAGAGCAACTGAGGAGGGATCCCTCTTCCAGGACGGACAGACGTGCAATAGATGTCGTACAGAACAGATCAGCATAATAAATTAACAGTAATCCATATGACACAATGAGACAGAGAGAGAGAGAGAGAGAGAGAGAGAGAGAGATGCAGGTAATGACAGTAGCTTACAACAACATTAATGAAAGTAATAATATTATAGTTATAGTTCTGGCTACTGTGGTACAATATGTTGAAAGTATGTATTAATATCAGACAGTATACTTGTGTGACAATAGTCATATGTGTATAATAACAGTAGAAGTATGACTAATGACTAATGATGGCAGCAGCAGCAGGAGGCATCTGGCAGGACCACGGCAGCAGCACAACCACACACGTCACACTGTCCAGGCACCGCTGCGGTATGAGTTATTCTGAGAGACAGTGGAGCACAAAGGCTCCGGAGAAGAAGCCGAGTTAGTGACATCCAGAATGGCTGAGTTAGCAAGATGCAGTAATAGGATGAGAGTGAGAGAGAGAGAGAGAGAGAGAGAGAGAGAGAGAGAGAGAGAGAGAGAGCCCGGTGTATTATAGGGGGTCCTCCGGCAGACTAGGCCTAAGTCAGCCTAACTAGGGGCTGGTACAGGGCAAGCCTGAGCCAGCCCTAACTATAAGCTTTATCAAAGAGGAAAGTCTTAAGTCTAGTCTTAAATGTGGAGACGGTGTCTGCCTCCCGGACCGTAACAGGAAGATGATTCCACAGGAGAGGAGCCTGATAGCTGAAGGCTCTGGCTCCTGATCTGCTTTTGGAGACTTTAGGGACCACGAGTAACCCTGCGTTCTCAGAGCGCAGTGTTCTGGTGGGATAATATGGCACTATGAGCTCTCTAAGATATGACGGAGCTTGACCATTTAGAGCTTTATAAGTTAACAGTAGGATTTTAAATTCAATTCTGGATTTTACAGGGAGCCAGTGCAGAGAAGCTAAAACAGGAGAAATATGATCTCGTTTCTTAGTTCCTGTTAGTACACGTGCTGCTGCATTCTGAATTAGCTGGAGAGTTTTTAAGGACTTACTAGAGCTACCTGATAATAGAGAGTTACAGTAATCCAGCCTTGAGGTAACAAAAGCGTGGACCAATTTTTCTGCATCTTTTCGGGTCAGGATAGGCCTAATTTTCGCAATATTACGCAGATGAAAAAATGCAGTCCGTGAGGTTTGCTTTAAATGAGAATTAAAAGACAAATCTTGATCAAATATTACTCCGAGGTTTCTTACGGTAGTGCTAGAGGCCAGAGCAATGCCATCTGGAGAAACTATGTCATCAGATAAAGAGTCTCTGAGTTGTTTGGGGCCAAGAACAATAACTTCAGTTTTGTCTGAATTTAACATCAGGAAATTGGTGCTCATCCAATTTTTTATGTCTTTAAGGCAGTTATGGAGTTTAGTTAATTGATTACTTTCTTCTGGCTTCATCGATAAATACAACTGTGTATCATCCGCATAACAATGGAAATTTATAGAGTGATTTCTAATGATGTTACCTAAAGGAAGCATATATAGAGTAAATAGGATTGGTCCGAGCACAGAACCTTGCGGAACTCCAAAACAAACTTTGGTACGTAAGGATGATTCATTACGAACGTCAACAAATTGAAAACGATCAGATAAATAAGATTTAAACCAGCTTAGTGCTGAACCTTTTAGGCCAATTAAGTGATCCAGTCTCTGCAGTAGAATTTGATGGTCAATTGTGTCAAACGCCGCACTAAGATCTAATAAAACAAGAACAGAGACGAGTCCTTTGTCTGAAGCAATCAGAAGGTCATTTGTAATTTTAACTAGAGCTGTCTCAGTGCTATGATGCACTCTAAATCCTGACTGAAATTCCTCAAATAAATTATTATCCTGGAGAAAATCACACAGCTGGTCTGCGACTACTTTCTCAAGGATCTTTGACATAAAGGGAAGATTAGATATTGGTCTATAGTTGGCTAACACCTCTGGATCCAGGGTGGGCTTTTTTAGGAGAGGTTTAATTACAGCTACCTTAAAAGACTGTGGTACATAGCCTGTTAATAGGGATATATTGATCATATCTAATATATGAGTGTTAACTAAAGGAAAGACCTCCTTAAGTAGCCTAGTTGGGATGGGGTCTAAGAGACACGTTGATGATTTAGATGAAGAAATCACTGCGGTCAATTCTTGAAGAGAAATTGGGGAGAAGCAATCTAAATATATATTAGATTCTACAGCTGTGTTTGAGGTTAGATAGGTAGGCCTACCATCCGAGGGCAGGAGGTCATGAATTTTGCCTCTAATAGTTAGAATTTTGTCATTAAAAAAGCTCATAAAATCATTACTGCTAAGGGCTAAAGGAATACAAGGCTCAATAGAGCTTTGACTCTCAGTCAGCCTGGCTACAGTGCTGAAAAGAAACCTGGGGTTGTTCTTGTTTTCTTCTATTAATGCTGAGTAATAGTTTGCTCTGGCATTGCGGAGGCCCCTCTTATAAGTTTTGAGACTGTCTGTCCAGATTAAACGAGATTCTTCCAGTTTGGTTAATCGCCAATTCCTTTCAAATTTTTGCGATATTTGTTTTAACCTACGGGTTTGAGAGTTATACCAAGGAGCAAACTTTCTTTGCTTTGTTAACTTCTTTTTAAGAGGAGCTACAGAGTCGAGCGTTGTTCGCAGCGAGCCTACGGCGCTATCAACAAAATGATCAATTTGGGAGAGGTTAAAGTCGGCACGGGAAACCTCTGTTACTGAAGGTACTGGTATTGAATTTAACGACGAAGTAATCTTTTCCTTAAATTTTGTGACAGCACTATCTGATAAACATCTAGTATAGTAACTGTTGCTAAGTGGCGTGTAATCGAGTAAAAAGAAATCAAAAGTAATCAGATAATGATCTGATAGCAAGGGATTCTGTGGAAAGACTTTTAGGTTATCAATTTCAATTCCATACGTCAGAACTAGATCGAGGGTATGGTTAAAACAGTGAGTGGGTTCATGTACACCCTGACTGAAGCCAATGGAGTCTATTAATGAGATAAACGCGGTAGCCAGGGAGTCATTATCAACGTCGACATGAATGTTAAAATCGCCTACAATAATAACTTTATCTGATTTAAGAACTAAACTGGATAAAAACTCTGAGAATTCAGATACAAATTCAGAATACGGGCCAGGAGCACGGTACACTATAACAAATAAAAGTGGCTGCGAGGTTTTCCAGGTCGGATGTAAAACACTAAGAACGAGGCTTTCAAATGAATTATAATCTAGTTTAGGTTTAGGGCTGATTAACAGACTAGAGTTAAAAATGGCTGCAACTCCCCCTCCTCGGCCGCTGCCTCGAGGAATGTGGGTATTATTATGACTGGGAGGAGTGGACTCATTTAGACTAACATATTCATCTTGACACAGCCAGGTTTCAGTGAGACTGAGTAAATCAATATGATTATCTGATATTAATTCGTTTACTAACACTGCTTTAGACGATAGAGACCTGATATTTAACAGTCCGCATTTAATTCTCCTGTTTTGTCTTTCTGTCACAGAAGAGGTTTTAATTTTTATGAGGTTGTTATGCACAACTCCTCTTTGTTTAATTTTAGATTTAAATAATTTAGGTGGTCGGGGGACAGACACCGTTTGTATAAAACTATGAAAACTATGGCTGGGTAACTGAACTAGAAGCTCAGAGAGGCGTTTAGGACTGCAACTCTCTGTCCTGGTCTCAACTCTGGGTTGTCAGGGATTTAAATTACTAATAAAATTTGCCAGGTTCCTAGAAATGAGAGCAGCTCCATCCAAAGTGGGGTGAATGCCGTCTCTCCTAATAAGACCAGGTTTTCCCCTAGAAAGTTTGCCAATTATTAACAAAACCCACATTGTTTGCTGGACACCACCTGGACAGCCAGCGGTTAAATGATGACATGCGGCTAAACATGTCATCACTGGTCAGATTTGGGAGGGGTCCAGAGAAAACTACGGAGTCCGACATCGTTTTTGCATATTCACACACCGAGGCAATATTAATTTTAGTGACCTCCGATTGGCGTAACCGGGTGTCATTGCCGCCGACGTGAATAACAATCTTACTGAATCTACGTTTAGCTTTAGCCAGCAGTTTTAAATTTGATTCAATGTCGCCCGCTCTGGCCCCAGGGATACATTTGACTATGGCCGCTGGTGTTGCTAACTTCACGTTCCTCAGAATAGAGCTGCCAATAACCGGAGTTTTATCCTCAGCGGGTGTGTCGCTGAGTGGGGAAAAGCGGTTGGAAACGTGAACAGGCTGGTGGTGAACCGTGGGCTTCTGCTTGGAGCTGTGCTTCTGGCGAACCGTAACCCAACCTCCCGGCTGAACGGGAGTTACCGGAGGACAGTTAGCAGAGGCTAAGGCTATGCTATGTGGCTCCGCACCGGCTACAGGGGGCTGGCTAACTACCGCAGCTTTTGAATGGTTTTCCATGGTGCGGAGCCGCGCTTCTAATTCACTAAGCCTCGCCTCCAACGCAGCAAATAAGCTACACTTATTACAATTACCACTGTCGCTAAAGGAGGCAGAGGCATAACTGAACATTTGGCACACCGGGCAAGAAAGAGCAGGAGAAGGAGAAGCCATGGCTAAGCTAAAGTAGCTAACAAGGCTAAGAGCGTGCAAACAACAGCTAAGAGATTAGCGAGAAAGTCGTAGAAAGAAGGAGAGCTATAAGTGCTTAAACAGAACCAGTGTGGGTTATGACTTGAAGTAGACGTTAAAGCAGCGTTAAAGCAACTGAGGTGAGAAAGCAGGCTAGCAGAATTCACCAGAGCAGTACAGAGACACTGTCACAGAAACACCGGAAATGACACAACTCGCTTACCGCAATACGTCAGCACGTGAGTGGGAAGTTGCTATTATATGTATTGTGTTCACGTCTTGTACAGTTTAGATTTCATAGTCTCTGCCTCTTAGGTAATACTTGAATATGGCAACACTTGTCAATGGAAAGTCTGAAAAACGAAAGAAAAATGTTAGTTACTCAGGCAATCTGCTCTTTCTGATCTGTTTCAATACAGTTACCATAACATTTACAATATGAGTGCACTTGAAATGTAGGGGCGGCTAACTTGACCGCACAGTGTCCCTGGAAGGCACTTCTTTGTGGCAATACTGTGATATCTATGTGGGAAAATGGCTTATGATAAAGGGGGCTATTTAAATAAGACAGCTACTGAACTAGCTTGGTTAGCATGTCATGACCAGACAGCAACCCACCTGTGCTTCGGCAGACGGCATGTCTCCTGGGGGATCCATTGCAACACACACTGACACATGCAGTCTGACTATAGTTAAAAAGAAAAATAACTAACTGTTATGAAGACAAACACACACACAAAATATTTATACGAACACTAAACTGGCAACCAAATGTAAATATGAATGATGTGTTATTATATCAGATACTTTTATTTCCTTTTTTGTACTTGTGAAAAATTTGTAACTGTAAAAAAAAACATTTTTGACTGTAACACGTTGATGCGTAACTGCAAAATATTTTCGTAATTGTGCAAATCTTTTTTATTTGTTCACAAGATGTCATGCACAGCTACAGATCTCTGTACAGATTCAAAAGTGAAATGTATTTGTTCTGATATTTTTTTTACACATTTGCAGATTTGAATGCATTCATACAAAACTTTTTCACACAGTTACAAAACAATTCCCCACGGTTACAATACATATGAAACAAATTTGATTCCATATAAATTTACCAGTCGTAACACTAAAAGGCTTATTTTGGCAATGGGAATAAAATCAGTCTAACAGAGTGCCAGAGATGCTAACCCAATTTTTAAGATGCTCAATTGAAATTTAATGGCTAAGATAATATTTAATGTAAATTTGAACTTAGCCCTGGGCAGTCTGGTTTGTTGATCAGCACAGGAATAACAGAGATAACAGAGTGACTAAGTGGGATGAGGACCCGCAGAGAAATATGTCAGTCAGGTATTTTAGGAACATATTCACATTTAACACAAATTCCTTCACCCAGTGTCTAGAAATATGGATGCCATCCCATCTAAGTAAGTATTATTCCTCACTAAATTATGTAAAGCGGTCAGTAAAGTCATAACCAGCAGCAGTACATAAAGACTGTAGCCAGGAATGCAGACTGAGAAGTTGGCTCAAACAGCTGGACCAGACAGAGTGCAGATTTTTCCAGGAATCTCAATAGTGGTCACTAAAAACACAAACTTGTATTGGAGTTAAGCCAATTGTCTCCGCATGACGCATTAGTCTTCAGGTACATAATCTCAGTGTGGACAGAGCGGTGGAAATCAATAATAGCACGGGCTTGTTCAATCATAGCAACCTTAAAACCAGAGAAACACTTAGTAAAGATTTGAGGAAGATAAACAAATGTGACCACTGAATTATCTAAGAGCAGGACTTTGTGTTGAAAGTAAGTTTGTGCTGAGCTGCCCAGTAAGCAGCTAACACTCTGTTATCAATGCTAGTATGCCATCGGTTGTCTGGATGAGTGGAGTGGTACCTCTGCGTTGAATGTGGTGAGAGCAGTAGGGCTGGGCATGGGCATGGGCACAGCAGAAGATTTAGAGCCTATGGTAAGCAGGGAACGGTGAAGACAGAGCCATTATGCCCTCTACGTCAGGGGTTGGCAACCTTTATGACATGAAGTGCAATTTTTTATTTTTCTTGTTAATCACTGTGCGATACAGGGGTCGCGTTAACCGCGTATTCTTGGTCATTGACCTTTTTTTTTTTACAACAATGGCCGAAAAATCTGAAGGCTGTCGGTCATTTTGACTGGTTGCAATACCACCCCTGCCCACATGGCGGCGGAGTGCACAGTCAGTGACTGCCGTTTTCACACTGCAGAGAAAAAGTAATTCATCTGCTTCATGTAGCGTTGTTAAGCCCTGGACACACCGGGCGCGTAGTGCCGCTGAAGTGCCGCTTGACTGTTCACACAGGCAGCACGTTTCTCCTGCGCTCTCCGCGCCGGTTCAGCATCGACTCCACTCATCTGTTCCCATCAGTACTCGTTTTTTCATTTCAACAGGTCATTTTAAACATGGGTAAGTCCATATTTTAATCGTTTTTATAACGTAATAAGTTAATTACAATTTGTCATTGCATGTCCATGTATCGAGCGTGTTGGATAAACACTGAATGAATAGGACATATTGTTCCGACCATTTTATTTATGTAGTTATGTCTGTAGGCTCGGTGACACAAAATTAAAATTGTAATGAAGTGATTAGGGTATTGAAAAATGTGTTTGGTTATGCACTGTTGTGATATTTGAAATTATAAACACGGTATTTTCTCCTCACGTTCCTCAGGAGGAGGGTGTGTCTGCAGACCTGGAGACTGCAGATCTGGACCCGTAGTTCTAGACCCCTTGTATTTCGCGACAGCGCCCTCTATTTCATTGGAAGCCAACATACTGTTACAACTATTGAATATGGACGACGACGATCCGAGTGTGAGTATTGAATGTGAATCACATTATTAGTTTAATGCCATCAAACTATTTTGTTGACTTGAATTAGAGAGCGAAATTGATGTTTTACAATGATACGTTTAAAATGATACGACTGTCTTTACCACGATAGTCTGAAAGGCACGTCAAATATGGGTTAAAGTAGTAGGTTATAGTTCAGCTTGTTAGCAATGAACTGTTTGACCTGCACATTTTGTTTCTTGAAACCAAAGCACGATGACGAATAATTTTAGCATGTGCTTTAAATTAAACATGAATAAATGATTAAAGCAATGAAGTGGATGATATGAGAAAAACATCTATAGGCTTACGTTTTCATACAAGCATGAAACTGTTTACATATTGGCAATTAGTGCAATTTATGCTAAAAGTAAATTTTGTATTCATGTATATCATGTAATACACCTACACACGTTTTTCCTTTATTATTCATAATATTATATATCACGTGTGTTTATATCACTACATTGATAATACTCTGTAGTATATATTTAGAGATTTTGTGGACAGAAATTAAGCTCATCCAGCACAGAAGATCAGAAATGTATTTTTGTCTATTATTAGGTTTGGCCTTGTTTATGTGTGTAAAACAGTTGAAAAATATTAAGAGAGAAGCAGTAATTTCTGAGTATTATTGACGCTTCTGCTATCCCAGTAGGCCTATTATTATTATTATGTTGTCTATTTACCTTTACAGTGAAGTGGAGGAGTTTTGTCGGAGGATCGAAAGGCAGATGAGGAAGGAAGGGGCACTATTCAAATGGTAGGTAATGCTGTTAATATGTCTTTATAATAATGTATTTGCTATGCTCCAGAATCTTCAGTATTTCAGTGTAGACTGTGATAGGTATTTAAAGTTTTTTTAAGTGTTTCTGTTTTCAGTTTTGTGATATGTTTGATTTCTTTTTTTTCTCTGCAGATCTCCCTAATGTGTGATGTAACCACTGCACACAATAAAACATTTCAAACCATTTCAGTATTTCACAGCCTTTGTTTAAAATTCCCACAACAAAAGTGAGGACTGGACACCCAAGACCAGACATTTCCTATTATATGTTGTAGCGGGTTTGATCAATGCAGTGCAAGTTTTTGGCGTGCCAGTCAGAGCAGTCTGATGAATATTAAGAAAGAAAGAACTAAAATAGTTGGATCAAACCATACAAAACAACCAGCAAACAATAATAATGCAGAACAGCACCCAGGCATAAATCAACAATTAAATCTTGGTATTTTTATTCAGGTGTAATAAAATTTTAAAATTGTAAATTGTAATAAAGCATTAAAAGTGTAACTTCTTTCAAACAGTAATGTTTGGGTGAGACGCTGATTTAGTTGCAGTTATACAGCCGTCCAGTAGGGGACACTGTCGCGAAAAACAAGGGGTCTAGAACTGCAGGTCCAGAACTGCGGGTCTGAATCTGCAGTCTCCGGGTCTGCAGAGACATACTATTGGCATCACCACTGTGGCTAAGCTAACAACGGCGGCTGTTCGCCCTCATCAATTTGAGTGAAGAAACACCGAGGCACCTTAGCAACAAAGACTGGAGCAGGATGTTTCACAGTGGTAAGTTTTTATTTTGTAGCTGTCTTATATTTCAGCTGTAACATGATAACTGTAAATTATCTGACATTATGGTAACAACTGTATGTCTGTCCTCTGACTGAATAAAGTTGGAAATGCCTGCTGCAGAGAGTGAAAGGTTTCTAACAATATAGTCAGTTACTACATAATGTGGAAACACCAACAGCAGCACTCAGCTGTTATATGACGTGGTGTAAAGCATAGCTCCTTGTTTTTTATCTAAGCAGCCTTATCTATGATCAGACTAATGTAGCTTGTATTGGGTAATAATTCCAAAGTTATTATAAATTCTGCTACTAACACATTCCCTATTAAAACTATTTAACCCATGAATTCATCAGTTTTACCACAGCAGATTAAGATGACGGATTTATGTATTATACAAAAACAAATGAATAGAAATAACTGGTACATTGAGATGTCTTAGTTGTCATATTTACCAAAACCATTCTAATAAATTGTAGCTGCATTTTATAATCATCTTCACCTTGTGTTTGTAATCTACAATATGTACAATGTACCAATGTATCGCAGTTTCTCCACATCATTTATATGAAATCAAAGTTTCATAGTAAAACACATGTTGCTTCCTGGATCAGAATTTGTTCTATGGAGTGATGTTGTCTCCTGAGCCTTTATTTGCTTACCTATAAAATAGTATGCCTTGTGTCTTTTTTACCTATTAGCCTCTGGGGTAATGAACCAGGTTCCAGTTCACCCTACATGTTTGATACACCATCCAGGCCTGGAGCCTAACTGTTTGAATCCATACACCCCACAGAACGTCCACAACATTTACAGGTATGACTATGGACCCTGAGGCATAAAACTGAAGAAGAGTAAGTTTTTATGACATGTAATGAGATACAACTGTGTAAACTCAATTCAAAAAAACACATTATAGAAAAATGACAAATAAGTTCTTTGTCAAAAGAACTTTATTTTTAGCAAATGTTAAAAATGTTAAAAAAAATGAAAACTACAATTGATAGATACAGTACAGGCCAAAAGTTTGGACACACCTTCTCATTCAATGCGTTTTCTTTACATATATTTACATTGTAGATTCTCACTGAAGGCATCAAAATTATGAATGAACACATGTGGAGTTATGTACTTAACAAAAAAAGGTGAAATAACTGAAAACATGTTTTATATTCTAGTTTCTTCAAAATAGCCACCCTTTGCTCTGATTACTGCTTTGCACACTCTTGGCATTCTCTCGATGAGCTTCAAGAGGTAGTCACCTGAAATGGTTTCCACTTCACAGGTGTGCCTTATCAGGGTTAATTAGTGGAATTTCTTGCTTTATCAATGGGGTTGGGACCATCAGTTGTGTTGTGCAGAAGTCAGGTTAATACACAGCCGACAGCCCTATTGGACAACTGTTAAAATTCATATTATGGCAAGAACCAATCAGCTAACTAAAGAAAAACGAGTGGCCATCATTACTTTAAGAAATGAAGGTCAGTCAGTCTGGAAAATTACAAAAACTTTAAATGTGTCCCCAAGTGGAGTCGCAAAAACCATCAAGCGCTACAACGAAACTGGCACACATGAGGACCGACCCAGGAAAGGAAGACCAAGAGTCACCTCTGCTTCTGAGGATAAGTTCATCCGAGTCACCAGCCTCAGAAATGGCAAGTTAACAGCAGCTCAGATCAGAGACCAGATGAATGCCACACAGAGTTCTAGCAGCAGACCCATCTCTAGAACAACTGTTAAGAGGAGACTGCGCGAATCAGGCCTTCATGGTCAAATAGCTGCTAGGAAACCACTGCTAAGGAGAGGCAACAAGCAGAAGAGATTTGTTTGGGCCAAGAAACACAAGGAATGGACATTAGACCAGTGGAAATCTGTGCTTTGGTCTGATGAGTCCAAATTTGAGATCTTT
This sequence comes from Epinephelus lanceolatus, assembly GCF_041903045.1. NCBI lineage: Eukaryota > Metazoa > Chordata > Actinopteri > Perciformes > Serranidae > Epinephelus > Epinephelus lanceolatus. Next base: position 3,470,835 of record NC_135740.1, read on the forward strand.
GGTTCCAACCGCCGTGTCTTTGTGAGACACAGAAAAGGTGAACGGATGGGTTCCACATGCCTGGTTCCCACTGTGAAGCATGGAGGAGGAGGTGTGATGGTGTGGGGGTGTTTTGCTGGTGACACTGTTGGGGATTTATTCAAAATTGAAGGCACACTGAACCAGCATGGCTACCACAGCATCCTGCAGCGACATGCCATCCCATCCGGTTTGCGTTTAGTTGGACGATCATTTATTTTTCAACAGGACAATGACCACAAACACACCTCCAGGCTGTGTAAGGGCTATTTGACCAAGAAGGAGAGTGATGGAGTGCTGCGGCAGATGACCTGGCCTCCACAGTCACCGGACCTGAACCCAATCCAGATGGTTTGGGGTGAGCTGGACCGCAGAGTGAAGGCAAAGGGGCCAACAAGTGCTAAACACCTCTGGGAACTCCTTCAAGACTGTTGGAAAACCATTTCAGGTGACTACCTCTTGAAGCTCATCGAGAGAATGCCAAGAGTGTGCAAAGCAGTAATCAGAGCAAAGGGTGGCTATTTTGAAGAAACTAGAATATAAAACATGTTTTCAGTTATTTCACCTTTTTTTGTTAAGTACATAACTCCACGTGTTCATTCATAGTTCTGATGCCTTCAGTGAGAATCTACAATGTAAATAGTCATGAAAATAAAGAAAACGCATTGAATGAGAAGGTGTGTCCAAACTTTTGGCCTGTACTGTACATAAATATAAACTCAGCAGTATTTTATCTGCAACACTAATAGTGTCCAATTCTTTCCATTCAGGTGTCCATCCAGTCCTGTGTTGTTGTTCTTGTTGTACTCCGGATACGCCAGGAGTTTCCTGATCCGGCTGGTCACTGCGTTGGCCTCCAGCTGCCTCTTGGCTGAAGTGAGAGATGTGTAAGGTAACCACTTCCTCCTTTCAGGGTCTTTCATACTGGGATGCCAGGTCATTTGGGATGGGGATTTTCTGCATCTCCTCAGCAAATGGCACTGGGTTCTGAAACACCTCCACAAAGACTAGCCTCATCAGGTCATCTACAGTCTGTAAAATTTTGAATTTAAATATTGATATCCTTGTGTTTTTAAAATAGGTGCTTCCCTGAATCCACCTTTCTTGTATATATTCCAAGTGTTGCCACAACTATTTCATATTCTTTATCTGATGTTATTATGTTGGTAATAAAAATAAACTTATTCACAAATGGCAAAGGCTGTCAAAACAGACCACACATACAATAATTATTCACAAATTATTGTATGTGTGGTCTGTTTTGACAGCCTTTGCTGAGGGTGAAACTAACTAAATGGGACAATATGCATTAATGGACATTTACATGTAAATGCACGAGATTATAGCCAGATGGCTAATTTCCATCTCCAGTCCCATTGGCAGGTTGGTGTCAAACACAAAATCAATAATGCCAACAAAAGAAAATCAAATACACAGAAAAGAACAACATAAGGACGACATAGTAAACCACAAAACACACAACAGGCAAAGAGTTGGGCGACCATAGAAATTTCAGTCAGATTACAATGTGCAGGTGTGCTAGTTAAAGTGGAGAGTGCCAAAGTGCTGAGTGCGTATTGCAGCCACCCAGGTATATTGCACATGCCCCTAACGCAATAAAGTGCATAGTGCAATAACAGAGTAAAGTGCATAGTGCAGTTTGTAAAGTGTTAATTTGCTAAGTGTCAATTCATATTGCACAATGTCACCTACAACACTTGCACATACAAATATGGTACCCCAACAAACCAGGTGCACAGATACACAGAACAGTAATTAGAGAATACATTAAAATAATAATAATAAATTAAATAAAATTCTTAAGATGCATGAGTGCAAATTTGATTTTGGGTCCGACCTGGGCGAACCACTGTCTGGTGGGAAAACTTCACAAATGAGGTTGTTCTACCTGAGGAGTGGCGTGAGAATTTCAGGATGTCGCGGATATCGCTGCTGTCTCTCCGAATTACTGCGTCCCCACATAGAGGGTCAGATGACTATCATGCGTGCCCTGGTCCGTGTAGTTAAAAAAGTTGCCTGCACCTTATGTTACCTGACTGACGAGGGTAGACTACATAAAACGGCCAACGCTTTTGGTCTCTCTCGATCGGCCGTGTCAATAATAGTCAGGCGTGTGTGTGAGGCAATAACTGTCCACTTAGGTCCTGTGTACATACAACTGCCGACATCCAAAGTTGCTGTCCAGCAACTTGTACAAGGATTCAAGCAAGCCCACGGCCTCCCTTGGTGCATTGGTGCAGTGGATGGCACCCATGTAGACATAAAGCAACCACCGGCCAATTCCACTGATTAGCTTAATAGAAAAGGGAGGTTTAGCTTAAACATCCAGGCCACCTGCAATTATAAATACTCTTTCATTGATGTGGTAGTGAAATGGCCAGGGAGTGTACATGACACCCGTATTTTCACAAACTCCACACTCAACGCCCATTTAAGAGATGGAGAAATCCCACCCTGTCGAAGGCAAATATTGGATCATGAAGGGGCCATAGCAGTGTACTTACAAGGTGACCCGGCATATCCACTGCTCCCATATCTTATGAAAGAATTTGCAAATGGGGGGAGCACTGCCCAGGAGCAGTACTTTGGACTGTCTTTGTGCCGAGCACGGATGGTCATAGAGTGTGCGTTTGGGAGGCTAAAAGCACAGTTTGGAGCCCTGAGAAGAGCAATGGACATTAATCTGAATGACCTTCCATTCGTCATTTATGCATGTTTCGTCCTGCACAATTTCTGTGAAGTTTCAAAGGACACAGTAGATGACAACTGTATTACTGAGGCAATTCAATATGACCGGGAGAACCAGCCAGATACACAACCAACTGTCAGATGAGACAGCCTGACAACAGAAGGAAAGAGGGTCAGGAGAATCCTCACTCAATTCCTTGATCCATAAAGGGACACGCTTCTCTAGTGTGTGTGTGTGCGTGCGTGCGTGCGTGCGAGCGAGCGAGCGAGAGAGAGAGGTTACAGTTAAACATTAGAAATGGGAAATTTATGATAGGGCAATTGTGTATTGTCTCTCTCTCTCTCTGTCTCTCTCTGTCTCTCTGTGTGTCTCTCTCTCTCTCTCTCTCTCTTTCTCTTTCTCTCACTAATAACAGGTTTAACAACAATGGTCAAATACTCAATGTGCATCTTATACATAAACACTCACAGCAGGTAATGCTCCAACCAGAAGCGTTTAGCCGGTCATGGCTACATTTTTAGTTGTTAAGCATTTCAAGTTTACAAGATGTTTTAAGCATTCATGTCTAAATGTTACCACGTCTTGTTTGGTTGAATGACAGTATTTACATAAAGAATGTGACAAATAGTCATGCGGGAATGCTTTGTTAATCTGTCTTGGTTTTATCCTTTTATTGAGTAATTACACAGACACACACCTGAATACTTTTCAGACATTTTAGTTCTGAACAGATCAGTCGTTGTAAACAGACACAAAAACAAGTTGTCATTAAGACATTAAAGAAGACAAACACTGTACAAATAGGATGCCTCTGTACTGCAAATATTTCAAAACAATAAATAAAACAGCATTCAATTAAATTTTCAAGAGGCTTCAGGAGAATGACATTAAAATATCTGAATTGTTCTGCTGTTTTGTTTTTTTAAATAAAGCACAAAACCACTGTTCAAGTAAACATAAAGACTTCAAGAGGTCTTGAATTCAACTGACCTCAGTGGTACAAAAATATCAGAGCTGCCAAGGTGACTTTCACACTAAACAACCAAAAAAGTGCAATTTCTGTAAACTCTTGACTATTGCAGCTGCTTAGACAAGCAATTATACTTGCTGTTTTACGTTCAAAAGAATAGCTGCAGGAACATGCATAACTGACTAAAGGATAGTCAGGTAAGGTATCTTAAGGTATCTAATCTTTCTTGAAAATTGCTTGGGTGTATGAGAACTGCCCTGTGCCCTCAACAGGTGTGTAGGACAAGTCCGCAGTTTTTATAGTACTAAGTGGCACTGCATTTTGTGTGTGTTCTATTGTCGGATGAGTTTTGTGGGAATAAATGAGGTGCTGGATTTGGGAGATGAGTGTTGTGGCGATGGCCTATGTGCGTAAATTGGTCCATAAGGACCTCTGCCTTCAAATGTTGTGGGGTAATATGGTGGCGGTGGTGGATTCAACACTTCTTGAAGTAAAGAAGACCCATCAGCCATTGAGGTCGTTTGGTAAAGTGTGTATGGGGATTGTATGTGGGTGTGAAAGAATGATTGATGTTGTTAGTGGTTGTATGTTTGTTTTATGTAGCTCAAAGGTTGGTTCTAAAATGACAATGATTGATTTATGTTTATTAAAGGAAAAATATTGAAAATATATGATGCATAGTAACTTGACATTACCGAGGAAAGGATTAAGGCTGGCTCATTTAAACATCTGCAGTTTAAGGAACAAAATACAGGATATCTCAGAAATTATTTTAGAGCAGGATTTGCACATAATGGCAATTTCAGAAATGCATCTGGATCCCACAATAAACAATGCTTTACTAAATATCAATGGATACAATATTTATAGATTAGAGAGGAATATAAATGGGGGAGGAGTGGCAATGTATGTTCAGAGTCACATTCCAGTGAAGGTGAGCGAGGATTTAAGGATAGTTGGAGTGGAAGTAATTTGGTTACAAATTCAATTACCTCATCTAAGATCCCTATTAATTGGGTGTTGCTATAGACCACCAAATGCTAATGTAATATATCTTGATTTAATATGTGATATGCTGGATAGGGTATATGATTTAAATAATGAAGTGTATTTCCTGGGTGACTTGAATATAGATTGGAGTTTAAAATCCTGTGCACTCAGATCTAAGCTGCTTTCCTGTGCAAACACGTGTAATTTGACACAAGTAATTAGGACTCCAACCAGAATCTGCTATAGGGCTGATGGTTTGAAATCATCTACTTGTATTGACTTTATTTTCGCAAGTGCTGCTGAATTGTGTTCAAAGGCAATATCGATTCCTGTAGGTTGCAGTGACCACAATTTAGTGGCAATAGGAAGAAAGACTAAAGTATCAAAAGCAGGTCAAAAAAAATATTTTGAAGAGAATGTATCGATATTTTGTTGATAGTTTGTATTACAGTGATGTAAGTAGAATTGATTGGTCTACAGTCTTTCAGGAGCAAGATTCTAATAGGGCCTTAAATGTGTTTGATGATTTTCTAATGTCAATTATTGATAGACATGCACCAATAAGGAAGCTCACAGTGAGAAATGTTAAAGCTCCATGGTTGGATAATGAACTTAGAGATAATATGGCAGAAAGAAATCGAGCCAAGGCTGAAGCAATCAGATCAGGGGATGCACTACAGTGGGATATTTATTGTAGACTAAGGAATCGTGTAACAAAATTGAATAAGACAAAGAAGCGAATGTATTATCAAAATAAAATTGTCTGTGCAAAATTAGATAGTAAAAAAGTCTGGAGTACACTTGACGAATTAATGGACAGAAAAGGGAGATCAACACCACATTTCTTAGAAGTAGATGGACAGTTTTTTACTAAGCCAAGTGACATTGCTAATTATTTCAGTAGTTATTTTAGTAATAAAATTCAGAACATGCACGATGGTTTGCAATCTAATGATGAAGATGATGGATTTTCTAGTAAACTGATTAAAGACAAAATAATGCATAATAAATTGTGTAAGTTTACTTTTGAAAGCATCAGTGCTGAGAAAATATTGAAATTACTCCAAGCAAGTAAAGTAAAACCTTCAGGTGTTGACAACCTTGATATGAAGTTATTGAAACCTGTAGCTGATCTGATTGCTCTGCCTGTTGCTTATATCATTAATTTGAGTTTAAAAACATGTGTTTGTCCTTCTGAATGGAAAGTAGCCAAGATTTTACCATTACCAAAAAACAGTAGAGAATCATTTTCGGGCACGAATAGTAGACCAATTAGTTTATTACCTGCCCTCAGTAAAATAATGGAGCAAATAATATATGATCAAATTCAAAGTTATTTTTGTAAAAATGAGTTGAATACAGCATATCAACATGCAAAAAAGGACACTCCACGGCTACAGCACTCGCTCAGATGACAGACGACTGGATGAAGGAAATTGTTGGTTCTGTATTACTAGATCAGAACAGCATTGCTAGAATGCTAGAACAGCATTTGATGTTCTTGATCACCATGTGTTATTGAATAAGCTGCGCTGTTATGGTTTTGAACCATCTGCTGTCGCGTAGGTTAAAAGTTATTTGACTGATAGGAAATGTACTCTATACTTTAATGGTAGTTATTCTGAGCTGAGAGCTGTGAGTTGTGGGGTGCCACAAGGAAGTTCTTTGGGGCCGCTTTTGTTTTCAATATTATTAATGATTTTCCTCTGATTTTGAATCATGCCACTGTTGCTATGTATGCTGATGACTCGATAATTTACACATCAGCACATACAACTGATGAATTGACTAAAATTTTAAATAAGGAATTAGAAAAATGGATGATAAGAAATAAACTGGTTCTAAATAGGGGAAAAAACAAATGTATAGTTTTAGGTTCAAAACATTCATTAAAGCAACCCCTACCTTTCTTGTATTTCACACAGCACTTAGAAAAAATTTGAACAGCCACAACTCCCGCCTCCCTCCAAAGTCCCATCCTCCTCCTCCTCCAACTCCACCTCCCTCCAACGACCTACTCCCCCCTCCTCCATTACGTCCTCATTACATCTATGACAGACGTAGGCGTTGTCATGGTAATGTTAGATACACGGAAGAGGAGGGCGAGTGTAACGTTACAAATGCAACCCCGGAGTTTAAAACTTAACCGGAGTCAGTGATGACCGATGAGTTTTAGAATAAGGTTACAGTGCTAACGTTAGATAGTAGCATTAACGTTACTAGTAAGTGGAAACACACAAGGAAGATACCATTAATGTTTCAGAGGCTACGCTACAGTAGGCTAACGTTAGCCATTAGCAACTGGGTGCTGTGTTGTCATATATAACAACTGAACTGAACTTCTTTGTCATTTTTATGCGCAGCACAAAAAAACGAACTGACATTTCGCATACCCCAAGCAAAAAGAAACAAAACATTTAAAAACAATTTGTACAACATATAAAAAAGACACATCACAGCACCATGAATTGTTTGTGTATAACGTTACACCACGGAGCTTACCAGATGATCCAGCCTCCCTGTCTGCTCTATGTAGCGTTAGCCTCCTGAGCTCAACACCGGCGTCTTATATGTTACCATTCATCCATGTCTCAGTGAACACAAGGACGCAACAGTCCCTCACTCCTCAGTTAGTGGATCTCCGTTGTCGGATGTAATCCATTTCGCGTCGAGCGAGCGGACGTTCGCCAGAAGGCTGCTGCGAACAGCTGGTTTGACGGGGTTAGCTGTTAGCATAGAGCTAACCCCTCCGCGCTCCCCCGCTCCTGCGTCCTGGCACAGCGCTGCCGGCATCTTCCCTTCGGGACAGCTCCAGGCGAAACCATGGTCGTCTCAGGTTACTAGTTTATATCCACAAGCGTCCCTGTTACTAGTTTATATCCACAAGCGTCCCTGTTACTAGTTTATATCCACAAGCCTCCCTGTTTCTAGCATATTTGTTGTCTCACAGACTCAGGGTTGGAGGGTGTGGGGGGTGGTTACACGAGGGGTTACGTCTGTCGGAGGCCTCCACGTGGGGAAGACAGACAGGACAGGAGAAAACTCCGACCAATCATTGCATTCGGTCCGAATGCAATGATCGGTCTGAGTTTTCTTAGAACCATATGAGAATGGTATAATGATGAGTTTTCATTTCTGGTGGAATTCACTTACATTTTAGTGTGCCATCAGCTTATTAATAGCATTTTAACCTAAACAAAGAAAAGTGTAAAATTTCCAGTAAGGTAAGGGTTGCTTTAAGAGAAGCACCTAAGCTTCACATATCCATGGGTGATATAGAGATAGAACAAGTAACCGAGGTAAAACTATTAGGAATTACTGTAGCTAGTCAAATGTCCTGGAACAACCAAGTAGATCAAATAGTGTAACGAATGGGTAGAGGTATGGCTGTGATTAAACACTGCAGAAAATTTATGTCTAATCTTTTATTGAAGCAAGTGGTGCAGGCACTGGTGTTGTCACACTTAGACTATTGTTCTGTAATTTGGTCCAGTACATCAGGAAGTAATTTGAACAGGTTACAGGTAGCCCAAAATAAAGCAGCTCGTTTAGTCCTTCAATGCTCATACCAAACAAATGTAAGTACAATGAATGATTGTTTAGCTTGGTTAAAGGGAAATTTCGGTTTATTTCAACCTGTCTCCTATCGTCCTAAATTTGTTTAAAGTGACTAGTGACATAAAAATAATAGTTAGCATGTTAGCCGTTAGCCTAGATACAGCCGGGGCACATAGTAGCGTCAGACCTGTTAAAATGTAAGTGACCGGGCATAATTCAAGTGCAAAGTTAGTCCACTAAACAAGCTTTATTTCCACAAAGACCGCCTCATATCGTTAGAATAAATGTCAGAGAACATATAGAAAACGACATGTAAATGTGTTGTCTTACCTTACCGGTGTGGTGCCATGTTTGTTTACCATTTAGCTCTGCTTTCCAAAGCATGGCCGAAATATCGCGAGAACAAGCAGCGATCTCATACTGTTGGAGAGGACAGAAACCTAAACATAGAGGTGTACAGAAAATCTACACACAATGACCAATACCTGCTGTTCAACTGTCAACACCCACTGGAGCACAAGTCGGGTGTTATCAGTACACTGAATCATCAGACTGAAAACGTGCCCACTAGAACAGAGGGGAAGGCGAAGGAACAGAAACACTTCAGGGAAGCACTTAAAACCTGTGGCTATCCCAACTGGGCCTTTGCAAAACCCTCAAAAAGACCCAGAGGCAACAGAGAGGAAGAGACACAAAAACGTAACAAAATTGTCATTCCTTATGTCACAGGAGTGTCTGAGAAACTCAGGAGTATTTTAAACAAACACCACATCCCTGTGCACTTTAAACCCAGTAACATACTGAGACAGAAACTTGTCCACCCCAAGGACAAAACACCCAGACATAAGCAGAGTAATGTAGTGTATGCAGTTCAGTGCAGCCAGGAATGCACAGATTTCTACATTGGGGAGACAAAACAACCACTCCAAAACCGCATGGCACAGCACAGGAGAGCCAGCTCCTCAGGTCAAGACTCGGCTGTCCGCTTACATCTACAGGAGAAGGGACACTCCTTAGAGGACAGCAATGTGCATATCTTGGCCAGGGAGGAAAGATGGTTTGAAAGAGGAGTAAAAGAAGCCATCTACGTCAAGCTGGAACGACCATCGTTAAACAGAGGGGGTGGCTTACAACACTACTTATCCCCCACCTACAATGCAGTCTTGGGATCCCTCCCCAGATGACTTCACACCCATTCACCCCTGGTCTCACCTGACCCTAACGACTCACATGGTGGCCAGGTGGGTCAACGACTCACATTGTGACCATAACGACGAAATTAAGAGCTCACATGACCCCTACGACTCTGCAAGGGTTCCCATCTACACAGGGTTTATAGCCTGCAACTTCATACTAGTCATTTAGAACTGAAGAAGCTTCTTGAATGAGAGGCGAAACTTCTTCAAGAAACGCAAGCAAGTCCAGTTGCCTACGATATAGCACTTATGATTACCATGACCTGGATGACTGAGAATCTTCACCGACAACTCAGTGGCAGCAACTCATAAAGCATACTTACAGATTGTAATCCCTAATCCCCCGATTTGTCCAACAAAAGGACCTGCCCCCTCTTTCAAGAGTAAGTGCTGGAAACTGTTGCCAGTTTGTGAAACAGTCCTCAGGAAAATGGAGGTAACACAATAAAATGTCTGGATTGTATTGCTGAGGAATAGTATCGAAAAATAAATTCCAACCACTTGTTCTTCATTTCTTCTTCTTTTTGCAGTCTCAACATGGGTAATTTGAGGTCACACTGACAAAAGCAGCATCTCCTCGACGTGCCGTCGCCTCATCAGCTCAAACTCTCCGCAGCCTCTGCTTCGGTTTTGCTCAGAACAGGCTTGTTTGGGGATGCGGCTCAGTGGCCTGCAGGTGACACTGTGTGCATTGATAATTTGTTACACTGTGAGCCAATAAAGTCACGGAAGTAAAGGCAGGAATTCAAACGAGCCATTTCAGGCAGCTGAGGAGCTGTGTGTCTATGGGGAGACAGAACTCCGTTTAGCCTGTTTTTTTCTACATAGCAGACCTTATAGAGAAATAAAATGCTAAATAACACATCAAAGAAGAGTTAAAACCCCAAAAAGCACGATAGGTCCTCTTTAAGACTCTACCATGCAAAGTGAAAGCCATATATCAACAACATCCAGAAACACTGCCGAGTTCTCTGCGCCTGAGCTCATTTGAGGTGTACTGACACAAAGACGAAAGGTGTGCTGTGGTCTGATGAGTCCAGATTTCAAATCGTTTTTGGAAATGATGGATGTTGTGTCCTTCAGGCTAAAGAGGAAAAGGACAATCCAGATTGTTACCAGCTCAAAGTTCAAAGCCAGCATCTGTGATGGTATGGAGGTTTGTTAGTGCCCATTGCATCATGGGTAACTTACACATCTGTGGAGGCTCCATTAATGCTAAAAGGCACATACAGGTTGTGGAGTAACATATGTTGCCATCCAAATGACATCCATGCATATTCCAGCAAGAAAATGAGACATATTCTGCATGTGTTCCAACAGTGTGACTTTGTAGTAAGAGTGCAGGTACTAGACTGACCTGCCTTTAGTCCAGACCTGCCTCCCACTGAACATGTGTGGCACATTATGAAGCACAAATAAGAAAACAGAGACTCCAGACTGTTCAGACACTGAAGTCATATATCAAGCAAGAATGGAAAAGAATTTCACTTTCAAAACTTCAACAATAAGTGTCCTCACTTCCCAAACACTTACTGAGTGTTGTTAAAAACGGTGATGTCACACAGTGGTACACATACTCCTGTCATAACTTTGTAATGTGTTGCAGACATCAAATTCAGAATGAGTGTATATTTTACAAAAAAACAAAGTTTATGAGTTTGAACCTGATATGTCTTGTCTTTGTACAGTATTCAATTGAATACAGGTCAAAAAAGATTAGCAAATCATTGCATTCTGGTTATATTTATTCTCTTCACAGTATGGCAACTTTTGTAGAATTTGCATTGTATTTTAAAAGTTGTCTCTGAACGCACAGAGAGTGAAATGATATCCACCAAGGGGCAACCTCCAAGGCTGAAAAATTAAGTTAGTGCAGAAGTGTCAAAAACTGCAGTTCATCGAATGACCACTTGAGACTTGCTCCGAAACTGAGTTAATCCTCATAGGCCCCCTTGTTAAAACGCCCAAATTTACGGCAGAAATAAACATGTTTACAGCTTGGTACAAAAAACAGTTGTGGTCTCTATAGCTAATTTCAACATTCATGACAACTGTACAGGGGTGACTTTTTTGTAACTCACCTGTTTACATTTTATAAATGCTCAAAGTTACACATATTTAAGGGCGGGGTCGCTTGAGTGACAGGCTGTCTGCAAGGCGTCGCTACAGTCTGTGAGTCAGACCCACCCCTCGCTGCTTCACAGCACCAACCTCTCATCCAAATATGGTCACCTCTGACTCCAAAAAAATAAGATAGCAATGGCCAAAATGCCAAACTGAAGGCTTCAAAACAGGAGTCCAAAAACCAATGTTTGATGTCACAGCAGCTATGTCAACCCTCGATCAAACTGCTGGTAAGACAGCAAACAAGCCAACCTCCAAATTGTCGAAGCAATGGAATATTATTGGTATTTCTAATTACAGAATTTCAAACTGTAGTCCCTTATGCTACATGTTCCTGAAAAAGTAATCACAGTACTATAAAATGTTACCAAGTAATGTGTTACTGCACAACACTGGTTGTGAACAAGTAGTTTGGACAGAATAGCTACCACGTTATTTGAGGTAAAACCAAAGTGAGTGTACCTGCAGTGTCAATAATAATTAGAGATGCACAATATTATTGGTAGGTCATTGGTATCAGCCAATATTGGCCATACAATGTACTATTAGAATTGGCCAACAGGATTTTTTTTATTTTGCACATGAATGAATATTACGTACATCAAAAAACATTGTATTTCACGTCTCCTTCTGCTGGTAGGCCATCACGATAAGAGTATGCATGCATAATATGAAGTTAATTCAACTACAGAAGAGACTTCATGATAACTAAAATTAGGTCGGGGACAAAAGTGGATGTATCGATATCGGTATCGGTTATCTATCAAATGAGTTGTTATATGACGGCATATCAGATATCGGCAAAAAATGCAATATTGTGCATCCCTACTAATAATCTTTCATTGTATTGAAATATACACTTCACAAAACTACTACAGGTACTGTAATTCAGAGCTGAAGCAGGAGTTCAGTGTGATGCATTTTCACAATGGAGCATGCGGGTCATATTTTACCATTTGCCTTCATTGTCTTCTCTTGATACTTTTGGCTTAGCTAATGTTTCCAGATGCAGATTTAAGCAGTTACTTTGGTATGTAAGTTTATCATAACTGATAGAACCAATGGTCAGACCTCAAGCACAGTTCAGACAGAAGAGTCGTGATGAGACAAGGTGAAACAGGCAGCTACTTCCAATGTGCTGTTCTGCAACGTTCTGCAGCAAACCGCTGTCCAACACCAGCACACCATGAGGACTGAAACAGAGGGCTCAGCGGGAATGCAGCACCTGCTGCAGCAAGTGAACACACGGTCTACAGTCATTTTGGTGGACTTCACTACAAGCTGATTGGCTGTTGAAACACGTGGCATTTTTTACAATAGAAGACTACTACTGACCAGCTCAGCTCAGGTGACACTATCAGCCGACTAGAGTCAAGCTCAGACTGGCCAGTTCACACCGCTGCAACCTTTCTCTATAATGTTCTAAAATGGTTTTGTCTCATTCCAAATCAGTGGTCTGAACTGGGCATAATAATATAAAGCCAAAGTTTTAATCAACTGCATGTATTAAGTGATTGAAATGTTTCACTCCCTGTGCAAAACTTAATTCCTCTCTTTTAAAAATGATACCTTTGCATTTCTGTATAATATCCATACAATTAAGTTACAAATGGGTTTTGGTAAACAGTCTTGTTTAGTTTCAATGTAAAAGTTCCTGCAGTGTAAAAGTTGTGTGTGATATGTGACAGCGTCTGTCTCAGTGTTTTTCTGTCTTTATATTTCTTTCATTTTGATGCAGTCATTTTTTTGCGGTCAGAACACCTCCTGCTGGGATTTTAAGTGGGAGCAAGAAGTTAATGGCAAGAGGCGTTTGCTGTCAGTCTACTATTTAAGAAAGCCAGAAAATGCAGTGTAATCATTAACATTTACATTTAGAGTGGGAACAAAGCAGACCCCAGTCACTTCAGGTGACATTCTCAAACTTTTAATAACTCTATCTCTTTTAAACAATCAGCACTAATCAGTACCAACAATCATGTAATACTGTTTACTTACTCTCTTTGTCTGCTACACTGGAATATTACAATCATGACTAACCATTCTTGACAATAAGCTCAAAAACTACACATGTCCATTCATGCCTTCACAGTTTATTGACAAACATGCAGGTGTCCTGCAGTGGACTTTAACAGCAATCCATTTACCCTGTCTTTTTCAATCAAAGTGATCTAAATTCTCTGTGCAAAGAAAACGATTAAGACAAATGAGATTGCAATTAAGACAATTACGACTAACGATTAACACTAATGATTGCTAACAGAGGGCTTCAGAACAGTTATACGACTGCAGCTGCAGCAGGGGAGGAGAGTGCAGAGAATACAACAGGAAACATTTAGGATGTGGGAAGTACAATAACTTCATCAGGGCTTATCTTATTTTAGTAATGTATGATATATACAACATGTGGTGACATAAGAACACATTGTACTGACACTGTATGGCTGCATTAATTTATTTAGAGGAGGATGCCAACTGGCACATTTGTAGGCATCTGGAAGCTGTTTGGTTACTGTGTGATGAATTTTGACACAGCACTGCTGTGCCCAAATCATCAGTTGCTCCATTCAGTTCTAAATATAGCCATGACCTTCTTAATCTGCTCTACATTGACATCTACAGCTGCAAAATGCTGCATGTTGTACTACACTAAAACCCCCAATGTTTTGTTTTGTCAGTCATGCTTTGTTGCACCCTGTGTAACATGCTACATTATAAAACTAGAATTACCACCCGCAGATGTATGCCTACACACACTAGTCGAGTTTCTCTTACAGTTTACATCCATGTCTGCGAAAACATGGATGCTTAACGCACATCTTCCCCCCAACAGCACAAAAACCACACAATCAGCACATTTTAAGATGGGCACCCAAGATGAGCGTCACCAATTCAGTATCTGACCAAATGTCTTCCCTTTTGTTTCTGAGACTGACATTGAATAATGGCCAGAAAAGCATTTTATGCAGAACATTATGATGTCACAGTAAAGTTGACCTTTTTGATCTAGAATGTCATCACGTTATTATTTTAATCTATTAGACATTTGTGTGAGATTTTGTCATAATTATCATATGAATTCTTGAGTTATGGCCAAAAACATATTTTGTGAGGTCACACTGACCTTGACCTTCAGCCACAAAATTTAATTTCAGTCAGTTTATTCTTCAGTCCAAGTGGATGTTTGTGTCAAATTTAAAGAAATTCCCTCAGAGTGTTCTTGAGCTATCATGTTCATGAGAATAAGACAGATGCAAGGCCACAGACCTTGCACCTTCAACCACCAAATCCAATGAATTCATTGTTAAGTCACAATGAACATTTGTGCCAAATTCGAAGAAATGACCAACGAGTTCACACTGACCTTGAACGATTGTGCTAAATTCAAAGATATTCCCTCAAGGTTTTCTTGAGATATCACGTTCACAAGAATGAGCCAGATTAGGTCACACTGACCTTGACCTTTGACCACCAAAATCTAATCAGACAGATCAGACAGACAGATTAGGTCACATAGACAAATTTGGCACAATGATTGTGTCAAATTTGAAGACATTCCCACTGTTCTTGGGATATTGCTTTCACGAGAATGAGATAGATGCAAGGTCACAGCGACCTTGACCTTAAACCCTTGACCACCAAAATCTACTCACTTAATTCTCGAGTTTAAGTGAATGTTTGTGCCAAATTTGCCATGCCCGCCCAAATGAGTCATTGTGCCCCCCCTCCACTGACCAACAAGCAGGGCAAGCCTTTGTGCAAAACTTTGTATTTTAATAATTACTTTAAATGTATCATATTGAACATGAAATCATCTTTGATAAATGAAATAAAAAAAAATAAAAAATAGAAATATAATTAAAAATCAAACAAACCACAATTTGTTGGTTATATCTGTATCACATTCGGTGACGTATGCTCATTGGTCCAATACTTGACCTCTGACCTACTGGTTTGATTTGCTGCCATTACATCAAGTGAAAGCGCAGTCAATTCCGGATGATTTCTCTCTTGAATGTAGAGGGGAAGATTTTCTTTAGTGTTGTAGCACAGAGATTAGCTAACTACTAAGAAAGGAATAGCTTAATAGATACCATGGTGCAGAAGGCAGGAATACCAGATTTTGCAGGGTATCTAGAGCATACTAGCATGATCTGGCACCAGATTCAGGCAGCAAAGATTAAAAAAAGGGACCTGCATGTAACATTTTTAGATCTTGCAGATGTGTTTGGTTCAGTACCGCATAGCCTCATTTGGAGTGCATTTGACTACTTCAAAGTGCCACAGGTAGTTGTTAACTTAGTGAAAGCATATTTTCAGGATATTAGGTTGTGTCTAAGTATGGCAGGTTTCACAACAGGTTGGCAGAGGCCAGAAATAGGCATCATGGCAGGGTGTGCAATTTCTCCATTAGCATTTACTATGGCAATGGAAGTAATAATCAGGGCTTCTAAGTCAGTGGTAGGTGGGGAGA
Organism: Epinephelus lanceolatus; assembly: GCF_041903045.1. Lineage (NCBI taxonomy): Eukaryota > Metazoa > Chordata > Actinopteri > Perciformes > Serranidae > Epinephelus > Epinephelus lanceolatus. The sequence goes on from NC_135740.1 coordinate 3,486,872, forward strand.
AACGGCAAAATGGGTTGCATCTTCCACCAGTTAGGGCTTACATGGATGACATGATACTGGTGACCACAACAATGCCATGTACAAAGAGGCTACTAGAGAAAGTAAATAAGAACCTCAAGTGAGCCAGCATGAAGATCAAGCCTAATAAGTCTCGATACATAGAGGGAAGTTAAATGATAGGAAGTTTGTCATAGATGATGAGGAAATCCCAACAATTAGGGAAAAGTCAGTAAAGAGCTTAGGTAGGTGGTACAATGTGGAGTTGAATGATGAGGAACAGGTGGTGAAATTTAGAAAAGATGTGGCTGAAGGATTGGATAGGCTGACCAAACGTCCTCTTTTGCCCGGACATGTCCACTTTTCACGTCCCGTCCGGGGCGTCCGGGGGGTTTTTATAAACTGATGATAATGTCCGGTTTTCCGTGTGTTTGTGTGTGTGTGTGTGTGTGTGTTAGAGCGCGGCACAAGCCGCATATTTCTGCCGAACCCGAACCGAGCCCGACATTATTTAACGACCAAAGCACTGACTTTGTGTCACACAGTTGTTATGGTTACAGGCTATTTAATAGGCCGGGCGTGATCAGCGGAGAGGGTGACCTCCGTGTGTGAGACGGGAGCGGGAGGCAGGAGGTCCGACGCTTCTAGCGAAAGGAGATGGAGACATAAAACAAAATAAGATAAAATAGGAAAAACCTGTCTCCCTCTTTTATTTTATTTTCAGCGTTTAATCAAGGCGGAGGCGGGCGGCTGGAGGTCCGAGACTTCCAGAGAGGGGAAAGGAAGAAACAAACAGCCAGTGTGTGTCTGTGTGTGTTATGTTCAGGTGTTGTCATGTAAATAACAGTGCCCAAGCAATAAATGGGACAGACAATAGGATTTTATTCATTTTTACACTACATTTTTACTGAAAGCTGACCGAATCCGACCTGAGCCCGAATACAATTTATATAGCTATAACGGGTCGGGCCAGGTTTGGTCAAAAATGTAGCTCTTCATTTTTGACCAAACCCGGCCGACCCGTCGGATACCGTCGGGCTTGGATCGCCACACTCTAGTGTGTGTATGTGTCCCCTATAGAGGCCTATCTGAATTTCTGTCTTTGAGAGATATTATTTTGTAATAAAACTGAATTTTCTATCCATAGGCCTACATATAAATTTTATATATATTAAAATTATAAGGCATCTTTGAGTAAACTGCGAGTATCATTTAAGTAGTCATGGCTGGCCGAGTGTCCTCTTTTTTGGAAATCAAAATATGGTCACCCTAGGATTGGATAGAATAGATAAATCCTTGTGGTGTTTGCAATATGGGCTATATCCTAGGTTAATGTGGCCATTGTCAATTTATGGAATTCCAATATCCGTTGTGGAGAGAATTGAAAGGTCGGTTAGCTCCTATATTAGGAAGTGGTTGGGCGCTCCTAGGTGCCTAAGTAGTGTTGCATTGTATGGAAAAGGGATACTTCAGCTGCCAGTATCTAGTTTAACAGAGGAATTTAAATGTACCAAGGTCAGGACAGAGCTCTTGTTATCTGGGAGTAAGGACATGGTAGTTAGGAGTGTGGTTCCAAATCCAACCAAGGGGAGGAAGTGGAACCCAAGATTGGCAGTTCAGGAGGCAGAGGCAGCTCTTAGGCATGCAGAGATTATAGGTAATGTTCAGTTTGGCCGGGGAGGCCTGGGGCTTGGCTCAGGCAAACCGGTATGGAATAAAGGTCCCAAAGATAAAAGAAAACTGGTTGTGGAGCAGATACGTAGACAGGAGGAGATATTAAGGGGTGCAGAGGTAGTGGCCCAGGCTAAGCAGGGACAGTGGTTGAATTGGGAAAGTGTAGAGAAGAGGAAGCTTAGTTGGAGGGACCTGTGGAGTATGGAGGAGAATTGTATTAGATTCCCTGTAGGGGCTACATACGATGAGTTACTAACCCCCCAGACCCTAAAACTGTGGGTAACTGCGGACCCATCATGCTCATTGGGCTCTAGTTTCCCGGCGCAGCGCAGGGTGGCGAACCCCGCGCAGAGCTAGTTACGAGCAGCGCAATCCGAGGCGCGCTCAGTTTGGTAGTTTGGCAGACCGAGGTACGCTGAGATGGGTGTGGCGGTGCAGCAGGGGGAGGCGTCGACAGATCCAGCTTGGCACAGTGACAGTTTCGTGCCAAAAGGCTTCGCCGAAGGTGCGCTAAAAGCTCGCCAACTGAAACCACGTCTACTGTCAGCGCAGGGGGAGCGCAACCAGTGTAAGCCGAAGTTTGGCTGACCGGCAGACAGCGCGCACACATCACCAAAACCTCACAGGCAGGTATCCAGAATATCAGGCACATTAACGATGCAATAAATACCCAAAAAAACACTATTCAATGCAATTATCTGCAATCAGCACATAAATATATCTTTATATTGACTGTCCCGTCACATCTGATGTCAGATCAAAGGGGATTGGCACCGTGTGGCACCGTTTGGCATGTTTGGCACGCGTAATGGAAACCCAACCTGATTTGATTAACGCAGTCGCAAACTAATGAGTTCACATCCCTCTCAGCCAACCACAAACAGCCACAGCATCAGATAGGGAGTATATATTCAGCAACTGTCATCTTAGAAAAGTCAAAAGAAAAGAATCCGAGTGAGACTGCGAGAGAAAAAGAGAGAGCGCGCGCACGAGAGAAACGCAACATTGATTTACAATTGTGGTGACCTCCTCCCAGGCTACCTTTGCATCATCAGCCCGTGGAGGTCTGCTCGCAGTTCCATATATTCGGACACTGCGAGCTTGGACCTCCTGGACCAAAACATCAGTTTCCTCCTGGGAGAAATTTGGCTGTCTGACGCTGCTGCTCTCTTCCGCCATGGCGAATTGAGTAAACTCTCATTACGCCTTCGTGCGGCGCATTTAAGGGCGAGGAGAGGGGCTCATTTGATTGGTGTGATGTGAATAGGCTGTGTAAAACCCACTCCACGCCTTCTCTCTTCCCTCTTTCCGTCTTGCGCCGGTAGGAGGGACGGAGGTGGGATAGAGGAGCAGCTGCGCCAGGGCGCACGGTGTGCCAAACTTACAAAATCCGCCTGGCCACACCCAGTTGGCGAAGCGCAGGTGCGCTGCACCTCCGCCGCACCCGGTCTGCGAAACTAGAGCCCATTGTGTTCAGGTACCACAACCTTAAAGCATATTTTGTCAGGCTGTAAAGTTAGCTTGTCACAAGGCCGATATACATGGCGGCATAACCAGGTGTTGAAATGTTTAGCTGTAGGCATCAAAGGGAAATGAAGACAGGTAAATTCAGAAGGTTTTAAGAATAGGAGTTTAGCAACTGAGTTTGTCTGTGAGGGGGAGAAATACAGAAGGGATAAGTTCATAAGGAGGCAAGGGTGTGGCTGCCTAGAAGGTGCTTGTGATTGGGAAATGCAAGTAGATTTAGGGGGAAAGCTTGTTGTTCCCCAGGAAATAGTCTATAACAAGCAGGGGCCTGATACAGTGTTGTGGTCAGTCAACGGATAGTTTATTTCTTTGAGCTGACAGTTCCTTGGAAAGACTCAGTGGAAGAAGCCTATGAAAGACAAAAGCTTAGGTATGCAGACTTAGGAGCAGAAGCTGAGCAGCGAGGATGGAAAACTAGGATTTGTCCAGTGGAAGTGGGGTGTAGGGGATTCATAGCAAGATCAGCTGTCTCGCTCCTAGGGGAACACAGAGTGCAGGGACAGAGTTTGAGGAAGACAGTGAAGGAATTGTCAGATGAAGCAGCCAGAACTAGTCAGTGGATTTGGATGGGGGCCAGCAGGGGGAACTACTAAGCACGGTACATAACTCCTTTAGATCAGGTGGAGAGATCCACCAATCAGTCCTCTCAGAAAATCCAGGAAGAGGAAGGTTATTTAAGTGCGGGAGTGGCCCATTTGAATCCCTTTTGTTTGAGACCATGCTGCAAGGTGAGTGTGTTTGCTGATCATGTGAGTTTATCCACTCTATCTCCTTTATCTTTAGCTTATATTGGAGTTATGCTATGCAGTATGTGAAATAGAGTATGGTGAATATGCTAGGATAGGTAGTATCGGCACTGTCACTACCTGGAGCTCGCATAAATGGAGCCTGGGTTTGCTGAAGGTGGCAGTGTTGTTTGGGCTGAGAAAGCCTGTGAGTTTATCTTCTCTATCTCCTTTAACTTTAGCTTATATTGGAGTTATGCTATGTAGCGTGTAAAATAAAGTATGGTGAATGTGCTAGGAAAGGTAGTATCAGCACTGTCTCTACCTGGAGCTCGCATGAACAGAGCCTGGATTTGTTGAAGGTGGCAGTGTTGTTTGGGCTGAGAAAGCTATGTGTAAGTAAGGTAAAGGAGGTTGTTGGGTTGGTGCGGGGAACAGTGAGACCTGGCATTAGGGGAGTGTCTCTGGGACGCCAGAGATCACTGTCTAGCCTCCTGGAGGTGTCGTGGGACCAATTAGACGAAACACTGGTGAAAGGAGGTTCCCACCTGACCCTAAAGACAGTTATCATTGCTCACTGGTCTGTATAGTTAAGCCTTGCCATAATAGCTTATCATAGGGCTTAGGAGGTTATTCACTGAGTGCTGATCCTTTCTCTAGAGCACAAACTTCTTGTGTTTATTTGAATCCACAGTGAGAGCAAGCTATTATCAGTCTGAAATAACACCTCAAATGGAGAATGGATGTAAGAAAGTGGCTACACGGTGCTGCCTCTTCAAGGCCTCCTCAAGCACCATCTACGGAAGAGGCAGCAAATGTGCCCAGCCCCAGCACTGCTGCCTCTGAAGAGCAAGAGTCAGCTAGCAATGCACCTGCTAGCCTAAGTGCTACCTGTGGAATAGCGCCCGTGGATGACCCAACCAAATTGTTTTACAGCAGTACCCTGCCCGCATTTTAAGTGGAATGAAGCGTTCATTTGTCCGTGCTTGGTATCACAAACGAGACTGGCTTGAATACAGCATCAAAGCCGATGCAGTATTTTGTTTTCGCTCTCAGCAATTTAGCGGCCACGGCAGGTCTCAAACACTGGATGCTTTTGTGTGTGGGTTTCCGTAACTGGAAAAATGCGAGAGAGCGAGATCGAGGATTTCATAAAAATGAATCTTCAAAGGGGCATCTCTCTTGCTACACACTGTGGAAGGCGTGGGTGCTGGAAAGGAGATTTCAATGCTTGTCAACGCAGACCAACTACAAAAGAACAGGTATTATGTCTCCTCTCTCATTGATGTTGTGGGATTTCTGACAGAAAACCAGCTGTCTCTACCAGGGAAGATAGACGCTTTTGACAACATGTCGGAAGGAGGGAATGGCCTTAATTACTGGACTATATGTTAAAAAAGGACCTGGATTTGGCAGCTGTTGTGAAAACAATCCCAGGCAACACCACATACACCTGTCACGACATGCAGAATGAACTCATAAGTACACTAAGCAGTGTGGTGACCGAGGCTATAGTGGAGGAGGTAGGGTAGGGGACTCCAAATACACACTGAAAGTAGATGGGACCCGTGACCCCACAGGATATAAGAATATATCATTTGTCATCATATTTGTAAATGAGTCATATGAGGTCACAGATCATCTGCTAACCGTAGCAACCACTGCCAAAGGTGATGTTCAGACATTAACAGACACAGTTTTGGCGGAGCTGAATGGAGCTGGACTGGACACATCAAAGATTCTTAGCCAGGTATTTGATGGAGCTGCTCTGATGTCTGGGAAACATGGTGGCGTCCAGAAGCCACTGCAGGTGAAGCTCGGTCATGACATACCTTATGTACACTGTCTGAACCACCAGCTACACTTGGTGGTAGTACATGCAATGTAAGCAGAGACAGCTGTAGTGGATTTGTTTCATGTGTGTAATGCCCTTTATAAATTCTGCAAGAAGCCGAAAGTTGCTGTGCACTCTGAGGGTGTGCACCTTAAACGTCTACTGGAGCAGAGATGTAGGGGACATCTCACCACTGTGTCAGTAATCCTGAAATCTTGCAGCTGAGGGCTTCACTGAAACCCACGATTTCCGAACGTAGATGCCAAGTGGCCGCAAATATGGATTAGTATGTCATTGTGGGAACCACAGGACACAGGGATGATGATGACAAAACAGAACTGAAGAGACTGTACTACTAAGAAAAACCCACTTGGTTCAGCTGGTGTTTGAAAGGAACCTAACCAGAAGGTGTAAAACTGAGTGGTAGGACACTGTTCTCAGGAGGTACAGCACTAAGAGTCACCGCTTGCAACTCTTCTAAAGGTAGGACATGCATTTAATTCACTTAATGGCGCCAGCCTTGGCTTTCATTATCACAAAAATGTGGAATGTTTGGGTTTAGGTCTGTCTATATCCATTCAGTAAGTCTGGAGATTCATCGTTTCAAATGATGTAATGACGCATATTATAGACGATGTGTGTGTGTTGTATGAGAGAGAGATGGAGAGGGCGACGGAGGGAGAGAGAGGGAGAGATGTGGCTTGCACGTTGGCCTTTATTTGCAGTTTGGGTGCGCAGCACTGTGTGTGTGTGTGTGTGTGTGTATGTACATTTGCAGAATGTTTTGTAATTGGAGCAAACTGCAGTTTGCTCCGTTGGTTACCCCCCCCCAGCAACAGCCCTCCATCCCCTGTAGTAAAATATCTCAACAAAATGGTTACAGTATGCATGGTCTGTTGAGAATGTGCAGAGATGTGTGACCTGGGCTGACATCATATTCCTGGGCTGAAGTATAATCCTGTCTAGCCCTGAAGGAAATCATAAAAAGCCAAGAAGCTAAAGATGCTGTGATGCAAGTATGTTTCCTGAATACAAAGCTGCACAGCCTCACTCATTTGGAAGAAGCCCTTTACCAGAAGTATTGTAAATTTAATGAGGAAGACTGTGAGATATGGTTAAGAGCTCTGGAAATATCTAGTGGCTAGACACTAAATTAAGAATCTTTTGTCAAGCTAATATTTAGCTAACAAACTCAAATGCCTGTGTTAAAGCTGTTTAACAAATCAGAATACATAGTGACGATTTCATGACAGTAGATGTATGACATATCGCACCGAAATGGCTCTTACAAATCTGACAGTCCCCCTCCCCCACGCTATTGCCTCGATAGCCAACAAGGGCCTGTGTTGAAACAAAGGCTCTCTGTTGTGAGGCCTCATAGCCAATCAATAGCCAGTGATGGCCCGATGGTGTATGGGTCTTGTTGTCAATGACACTCCTCGTCTCCAGGAGAGATTTTAACCTTTGACTTATAGAGTTCTGTACATTTCATTTTGCTAGAAATGTACAGAAATAAAAAAACAAATAATAAACAAATGGCTCCTCTGTTTTCTTAAGGGGAAAACAGTCTTTCTTATCAATTTTTCTAACAGTGTTTTTTATATACTGTACACGCCTAAATAGACACTTCTGTCTGTGTTGAGTAATTTTTCACCCATATTCACACATTTAGTACATTTTTTTAGTCTTTTTAAAAGTGTCTCGACAAAACCTTACAAAACCATGTAGGGAAACAGCCTTCTAAACTCCCCCAGAACCTAGATTGTAAGTAAATGGACAGAATGAAATGGGCCATTCTGAGGGTCAAATGTTTATGACTCTGCCCCCGGCCTCACCTCATTCTTAAGGAACTCTTTCACCGTCATCCTGGCGGCAAGATGGGTAAAGGTGTCAATTGGAAACCCTCCAGATCCCAAGTTTTGGATTAACATCCTGAAAAAATCCAGCGTTTTTGACAACTCAGCCGGATTAACTGCCAGACCCGAGGTCCTTAACTATGCTTTTAAGTTAAACACATCCTCTCCCCTTTTTGTCACATCCATGGGAGCCACCCCAGCTATCTGGCTCTCACCCTGAAAATGAGATTAGGAATCCAGATGGGAGTCGTAAATTCAGTATGCATTCCTGAGCAGAGACTAAGTTTCTCTTGTAACCAACTTGAAATGTCTCTTGAAAGTAAAATAATACATTTTATCCATGTTCTAACATTGTAACTGTGCATAATCCTTGGTTGTTAGTCGAATGATTTTTTTTCCCACTCTTGTAGGTCATAGTATGAGTGAGTTATAATTTCATGTGTTTAATCCCTCATTTAACATGGAGTCATACTGCCATCTTGTGACGATAGTTAAGAAAGGGTACCCGTAAGGATCTATTTTTAGCTTGTCATTGTCTCATTTTTGTCATGGAGAAAAGGATGCTGATGAAAGTTTTGGCATAGTTTTTGTCAACAAAATTAACACTGGAATTTGAGGCTTCATGATATGGTCTTGGCCATATTGTGTTTTCCAGCTCATAAGTTCTAGTTCTAGTCATCTGCAGCATCTTTTTTCAAGAAAATATTCAGGCAAAGATAAAAGATATATATATTTCAGTGTGTTGAAACTTGTATAACTCAATGACAGAAGCATTTACAGTAAAGTCTGACTGCTGGGGAAAGAACCTTTACCTTTCAAATGAGACCATGCATGTACATGCACTAAAAATGGAACAAGAACAGCTTTCAGTTTTATTAGGGTACGCCTTGGATAGGTGCTGTAGGTGAATTTAGGTGAATTTTACAGGTTGTTTTTTTTAAACCATATAATGGTCAATAATGGTGTCCAAATAGGGGCAGAAAGGGTCCTGTCTGATTGCTGCTGGTCTCAGATCTGAGTTTTAATATGTCTATTATCCAAATGGGTCTCAGAGCGCTAACTTTTAGCTTTGATCACATAATCGTCATAGGAGAAAATTAGTTTTTTGAGACATGATTGTGGACTGTGACTTGCAGAAAAAAAATATGTATATTTCCATAGAGCAACATGCTTCTAGTTTTGGGGGTCTCTCTCTGTTTGGGTCTGTTTGAGTTGACTCAGATTGTGTCATATTATCTTAAGGTCTATTCCAGTGGTGTAGTCTACGTGAAATGCAGGTATATGCCATATACGCACTAAGAGAGCTCCAGGATTTCTTTATACCCACTTAAAAATACACAAGGATACATGACAATATAGTTTGTGACAGAACGTTTACTTCAGCTATCTGCTTTTGTAAATACGAGGTTGAGAGATGTGACAGCAAACTGAACAAATGCTGCAGAACATGCAGAGACTCTTGTCGTCTTTCTTCACCCTCACCCCGCTCAGCTCAGTGTGTAGTGTGTGCGCATAATGAGTGTGCACTCAGTGGATCACAGCAGACAGCTGTTTCAAAGAAATTAATAGTAAATTTGTCAAGTAATAGTAAATGTACAGTGTAGGTATCAGATTGTCCATGAATAAACACTGTAGCTCTCCTGCGTTATGAAGTGCCGAACGTGGTGGCTTCCCATATAGGAGGGCGTTCGAGTTTTGACCCTGACCTGACCTACCAATGAACAATTTGAAGCAATTTTTGCATCCCTTTTTATTTTTATGCCTCCACGTCAGTGATGGCTGAGTTACGTTTTCGAGTTGTCCATCCATATGTACTTCCCTCCATCCCATCGTTGTATACATGATATCTACAGAATGCTTCAAGAGAATTTCTTCAAATTTGGCATAAATGATGATCTGATTAGATTTTGGTGGTCAAAGGTCAAGGTCAGTGGTTGTGACCTTGTCTGCATCATTCTTGTGAACGCAATATCTCAAGAACACCTTAAGGGAATTTCTTTAAATTTGACACAAACATCAGTCTGCACTGAAGTGATTAGAATTTTGTGGTTGAAGATCAAGGGTCAAGGTCAGTGTGACCTCTTAAACTATGTTTTTGTCCAGAACGCAAGAATTCATATGCTAACTATGGCAAAACTTCACACAAATGTCTAATAGTGATGACATTGTAAAGTGATGACATTTTATAGCCAAAAAGTCAAAGGTCAGCTTCACTGTGACATCATAATGTTCTGCAAAAACATTTTTCTGGCCACCATTCATTGTCAATCTCAGGAAATTGTAAATACTGAGATTGACTGAATTGGTGACTCTAATCTTGGGTGTCCACCTTGAAACTGTGCTGATTGTACAGATCTGTGCTGTCGAGGAAACAATGGGTGTGAAGCAGCCATGTTTTCACATACATAGATGTAAACTAGACTGGTACGCAGAGGTATACAACCGCAGGGAAGTAATTTCTTTATTTATTTTATTTAGAGCAATACTGTAGGAATAATTATATTTGTCAGTTTTTGCATACTTGCATATCTTAGTCTCAAGACAGAGATGATATGACTGTCATCACAAGAACTTCATCTATCCATTTCATCCACTTCTTGCAGCCAGGTCACGGGAGCAGCCAGCCAAGCAAAGCACCCTGGACGTCCCTCTCTCCAGCAATGCTTTTCAATTCTTCCTGGGGGACCCCAAGGCATTCCCAGGCCAGATGAGATATATTTCTTATTTATTTAACCGTTATTTAACCAAGTCAGTCCCATTGAGATGGGGGATCTCTTTTTCAAGGGAGACCTGGCCAACAAAGCAGCGATACAGTCACATAGTTACAGTTGACAATAATTAGAAAAACATTTACAAACACAGAACAAACACTCATACAATCAGATAAAACATTTACAGACCGAAAACCTAGACTCCAAGGATTTCCCTCTCTCTTTAAAATCAGTCAAAGGAATCAGTTTGTGTAAATGTAGTTCAGACTGAAGCTTGTTCCAAACATCAGGAGCTGAAAACCTAAAATATTTCTTTCCTAATTCAGTCCTTATCTTTGAAACAACCATTTTCAAAATGTCCATCAAGCGGAGATTGTGACCTCCCTGTTTCCAGGTTAATAGTGAACTTAAATAAGAAGGAAGTCTGCCCAAAATTGCTTTGTAAATGAAGATATACAAGTGACTGAGGCGACGAGCAGACAACGATGACCAGTTTACTTTACTGTAGAGAACACAGTGATGAGAGATAGAAGCACAGTTCGTAATGAATCTCAGAGCCCTGTGATACACACTGGCCAACAGGCAAGCCCGGTTCTAGGCAGGCATATATGAGGGGGCAGTCATAAATGTGAAGGGGGCATCATGCTCCAGCACATTTTTGCCATAGGTAGAGCTGACAAGTAAAGGTGACTCACTCACTCACTCACTCATTCACTCACTCACTCACAGGATGTGGGGATGCTGTGTGAGTGCCCCAAAGAGGGTGTCAAAGCACTGTGGTCTCAAATGTGCTCGCCGCTTGTTTTGTTGTTGATAACAGTGTTTTCTACATGGAATTGGGTTGTTGTTAGCTGTGTGTCCAACCCCCAAAAGAAATGGATTGCACTTTGTCAGGCCTCTACCCTAAGACCTGTCCAACTTGGGTATCCCAGCTGAAGACTAAGCTCCTGCTGGTATAGCTCTTAGGGTCTCTGTGGCTCGCAAACCCCCTGACCACAATAAGGTGGCAATCCCTCAGGGAGGAAAACTGAAAAATAAAATAAAAATATCCTTCATCCAGGCACAACCAACATCTTAACATTTATCTTATTGGATGGCCATTAGGCATCTAGACATATGAACTAAATTTGAACCTAATAATTACAATAACCTTTACCAACCTTTACCTTTACCAAAGCTAGTCTTATAAAAAAAACTTATCAAACTAACAGAACTAACAAACACAACAGATATAAGCTAGAGCAGAACATTTTATATTTTTTTGTTGTGTTTTGTTTTTTTTTTTGTTAGCAATTTAACAGATTTCTCTTCACTCCACTCTCCTTTGAGCTGCTGAAAGCTGCAGGAGTGAAAAATTAATAAAAGCATAAATCACTATGATTATCAAAAAACAGCGTGCAGAAGAGGCTGGGCGGGGCTTTATGTAGGGGTCTGGCACACACAGGGCATTTGTCCTCAGTATGTGACATGCAGCAGGCACTCATCTCTCGCTGTGCTTGTGTGATTGAAGAAATGTTTGCACTGACAGGCTCACACTCTATGCTCAGACTTTGTTGTTAACTATATATTAAGTATCTCACGACACGAGACGCTACGATGAGTTTAACGGAGCTTCACGTTACTGCTGCATTCTGCCTCACTGAGACTGAGAAACCTGACGCCGATGCATCTTGGCTCATTTGCATACTAAACAGTGATTGGGTGTTTACTGGGGGGAGGGTCTCTGCCGACTGCAGACAGTAGATCACACACAGCCGACACACAGCACGGAGTGGAGTGGAGACAGATGAGAAAACTTTTCTGTTTTGTGCCTTTTTCGTTGGATTTGATTTGAGGGGGCAAGACATTTGTTTAAGGGGGCATTGCCCCCTCTTGCCCCTGTGTAGAACCGGCCTCGCCAACAGGTGAAGAGAATGAGCAGCCGCATTCATACAAAGTATGTCTCCATAGTCAGTTACAGGTAAAAATGTTGAGTCCACCAGTTTCCATTTTACATTAAAAGACAAACAATAATAAAATCCCAATAACAGCTTTTTAACAAGCTGTCATCAATTAAGAACCCTAAATATTTAAAAGAACAGACTAACTCTATTTGATGACCATTTTTTGTGACAATCATTTCTGATTGAGTTGACCTTGCTGTGATACAGGTAGTGAAGAACATGAGTTTTGATTCCCTGCATTTAGAACAAGTTGCAGTTGATCAAGTTGTTCCTGTACTCTGTCAAAAGCATTCTGAATCTTTTCAAAAGCCTTTGTAAAGAGCAGAGCAGTAGATGACAGTGTCATCAGTGTAGGAGCAATACCTTTTAGAGAATATTTGCACTCGTAATAAAGTTTGGGGCACCCCCCTCCTAATGAGGGAAGCAAATTAATCCAATTAATAACTCCGTAAACCAATCATTAATACGTCAGCACGCTTATCAATAATGAATCAATCTCAGTATCTGGGTTATGAATTCTCCATACAGTGTTATTAGTTCCTGCTCAAAAGAGATATACACAGACAATGACTTGGCGATAAATGAAGATTTATTTAGGCTAAATGTTTAACAACTGAGTAAAAGAATGAGGATGATAGGAAATAACACAAAATCAACAGTCCGTATAAATGGATTAAAGGGCCAGTGTGTAATATTTGGCATGGTTTATTGTCAATCTGAATCTGAATCTGAATATTCTACCCATTAATTAATTTATACAAGTGTATGATTGCTATAAAATAAAATTTGTTTGGTTTTCGTAGCCTTATAATTATGCTTTTATATATATATATAGTAAGGGCCTTGTTTTAGAGAGGTCGCCATCTTGTGCCGCCATGTATGTACGGCAGACCAGGTGGACAATCCAGCCAGCCAGAGAACGCGTTTCGCGTGTATAAATGAACCAACGAAGACAGCGGAAGGAAGGAAGAAGGAGGAAGAAACAGCAGAGTGTTAGTAGTTCGTCGATAGAGAGTAGTGAAAAGTTTTTTTAGTTCTAAAGTTTGCGAATGGACCACACTTACCATGCAACAGGAGAGAATGAACCCGAACCGTCATCTGCGAGGAAAAGAAGACGTAACTTCACTCCTTGTGATGCACTCTCTGCGGCGCTTTTCCTCCTGATGATATATCTCCCCAACAATGGCAGCAGTAGCACCGAATCCCATTGTGTGCATTCAGCCTCTCTTCTCACCCGCTCAGCATCAAACACATGGAGTTCCTCATCTGTATGCTCTGGCTCAAACAGGTATGGCTCTGGGTCTGTGTCCGCTACAAGAAACTCTTCAAAATCGCGTTCAAAGTCGTCCATTGCAGCTACTATAGTCCAGAGATATCGCTAGGCTAAATAAACAGCTGAGCTCTGTTTACCGGCTACGCTGTCAGTCAGTGTGTGGGCTGGAGATTGGTGGAGGGGGAGGGGGGTCCCCACTCAGAATGGTAAACGAGTATGTGTGTAAAGTTATGAAGTGTGTCTGTGTCTGCAGAGTTTGGGACGGAGTGGAGTGTTACCGGAGTTTCTGGAGTGCCCAAATAAACGGGCCTTTTTCCCGAACGCTCCTCTGGTCTCCTGCTCGTGAGGGATTCATTACAATATTGTAACATGGCTTAGATTTCTAAATAAACATTCACCTCGTCGCTAGATAGACCTACTCCTGAAAAAGTCGTGCGCAAGGCTTTTTGTCCCTACGAAGCCACCGTCATTTACCCGACGGGAGGGGTGAGCGAGTGAGCCCTGCAATCTAGAATTTGACCACTGATGTCACTGTTTTCAACCCATTTTACACACTGGTCCTTTAAAACAAGAAGTAACACTCATGTAAGTTATTTAGTTTGGCGATAGTGAGAGAGAGTATGTGACTATAGATAAATTGGGAACACAGGGATGCGCACAACCATTTACCTAAGGAAACCTAAATTAAGATTAAGATAATTAAATCTCCTATTCGACATCAACTCTTACCACTGTCCAGCAGCTTCACCTGTGAGGGAAATTCTTTGCCTACTTTCTTAGCAGCGAATCATGCAGACGTTTCTCCAGAGGGTACTGGACTATCGCTTTGCGACTCCTGGCTTCACTTCCTGACCTTCCAGCAGGGTGATAAAAACTGGAACGCAGAGGTGAGGGGCGGTGGAGCCTGGTGGCGGTGTCCTCTAGGTGGTCTTTACATGTTGGTGATATTAGGCTGCAGGTTGGTTTGGCAAAAGAGTCCCTGTGACAAGTGGTTGGCAGCCGCTGGATCTGATGAATCTTTGGGAGGAGTTGTAGGTCGAAAAGTTTATCTGTTTAGCTGTGGCTACTCGCTTATAATAAAGTTGAAAACAATTTCATCGGCCGTCCGATATTATTATCAAAGTTACTATCAACGCGTAGGAAAAATGTTGCAATCATATTATGTCATATTATGTCCTTTGATTCAAAATTTACGGAGAGGGGCATGTTTATTTACAAAACCAATGAAATCTTTACACAAATAATCCCAGGCTAATTCAGTGTAATCAAACAGAGCAATTCTATCCCTATTAAAATTATACACATCATGCAAAAAGGCTTGCTCATCAAAAAGCTTCATGTTTCCTTTTTCCACTTATCGAGGCTTACTTTTTGGAATCCTTGTGTATCGCACGACTGCTATCACACAATGATCACTCACATCATTAGGGAAAACGCCTGAAGCAACAAATTTAAATGGCATGTTTGTTAAGATCAAGTCAATGATTGTAGATTTTTGAAGGCATTTGGAATTGGGTCTTGTAGGTGAATTAATTAATTGGGTGAGAGTTAAAGAGGCACATTCTACTTTCAAGGGGTCAGATGCCGGTGTAAGCCAGTCCCAACCAATAAATATTCATTGTATTTCAGTTGAGACAGAATTTTGACAAGCGTTGACAGAGAGTTAATATGAGCAGATGGAGGCCTATAACATCCCACCAACATAATATGACGATTTGTAAACAATTCTAATTCAAGAGCTAACACCTCCAGTTCTTTGCTAACTGTCTTAGATAGTACTACTTTAGCATCAAAGTTCTGCTTTACATATATAGCCACTCCACCGCCTTTTCTAGTCGGTCCATGCAGTAAACATTGTAACCATTTATATAAATGTCTTTTTTGTCAAGCACAGATTTTTTAAGCCAAGTTTCAGACAGAACAACAATATCTGCATTTGTTGAGATAATCCAAATCTTTATCAAGTCTAGTTTAGGGAGTAAACTTGAAACATTGATATGAATCATCTCAAGTCCAGATCTAGACTTAAAATCTTGAGGTGTAAAAAATGTGCAACATTGTTGGGCCTGGATTTGTCTCAACATTCCCAGATAAAAGGAGCAGGATCACAACTAAATATTTGTGCTTAACATTACAGCTTTTTAAGTCCACCATTACACTGAAAGAGAATGTACTCAGAATGGTGGAGTTTGCAGTAATAATAAAATGATCTTTCAAAACCAGTAAACAATAAGTGTGAAGGGACTCGTTAGTCATAAGCAGCCATTTTGATACATACTTAGTCTTTAAAACCCTTGGCAGAGATAATCCCTCCAGAGTGTTCTGGGTCTGCCCCAGGGCCTCCTACCAAAGGGAAACGCTACCTTAACATGGTGGAGGGGTTTGCATGTCCCTGTGATCCTAGGAGCTGTGCTGCCTGGGGCCAAAAGCCTGTCATAGGGCCTCATAAGGTGGCAAAGTGGTCTCAGGGGAAGGGCCAGACTAAGAGTGATTCAAGAGAGCCTTGATGACTTGGCATTTACCCACCCACCACTGTTCTATTTAGATCAGGTCTGACTGTTTTCAGGTGCCATTTGGACCTGATCAAATCTCTTTGATAAATGATTCTGGTTCAGGTGGGTTTTAAATGGGTGCATTTGGGATATGGACTAACATTTTAGACCCCTCAAGACCTCTTGCCTAAAGTATTTACTGTCAGCAAAAACAATTTGCAAATGAAAAATGTATTTCAAGGAATTAGTGAAAATAGGTTGTTTTGAAAGTACCACACAGAAGAGCTCATCTTTCTTATATATATCTGTATGAGTGTGGGTGGGTGTGTTTAAGAATAGCCACCTTAACACTGCAACAGCTGATGGGGAGGAGATGAAAGTACACGCACCAACAGCTTGGCAGTCTAAAATTATTGTTCTGCTCTTAAGGTTGACACAGTGGACAATGATTCACGCAGTGAAATGGATTCAGTGTTAGAGAGCAGTCACGTCACAGTGACTGATGGCTGGTAACCTCCCACACAAGCTGTTTTCAAGGTTTGAAGAAGTGGGCTTGTGAACGTAACTTGTTTGAGTCCCTGCAGTACATGATTAATACTGTCATAGTGCCCCTGAGCAAGCCACTTAATCTCCAGCTGCTCCAGTGAAGAGACTCAGTTGGTGACACAAAACTGAGATTTTACTCTCCACTGTAGATGTGTGGAAGTGAGTGTGCCTTTGAAAAGAGTTTGAAACACTGAAGTCATTGGCCTTTGTTTTACTGCGAAACTGGTAAAAGAAATGTTTCCAACTAGTCTTATAAAAAGTGGCAAAATGGATAAAAAGTAAATTATTTTCTGTCACGAATTGCATTGCATAGCTCGAACCAATTTCAAAACACCAGTGTTGAGATAAAAGTTTCCTTACTGTAGCTTTGAAGACACTTTTGATCTTCCCAAACAGTGCTTTTTTTCATTAGAAAAACAGAAAAAAGGGAGGAATGCACACCAAGCCATTTGGACTCCACAAAGCAGTAAAAACCACACATATATCTCTCTCCGTCAAACATGCATACAGACAATGAGGTTCTCTTTTCTCCACTTGTGTTTCTTCCTGAAGTCATCATTCTTTCTTTGAAACTACTTCAAGGCTTTCAAAGTAATCGGCATCTTGTTTTCTCCTCAGCAGTCTTAAATGTGGGTGAACTGGAATGAACTCCACCTGCAACTCCTAAAAGTCCTGACAAGTGAATTCCACTGCAGTCACTTTATCAGATATGTGGGGTTAGGTCTGTGGTGGCATACAGCTGTGGGGTGACTCAGTGGCTACTTCAGAATCACCACCATCAGCAGCAACGTTCCAGCATCTGCATTGCGTGCGCAATTATTAGACAAGTGAGTATTCTGACCTTATCATTAGTTATTAGGGGTAGAAAATTAGGGGGAAAAATTGTTTCAGCATAGCATCACAATATTTTTTGTGGCGATACTGTATTGATACACAGACGGCAAGTATCAGTCTTTTATGATATACATTTAATTTTTGCAAATACACATTTAGTACAACTTTTGGTACAAGAATAATACAATTATTGCTTTTTCAGTCCACTAGATAGTGCTGATGTTTTTTTTTCTGGTGAGGTCAGCAGACGTCTTAGTCAGCAGCATTTGGCAGGAAGTTTATCAAAACAAAGATGGAGGCACCAGTGAAAGAAATTAGAAATGTGCCATCTGCGTTTAAATCAAACATCTCTACTTATTTTGGATTTTTTAACACTGAAGGACAGAGGCACTTGGATATGGCACGTGAATTACAATGCAGTGTCATTTGAATCCAAAATACTCTGGGAATGCTACAAACATGAGGACTCACCTCACACTCCACCATCCAGAGGTAGCGTTAGCCACTAAACCCTTAACACTACACCCGCTCTGCCAAAATATCACCCACCACTACACACACTTAGCTTGACAAAACTACCATCTAACTCTGAGAGAGCTAAGGAAAGAATACAGTCCATCACCTACTTCATGTGTAAAGAAGACATTTTTGTGGTTGTCGCACTGCGCAGGCCAGAGTCCTGCACTGGGTCGGGTACCCGCGGGTACCCGCAAAAACAGCTGATTTGCGGGTGGTTTTTAAAAAAAAAATTTTCCCGGGTTCGGATCTGGGTGGAAAAAATAACATGCGGGTCGGATCGTGGGTTTTAGATAAACACATCAAAATTAATATAAAATACTAAACTACAGATAACTATCTTGGTCATTATTTACTCTCTGAGGTTCGCATCCGCTATTTCGCAACGGTCATTAGTTCAGCTGTTTACACGCGTTTCACCATCTGATAACACAATTTGTGATTGGACGAGAGAATCAACATGGCTGCCACCGTCTAACAAGTGCTGCTTCCAAAACAGTAAATACTTATTTAGGTATTTGAGAAATAAGTGGATAAAACATACAACTATCACTTTATAATGTTTCTGAAGTGTTTCCTTGATGGATTACTTCTCTCTTCGATGGATTCTAAAAACATATGACGGCTCGTAACTGCTGAACGTCGCTCTGGACAGAAAGTAAGTCTATTATTACACATGTAAAGTTCCTTTACATAGATTAAAAGTTTTAAAGCATTAAACTTAACAAACAAGTGCTTTTACACTCGTATGGAAGAAGAACACACTGGTGCCTTAACTGTGGCGATATGCTGTTCAATATTCAGCCAATATGACTTTTAATCCGGGTTACGGGTCGGGCTGCGGGTCGTGTTTCAACGGGTCGGACCGGGTTGCGGTACTAATTGGCCTGATGCGCGGGTTTGTGGTTCGGGTGCGGTTCTGTACGTCCCCGGGTCGGGGCAGGGCGGATCTTGAAAACTGGACCCGTGCAGGACTCTGGTGCAGGCATGCCACAAAGCAGCAAACTAGTTTGGAAGATGGAAACGCTTACTATAGCTGCTGGAAATATTCCTGTTAATTTGATTTTGTCGGGAGGAAAGATGACAAAAACATTATTGCTGCAGGTACTAAAACTTTTTCCACTGCGAAATACACGTCCTCAAAGCTCCAGTCAGAAACATCTACTATGACTGACAGCACAACAACGTGAAGCTCCAGGAAATGCACCCCACCAAAGGTGAATTCTCCTCAGTCGTGGAGTTTGACTGTAGCCCTACACTGGCTAAACAACCAAAACTGGATTTTTCTCATGGACAGCTGCAGGCTACAAAGAAGTAATGAAGCTTGTGGTTGGATATGTTGTGGATGAAATGTTGCTCTATGAGTGACTTTTATCAGGCACAGCCTTGGGAAAATATGGGTCACAGGCAACTGAAGACACCCAGGTGAAAAAATAATAATAATAATCTTTTGCACGCTATCTAGCCTTGGCCACACTTACTGGCAATTACCCTGACATTCACACAAAGGCACACATCTGATTTTTTGGGGAAATATGCAATTACCAATTTTATGGCGTGTAACGGAAAGGTAATATAACAAGTAGTGTAAAGAATTACTGTTGGCATAGAGTAATAAGTAATATTTTTACTTTTGAAAGAGTAACAAGTAATGAGTAATGTAATACATTTTTAGAGTAATGAGCCCAACGCTGCTCTTGATGGACCAGATGGATGGGACCGTGGCTGGATCACTAATGGACACAGAGCACCTCTTCCAGTCAGGCATCAGCAAGGTGGAGGAGAGGCATTGGTATGGGCTGATATCATTAAAAATGAGCTAGTTGGACCTTTTCGTGTTGAATATGGACTGAAAATTACTTTCCAAACCCACTGCCAGTTTCTGGAAGATACTTTGTTCATACAGTGGTACAGGAAGAAGTCCCCAGCATTCCAGAAGGACACGTTCTTTATGCAGGACAATGCATCCAAGTACCCCACTGCTTGCTAGCCAGCAAACACTGTAGCATTACAGCCTACATGTCACGGGTTGACAGCTCAAATTGGTGGTACTGAACAGCAAGGAGCACACCAGCATCTAACCAAAGTAGAGTGACATTTGCAGGTATGATGTTAGACTGTTCAATGCACTGCAGCTGAGCAGCTAATGAGTTATCTAGCCTCCAAACTGACAATAACAGCGCACTTTTCCTCAGTGAATGTTTGTTTGGTGGCTCCTTTAACAAGTTAAGGAGTCAAGATGCTCTCAGATATGCAGTTTAATTTCGCCATCATTTGACAAGATATAATTTAGATAAGAAGGAGACCAGCAGAAAAGCGGATGTAGGTTGTTGTTGAGAGTTTGTGGTATTGTAGGCTGCTGTTTGGCTCAGTGTGACAGTCTGCTTGGCCTGTGATAGGAAACTGAAACTACTGCTTCGTGCAAGATTTGACTGGCTGTATGGAAATCAGAACTCCATCTATGTAGCCTGATACCTAATGATATTTCATTGATTTAATGCACCTGTATGGGGCATGCAACCAAAAAATACAAAATCTAAATTTCTCCCTCTTCAGATACAGGCTAAGTCATAAACAGAGCAGATTAGTATGCTGTAGCAGACACAAAAATGCAATTTAACTTAAGATGGATTTAAATTTCACAATAAAATATAATTTTTCAAATCATTATCATTAATTTTTTTATTAGTTAGTACACCATTTCTGTGACTCAGGGTATTAATACATAAAGACAGAGGGGGTTAGGTAACAGAACTTTTAACTGTTTTTGGGACTGTGTCTGTGCTATATGTCCTCATAGCTCAG
Organism: Epinephelus lanceolatus; assembly: GCF_041903045.1. Taxonomy (NCBI): domain Eukaryota; kingdom Metazoa; phylum Chordata; class Actinopteri; order Perciformes; family Serranidae; genus Epinephelus; species Epinephelus lanceolatus. The sequence goes on from NC_135740.1 coordinate 3,507,605, forward strand.
CAGCATGACAGATGTTCTTGCGATGGGATCACTCTAGCTGCAGTACAGCGATCCATGACTTAAAGAAAATGTGGGCCACCCCCTACCCCCCTAGCTTTCTAGCTTTAGAAAATCTAGCTTATGATGGGCAAGGGCATAGCTTTCATTTAAAAATTTGTGGGGACACATATTAAGTAAAGGGTATTGTGGTCCTGCCCTTGGACATTTTTTGCATTCTGGTGATTTTTTATGCTTCAGTTTCTTTTATGTATTCATCAGTTTAATTTATGTACAGTGGAAAAATTATGTAACGGGAAACAAAATGATGTTGTCAGATCAATATATCTATTGATCTTGCATTAAATGCCTGTTTTTGTGCTGCCATGATCAGTGCTTCTGTGCTGTCTTTCAGGCAAGCCTTTTCCAGCCACTGGTAGGATTTATTGATGTCAACCACTTCTTCAATCTGTTGGTGATACATGCTGTTCAGGGGCTTGTCCTTCCATGCTGCCTGACTTATTCACTTAGCAGCTCATCTTTGGGGGTCAATCTTCCTGATGTATTCCTGAATCTTGGTTGTTTCATCCTGCACAGCGGCTCTGATGCTCACCAGTCCTAAGCCCCCCTCGCTATGCTTAGTGTACAGTCTCAGGGTGCTGAGCTTGAGATGAAACCCTCTATGCATTGTGAGAAGCTTCCTTGTCTTGATATAAGTGGCCTCTATCTCCTCCTTTGGCCAGCTTATTATACCAGCGTATCTGATGACTGATAGGGCATACATGTTGATAGCTCAGACCTTGTTCTTTCGGTTCAGCCGACTTTTCAGGACCTGCCTTATTTTTAATAGGTATTTGGCTATGGCTGACTTCCTGGCAGCCTCATCATGGTTCCCATTTGCCTGTGGGACCCCAAGGTATTTATAGCTGTCCTGAACATCTAAAATGCTGCCTTCTGGTAGTTCAACCCCCTTGGTTCTGATCATCTTTCCTCTCTTTGTACACCATCAACCACACTTACCTAGTCCAAATAACATTCCGATGTCATTGCTGTAGATCCTGGTGAGGTGGATCAGTGAGTTGCTGTCTCGCTCACTCCTGGCATACAGCTTGATGTAATCCATGTAGATGAGGTGTCTGATAATTGCTCCACTTCGGAACTGGCATCCGTAGCCACTCTTTGTGATGTGTTGGCTGAGGGGGTTCAATCCTATGCAGAACAGTAGCAAAGACAGTGCATCACCTTGGTATATGCCTCACTTGATGGTAACTTTTGCACTTGACGTTGAGTTGGCCTTCAGAGTCGTTTTCCACGGCCCCATTGAGTTCTTGATGAATTATCTTAGTGTCTTGTTGATGTTGTACATTTCCAAGCATTCAGTATCCATGTGTGTGGCATTGAGTGGTAGACTTTCTTGTCGTCGGTCCAGGTGTTGCACAGGTTGATCTGCCTGGTCTTGCAGTCCTGGGTGACTGCTTTATCGACCAGTAGCTGGTGCTTGGCTCCCCTGGTATTACTACCAATTCTTTTCTGAGCCTTGCTCATGTATTGGGCTATGTGCTTATTCATCTGAGCCGCTATGATGCCTGACAGGAGCTTCCATGTTGTACAGAGGCAGAGTATGGACCTGTAGTTGGATCCTTAATGACGAGCACTGTCGATCCTTGGGTCAATGACTCTGGATGGGTCCCATCCATTAGCAGCTGGGTCATTTGTGCTGCCAGGTGTTCATGGAGTGCAGTTGGTTTCTTAAGCCAGAAGGTGTGAATCATGTCAGGGCCCGGAGCTGTCCAACTCTTCATACCTGATACTCTTTCTTGGATGTCTGCCATTGTGATGGTAACTGGATAGCTCAGTGGTTAAGGCTACTGACCCTGGAAGACAAGGGGGTTGGAATCCCGGTCAGGGCAGGTAACACATATCCACTCTGGACTCTCAGGAAAGGCTCAGGCTTGTGGAGCAACAGGAGACATCCAAGACAGAGTGTCAGGTATGAAGAGCTGGACAGCACTGACATAATCTACACCTACTGGCTAAACTAAATGCACTCATGAACTAATTGCTAATGGATGGGACCCATCCAGTAACCCAAGGATGGACAGTCCTGATCATGAAGGATCCCCAGAGGGGCGCAGTCTCATCAAACTAGCAGCCAATAATCTGCCTCTGTACAACATGGAAGCTCCTGTCAGGCATCATAGCGGCTAAAATGAATAGGCACAATAGGCTCAATACATGAGTAAAGCGTTGATAGAGCAGTCACCCAAAACTGCAAGACCAGGCAGACCACCCTGTGTACTGCCTGGATTGACTACAAGAAAGCCTATGACTCAGTGCTACACACACGGATACTGGAATGCTTGGAAACGTACAACAAATGTACATCAACAGGACACACTAAGAGCCTTCATCAAAAACTTAATGGGGTTGTGGAAAACGACTCAGGAGGCCAACTCAGAGCCAACTGCACAAGTTATCATCAAGTGTGGCATATACCAAGGTGATGCACTGTCCCTGCTACTGTTCTGCATAGGCCTGAACTCCCTCAGTCAACTCATCACAAAGCGTGGCTATGGATACCAGTTCCGAAGTGGAGCAATTATCAGTCACCTCCTGTACATGGATGACATCAAGTTGTATGCCAGGAATGAGTGAGACATCAACTCTGATCCACCTCACCAGGATCTACAGCAATGACATCGGAATGCTGTTCAGACTAGGTAAGTGTGGTCGGATGGTACAACATCTGCGGTCCCAGGCCTATGGTAGAGGACCCAAGCTTGAGGAAGACACACCACCACAACCCATGGGGTAATGGAATATAATGAAGTAAGGAGGGCTTGAGCAACTCATTTCCCTGACAGGTCGATGGTAGAACTGTGGAGAGAGTACATTGTTTTGAAGTACCTGGGGGTGCACATCATGGATAATCTCTATCAATATGACACACAGCAAGCACTTTAAAATGTTTTAAATGTTGTGGGATTTCTTATGGTCAGGCTGTTCTCATGCACTCATCTGTAAGTTTTCCTACAAAAAGTAATGCACGAAAATTCATACATATTCCACATAATCTTTGGCCAGTAATTTGTATATAACCCAGGTATTTTGGAAGCGATTTTGCAATCATGTGACCAATGAGTTGATGGGAGTAAAGAAGGAAGCAGTCTCCGGGTCACAAAAAAATGGACTTTCATGTTCAGAACTGTTTGAACTTTGAGTAAACTGGGTGAGGTACATCCTCAGCATGTTTGCTAACACTCCTGTTACTGCATCTCGCTAACTCGGCTTTACTGCATGTCACTAACTCGGCTTCTTCTCCGGAGCCTTTGTGCTCCATTGTCTGGCAGGTTAACTTCTATCACAGCGGTGCCTGGATAGTGTGATGTGTGTGGTTGTGCTGCTGCCGTGGTCCTGCCAGATGCCTCCTGCTGCTGCTGTTATCATTAGTCATACTTCTACTGTTATTATACACATATGATTATTGTCACATATGTATACTATCAGATATTAATGTATACTTTCAACATATTGTACCACAATAGCAGTTATTAGAATTATAATATTATTACTTGAATTAATGTTGTTGTAAGCTACTGTCATTACAGTCTGTCCTGCATCTCTCTCTCTCTCTTTCCGTCTCATTTTGTCATACAGATTACTGTTAATTTATCATGTTGATCTGTTCTGTACGACATCTATTGCACATCTGTCCTTCCTGGAAGAGGGATCCCTCCTCAGTTGCTCTTCCTGAGGTTTCTACCATTTTTTCCCCCTGTTAAAGGTTTTTTTGGGGGGAGTTTTTCCTTATCCGCTGTGAGAGTCCTAAGGACAGAGGGATGTTGTATGCTGTAAAGCTCTCTGAGGCAAATTCTGATTTGTGATATTGGGCTTTATAAATAAAATTGATTGACTGATTGATTGATTGATTGATTGATGTTTCTTTTCCTAAACTTAACCACAGTAACTTAACCTCCCTTAACCTAATCTTATGTTTACCATGTCTAGCCTTGTTATTCCATTTTTACCTGTATGTCTACTCTGTGTATGTACATTGAAAGCAACATAAGACAGAAGTCAAATTGCTTGTATCTGCACACATACATTGCCAAAAGAGCAGATTGGATTATTTATTATTATTAACATACACTTGACAGCCACTTTATTAGGTACACCTGTTCAATGCATTCAGGCATGTAGACATGGTCAAGACAACCTGCTGAAGTTCAAATCCAGCATCAGAATGGGGAAGAGGATGATTTAAGTGACTGTGAATGTGGCATGGTTGCTGGTGCCAGACAGGCTGGTCTGAGTATTTCAGAAACTGGGATTTTCACACACAACCATCTCCACAACGCCACAGCCCACCTGTACGTTGTTGCTAACTGTGTCCATCCCTTTATAACAACAGTGTACCCATCTTCTGATGGCTACTTCCAGCAGGATAACCTACCATGTCACAAAGCTCAAATCATCTCAAACTGGTTTCTTGAACATGACAGTGAGTTCACAGTACTCCAGTGGACTCCAGAGTCACCAGATCTCAGTCCAATAGAGCACCTTTGGGATGTGGTTGAAAGGGAAATTCATATCATGGATGTGCAGCCGACAAATCTGCAGCAACTGCGTGATGCTGTCATGTCAATATGGACCAAAATCTCTAAAGAATGTTTCCAGCACCTTGTTGAATTTATGTCACATAGAATTGAAGCAGTTCTAAAGGCAAAAGGGGGTCTAACCTGGTACTAGCAAGGTGTATCTAATAAAATGACCGGTAAGTGTATATTGCATTTCACTGCAAACACACACACACACACACATTTGATAATGTGACCCTCTATGTTGTGCTTCACAGTTTCCTACAGTCTGCATACATCCAACTTGATGTTGTACCCAAGTTTATTAGATCCATGTCACATAGTGTAGCTTGCCCTAAATTTATGAGATTACTTAAATCTCACAGTCTGTAAGAGGCTCAATGGGACTGACATCACCAAAGCTGGCAAAGCACTATTTTGGAGTAAGCGAATCCCCACAGACCTGTGGATGAAACTGACAGCCCTAATAGTAATAATAAAGCAATAATAATATAGTGATATACAGGGGTGGAAGTAATGAATTACAAATACTCACGTTACTGTAATTAAGTAGATTTTTTGGGTACTTGTACTTTTATGAGTATTTTTTTCAAGTGTGTAATTTTACTCCTACTTGAGTACAATTTACACCATGTAATCTACTTCGCTACTTTTAAAATCATAAGTCGCTACTGAGTACGGCCACAATTTGAATTAATATTCAAACCATTCATCGGCATCTTTGTAGCCAATAAGGCTGTCTGATCGCGACCGCGCCAATTAATCTATGAAGTAAGGAAAGGACAACTCCGCTGCAGCAGGCACAGGTGTCTGGTGGTAACATACCTACACAGTGGAGTAGAGACTAATTTATGGACTGAAGATTTGGAGACAAAGAAGCCAAGGGTGAGTGTCCATGCGCTCCGCGCAAATCCCGCAAGCTCCGGGCCGCAACATAACGGCTTACCGGCGAGTCCAACTCCAGGTCCAGTAATTTCCTCTTTCGTTGGCGTCATGACTGCCCAGTAGAACCTGGACAACCGAGGCACACAAGTACGTGGCGTGTCAGAGGAGAAACCAGCTGTTCACATTTCTCTCTCTGTGTCAGTAACGGTCCACAAACCTCACCGCACTTTAGGGACTGTTCTTTACTTATGAAGGGAATGTCAGGGGAGGAGGGTGGCTGGTTGATTTTTATTTTTTTAATTTATTTTATTTTGATCCCCCCTATGTTAATCACTTATTGATGCTGTTTTTGAAGTATGAATAAGTCAATAAGTAATTTATTCCACTGAAATATCATTGATGTATTATAGAAAAGTGATTTATCTTTTTATAAATGACAAAAGGCACATCTGCCTCATTCTTGCTGTGGTATCATGATACTACTCAGAACCGTGATACTTTCACTGGTATCGTACCGTGGGTCCCAATTTTGGTACCGTGACAACACTAGATGTCACAACCATTCCATTCGGGGTCGCGCAGTGAGGTGGCTCGGGTGCCGCTTAAAAAAGTGTTCCCCCACTTTTGGGAGTGGGGGAACACTGCTCTCTCAGAGGCCCAAAGTGTTCCCCTACTTCTAATTTCACAAATTAAGCACTGGTTATTAGTTTGGCTAAGATAAGTCTGCAAAGATATTGTCACTGCCATTGGTTTGCCTGATATTAAAATAAGACGGAGCTAGCTAACGTGCACGTGTGTGCATGCATAATTGAGCTACAATTCTTAGAAATGTTTTAGCTTAATATTTGGACAACCACCGTCATTACAATAAATTAAATCTGTAGTCATTTAATACTCACAGGCCTACATTCAGCAGGCCTATATTTTGTGCTAGAGTGACGCTATGTCATTTGAAACATTAACCATGAAAATTAACCATGTCATGTTAGCTTGTCGGTAAGGGGGGTAAATAGTACTCCAAATTTAGGCGAACGTTTAGCATGGAAAACAGGGCACAAGCAAGGGGTCCCTTGTTCTCTTAATTCAAGATACCTGAATGAAAATGTTTTCGTATGATAAGCGTTACCCCTTTACAGACACATCCACTTCACTCTAATCCCTTGCAGTTTTGTGTAAAACCCACGCGGTTATTTTGCGTGCGGTATTTATGTAATTTCGCCTATTCTATTTTATTATTCCTGCATATTGGGGTCCTTAAACAGTATTACAGTTGGATAATTTGGGGCTGACTGGAAAGCTGTGACTCATGTGGAGTCAGTGAGCCCCATGTATTCATGTGTGTGCCATGTGTTTACACTCTTACCTCATAATAGTCATATCATTGCAGTAATTTCACTGTATAAGGTGAGCTGTTTTTGATATTTTATACAGGTGAATCGAATCGAATGCCTGCTATTGGCGATGCAATAAAACATCCATCAGTTGAAAGTAATTAATACTCTGAGAAGTTTTTGAGAAGAGTACTTTGTACTTTTACTTAAGTATTTTTTAAACACCAGTACTTTTACTTGTAACTGAGTACAATTTAAGCAATGTAACAGTACTTGTACTTGAGTACAAATTTTCATTACTCTTTCCACCTCTGGTGATATACAGCGGTAACAAAATAGGTCAAGAATATGGCCTTTGGTGTGAAAAGTTGACATATGTTGTTAGATCAAAGCAATCAAACACTGCTTTCAAATCTTTTGTAAAAACATTGTCAGAGAGTTATTAAAATGAACACCGAAATCCCCCATCATGATAATATTAGGAGACATGGCACTATGGGTGGTTAAAACTGTTGAGAGTTCAGTGATGAAAATATCTGATTGCTTGGGTGGTATGTACAGATAATAATAATGGCGGTCCACAGGGCTTAACAGCCAGCTGTTAAAAGGAAGGCTCATCAGGTAGAGAGAATGGTGTTAGGTTTATACTCTCGTGATAAATCAGGCCAAGGTTGCTTCCCATGCCCGCAGAACAAGGGTTTGCATATATTTGTGGTGAATTTTTGGTTATGGTAAGGGCACTGACTAGTGTGATCAGAGAGAGTCAAAGCTCTATTGAGCCTTGTATTCCTTTAGCCCTTAGCAGTAATGATTTTATGAGCTTTTTTAATGACAAAATTCTAACTATTAGAGGCAAAATTCATGACCTCCTGTCCTCAGATAGTACCTATCTAACCTCAAACACAGCTGTAAGACCTAATATATATTTAGATTGCTTCTCCCCAATTTCTCTTCAAGAATTGACAGCAGTGATTTCTTCATCTAAATCATCAACGTGTCTCTTAGACCCCATCCCAACTAGGCTACTTAAGGAGGTCTTTCCTTTAGTTAACACTCATATATTAGATATGATCAATATATCCTTATTAACAGGCTATGTACCACAGTCTTTTAAGGTAGCTGTAATTAAACCTCTACTAAAAAAGCCCACCCTGGATCCAGAGGTGTTAGCCAACTATAGACCAATATCTAATCTTCCCTTTATGTCAAAGATCCTTGAGAAAGTAGTCGCAGACCAGCTGTGTGATTTTCTCCATGATAATAATTTATTTGAGGATTTAGAGTGCATCATAGCACTGAGACAGCACTAGTTAAAATTACAAATGACCTTCTGATTGCTTCAGACAAAAGACTTGTCTCTGTACTTGTTTTATTAGATCTTAGTGCGGCGTTTGACACAATTGACCATCAAATTCTACTGCAGAGACTGGATCACTTAATTGGCCTAAAAGGTTCTGCACTAAGCTGGTTTAAATCTTATTTATCTGATCGTTTTCAGTTTGTTGACGTTCATAATGAATCATCCTTACGTACCAAAGTTTGTTTTGGAGTTCCGCAAGGTTCTGTGCTCGGACCAATCCTATTTACTCTATATATGCTTCCTTTAGGTAACATCATTAGAAATCACTCTATAATTTTCCATTGTTATGCGGATGATACTCAGTTGTATTTATCGATGAAGCCAGAAGAAAGTAATCAATTAACTAAACTCCATAACTGCCTTAAAGACATAAAAACTTGGATGAGCACCAATTTCCTGATGTTAAATTCAGACAAAACTGAAGTTATTGTTCTTGGCCCCAAACAACTCAGAGACTCTTTATCTGATGACATAGTTTCTCTAGATGGCATTGCTCTGGCCTCTAGCACTACTGTAAGAAACCTCGGAGTAATATTTGATCAAGATTTGTCTTTTAATTCTCATTTAAAACAAACCTCACGGACTGCATTTTTTCATCTGCGTAATATTGCGAAAATTAGGCCTATCCTGACCCGAAAAGATGCAGAAAAATTGGTCCACGCTTTTGTTACCTCTAGGCTGGATTACTGTAACTCTCTATTATCAGGTAGCTCTAGTAAGTCCTTAAAAACTCTCCAGCTAATTCAGAATGCAGCAGCACGTGTACTAACAGGAATTGAGAAACAAGATCATATTTCTCCTGTTTTAGCTTCTCTGCACTGGCTCCCTGTAAAATCCAGAATTGAATTTAAAATCCTACTGTTAACTTATAAAGCTCTAAATGGTCAAGCTCCATCATATCTTAGTGAGCTCATAGTGCCATATTATCCCACCAGAACACTGCGCTCTGAGAGCGCAGGGTTACTCGTGGTCCCTAAAGTCTCCAAAAGTAGATCAGGAGCTAGAGCCTTCAGCTATTAGGCTCCTCTCCTGTGGAATCATCTTCCTGTTACGGTCCGGGAGGCAGACACTGTTTCCACATTTAAGAATAGACTTAAGACTTTCCTCTTTGATAAAGCTTATAGTTATGGCTGGCTCAGGCTTGCCCTGTACCAGCCCCTAGTTAGGCTGACTTAGGCCTAGTCTGCTGGAGGACCCCCCCCCCCCCCCCCCATAATACACCGGGCACCTTCTCTCCTTCTCTCTCTCTCTCTCGTATTCTATCACTGCATCTTGCTAACTCGGCCATTCTGGATGTCACTAACTCGGCTTCTTCTCCGGAGCCTTTGTGCTCCACTGTCTCTCAGATTAACTCATATCGCAGCGGTGCCTGGACAGCGTGACATCTGTGGTTGTGCTGCTGCTGTGGTCCTGCCAGATGCCTCCTGCTGCTGCTGCCATCATTAGTCATTAGTCATACTTCTACTGTTATTATACACATATGACTATTGTCACACATGTATACTGCCAGATATTAATACATACTTTCAACATATTGTACCACAGTAGCCAGAACTATAACTATATTATTACTTTCAATAATGTTGTTGTAACCTACTGTCATTACCTGCATCTCTCTCTCTGTCTCTCTCTCTGTCTCTCTCTCTTTCTCATTGTGTCATGCGGATTACTGTTAATTTATTATGCTGATCTGTTCTGTACAACATCTATTGCACGTCTGTCCGTCCTGGAAGAGGGTTTTTTTTGGGGAGTTTTTCTTTATCTGCTGCGAGGGTCATAAGGACAGAGGGATGTCGTATGCTGTAAAGCCCTGTGAGGCAAATTGTGATTTGTGATATTGGGCTTTATAAATAAAATTGATTGATTGATTGATTGATTGAACCAGTGGAAAGATGGGCCAATAAGGGAGGATGGTTGCCCATATAAGAGTAACCCCCACGTCACATGTGCACACATCCCCATACAAACATGTGAATTATCAAGATGGGGGGTTGGACTGATGAGCACAGCACACACAAAGGACATACCACCACCAGAAAACACCAGCCCCACCAACATAGACTCGCAGCTTCTGCAAAGGGAAGTTGCAGTGGCCTAATGCTGAAACTACAGAAAAAAGGCCTCCTGCCAGTCATGTCAACAGAATCAAAAATACGACTCAAATACAACATAAATTATCAGGAAGAAACTTAAAGAAACCACTCCGCAGAGCAATATAAATTTGTGTTAGATGATCAAACACAAAATCTACAATTCAGAAATAACAACAGAAACAAAACATATCACCCAAATGATGACTGCATGAAATAAAATTTGTCCAAAGTCAGCTAAAGAAACCACAATTGATTGCTTAAAGTGAACATCCAGGTTAATGGTAAATAAGGCAAAACAAACAAAATACACTGTAGTATAAACAATAAGCCTATTATTTGTCTAAACGAAGTAACCAGGAATTTGTAAATCAGGCACAATAATCAAAATAATTGATATTCCTTCTGAAATTATACCCAATGAATGAAATAGTGAAAAGTGAAAAACACTTCAGGATAAATCATGAAGTAAATTGAAACTAAGTTAATGGAGTAAAATTACACAAACAAGATCACTCACGTGGGCTTATCAGGCTCATTAATCAAACTGAGAATTGCTGAGAATTATGTCAGTACACAACAATGCATAGAAAGACCAAGAATAGTGCACACCAATTATCTGCAATGCCAGTTGTAAGCAGAGGCAGTTGTAGACAAAGCAAGCCTTCAGCCAAGCATGCGGTAAATACACAAGCTTTAGGTGAAGCAAAGCAGCAGTAAGCAAAGCAGCAGCATTCCTGCAGTGTGAGTGAGAGCAGCCATCACTGATCCCAGGCACAGCTGATAACCAACCCTGGCCCACGGTCCCTGTCATACACAATAAATGTTCACTTTAAAACAAGGATATTAACAGGAGAAAGACAAAACTAGTGCCATGGTAGGCTAAATACTTGTCCATTTGGTCACTCAGGACAAAGAGGAGGGAGGCTGTGTTGCTCCCTCAGATAGCAGCCTCACCTAAAACAAAGAACTTATTTCGCAACTGCATGCTACAGCCCAAGGAATAGGTGGACCTACGGACAAAGTCACTACTGCCAAACAATCTACAAAGTCATAAGTCACAAATATAAGCCACAGGATAAAACAGAGGAAATACCACACACTATATACTACATACTACTATACTACAGAAATCACTCTCATACCTGCAACAATTGCAGAAGTGTATTTGGCCTCAGAGAGAGAGAGCTTGGATGACAACTACCTGCCTTTGTAGAGTGTCCACACATGCAAACTGGCTAGAAATCGCCAAGTAATTCAGACAGCAAAACAGTACAAGCCCACTTAGGTTGAGCAGGATTACAATATATTTCTGTTCTGCTGGATGGACAGATCCTGGGGGAGCTGCTAAATTTAGCTGTAGAAAATCATTTTGTGGCTACCAGGTTTCCATGAGACATAAAATTCTGTGATCTGTGATCAAGTCATTGACCGGAGGGGCTTTGTCATGATAAATCATATGTTGTAGACAGCAAACTTATGACACGTTGTGTGTGTGCCGTGCATACAGCTGATTTATGGCAGCTGCTGAGACAGTGCTCTGGCACTTAATGGCCAGCTCTTGAAGAAGGCAGAGCTGTACAGTTACACTCCATGAGTTCTGTAGTCAGCTTCTGGTTCAGTTCATCCTTCAGGCGGTTTAAAGGGATAGTGCACCTAAAAATGAAAATTCAGCCATTATCTACTCACCTATATGCTGAGGGAGGCTCAGGTGAAGTTTTAGAGTCCTCACATCACTTGAGATCCCAGGGGAGAGGGGGTAGCAACACAACTCCACCTAATGGAGGCTTACGGCGCCCCAGATTCAAACGTCCAAAAACACATAATTGAAACCACAAAATATCTCCATACTGCTCGTCCGTAGTGATCCAAGTGTCCTGAAGCCCCGACATAAGAAGTTGTTTGGAAAAACGTCATTTGAACTCTGTTTTTAGCCTCATTGTAGCCTCCATCGTTTAACAATGTCTTTAAATTTAACTCTGAAATTCATTCATTCAGTACTAGTCAGGTTAATGATCTCCAACTTCTTAATAATTGAAACATGACCAGTACTCCCTTAGATATCATGTTGTACAGATTCGGAACACCAAATTACAGGTTGTCAAGAGCTTTTTATCCTCAGACATTTTTTAAAAGAAATTATCATTACATTTGATTCATGATGTCTAATTATTTCTTGATTTGGGAGTTGTCTCAACATTCACAGGAAAGATGTTTTCATTCATTCTAGCACCTTAATGAGCAATGTTAACTGAGGATAACCGCATGTTCAACACACTTGTTACAGGTTGGGACATTGTGGCTTTTCCAGGTATTAAATCACATCACTGATATACTGACTGCTTTACAGTTTTGAGACCCTGTGTAACTGTTTTCAAACAATATGAAATGATGCATAATAAAATTAAGGGAAAGCAGTGTATCAAGAAAATAATATGGTAAAGTGACAAATATTAATTGTAATATGAGCTAATGTGTGCAATTACTACATTTCCTAAGTTCAATACTGAACTTTATGTTATGTGTTTAACCAGCTTGATTTCATTCTGAAATCATCAAATACTACCCCTTTGTCAGTGATTTCAATGTCAGACACCTGATGCCAAAAGTCATCTTGCGCGATGGTATGATACGCCACTGGGTGGCATCAGTTTGTAACACAGCCAGACAGTACCTCACACATTGTTATGATACAACGCTTGTTGGCGCAGTTGCAATATGACGCTATGACGCCAATGCCATACACTGGATGTCATCAGGTTGAAACACTAACGATGTAATATAAGGAGCTAGGAAAGTTGCTAGAAGGCGGGCAGGAGGAGTGGTGGATGAGTCCTAACCCTAACCACATGCTTTTGTTGCCTAAATTAAACCATGTGCTTTTGTTGCCTAAACCTAACCCTGTGCTTTTAATAATAATAATAATAATAATAATAATAATAATAATAATAATAATAATAAGGTTTTGTACTTGGTCCTGTGTGGTGGAAAGAGGAGATTTGCATCAGAGGAGCGGAGACTGCGAGGGGGGGTGTGATGATGCAACAGGTTAGTGAGGTAAGATGGGGCTTGGTTATGGAGGGCTTTGAAGGTGAGGAGAAGAACTTTGAACTGAATGCATTGAGGAATTGGGAGCCAGTGGAGGTTCTGAAGGATGAGCCTGATATAGTCACGGGAGCGGGACTTGGTGAGGAGATGGGTTCTGGATGTACTGTAGTTTATTGAGGACTTTAGAAGAGACTAAAGACTTTAGAAGTTGCCTAAACTTAACCATGTGCTTTTGTTCGTGTCCCAGCATTGGTAGTGGCATCCTGAAATGTCAACAGCAGAAGGAGGATACCTAGTGCATAGTATGGAGACGTGAATGACCAATGACAATGGCGTTATGTGATGACTTGGGGTGAAAATATGTTGGTTTAACAGCACAAGATTACCAATCTAGACTGTATTACTAGTATTAACATATGTCTTGGATGATCAGAAACCAAGTTGAAAGTTTTAAGTACAGCTGTGAATGATCAAATGTTTCAAAGGCAAATTCGCAATAAAGCAAAAGTAAAAATAAACACACATTTACAATCTAAAAAGGCCTATTAAAAAAATGACTTAGACACAAAGTGTGTGTGTGGTGTGTGTGTGTGTGTGTGTGCGCGTGTGTGAATTGTGTAACATCAATCTGGGAGACATGCAGTAAATATGTAAATTTTATGATGGTTATTTCTGAATTGAAATGGTTTCAAATGACCATCGGCTCACTGTTTGCATTTGTTGCTAATACATAATGGATGGTGTTAGCCCGCCACTTCTTCCCCCAACCATTATCCCAATTACCACTGCACTTTACGCCACCATTACAGTCATTGTAATTGTTACATAGTGGGCAAAGATGAGAACTGTATTGTTCCCTTTCTGTCCCATTACCATTAGAGTGTCAAGGCTAATTTCTGAAGGCTTGTCCTGAATCCTGAATCTGTCTACCTTTAGTGCTGCAGTCTAACACTGATAGCTACAAAAAAAAGAAGGAAAGTTTGATTACCTACATTGTTGTCGGGTCTCCTCAATTTCCTACAGATGAATTTGTCTTTTTTTGTGTATTATATATTGAGGTGTAAACAGTCACTTCCTGTGACTTTAGGTTTGCCTGTGGCTGCGTTTCATTAGTTGCTCATCATGCCCTGACTTGTCCTCGGAGAAATTTCCACCACCATTATAACTGTCATTCCATTTGCCTAAAAAACTGAAATGAACTTGGTGACATCAACCCTTGGAGGGCTGAGGGAGCCAGTCAACAACAATAGTCACTCCAGTGGTCCATATCACCCACAATGCATTGCAGTTGGTGCAAGAAAATACATCCATGCTTAGGTGGAAGGGATGTACAGTGATATGCAAAAGTTTGGGTACCCTTAGTCAAAAATGTTCTGTTACTGCATCTTGCTAACTCGGCCGTACTGCATGTCACTAACTCGGCTTCTTCTCCAGAGCCTTTGTGCTCCACTGTCTCTCAGGTTAATTTATATCGCAGCGGTGCCTGGATAGTGTGACGTGTGTGGTTGTGCTGCTGCCGTGGTCCTGCCAGATGCCTCCTGCTGTTGCTGTTATCATTAGTCATACTTCCACTGTTATTATACACATATGATTATTGTCACATATGTATACTATCAGATATTAATATATACTTTCAACATATTGTACCACAATAGCAGTAATTAGAATTATAATATCATTACTTGAATTAATGTTGTAAGCTACTGTCATTACCATCTGTCCTACATCTCTCTCTGTCTCTCCCTCTGTCTCTCTCTCTTTCTGTCTCATTGTGTCATACGGATTACTGTTAATTTATCATGTTGATCTGTTCTGTACAACATCTATTGCACGTCTGTCTGTCCTGGAAGAGGGATCCCTCAGTTGCTCTTCCTGAGGTTTCTACCGCTTTTTCCCCTGTTAAAGGTTTTTTTTGGGGAGTTTTTCCTTATCCGCTGCGAGGGTCCAAAGGATAGAGGGATGTCGTATGCTGTAAAGCCCTGTGAGGCAAATTGTGATTTGTGATACTGGGCTTTATGAATAAAATTAAATTGATTGATTAAGTCAGTAGAAGATGAACTGATCTCAAAAAGGTATGAAGTTAAAAATGAAACATGCTTTTCAACATTTTAACCAAGATAGCTATATTCATTTTTGTTTTGTAAAAGTTTAGAGTGGAAAAAAAAGGAAAGGAGCACCATGCAAATGTTTGGGCACCCTAACTGTGCATTCACACCAAAAGCGTCATGAGCACCAGCGGTCGCTCAGGTCGCTGGCATCACGCTGCCTGGCAGCAGCTTCAGCAGGCGCTTGCAGCGGCCAAAGGGGCGGGGCCGGCTGCTGCAGATGTGTCCATCAAGGCTGACACGGCTGTTCACTTTACAAGGATGAACAAATATATCATTTATGTCTTCACTTTGTATTATCCATGACTTTCATTGCACAATTAAAATATCTCAAGGCAATTGAATCGACCGCAACTGGACTTGGTTTTGTCTTAGAAGACGTTTCACCTCTTATCCAAGAGGCTTCATCAGTTCATGCTTGTCTGACTAGGCTGGAACTAGTCTGACAAACTGGTGTGGAAGCACCCAGGTATTTAACCTCTGGGGAGGTCTTCACAAGGCCAATGATGTCACTGGTTCGTTAGTGCTCCAATGGTGTGTCAACGACAGTTGTTGAAACTCCTGCTGCAACACTGCAATTGGAGTCGTTAGAGTCACATGAGGCCATTTGTGAACGACCATTGTTTTTAGAGGTTAAGTTGTTAAACCTCCTGGGCAAGGATGAAAGGACAGTGTTATAGGTGGGGGATAGGTGGTGTCACAGACCTCTTCCTCTATTGAGAGATGGCTTTTCCAATTTCACATAGATGGCTTCTTTTACACCTCTTTCAAACCATCGGTCTTCCCTGTCCAAAATGTGCACATTGCTGTCTTTGAAGGAGTGTACTTTCTCCTTGAGGTGTAGATAGACAGCTGAGTCTTGCCCTGATGAGTTAGCCCTTCTATTCTCGTCAGGGCAAGACCCTAACCCTAACCCAAGACTTAATTTATCTAATTTATCTTTTTCAGACATTATATTCTATGATAAGTATCTTTAGTATATTAAGTGCTAAGAGATCATTTAAAGTTTGATGAAACAATTGTCCTGTTCCCAACTGGCTAAACACAGTCATAAAGTCTGCTGCACAAAAATGTCCTTGAGAAAAAAGCTGCTGTAATCCTCAGGCATTAGCACACTTTTCATTCAAAGTGAGTACAACTAATTCCCCGCGTAAAGGACTTGAGATAACATGTGTGCCTGTAATTCATATTCTGGGTGTGTACGAAGACTATGAGTCATGCTATCATTTAACATAGCTGAGGGGCATACAGATCTTCACATCACTTTCAGCCTCCGCACATACACACTCACAGAGGAGAGATAACATGGTGTATAACAAGTGTAGTAGTGGGGAGTGAGGCATCCCTTAACTTTCATTATTCCAGGAAAAGTCCTGTCACAGTAAATGGTAACATAATGGGGTGAGATGGGGAAAGGGGAGCGGCAGGGAAATGTGATTGGTGACTGAATTACACGGTAACTAAGGAAACAAGGATTGAATA
Source organism: Epinephelus lanceolatus (assembly GCF_041903045.1). Classification (NCBI taxonomy): domain Eukaryota; kingdom Metazoa; phylum Chordata; class Actinopteri; order Perciformes; family Serranidae; genus Epinephelus; species Epinephelus lanceolatus. The sequence goes on from NC_135740.1 coordinate 3,524,480, forward strand.
AGAGCAGACAGAGACAGGAATGCAGGTGGACAGGAAGTGAGAAAAGGAGAGGAAGAGAGGAATGAGTCATCTATTTATGTACTGTTTGTTTCACAACAAACAAAACACTGCAGTTTTATACACAAAGTGAAAACTCCAGCAAGCAATGCAACACTTTGATAATAAAGCATGAATAAAATGTACCTTCTTTGGAATCAATGTTGTGATTTATTGTGATAAACATTTCTCAGTATTTCCTTCATAAAAGCTGAGGTAAACATAATTGTTTTTCATCTTCTTTTAACAGTGTTCAAACAGTGATCCATTACCCAGCCTCAGTATGAGGAGCTGTCCCTGGTACTGAATTAATACTCAGCTCTTGTTTTTCTAGTTTGCTACAGTACTGCATTCTTTAAGCTGACATTTGGGTTTACAGTGCAGAAGAGTGAACTGTATGCAGTATTTCTGTAACCTTAAATCTGCTAATAATCTGCTAATAATAATGGTTTATTTAATAATTACAATGGATCGAATGACAATGTACAGTACAGGCCAAAAGTTTGGACACACCTTCTCATTCAATGCGTTTTCTTTATTTTCATGACTATTTACATTGTAGATTCTCACTGAAGGCATCAAAACTATGAATGAACACATGTGGAGTTATGTACTTAACAAAAAAAGGTGAAATAACTGAAAACATGTTTTATATTCTAGTTTCTTCAAAATAGCCACCCTTTGCTCTGATTACTGCTTTGCACACTCTTGGCATTCTCTCGATGAGCTTCAAGAGGTAGTCACCTGAAATGGTTTTCCAACAGTCTTGAAGGAGTTCCCAGAGGTGTTTAGCACTTGTTGGCCCCTTTGCCTTCACTCTGCGGTCCAGCTCACCCCAAACCATCTCGACTGGGTTCAGGTCCGGTGACTGTGGAGGCCAGGTCATCTGCCGCAGCACTCCATCACTCTCCTTCTTGGTCAAATAGCCCTTACACAGCCTGGAGGTGTGTTTGGGGTCATTGACCTGTTGAAAAATAAATGATCGTCCAACTAAACGCAAACCGGATGGGATGGCATGTCGCTGCAGGATGCTGTGGTAGCCATGCTGGTTCAGTGTGCCTTCAATTTTGAATAAATCCCCAACAGTGTCACCAGCAAAACATCCCCACACCATCACACCTCCTCCTCCATGCTTCACAGTGGGAACCAGGCATGTGGAATCCATCCGTTCACCTTTTCTGCGTCTCACAAAGACACGGCGGTTGGAACCAAAGATCTCAAATTTGGACTCATCAGACCAAAGCACAGATTTCCACTGGTCTAATGTCCATTCCTTGTGTTTCTTGGCCCAAACAAATCTCTTCTGCTTGTTGCCTCTCCTTAGCAGTGGTTTCCTAGCAGCTATTTGACCATGAAGGCCTGATTCGCGTAGTCTCCTCTTAACAGTTGTTCTAGAGATGGGTCTGCTGCTAGAACTCTGTGTGGCATTCATCTGGTCTCTGATCTGAGCTGCTGTTAACTTGCCATTTCTGAGGCTGGTGACTGGGATGAACTTATCCTCAGAAGCAGAGGTGACTTTTGGTCCTCCTTTCCTGGGTCGGTCCTCATGTGTGCCAGTTTCGTTGTAGCGCTTGATGGTTTTTGCGACTCCACTTGGGGACACATTTAAAGTTTTTGCAATTTTCCGGACTGACTGACCTTCATTTCTTAAAGTAATGATGGCCACTCGTTTTTCTTTAGTTAGCTGATTGGTTCTTGCCATAATATGAATTTTAACAGTTGTCCAATAGGGCTGTCGGCTGTGTATTAACCTGACTTCTGCCCAACCCCATTGATAAAGCAAGAAATTCCACTAATTAACCCTGATAAGGCACACCTGTGAAGTGGAAACCATTTCAGGTGACTACCTCTTGAAGCTCATGGAGAGAATGCCAAGAGTGTGCAAAGCAGTAATCAGAGCAAAGGGTGGCTATTTTGAAGAAACTAGAATATAAAACATGTTTTCAGTTATTTCACCTTTTTTTGTTAAGTACATAACTCCACATGTGTTCATTCATAGTTTTGATGCCTTCAGTGAGAATCTACAATGTAAATAGTCATGAAAATAAAGAAAACGCATTGAATGAGAAGGTGTGTCCAAACTTTTGGCCTGTACTGTATAATGTAAAAGCTTGTGATGACATACCTTCAGTGAAGAGTGATTGTCCAGTCATAGCTTAGCAACCACGACCAGGCTTTGGCAGGCCTGTTAAGCTTTGGATTTCTCCCTTTGCCAAATCAGTGTGCAAGGTGCTCTAATAAGAGCAACATCTCATTAGAGAGCAGTATCCAAAGAGTTTGAAAGGTGGTCCTTTTTTTTTTTTTTTTTTACCACATTTCCAAAACCAAAAATATGAGACAGATTGAATAGCTGCTAATATTAGCATGCTCAGCTAACTAGCTTACTACCATAGTGACCTAGTGTAAAATCAAGGCAGCAAGGGGTGTCAATACACGATGTGTATTGATGTGAGTCACGCAAACCAAACAACAAACCATCGACTCAATGGCGATTCATGAGAAAATGCAACTAACTAACCACATAGTAAGATTTAAATGTCACATATCTTAACATACTTTATTTATGAAAAATAAAGGTAAGGTCATTTTTCCCCACGTTGAATGTAGCCAGGGTTTATAGGGCCAGTTCTGCCCGCTTATGTGAAAAAAAAAAAATAATAAATTGTATTCAACTCTGGTCTGCAGCTTCTGATTTACTATATTCATTACGCACTGATTTACTGTACTGCAGTACACACTATCAGAAGAAGAACAGAAGAAGAACAGAACTAAAACAGTTGCAGGTTTCACTTATACACAATCTGTGTATGTGCTGATGAAAGGACTTCTGTTTAGGGAAAAATGAAGGGGCACAGCAGCCATATTGAAATGAGTGACTAACAACTACTGACTAACAGTAATATTATGGATACAGAAACAGTAATTAACTCGTTAACTATCTCCATTACATTTCAACAAGCCACATCACACTGTATGTGTATGTTTTTTATTTAGATTTTTAAAAATCAACAGTTTGTATACTTTTATCTTTTTATCACTACTTTTATCATTTTCACAGCTAAATAACTGCATCTTGAACATGAAGCAAACATTTTCTGTAATAACTCATGCTGTGAAAAATGCACGACTCACATCCATGGTTGAAACTCAGATCGTGAGACAAAACTCAGATCGTGATATGTGGTTTGTCCAAATGCGCAACTCACATTGACACAGGACTCACACTGTGAGGCATTGACAAGGGGCATGTCATTAGCTTACTATATTATTAAGTGAGGTTACAGATTATTGTTGTAAAAAAAACAGTTCAACAAACAGTTGTTCCCTATGTGCAGACATTTCTCCAGTTTTTCTGAATCTTTTGATGATATTATAGATTGTAGATGGTAAAATCATTAAATTCCTTGACCATCCTTGCTTGTAAACAACTGAGTCTTAAAGGGCCAGTGTGTAAAATGGGTTGAAAACAGTGACATCAGTGGTCAAATTCTAGATTGCAGGGTTCACTCACTCACCCCTCCCGTCGGGTAAATGACGGTGGCCTCGTAGGGACAAAAAGCCTTGCGCACGAGTTTTTCAGGAGTAGGTCTATCTAGCGACGAGGTGAATGTTTATTTAGAAATCTAAGCCATGTTACGATATTGTAATGAATCCCTCATGAACAGGAGACCAGAGGAGCATTCGGGAAAAAGGCCCGTTTATTTGAGCACTCCAGAAACTCCGGTAACACTCCACTCCATCCCAAACTCTGACTCTTCTAGCGTAACAGACACACTTCATAACTTTACACACATACTCGTTTACCATTCTGAGTGGGGACCCCCCTCCCCCTCCACCAATCTCCAGCCCGCACACTGACTGACAGCGTAGCTGGTAAACAGAGCTCAGCTGTTTATTTAGCCTAGCAATATCTCTGGACTATAGGAGCTGCAATGGACGACTTTGAACGCGATTTTGAAGAGTTTCTTGTAGCGGACACAGACCCAGAGCCATACCTGTTTGAGCCGGAGCATACAGATGAGGAACTCCATGTGTTTGATGCTGAGCGGGTGAGAAGAGAGGCTGAATGCACACAATGGGATTCGGTGCTACTGCTGCCATTGTTGGGGAGATATATCATCAGGAGGAAAAGCGCCGCAGAGAGTGCATCGCAAGGAGTGAAGTTACGTCTTCAGGTTCGGGTTCATTCTCTCCTGTTGCGTGGTAAGTGTGGTCCATTCGCAAACTTTAGAACTAAAAAAACTTTTCACTACTCTCTATCGACGAACTACTAACACTCTGCTGTTTCTTCCTCCTTCTTCCTTCCTTCCGCTGTCTTCGTTGGTTCATTTATACACGTGAAACGCGTTCTCTGGCTGGCTGGATTGTCCACCCGGTCTGCCGTACATACATGGCGGCCCAAGATGGCGACCTCTCTAAAGCAAGGCCCTTACTATATATATATATATAAAAGCATAATTATAAGGCTACGAAAACCAAACAAATTTTATTTTATAGCGATCATACACTTGTATAAACATATTAATGGGTAGAATATTCAGATTCAGATTCAGATTGACAATAAACCATGCCAAATATTACACACTGGCCCTTTAAATGGATAGTTCGACATTTTGGCAAATTCGCCTATTGCCGTAATCCCTATAGTCATATGAGTAGGTACATTACCTTTAATTGTCAGTGCCGGCTGTTCTGAGATCGGTGGGGCAGAGCTGCCCGCTGCTTGGAGCACAAAATGGAGGTGAACAGTATAGCCCCCTCTCTCCCGCAATACACCATCAAATGACTCCAAAATGCTCTTGTAGACAACTTGTAGCTTACACATTCACCACGCTATGAAATAATAATGTAATATTACGAGACAGAGTTGTTTTGAAGCCAAATGCAGAGCCGGAACTACATTCCAGACATGCACTACTTGCTGGGCGGAGTGATTTCAAACAGCGTATGTTTAGTGCAGTTACTCCTGTCATCAAAACAACAAGTTTGTTGAGAAGAAGCCAGAAGAGTTGCAGGTTGTGGAAGAAGAGAGAGCAAGAAGAGAGGTTGAGGCTGCCAATCAACCAGGGGCTGAGGGGAGACCCAGAGCCGGCATGGATTGGTGGTGTAAATGTGGGGCTTACTGGCCACTTTATTAGGTACACCTGTGCAATCTAATACAATCCAATGCAACAGCTCTGCCACACATTTACATTTTCAGTTTTTGTTGACATTGTCAGAAAGGTGATTATTCTACTTTATTATTGAGGTCGTAGTGGGTGGTGCTGGAGTGTTCCTAATATTTTGTGCCCCTCAATTAGACAAAATTAGGAGGCCAAACCAGTACACCACCACCATTCACTATGACCTCAATAATAAACAAAGTAGAATCATCACTTTCTAGACAATGTCAAGAATAACCGAAAATTTATAAGTTTCGGGGAAAAAATCATGGTATAGTTGTTCTACTGGATTGCATTAGATTACACAGGTGTACCTAACAAAGTGGCCAGTGACTGTATGTTACATATATATGTTAATGGTGGGATGGGACGAGAGTACGCCTCAAAATAATCACCGGAACACAGGGAGAACATGCTAACTCCACACTCATAAATCACCACAACTCCTGAGGGAACAACAACATAAAATGTTCCCTAGCAGTCTGTTTATTCCCAGCAATGAGAAGTAATGCCAGTCACTTCACTATATGCTCTGGGCAAGCACTTATCCATAACATAACCACAACAACATTTGCATTTTAGCCTTATTTACCATGCTTGGGTTGTAGGCTAATGTTACTCAACATGGAGGTAACGTTACAGCAGAGAGATTGCTGAGCAAAATACACAACGATCACTTGCCACGTCTGCTCATTTTGTGATGCCGACAGATGGTATGACAGTGTCTTTCAAGAAAAGCGTTTGAACCATTCCTGAGCTCCTGCGCTCCGTCCTTTCACTGTAGTCCTCCGGTAAAAAATGGTTGGAGCAAACAAACATTTTCCGGATCATTTCCACAGGCGTGTTGGGGTTGATGTCCAGCACAAATAGCCATTGTTTCATCCTGTCCGTATTTTTGGTTGGTACTACATGAAACGTCACTCTGCTTCATGTCTTCGGCTTGTTACCACAACCTTTTACAATGCATGTGTAAACCATGATTAACAACAACACTCTGTAAACTCTTCTCAAACTTTCTGCTGCGTCCAGCTGACGATACCACAAATGATAGGCTGCATGCAATAACAACGGCACTGTCTCAGGTACGCACTGTGTCACTCCGCCGAGTGGTTTACTCAAGAAAGTAGTTCCTAGTATTTGCTTCATGTGTCGTAATGTTACTTAATTATACATTATTATTTCATAGCGTGGGGAATGCGCAAGCCATGTGTTGTCAACAAGAGCGTTTTGGAGTCATTTGATGGTGTATTTGATTAGTTTTGAGGGAGAGAGGGGACTGTACCGTTCACCTCCATTTCAGCGGGCAGCTCTGCCCCACCAATCTCAGAACAGCAGGCACTGACAATTAAAGGTAATGTACCTACACATATGACCATAGGGATTACAGGAATAGGCGAATTTGCAAAACTATCCCTTTAAGAGGAAGCCCATTTTAAACCCAATAATGATACTTTAATCTGTTACCATTTAACCTGTCCATTTGTGAAAATTTTTAAACAGGTATTCATGAGCATTTCACAACTTTCGTAGTTGCTCCTGCCGAAACTTTTTTGGAACATGTTGCAGGCATCAAATTTAGTATGAGTGTATAGTTACAAAAAATAATTAAGTTTATCAGTTTGAACATTAAATATCTTGTCTTTGTACTGTATCCAATTTAATTAAAGTCAGGAAAAAATTGCAGAACATTGATTGATTGGTTGTTTCCTTTAGTGTATAATCACCTGAAAATAAGAATCATTGTGTTTCCATTACCTTAGAATGATTTATAGGGAGCGGGTCCTCGTCCTCTCAGATTGCCATGTTGCTCAGCTATGTTTTTACAGTAGCCCAGAAGAGACAAACCAAACACTGACCCTAGATAGGCCCAATAACATTTTCACATTGGCCATCACTGTGAGCAGCCCCTCAAAGGTGTGTCAGGAAAACACTCATTAAGTTTTTTTAACATGATATTGTGTTATTCAGGGTTTTTATTGGTTTAAATTACCTGGTCTGTTTGTTTTGGAGAGGAGGAGATCTCTGCAGACAATTCAGCTCCTTGTAAAAACATCCAAAACCTCCTGAATATGTGGATCTTAACTAATTCAGAGCCCAATTATGTTCTTAATACAATAAAATATTGTAATGGTTAGGGTTGGGAATCTCTCTGTGATAGACGATTCGATACATATCTAGATACACGGGTTACGATACGATTCAAAAACGATATATTTTTAATACAGAACGATTTGATACAGTGTAGGAACGATACGATTTGATACGATTCCATACGATTCTATGGTTAACATTTGTTGATGTAGACATTAATCATACATTATAAAATAAAGAAGCCAATTCTATAAAAGTGACATTCTTACAGTATTTTCAAATTTGTAAAATACCACATCCCCAAGTATTCATGCTGTATGTCACTGGCAAAAATAAAATAAAAAGACAAACAACAAAATCACGTGTCAAATGTATTTACAGTCAGGTCCATAATTATTTGGACAATGATACAGTTGTCATCATTTTGGCTCTGTACACCACCACAATGGGTTTTAAATGAAACAATGAATACCTGCTTAAAGTGCAGACTCTCAGCTTTCATTTAAGGCTTTTTTCAAAAATGTAGTATGAACCGTGTAGGAATGACAACCATTTCTTCACACAGTCCCCCAACTTTAAGGGCTCATAAGTATTTGGACAAAGTAACATAATCATCAATTAAACAGTCAGTTTTAATACTTGGTTGCAAATCCTTTACAGTCAATGACTGCCTGAAGTGTTGGACACATAGGCATCATCAGATGCTGGGTTTCTTCCCTGGTGATGCTCTGCCAGCCCTTTACTGCAGCCGTCTGCACTTCCTGCTTGTGTTTTGGGTGTTTTGCCCTCAATTTTGGCTTCAGCAAGAGAAACGCATGCTCAATTGGATTCAGGTCAGATGATATGACTTGGCCATTGCAGAACATTCCACTTCTTTGCCTTAAAAATGTCTTTGGTTGCTTTTGCAGTATGCTTCAGGTAAATGTCCAACTGCACTGTGAAGCATCGTCCAATGAGTTTTGAAGCATTTGGTTGAATCTGAGCAGATAATGTAGCCCCAAACACTTCAGCTTTCATCCTGCTGCTCTTCTCAGCAGTCACATCATCAATAAATACAAGAGAACCAGTTCCACTGGCAGCCATACATGGCCATGACATAACAGTACCTCCACCATGCTTCACTGATGAGGTGGTGTGCGTTGGATCATGAGCAGTTCCTTCCCTTCTTCCTTCTCTTCTCTTCCCATCATTCTGGTAGCTGATCTTTGTTTTATCTGTCCATAGTATGCTGTTCCACAACTGTACAGGCTTTTTAGATGGTTTTTGACAAACTCTGGCCTTCCATTTTTAAGGCTAACCAATGGTTTGCATCTTGTGATAAACCCTCTGTATTTATTCTAGTGAAGTCTTGTCTTGCTTACAAGAGCAGCAGGATGAAAGCTGAAGTGTTTGGGGCACCATTATCTGCTCAGATTCAACCAAATGCTTCAAAACTCATTGGACGATGCTTCACAGTGCAGTTGGACATTCACCTGAAGCATACTGCAAAAGCAACCAAAGACATTTTTAAGGCAAAGAAGTGGAATGTTCTGCAATGGCCAGGTCATATCATCTGACCTGAATCCAATTGAGCATGCGTTTCTCTTGCTGAAGCCAAAATTGAGGGCAAAACACCCAAAACACAAGCAGGAAGTGCAGACGGCTACAGTAAAGGGCTGGCAGAGCATCACCAGGGAAGAAACCCAGCATCTGATGATGCCTATGTGTCCAACACTTCAGGCAGTCATTGACTGTAAAGGATTTGCAACCAAGTATTAAAACTGACTGTTTAATTGATGATTATGTTAGTTTGTCCAAATACTTATGAGCCCTTAAAGTTGGGGGACTGTGTGAAGAAATGGTTGTCATTCCTACACGGTTCATACTACATTTTTGAAAAAAGCCTTAAATGAAAGCTGAGAGTCTGCACTTTAAGCAGTTATTCATTGTTTCATTTAAAACCCATTGTGGTGGTGTACAGAGCCAAAATGATGACAATTGTATCATTGTCCAAATAATTATGGACTTGACTATATTTTTAGACATGGACCAAAAAAAGACTTGCTGAATGAACATCATTTTGTTGGATGGGATCAATATAAAAATGAGAAGAAGTTTTAAACTTTAAGTGAAGTGAACTTTAAGTAAAATTTAAGTGTTTTAAACCTACTTGTTGTGTTGTTTTTATTGTATTGTCTGTGTTTTTGTATGTATCTTATATGGACTTGAGTCTGGAATAAAGTTTATTATAACGCTGTACAATATAAACATAAAGCAGAATAAAATAATAACATGCAATGTAGGGGCAGAATCTGACATCTCCTGTTATTAGTTGATATCATGGACTGTGATGACTAGCAGCTTATCACTGACAGAATGTCAGACTATTTCTCTGTGTTTGCTACAGTCTGTGTTTGTCATTTATAAAAAGATAAATCACTTTTCTATAATACATCACTGATATTTCAATGGAATAAATTACTTATTGACTTATTCATACTTCAAAAACAGCATCAATAAGTGATTTACATAGGGGGGATCAAAATAAAATAAATAAATAAAATAAAAATCAACCAGCCACCCTCCTCCCCTGACAAGTAAAGAACAGTCCCTAAAGTGCGGTGAGGTTTGTGGAAATGTGAACTGCTCGTTTCTCCTCTGACACGCCACATACTTGTGTGCTGCCAGGGCTTGGCTGGTATTTCTGGGCAGTCATGACACAGACGAAGACTTCTTGGACCTGGAGCCTGTCGCCGGCCGGTAAGCTGTTATCATGCGCCGCCGTATTTGACAGGAATACGTATTTCTGTCTGCGTCTGTGACCCCCGTTCAACCCACAACCGGCAGGATTCACCTTTAGTTTCTGCTATGGCTTGGCTGCTCCCTGGTTTATCCAACAGCATTTTTTTAAAGATTCATGGCTGATTCGTATCAATTGAGGAGGCTGCTACCGACGTAGCCGTATCTCTCGCTTGTCAAACCGGATATCCGGTTGTATCAGTTAATCGTTCCCAACCCTAGTAATGGTACATTTTTACTCTAAATGCACTCATGAATCATTAGCAAAAAAAAAATGGTTTAAACACAAATCATGTACTTTAACAATATGATTAATAGGCTGAAACGTGCCTTACTCCTCCTTGCCTCATGGTCTGCCATGCTTGTTAAGTTATAAGAGAAAACAGGTGAGCATGTACTAGCAGGTACAGGGCTAGCAGCTCATCACTGCCATACCATACTGATACACTGAAACACTGATTTGTGATGTAAAATTCCTTTATTCAGTGTTTTTTACAGGTGTTAATCAGCTGGTCCGTTCTGGTCCTGGATCTCTGCGAATAATTTGGCTCCTGGTAAAAACCTCTTGAACAATGAACAATAAAGGAATTCTAGCTGGGGGAAGTTGCAAGTGGTTGCAACCCTTACACACTGTTCCTTTGAGAGTAACAGTCTAAACAGAAAATAGTAAAAAACAATAATATGATTAATAGACTAAAACAAGACTTAATGCAATCTGTGGATATAGCATGCAGCATGTGTAGCAAAGAGGAGAACAGTGAGGCCATGCTCGAGGTTTTTTGCTTGTATTTGTGCATGTTGGGATGTTTTGACTTTGGCAACACATCAGTTTTTTATAATGCCTTTTTAAGTTAATAAATGAAGACTGAAAAAAGAGAATTATGATTGCTACTTTTTTTATTGAAAAACAAGTGACAAAGACATCATCAGACAGAGACACCATAAGACAAAAACATATACCTGTGCAGTAGCCTTGGATATTAGAGATTCCAACTAGCACATGAATGTATCACTGCAACAACGGATGTAGTAACCCGGCTTCTTATGGTGCTGACTTTTTCTTTCACTCAGTACATTTACATGTACAGTTAAGTCAAGCTATGGTTATAGGTCAACTATGCCATTTTATTGGACTACTGTTATTGTCCCAGTCAACAAATTCTCACTCCGACCTTGTCACATATTTACATTTGGTCATGGACTTTCCACCTTCCCATACTACATGTAAGGTACCTTGGGTGCATTGGTTGTTGATGTTCTGGGAAGCTATGTAAAGTTCTGCTTGTTACATGCATTGTCTTTTTTCAAAACACACTTCACAGGAAATGTAACGTTTGCATACAATCTCTTTCAAACAAACAACAACAAACAAACTACGTCAGTACAACACTGCAAATTAACAATTTTTCCCATCAACAACAAATGCACGTGGTTGGGTTTAGGCAACACAAAGCACGTGGTTGGGTTTAGGACAAAATAAAAGGGTTTAGCTTTACACTCATATGGGAAGCAAAAACCAGCCTCCTCAGTGAAAGTCGGCAGTTGTTGAAACTGTGCAGCATGTGCAGAGCGCCTAAGCCAGTTTGGTTCCAACTGACTGTATGTATGCGAGAGTAATTCCACTCCCAATTGCATTATCTGGGTGTGTTGGTCCGACTTTGAGAAAAGTAATTTAGTATAATTTCACTCAAACTAACATGTTAACATGTATTTTAAAAGTCTGGTTTTGGTTGGACTAACACAATAAATCCATTTTCTCTAATGTCAAGTAAACATACCGAGTGTTTCCAGAAAGATTCTAAAAATTATTCTATAAATCTCATACAGCAAAGTAGGATATTTTTGATATTTTGATGGGAGTAAGGGAAGAGTAAAAAATATGCACCAATATAGCCACAAGTCTTGAGGAATGAATAGTTTTGTTAACTGGAATTTCAAAATACAATCAAGTTAATCAGTGCAGTTGATGCAACCCTGCTGTTGATGAGCAATGTTGATTTCTGATTACATCTCGTCTAATATAATTGTCCTCTTTCTAAGACAGTCTAGCTTCCTCTTTAGGTCTGGTATGTTCTTCTTTTTCATTGTGCCTTTGTCATATTTCCACTTTTACTTGACACTTCTTCCAGGTTTTTTTCAGTTCATCTTGATTCTCTTCCTTTTTCTCTCTTCTCTTACACGTCTATCCTTTCAGCTCCTCCTGATGTGCCTGTTTCTCAGCGTGAATAGGAGATCCCATTAGGTGAGAACAATTTTTCCAATCAGTAAAGCAGTTTAATTCATTAGCCAGCAATGTCAGTGAAGAGAAGAAGACCTCTTCACACAGACAAAACATACTCATCTCATCAGTTCTAAGGAGGTTTAGATGACAGATGACAGATGAAAAAAAAGGTTGAAAAGTTATTCCATTAAGAATGATGACTGACTTTTTATCGTCATTATGTGTGCAGCGTACCTCCTGCTGCTTACACTTATAATACACTGCCCATGGTGCATTTTTACAGGGATGATCTCCTAACAGATGTTGACATGAAAAAATGAATCATTTTGAAATGTCATTGAGTGCATCTGTTCTCCTCCCATTCCTCAGAAGCTAGCCATGACTTTCCATCAGCCTCTGACAACTTCACTTCCACCCTTTGCCTTGCCTGAAAGCCCTCCAGAGATTTCTTTCTCTCTGCTGTCCATGTTATTCATTGTGACAGAGATGTTGCTGCTTGTCTGCCTTCTAAGAGGACATGTAAATTAATGACTGGTGTCAGAAATGTGCCACAGAAAAGCAGAGACAGTGTTTCTGTTTTTTTTGTTGTGTTTTTTTTGTTTGTTTGTTTTTTGGGGTTTGGTTTGTTTTTTTGCCGCACTTCATAACTTGATGTTAACAGCATTAGGTGGAAACCTAGTAGCCATTATGGTTGGACTGTGTTGGTCAATGTTCTTGTTGTCGTTGTAGTCAAATTGTTAATATGTGTAGTCAGTGGTAGTGTCTATAATTCCTAGATATTAAATAATCATCTGCAGTTTATTTGTAATGGTCAGACATGTAGTGTATCTTGTAATACCTGGATTTTTCATATTTATATTATTTTATTACTATTATTTTTTACAATATATACAATATGTATTATGATGGTTTTATATCAAGTTAAACATAGTATTCTAATTATGTCATTGCATTATACCTCAAAAAGTCACACACCCTCTTTTCCAGCCTGTTCTTATTCCAAAGTTGTCAAATACCGCTTCTTTGTCAGTGATTTCAGCAATAGACACCGAAACCAAAAGCCACTTTTTGCAGTGGTATGATGGGCCACTGGACAACATCAGTTTGAAATGCTGCTGGTAATAGTAGGCTATAAAATACGAGAGCTGGAAAGTCCCTATCTGGTGGGTGAGAGGGGAGGTGGATGGGTCCAACAAACCCTGGACTTTCACCTATGAGCCCACTCTTCGCTTCCCATATGAATGTAGAGCCATACCATGATGATTTTCTCTAAACCTAATCATGTGCTTTTGTTGCACAAGCAAATAAATGTAAATAGATGTTTTACCAATGTTCTAAGTTTATTTTGAAAAAGACTGTGGGCTCTAGTTTCGCAGACCGGGCGAGGCGGGGGCGCAGCGCACCTGCGCTTCGCCAACTGGGTGTGGCCAGGCGGATTTTGCAAGTTTGGCACACCGTGCGCCTGGCGCAGCTACTCCTCTTCCCCACCTCCGTCCCTCCTACCTGCGCAAGTCGGAAAGAGTTAAGAGAGAAGGCATGGAGTGGGTTTTACACACATCACACCAATCAAATGAGCCCCTCTCCTTGCCCTTAAATGCGCCGCACGAAGGCGTAATGAGAGTTTACTCAATTCGCCATGGCAGAAGAGAGCAGCAGCGTCAGATGGCCAAACTTCTCCCAGGAGGAAACTGATGTTTTGGTCCAGGAGGTCCAAGCTCGCAGTGCCCGAATATACGGAACTGCGAGCAGACCTCCACGGGCTGATGATGCAAAGGTAGCCTGGGAGGAGGTCACCACAATTGTAAATCAATGTTGCGTTTCTCTTGTGCGCGCGCCCTCTCTTTCTCTCTCACAGTCTCACTCTGTTTCTTTTCTTTTGACTTTTCTAAGATGACAGATGCTGAATATATACTCCCTATCTGATGCTGTGGCTGTTTGTGGTTGGCTGAGAGGGATGTGAACTCATTAGTTTGCAGCTGTGTTAATCAAATCAGGTTGGGTTTCCATTACGTGTGCCAAACGTGCCAAACGGTGCCAATCCCCTTTGATCTGACTTCAGATGTGACGGGACAGTGGATATAGAGATACATTTATGTGCTGAATTGCAGATAGTTGCATTGAATAGTGGTTTTTGGGGTATTTATTGCATCGTTAATGTGCCTGATATTTTGGAAACCTGCCTGTGAGGTTTTGGTGACGTGTGCGCGCTGTCCGCCGGTCAGCCAAACTTCGGCTTACACCTGCTGCGCTCCGCCTGCACTGACAGTAGACCGGGTTTCAGCTGGCGAGCTTTTAGCGCACCTTCAGCGAAGCCTTTTGGCACAAAACTGTCACTGCGCCAAGCTGGATCTGTCGACACCTCTCCCTGCTGCGCCGCCACACCCATCTCAGCGCACCTCGGTCTGCCAAACTACCAAACTGAGTGCGCCTCGGGTTGCGCTGCTCGAAACTAGCTCTGTGCAGGGTTCGCCACCCTGCGCCGGGCTGGGAAACTAGAGCCCTGTATGTATCAAGCAGAAACTGTACAAAACTGTCCTCTTAAAATGGAGGTGTATATCGAAAAGACCCAATGCATATCACAAATGTGTAAACTGACATCACATCCCAGAATGGTGAGGCAGAAGAACACCTAGTGCATGACATGTTAACATGACCAGCACTGACCAAGCGGAAATATGTGACGAGTTGGGATAAGAACAGGTTGATACTACACACTAGACCTTTAAAATGAAATGAAACCTGAGAGGCTCTGCAGTCACTGCAAACACTGCCTTATGGGCCTTTTTCCATACACACGTGCTGGCTTGGTTTGATTTGGTTTGATTTGGTTTGACTTGGCGCGTCAGCCCAGGACAGCAGGGATTTGCATTTCTCTTACAAAGGGCTACACATACGAAGGTGTGTCTTTAACTGATGTCGGCTTGTCTTAAGTCAGTAACATTTAAAGGATACCTATTATGCTTTTTGGGGTTTTCCCTCTTCTTTAGTGTGTTATATACATTTTTTCTGCCTCTATAAGGTCTGATAAGTAAAAAATAAAAAAAGTGCAGACTAAAGGAGTTCTGTCTCTCCACAGACACACAGCTCCTGACCTGCCTGAAACAGCTTGTTTGAATTTCCTGCCTTTACTTCCGCGAAGTTATTTCCTAACAATGTACAAATTAGTATGGCACACAGTGCCCACCTGCAGGCCACTGAGCCGCAGCCCCAAACACACCTGCTCTGAGCAGAGGCGGAGCAGAGGCTGCAGAGTTTGAACCTTTGAGGAGCTGCTGAGGAGATGCTGCTTTCTTCATTGTGACCAAAAGTTACCCTTGTTTGGACTACCAAAGGACAAAGGAACAAAGCAGAGGTGGTTGGAATTTATTTTTGATACAATTCCTCCATAATACAATCTGGACATTTTATTGCTTTCCCTTTATTTTCCTGAGGACTGTTTCACAAATTGGCAACAGTTTCCAGCTGGATTTTTACAGCAGTTACTCTTGAAAGACGGGGCAGTTCCCTTTGTTGGACAAATCTGGAGATTCTGGATCACAACCTGTAAGTATGCTTTATGAGGGGGTCTGCCCATTGGTCCGACAGCCCATTGGTCCGACATCCCATTGTTCCGACCATATTAAACCCATTGTTCCGAAGTCCCGTTGTTCCGAAATCATCATGATGCTCTGTGGTTAAGGTCTGGTTAGGTTTAGGCACAAAAACCACTTGGTTAGGGTCAGGAAAAGATCATGGTGTGGGTTAAAATGAAAAAGAAAGTGGCAAACACATAAGCCGTGAGCCTGCTTCGCCTCAAGCCTTTCCCAGCTGACCCAGAGCCGGTCGCAGCACACCATCAAGGCAGAAATACGCCCGCCGGGAGCCGTTCAGCACCACGGAGAGCTCGCCACACAACCCGGACCCCAGAGTTCATAACAGGAGGTTATGGTGTTTCACTCTCTCCTCTCTATGGCACTTGTATCTCGACCAGTAGCCTACTTTTGTTGTGTTTGCTGATCCTCTATGGTACACAAATACAGTATAGCCTAGTATAATCACATATCGGAACAACGGGACATCGGACTAATGGGATGTTAGACCAATGGGCTGTCGGACCAATGACATGGACCCCTTTATGAGTTGTGAATTTGCTGTGTAAAAACAAACTGGGAAGCTTTTACTGAGTGTTGAAGTGTGGAGAAGATGGCTGTAGGAGCTAACGTTAGGCTGTTCACCCAGTGCTTAGCTGTCTGCCTCGGCTAACTGGCTAACCAAAGTTATTGTTTTAAAATGCTTTTGCTACTTGGCGTACAATAAGTTAAACTGCCAGCTGGGTGGTCTCAGTAAGATGGATTTAATGACTGAATTGTGGAGAATCTAACAGATCTAAGATGTGCAGCATGTCCATACTGACAAAAGTTGAAACGTTTGTATGTGTAATGCACGATCTGAGCAGTTACCGCCACTAGCTTGAGCAATTAGCCGACAGCAGGCAACAGTCAGACCTGGGGTGGAATTAACAACAACAAAGCAAGACTGTCTAACTTGTTGATTGTGATTTAATGCTGTTTCATTGTTGTGATTGCTTGCAGTTAGGTTATTGGTTAGTTGGCTTCGCCAAAGTTAAGTGATGTTAGTTTGCTAATGCTTTACACAGACAGAGTCTTGCCTGCATCTAAACATCCTCTGTACTAACCAGAGCCTTTGCAACACATATCATATTCACATAGACTCATATACAAATTTGCTTTCAACAGAACTACACCCAAAGAGGCATCTCAAAGTTCCCGCTTCTTTTCCTTTGTCTTTGTCCTGACCACACGGTCAGACAAACACCTCCCCCAACCTGAAGCCAGCTTTGATTCAGCCATCTTGTAGTTCTCTGTTGTCAGTCATTTTGTTTTGTAGGCCAAACACCCTTTTGAGTACCACACCCGCCTTTGTCTTTCTTTCTCTCTCTCTCTCTCTCTCTCTCTCTCTCTCTCACACACACACAAACACACACACACACACGTGTGTGTGAGAGAGAGACGTGTGTGTGTGTGTGTGTGTGTGTGTACGTGCGTGCATGCGTGTGTGTGTGTGTGTGTGTGTGTGTGTGTACGTGTGTGTGTGTGTGTGTGTGTGTGCGCGCGTGCGTGGGCATGAAAGAAACTGTGTATATGTGCACATGTGTGAGTGTGTGTGCTGGGGCGCCGAAAAGGGGGGAAAAAGGAGAAGGATTCTAGGGGCCCATGATTAAGAGGGGCCCAGAGAGACCCCTAATAAAATTATAATACTGACAAAAAATAATATGACACTTAGTTATTAACTAACTTATAATCACTAATATATTTTATTTACAATGTGCTGGTAACAATAACTTTATTTGTTTTGGAAACATTAACGCCCCCCCTCTCTATTTACGTAAAATGGTTCAGTCTGACTGGATCAGCTGCAGTGCACCGGTAATTTGTCACAGACAGCGGGTAAGGAGGCGGAGACGGCAATATGCCTCAAAAATCAGGTAGCCAAAAACGGAAAGAAAGGAAGCTAAGAGAGGAGAAAGAAGCAAAGGGTCAACAGTATGTCACGCAGTATTTCAAAAAGCAAGGTGGGTTTGTTAGTGGTTCATGTGGTGGAAAGTTATGGAATATTAACTTAACATATTAACTCTGGCTAAAATCTGCACAAACATGAATGCACTAGTTAATATTTTGCACATGCAGTATTTATGATCCCGCTCAGGGCATAGATTTTGTTGTTGTTTCATACACTGAACAAAAATATAAACGCAACACTTTTGTTTTTGCTCCCATTTTTCATGAGCTGAACTCAAAGATCTAAAACATTTTCTATATACACAAAAGACCATTTCCCTCAAATATTGTTCACAAATCTGTCTAAATCTGTGTTAGTGAGCACTTCTCCTTTGCCGAGATAATCCATCCCACCTCACAGGTGTGGCATATCAAGATGCTGATTAGACAGCATGATTATTACACAGGTGTGCCTTAGGCTGGCCACAATAAAAGGCCACTCTGAAATGTGCAGTTTTATCACACAGCACAATGCCACAGATGTCGCAAGTTTTGAGGGAGCGTGCAATTGGCATGCTGACTGCAAGAATGCCCACCAGAGCTGTTGCCCTTGAATTGAATGTTCATTTCTCTACCATAAGCCGTCTCCAAAGGCGTTTCAGACAATTTGGCAATACATCCAACCGGCCTCACAACCGCAGAACATGTGTAACCACACCAGCCCAGGACCTCGACATTCAGCATGTTCACCTCCAAGATTGTCTGAGACCAGCCACCCGGACAGCTGCTGCAACAATTGGTTTGCATAACCAAAGAATTTCTGCACAAACTGTCAAAAGCCGTCTCGTCCTCATCGGGGTCTCTACCTGACTGCAGTTCGTCGTTGTAACCGACTTGAGTGGGCAAATGCTCACATTCGATGGCGTCTGGCACGTTGGAGAGGTGTTCTCTTCACGGATGAATCCCAGTTTTCACTGTTCAGGGCAGATGGCAGACAGCGTGTGTGGCGTCGTGTGGGTGAGCGGTTTGCTGATGTCAACGTTGTGGATCGAGTGGCCCATGGTGGCGGTGGGGTTATGGTATGGGCAGGCGTATGTTATGGACAACGAACACAGGTGCATTTTAGTGATGGCATTTTGAATGCACAGAGATACCGTGACGAGATCCTGAGGCCCATTGTTGTGCCATTCATCCACGACCATCACCTCATGTTGCAGCATGATAATGCATGGCCCCATGTTGCAAGGATCTGTACACAATTCCTGGAAGCTGAAAACATGCCAGTTCTTGCATGGCCAGCATACTCACCGGACATGTCACCCATTGAGCATGTTTGGGATGCTCTGGATCGGCGTATACGACAGCGTATTCCAGTTCCTGCCAATACCCGGCAACTTCGCATAGCCATTGAAGAGGAGTGGACCAACATTCCACAGGCCACAATCAACAACCTGATCAGCTCTATGCGAAGGAGATGTGTTGCACTGCGTGAGGCAAATGGTGGTCACACCAGATACTGACTGGTTTTCTGACCCCCCCCCCCAGACCCCCCCAATAAAGCAAAACTGCACATTTCAGAGTGACCTTTTATTGTGGCCAGCCTAAGGCACACCTGTGCAATATTCATGCTGTCTAATCAACATCTTGATATGCCACACATGTGAGGTGGGATGGATTATCTCGGCAAAGGAGAAGTGCTCACTAACACAGATTTAGACAGATTTGTGAACAATATTTGTGAGAAATGGTCTTTTGTGTATATAGAAAATGTTTTAGATCTTTGAGTTCAGCTCATGAAAAATGGGAGCAAAAACAAAAGTGTTGCGTTTATATTTTTCTTCAGTGTACTTCTTTGTAATTATTATAAAATCTTAGTAAGCTGAAAACATACTATATAGATTTACTAGGCTGAAATTACACTTTTACTAAACTGTCACAAACTTAGGACTACACTTTTTTTTCAATTCCTTTCTCTACAACAATGAATCTATCCATATTTTTCCTTTAAAATTAATTTTATCCATATCCATCTACTATGGACATTTTGTTCACCATAACCACTTTATCTGGTACTTAAACTTTTTGTTTTGTGTCATGTGCTGTCATGTCATGTCATATGTATGCATAGTTGTGCTATCATTTTGTCTCAACTCCTGTTTATCTGTTGTTGTTGTTGTTGTTGTTGTTGTGCTGTATTGTCATGTTTTTATTCTCAGAATCAGAAATACTTTATTGATCCCCGAAGGGAAATTATTTATGTTACAGGTGCTCCTTGCAAGAGGGGAAAGATACGTGAAAATATAAGAAATTTAAACAATAGTATTAACAAATATATAGTTAAATAAACACGAATTATTAACAAACATAAACGTAAATAAATATATATATATATATATATAAATATACATATATATATTGTAAACATGAACAAGATTATTTACACAAACAGAATATATACAGTCAGGGTGAATGGGGTTATTGCCCAAGTTAAATTATTGCAGTGTGTGAAAAAGTCTCAGGGCCACTCAGAGGAAGGAGTTGTACAGTTTGATGGCCACAGGCAGGAATGATTTCCTGTGGCGCTCAGTGGTACATCTTGGTGGTATGAGTCTCCCACTGAAAGAACTCTTGTGCCTGACCAGCACATGGTGGAGTGGGTGTGAGACATTGTCCAAGATAGTTCGTAGCTTAGACAGCATCCTCCTCTCTGACACCACCATCAGAGAGTCACACTCCATTCCCACAACGTTACTGGCCTTGCGGATCTGTTTGTTGAGTCTGTTGGCGTCCGTCACCCTCAGCCTGCTGCCCCAGCACACAACAGCATAGAGGATAGCACTGGCCACCACAGACTCATAGAAAATCCTCAGCATAGTCCGGCAGATGTTGAAGGACCTCAGTCGCCTCATAAAATAGAGACGGCTCTGGCCCTTCCTGTAGAGAGCGTTAGTGTTCTTAACCCAGTCCAGTTTATTGTCAATGTGTACCCGCAGGTACTTATAGTCCTCTACAATGTCCACACTGACCCCTTGGATGGAAACAGGGGTCACCGGTGTCTTGGTCCTCCTCAGATCCACAGCCAGCTCCTTTGTCTTTGCCACGTTGAGCTGCAGATGGTTCTGCTCACACCATGTGACAAAGTTATCCACAACAGCCCTATACTCATCCTCATCACCCTTGCTGATACATCCAACTATAGCAGAGTCATCAGAAAACTTCTGAAGATGGCAGGTCTCAGTGCAATAGCTGAAGTCTGTGGTGTAGAGGGTGAAGAGGAAGGGAGAGAGGACAGTCCCCTGCGGGGCCCCGGTATTGTTGACCACTCTGTCTGACACACAGCGTTGCAAGCGCATATACTGTGGTCTGCCAGTCAAGTAGTCTACAATCCAGGACACCAGGGGGGCATCCACCTGCATTGCTGTCAGCTTGTCACCCAGTAGAGCTGGACGTATGGTGTTGAACGCACTAGAGAAGTCAAAAAAAATGACCCTCACAGTGCTCGCCGGCTTGTCCAGGTGGGCGTAGACGCGGTTGAGCAGGTAGATGATGGCGTCCTCAACTCCAAGTCGGGGCTGATAGGCGAACTGGAGGGGGTCCAAAAGTGGCTTGACCATGGGCCGGAGCTGCTCCAAGACGAGTCTCTCCAGGGTCTTCATGATGTGGGAGGTCAATGCCACGGGTCTGTAGTCCTTGGAGCCACTGGGACGCGACGTCTTTGGCACAGGAACGAGGCAGGATGTCTTCCACAGCAAGGGGACCCTCTGGAGACTAAGGCTCATGTTGAAGACATGCTGAAGTACTCCACATAGCTGGGGGGCACAGGCTTTGAGCACCCTGGGGCTGACACCATCAGGGCCTGCAGCCTTATTTGAGTGGAGTCTCATCAGCTGTCTTCTCACATGGTCAGCAGTGAAGCACATTGTGGAGGTGACGACACGTGGGGGAGGGGTGTAGTCCTCATGATGGAGAGAGCAGTCAGTCTGACCACGGGGAGAGGAGGTGTGAGGAGGAGGAGGAGGGGGGGTCAAGCAGGAGGGTGTTGAGGTGTGAGAGGGAGAAGTGGGGGAGGAGGGTGGAGTGGGAGATGGTTGACCAAGACAGACAGCAGAAGAGTCGGGGGGGGGGGGATGGGCAGGTCCAGCAGTGTCAAATCTGTTAAAAAACAGATTCAGTTCATTGGCCCTGTCCATGCTGCCTTCAACTCCTCTGTGGTTGTTGGTCCTAAAGCCAGTGATGGTCCGCATTCCACTCCAGACCTCTCTCATGTTGTTCTGCTGGAGTTTCCTCTCCAGCTTCCTCCTGTACCCCTCCTTAGCCTCCCTGATCTTCATCTTCAGCTCCCCCTGTATTGTTCTCACCTCCTCCCTGTTACCAGCTCTGAAGGCCCTCTTCTTTGCATTGAGGATGGCTTTGATGTCCTTTGTTACCCACGGTTTGTTATTTGGGTAACAATGGACAGTCCTGGCTGGGACAGTGGAGTCCACACAGAAACTGATGTAGTCCGTGATGCATTCTGTGAGCCCGTCGATGTCCTCCCCATGTGGCTCACAGAGTGCCTGCCAGTCTGTCGCACCAAAACAGCCCTGCAGTGTCTCATAAGTCTCCTCCGACCATCTTCTCACTGTCCTCATGGTCGCAGGCTGGCTCTTGACTAGTGGTACATAGCAGGGGTTGAGGTGCACCAGGTTGTGGTCTGACCTACCCAGAGGGGGGAGGGGGGAGCAGCTGTATGCATCTTTGGCATTTGCATACAGCAAGTCCAGTGTCCTCTCCTCTCTGGTAGGGCAGCTCACATACTGTGTGAATGTGGGCAGTGTTGTTGCCATGGTGACATGGTTGAAGTCACCCGAGATAGCTATGAAGGCACTCGGGTGTTTAGTCTGCAGGCGGGCTATGGCGGAGTGAATGACGTCACATGCCGACGTCGGGTTGGCAGAGGGGGGGATGTAAACAGTTACAATAATGGCATGTGAAAACTCCCTGGGCAAATAATACGGCCTGAGTCCAACAGCAAACAGTTCAATGTCCGGGCAACAGATACGTTCCTTAATGGAAATATGGTCAGGACTGCACCAGCGGTTATTTACTAGAACAGCAAGCCCCCCTCCTTTGCGCTTACCGCTCTCGGTGCAGTCCTGGTCGGCCCGAACAGTCTGGAAGCCGCTGATGGAGACGTTGTTGTCGGGAATGTCCTGGTGAAGCCATGTCTCAGTGAAGCACGTAAGACTACATTCCCGGTACTCCTTCTGACTTTTGGCGACCGCTGTCAGCTCGTCCATCTTATTTGCCAGTGACCTCACGTTGCCCATGATGAGAGAGGGGAGACACGGCTTATATCTTCTCTTCTCCATAAGCCTCCGTTGTCCCAACCCTGCTTTTTTCCGCCGCTGTCTACCTCCTCCAATGCGGCCATGAAGTTGTTGCGCAATGGTGCCGGGTCCGAATGAAACAAGTAATTCCAGGGTGAGGAAAACGAGTACAACTCTCTCAATAAGAGTTTTGAGAGGGCGCAGTTTCAAAATGACAATACCAAAAAGCCAGCACAAATACCAAACTTAATAAAGCAAAAAAGTAAGAAAACTGAGAAAACAAGCAGGAGCGACTGCAACAGGCTGCACGCGCGGGCGCATGCATTCTCATGTTTTATTCTGTCAAGTGTATTGTCATGTTTTATATTTAGTCATGTATTATCATGTTTTATATTCTGTCTTGTATTGTCGTGTTTTACTCTGTCATATGTATTGTCATGTTTTTATTTTGTTTTTTGTCTGTCTGCCCAGAGACTACAGGTGTGAATTAGCTGATAGCTAAATCTGGTGCAATTTTGCTGATTGTACGATGTCCCTGTCAAGTAAACAATAAACTAAACTAAACTTTGTCCGTGGTCTATAAGCTAGCTCACTTTTCTCCCCATGTTAGCTCATATTTCTGAAGAAAACTCTGGATTTTCACATTGCAGCTGTGTGTTGAATTAATAATAATGATAAACTTTATTACAGACTCAAATGTCAGATAAGAACAAAAAACAATACACACAAAAGATATAAAAGATGAATCTATTATTATGGAAAATATTAATTAAAATAAATGAAATAAAATCGTTCTGAACAATTTTAATGGTTTAAAGGGCCAGTGTGTAATATTTGGCATGGTTTATTGTCAATCTGAATCTGAATCTGAATCTTCTACCCATTAATATGTTTATACAAGTGTATAATAAATGTATAAAATAAAATTTGTTTGGTTTTCGTAGCCTTATAGTTATGCTTTTTTTTATATATATATATATATATATATATATATATATAAATATATATATAGCAAGGGCCTTGCTTTAGAGAGGTCGCCATCTTGCGCTGCCATGTATGTACGGCAGACTGAGCGGACAATCCAGCCAGCCAGAGAACGCGTTTCACGTGTATAAATAAACCAACGAAGGCAGCGGAAGGAAGGAAGAAGGAGGAGGAAACAGCAGAGAGTGTTAGTAGTTCGTCGATAGAGAGTAGTGAAAAGTTTTTTTAGTTCTAAAGTTTGCGAATGGACAACACTTACCACGCAACAGGAGAGAATGAACCCAAACCGTCATCTGCGAGGAAAAGAAGATGCAACTTCACTCCTTGTGATGCACTCTCTGCAGCGCTTTTCCTCCTGATGATATATCTCCCCAACGATGGCAGCAGTAGCACCGAATCCCATTGTGTGCATTCAGCCTCTCTTCTCGCCCGCTCAGCATCAAACACATGGAGTTCCTCATCTGTATGCTCTGGCTCAAACAGGTATGGCTCTGGGTCTGTGTCCGCTACAAGAAACTCTTCAAAATCGCGTTCAAAGTCGTCCATTGCAGCTACTATAGTCCGGAGATATTGCTAGGCTAAATAAACAGCTGAGCTCTGTTTACCGGCTACGCTGTCAGTCACTGTGCGGGCTGGAGATTGAGCAGAGAGGGGAGGGGGGTCCCCACTCAGAATGGTAAACGAGTATGTGTGTAAAGTTATGAAGTGTGTCTGTTACGCTAGAAGAGTCAGAGTTTGGGACGGAGTCTTTTACCCCCTGGAATGTTACCGGAGTTTCTGGAGTGCTCAAATAAATGGGCCTTTTTCCCGAACGCTCCTCTGGTCTCCTGCTCATGAGGGATTCATTACAATATCGTAACATGGCTTAGATTTCTAAATAAACATTCACCTCATCGCTAGATAGACCTACTCCTGAAAAACTCGTGCGCAAGGCTTTTTGTCCCTACGAGGCCGCCGTCATTTACCCAACGGGAGGGATGAGCGAGTGAGCCCTGCAATCTAGAATTTGGCCACTGATGTCACTGTTTTCAACCCATTTTACACACTGGGCCTTTAAAAAGCATATATACAGTACAGGCCAAAAGTTTGGACACACCTTCTCATTCAATGCGTTTTCTTTATTTTCATGACTATTTACATTGTAGATTCTCACTGAAGGCATCAAAACTATGAATGAACACATGTGGAGTTATGTACTTAACAAAAAAAGGTGAAATAACTGAAAACATGTTTTATATTCTAGTTTCTTCAAAATAGCCACCCTTTGCTCTGATTACTGCTTTGCACACTCTTGGCATTCTCTCCATGAGCTTCAAGAGGTAGTCACCTGAAATGGTTTTCCAACAGTTCCCAGAGGTGTTTAGCACTTGTTGGCCCCTTTGCCTTCACTCTGCGGTCCAGCTCACCCCAAACCATCTCGATTGGGTTCAGGTCCGGTGACTGTGGAGGCCAGGTCATCTGCCGCAGCACTCCATCACTCTCCTTCTTGATCAAATAGCCCTTACACAGCCTGGAGGTGTGTTTGGGGTCATTGTCCTGTTGAAAAATAAATGATCGTCCAACTAAACGCAAACCGGATGGGATGGCATGTCGCTGCAGGATGCTGTGGTAGCCATGCTGGTTCAGTGTGCCTTCAATTTTGAATAAATCCCCAACAGTGTCACCAGCAAAACACCCCCACACCATCACACCTCCTCCTCCATGCTTCACAGTGGGAACCAGGCATGTGGAATCCATCCGTTCACCTTTTCTGCGTCTCACAAAGACACGGCGGTTGGAACCAAAGATCTCAAATTTGGACTCATCAGACCAAAGCACAGATTTCCACTGGTCTAATGTCCATTCCTTGTGTTTCTTGGCCCAAACAAATCTCTTCTGCTTGTTGCCTCTCCTTAGCAGTGGTTTCCTAGCAGCTATTTGACCATGAAGGCCTGATTTGCACAGTTTCCTCTTAACAGTTGTTCTAGAGATGGGTCTGCTGCTAGAACTCTGTGTGGCATTCATCTGGTCTCTGATCTGAGCTGCTGTTAACTTGCCATTTCTGAGGCTGGTGACTCGGATGAACTTATCCTCAGAAGCAGAGGTGACTCTTGGTCTTCCTTTCCTGGGTCGGTCCTCATGTGTGCCAGTTTCGTTGTAGCGCTTGATGGTTTTTGCGACTCCACTTGGGGACACATTTAAAGTTTTTGCAATTTTCCAGACTGACTGACCTTCATTTCTTAAAGTAATGATGGCCACTGGTTTTTCTTTAGTTAGCTGATTGGTTCTTGCCATAATATGAATTTTAACAGTTGTCCAATAGGGCTGTCGGCTGTGTATTAACCTGACTTCTGCACAACACAACTGATGGTCCCAACCCCATTGATAAAGCAAGAAATTCCACTAATTAACCCTGATAAGGCACACCTGTGAAGTGGAAACCATTTCAGGTGACTACCTCTTGAAGCTCATCGAGAGAATGCCAAGAGTGTGCAAAGCACTAATCAGAGCAAAGGGTGGCTATTTTGAAGAAACTAGAATATAAAACATGTTTTCAGTTATTTCACCTTTTTTTGTTAAGTACATAACTCCACATGTGTTCATTCATAGTTTTGATGCCTTCAGTGAGAATCTACAATGTAAATAGTCATGAAAATAAAGAAAACGCATTGAATGAGAAGGTGTGTCCAAACTTTTGGCCTGTACTGTATATATATGCTTTTTAAAGGCCCAGTTTTTAACTTGTTTGTCTTGTTAAAATTCAGCTATCACTGAAATAGAAAAATTGCAGTAGGAGCAGAGGAGAAAATTTGTGGTGTGTGTAGCAAACTGGGTGACTGCTCTCAATCCAATCAGAGAAATGTGAAACGACCTGAAATGGTGACTATGATGCTATTACAATAGTTAGGCTACATTATAGGAAATACTATATAATTTATGTATGTCACGTACACTCTACAGAGCCAGGTCCAGGATCCTCTTCAAGTTTGTCAGGGAGGAATGTGGAAGTGGAGGAAGAGATTGTTCTTTTTTCACAAATATGGGAATAATAGTCAAAAATACCATCAAAATGCATAGTTTTATGTAAAATAGCATCAAAAATTTTGTCTGGCTGTGTTAGAGGCCCAGTAAAAATTCTTTTCAGGGGGCCCAAAATCCCTGGCAGCGCCCCTGTGTGTGTGTAATGTTCTGCTCTGTGTATCTATGTTATGTTGCTGTTTGTAACCTGCCAAGGGACTGCAGATGTGAATTAGCTTTAAGCTAAATCTGGTGTAATACATCAAATGGCAACATTGATGGTTTGTACATGGTCCCTTTACAAATAAACTAAAATAAATAAATATGCACACTTGCTTGTATACAGTCAGTTAGTTAGAATTTGTGCATTTCATTTGCTTTGCTTCCTTTATGAATAGATATATTTTTGGAATCATACCTGCTGTCTGTTTAATGTTGCACAAGAGTGAATGAATAGTCAACCTCTGCTACGTCAAGAACTCCGAAATTATTCAGGCTTTACTATTAATATAGTAATTTTGGTTATAGTTATTATTATGTATTATTATTATAATCAAATTATTATTATCAATCAAAATTCCAAATTGATAGTTTTGTGAACTTTATGAGACTGATATATTTCACTGGCTGTCATTTTTCCCTTTAACTTTATGTTTTACACAAGGGCAGCACGCTAGTTCGGCTGATAGTGAATTGTTACTAATAAGCTCAAATGTCTGTATGTAGACTAACTTAGTTTGACACTTATTGGGCAGATACTAAGCTGCTGGCTGAAACAAACAGCCCCTCCTCTCTCTACCAGTACTAATGTTACCTGTACACAGTGAATCACATCAGCGGAGAGGGAGCAGGATAGAAGGACAGAGGACAGGAGGACAGAGGACAGGCGGAATGATGAGTGACTACTAAAAACTAAACTTCACTCGGTATTGTGATGGCAGGGATATTATTTATATAGTGATGTTGCTCTCTGGAAACAACATTTAGTTATATTCAAAATATTCAGTTATCCTGTTCTGAATTTATTCTTTTTGAATTTATATATTTTCTAAAAAGCAATTATTTAGAAATGAAAAAGAACCAATAAGAGTACAGATAAAGTACCAAATCAATAAGGAGTATCAATAAAAGCAGTAGTATCGATAAAATCCTAAAGATACCCATCCCTAATGTTGACTGTTTTCATTTGGTGCAATATCAGATTAAGATACTTAATTTTCCTTTGACTTTTAGAATACATCACATGCCCAACACCTCTCCACTACAGCCAGATTACAGGATGTAGCATGCCAAACAGTCCCTCCACAAACAGTCTCAATGGGCACACAGTCTGTGGCATCTCAAAAGATGGTAGTGATCAGCACACAGCTGTACAGGGCTGCTGTGAGAGAGCAGCCCGAGAAGCAAAGTTTGAGATACAGTACCTGGAAATATTTTATAGTACTAATAATACTAATAGTAATGTTGTTTCCCAAAAGCTTCAGGATACATAATGTTAGAGCAGGGAAATTCTTTTAATTTCATATATATAGACACACACACGCACACACACACACACACACATACACACACACACACACACACACACACACACACACACGCACATATTTTCTATTTACTTTCATTTGGACTTTCAGCTGTCATCAACAATATGAACTGTCAAGGACATAGGTTTCAAACCAAGTATGAGACCTCATGCTGAGTTGGAGGAGAAAGAGGGAGAAACTTAAATAGAGCTGGAAGTACCTCATGACTTAACATGTAACCCCGGCGACTCTGTTATTACAGAGAAATCTGAGCAAAAATGTATTTTAGTTTAGTTTTACCCTCAGCAAAGGCTGTAAAAACAGACCCCATGTGCAGTAATTTGTAAATAATTTTATTACCAACATAACATCAGATTAAAGATATGAAATAGCTGTGGCAGCACTTGAAATATATACAAGAAAGGTGGATTCAGGGAAGCACTTAATTTTGAAAACACAAGGAAATCAATATTTGAAATCAATATTTTACAGACTGTAGATGACCTGATGAGGTTTGTCTTCCCCAAAATCCCCATCCCAAATGACCTAGCATCCCAGTATGAGGGACACTCAAAGGAGGAAGTGGTTGCCTTACACGTCTCTCACAACGCAGTGACCAGCCAGATCAGGAAACTCTGGCATATCCGGAGTACAACAAAGGACGGGCTGGATGGAAAGAATTGGACACTATTAGTGTTGCAGATAAAATGCTGCTGCGTTTATATTTGTAGGAAATATTGATTGTTACATAATTTATAATTTATTCTGTGGCAGCATTAATTAAATAAATGCTCGCTGACATTCTCCACCATTTTGTATGAAAAGTTTGATTGATATGATTCATTTAGGGTTTGCATTCTCCACCATTACATATGTAAGATTTGTTTGATTATAAACAGTTTATTCAGGTGCCTACGTTTTTCACCATGAATACTGTAGGGTTTGATTAGCTCAATATTAGGAAAAAGTGACGTTAATAAGAATTATTAAACATAACCACTTTAATTATTCGTCCAGCGATATAATTTCATAGTCAGACTAATAAAACCACACCTCTTGTTGATCAGACAAGAATGTTTAACGCACTTTGGGGAAATTATTAATTATCAATTGTCAATTCAAATAGAGCTCAAATAGCCAGGATCTTTGCACCCTTAAAGTGACTGAATGTAATCCTACAGAAAACCAAGACAACGACTTTATAGACAAACATTTATTCTAAATTACTGACACAGAAGACCAAGACGCAATACAACTAACAACTGACAAGACAATGAGTAAATGCAACTATGAGTGGAATGAAATGAATACAGTGATGCTAATGAATGAACGAGTGACCAGAGTGAACCAGATGAAGCAGTGAGCAATGGTGAGATCATTATCAGAGGAAACTTTAACATGGACCTGTGAAAAGCACCATTCAACAGCTGAGAAGCATGGGAAGCAAAAAAAATAAACATCTGAAAACTTAGGGGAAATCCTAGTTTTATCTAATGCTCCCTACCATACTTATTAACCTACGCATCCAACCCCAGTACAGGAAAATTACCTGAGTTTCTCCTGAGTTGTAGCAGACCAGAAAGAAGACGCTCTGGAGGGGGAAGAGGAAAAAGCAGCGCTGCTCCTTGGTGTGAACCGCTCCTGGTGCTGTCCCACAGGGCAGCCTGCTCAGCTGGTCCTTCTCTTCTCCTCAGTCGAACTCCTTGGAGCCTTTGGGCACTTTTGGGCGTTCTTGAACCCACATGGCAACTTTGGCTTGGGTGAGCTTGGCTCCCCAGGTCAGTCATCTTCACACACCCAGTGTGGGCATGCAGGAGTCTGCCTCTCTTCAGTCCTGACCTTGTTGGTCCAGGATGCAGTTGTTAGGCAGACTTTGTGGCATAAAGTTCTTTCTGTTGAGTTTTAGCATGTTCACTTCTGCTCAGGATGCAATGAAATTGCCCGGCGGGCCACGCTGGCTACATATTTATGAATCTATCTATTGTATATTATTTAGTAAGTTTTTTTTGTAGTTTCATTTTTTACATTTGCTAAAAATACAGCTCTTTTGACAAAAGACTTACTTGTTATTTCTTTATTTGTGGGTTTTTTGGTATAATAAAACCTTAGTGTTGAGAATTGAGTTTACACAGTTGTATCTCATTACATGTTATAAAAACTTACTCTTCTTCAGTTCTATGCCTCAGGGGTCCATAGTCATACCTGTAAATGTTGTGGATGTTCTGTGGGGTGTATGGATTCAAACAGTTATGCTCCAGGCCTGGATGGTGTATCAAACATGTAGGGTGAACTGGAACCTGGTTCATTACCGCAAAAGCTAATAGGTAAAAAAGACACAAGGCATACCATTTTATAAGTAAGCAAATAAAGGCTCAGGAGACAACATCACTCCATAGAACAAAGAAGCAACTTGTGTTTTACTATGAAACTTCAATTTGAACGTTGATAGTAGAATGGTTTCAGTAAACGTGACAGCTAAGACATCTGAATGTACCAGTAATTTCCATTCTTTTGTTTTTGTATAATACAGAAATCTGTCATCTCAATCTGCTGTGGTAAAATTGATGAATTCATGGGTCACAACTTTCCCCGTTGGGTGGTGCTATTGCATTATACCAGTAAAGCCCCAGTTATCTGAATACCAACCGAACGGGCCAATTAGCCAACGGTTACAGGCCGCCACTCCGAAATATCGCCATTCCGACGGTCCACCATCCCAAATTCTGGTCCCTGAGTCCTGACAGTAAGCTATGGCGAGCCTGTAGAAGCCGTATTTCCCATGCATGTCAGCTATTTTCACTGGGGATGCACGCGAGTAATTGAGGCTGACATTACCTGTTTTTCAGCCAACTCCTCTGGTAATTTTATTAAAAAGCATAGCATATATGGCCACAGTAAGTTATTATTATTATTATTATTATTATTATTGGGCCTTATAAGACCGGGCTACAATGAGTACCGGGCCATTAAATCACAGCATCCGTGGCTTTTACGCACGCGGGTCTAGGCGATCACGGATATGTGATGTGGGAAAGATGTAGCCAGATGTATTACCTGTTTTTAAGCGGCACCGAGATACGTGGCCCGTCCGTCAGTCCGTCCGTAGCACGAGTCATGTGCGCCACTTCACCACCGACCTGTGCGTAAAAGCGCAAAACAATTCCGTGTCCTCTCACCACGGATGTTGTGATTTCATGGCCCGGTACTCATTGTAGCCCACTGGCGAACAACCCCCTTAACGAATGCGCCGTTTTAATAGAACGGAGCACGCAGGCTACTGACCTGTTGCCAAACCCAGTCTCACAACATTTCTTGGCGTAAAAAGTTGTTTGGAACAACGTCATTTGAACTCTGTTTTTAGCCTCATTGTAGCCTGTAGCTCTAACTGCCTCTCTGTGCCCTGCGTTCACGTGTGCGCGCTTGCGCGCGAGACCAGCGAAAGCACGTGAACACACACGAACGCGGTGCCCATGTCTCACGGTCTTGCGCCAAACAACTTTTTATGTCGGGGCTTCAGGACACTTGGTTCACTACAGACGAGCAGTATGGAGATATTTTGTGGTTTCAATTATGTGTTTTTGAACGTTTGAATCAGGGGCGCCGTAAGCCTCCCTCTCCCCTTGGATCTCCGCAAGTGTTGTGAGGACTCTAAAACTTCACCTGAGCCTCCATTGGCATATGGGTAAGTAGATAATGGCTGAATTTTCATTTTTGGGTGCACTATCCCTTTAAGTTGTAATGTGGAAACAACATGGATGCTACAAAGATGATATGTTGTATTTTATTGCTTTGAGCATTTAAACAACACGTTGATAATAAAAAAACAAAGGAAACAGGTCAGGTGAGCCATGAAATAAGAAGGGTGAATCATTTTTCAAATTTTTCTGATTACACATGAATGCAGCACAAGGCTGCAGAGGTTACTGAGAGCTCTGCAGTGCTGCTTGCCCTTACATGACCGACCTGGGATTCTGAAATGCATTAAAATAAATATTAGCTTTATTGATGTAAACTTATATGTAGCACTTGTGTCACTAGTAAAGATAGCTAGAGGCCACCGGACCACTTCTAGGTTCAAAGAAGTATGTCAAACTAAATGGTAGACCAGAGACAAAGGATTAAGTAATAACAAGCCAGCAGATTTATTGAACAGTGCTGATTAGGCACACACACACAAGACATAAAATATACACAAGTAAATAAGTAAAGTATCCCAAAAAGTATTTAAGGTTAATTATTAACCCTCTCTTTAATTTAGAATAGTTTGATTTAGGTTTCTATGTTAGGTTTTTTGAGTTAACTCTTAGTTTTCTTTCTTTTACAGGTGCAGATTGGTATGATTAAACCTCTTTCTTTTACAGGTAGAAGGTAAGTGGTATATCTTTTTTCCTTTTCAGGTTAATAGGTAAGTATATTTGATGAGTTTTGTGGATTAAAAAATGACACTGGACTTCTTTTCAGCATGAGGGTCAGTAAGTATGTCTGTATTTTCATTTTAAAGTGGCCATTTCCTAACGCTGAGGACGGTTATGAGCTGAAACGCGTCCATTCGACTGCTGCTGTGCAATCCACTATATTAAGAAGTATTATACTTATTAGTGCTGTCGAGTTTGTCTGCTTTGCTGTTATTTTTTGGACCGGCACCCAATTACACTCTCAGACTTTTGTGTGAGCACGCCAAGTTTGCTGAAGACTTATCTCCATACACAACAGTACTAGACAGCCGGCAGTGACCTCCCCAAGATGGCGGCGACGTTGACTCACAGTAGCTACAGGAATGAGTCATCTATGAGTATATATATATCTATGGTAGTAACCACACTACACTGCCTCCACCATCTCCAGTGGTACTGCTCCATTTCATCCGTATCTGTAAACTTTCAGAAAATATTCACAAATGAACACAGAGTATGGAGAGGAGACTCCGTCCGTCTCCATCTCCATTTCTAATGCTGAGCATAAATGAGCCCTTAGGGATTTCTTTTGTCTTGCAGAGTCTTGCAGACAGATGTAAAAGAAGCATGGAAATCCTGATGATGGATCTTTCAAGGAGGCTGAGCAGATTGGAAACTAGGTTACTACTGTTCAGTCTGAGCTTTTATTGGCAATGGAGCAGACACTGCTACATGGTGTCAGCTCGGTCTCATCTGTACTCATGCTGTTTCCTGTATTGTGTCTGAAAGAACAGCTATTACCATGCTCACAGGTTCCTTTCATCTGTGGCTTTATTGCCTATGCTCTCTAAATTATATTTGCAGTGCAGATATAGACTTTTTATGGGAATTTATGGCTCTTAAAATTTTTAGGTGAAGCAGAAGATCTTGCTCTTTTTCAAGACAAGTGGCAGCAGTGTAGAAGCTGCATAGACGTGAGTGAATATGTGAGTGTCATTTTCAATAACCATATCAGCACAAATTGACATGAAAATCTTTAAATAAACATGTAGTATTTACCCTTACAGTGCCACAACCCTTCACATTCATAACTACAGTTTCTTCAAGTAATATTCAGTTTGCAAATATCTGTTTCTGAGCCAAAACAATTAGATACTGTACAGCCCACATTTCCACCTTTCCATTCTTTTTCTCTGCTAAAGATCTTGGCTTACATGACTCAGAAATGACTGAAATTTGTGGAATCTTGGAAGTTGTTGCAGCTTATACTGAGCATCACTGGCATGCAAATCTCACACATCGGCTAATGTTAAAAACACCTAATAATTAGGGGTTTAACCAGTGATGGGAATAACAGCGTTATAAATAAACTGCGATACTAACGGCACTACTTTTTTCAGTAACGAGTAATCAAAAAAGTGTCTGTCTCCCCCGTTATAACGGCGTTACCATTACTCACAACACACATTCACCTTCCATTTCAGGGTCTCACTCTGCTCCAACAATTCTCACGCCAGCGACGAACGCTGGAAAAAAGGCTGGCAGCTGAGTATTTTAAATCAATTTCAAACAGCCAGCGCGCCGGGTGGGCAGAGTTGAAGTTTGCAGCCAGACTTCAGAGGGAAGAGGAGAGGAGAGGGGCAGGCTCCGCCTGACCGGCGTAACGTTTGAGTGAAATGGAGTACAGCCAAATGTTTCTGTGGAAAACTACTCTCTGATTGGTGCGCAATCCATATTTGCGCTTTGATTAGTCAGCTCTAGTCTCACAGTCAGCCAACTACGGGCCGTTTCATGCGCCGGGGAGAGACGCTTGACTGAACTTAAAGAAAGGTAAAGCCCATTTCACATAGAGCCCAAAGCGCAGACCTCCGCCAACAAACCCATTCATTGTGTATGTGCTACCACGGCGCAAGAGCGCATTGCTCTGCCGCCGAGCTAAGCAGCGTGCGAGAGGGCGACACCGCAACGCGCTGTGATGACACCTCAGCGTGTCCAATAGCAGAGAATGTGGTGTGAGTGTGAAAAAAAATTGGCGGAAAAATTCAGATCAACAGCAAGATGGAGTAGGAAATAATTATGGAACAGCAAGATGGAGGAGAGAAAGTAATTATGGCTGTGTCCCTCTGTACCTGAAGCAGACCTGGAAGCAGTCGTCATGGAGCTGTAGCTCCTGAACGACCCTGTACTCCCCCAAATCCTGTCTTGCCATGAGGATTTCATGGACCCATACCCTCCTTGCTCCTGCTGCTCGCCTCCTCCTCAGAAGAAGAAGAATTAAAGCCAGGGCTTTTCGTTGAAGCAGGGACAGATACATGATGAAATCCTGGGCGTCAGACGGGAAAAGGGCGCCAGACCGGAATACTTTTCGGTCGCTTACCAACTTGCAGCAAATATGTGCGCGATTTGTGCCTTGCTCTCCACTTGCTCTGCGCCCTACCCCGCGGTGGGCACGGCGAAAATCGCCGCTGGACGCCTCCCAAATCGGACCACTGATAAGATGTTTAGTCGCATGTCATCATTTAATCGCTGGCTGTCCAGGTGGTGTCCAGCAAATGATGTGGGTTTCGTTAATAATTGGCAAACTTTCTGGGGGAAACCTGGTTTGATTAGGAGAGGCGGCATTCATCCCACTTTGGATGGAGCTTCTCTCATATCTAGAAACCTGGCCATGTTTATTAGTAATTCAAAACCCTGACAACCCAGAGTTGAGACCAGAAATCAGAGTCATAGTCTTACACACTTCTCTGAGCTTGTAGTGCAGTTACCCACCCATAGTTTTATACGAACGGTGTCTGTCCCCGACCATCTAAATTATCTAAATCTAAAATTGAACAAAGAGGAGTTGTGCATAACAACCTAATAAAAATTAAAACCTCTTCTGTGACAGAAAGACAAAACAGGAGAATTAAATGTGGACTGTTAAATATCAGGTCTCTAACATCTAAAGTAGTGTTAGTAAACTAATTAATATCAGATAATCATATTGATTTACTCAGTCTCACTGAAACCTGGCTGTGTCATGATGAATATGTCAGTCTAAATTAATACACTCCTCCCAGTCATAATAATACCCACATTCCTTGAGGCAGTGGCTGAGGAGAGGGAGTAGAGTTTTTAACTCTAGTCTCTATTCCTATTCCTAACTCTATTCCTTTGAAAGCCTTGTTCTTAGTTACATCCGACCAGGAAAACCTCGCAGCCACTTTTATTTGTTATAGTGTACCGTGCTCCTGGCCCGTATTCTGAATTTGTATCTGAATTCTCAGAGTTTTTATCCAGTTTAGTTCTTAAATCAGATAGCTATTATTGTAGGGGATTTTAACATTAATGTTGACACTGATAATGACTCCCTGGCTACCGTGTTTATCTCATTATTAGACTCCATTGGCTTCAGTCAGGGTGTACATGAACCCACTCACTGTTTTAACCATACCCTCGATCTAGTTCTGACCTATGGAATTGAAATTGATAACCTAACAGTCTTTCCACAGAATCCTGCTCTATCAGATCATAATTTAACTTTTGATTTCTTTCTACTCAATTACACGCCACTCAGCAACAGTTAGTATACTAGCTATTCATCAGATAGTGCTGTCGCAAAATTTAAGGCAAAGACGTTGAATTTAATACCATGTCCTTCTGTAACAGAGGTTTCCCGTACCAACTTTAAACTCTCCTGAATCATCTTGTCGATAGCGCTGTAGGCTCACTGCCAACAACACTCGACTCTGTAGCACCTCTTAAAAAGAAGTTAACAAAGCAAGGAAAGTTTGCTCCTTGGTACAACTCTCAAACCCAAAAATTAAAACAAATATTGTGAAATTTGAAAGGAATTGGCGATTAACCAAACTGGAAGAATCTTGTTTAGTCTGGGAACAAAGTCTCAAAATGTATAGAGGGGCCTCCGCAATGCCAGAGCACACTATTAGATCAGCATTAATAGAAGAAAATAAGAACAACACGAGGTTTCTTTTCAGCACTGTAGCCAGGCTGAGTGAGAGTCACAGCTCTATTGAACCTTGTATTCCTTTAGCCCTTAGCAGTAATGATTTTATGAGCTTTTTTAATGACAAACTTTTAACTATTAGAGGCAAAATTCATGACCTCCTGCCCTCAAACGGAACCAATCTGCCCTCAAACACAGCTGTAAGACCTAATATGTTTTTACAGTAGATAGCTTCTCCCCGATTTCTCTTCAACAATTGACTGCAATGATCTCTTCATCTAAATCATCAATGTGTCCCTTAGACCCCATCCCAACTAGGCTACTTAAGGAAGTCTTACTTTTAGTTAACACTCACATATTAGACATAATCAATATGTTATCTTTATTAACAGTATATGTACCACAGTCCTTTAAGGTAGCTGTAATTAAACCACTTTTAAAAAAGCCCACCTTGGATCCAGAGGTGTTAGCCAACTATAGACCAATATCTAATCTTCCCTTCTTTCAAAGATCCTTGAAAAAGTAGTCGCAGACCAGCTGTGTGATTTTCTCCATGATAATAGTTTACTAGTCCATACCCATTGAGTGCACAGTTGCCCATGTACAGTTTCATATGGTGTGTGTTTGGGATACAGGTCATAGGAAATTGAAGATTAAATAGTCAAGTGAACCCATTTAGAAGAGCAATGTATTCAGACAGAGATTTTATGAATTTGATAGTATGACTGCTTTATTGAAAGTACAGTAGATTGACCACGTCAGTGAGTAGAAAAACGTGGGACAGACAGAATGACTGACTGACAGAATGACACACTGACAGTTTCCGTGATTATGTACAGCATACCATGCCATGACTTAGTCATACCAAAAATTAGAAAAAAAACCAAAAACATTCGGCCACAGGGGGAGCCTTTTTCTGTTGTTATAGCGCCACCCAGTTGCCAATTAGAGTTAAATTTCTCCAGTCACCTTGAGGCGTCCTGTTCTATGATTGGTGAAACCCTTGAGATGTTATACACCTTTATGTGATGAGCCACGCCCTCCACAATATTCATTGCCTTATAGAAGCTCAGTTTTAGTAAGTTTTCCAACTTTTGCCAAGAGGGAACTTAAGATATTGGTCCCTACCGCGTTTCATGCAGATCCGTCAAACTTCCTAGGAAGGGATCGATTTTAAGTGTTTTTCAAAAAAAATCAAAATGGCGGAAATTCTATATAACCGGAAGTTATAGGTTCTTGGGGAAAACGCTACCCCTCACTGAACAAATGCTTCTGTGTGATAAAATTGAAATGTATGTTGGAAGTGAGATTATTCTTTTTGTTCCTCTTTGTTGGCCATTTGCCATGTCCTGACTTGTACACATACATAAGCATGTTTTATCTGAATGATACTTTGCTTTAACCCTGTTAAAACAAAAGATTGATAAGTTGCAGAATTCAATTTTAGTTTCAACTCTCTAACATGTAGCCATACTGCCATCTTGTGGTGGAGTTAAGAAGAGTTACCGCAAGGAAGTCAACTTTATATATTTTGAATGAAGATATAATTAGAGATTATTAATCGACTGGTTGCATGAATACATGCTCCTTCATTTTGTTTTTCATTATATATTGTCATTGAGTTAATCTAGAGTGTGTGTATTTGACGTAGGCTAGGTGATACCACAGCATAATAGGTGTATTTTGATTTAATGTTAATCTGTATGTTTAATTGGATGTTAAGAATCAAAGTTGACCATAGGGGGAAGAGTATGCGTCCCTCGCGCGTAACATATCAAAGTATATGACCTCGTATCAGGAAAGCATTAAAGTTTCCTCTGAATATATCCCATGGTGGTATATGTTTCATCACGAGAAAAGCCTCCCTGATCAAATCTGCCCACTTTTCGGTTAGTTAAATACCCGTGTGCTCAGCGCAGCTCGGCCCTTTTTGGGCTTGGTCCCCTTTTTCCCCTTTTTGCCTTTTTCCCCTTCAGTGCGGTGTCTTTTGTTCATTCCTAGTAGTGTCTTTTCCTGTTTCAGTTATCTGTTCTTAGTTTTTCAGTCTTCTAGTCTTTTGTGAATCATTCCCCATTATTCGCACTGTTAGTTCTGCCGTGCTTATTCATATTTTACCTTCTTGTCGTGCGTAATTTCCTTTACTACACTTTTAACTCTTTTGTGCTCACGATCAAAGTTATTTTGAACTTTTAAAATTTTGTCGATCCAGTTTTCTGTTATCTCCAGTGTTTTCAACATTTTTGCGCGTTGATAATAACTTTGACAACAATATCGAACAGCCAACGATATTGCTGTCACCATTATTATAAGTGAGTAGGCTAAACAGAACGAAGTAGACCAGCACCTGCCAACCAACCTCTTCGCTCCAGATTCATCGGAACCAGCGGCTGC
This sequence comes from Epinephelus lanceolatus, assembly GCF_041903045.1. Lineage (NCBI taxonomy): Eukaryota > Metazoa > Chordata > Actinopteri > Perciformes > Serranidae > Epinephelus > Epinephelus lanceolatus. The sequence goes on from NC_135740.1 coordinate 3,563,813, forward strand.
CAGCCACTTGCCACAGTGGTCTTCCTGCCCAGCCCAAAGGCCTTCTGCAGCGTGAACCAGCCCATTGAGCACCCACAGGACATCACAAATTCAACCCCTTCCCTCTTGCTGTGAGATAGCTGTTCCATTCTGCTGGAAAGTCCGGGAGCTGCGGCGCGACAGTCCAGGGGCCCAAGAGGAGCTTCGTCTGTGATCCCCGCTGCTAAAAGTAGGCCAAAACTTCCATAACTTGAGTGAGCTGCTGTGCGGTGAAGAGTGAGTTCGAGCAGGAGGCTTAGTTAATTATCCTGATTTTAATTTAGGTTTCATTAGGCCTACGTGAATGGTTTTGCGCATTCCTGCGTTCCCCATTTATAATATAGGCTATTTTAATTTACTCTCCCACTATCGCCAAACTAAGTAAGTAAGTGTTACTTCTCATTTCATTCCATTTATATACTGTTAATTTTGTGTTGTGTCATATAATCATCATTTGCTATTCATTTATTCAGTTGTTACCTATTTAGTTTAAATAAATCTTCATTTATCGCCAAGTCATTGTCTGTGTATATATCTTTTGGACAGGAGCTGAGATCACTGTATAGAGAATTCATAACCTAGATATTGAGATTGATTCATTATTGATAAGCGTGCTGATGAATTAATAAGTGATTTACGGAGTTATTAATTTGATTAGTCGCTTCCCTCATTAGGAGGGTGGTGCCCCAAAATTTATTACGAGTGCAAATGTTCTCAAAGAGGTATTTCCCCTACATTACCTCTAGGCTGGATTATTGTAACTCCAACTCAACTCAAAGAACTTTATTTTCCATTAGGAACTTCATTTGCGGAGAGCGACAGTGCATATTAAAACATACAGAGTGGGTTAAGAACAAATGAATAAGTACAAATGCTAAAAAGGAAAAAAAAAAACACATACGTACATACATACATACATACATACATACATACATATACCATATCTTCCTGTTGCGGTCCGGGAGGCACACTGTCTCGACATTTAAGACTAGACTTAAGACTTTACTTTTTGAAAATGCTTATAGTTAGGGCTGGCTCAGGCTTGCCTTGTACCAGCCCCTATTTAGGCTGACGTAGGCCTAGTCTCCCGGGGGACCTCCTATAATACACCGAGCACCTTCTCTCATTCTCTCTCTCTACTTTGCTAACACTCATGTCCTGTTACTGCATCTTGCTAACTCGGCTTCTTCTCCATAGTCTTTGTGCTCCACTGTCTTGCAGGTTAACTTATATCGCAGCTGTGCCTGGATAGTTTGACGTGTGTGGTTGTGCTGCTGCCGTGGTCCTGCCAGATGCCTCCTGCTGCTGCTGTTATCATTAGTCATACTTCTACTGTTATTATACACATATGATTATTGTCACATATGTATACTATCAGATATTAATATATACTTTCAACATATTGTACCACAGTAGCAGTTATTAGAATTATAATATTATTACTTTAATTAATGTTGTTGTAAACTACTGTCATTATGTCTATCCTGCATCTCTCTCTGTCTCTGTCTCTCTCTCTTTTTCTGTCTCATTGTGTCATACAGATTACTGTTAATTTATCACGTTGATCTGTTCTGTACTGTATCTATTGCACGTCTGTCTGTCCTGGAAGAGGGATCCCTCCTCAGTTGCTCTCCCTGAGGTTTCTACCATTTTTTCCCTGTCAAAGGGTTTTTTTGGGGAGTTTTTCCTTATCCGCTGCGAGGGTCCAAAAGACAGAGGGATGTTGTATGCTGTAAAGCCCTGTGAGGCAAATTGTGATTTGTGATACTGGGCTTCATAAATAAAATTGATTGATTGATTGATTGATTGATTGAGTGACTGATTGAAGGAGAGGGCGGAGGGAGCAGAGCTGTGTAAACATCCTGCAGTCCGACATACTGTCATGAGTTTAAATAACTTATTAGATGGATATATATTGAGAAAGGCAACATTTAGAGAGCAAGCCCAAATAAGCAACTCCACTTTATAAACAAGCCCAAAAAAAAACGCAACCCACGACTATTAATATTTGTAAGCGACTGACAAAAAAAACAAGCCCAAAGTCACGGCTTACAAGCAGACTTGACAACCCTGCTTCTGTGCTTGTGAATACCTGCCCTACTCTGACTCTGATTGGTTTATGATGAAATTTTACTCTCCCTAAGCCAATCATCATCACTTATGCAGTTGTCTCTCCCTACCTTCCCCCTCACCTGCCCTCACCAAAGAAAAAAAACTTGAGAGCTCCGCTGAGAAGGAGCTTGTCTGGGTGAAAGCCACTTCAGTGAACTCAAGTAAAACCGAGGGCCACACCACCCGCGGAAGCGCTGCGAATAGCGAATGTGTCATCCACACCGGCCGCGCCATGCTGCGCAGCTCCGCGGCTGGCCCTGCAGCGATCGTTTCGGCGTCTGGTCTATTTTCTGCACGAGCTGCGAGCGAATGTGTCAAACCGGGCAGGAAGTCAAACAAAGGAGCAACAACAGCATCCGGTCAATTTTCAGAATAAAACAAATTTCAAAATAAAACACCCCATTTGACAAATGCGATATATGTGTGTGTGTGTGTGTGTGTGTGTGTGTGTGTGTGTGTGTGTTATATACATATACTCATTAGTTTTATGAGGTTATTTACTTACCCATGATGGAAAAACAGCCCCAAATGTGACGGAGACAACAGCTGGGAGCAGAAGCACTTGTCGACTGGCGTGGAGAAATGCGCGCCTGATGTGAATGGGCTTTTGCGAGAATTTCGGTGCACTGCGCTTCGCAGCACTTTGTTGGCAGTGTGGCCCTGGCGTCACATGCCAGATGCATGAGAGTTGGCAACTTTGGCTTAAACAGAACTAGTGTGGGTTAAGACATGAAGTAGATGTTAAGCAACTGACCCCTTTAAGTGGACTAAAAGGCAAAATATAGCAATTTCCTGATTTTGACCTAATTTGTTATATAATTTGGGCAGATTATTAAGGAAAGGTTGCATGATTTAGTTATGGGAAAGATGGATTTCTAGACATCAAAACATAAATTTAAACTCTAAGATCGCCTTCTTAAGTTGACTAAAAGGCAAAATAAAGCCATTTCCGGATTTTGACTTGTTATATAATTTATGCAAATTGCGCTAATAAGGAAAGGTTGCATGACTGCACCATGGCAATAGTTGGATTTCTGGACATCACAAACATGGACTTAGACTCTTAGTTCAACTTTCTAAGTTGCCCCACACGCACATCTTAGCAGCCAAGCTTAATCTCATCTGCTAAGCCTATAGATGACATTTTAATCACAAAAGTTAACAGGAAACAACATTGCTGGGTTTCATATAGGAGAGGCAGTTCTAGAACATTTGGTGCCCAAGCACACACAGAATTTTTTGTTTGTTTGTTATTGTTTTTTCATGTTCTTTCTCACCATATCTACTTCTCTCAGTGGTGTAGTGAGCTTTTGTTGTTTTGACATGATAATGATACAGTGTGTTTCAGGGTTTACATGACGTCCGATAACTCGCCCATCTCCCCCAGAGAGCAGGTGAAGTGTAACAAGCTGGGGAAGGGGGCCAAGGAGCAGCAGGAATACAGAAAAAAAGGCCTCTCTATTATTTAGTAGGCCTTGCTAAGTCATTATGTTGCTGTGGCCTTATGTAATATTTTAAAAAAATAATAGTAGTAATAGTATTTGTAAAAAAATAGTAAACATTTTTTTACTACCCCCATTTGTGGCATCCCCTATTAATGACAGTGCCCTTAGCATTCACCTACACTGCCTATGCCACTGGTACTGCTTGTAGGGGATTCTAGTAGACTATTGTTCTGTCTCATTAAAGCGACTTGGAAAAAATGCCTTCAGCGGTTTTCACACATATGGTCAAATGTATGGTACACTGGGCTGCTGTAGTGTTAATCTGATCGCTGATCAGTTAAACCACTAAATGACCTGTGTGGGTGAGAGAACATTGGTCTGTATGGGAGAGGTAGTGGCATGAATGGGAGCCTGTGAAGATGACAAAACATTTCTCTCATCCATAGGTCATAAGATAAAATTCATTCATGTGTTAGATTATGGATATTTGTTGAACAGTTTAAACTAAACTGCTAAAGTGCAGAATTTCTTCTTCTACTGTCTATAGCAGCTTCTGGTGTATTGTGACCTCCTTCTAGACTGGAAGAGGGCCGACACTGATTTGCATGTAACCTGGAAAAACATGACGTGGCTAAATGTAAACGAAAGTGTCTTTTCACATCTGACAGGGCCTTATGGTTTCTTTAGTTGTAGCTGGAAAAAAAAGTTTTAAAGAAGTTGCATCCATCAGTTTCACAGTGCTGCACATTTATCAGAGAGTTTGGTGTACTAGGCCATGTTAGGCTTTAAATATTTGGTAATCAAAATTATTCAGAAACCGTTTGTGGCACTGAAAAACACTGAAAAATTGCTTAGTATGTATCCACTTGAGTGTTTCAGTTATTGGCATAGAGCGAATTACGGGGGGGTTTGACCCCCCCAATTACGACTTCATCCACCCTAAAATAAAGATTGCGCTGCATTTACACAATGCTGTAAATTAATGTAAGTAGCTACAGTATCTAGCTAGTTTAATACACTTTACTTTCTCACTGTCAGAGTTTCAGAATTATATTGTGTCAGGTGTCTAGACTACAGATGAATGCTAATTTGTGTCTATGGCTTGGCATTTCAATGTAAAATGTCATATATTATGTGAATGTTAGTTTACACTGGTGCTCAGTCAAGAAGACAATGGATTAACGTTAGCTAGTTGTAGAGATAACGCTACGTTTTAACATCAGTAAGTTATAGACATTGGTGGAAGAAGTGACAGGGAGGAAAGCCCAGGAGAGGCAACCCAAACCTCTGTGGGCACATTTTTAAGGTAAAACTGATTTGGCAAGGCAACTTTATTTATATAGTATATTTTAAAAACAAGGTGACTCATAGTGCTTTACATACAAATATCAACATACAGTATCAATTTGGTAAAAATGTAGAAGCAACACAAAGGCAATATAAAAAAATATTAATATAAAAGAAAGAGTTAAAAATTTAAAAGAAAAATAAAGATACAATAAAATAAAACAGTTACAACAGAACAAAGGGCACAGTACAGTACATTTGAAAGAATATTTTGCATTAGGGTACTTTGAAAACTGAAACATTAACCTAGCTACTACTTAAAGGCATAGACCACCCCAAAATCAAACTTTGTGAGCTGTTTTCTTACCTTGAAAATAGTCTAATAGAAACATAGTCCTTATTCTACAGGAGCCATATGTTTCTCACTTCTGAATTAACGAAAAAGATGAGAGTCACTCTAGCCCAGGCTTCTGAGCCTATAGAGTGAGTCCTGTCTTATCCATTCATTTCAATATTGGGACCAGTACAGGATCTACAATGTGGAATGTTGCTTTATTTTTACCATTAGACTATTTTCAAATTAAGAAAACAGCTGACACATTTAGATTATTGGGTGGACGATGCCTTTCATGTAAGTCAGGCACAGGTCTAGAGCCTGTATGGTAACACATCTGCCTTCCTCTTTGGCATGTTGATAGTGTTTTTGGTTCTGGTTCAGCATTGTGTGGATCTGCGTTTGAGCAGAGCAGGGACTGCAGAAGTTGTTTGTGTGGTACAGTATGTGCCCCATGAGCTGTTCAATGGTGTAAAATATGGTTTAACATCATCTACAGACTGCAGACATTTCGTTAAACAAGATAATGTAAGGATTGTAAGACTTCTGTTAACTGGAGCACGTGCCTGCGCTGTACATCCTGGAGAAAATGTTGACCCCCCCGCATTGTCACAGTATAATTCGCACTCTGGTTGTTGGGGCTGGGAGTTAAATATGAAGTGATAATATAAAAGGATAGCCACAACCTCCATATATCAGGAATCCTGGTGTGTGTGCCCAGCTTTCAAATCTTACCTCTTTTAGAATTAGTAAAGCAAACACATATTTTATACATGTTTTTCAATGTTTTACAGTAGTCGCTATTCAGTAGTTGTATTATGCAGAAATAAATACACATTTTTAGAGGCAGGTTTATTGTACTGTGCTGTAAATATAAATTGATGAGAAGTACCAATAAGAAGATAGAGACAGAGAGAGCTGGAAGCTCATTTTAACAACCAAACTGACAGGAAAGTGGTCTTTAGATTGGCAAATATTCATAGAGATTTTTCTCTTTTTTTTGTGTATGACTGATCCTTACTGTTGAATGACAGCTGCAGCCCAAGAAGCCTAATGGATAAAGGACTGACTTCTTAAGCCAGAGATTGTGGAGTGATTGACAGCTGAGAGGTGCAGTGGATAGATGAAAAACCTTCTCTGTTGGGTCTAAGCCGTTTTGCAACATCATGGTGTCTTGCAAGTTTCCACTCACAAGTTTCCACTCTTTTCATTTTTCCAATTACTCAAGTTTCTACCTGTAACAGGACAGCTGGGTGGGGTTATATTGAGGAAAGTAATGTATTGTTTATTCTTCTCACATAGACATTGCATTGATTGCCATTTGAGAATTTTTCCAAACTTTAAAACAGTACCCTTGTCCCAAAAATCAACTTCCAATTGATCAAGAAATATAATAAGTCGTGAGGGCCACAGTTTCCAGGGTGCACAATGACTTTCGGTTAGTTGTGTTTTCCAATAAAAATCTTGCAATTATGGAACACCTCACCACCTGAGATAAATGAAGTTTGATCTTATCTGAAAAATCATTATCATAACTTCCAATTTTCACTACGCAAGTGAAACAATGGCTTAAAGCTATAGTCGGTAACTTAAAAAAAAGTAGTAGTTCTCTGGCCTTCCAGTGCTCCTTATAGCATTTGCAAGAATCCATCGCACTTGACCAAAAACAACCAATCAGAGCCAGGAGGAGTATGCTCTCAGTCAGGCAAGCTTCAGGGGAAGCTTTGTAAACACAACAACTGATAAATAACCGGCAGCAATAATAAAACTGCCAATTCCTCCTTTGCAAACAACAGTGTACACAGTAAAGATAAGTAAACAGTGAAAGTGAATGCAAGCTTTTCAGCGTGGGTCTTCTTCTGTTTACTTGTCTTTGTCTTGCTACATGAAGCCCCTTTACCACTGCACAAAAAAACACACTAACACACCCTAAAATCTGGCTTTTTAATGTAATGGGAAACACGATAACCTGCATCCACACCCAAGTCAAATGACTCTGCAGTAGTCACGGGTATTTATCAGCTCCAGCTCTGACATTAATCGAAACACAACACCTGGGTGAACATGCTAATTTAAGATCCTTAACCAGTGTGCTCCAATGACATGCCACCACAAAATACAATATTTCTCTGCCCAAGCAGCACTCAAACATTGATCCAAATTAGTCTGCACCGAATTTGAAAGAGAGACCGACTAAGCAACATTGTTAAGTTAATTTAGCTGACGAAAACTATGATGAACCAACCTTGTTTCTGGTTGTGTTGGTCACTCTGGCTGCCAGAGTCTGGCACAAACAGCACGTCCAAGCTGATCCCACAAGTGTTTAATGGGGTTGAGGTCAGGACTGCTGACAGGCCATTCCATCCTCTCCACTCCCAAATTCTGGAGGTAGTCTCTGATAAACCCTGCTCTGTGGGGGCGAGCGTTGTCATCTTGGAGGATAGAGTTTGGTTCCAGACTGTGGAGATATGGGATTGCAACTGGTTGCAGAATTTCATCTCGATATCTCTCTGCATTGAGATTGCCTCCAATGATGACAAGCTTAATTTTTCCAGTGAGGGAGATGCCGCCCCACACCATCACACTGCCTCCACCAAAAGATGTTACTCTATCGGTGCAGCAAGCAGCAAAGCATTGTCCACGTCTTCTCCTTACTTTGACTCTACGATCCAACTGCTGTATGCAGAATCTGGACTCATCACTGAACATAACGTTCCTCCACATGTTCAGGTTCCAGTGCAGGTGTTACAGACACAAACGGGCCTGACAGTGAAGGGCAGTCATGGCAGGCCTCCTGGTAGCCCTATGAGACCGGAGATTGGCTGCGTACAGTCTGTTCCAGATTGTCTGTGCAGAGAGCCCTCTGCCATATTATCCTGCAAACCTTGACTGCAAATCTGTAAAAGGTCTTCTTGGAGTGCCATCTTCTTGGGACGGCCACTTTGCGGCCTGTCTCTGACATCCCCCGTTATATGGAACTTGGCCTTCAGTTTGCAGATGGTACTTGGGCTCGCTCCAAATAATGCCGCAACTTGGTTTTGCAGAACACCAGCTTGAGGTTGCCCTATCGCACTGGCCCTATCCAGATCAGTCAAACGTGGCATGCCGATTCTTGGAGCAGACACCAACTGACCACTGTAGCAGGGCCCACCTGACTGATTGTCAGCACCTGGGGGTACCAGAAGCTCAAAACAAGAGTCAATAGCAACAGCAAGAAAAAGCCAATTGGCAATGGCAGAGAAGATACAACCCACATACTCAGCTCTGCTGCTCATCCCACAAATGCATGTTCCTTATAAATGTGGCATCATTTAAAATATGGGAATAAACAGGCTTTCCAATGGTTTAAGATTTACTGCCAAGAAGCATTGTTACAACAAAGAAAAAATCTAATAACACAAATTTACTTACTTTTTGTGCTTAGTTTAGTTGGTGCCAGGATGTTTCACTAGCCAGCAGAAACCCACACACAGTAGTACAGGCATTTTATGAGAAAAAAGGGGCAAACCTCACACAAATTGCAACAGAATATCTGACAAATGTTTATTACTCATAAACGTCTCCTCTATAACATATAAAAAGTCGTAAGAAATCCAAGTGGTGGAAAATACTTTTCAAAGGTGTTTCTTAACCATACCCTGGTACCACTTTTTTGCTTCCAAAATTTTTTTTTAACCCTTAGATGCATGACCTACCAATACCTACACTCTTCCATAAGTGGGGTCAAAAATGACCCCAATTAGAATCAATGCATTTCATGTGATAAATTTAAGCAACTTCTTTCATTTTGGTTAAAGATGATGATTTGTATTAAATTTTGGTCAACAAAAGAATGATTTCATGTTTGACATGTTCATTTATCACTTTTTATTAACATTTTAACAACTAATGACATCATTGAATAATCAAGAATAGTATAATAGGCTACCTAAAGGGTTAGATTTTATCACAAGCAAGCTATAAATATCATAGTAAGTCTGCTTATCTCTTCACAACAAATGCAGTAATATTAGCTAGCTTACTAAGCTAGCTAACATTACTGTGTGTAATGTGTGTGTGTGCGCGTGCACACACACAATAAGTTATATTATATTGTGTAAAGATAAGCAGCCTAACTTCTAACAATAAGTTATCTAACTTATCTTACAATAAGTTAAATAAGTTAAATATCATAGTAAGGCTGCTTATCTCTACACAACAAATGCAGTAATGTTAGCTAGCTAACATTACAGTACAAACATTACATAGTAGTTAGCCAACTAGTACCTACATTGTAGTTAGCTAACACTAGCTAACTTAGTACTACTTAGTAGCTACAAAGTAGGCTAATTTGATGACAATAATACTATAATTTATCACACAAAAGTCATGGATGTGGAAAATAAGTTCATATTTTATACCGTCATATATATTCCAAAATATAAAACATATATAATACTAACATGTATGTTGCTGTATAAAAATCCTCCTGGGTGGTGAGACTGCTGGCATTAGATGTGTAAGTGCGACAGTAAATGTATACCTGACAGTCACAGTTGATCAAATCACAAAAGTCATGGATGTGGAAAATAAGTTCATATTTTATACCGTCATATATATTCCAAAATATAAAACATATATAATACTAACATGTATGTTGCTGTATAAAAATCCTCCTGGGTGGTGAGACTGCTGGCATTAGATGTGTAAGTGCGACAGTAAATGTATACCTGACAGTCACAGTTGATCAAATCAAAGATTCCTAGGTCTAACCCTTGATATTCCATAGGAAACGCTTGATGTCAAAAACATGTTTTATGAGGAATACCTGGAATATTAAATGATAAAAACTTTTAATTCCATAGATATTGAAGAAAAACAACCCCTGGGGTTATTTTTGACCCCACTTATGCATCTAAGGGTTAAAGCAACATCACTATATACTATATACTTGTATGCAAAGCAACATAAATTTGCACTAATCCATATAAATGTTTGATTAATTTATTGATTGATTAACATACATTTAAAACAAAATTATTTAAATATCACTTAAAATAGCACTTTATATTACTTTCAAAATACTTCCAAATTGGCACAACATAAATGTTGGCACGGATGAACATAAACCTAAACATGTTAACTTGAACTTGAACTTTAACATTGCTGGTCATCATCAGTGCACCTCAGGCTGCTGCAGTCTGTCTTACAGGTGCATCTGATGGAGCGTAGGAGTTCCTGTGGAGCTGGTGGTAAGTCAGTTTGGACAGGGACAAGCCCCCCATTACTCTCTTTCCATCTCCATTCTTGTGGCAGGAGTTCATCTACGGTTCCCTTCCACTGCTGCACCTGGTAGTACACACGAAGACTGTGGTACTTCACTGCTGCTGACATAGGCAAACTCTGTGGCTGTACATGAGAAGTGCTAGTAGCCACCTTCTCACAAAAGCGCTTGTGTCGTAGTGAGTCGAGTCCCTCCCCAGGCTTCCCATTGTACAGGCACAGCAAAGCTTTCTCTCCTGCTGACACAACATCTGTAATGGAAGCTGACTGTGTGTCAAACACTGTAGCATGCTCACGAAAGTCAGCACTGGTTGTAAACTTCTTGAGGGGAGCTCCTTTCCCAATGCCATAAAGGCGGGAGGTAGTGTCACATCTGGCTATTGCATGGATGAAGAGGATGTGAGTGCACACACTGGGACCCAGCTGCTTCTTGACAGCCTTGATGTTCCAGACACGTGGCTTCTTCATGCTCTTCTTCGTCTCAGGTTTGAAGAAGAGGTCATGTGACTTGAGGTTGGTGTAGTAGATGAGGAGAACGAGCAGATCTGTATCATCACCAATGAGCACAGTGTTTGTTGCGGTGGCAGACTCCGCTGCTTTTTGCACTATGAGGAGATCAGCATCACCTGGGGCATGGTACGTCTGACAGTTCTTCTTCTGTAGGTGACCACTGAGCATGTCGATGAACTGCTGCTTGTTTATGTGGTTTGCAAGGAACTCATCTTTATTCATTGTAACAGGCATGTCCTCATCCATGCTTATGGTTGCTCCAGTTCTCCCACCTGCTCGCCTGCTGTGTGTCATGTCTTTGGTGGATGTGCCTTGATAACCGTCGAAGATGACAACTGCCTCTCCAAACTTCCTTCTGACATACTCAGGGTACAGCTTGCAGATGTCCTTGTATGTGGATCCACGTGTCCACGGGATGCGCTGAACAAGTGCTCCACCATCCAGCACATACTGAACATGGCCTGTGACTCCTGGAAGGTCAGGTGTGTAGAGCGCCCAGATGGCATCTGCTAGCACTGGCTTCTGTGGCTGTCGAAGCAGCGGGAAGGTGTCAAACAGCGCTGGAGGATGACTACACAACTCATACCTGAACACTGATGCCAGGTCTTGTGAAGCTTTTGCAGCAATTGTGAGTTGCTGGAAAAGTAGTTGAGGATCCACCTGCACTGCTTCACCATCAATCTTCACTGAGGATTTCGTACTCATGGTGATTGCCTGATCCTTCTTCTTGAATGTGTACTCAGCCGTAGTCTGTCCATCCATGCTGGCCAAGATGGTGTTTCCGATGGCCTTTGCCTTATCAACATTCACAGAAGGGTGCGCATGGACCCCAGTGGACACACTGCGCAAGCTTGGATCTGAGCAGAAGGGGTGTCTTTCTTGGAGATAGTTCAGAACTGTGAGTGTGTCCTTCTTGTCACATGCTTGTCTTGCATCTGTCATGTCCTTGTTCTGCTCGCCAGTGTTGTGGTTCACCCCTGTCAGCTCTTGCATGGTATTGTTGACTTCAGCGCAAGCTGGCATGGAGAGCAACCATGTCAATCGTTGCAGCTCCATCATCCCTCGCCCTCTTGTGAGGCCACCACTGGTTTTCATACTTCTCATCAGCACCTGCTCGATGATGAGATGTACGGACAGGCCAGCCCATAGACGATCACTTCGTCTGACAACATGGAATCCCTCTCCAAATCTCTGGTAGACATCTGGATGTTCCACCTGGAGCTTGCACATCCGCTGCACATAGATCCGAGCCGTTTTTGTGTAGAGATTGTGCCCAGATGCTGCCATGAAAGGAAGCATTTCTGATATTGCCTCAAGGTGCAGTGCCCAATTCCCAGTATGTTCAGCTCTCAGAAACTTGCGAAGTATGTCTACCATATCCATGTACTGCAACCAGAGGGCAGCAGTCCTACTAGAGGATTTCAAGGATTCAGTTTTGCTTTTGAGTAGTTCCTTTATTCTGAGCGTCACATCTGCTTTGCAAGCCTTCTCTGCAGACACTGATCCCTCCATCAACTGTGCATAGAGGACAGCAATTTCATCCAGATCAGAGTTTCCTGTTCCATCTCCAGCTGGGGTATCTTCCTCTGATGACATCTGTGCATCACACTCTTCTGTATCTCCTGACAGTTGAGGGGGAGCCACATCTTCTGGTGCTCCTGGCTGCTGAAAGGGAGCCACACCAAGTGCATCAGACAGAATCAGGCCATTGAGGACGCCATCAATAAGGAGGTGTCCACGCACAGCCCGTGCAATCGCCTTCCTGGTCATCATGTGCACCACAGCATTGGCTGCTTAGACAAGCTCCATCACTTCCTGCAACCCAGTACCAGCCATGAGATGCCCAGTGGACCCCACAAAACTCATCTCAGTGTGGAAGCCCCCAAGTCGCAGGACTATGTTCCTCAAGTCACTTCTGTTCATCATCATTTTCTTCGAGGAAGTTCACAACTTCTAGAAAGGCTTAGACTCTTTCTTTGTCTTGTGGTCTACCCAGTTTTGTTTTTTTGGCCCCTATTTTGCTGGTCTGATGATCTGCTGGCATTTGCTTCTTGGTACAGAAATTGATGCCGCACACTTGGTGATAGACTGCATCTGCAGCATGCAGGTCATGCACATGCAGCACACAAGCTTTCACTGTGGCTGCCCAGGCATCTCCTCTTTCATCACAAGATTTCAAGACTGTGTCCTTGAACTTAACCGTCCTCACTGGGAATACAGGCATATCAGAACTTTTCTTCTTGGTTCCAACATTAACTGACCTCCCACAGAACAGACAGTCTCTGTCATAATGGAACTCCTTCTCAGCTGAGCGTAGAACACGGCTGTCAATTTCCATTTCATGTTTTTTTTCTTGTTGCTTCTCCTTCAGCGCTTTCACTATTTGTTGTTTGTTGATATATTTCTTGCGGCAGACTTGATGAACCAGTTCCCCAGGTCATGTATGGATGTCATCCTCTCGAGATGTACTTGCTCGGTTGATGGTGTCACTCCCCTTTTCAGTAAGGGTGGATGGTGGCTGTTCTCCTCCCTCTGCGGGCTCCTTACAGATGGCACATCTCAGAGGGTCACTCATTGTTGCACTCATGGTGCTAAAATCATGAACAGAAGATGAATATTAATTTTTACAGTACAGTAACTGACACATAGCCACTAATGAACTTCACTAATTGGAAAATATGGGTAAAAAAATTACCCATATTCGAATCAGTGTGTTTCATAGAGTAAAGATATGCCATTTTCATAATTTTGGTTAAGAATAATGATTTGTATGATATTTTGGTCCACACATGAATGATTTCATGTTTTAAATATGTTTATTTTTTAACATTACTAGGATACTAGGCTACCTAACAGGTTAGATGTCATTACAAGCAAGCTAGAAATATCATAGTAAGCTGTCTCTCCATGTTAAGCACATCATGCTACTCAATTATGTCAACAACACATCGACAACACATACGCTACAGGAATGTTAGCTAGCTTAGTTAGCTAGCTAGTGTTAGCTAAGCTAGAAATATCATAGTAAGAGTCTGTCTCTCCATGTTACGCACATCAAGCTAAACGATTGTCAACAACACAACCATATACAGTTAGCTAGCTACAGTAATGTTAGCTAGCTTAGTTATCTAGCTACTGTTAGCTAACTATAAAGTAAGCTAATCTGATGGTACACGATAATAATAAGATACTCTTTCACACAATCGTCATGAATATGCAAATGTTGTTGAAATATATCAATTTGATGACATCAAAAATGTTCTGAGGTAAAAGAGATAATACTTACGTGTATCTTGTTGTGAGCTAGGTGACACTACTGGTATGTAGGAAATTTATCTGACAGTTACAGTTGATAAGAATCAAAGGTTCCAAAGAGATACCCACTTATGAAAGCTAAAAATACAGTTTTTGGTTGATTGTGGACAGAATTGAACCCTTTATGTGGACATCAGACAAGAAGACATGCATAAATCTATTTTTTAACATGGGCGGCAATGGGAAATTGTGGCATCCCCGATTTCAGTATTTTTCAATACTTTCCACCATTTGGATTTCTTAGGACTTTTGATATGTTATAAATGACATATTTATGAGACTAGAACAATTGAAAGAGTTTCTGTTGCAATTTGTGTGGGGTCATGTCGTATAATGCCTGTACTACAGGAGCAGCGTCAGCAGGTGTAAGTTGTGAGCTGTGATTCAGCAGTAAATAATCAGCCATTTGTGTCTGACTGTGGATGGTGGAGCTGTGGAGAGGATTTGTGGAGTTTGTTAGTTGCAGCAGTGGCTGTTAGCAGTTAGTTCGGCTTGTTAGCTGCTGAACAGCAGCACAGCAAGCAGCCCCTGATCTGATCCCCGCAGGACTCCACTCTGTCCGGACTCTGTTAATGGTTTTATGCTGTTGGACAGGCAGGTAGGAGGCTCAGTTATCGGTGAGTGTAGCTGTACTGTAAGTAAACAGTCTGAACTCAGATCAGTTTTCTCTGACAGAGATGAAAGTTTAGTTTTAATCACCAGCTCTGTGAGAGGACATGAGTTTAAACTTCCAGACTAACATGTTGCAGATTAAGAAAGAATTCAGGCTTTATTTAAGTTAGTTATTTTTCTGTTTCTTAATAGTGAGATGGATAAAGTAGAAAAATACCCGTGCACAGCGCTATGTAAAGAAAAAACCACATATGTTGTGGCTACATACCGCACACAAGACAGGACTTGTGACATACATGTTTTTTTCTTTACATAGTGAGATGGATACGTCAGAGTTTACAATGAACCTGGGTACAAATCCTAGTTGTCTCAGATTAGTAATTTATGGTGTCAAAGTTTTTGTGAGCATAAATAAAGAGATGTTGAGCTTTTCAAATGATGATCAGTAAGTGTGTACTCATAAATCACCCTTTAATCCGTCAAAAAAAGTGTGTAGAAATTATTTATTGTTGTTGAATAAAAATGTCTAAATGAAATTTTTATACAACCCGTCACCTTGATTCTAATTTCTGATGGTATTTTGAGACCCGTTCAGCCGACAGATAAATTTAAACATCAGATTTCTCAACAGAGCATGAAACCTATTAACACGTACATTACTAAAAAGCTCACTTGCACTGCAGCACCTTGGTTTTCCAAGCAAAATTCGTAAACTATCGTTATAAGCAACCTGTAGTTTCAAGATGCTTGTCTTTTTAAATTTAACCCACAAGGGGGCAGTATAAAGAGGGGTACAGTAGGCTCTGAAGAGATTCACCTTGACATTATTTGAACACCAAAAGAATTTCCTCGCCAGCATATTCGCTTGCAAGTATAACATACGGCGTTGCCTATTGTAACAGTCGAATATATGAAATGTGCCTTTAACATGGTGTATACCGTGTCGCTTAACAGCAACGTCATCAAGCAGCGCTTGTTATGATTTGAGTCTGTTGAAAGCGCACCCAACGCTGGTCGGACGTACACCTATGTGCTCCTGCTTTTTCTTTTTGTCTCTCAACACAATAGTGATGGTTGTAAGTACGTGTGGCGACTATTATGTTCATGTATGAAAGTGTAGTAGCCGTACAACTGGGCTTGGTAAGGTTGGAGTGTTTTTAAGTTGACATAAAAAAAATAAACGACGAGCATTTGTGAAATCCCACACGCGTGTGGAAGTGAGTTTCTGCCTGTCATCTAATTCCAAAGAGCTACACCCACCCATATCTGTGTCCCAGATATTTGGTTTTCCTACAAACAGGTAGCACACGCCCAGACAGATAAAAAGATGGAAACACAAGGTCCTTATCCCCTTTTGCTCTGCAGATCAAAACAGAGCTCTTTTTTGCATTATTATTTACATCAAATTTTACTCCATAGTCAGAACATATTTTCAACAGCTCTTGAAACTCAGCACTGCTTGGAGAAAGTATAGCCAAATCATCAGCATACATAAGATGATTTACAACTGTATTTCCAAACATACATCCTGTTCTACAACTTTTTAGTTCGTCTGATAGCTGATTCATGTACACATTAGAAAGTCAAGGTGATAGCAACCCCCCCTGACGAACTCCATTACTAAGCCCAAATGGTGCAGAGACTGCATTTCCCCATTTGATCTGCATGCTCTGATTTGCATACCAAAAAGCCAGGATCCTTACTACACTGTCAGGCATGACCCTGTTACTTAGTTTTAAAAACAATTTATTATGATTAATACGATCAAATGCCTTAGAGGCATCTATAAAACCAACAGAAGAATTCTGTCTTCTATGTTTCTACCATTTCCTTCAGTGTGTAGATTCATAAATCAGTACTATGATTAGCCTTGAAGCCAAACTGGTTATCTGAGTTGCATACGTAAACAGACAGTCTATCTCATAAAATTCTCTCCAGGACTTTGGACAACACACTAGCTAGGGCAATTGGCCGATAATTATCCATGCTCCCCACCTTGCCCACTTTGTCCTTGATAACAGGTACCAGTGTGACAGACAACATGGATTCCGGTAAGACACCATGGATCATAAACCCAGTGAAACAAATGGCAAGAAGAACTGCTGCCCTTGGGCTTGCTAGTTTAAGGTGCTCGGCAGAGATTTGATCAGAACCACATGCTTTGTTATCAGCTAACTGTATAATAGCTTGATAAACTTCCTTGGCTGTGATTTGCACAGTATCACTATTATCAATCTTACCCACTGTGTGTGGATCACTCTTAACACAATTAAATAGCACAGAGTAGTGTTGCCTCCACAGCTCAGCTATGTTTTCACCACCAGAGACTCCCTCTATGGTACATGGTAATGATGTAGTGTCTCTGTTCAGAGATCTCACCTCCTTCCAAAAACTAGTAACATCATTACTAAGGAGTTTTTCAGCCATGGAGTCTGCTCTCATTTCTTGTGCATGTTTGTTGACATAACGAACTGCATATTTATATCTAGCATTAGTGAACTTTTTGAGCTCCAGCATAGGCCCTTCTCTGGGCCTGCCAGCCTGGACCCAGGTCCTAAAAGCATTCTTTGCTTCAGCATGAGACTAAGCCACATGTTTATTCCACCCTTATTTAATATTATGCCTTTTTCCAGAATAGGTACAGAATGGTTTACTGGCCTCATGTACAGTTCCCACAATACAATCATACAAGGCACAGAGATCCTCACAGTGTGAGCTTAGGTCACAATTCACATCAGAACACAAGACTGCATCTTTGGGTATATAAATTTCACTGAACTTTTGTCATTTATAAAAAGATAAATCACTTTTCCATTATACATCAATGATATTTCAATGGAAAAATTACTTATTGACTTATTCATACTTCAAAAATAGCATCAATAAGTGATTAACATAGGGGGGATTGAAATAAAATAAATAAATAAAATAAAAATCAACCAGCCACCCCCCTCCCCTGACAAGTAAAGAGCAGTCCCTAAAGTGCGGTGAGGTTTGTGGACCGTTACCTGCCACAAAGAGAGAAATGTGAACGGCTCGTTTCCCCTCTGACACGCCACATACCTGTGTGCCGCCATGGCTCGGTTGTCCAGGTACTACTGGACAGTCATGATACCAACGAAAGAGGAAATTAGGCTACTGGACCTGGAGTCAGACTTCTCTGTCGCCGGTAAGCCGTTATCTTGTGCCACGGAGCCGGCGTAGGCTAGTCGCAAATGCAAGTAAAATGCTCGCACGTAGAGCTCTGTGGAAAACAAATCACTGCCGACAAGTAAAAAGAAATAAATAATAACTTTCACTGCTCAAAGATACTCACATGTCTGGAAAACAAACCACTACAGCAGCATATTGAGTGCCAGGTGGCCAGCAAGCTAAAGAAGAACCGGACAAGATGACGGAGCACATACAGAGACTGAAACAACGGACAGGAGTTGTATGGGCGTCCACCACGAAGCTGCTGCGGACAATTGAGGAGGAAACAGGAAAGGATAATGTGAGTTGTGACCGCCTGCAAGACCTGCTGTCCATGTTGTCGGCTAAGGAACAGAATCTCCGGGAATTGGATAAAGAAATTGAAAAGGAGATACCGATGGACGAGCTGCAGGCAGACATAGTGAAAACTGTGGATTATCAGGACAACGTAAGTCTCTGGAAAGCCCGTGCAACAAGGCTAATTGAAAGAGAGGAATCAGCAGCAGCACAATGGAGCTCGCCCCGGCTGAGTGATGTGAGTACTCATTCAAGCAGACTGAACAACAGACCGTCAGTGAAGTTACCCAAGCTGTACATAAATAAATATGACGGTGAAATAGCGATGTGGCAGGAATTTTGGGATCAATTCGAGACTGCTATCCATAAGAATAGAGAGCTGAGTAAAACTTAAAAGCTGACATATCTCAAGTCATATCTCGTGGGTCCAGCAGCAAGAGCCATGGCAGGGCTAAAAATAACAGAGAACAATTATGATGTCGCCATCAACATGCTGAAGGAGAGATTTAGAAGAAGAGACCTGGTGGTGAGTGCGCACATGGCTAAACTGCTAAACTTGACCCCAGTCAAAAAATCCTCAGACATTGTTGCTTTAAGACAGCTGTATGATGAGTGTGAAGTCCAGATTAGAGGCTTGGAGTCCCTAGGAGTAGTTTTGGATGATCCCAGATGACCTTGCTCTTGCTTATACACGCAAAATAGATTTAGGGCATGAGCTGGAGGTCCAAGAGCTCATCAGTTTCCTACAGCTGGAAGTTGAAAGCAGAGAGCGTGCCATGCACTTAACCAAAGTGGGAACCCTTAACAAAGACTTAGAACCTGCTCACCAGCATTGTTATAAGCCAGATTCAGGGAGTGGGAAGTCCAGAAAACCAAGCCTCCCGTCAGCCGCTACTCTCCACACAAGCAGCTCAAACTCTCCCAGAGGCTGTTTATTCTGTGACAGTACAAGCCATACATCAGAACTGTGTACAGATGATACAGTCAGCACGCGAAAGGAAAAGTTGAAAAAAATGGGGAGGTGTTTTGTGTTCCTAGGACAACGGCATGTTGCTAAATTCTGTCGAACCAAGAATGTCTCATGTAGCAAGTGTGGATGGAGACACCGCCCTATGATGTGCGACAAGGATGAGCAGACAGAACCACCAAATAGTGCTCAAGAGACAACTGACACTGTCATTTCCTCTGTGGCTCCCCACACAGTAAAGACAAGCACAGGAAAATCAAATACAGTCCTACTGCAAACAGTAACAGTGTGGGCAGAAGGACCAAGGGGGAAGAGAAAAGGATGTGCTGCCTGATGGATGGAGGAAGTCAGCGGAGCTTTGTCCTGCAGGAACAGGTAAAGACACTGGGATTACCTGTCGTGAAAAGAGAGACTTTAAAGCTCCACACTTTAAGTGAAAGTGAAATTCCAGCAACAATGGAACGCAGCATTGTGAAATTAGTCCTGCTAAATATTGACAACAAAGAGCTAAATATTGAGATCGAAGCTGTTGAAATGCCGCAAGTGAGCTCCGCCATCATGCAGGTCCCTGGAGAACAAATCCGGCTGCAGCTAGAGAAAAAAGGGCTGCCATCAGCAGATGTTTCAGGCAGGAGTGATGAAGAGCTGGAGCTGTCAGTTCTGATAGGCGCTGACTACTACTGGAAAATGGTGTCTGGCAGAGTAGAAAGACTATCAGAGTCCCTGGTTGCCATAGAAACCATATTCGGCTGGACAGTGCAAGGACCAGTGTCCATGTCCAGCATGAGTGAAGCATCCTGCATGAAGATTGGCATTGGCCACACAGGTTTCAAACCAGCTACGAGCATTCTGGGAAATAGAGTTGCTGGGCATCTTCAGCAAAGGTGAGGAACAAGCTGATGACGTGGAAGCTCAGCAAAACTTTGACAGGTCAGTCAGATACACTCAAGGGAGATATGAAGGGAAATTGCCATGGCGACAGGATGCCCCAGAACTCCCAGACAATCTGAGAATTGCAAGGAAAAGATTTGAAGGGCTGAAAAGAAAACTAAAAACTGATGTGACGCTGTTCAAAAGATACAATGATGTGATTCAGGACTATCTTCAGCAAGGAATATGTGAAGACACACCAGACGCACAGCAGGCACTGAGAACAGCAATGTCAAGTACTACCTACCTCACCATGTTGTAATTAGAGAGGACAAGGCAACAACCAAGGTGAGAGTTGTTTTCGATGCTTCTTCACATGAGGACAGCTGTCCTTCTCTCAACGACTGCCTGCTCACTGGACCAAATCTAAACCCGGACCTCCTAACCATCTTAGTGAGATTCAGGCTGCATCCAATTGCATTTATGGCAGACATCACTAAATCCTTCCTGCAAATATCTGTTGCTGACGAGGACAGAGATGCTTTGAGGTTCCTGTGGCTCGCTGGACCCCCCGATGCTGAGGACACCAAATCACGCACACTGAGAATGACTCGCTTGGTGTTCGGAGTGTCATCGAGCCCATTCTTGCTTGCAGCTACAATCCGGAACCACTTGAAAGGGTACCAAACAAGTCACCCACATGCGGTTAACACTCTGAAAGACTCCCTGTATGTTGATGACTTTATTGCCAGCTCAAGTGATGTTGAAGGCGCTTATTCACTAACCACACAGGAAAGAGAAATCCTGTCCACCGCTGGCATGAACCTCTGTAAGTGGACAACAAATTCCTCCCAGCTGAAAGCTAAGTGGCTGCAAGGGGATTTCGACTTCACTCTAGAACCTGAAGCACACGGCTGTGTGTTAAAGGTGCTCGGCCTAGTATGGAGACCAAAGACTGACGACCTTGTTTTCAACCTCAAACATCTCATGGACATTTTCAAAGACAGAGAGAACACAAAGAGGAGTGTCCTGCGGTCGTCAGCTAAGATATTTGACCCCATGGGATTTCTGACGCCATTTACAATAAGAGTGAAATGTCTCTTCCAGGATATGTGGCAAAGGGGCATCAGCTGGGACCAGGAGCTGCCAGATGACCTCACTCAAGGGTGGCAGCAATGGTGTATGGAGCTGCTCCAGCTGCATGAGATAGCCATTCCCAGGTGGTATGGAACTGACGAACTGCAAAATGGACTTGGCCAAGTCCTTCATGTGTTCCGTGACGCAAGTGAGAGGGTCTACGGTGCAGTAGCATATCTCCAAGGACAAACAGCTGAGGGAAAAACTGTGAGCAGACTTATCATGTCCAAGTCAAGAGTTGCACCCACTAGGAAACTCACCCTTCCATGTCTTGAGTTAATGGGAGCTCTGGTTGCAGCAAGGATGGGAAACAACCTGTTAAAGGCAATGGACATGCACATGAGCCAAATACGCATGTGGTCAGACTCCATGATAGTCATCCAGTGGATTCGCTCAGCGCAAAGATGGAAACAGTTTGTCACAAATAGAGTGACAGAGACACAGTCACTGACCCCGCCAGAAACCTGGTCGCACTGCAGTGGGAAGCTTAACCCAGCTGATCTCACCACAAGGGGTCAGACTGCCTCAAAACTGAAAGAAGAGGAACTCTGGTGGTCAGGATCCCCATTTCTGAGTTCAGTAATTCAGCCAGAGCTATCTACTGAAGAGCTCTGTTAAGAGGAAATAAAGGCTGAGCTCAAGTCAAACCATGTCACAGTCCATCTGAGTAACACAGAAAATACATCATCAGATCCACTATTAAAGCTGGAGAACTACAGCAAACTAAGGACTGTATTCAGAGTCACGGCCTGGATTAAACGATTCATCCACAACTCTCGCTCAAGAGAAAAAAGACAAGGAGAGCTGACAGCCAAGGAGCTGGCTGAAGCTGAAGGACACTGGATATTGGAGGCACAAAATCAAAGTTTCCAGCGAGAGATAAGTGAAATGAAAACAGGATGAGACATACACAAAGACTCAAAAATCAGAGACTTGAAGCCGTTTCTTGATGAAAATGGGTTAGTCTGTGTGGGAGGGAGACTGCAGCATTCAAACTTTAGCTTCAGTGAACAGCATCCGTCGATTTTGCCTTCCAGTCACAGACTCTCTGAAATGCTGATCAAGCACAGTCATGACCAAGTGATGCACTCAGGTATGAGAGACACTCTGGTGCAACTAAGAGACAAATACTGGATTCCCCGATCCCGACAAATGGTAAAGAGGATGACTGCAGCTTGCACTACTTGCAAAACTTTCAGAGTAAAAGCCACATATCAGGTTTCTGCAACCCTGCCAAGAGATCGGATTACAGAATCACCTCCCTTGGAAACTGTCGGAGTGGACTTTGCCGGTCCTCTGTTAAGAGCATGAGCTCTTGAGAAAAGGCGTACATAGCATTGTTCACCTGTGCAGTTACTCGTGCAGTCCACCTGGAATTGGTGTCGGACATGTCAACAGAAAAATTCGTCCTGAGATTCATAGCCAGACGAGGTCTCTGCAGAGTTGTCTATTCAGACAATGCCCGGACTTTCAAAAGGGCTGATTAAGATCTCAGAGCGCTCTGGAAAGCCATCAAGGAGCCTGAACTGCTGAAGTACTTTTCTGAAAAGGGCATCACGTGGAAGTACACTGCAGAACGAGCAGCTTGGTGGGGGGGGTTTTGGGAGAGACTGGTCCGATCAGTAAAGACATGTCTGAGGAAAGTGATGGGAAGAGCTTCACTGAGCTTTGAGGAGCTATCATCCCTATTAGCAGCGGTAGAGGCGACAATTAATTCAAGTCCACACACCTTTGTCTACAATGAACCGGAAGAACCTCAACCTCTGTCACCGGCTCACTTCCTAATTGGAAGGCGACTCTCCTCCTTGCCACCTAAGCCCTTTCATGCTGCCAAGCAAACCCTCAACTCCAGCCGAGAGGAACTGACTCGGAGATGGAAATATCGTCAGCGCCTTCTCAACGACTTCTGGACTTGCTGGAAAAGGGAGTATTTACTGGAGCTGAGATCCGCCCACACCAGAAACACTCCACGCTCTACACCTCTAAAGGAAGGAGATCTGGTGCTTATTGGAGATGACAAAATGCCACGCCAGATCTGGAAAACTGGGATGATCAAGGAACTGTTTTCAGGAAGAGACGGACTTGTGAGATCCTGCGCTGTGCGCACATCAGACAGGACAATATTAAGAAGACCAGTTCAACTCCTATATCCTTTAGAGACTGCTTAAACTGTCTTCATGGGGGAAGGATGTTATATCTTTGTTTCACTGATACAGTAATGCATGTGATATTTATAGTTCATTAATGCAGTAATTCATATAGTTAAAAACGTATGGTTAAAAGGGTTAAAATATTACAAAGAAGTCATTAATTTAATTTGGTGTTTTGAGTTAAAGATTATGAACAGTGACTCATACAGACCACAAGGTGGCAGTAGTGTTCTACACTAGAGTTACAAGTAGGAAAAAGGGAAGTAAACAGAAGAAGTTGTTAGCAGACACCACAGACACGTTATATGAAACAATGAATGTCGAGCATGTTTCCCTGTAATGCTGCAGTTTGTTCAGTAAAATGTTGAACGAAGAACATGGGCGTCCAGTCATCTTTTTGTAGAAGTTACAGCTAAGTCTCCACAACATCCATCCACAAAAATTTATGAAAATGTCCACAGTAGTGTCCCTCACACACAGACAGGTAGACATACACATGCAAATTTCGCCTAAAACATAACATTTTGGCAGAGGAATTATAAAAAACTGAGAACCTTATTTTACTGGCATACAATGGATTCTTATTTGGGACATACTGAACTTTCAAAAAATGTAGTATGCCGACTTTTCCTCAAAAATGCCTACAGGGTTACAGAATTTTGAAGTTACAGCCCTGACTATCCAGGGCTCACGTCGTCTTCCACAGTCCCTGGGGCAGCAATCAGGTCAACACAGGTGACGTCACCTGCAGCAGTAGAGCCAGGGACGCACACGTCCTTCACCGACGCTGCTCCATCCTCTCTAGCTGGGTTGTTACGCAGCGCCCTGCCGCCGGCTGGCTCAGCGTCGCTCAATACAGCCGGCCCTCCATTGCAACCCAGCTCAAACCTGCGCTCTACGGCAGCAACTCTGCCGTCAATGGTCGCAGCCACAGTATGCAGGTCCTCGCTGATATCTGCCTGAAGTTTCATTGCGTGCCTTATCACGCAAACCTCACTGTGCAGTCGCTCCATCTTGCTCAGCAGGTTGGATACATCCAGGTTGTTAAACATCACAGGCAGCAACTCATCAAGGTAATGGGAAACAAACCGAGGAATGTTGTCTCCACATTCGTTCAGCACTTTTAGGCAACATTTAATATTATTTACATCCCTCTGGTTGCCTTTGAAGGTCACACACCTTTGCTTAGTGTCTGGACAAAGTTCAAACAACACCTTTTTTGAAGACTCGATCCACTCAGAGTCAAAGGTGTTTGAGGCTAGGGGGACCAGTTCATCCTGGGTCATCGTTTTGATTTTAACCACAAGGAAATTAAGAAATTCGTCCTCTACAATGACTTGATCATCAACAGTCTTGTAGATAGTAGGTTTTAGACAAGGCTGGTGATTAAAGCCAGAGGCTGCTGAGCCACGACTCACGCCATCCACCATCTTTCCCCACCCAATTATTGAAAGTATTGGATATAATATACAAATGAATAACAAATAAATGCAGAAAACGTCATGACTAAAAGTTGACTAAACTGTGTTGGATTTTTGTTGACTAAAACTATAAAGGATAAAAATGATTGAAATGTGAGTTTAATAGTTTAAAGTTTAATAAGCATTTTCATCTCAAGACTAAAGCTCCTTTTACACTACCAGATTTTCGGCGAATGTTGGGCCATTTTGCAGGCAAGCTGCAAGCGTTCAGACACACAGAGCCAGATAAGCAAGTTGATCCGAGGTGCCCAATTTTCCGCTGTGTAGGGGTAAACATATTGGTGGAACCTTTTTGGTTTAAAAAGAACGAGGCGGCCTTCCACCACGGGAGGGGCTGTTGATGACTTGTGGGAGGAGCTGTTGATGACGCCGCATGTGCGACCCACTGGCTGTGGACTAACAGGAAACAGCTGATAGCAGGAATGATCAGCTAGTAGCAAGAGGGAAACGCAAACCTGAAAGACACTGTAAAGATGAGCAACTGGGGAGACAAGGCATTGCGCGCCCTCCTTGTCCTTGCAAACAAACATACCATTAACCGTGCAATGACAGGAATGGTGAAGGAAGGGCCAACTTAAGAGAGAATCGCCGAAGGACTGACCAGCCGCAACTTCGCTTGGAGCACGTCACTGTTTACGTCACACGCTGAGCAACACGTTTTATTACTTGCTCACGCCCCACATTGCCCCGAAAAAGGCACATTCTGTATGAACAAAAGTAGGCAGGCAGCATTTCGCTGCTCTCCCCGATTTTGTTTTTATATTGCCAATGCTGAAAAAAGACTGATTGGGCTTTCCTGCAAATTTGCACAATTCCTATTTAAAAAGGGCTTAAGGCTAATTCTAAAACAGCTGTCAAAATTAACACTAATAAGTAAGATAAATATAAAAAGAAGTTACCACCATAAAGTTTTCACAGGCCTCTCTGCTGCATTCTGCTGGACAATTGCAGCTTGATAACAGTGACAGATCTCAAAATATTACACATATACTGCACATCGTTTTCATTTGTTTAATTTGAAAAATGAAGAATATATTTCTCACCCGCTGCCTGCCCGCATGTAGTTAATTTCTACCCATGCCCTTAGCCATGAATTTATAGCTTTACCTATTACACAGCTTTTTGCGGTAACCCGGCGGCAACCTGGTGCAGGACTTGTCATGTACAATACATGCACACATAGACACATACACATACACATGTATATAGTCACTTTCACCTGTCCTGATGTTTTCATTCTGATTCTTTAATATCAACTCATTTGTTTTCCTGGTTCAGTCTAGATTTAAAAGCCTAACCAGGGATGGCAGCTGAACATTTGCTTTAGCTAGATGCCTTATATCCATTTTGATCTGTTGCATGGCTTATCTTTGTGTACCAATGTTTATCTCTATGGTCCATGTTAAATGAACAAAGAAATAAATACATCTTAGGTTTTCCCACTTCTGGTTCCAGCTCAATTAGAGAACAGAGTTCTTGCCTTCTAATCACTTCAGCCAATCAGATTAGTGAGCCAATTATCTTGTTGTATAAACCTGTTCCCTTCTTTAGTGCTGCCAGCTGTTGTTCAGCGTTTGATTGATCCACCACCACCCCTCGACATCCATTCAGAACCTGCTGACTTCAAATGAGTTGGCCAAAAATCCTACTTCACTTCACATCCATTTGTATTCATCCCTGACTCCACATGGCTCTCACTCTCCTCAGAAATCATGATGTCCACTCACATCCTCACACATCTCTTCCCTCCTCCTTTGTAAACTCTACATAAAACAAATTCAGTTCACTTCTACCTTTTTGAGCTCTTATTTCAATTTGTATCTGCTTATTAAAATGTATGGATGTTCTTTGGTAACTCTTCTGTTGCTGACCTGTTAAGAGCGTATTCACTCCACTGGGCCCGGCGTGCTTCATGCATTAAGCTGTAGCAGCAGCCATTCCCCACCTCACACACCACTATGCTGTGGCTTTTGTATATATATATATATATATATATATATATATATATATATGTGTGTGTGTGTGTGTGTGTGTGTATGTATGTATATATATATATATATATATATATATATATATATATATATATAATAATTATTATTATATAAAATTGAATTGAATCAATGGCAGATGATGATACTATTCTGTTAAAGTTGTGTTGTTAAGTAATCCAATGTCTTCCAAACGTCTCATTCCAACATTATCTTGATATAGACTAATGACATTTAGTTTAAAGGTATGGAGAACAAACACAATGTCTGCTAAACGTCAAAATGTTAACATCCACACAACGTGAAATTCTATCATCGTTAGGCATTTACAATATCATCAACATGTTTTTCATTCAAACCAAAATTTAACATCTGTCCAAAGTAACAGCCAACATCTTTCTGACATCATACTGAGGTCCAGTGCCTGCTGGGTTCACATTGAGGATGATGGCTTTGACGCCCCACTGTGCACCTCTGAACTTTTATAACTAGGCACCCACAGTGCACGCTGTGCTTTCAGTTTAGGCATGCAGAAGGGAGGCAGGTTCACCTGAATCCCTAATGATCTCTAATAATGACTCTTCATTGAGAGACCACAAGGACAGAAAAAGCCTTGAATTCTTGGAAAGAAAAAGCCACCACACAGGGAAAGAAGTGGCTGTTTGCTACAGGCTGAGGAAAAACATGGGAGATCACTGTAAAAGCTAAAAAAAAAATAGCCTCATGGAAAGAGTGACAAGCACAAGGAAAACAAAGTAGTATAATTTAATTTCAATTTGGAGGGAAGCAACAGTAAAAGTACACAAATGAAATGTTTGGTGATACGTCAGTGTATTACTGTTGCCTGCCTACATTTCCTGTAACACTCAGTGACTTCTTGGTTATCCACAGAATCTTTTGTGAGTACACTCCCTGGTGTTTTGGAGCATATTGCGATCATCAATGGATAATATTATTACATTTACTATGTCACATAACTTTTTTCTTTTTGGAAAGTTTACTCCAGGGTGCTGGGAAGGATGCTCCAACAGATTGTTGAACCTTGGATTCAGGAAAGCAATGCGGATTCCATCCTGCCACAGAACAGTGGACCAGCTCTTTACCCTTGCAAGGCTGATGGAGGGGTCATGGGAGTTGGCCCATCCAGTCTACAGGTGTTTTGTGGAGAGCTGCATCCGCATAGTTGGCATAAAGTCAAACATATTCTCAGTGGGTGTTGGCCTCCACCAAAGTTGTCGCCTGTCACCGATCCTGTTTGTGATATTCATGGACAGGGTCTCAAGGCGCAGCCGGGGGGAGAAAGGGGCCTGGTTTGGGGACCTCGGGATCTGCTTTTTGCTGATGATGTGGTTCTGTTGGCTTTATCACACCTTGACCTCCAGCGTGCACTGGGGTGATATGCAGTCGAGTGTGAAGCAGTCGGGATGAGAGTCAGCACCTCCAGATCTGAGGCCATGGTTATCTGCTGGAAACTGGTGGATCACCCCTCCAGGTTGGGAGAGAGTTACTGCCTCAAGCAAGGGAGTTCAAGTATCTCGTGGGCTTGTTCACGAGTGAGGGTAGAATGGAGCTTGAGATGGATCAGCGGTTTGTTGTGGCTTTTGTAGTGATGCGGGCGCTGCGCTGGACCGTCATGGTGAAGAGGGAGCTGAGCCGGAAGGCGAAGCTTTCAATTTACTGGTCCATCTACGTCCCAATCCTCACCCATGGTCATGGGTCCTGGGTAGTGAATGAGATCGCGGATCCAAGCGGCAAAAATGAGTTTTCTCCGTGGGGTGGCTGGGCTCAGCCTTAGAGATAGGGTAAGGAGCTCAGACATCTGCAGGGAGTTTGGAGTAGAGCCACTGTTCCTTCACGTCAAAAGGGGTCAGTTGAGGTGGTTTAGGGCATCTGATCAGGATGCCTCCTAGGCACCTCCTACTGGAGGTGTTCCGGGCACGTGCCACTGGTAGGAGGCCCCGGGGCAGACCCAGAACACGTTGAAGGGATTACATATCTCATCTGGCCTGGGATGCCTCGGGGTCCCCCAGGAGGCGCTGGAAAGCGCTGCTAGGGAGAGGGACATCTAGGGTGCTTTGCTTGACCTGCTGCCCCCACGACCCGGTGAATGAATGCCTGAATGAATGAATGAATGAATGAATGAATGAATGAATGAACATTACATAACACATTACCATCCAAAATAAACTGTTTATTATTTTCATTTTTCATTCATCCACACTGCTCCACTTCCACCAGTGCGTCACCAGAAGAAATATCATCCAAAGGATGTTGTGTCTTGTCATGTCATTACAGACTATGTTACAGAAGGGTGCCAGTGATCAGAACATCTGGGTTATGCTGCACTGAGCCTTATCATGTTCAGAGTGTTTACATTATTATACCTGCAACATCTACAGTGTATCCCGTTCTGCTTTTGCATCTTAATTCTGCTAGAAAGCAGAACGGGATAACAAGCTGTGTCTTTCCATGTCCCAGTGATCAGCACAGGGGGATGCCATCAAATGTGCATTTGTATGTTGTTTTTTTATTCATTCATATCCACATACTGTTCCGTTCTTATGCATAATTCTCTCTTCGATGTTGCAGTAGCTGACTGGCACACCGGGAACCGGCAGGCAGGTCTTCTAGTTCTGGTGTATTAATTTTTCTGCTTGTCATAGTGACTGACTCACACGCCATTCTGTTGTGCTAACCTCAACATTTGTCTACTGTGTTTCTTATGGTAAGCCAAACTGGTAGAAAATATTTCTGCACACTTACATCTATGCAGTGTTTCACTTATTTGTTGAGCTTTCTGTCTATTAGACCTTCATCGTACATGAGGCAACAATGGATGTCAAGTTATTTCTCCCACTATCAATGTTTGCCACAAGAAATGTGACTTCCACTGCTCTTCTGTTATTTGGCAGGGATGCTGGGTCCTCCAGCCAAGGATATTTTGCATGCCAGCGTGGTTCTTTGCTGTGGTTGTCTTCTGCGACATAGGTGAGACCTTCTCTTACCACCTCAAGCTCTCTTTCCTCAGCAAGAGTCATCTTCAACAGCTCTGATCTTCTGAGGTGCCAGCTGATCTTCTCTATGGCTTATGAGCAGATTTATTTCTTTGGGCCTTACAAGTTCATCAGCAGGCACATCTGGAGAGAACCGCTGCAGCTGCTTTGGCGTTACATGTCTGAACATCTGCAATACTGTCCAGCCCATAAAAAAACAAGTGGTGTGACTTGAGTGTGCCTCTCGGAGTGTTAATTCGGATCCTTAGAATTTCAATTTCAATTTTAATTTCTTTATTTAAAAAGGGACATGTAAATATGCCAGATTATAGCCGTAGGCTAGTTTCCATCGGTAGTCCCTTGGCAGGTTGATATTACATCAGGTAAAATAAAAAAAGAGAAAAAGAAAAGAAACAAAACATAAGGTAGAGCAGACAGAACATAAGGTACCGCCTCGTCTCTGCGTGGACCTTCATCCCTCCAACTCCATGAACGGCAAGAGTGATTTCTTCACTTCTGAGGTTTAGTTTGCTTGCAGCCTTATGGGTTATGTAGTTAGTGTCTGAGGCCAAGTCAATTAATGTTCCAATTTTCTGCCCAGCATTTGCAGTTACCTTGAGAAGCATCATGATCACTGGAAGCTCCTGCATTCCACTTTCCATCAGAAGGCTTGGCTGATTTTTTACAGTGTTGAAGGCCCTTGATGCAATGTTTGAGAACGCTTCTCGACACTGTCTTGCCAGCTCTGGTGACGGTTTGCTCAAGAACTCCTCTTGATCTCCCGTAAACTTTTTCTTGCCATTGTCTTCATCTGGACCCAACCTGCTCTTTTTCTGACCCACACTGCTTTTCTTTTCCTCTGCATTGGGGCACAGATAATAATGATGCTCAGGAATATGCTCAGCCTTGCAGTCTTGGTTTTTATATAGATAGGCAGGTTTGCAGTATGAGCTGTCATCATGAACCTCAAGACATTTCATGCACTCTCCCAGCTTTCTTATTGCAGCCTTTCTCTCTGCTAGCTTCATTGCCCGGAACTGTTTGCAGAAGTAGAGCTTTCTCTTGTGCTTTCCATCACCACAGACTACACAAACTGGATGGTCATTGCCTGCCTTTGTAGATCTGGCTCTGGCATGTCTTGGTTCAGTTCTGATTTCTTTCCTACCCGGATCTTCCTCCCTCAGCTGCTCCAGCTGTTCATACATGCTCTCCTGCTCCTTGAGAAATAACAGGATACTGTCAAACCGCTTTTCTGGTGTCACAGCATTCCTCCTGTCAGCAACATAGACCAGCCATTCTTTCTTCAGGTTTTCTGGAAGTTTACTTCAATTGATTGTGTCATCAGCGGATTTTTAATTGCACCTGTGTCTCCAAGATCACTCAAATCCTGTAGTGCCTTCTCCACCACTTGAATTAACTCCACTATTGATGACCTCTGACGGCTGGCATTTTCTATAGGTCCTCCACTATTTCAATTGCAATGGATGTTCGGTTGCCAAAACGGATTTCTAGGACATGAAAGATGTCATCTGCTGTGTTGTAGTTCGTGAGGCAGAGGTTTCTTATGATTTTGTCATCGAGACTGTCCAGTAATTGAAACTTTTTCATATCCTTTGCTCCAGTGGGCTCACCTTGTTTTTGTAATGCCTCCCAATCCTTTCTCCACCTATGGAAATCATGCTTGCAGCTAGCAAACTTGGGAAGGGCTGATGGTTTTAGCTCAGTGGTTGGCACTGGATGGCTGACAGCATTTGTGTTGGTCTTTCAACATCCTTTTTAATCCTTTCCTGTATGAAGTCAGCCTTTCTGGAAACTAACTTGAAGATATATAGCTCCAGCTCCTTTAAGTGACCCTGGAGGGCCTGCTGCTCATCTGGAGGGACCCATCTTTTCCATCGGCTTTACACCTCTTTTGCAGTCTTTCCTAGTCCTTGCAGGTGGATGAGTATAAAGTCAAAGGCCTCCTAGTTGCCATTTGGTCATGTAGTAGCGGCAAGTTCACATGCAGCCTCTGCTGCTTGCAGTGCTGTGGATAATTCAGTTTTTCCAAAGTTAGCCCACAGAGTCTTCTGGATAAGACCGTTCACCTCCTTCAGCTTCAGCTCACACTCTTTGCAGTCTTGGCTATGTCAGCTTTTTGCTGCTCAGTCTCAGCTACTTCACTTGTGTCCAGCTCCGCCTCCAGCTCTGCAATGAGTCCAGGGCCCATATCATCATTGGCTTCCATAACTTTCTCAGCCTCCATTTTAAGTTTGCTGAAACTATCCCTGAGCTCCTCTTCAGTCATGTTTCTGTAGTTCCTTATAACACTGTTGGCCAGACAGACGAGAAAACAGTCTTTTTGCTGTCTGTGAATGCATGAATGGGTCAGACCTGTGCAGCACTGGATTTGAAATGAACTGTAATAAACTGGACCTTTGTGATTTGATTACCTGCTGTGAAACAACATGACCCAAAATGAATATTAGTTCTTCTGATCTCGTTTTGGTCAATGTAACGCAAAAGTAGTGTAATAAGTAACCTATTACTCTACACAGAAAGTAAAATTGTAATGTATTACTTTAAAATGGCGGTAACTAGTAATATGTAAGGTAATACATTTTGAGAGTAACTTCCCCAACACTGTCTATGGAGGCCCACACCATGGTGTCTCATGCCAGTATAAATAAAGCTTAAGAGCCAGGCTGTGACAATAATTGGTTTGTCATGTTTCTTCTAAGAATCAATAGTGTTCATCATCATGCCATTGTAACTGAGGTGTGTCTTTCACTGGATTACTTACCTGTGCTACATCACATCCAAGCTTTACTCCAAATTCAGTTTAAACACAAAGCAACCACTTGATAGAGTCATTTAGAAAAAAAAGTGTCTTTTTCCCTGAATCCATGGATGTGAACATCTCAGTTCGATTAAAGACAGTAGATTGGTTTGTTGTTTGTTTGTTTGTGTGTGTCTGCACTAATGGTTTCAGGCAAAGTGTTTTCAGTGTGTCTCCACTCACCAGTGTTTTGTGTGGCTGTGTGCTTTTGTGCATGTGCAGTGCAACAGATCTCCTTCCTTCAGGCTTATGTGTGTATATGTACATGTGTGTGTTCTGATGATTAGAGGCTTAATGATGCTGTTTGTTGTTACTGTAGCACTTGGGTAGCTTGCCTGCTAGCTATAGTACTAATGTGCCCAGTGGACAGCAAAGACTTACTGTTAGAAATAGTGGCCATTCAGCTACACGCACACACTTACACAGACATAACCAAAACGTTTGACATAATCAGACAGGCAACGTCATACACACGGGATACACAAATTACAACCGAGACACAAGCCTGCACGCACACACACACACACACACACACACACACACACACACACACACACACACACACAGCCTGTTATTGTGATGAAGTTTGGAGTAAGTCTAAGTTCTGAAAGTGCCTGAGGTAAAATAAATACACAATTAAACTGATGGAGTGTCAGGAGCAGCA
This sequence comes from Epinephelus lanceolatus, assembly GCF_041903045.1. NCBI lineage: Eukaryota > Metazoa > Chordata > Actinopteri > Perciformes > Serranidae > Epinephelus > Epinephelus lanceolatus. The sequence continues at coordinate 3,597,265 of NC_135740.1, forward strand.
TTTATCAAACTGTCACAAACACAGTCATCTTTTCCCAGTATGAATTTTACAGTGATTGGACAGCACTGCAAGCTGCCACCAGCACTGAAGGACACTTTTTGACAAGGGAATGTCACATCAGCGCTTATATTATAGACATCACATTTATTTATTTAACATTTTATGTAAGAAGAAGAAGATCAGAAAAGATGCTGCATTTATATTTGAGAGGGAAACAAGGACATGAGGAAAAAATGCTGCTAGGACTTTATGCTTTCCTCGCTTTTATAAAGGTCCTTCATCTTATAGTAGCAGTTGGCAAAATTCAAATGTGAAAGTACACTCAATCAAAAAATATCCCACCTACTGTAATTAAGATGACTAAGATAAGAGAACTATATTTGCTGAAATGAAAATCTGATTAACTCTTTGCCCAAAAGAAATGGAAAAAAATTTAATGAATTGTTCATGTTCATTTCATCTGAAACCTCATGAAGCATGCTTTTTAATTGCTTTTTGGGTGTGAGTGTGTCTGTGGATGGTGTGTTCTTTCTCTAGGTGTGTAGATTAGAACTGTGCCCCCAGTGAAGTGAAGCTATAGAAAGGTCTGCAATGAAGCAAATAAAAGTGTTTAAATACAGTCAATAAGAATTTGAATAATTCTCTTCATTTAGAGGGTAATTCTAGTTTAATCACAGAAGAAGTTAGATGGGGCAAGAAGAAAACAAAGTCAGATGCTCAGACACAATGTGCAATAATGGGCCACATGGGGGCAGCGCAAAGCAAGCCGTAAACACAACATTGACATACAAAATTCACTCTTTTTAAATGCTACGATTGCTGTGGCGGTAACAGTACCCCACAGCGTTGGTAGGAAGAGGTGACTTTAACTGATTCCAGCACTAGCTGCAGTGTGCATCAACCACCACCAAGTGGCACATGTGAGCAGTACAGACTGCAACATACAGCCACTGTGAAAACCGAGCTCTTAATTTCTGCTCCCCGTACAGTAGGCAATAGTAGGTAGAGTCAGTGTAGGGCAGTAGTGTCACCACAAGGTTACTAAACTACATCTCTCAGTAGCATGGTGATTACCACACCACTTTGTGAGTCAAGTAGCTTTTCAGTAGTGACTGATTAATTGACAGAGTAGTGTGGCAGCATCCACAAAAGTTACAAGCTGTTTTACCAAAGAAAAGCTCTGAAGTGCAGCAGACTTAGGTCTAGATAAAAGTAAGGATAATAAAACTGAGGATAAGTAATGTGACTGATGCCAGCACCACACCGAGGCATGTATACGAGGGAAACACTTCTGTATGACATCACATACTAATCCTTTAGTTTATTCTGCTTGCTGCTTCACTAGTGGCTTTTCTTGGCAAGACTCGCCCTACTCTGCCTCTGATTGGCTACATTGCACTTCTTGATGCGTTTCTCTCATGTCTTGCCTATAGACTGTATATATTTAGAGGATTTGCAGTGGACACAAAAAGAAGAGAGAGAGCTGAGAGACTGAGGACAGTATGAAGAAGGAAGAGAGGACAGTGAGAGTGACATACTGATGTCACGTGTTATTTGCAGGACATGTTCATGTTCTAATGTCCCGAAAAATGAAAAGTTTTCATTTAGGTCTGTTATTTTCATTATTTATATAATATTTATTTATACTGTCTTTTATTTATTATGGTTTTATTGAGTAAAAAATTATATTTTAGAATTGTGTTTTTGAATTGCTGACCTAGCCAGACAGCCGGCTGAAAGAGGCCAAGACAGAGAAATGCATTAAGTAGGAAGAGAAAGAGAAAGAGAGAGAGAAATTGGCCAACTGATGATGTCATGTTATTGGAGGACATGTTCAAATGTCACAGTCCTCAAAAAAAGAAAAGAAAGTTTTAATTTAACTCTGTTATTTTACAATAAACAGTTCAACTGAACATTTTTTGCCTGCCTCTTTGTTCAGCTGACAGTTTTTTCTGATCACTGATATAACGGTGATTTGAAGTAAAAAAAAAAAAAAAAAGTAGCTTTGCATGTAGTGATCTACTCTTGCCATTTTCTCATAGCTTAGCTTGCTACATTTCTCTGGAAATAGCTTCAATGTAATAAAATCTTATTTTGATGTAGAGCAATTGGTAGCTTAGCTCATTACATTGTCCAAGCAATTTGTGCATATCCTACGTATTTTCAAAGGCTGTGATCATGTGACCAATGCGCTGATGGCAGTAAACAAGGAAGCAGACCCAAGCACTTGTAAGGCAAATTAGATTGGAGAGTGGGCCACGAACACAGGACTATCACCCTGGACCGAGAACCTGGAGTCGCATGTTCAGATCAGTATGAACTTTGAGTCATTTTACGGTACGTTCTTGTTACACCCCTGTAAAGGGGGATAATAAAAGGAAAAACACAGACACAATGTTACTTCAGTCACCTCCAGTGTTGTAATGTATTTTTCAAAATAAAGCACCATTTTTGTTACAGCAACTGTCATATCAAAACAACACAGTTGACAGTGTTAGAAATATAAAGCATTGTAGCACAACATATCTTTACAACGGCTTCAGTCAAAATTGACAAACTACCTTTAAATGGAGTCTCCGTATTGAATATGAACTGACATTTTACATCTGCTTCATTTCACATATAAATGAAAATAACTTCCCATCATACATGTCATAACCAAATTAATATCTTGTCAAATGAAAGCTATTAACGTCACTATTTTATCCATAAACACACATATAACATGGAAACACGTTTTCTTATCAAATATATCCTCGTTAAATGTCCAACACTGCACAGAAACATCACAAATGCACTTCTGAAACAACACTGCTCGCGCCACTGTGCAGCTAGCAAGAAAACTACAGTGTGTAACATTGACGTGTACTGAACTTATTATTATCTCTCAAAGTTACTGCAGAGACCAGTGTTTTACATCCTACTTATCTTCTAACACACAGCAAACATAAATGCATCACGAAATGTATTATAATCACTTTTCTTACCTGTAAAGGGGGATAATAAAAGGAAAAACACAGACACAATGTTACTTCAGTCACATCCAGTGTTGTAATGGACGAACGAAAGCAACGTCTTCCCCTCTACAATTTAGCTCAGATGCAAGCAATCAAAACCCAATCAATGATTAGAGAAACAACTTTAAAAGAAATAAACTTGAAGAAAGAAAAGGAATCACTGTAGCAAACAATATAAAATAGTAATCAGAATAGTAATAGTAACCAAAATAGCATCAGGAATTACTTGTTTTAAACACAGATTATCCTTTTTTAATTTATCACTATATACTCATTTGTCTAGGAGACCAGAGTAGTAGATACCAGATCACTTAATAAGCAGATCACTATGAATTTCACCTTTATCAGTTTTTACCTTACCTGATGAATAATGTTTTTTTTTAACCATGTACTCTCATGAATTAAAGCATTCTTTTGCTTACTGTTTTTAGCATGTTCACATAAGTATTTTTTTAGTGTATTAACAGCATTTTAACTTAACTTTCACTTTTATAACCATTACATTCTCACCATGTTTCTTTTCCTAAAACTAACTACATTAACTTTACGTTAAGGACATAACATCATTCATGGAGCACAAATTCGTAGGATATCATACAAACCGTTCTATGAGAATAAGCTGATGGTATATGATGCAGATTTGGTGTGTATTCATGAATGACAAAACAATATTTTGCACAGGGCCCCCCAAAAGCTAGAAAACCCTGCTAGCTGGTGTGTCCACTGGACAGGATGCAGCTGGCATAGGGAGAGGAGCAGCATGTTGCCAAGGACTAAATGTGATGAAGAGACGGCATTGCAACCTTAAAGGGGAGCACCACCTAAATTAAGAATTCCATTATGTTATTATCATGACCTAGGAGAGTTTGATCAAAATATGTAAACATGAGCTATTCTCTCTCAAAGCCAGAAACCAGAGAAGGTAGTCTCAAACTTGTGATGTCATAGGGTATAAAGTCCGAAGCTGCTCCATCGACAATGAATGGGAGGCTGATTTTTTGGGATTTTTTTTGTTTTCTTTTTTAGACGCAAATGAGCTTAATTGTATTGTAGTGTTTTCATTTCTGAAACAAAGAATGTGCCCATATACTCAGAACATTCCCCTGGCTGCTCTCAATGTCATCTACAATAGGCTGACCAAACGTCCTCTTTTGGCCGGACATGTCCACTTTTCACGTTCTGTCCGGGGCGTCTGGGGGGGTTTTATAAACTGATGATAATGTCCGGTTTTCCGTGTGTGTGTGTGTGTGTGTGTTAGAGTGCGGCACAGGCCGCATATTTCTGCCGAACCCGAACCGAGTCCGTCATTATTTAATGACCAAAGCACTGAGTTTGTGTCACACAGTTGTTACGGTTACAGGGTATTTAACAGGCCGGGCGTGCTCAGTGGAGAGGGAGACCTCTGTGTGTGAGACGGGAGCGGGAGGCGGGAGGTCTGACGCTTCCAGCGAGAGGAGAGGGAGACATAAAACAAAATAAGATAAAATAGGAAAAACCTGTCTCCCTCTTTTATTTTATTTTCAGCGTTTAATCAAGGCAGAGGCGGGCGGCTGGAGGTCCGAGACTTCCAGAGAGGGGAGAGGTAGAAACAAACAGCCAATGTGTGTCTGTGTGTATTATGTTCAGGTGTTGTCACATAAATAACAGCGCCCAAGCAATAAACAGGACAGACAATAGGATTTTATTTATTTTACACTACATTTATTTTAATTTATAGCTACATTTCTGACCAAACCTGGCCCAACCCGTCGGGTACCGTCGGGCTCGGATCGCCACACTCTAGTGTGTGTATGTGTCCCCTCTTGGAGCCTATCTGAATTTCTGTCTTTGAGAGATATTATTTTGTAATATAACTGAATTTTCTATCCATACATATACATTTTATTAAAATGATAAGGCATCTTTGAGTAAACTGCGAGTATCATTTAAGTAGGCTATGTCGTGGCCGGCTGAGTGTCCTCTTTTTTGGAAATCAAAATATGGTCACCCTAATCTACAACATCTTTCACCATTCATTGTCTATGGAGCAGCTCCAGACTTTATACCCTATGACATCACAAATTGAGTTTCAGCACTCTAGCTTTTGGATTTGGGAGACAGTTGTTCGTCTTTACTAGAGGTCAACCGATATGGCCTTTAGGCCGACTATGCCGATGCTGATATTGAGAGAGAGCAGGGCGGATGATGGCCGATACAAGGCCGATATCACTTTTTTCTCCCGTCTGATAAAATACAATATTTTGTCGTTACGGGTCTCCTGTCCTTAAATGTTAACATTTATTGAATGTTCTTGTAATTGACTAAATAAAAGAAACACTTAGTTTTTTAGTGCACTTATTAACAGCAGCATTATCAGCTGACAGCAGCATCACTGAGAAAACATTTACCGTAATTATGTTCATTATTCCGTTACTGTGCCAATATGTTCTCCATTGTTCTGATGCTAAAACTTGCACAGGGTTAATGTTCACTCATTATTCTGTTGTTACTGTCGCTAATATTTGCACTGATTCTGTCTTATACACTACTGCACCGTTGCCATGACATCCAAACAGAAATAGACGTGCGCTGACCAGAAGAGAAACCTTAAAACAGTGTTAAATTGTTGCACAATGTTGATGTTCTTGAACGAGCCCTTAACACTGACGTCAGTGTCTTGTTAGGCTCAAAGAGGGGAGGCTACACACAGGTGCAGCAGAGCAGACTGTTTCTCCGTCTCTCATCTCTCCGTTATTCACGTGTAGTGTTGGAGCTGCGATCTTAAACAGACTGGAATACTGAGCAGTTCACGCCAGCCAAACGCAACTGAAAGGAAATGGCCACTTTAGAATGAAAATACAGACAGTACTTACTCACCCTCATGCCGACAAGAAGTCCAATGTAGTTTTTTAATCCACAAAACTCGTTGGGGGTTTCTGAGGATAACAGTAAGCCGGAATAACAGCTACACTTGAAGTGCACGGAACCCACATTTTGAAAATGTAATAAAAATCCGCTAATGCATTTCAAGAACGTCAGAACAGCTCGTCCGTTGTAATCCAAGTTCGCTGAAGCCGCAGCATGCAAAACTGACTTGAAAAGATATAATTTACTCCACTTTGATAGCATCATTTCTCACAGTGGTCAGTTAGCCTGCCCTGCAAGAGTGCTGTGTTTACATGGCAAGCGGCTGAGCGGCACGCGCTGAAATCACCACACATGCCAAAATGCACAGCCAAAGGCTGTTGGCAGAGACGTGTCTGCACTCTGCAGACATTCTTTTTAGATCGACCTCGTAAGCACAGGGATCTGCCTAAGCCGATTACGTCAAAATGGCATTAGATCGGTCCAATTAATCGGCCGACCGACTGATCGGTCGACTTCTATAATGCAGTATGTAGCCCTCTCTTGTGCTCAACAAATTTCCGCTGCCTCTTGTCCTACTGGCATCTCTGGCAGCTTCTCTGTCATCATCTAGGTCCAGGCTACCTGCTTCATCTGGGTTCTCTTCAGCCAATAAGGAGTGCCACAAAACAGGAAGAATAATTAGATAAGTAATAAAAAAGTAAGTATTTTGATAATAGATGGTGTTTGATATTGACTGTACTGTGCATTAAATCTTCCAGTTGGGAATTCATTGTCCCCCACTGAATACGTCATCAGGTTATGACAAGGAGTAATAGGCAAACAGACAGAAACACTTTTTCAGTGCCATGGGGAACCAAGAGTAACCCTCTACTGTCTTAATGCATATTTCAACTTATCACTTGATTGCAAGGGATGTGGTAGCTTGGCTATTTAAAATGATCAGGTTTGTACAAGACACCATGTCATGGGAGTGAAGATTCTAGAGTCTCCAGTGTTTCCTCCACCTTTTAGTATCGGCTCAACTGAGAGGTTCCAAGAATGACACTTCTCTTTTGGCGAGACCAATTTCAAAAGTTGTTTTCTCCATTAGTCACTTAAACACAAATACATATGAAAATAGGGCCCAGGTTTAAAAATGCCAAAGTTTACTTTGGAAGAGTAACTTAACATCCCCAGAAAATCTTTTTTTACCAACGCATATTTGCACACCCAACCACAACCATCAATGATAATGGATGTGGCCAGAGGAAAAACACACCTTGATTCTAAATTGATCTTTCCTTGTCTTTTTTTTCACCCCATGTTATATACTCTACATTCATAGATTTGAAACTGTGATGCACTTTAAAATCCTGATTTTGGAGAGTGCTACATAACCAAAGATGTCCTTACTTAGTAAACAAAAGTTATTGTGACAACCAGAGAAAGCTTTACTCTCCAACATTACATGAGTTACTTCTCTTGTCTCTTGGCTTCCTTAATGCATCACAGACCAACTGCTTTGTGCAGTTTACTGATTTCACATTACAGGATAAGACTTCAAACTGTTACTTCTCACTGGCATTATGAACCAAAAGTGCACAGAATTATCAAGTTATACTATTCTTTCAGGCATCAAGGCTGTAAAGGAATGATCCTGTAGTAAGCTGGAAGATGGATATCATACTTTATGTTGCAACATGCTATTAGTCTGCCATTACTTTCACACAGTCTGGGACTAATACTGTGGCAGCAGGGGCGGAGCTAAACTCTCAGCACAGTGGGGTCAGTGCTTTCTCAGGGGGCCCTTGTGACAAAGTCGTTTTAATATTCACAACTGTAAATGAGCTATGATTAGATATGATCAGACATGCTATGTATAATGTGTCACTCATTGAGCCAAGCAGGCCCATATGTCTAATGCAACATACAGTAAAGCCACTTTGTCAGACAAGCTTGTTTTGAGAACAAATAAAACAAACTGGTTGCCAGTCAAGTTAAAATGTTTCTGCACCAAGGATGGCCCTGCGCTGAAGTAACTGCCAGATTTGTAGTATTACTGCAATGCCAAATGGTGCCACAAGGTGGTGCCTTGTTTTATTGTGATATACTTGATAGAGAGTTGAACACACAGTGTGACCACACTACTACCAAACAACATGGATACCAAGAGGCGAAGCTCAATAGAACGCCCCATAGCAACAGACTCGCCCATGGTTTCGTTCTACCGCCGCCATTGTGGACTGTCAGCAGACCGCAGCAGACCCGCTTGCATACAAATACACGCAAACAAACTTAAGTATATCGCTATTAATTATGCTTACAATGCTACTCACCTCGTGATAGCTTGGTCACAGCTGCTTTTTCACGTTTTTGTAAAGCAAAATATAGACTTTAAAAAAAAAAAAAAACGAAGAAAAACAGCCTAGATGGCATCTCTACATATTACATCCACATATGAGAAGATTAACTTAATTACTCCTTCAAAATCACCCCATAAGCCAATCTACAAAAAAAAAAAAATCAATATTTTAACTAGAAACACATTAATGGCGACGTCACATAGTCAGGAATAAAGATTTCTTTACAGTTTGTACAGTAAGGGGACAGTAATAATAATAATAATAATAATAATAATATATAGGTTATTTTAATATGATATATTTTAATGCTAAAGCAGTAATCAATTCTGATATAAATGGTCCAAGAGGCCATATATATACATGTATATATATATATATATACATATGTATAACTGGCATATTAAATTGATATTAAAACACTTTAAAACGTACACCTCAGGAGTTCTTACCTGTCGGGATCCTTCGGGAAACGGTGGAAGGCCAGGTGCGGGGTGTTCCACTGATAGTTGTTGCAGTTAATTGCACTACACTGTTTTCTTTTACTTTTTTCTCCTCTCTCCTTGACATCTTGCATGTTGTCTGGGTGCAACAGTCCAAGCTCAACAGTCCAAAATGGCGGTAGCGCCCCTAGTGGCTGTTGGCAAAAATTCAACGGAGCTTCGCCTCTTGGTACCCATGCTCTTTGCTACTACTCCAACCAACATCCACATGAGAGGACTCTCAACAGTAATAAGTTCGGTGCAGGTTATATTGACTATTTTCTACTGCTCATGTATTATAAAAGAACATAGTGCTGTGGAAACCTGGCATGTATGGTTGATGTTAACTACTGTAGCATAAAGTAACAGTGTTGAAACCTCCATTTCATTGTCTGTTGACTCTGAGCAAATCGGCTATCCTAGAGCTTCTGCTAACTAGCCCACGCTGCTAGCTCTCTTCACCTTCACCTCCCACATTACACTGACAGGCTAATCTCTCAAGTGCACTGTCTCAGTCAGTACCACGTCTTTCTAACACACACTAACATAAAAATAATAGACACAACGGGTGATGGTCTACAGCACTATATCAGGCAAAACACTGCAGGCATTGACACCGACAGGTGCCCAGATGCAGCAAACATGGACAAAAACAACACATTAATATAACATTCTCACTGACCTTCATAACCAAGATGTAAGGTATTAAAGATGTATTATTTGTTTCCCTACTCTGTTTGCTGGTTTAGTTCAGTCCATGTGTGCATTTAATGATTGTCCATAGAGGAAATAATCTGAACACATAACGAACTCTCCACATATCATTGTCCCTCTTTAAAATTTCATCCTCCTCCTTCATCCTCATGGTGGCAAACTTGCCAAACACTTTGTCCATGACAGCAAAGTGAGGTTTGACTGTCTGGCCTCATCCATGCATGTGCACAAAGAGCTCTTAATGAGCCTCAGATGGCTCAGGCACTGGTGCTGCTGATGGGAGTGGACCGCTGGATTAAAAATAATTCAAACAGCAAACCGGACCAGATCAGAACAGGGCTCGTGTACATTTACATTGTAGCCAGTGATGTCTGCCCGCTAGAATCCCCATCATGCACGGCATTGAAGAGGGTAGTTTTTAAAATTAGCTTTTAAGTTTGCCGTTTGTCTGAAATACACATGCTGAGTATAGTGATAAGATATATTGTGATATATTACCATTATTTCCAACTGCTAATTATTTCCACAAAGGAAAATGTTGTCAACATCAGTTTAACCTCATAAGATAAAGTTTTCAGTATACATCTGACAATCAGCAACAATTGCAGCAAAATGTGATGCAAAGCAGACTGACCAGCACCGCCATAAAACCTGTCAGAAATGCTGCATACACCTGACAACCTGATCTGTTGGCAGATTTAACACCCTCTGCAAGGCCAGGTTAAGCTCCTGAGCAAAACCCTTCATATGCAAGTATTCAGCTAACTGAATGGCAACACCCATGTTAGAGGGGTTGTCTGTTACAACCACAATCCCCCGTTTTTGTGCTGCATTTTGCAGGAGGTCTGCAATGTTTGCTCCGGTGTGACTTCCATGCACTGTTCTAGTTTGGACAATGTGAGACAGCAGAGGTCAGTTCTCTGTGAGATAATGTGCCATTATAGTCACATATGAATCCACTGACCTTAAAGTCCAGGCATCACAAGTTAATAACCCGATCTCACAGAAATATGTGAAATGACCACAACCTCTTAACACCGCATTCCATGGTGGCAGCACGTAATGAGTTAAAATTACGTGCTGGTACGACGGAAACAATGCCAATGTAAAGTCTATTAGGATCCTTTGTCGTGGTGGACACACAAATTCCCTGATTCAACGTCACGCAATGGGCAGTGGTTAATGTTAATTTCCAGTTTAGAAAACTTTATTTTATTGCTATTTTTATCATCATTTGACTGAATTTATTATAGTGCATTAGTTATGATTGTTTGTTCTCTAAAAACATTGAATTGTGTGTGATATAACTGTCATTTTGATGTAATGAGGTAGTTAGATTATAGTTATTAGAGGATAAATTGTTCCCCTTACATTATTAAAACGGCAAATATATTCCTCTTTTATAATTTCCCCTCAAGTTCGGCTGTACTAGATATTTGATATATTCAGTAGATTTACTTTTTTACGACCCTATTTGACAACTCTACAACCGGAAGAACTACCATCCCAAAAACGCCATTTCTAGAGTACTAGCTAAAATATCTGAAATTAAACATCCTTACATCCTTACTTTTTCTTAACATAGTTCATCTAGGTGCAGTGTCATTATTAGTTCGGCTAATTGATATATTCAGTAGATATATCTTTTTATACCCCATTTAGTACCCTACTTTGCAAATCAGAAGAACTACAACTGTGTTGCTGATATGTATCAAGCTGCATGGCATGGTCACAGGGAATTGTAGTTTTTGAAAAATATAAGTGTTTTTCCTAGATTTCGAAGTTGTAAATATTGAATTGAGAGCACACTGTGGACTTTAAGGGGGTGGTAAACACACTTGTCTAATCAGATTTTAAATATCTAATTCCTAAATGGGTGAAAATTAATTGTATCCATATTTTACCCATATATGACAGCACTCCCAGTTGTTGACTACATTCACATGATAGTTGAGGTCAAGAGCTCCCTATAACAGTTGGTCCCATGTCTGTACCCCCTTTCATTGCTGAGTTATAAGCCCTCAAACATGCACTGAGGTCAAGGTTCAAAGGTGAATGGCTGAAAGCAGGAGCCATGTAGAATCTTCATACTGACATATGTTACTCTCCAGGTTGAGACTATTTGGTTTAGCTCTACGACAAAGTTTTGATTTTTTCATTTTTTTGGACACAGGCCATACCAGGTCTAGTTTCAGGGAGCACTTAGAAGGCCCAGTGTATAAAATTACTTTTTTTTTGTTTGTTTGTTTGCTTGTTTTTCCTTTTTTTTTTTTTACTGTAAATAATTACCAAAATCAGTCATCCTCAGAGAATACAATACTAATGACAATCTAGTACATTACTACAGGCTTGGAGGAAGGTCTAAAGTGCTTGGGTTACAGTCAGGGCTGATAAGACAACCTGTTCTAATTCACGCATAAGTTACTATTTACACAACCCTGGAGATTTTTTGTATCTTTATGATTCTTGGTTTTGGGATTTATGTCAGCATGACATACATTCAATCAGAATCTGTTTTATTAGCCAATGCAAGCATACAAAGAATGTATCTTGGTGTTTGTTCCCAAAAACATGCAACACAGAAGAATAAAAATAGAAAAAAGTAAACCAATAATGACAATAATGAAATGAGCAAAAATAATATTAAAAATTATATTTAAGTTTTCAAATGTATTTACAGAGTGGAATAGTAGAATAGTCCGGAAACGTGAAATGAAATATTGACTGTACAAAGGAAATATGGTCTGCGCTATGGACAAAGAAATGAAGTGTATGAAATATATGATGGTGACAAGAGCAACAATGTGCATAAATAATTAAATTATGTAGCAGTGGAAGTTGAATGCAATGCACAAACTCAAGTCCAGTTTGATGAAATAATATGAAAGTGACAAGTGCAGAGATTAAATGAGGGATGTGAAATGTAAAGTCCAGTTTGATCATCCCGTCTTCATCCTGTTTATACTGCCATGGTACAAGATTTGATGCACACACACATACACACAGACACACACAGACACACACACACACACACACACAATAAAACTTTTCTTAACAGAGATAGTGGCGTTTGGATTCGGTTGCGGCAGACTGGCGGCAATTTGAAATGGAATGAAGGCCACAGACAGCAGACAATACAAAACAGTAGTCGAATGCGCCACATCCGGGCACGGCACAATGCTCTGATAGCCCTACCCTATCAAAAGCTGGCAAAATACATTTATTTTATTTTATGGCCTTGACATTAACCTATCATATTGTTGCGTTATCAGGGACACTTTTGTGTTTTTGTGTGTAGAAAAGTTAAAGATATCATTGAGGAAAACGACGTTGACCTGACATTGCTGAACCAGGGAATCCGTGTGGACACCACAAAGGATCCTAATTGACTTTACATTGGCATTGTTTCCGTGGTACCGGCCCGTAATTTTAACTCATTACGTGCCACCACCTTTGGAATGCGGTGTTAAGAGGTTGTGGTCATTTCACATATTTGTGTGAGATCGGGTTGTGAAAAAACTTGGGTTCCAGTGTTTTTAGCATGTAACAAAAGCCTTCATTTTCAACAACGCTGTCTGGATGCAGATCTTTGTAGGCTACATGAAGTAGGTGATGGACTGTAATATTTTCTTAGGCCTCTCAGAGCTGGATGGTATTTTTGTCAAGCTAAGTGTGTCCAGTCTTGGGTAATTTTTCAGTGGGTTTAGCATTAGCTTGGCCATCAGCATTTAACGCTATCTCTGGATGGATGAGTGTGAGGTGAGCCCTCATGTTCGTAGTATTCCCAGAGTATTTTATTCTCTAATGACACTGCTTGCAATTTGCATGTGTCATATCCAAGTCCTCCTTTCCTTCCATGTTAAAAAATCTGAAATAAGTCCAGATGTGGGTGGCACGGTGGTGTGGTGGTTAGCACTCTCGCCTCACAGCAAAAGGGTTCCCGGTTCAATCCCGGGTGTGGGAGCCCTTCTGTGCGGAGTTTGCATGCTCTCCCCGTGTCAGCGTGGGTTCTCCCCGGGCACTCTGGCTTCCTCCCACAGTCCAAAGACATGCAGATTGGGGACTAGATTAATTGATAGCTCTAAATTGTCTGTAGGTGTGAATGTGAGTGTGAGTGGTTGTCTGTCTCTATGTGTCAGCCCTGTGATAGTCTGGCGACCTGTCCAGGGTGTACCCCGCCTCTCGCCCAATGTCAGCTGGGATAGGCTCCAGCCCCCCTGTGACCCTCAAGAGAATAAGCGGTTAGAAGATGGATGGATGGAAGTCCAGATGTTTGATTTAAACGCCGACGGTGCATTTATAATTTCTTTCTCCAGTGCCATCTTTATTTTGAACTTCCTGCCAATCACCTCTGACCGGGACCTCTGCTGGCTTCACCAGGAAGAAAAACATCATCAGCACCATCTAGTGGACCGAAAAAGCAATTGATTTTATTATTCTAGTACCAAAAGTTGTATAAAAATGTGTATTTGCCAAAGTATGTGTATAATAGTAATAGTAATGTATTTCATAAAAGATAGATACTTGGCGTCTGTGTATTGTTACAATATTGCCACGCAAAATATTGTGATACTTTGCTGTATGGATTTTTTCCCCCAGCCCTAATGATTTATGGTGTTTTTCATGTGTCTGCTTTGAACATAATGGTTTTTGTTAGTACTTTTTATTCCTGTGCTAGAAAGGTGGCTATCACATTTCATCAGACCAGCTGAATTTACCTGTAGTAGGGCCATGAATGTGCGAGGCACCAGCCAAATAATGAAGGAAGGAAGTGAACACATGAAGCACTTATCTAACTGAGATACCCCATGTTGAGATAATTGCTCTAATAAATTCTAAGCAACAATTCTCAAATTTGTGTAGTTCTAAGAACAGAACAGAGCCCTGAGCAGAGCTCAGGTTTCAACCAGAAGACACTACCATAAGCCTTAATAAGATTTGAAACATACATATACAGGACTGGTCTCTGCACTATAAGTAATGTGAAAATGTTTAGATTTACCTTTGGTGTTCTCAGTCCATACAGTTTTGGGGGTGTTATAAATGTGAGGTGAAGGTGTAAGGGCAACTGTCTGATGTGAAGGTGTCTCGTCTGGTTTTCTTGTCGCTGGTTTTATCTCTGTTGCTGTCTGTTCCTCCTCTGTCTGCTTTTTCTGTATTGGTGTCTCTTCTCTGTGACTGTTTCTCCTCTTTAGTTGCATCCTTGATCTTCTTCCTGTCTGCCTCTGTGAAGTGAACTTTCATTCATGTTTGCAACTTGCTCGCCAACTGCTGCAAATTAAGCTGATTGCAGCTACTTTTCACAAAGTTATATTTGCATGAGTTCTTGGCAATTTATTTTTTCCAATACCATCAGCTGGTATCACTCTATACTACATAACTGTATAGTAAATACACACATTTGTGAACTAAGTTTATGGACATCATTTGGGCTGTCGGTCACAGCCAGGATACCTACATCTAAGCAAATGCTGCTGTGTTCAGAGACAAATGTCCACTTAATGACTGGGCTCTTTTTTCCTTGAAGCCAGATTATCCATCACTCAGAGCCATCTGAAAAAGCATCAGATATCTGTCTTTGTAGAGACACTTACTTGGGCTCCTCTCAACATTCTAAAAACCAAATAAAAAAGGATTTATCGCTAGCATTAGATGAATGTAACAGAATACTCTAATTGTAATAACAGTAAAACTGATATTGTGTTGCATACCAGCAATAGCACAACTGAAGGACATCTGCTTTCACTGATGTTCATAGATACTGTTCATTGATAAAGGGAAAAAAAGGGGGGGGGGGGGGGGGGCTATAATTTAGTTTTCTATTTTCAAAACTGCATTTTGAAATGAAATGTAGCTGCTCTTCTCTGTCTGGGGATGCACTCATCATTTCAATGTGTTTTTCAGCCCCTACTCGTGTATACATTATTTATCGGGCCCTTGTTTTCTATTTGAAATAGTTTTTATTTAGTTGCAATGTGTAAAGACTAACAACTACCCTGTGGACTCATATTTAAGACAAAAACAGCATTACGCTTTTACTGTAGTAGCTGAGATCAATTCAAGTCTGTGTAATAAAAATGGGAAATACAGGGTTGTACATACAGTAAAATGTATCATGAAGCTATTTAGGCACAGTGATGCCACATGCTAACTTCACCATGTTAACAGTGTTTACATGATGATGTTAAGGGAATGACTACAATGGTCACTTTATTAGCTTAGCCTGCTAACATTTGCTAATTAGCCCTAGTTATAGCTGAGGCTAATAATTGTCATGAGTTTTTTCAGGTATAGAGATCCAGACTTTCACCCGGGAGGCTGGTGTTCACTTCTCATATGAATGTGGGGCCAAACCATGATGGGGGGGGGGGGGGGGGGGTTTACAACTTTTTAGATGTTATTTCAGCTGTGCCCCCTAACAGAGAACTTTTTTTTCTGATTATCTTTGTGTAGGCATAGGTAATAGGTAAACCATAGCCATCACTGTTTTGTATTGTAGTATTGTAGTGTAGTTGTTCCCCCAAGTGACTTGTGATCTAGGACCTGCTTTGCTTTATTTAATACTGCAATACGTTTTGATACTTTGGTTTGTACATGTTTAATATGGGATTTCCAGCAGATTTGGTCATCTATTGTCACCCTAAGGAATTTGATTGTATTAACTCTTTCAATATTAAACCCATGTTCAGGTTTAATGATCATTTATTTCTGTCAGATCATACTTAAAAAACTTGAAAATCCCTGCCAGAGCAAAAAAAAAAATTTTGTATCATCAGCAAATAACACTAGTTTTAATGCTTTTGACATGTTGCATAAATCATTGATATAAAGAATAAACAATTTAGGGCCAAACAATGACCCCTCAGGGACACCACAAGTAATGTCCAAACATGTTGAACACTGATCACTCAGCTTCACAAACTGCCTTCTGTTAGACAAATAACTCCTCACCCAATCTTACACTTT
Source organism: Epinephelus lanceolatus (assembly GCF_041903045.1). NCBI lineage: Eukaryota > Metazoa > Chordata > Actinopteri > Perciformes > Serranidae > Epinephelus > Epinephelus lanceolatus. The sequence goes on from NC_135740.1 coordinate 3,613,630, forward strand.
ACCCCTGATGCCATACTGTTCTAGTTTATTGAATAATATATCATGGTTTATTGTCAAAAGCCCTTTTGTATGTCAATGAATGTTCCAACTGTATCCGTTTTTGGTCGAGTGAATTGAATATCAATCAACTGAATATTTAATGCCAGTGATGTTGCTCTGTTTTATCTGAATCTATATTGACTTTCAGTGAGTAATTTGTCTATGTCTATCTGGCAAAACATCAACAAGCTGACTGGCAGAAAACAGAATCACAACAATAAAGAATTAGAGCTGAAAATTAATTCTGAATTAGTCACAGATCCAAAAACCATAGCTAAAGATTTAAACACCTTTTTTCTAGACTCTGTTCATGAAATTATTGAAAATCATGAAATTTAATTCACCCAACTACCCTCCTTGCTCCATAAATTATGCACAGCCAGTTTTCCTTTTAGAACAAATAACTGAAACAGAAGTAGCGAATGCCATCTGTGCATTAAAAAATTCTAAGGCTATGGATGTCTATTTTTTATTATTATTTTTTTTTATATACTTTTATTAATCCCCCTGAGGGGAAATTCAATTTTTTCACTCTTTTGTCATTATGGCCTTGACACTAATTCTTTGAAAAGGCACAAGGAGTCCCTTGTACAGCCAGTCACATATTTGACTAATCTGTCCTTAAGACAATCCACTGTGCCATCAGCTTGGAAGACAGCCCTTGTCGCATCCATTTTTAAATCAGGGGAAAGATCAGATGTGGCCAATTATCGGCCAATCAGCATCTTACCTGTCATTTCTAATATAAAATATTAAAATAGCAGAAAAATGGGTGGCTAAATTACTGATTCAACATCTCAACAAAGGCAATAATTCATTGCACCCCATGTAATTTGGGTTTAGAGCCCATCACTGAACAGAAACAGCCAACTGCTTGTTTTTAGAGAAAGCTTAATGCTACTTAGATAAAAGCTCTTATGTTGGTGCTAAAGAGGGCATTCGATACTCTCAACCACCAAGCTCTTTTATCTAAATTAACACATTTTAATTTCTCAGAGCAAGCTCTCCACTGGATGAGATCATATTTGTCCAGTAGAAAGCAATGTGTTCGTGTCAGTAATTCTAAGTCCCGTCTTTGTGAATGTCCAGTAAGGCAAGGCAAGGCAAGTTTATTTGTAGAGCACAATTCATACACAAAGTAATTCAAAGTGCTTTACAGAACAAGAAAATGCATTAAAATCACAATACAAATAAAATGAACTTTAAAAGAGAAGAGTGCAGATAAGATCCTTTCAGTCATATGCACAGTGAAATAGAGCTGTTTTGAGCCTAGATTTGAACATTGTCAGAGTAGAGGCCTGTCTCACATCTTCAGAAAGACTGTTCCAGATTTTAGCTGCATAAAACTGGAATCCTGATTCCCCATGTTTAGTCCTGACTCTGGGCACCAGCAGGAGGCCGGTCCCTGAGGTCCTCAGAGTCCGAGATGGTTATATGGCACTAACATGTCAGAGATGTACTTTGGTGCTAGGCCGTGGAGAGACTTGTACACAAGCAGAGCTGCTTTAAAGTCTATTCTCTGAGCCACAGGAAGCCAGTGTAGAGACCTGAGCACAGGACTAATGTGCTCGTACTTCCTGGTTCTGGTCAGGACCCGAGCAGCAGCATTCTGGATGTACTGCAGCTGTCTTATGGCCCGTTTGGAGAGGCCAGTGAGCAGTGAGCAGTAGTCTAACCTACTAGAGACAAATGCATGGATCAATCTCTCCAAGTCAGGTTTAGACACTATACCTTTGATTTTGGCAATGTTTTTTAGATGGTAAAAAGCTGCTGATGTTATTGATTTGATGTGGCTGTTAAAGTTCAGGTCTGAGTCCATTATTACCCCGAGATTTCTAACCTGATTTGTAGGTTTTAGAGAGAGAGACTGGAGGTGACTGCTGACACTTTCTCTTTGTTTCTGTGGACCAAATACAATGACTTCAGTCTTGTCTGAATTTAGCTGGAGAAAGTTGTTTTGCATCCACACACTGACCTGTTGGATGCAGTGACAGAGTGAATCCACTGGTCCATATTCACCTGCTGTCAGTGAGACATAGATCTGAGTGTCGTCTGCATAATTGTGGTAGGACACATTGTTACTTTGTATTAACTGGCCTAAAGGCAGCATGTAGAGATTGAACAGAAGGGGTCCCAGGATTGACCCTTGGGGCACCCCACAGGTCAAGGCCATGTGGTCTGAGACACAGTTACCAATTTCAACAAAGTACTTCCTGTCTTCTAGATAGGACTTCAACCAATTTAGGGCAGTGCCAGAGATGCCCACCCAGTCCTCTAGTCTCTGTGAAAGGATCTCATGATCGACAGTGTCAAAAGCAGCACTCAGATCTAGCGGGACTAAAACTGAGACTTTGCCTGCGTCAGTGTTCAGGCGGATGTCATTTGTCACCTTAATAAGAGCAGTCTCAGTGCTGTGATGGGGTCTAAAACCTGACTGGAAAACATCAAAGGAGTTGTTCTTTAGGAGAAAGTCAGTAAGCTGTTGGTAAACAACTTTCTCAAGGACTTTGCCTAAAAACGGCAGAGTAGGGGCAGAGTAGGGGTCCCCCAAGGCTCCATTCTTGGTCCAATTCTTTTCTCACTGCACATTATTGATTTTTCCAAATGCATGTAAAGATGTTGATGTTCAGATGTATGCAGATGATGCTGTAATCTATACACATGCCAAGAACTACCAGGAGATTGCATCTACACTTACATCTGCAATGGGTCACATTGATGACTGGCTTACTAAATCAGGTCTCTACCTAAATGCCAAAAAAACAGTCTGCACAGTGTTTACCAAACAGAACATGAAGGTGTCACATTCTAGTGTGTTCCTTAGAGGACAGGAGCTTAATATTGTTCATGAATTCAAGTATCTTGGAGTGACATATGACTCTACTTTAACCTTTAAAAATCATGTAAAAAGGGTGACAAATAAGGTCAAATTCAACTTACAGAATTTTAAACAAGTTAGGTCATTTCTTAACACAAACGCTGCCAAGTTGTTTCTACACACTATGAGTTTCTTACATATTGAGTATTATTTTACAAACTGGTCATTGACTAGTATGGCCATGCTTAAAAGTATTGAATCACTTTTTAAGAAAGCTATAAAAATCTTTGATAAAAAAGCGCTGTCATTTCACCACTGCAACATCTTAGAGACACATACATTTTTGAGCTTTGAGAATTTAAAACATACAAGTATGCTTGTTTTGTACATAAAGTGTTACATAATCTTACCCCTCCTCCGCTGAAAGACTTTTTCTAAAAACTTGAAAGCGGAGGAAGCACATGGTCATCTGTGAAGAGGGACTGTGTGATACCATTTAGAGGTACTACTTGTGGAGAAAATACATTGTCAGTGAAAGGAAATAAATTCTGGAATAGCTTGCCTCTCACAAAAAAAAAGAACGTCTTACATACAACAACTTTAAAACTTACTTAAAACAATGGCTCTTAGAAAACCAGAGCTGTACACACTTTTAACTGCCACATATTTCATTTTTAACCACATACTTACTGTACATTGAACTTAGATAAATGTGGACGAATGATGTCCTTGTCATCATCCTGTGTCTTTTTTCCCCTTATTATTTTTCTCTCTTGCCTGTTGTCTTTGTCACCATTATGTGTGTTTTTTATATTCTTCTTCTTTGTCTTGTTAGATTTTTATCGTGATTGTGACTGAGTATTAGGGTGAGGTATGAGTGCAAGTTTTTTGTCTCTATGTTACCTGCCTAGGGACTACAGATGAAAAGTAGCCATTGTGCTAATTCTGGCATATTTACAAGGTGTATTTCCCACACTGGTGTTCATAAATATGCATTGTCCCTATCAAATAAAACAATAAAATAAGGATTTTGGAGAATTGAGGTAGTAATGAAACAGGTCTGTAGTTTGAGAGGTGATGTTTGTTCCCAGATTTATACAGAGGTACAGTACAGGCCAAAAGTTTGGACACACCTTCTCATTCAAAGCGTTTTCTTTATTTTCATGACTATTTACATTGTAGATTCTCACTGAAGGCATCAAAACTATGAATGAACACATGTGGAGTTATGTACTTAACAAAAAAAGGTGAAATAACTGAAAACATGTTTTATATTCTAGTTTCTTCAAAATAGCCACCTTTTGCTCTGATTACTGCTTTGCACACTCTTGGCATTCTCTCGATGAGCTTCAAGAGGTAGTCACCTGAAATGGTTTTCCAACAGTCTTGAAGGAGTTCCCAGAGGTGTTTAGCACTTGTTGGCCCCTTTGCCTTCACTCTGCGGTCCAGCTCACCCCAAACCATCTGGATTGGGTTCAGGTCCGGTGACTGTGGAGGCCAGGTCATCTGCCGCAGCACTCCATCACTCTCCTTCTTGGTCAAATAGCCCTTACACAGCCTGGAGGTGTGTTTGGGGTCATTGTCCTGTTGAAAAATAAATGATCGTCCAACTAAACGCAAACCGGATGGGATGGCATGTCGCTGCAGGATGCTGTGGTAGCCATGCTGGTTCAGTGTGCCTTCAATTTTGAATAAATCCCCAACAGTGTCACCAGCAAAACACCCCCACACCATCACACCTCCTCCTCCATGCTTCACAGTGGGAACCAGGCATGTGGAATCCATCCGTTCACCTTTTCTGCATCTCACAAAGACACGGCGGTTGGAACCAAAGATCTCAAATTTGGACTCATCAGACCAAAGCACAGATTTCCACTGGTCTAATGTCCATTCCTTGTGTTTCTTGGCCCAAACAAATCTCTTCTGCTTGTTGCCTCTCCTTAGCAGTGGTTTCCTAGCAGCTATTTGACCACGAAGGCCTGATTGGCGCAGTCTCCTCTTAACAGTTGTTCTAGAGATGGGTCTGCTGCTAGAACTCTGTGTGGCATTCATCTGGTCTCTGATCTGAGCTGCTGTTAACTTGCGATTTCTGAGGCTGGTGACTCAGATGAACTTATCCTCAGAAGCAGAGGTGACTCTTGGTCTTCCTTTCCTGGGTCGGTCCTCATGTGTGCCAGTTTCGTTGTAGCGCTTGATGGTTTTTGCGACTCCACTTGGGGACACATTTAAAGTTTTTGCAATTTTCCGGACTGACTGACCTTCATTTCTTAAAGTAATGATGGCCACTCGTTTTTCTTTAGTTAGCTGATTGGTTCTTGCCATAATATGAATTTTAACAGTTGTCCAATAGGGCTGTCGGCTGTGTATTAACCTGACTTCTGCACAACACAACTGATGGTCCCAACCCCATTGATAAAGCAAGAAATTCCACTAATTAACCCTGATAAGGCACACCTGTGAAGTGGAAACCATTTCAGGTGACTACCTCTTGAAGCTCATCGAGAGAATGCCAAGAGTGTGCAAAGCACTAATCAGAGCAAAGGGTGGCTATTTTGAAGAAACTAGAATATAAAACATGTTTTCAGTTATTTCACCTTTTTTTGTTAAGTACATAACTCCACATGTGTTCATTCATAGTTTTGATGCCTTCAGTGAGAATCTACAATGTAAATAGTCATGAAAATAAAGAAAACGCATTGAATGAGAAGGTGTGTCCAAACTTTTGGCCTGTACTGTATGTGTTGTATGAAATGGAGAGAACTGGACCCAAAAGAGAGACCCCTGTTCAGTTTTAAGTGGATTTTTTTTTTTTAAAAAAAAACAAGAATGGATGTCTTGGGTTGAAGCTGGCTCTCAGGAGAAACAGGGCAGGCAAATAGGTAACCAGTGAATGTGGATCTGACCCAGACACAGAGAGACAAACAAGGAACCACAAGAAACAAAGGGGAGGGGGAAAACACCTGACACATGTGGAATAAAGGAAAGGCACAGACGATGACAGTATATCTGATAAATTACAGATACGTTAATGGTTTTGAAATTCCCTCAATAGCCCTTTCACAACAGTCATATCAATAGGCTTGTTTGAGATGAGCATGGCCTGCGCAGATTCGATCACCAGCAATCGCCGCACAATGCATGCCAGTTAGTTTTGTATTTTGTATTTGAGTTAGCGTATAACTCCCGGGAACTTACATGTACTTTCACGGGAGTTAGAGCATAATTCCTCCCAGTCACTTACCACATACTTTCCCAGGAGTTAGAGTATCCCTCGTGGTCACTTAGCACATACTTTCCCGGGAGTTAGAGTATAACTCCTCCCGGTCACTTACCACATACTTCCCCGGGAGTTAGAGTATCCCTCGCAGTCACTTACCACATACTTTCCGGGAGTTAGAGTATCCCTCGCAGTCACTTAGCACACTTTCCCAGGAGTTTCCCAAAACGTATGGTTTAATTTCATCATATGAATTTGTATGAAGTGCAATAAAAACAAATGCTTTTGCCCTTCGCTCATGGCAGTTGATTCAGTCACTTTTATGTAGCCTATGTGTCATCAGGCAATTTCACCCACACTCCAGGGTTTTAACATTTATGTTTTGTTTACATTTCATTGAATGAGTTTGAATATGAATATGTCAAGAAATGGGTCTAAGCTAACTTACCTCTCTCAAGTGGACATCTATGGAAATCTTGTAGTGCCATCTGAGGACGAAACACAAATAATACATAATGTAATAATATAGCCTACATTCATTCATTCATTCATCTTCTAACCGCTTCATCCTCTTGAGGGTCGCGGGGGGGCTGGGCTGGAGCCTATCCCAGCTGACATCGGGCGAGAGGCAGGGTACTGGACAGGTCGCCAGACTATCGCAGGGCTGACACATAGAGACAAACAACCATTCGCGCTCACATTCACATCTATGGACAATTTAGAGTTATCAATTAACCTAGTCCCCAATCTGCATGTCTTTGGACTGTGGGAGGAAGCCGGAGTGCCCGGAGAGAACCCACGCTGACATGGGGAGAACATGCAAACTCCGCACAGAAGGGCTCCCACACCCGGGATCGAACCGGCAACTCTCTTGCTGTGAGGCGAGAGTGCTAACCACCACACCACCGTGCCGCCCATAGCCTACATATATCTTAAAATACACAATAATTAAAAGTTATAAAATGTTTTTATTATTTAATTACACAGAAACCACATGGTAGGTGCTGTTCTCACATCTACAGTGTACTTTCACCAAAACTTACAGGGAAACTAGGCAGTACTTTCCACCTAAGAATATACTAACAAAAGAGACCGGGCTGGATTATGAAGTTTGCGCTGTTTGCCTGTCCTTAGTCTGAAAGTACTAGGCAATTTCCCCAAAACTTACAGGGAAACTAGGCAGTACTTTCCACCTAAGTATATACTAACAAAAGAGACCGGGCTGGATTATGAAGTTTGCACTGTTTGCCTGTCCTTAGTCTGAAAGTACTAGGCAATTTCCCCAAAACTTACAGGGAAACTAGGCAGTACTTTCCATCTAAGTATATACTAACAAAAGAGACTGGGCTGGATTATGAAGTTTGCACTGTTTGCCTGTCCTTAGTCTGAAAGTACTAAGTAATTTCCCCAAAACTTACAGGGAAACTAGGCAGTACTTTCCACCTAATACCAACAAAAGAGACCGGGCTGGATTATGAAGTTTGCACTGTTTGCCCATCCTTAGTCTGTAGCTTGGCACTCAGATGTTAACCCTTTAAAAACAGTTAGTTCAATGCTTCACAAGGTAACAATATTACCAGAAAATAATACAAAGATGAATTAAAGTGTCCCTGACAAAGAACAGACAGAGATTCCACTGGTTGTCTTATTCAAGTTCAGTTTTATTCCTTCTGTTATTCAAATAAACACAAGAAGTTTGTGCTCTAATAATAATAATAAAAAAAAAAAAAAAAGGGATCAGCGCTCAGTGAATAATCCTCCTAAGCCCTACGATAAGCTATTATGGCAAGGCTTAACTATACAGACCCGTGAGCAGTGATAACTAGCATGTCTTTGGGGTCATCGGGTGGGAACCTCCTTTCACCGGTGTTTCGTCTAGTTAGTCCCACGACACCTCCAGGAGGCTAGACAGTGATCTCTGGCGTCCCAGAGACACTCCCCTAATGCCAGGTCTCACTGCTCCCCACACTAACCGAACAACCTCCTTTACCTTACCTATACTACCACAGAGGAGGTAGACCCAGGGAAGGAAGCCTTGTTAGGCTATCACACTCCCCCGCCGGGTTAGGCTGTACAGTCTACCTCCCCAGGACGAGCCCTCACAACAATGACACCTCCAGGAGGCTGGACAGTGATCTCAGCCCAAACAGCACTGCCAACTTCAACCAAGCCCAGGCTCCGTTTATGCGAGCTCCTGGCAGAAGCAATTCTGATACTACCTTTACTAGCACATTCACCATACTCTATTTCACACGCTACATAGCATAACTACAATGTAAGCTAAAGTTAAAGGAGATAAATGAACTCACAGGATCAGCAAACACACTCACTTTGCAGCATGGTCTCAAACAAAATGGATTCAAATAGGCCACTCCCACACTTAAATAACCTTCCTCTTCCTGGATTTCCTTCTTACTTACACATGGCTTTCTCAGCCCAAACAGCACTGCCATCTTCAACCAAACCCAGGCTCCATACATGCGAGCTCCAGGCAGAAGCAATGCTGATACTAGCTTTCCTGTCACATTCACCATACTCTATTTCACACACTACATAGCATAACTACAATATAAGCTAAAGTTAAAGGAGCTAACTGGACTTACAGGATCAGCAAGCACACTCACCTTGCCGCATGGCCTCAAACAAAATGGATTCCAATAGGCCACTCCCACACTTAAATACTTCCTCTTCCTGGATTTCTCCTGACAGGAAGTGGATCTCTCCACCTGATCTCAAGGAGTTATGTGCCCTGCTTAGTAGTTCCCCCTGCTGGCCCCCAGCTGACATTATTTCTTCTGTAATAGATAAACTGGCTGCATTTAATTGCTTCATCTGACATTTCCCTCACTGTCTTCCTCAAATTCTGTCCCCGCACTCCGAGTTCCCCCAGGAGTGACACAGTTGATCTTGCTATGAATCCCCTACACCCCACTTCCACTGGACAAATCCTAGTCTTCCATCCTCGCTGCTCAGCTTCTGCTCCTAAGTCTGCATATCTAAGCTTTTTTCTTTCATAGGCTTCTTCCACTGAGTCTTCCCAAGGAACTGTCAGCTCAATGAAATAAACTATCTGTTGACTCACTGACCACAACACTAAGTCAGGCCTCTGCCTGGTACAGACTATTTCCTGAGGAACAACAAGCTTTCCCCCTAAATCTACTTGCATTTCCCAATCACAAGCACCTTCTAGGCGGCCACACCCTTGCCTCCACACTAACTTATCCCTTCTGTATTTCTCTCCCTCACGGACAAACTGAATTACTAAGCCCCTATCCTTAACACCTTCTGAATTCACCTGTCTTCGTTTCCCTTCGATGCCTGCAGCTAAACATTTCAACACCTGATTATGTCGCCATGTATATCGGCCTTGTGACAAGCCAACTTTACAGCCTGACAAAATATGCTTTAAAGTTGCGGTACGTGAACACAATGGGCATGATGGGTCCTCATTTACCCACAGTTTTAGGTTCTGGGGGGTTGGTAACACATCGTATGTAGCCCCTACCAGGAATCTAATACGATTCTCCTCCATACTCCACAGGTCCCTCCAACTAAGCTTCCTCCTCTCTACACTTTCCCAATTCAACCACTGTCCCTGTTTAGCCTGGGCCACTACCTTTGCACCCCTTACTATCTCTTCCTGTCTGCGTATCTGTTCTACAACCAGCTTTCTTTTATCTTTGAGGCCTGCTGTATTCCATACCGGTTTACCTGAGCCAAGCCCCAGGCCTCCCCGGCCAAACTGAACATTACCTACAATCTCTGCATGTCTAAGAGCTGCCTCTGCCTCCTGAACTGCCGATCTTGGGTTCCACTTCCTCCCCTTGGTTGGATTTGGAACCACACTCCTAACTACCACGTCCTTACTCCCAGATAACAAGAGCTCTGTCCTGACCTTGGTACATTTAAATTCCTCTGTTAAACTAGATACTGGCAGCTGAAGTATCCCTTTTCCGTACAATGCAACACTACTTAGGCACCTAGGAGCGCCCAACCACTTCCTAATGTAGGAGCTAACCGACCTTTCCATTCTCTCCACAACAGATATTGGAATTTCATAAACTGACAATGGCCACATTAACCTAGGATATAGCCCAAATTGCAAACACCACAACTTCAACTTTCCTGGAAGTTCTGATTTATCTATTCTATCCAATCCTTCAGCCACATCTTTTCTAAATTTCACCACCTGTTCCTTATCATTCAACTCTACATTGTAGCACCTACCTAAGCTCTTTACTGACTTTTCCCTAATTGTTGGGATGTCCTCATCATCTATGACAAACTTCCTATCACTTAACTTCCCTCTACATATCGAGATGCTTCTAGATTTACTAGGCTTGATTTTCATGCTGGCCCACTTGAGGTTCTTATTTACCTTCTCTAGTAGCCTCTTTGTACATGGCATTGTTGTGGTCACCAGTGTCATGTCATCCATGTAAGCCCTAACTGGTGGAAGATGCAACCCATTCTGCCGTCTCTCCCCACCTACCACCCACTTAGAAGCCCTGATGATTACTTCCATTGCCATAGTAAATGCTAATGGAGAAATTGTACACCCTGCCATGATGCCTATTATAAACTGTTCAGTTTAGTTTTAATCCTTTATTGTAACAAATGCACTTTTTAAGTCACAAGTCAAGTGGAAAAGGTTGCTGTGATGCTACTACCACACTGGAGTGTGACGCTCAAGTGATGGAGATAGAAGAATGGATGGGCTCCTGTGGATAATAGTTGATCTTGATCCAACTCCTTGGGTCAAGGCAGAGATCAGGTTCATGGGTGGCTCGCCATCTCTCTCTCGTCAGGTAGAATCTCAAATCCACACGTAATTTTCCATAGGATCTCAAAAACCTCACCAGTGTAGAAACAGAGCTATTACTATTTTGCATCATCAACTTCAATTGTTTTATGGCCATAATCAATATCACATAAATACATCACAGTAACACAAAGTGAGCAGATGAATAACTTTTAACTGTACAGTTTTTCTCAGCATGGAATACTTTATCCTGTCTTTACATTTCACATCATGAATTATTAGCCTATTGATCCATAACTTGTGATTATTAAGCATATTAATCAATTACAAATACTACGTATTTCCTTTTGAACTACAAAATTAATGTTTTTAACCATTTGTTTAACATTGTTCAACTTAACTATGAATAACAAAATCATGTATGCTATTAACACACATATTTCGAAACTGTGGGCTACACCAGTACACACCCTGTGTTACGCTTGACTATTCATCGTTTATAACATCCATAACCAACTGTATTAGTGCAAATGTATACAGTACACTACTAACACAAATACAAACGGCAACGACCTCGAGGCAAAACAACTGTAGTACTTTACTGTTAGGAGTAGGTCACAACGCCACAGTTAGAGAGAAGCACACACTTTACATGGCGGCGGGCGCCGATATCATCTACAGCACGAGCTAACATCGCTAGCTGCGTTAGCATTAACTCACCAAGACGCTGATAAACGCGGTAAAACTCCCATCGCACAGGTCCTCGGTTCCTCTCTCACGTCTCCTGCGAGTATCTTGGAGTGTTGGCTTTGTGTTTACATCAACATTTCACACCGTAGACATTGTGTAATTTCACTCATTTCTCTTTGTCATCTGCTCGTGTCATTCCTGCGCCTATGAGTAGAAGCTCCTCGCTGAGAGGTGGGACTTTCTACCTTTAACCAATGGGAAGTGTGCACCTCCCTGTTTGACCAATGACAGCTGGTCTAAGCAGAGTGACTGTGATTGACACCTTGTTTGATCAATAAGACTATGCCAGAGCGATGTAGTTAGATTGACAGATAAAAACAAACAAACAGTCAAGCAACTTGAAGACAACTGAGGGATGATACGGGAATATTGTAAGAAATAAACTCTACGTACAGAAAAAGTATACTGCGCTTTCTATTCAAACTCATACAATGAAAAGTAAACAAAACATAAATATTAAAACCCTGGAGTGTGGGTGAAATTGCCTGATGACACATAGGCTACATAAAAGTGACTGAATCAACTGCCATGAGCAAAGGGCAAAAGCATTTGTTTTTATTGCACTTCATATATACAGTCAGGTCCATAATTATTTGGACAATGATAAAGTTGTCATCATTTTGGCTCTGTACACCACCACAATGGGTTTTAAATGAAACAATGAATACCTGCTTAAAGTGCAGACTCTCAGCTTTCATTTAAGGCTTTTTTCAAAAATGTAGTATGAACCGTGTAGGAATTACAACCATTTCTTCACACAGTCCCCCAACTTTAAGGGCTCATAAGTATTTGGACAAACTAACATAATCATCAATTAAACAGTCAGTTTTAATACTTGGTTGCAAATCCTTTACAGTCAATGACTGCCTGAAGTGTTGGACACATAGGTATCATCAGATGCTGGGTTTCTTCCCTGGTGATGCTCTGCCAGCCCTTTACTGCAGCCGTCTGCACTTCCTGCTTGTGTTTTGGGTGTTTTGCCCTCAGTTTTGGCTTCAGCAAGAGAAACGCATGCTCAATTGGATTCAGGTCAGATGATATGACTTGGCCGTTGCAGAACATTCCACTTCTTTGCCTTAAAAATGTCTTTGGTTGCTTTTGCAGTATGCTTCAGGTCATTGTCCATCTGCACTGTGAAGCATCGTCCAATGAGTTTTGAAGCATTTGGTTGAATCTGAGCAGATAATGTAGCCCCAAACACTTCAGCTTTCATCCTGCTGCTCTTCTCAGCAGTCACATCATCAATAAATACAAGAGAACCAGTTCCACTGGCAGCCATACATGGCCATGACATAACAGTACCTCCACCATGCTTCACTGGTGAGGTGGTGTGCTTTGGATCATGAGCAGTTCCTTCCCTTCTTCCTTCTCTTGTCTTCCCATCATTCTGGTAGTTGATCTTTGTTTTATCTGTCCATAGTATGCTGTTCCACAACTGTACAGGCTTTTTAGATGGTTTTTGACAAACTCTAATCTGGCCTTCCATTTTTAAGGCTAACCAATGGTTTGCATCTTGTGATAAACCCTCTGTATTTATTCTAGTGAAGTCTTGTCTTGCTTACAAGAACAGCAGGATGAAAGCTGAAGTGTTTGGGGCACCATTATCTGCTCAGATTCAATTAAATGCTTCAAAACTCATTGGATGATGCTTCACAGTGCAGATGGACATTGACCTGAAGCATATTGCAAAAGCAACCAAAGACATTTTTAAGGCAAAGAAGTGGAATGTTGTGCAATGGCCAAGTCATATCATCTGACCTGAATCCAACTGAGCATGCGCTTCTCTTGCTGAAGCCAAAACTGAGGGCAAAACACCCAAAACACAAGCAGGAAGTGCAGACGGCTGCAGTAAAGGGCTGGCAGAGCATCACCAGGGAAGAAACCCAGCATCTGATGATGCCAATGGGTCCAACACTTCAGGCAGTCATTGACTGTAAAGGATTTGCAACCAAGTATTAAAACTGACTGTTTAATTGATGATTATGTTAGTTTGTCCAAATACTTATGAGCCCTTAAAGTTGGGGGACTGTGTGAAGAAATGGTTGTAATTCCTACACGGTTCATACTACATTTTTGAAAAAAGCCTTAAATGAAAGCTGAGAGTCTGCACTTTAAGCAGGTATTCATTGTTTCATTTAAAACCCATTGTGGTGGTGTACAGAGCCAAAATGATGACAACTGTATCATTGTCCAAATAATTATGGACCTGACTGTATATACAGATTCATATAAGGAAATTAAACCATAAGTTTCGGGAAATTACATAAGCGACTAGTTATACTCTCCTGGGAAAGTATGTGGTAAGTGACCGCAAGGGATACTCTAACTCCTGGGAAAGTATGTGCTAAGTGACTGCGAGGGATACTCTAACTCCCAGGGAAGTATGTGGTAAGTGACTGCGAGTTGTACTCTAACTCCCGGGGAAGTATATGCCAAGTGACCGCGTCGTTATACACTAACTGGGTCTGTGTCATTGTTTTGACAGCCCATTGGTTCGACATCCCATTAGTCCGACTGTCCGCGGTGCTGAACAGCTCGCGGCGAGCATATGGTGCGCCGCGACCGGCTTGAGGCGGAGCAGGCTCACGGCTTATGTGTTTGTCACTTTCTTTTTCATTTTAATCCACACCATGATCTTTTCCTGACCCTAACCAAGTGTTTTTTTGTGCCTAAACCTAACCAGACCTTAACCACAGGGCATCATGATGATTTCGGATCGGACTTCGGAACAATGAGTTTAATATGGTCGGAACAATGGGATGTCGAACCAATGGGCTGTCGAACCAATGGGCAGTTCCCACACTAACTCCCTGGAAAGTATGTGGTAAGTGACCGGGAGGAATTATGCTCTAACTCCCGGGAAAGTATATGTAAGTTCCCAGGAGTTATACACTAACTCCTGGGAAAGTGGGCGAGAGGTACACTCTAAAACGCGGGCTGACTTATGAAGTGTTACCCAATTAAGTTTATCTTTTCTTATCTTATCTTTCACCTGATCTAACAGCTGATTGGTTTAGACGTTGACTCAACAAGATGACATGTTTGCAGTTCCATTTTGCCATGTTCACTGATCCTCTGAGTTGCGCAACTACTGCCTCCAGATGTGGATGAGTGAATTATTTTAGTATTTGTCATGGTTATTCGTAAAGAGGTTTGTTACCTTCCAGTCCAGCTCATGTTGATACTCAGTCTTTGTCCAGCTACTCGAAACTTCTTACCATCAACACTTAATAAATATTTTGTGGTCCAGGTTTGTTGAATTTTTTTTCTGTTTCTTCAGGTAGCATGCATTTTAGCTTTGTCTGTGTTGTGGTTTGTCAGGTGCTCATTCATGAATACATTGGTTCCTTGGTTTTCTCCCCTGTTTCAGCAGTGCAGTCTTATGTTCTCTGTTCACAAACCTCATGACAACAGCCAGTTTGTCCCTGGACAGAGAGTGGCAAGCTTCGATGTTATCACAGTCCACTTCTATCCCCCTGGACTATCAGAGAGTAGCCACCTGTTGTTCCATGGAGCTAACGTCCAGTTTCGTGGGATCTTCCCCGCTGTCAGCTGTCACCGCCGAAGCATATTATCAGGGTTTAATGTGGAGACCAGTGATGATAACATCATTCATCCTGGTGTAGTGCTCCAGGTCGGCGACCCTGCTTTTCATGTTGGCGAACCTCTAGTCCTTTGAGTTGAGCGACTTTTTAATGTCATCGACCTCCTAGCCGACAGTACATTCTTCTGACCCATGTTTGTCCAGTTGTACTAGTTGTTTTTAGTGACGTAAGCTGTTAGCACAGTCGGCTGTTAGCCGGCTGGTCAACTGTTAGCTTAGCAGCAAGTTAACTGGTCAGTAACTAGCTCTGTCTCTGCTCTCTCAGTCCATATCCAAAATCAGCTTCTTCTTTTTTTTTACCAGGCAGAGGTCACACCGAGGGTTTAAGCACTCAATCCACCGTCCGTAATCCAAAATCAATAGTCAAGGAGTCCAGAAGAAAATAGTCAAAAGGCCAGGCACTGAAGCACAGAAACACACAACAAACAGGAAGCAATCAGTTCCAACAGCAACAGGAACATTTCAAAACAGCCAGACTAACTTAGGCAATAATCACCATTAAACTTAACAAGTAAGCTAGTCTGATGTAATAACGACCATCTCCCTCCAACTCTCTAGTAGATTCAGGTTCACCAACTGTTCAGTGTGAGCAAACACCATATTGCTTTCCCCCTTCCTCGTGCCTTCATAAACCAAAACTCAGTTTGAAGTAAGTGTCTCTTCCCCCCACACCACAGCTCTGATTATTCATTTTAACAAATATGACATGCAGTTTGATGCTGCTCAAACATGCTGTGTGCAAAGAGCACTGAGGAGAGGAGGAGGAGCGTGACGCTGCAGCTGCTGCATGTGTGTTCTCTGGGAATCTTAAAAAAATATTTAAAGCTTATTTAGACGATAATTATAATAATTAGTATGTGACTTTAAAAAAGAGAGGAGAGAAAGAAAATGAGGAGAAGAAAAGAACAAATTGAGAGGAGAGGAGAGGAGAGGAGAGGAGAGGAGAGGAGAGGAGAAGAAAACACACTTAGCCTGTTTGATGTAACTGAACACAGGCCTACCTTGAATAGTTTGGAGGGTAGGTTGGTTGGTTTTCTCAGTCACTAAAGCCTGCACAATGTGGCATTGTTTTCTTTGTTGTTGTGTTATAAATAAATGATAAATGTAGACAGTGAATGTGTATGTGTAGCAGCTGCAGTGTAGATCTTGAGACACATCATATATAATCGAGACAGACATTTCGCCTGCTTGTTGCTGTGCACAAATTAACAGTATGTACTTATGCCTTAAGAGCCCTTCTGGTGCCGGCAGACACACAGAAACCTCCCAGCATTGCATGCCTTGTGGTATGCCTGCTGGCAGGGTGCACATTTTTGCACACACGCTTTGTAAGAGGAAAGGGTCTGTGCATGTCACTGATCAACACTGATTAGACATCTCACATAAAAGGTGGTAAATTTCCCCTTTAACTAACATTTACAATGTGTAAATACTGTACTGAATTATTTTCACAGTGTTGTATTAATACTTTTACAGAAGTAAAGGTCCATTAGTGCATTAATTACCGATGCACCAAGGTATTGGTAACTAATGCGTGTGATGTATGTCATGTGACATATGTGATGTACTTCAAAAGTGGATATTGACACACCATCCCCGGGCATCCAAAGTGACACTAGAGAGGTACTGCTTGCATCAGACTTTGATGTGTAGGGCCACTGACCAAGTATCTGTACTTGACAAGTTGGGAGTGCAAGGGTATTTTAATTAACGAAAACTAGAATTGAAAAAACATTTTCGTCAACTGAACTAAAAATAAAAATTAGTTTTTAAAAAATAATAAGTAAATTGTATTGTGTGTTTACAGATAACTTAAACAAACTAGCAAAAATGTCCTTCATTTTTGTCTTTGTCAATTTATGTTAAATATAAGCCTTGGGGTTGGTGTGAAATCTATTTATTTAGTGCTGCCGGTTATATGCCAGCTGTCTGCACCGTATGGCACCTCATGGATCGTGACATCATGTGTTGACAATCTGCCCACTCCGGCTAACATCATGGCTACAGCGAAAGTTGGGAGAAAGCAGCAGAATCCTATTTGGGATTTCTTTAAATATAACCGTTTCAAAGACAGAAGCAAGTGCCTTGTAGTGGAAGCAGGTGATAAAATATGTAAAATACTTCGCAAGGGGAGAAACCCCATGAATCTGAAAGTCCATTTGAAAAGCACAAAGAGTTGATCAATTCCCATTTAAAACAAACCTCACGGACTGCGTTTTTTTTTTATCTGCGTAACATTGCAAAAATTAGGCCTATCCTGTCCCAAAAAGATGCAGAAAAATTGGTCCACACTTTTCTTACCTCTAGGCTGGATTACTGTAACTCCCTATTATCAGGTAGCTCCAATAAGTCTTTGAAAAGTCTCCAGCTAATCCAAAACATGGTTTGACAGGAACTAAGAAACAAGATCATATTTCTCCTGTTTTAGCTTCTCTGCACTGGCTCCCTGTAAAATCAAGAGAGGTTATATGATCCCTGCTCTAAAACCAAGAGTTAGTACAGCCAAAGTCCCAATTCATGAATCATATTTTATTAAACTGTATAACTATTTTTTTGTGTGTGTTTTACATTTGATGTTTAAATAATCTAATTGTCTGTTTTCTCTTTTTGCTCTGCAAAGAACTTGACCTGCCAGATGATGGGGAGAACAACAACTTCCAGAGAATGCCATGCCTTGCCCACACCGTTCAGCTCCCACTGAAAGATGCCATGAAGCACCCAAATGCTGATTCACTCATAACAAGAGCAAGAAACCTGGTACATGCTGTGAGGAGATCGTCAGTGGCAAATACAGCAATGATCAAAAAGTGTGGCAAAACTCTGGTCCAGGATTGTGGCACATGTTAGAACAGCACATTTATACATATATATATGTATACATATATAATTGCATATCCTTTATTTAACCAGGTAAAAGCCTCATTGAGATTAAAAATCTCTTTTTCAAGAATGACGTGGCAAAGAGGGCAGCATAAAACATCGTTACAGGTTACAACAAGGCAAACAGACATATACAACTGTCATACACAAAAAAATGGATAAAAACCACAGTATGCAATTAAAATGAAATACAAGGTGCAGGACAAGAACAAAAATGATTTGAGTACAATTTCTAAAATGATTTAGGAATAGTCACATTGACTAAAAGAGCTAATTTCTTGATCCTTTAAAATTAAATTAAATTCCCCCACAGTGATCAGCTCTGCCAGTTTCAGATCCCTCTGAAAATTATTCCAGGACGAAGGAGTAGCATTTTTAAAAGCTTTTTTTGCCAAGTTCAGAGCTTAACTTACCCAAGTACTTGAGGAGCTGAGCATGGACACGCTTCTCACAAGCGATTGGGATAAGCTTGAGAACCTCGTCAAGCTGCTGAAGCCCTTTGCCACTTACACAGACCAGCGTCAGACTGACAGCCAGTCACTCACACAAGTACCATGCCCTCTCAGCCTCTAGGCACACTTGCTGACAACTACTGCTGGGAACCAGTTAGCTCAAGTGCTGCTGAAGTCCTTGTGAGAACGTTTTGCTGCCATTCTTAGCCCTGATTCCCCACAGTTTGATGCTACACCAGCAGCAGCCTGCCTAATGGATTCAAGTGTTTCTCTGGTTCTTCAAACACCAGACACAGTGCTACTGAGGAGGGCAGCACAGTCTTTTGTGCAAAACCTGGCTGCTCAGTTTAACCCAACTACTGTTTCTCAAGATTATGTTGCTACTGCAAGGGTCACTCAAACTCCAACAAGTTCCCCTCCTACTGTCCTTCAGAAATTCTGCTTTCTTGTATCCCATATGGAGCTCAACATATCATTGACAAATCTGCTTGATGTGACCAATAGTCTGTTGACTGAAATGAAGAAGTATGTTGACGAGGTCAAACGGGGTGTGTTTAATGAGACACCATTGCAGTTCTGGAGATCAAGAGAGGCTCTCTATCCAAAACTTGCCCCTGTGGCATTGGATCTTGTTAGTGCCCCTGCCCAACATATTCTCTGTGTGTGGACTGTTGTCATCTGGCCTGAGAAACAGATCAACCACATTTCTGGAGCAGCACGTTTTCCTCAAGATCCACAAGACATTGTTGCTTGACTGAAGCACACTCATATCTCTCATTCTCACACACACACACACACACACACACACACAAACACACACTTATCCATTCACACAGTCAGTCATGCAAAGCGTATAATTTGTTTTTGTTTGTTGGACAGAGGGCTATGTAAGTTCAAAAGCAAAGCACATCAGCGTCCAGCTGAGATGGAGCAGTATCTTAACTATCTGTCTGGCTCTGTGTTCTACGGGATACATGTGCACTTTCAGTGTCTAAAACATTCACTGTATTCACTTTATGATGTCAAATATAACATGCCAGGTACTGTACTATTGCAAATCAACTGCAGTGATTTGCCATGAAGCTGCTGCACCTCAGTTAATTTTGAGTTGGGTCGTCTACATGAATCAAACCTCGAGTCTAGACTTAATTGGGTTTTTGAGTTTGTTGACTCCTGGCTGCCAAGCAATGTGATGTGTCTCATGATAGGGTTCATGTTGTCATGTTCATGTGTGTTTTAAGTCTGTTGGCTGTGTTGATTTTTACCCAGCACAGTACCTGCATCTAACCTCAGAAGCAGTATTGCACACATTTTGCACTTATGACTGCTAACTTGTGGACTTTTATATTTGATTTGTGGATGGCTGTTCATCTGTCCTCTGAATACATTTTTTAAAAATTGTATCTTTTGTTGAGTTTTTATTATACAATATATATTCTGACAATTTTGAATCTTGCACCTGACAAATACACCACTTTACAAAAATAACTCAAACTAACACTAAAACTAATAAAAACTAAACTAAAACTAAAATAAAAAAATAAAAAACCTAAAAAAAATAGCAAATCTGCTCTAAAAACTAAACTAACTAATTAAAACTAACTGAATTTGAAAACAAAAAGTCAAAATGAAATAAACTAAAACTAATGAAAAATACAAAACTATTATAACCTTGCACCACTGATCACAAGAGTTGGCAGTAACACATTACAAAGGTAACACGTTACAGTATTATATTACATTTTAGCAGTAATTAAGTAATATAACGCGTTACAAACAGGATTTCAGGTAATATTATTACATTTACAATGTACATAACACATTACCAACTGAAATAAACTGTTTATTGTTTTCATTTTTCATTTATCCACACTGATCAAAACCACTCCACTTCCATCAGTGCGCAACCCTGAAGGTTGCTGTGTCTTACCATGTCATTACAGACTATATAGAAGGGTGCTGGTTATCGGCACATCTGGGTGATGCCATACTGTGCATTATCACGTTCAGTGTGTTTCCTTAATACACCTGCAACATCTTCTGCACTGCTTTTGTGTCCTAAGGCTGCCTGAAAGCAGCAAGGATAAGGAGTTGGCCTCCAGTTTTGTTTTGTTTTTCCATTCTCATCCCTTACAACTGCAAACCAGCACACTGACCAGCACACCAGGAACTGACAGGTGTGTCTCCCAGGTCTGGTGTATTATTTGCACTAGTCATAGTGACTGATTCACATACCATTTGCTTGTTGTGCTAACCTCAAGATATGTTTGTTGTTTTTCATATCATAGGTCCACTAATATTTATCCATATCTCATAATTATCAGACTTTGGTCCTCTGCCTGATCCTCCCTGTGTCCAAGGATATTCATTTATTTTAAAAGGTCTAGGCTATTTAATTGTTCTATACCATCAGGCTATTATTAATATAGGCAGGGGACTTTAATACAAAGTGGTAACCGCTGTATGTGAATACATGAATGGGTCAGACCAGCGCAGCACTGGATTTGAAATGAACTGTAATAAACTGGAGCTTCTGTGCTTTGATTACCTGCTGTGAAACAACATGACCCCCATCCATTTAAAATGAACATTAGTTCTTCTGAACTCATTTTGGTCAAAGTAACGCAAAAGTAGAGTAATAAGTAATAGTAAGTAATAAGTACTTTACAGTAATGATACTGTAAAGTAGCATATTACTTTCATATGATGGAACTAGTAATATGTAGTATATTACATTTTAAAAGTAACTTGTCCAACACTGCTGATCACAAATGTTATATGATGTTTTCACTGTAGCTCTCTGTTTGGTTATACACAAGTAAAAACATATTGGAGAAAAGAAAAAGTTGACCTGATGAAGGCTCTATGACAGTGGATAGATGAGAGTCAACTAAGTTAATATAATTCATCCTGCAAAGAATATCTGTACCACATTTCAAAGCAATCCATCAAAGTGCTGCTAACACATTCACTGAGGCAAATATAACCTGCTGATGGCACTTAATGAAAAGTCACCAAAGTCATCAGAATTCATCCTCTGGGGACGATGAATGTCTATACCAGACTTCATCACAAGGATTTGGACCAATCAATGGATACTGCTGTGACTTGAGTAAAATAAGTTTCATTCTGTAGGAGATAAGTTTTTACATAGATAATGACAGAAATGGAAAAAGTTCTTGCAATACACTTGCTTTTCTACTTCCTTTCTCAAGTCTCCCCATTTTCACACCTTAAAGTAGAATTGAAATAGTTTTGGCGAAACCATCTTATGTATTCTGCTTACGTAACTTTTTTTCCATGCATGACAGTCTTCTATCACCTGGCTTTTCTAAAGCCTCCTTTCTGTCCTCGCCATGCTAAAACTAGATATTTAGGGGGGTTCCAAAGACATCTGGCAATACTATATCCTGTCTGTGCCTTCTGTTACATATAAATTATATAAGTCTACTGTATATATAAAACTTTCCTCAGTCCTATTCAATATCCTGAGGCCTGGATCTGCCCTTTCATCTTGGAGCAATTCTTCTGTTTTGACAGATTGGAAAGAGCTGAAGGCTCAGACCTCCAGCTTAAATTAGTTTCCTCTGATATCCAAGACGAGTTGAGAAAGAGAGAGAGAGAGAATCCTTGTAAGAAGAAGAGGGAGGATGTAAAGACAGACAGAGGGAGAAAGACCAACAATTTAAATGTTGCCCTCTGAGATGTGCCTTTGGGTGGAAGAGAGAGAAAGAAAGAATATGTATGGTAAAAGATGAAGAGAATGGTGAGAATGTGATGAGGAGGAGAAAGCAATGAAGCACAGAGGGATGTATACAGAAAGAAAATAGGGAAAAAGAAGGGATAGAAGGAATGAGTGGTAAAAAAAAGTAGATACAGGCTGAAGGAGACAGGAGAGAGATTAAAGTTTTAAACTCTAACTACAATTCTGATATCCAGAGGGAGACACAATTGACGAATCTACAATTATCTTAACAGAAGTGTATACCACATTTAGTTTATGCCACACTTCACAGCTGTACACTAAAGTAGCTAAATTCAGAAATGCATGTTTTTCTCTCGGTTTTGGCCCATTAGTAGCTATCCTGCAGTCACTTGGTCGCTTGGAAGGATGTAACAGATTTTATCACGAATAACATATTTTCGTTTTGTTTTTTTAAAGAAACAAAACAAAACAACAGCATTAAATTAAAACTTACATTATCAAACAGTAATTTGGAACTTAGGGGCAGAGAGAGGAAGCTATGGAAACCCAGGGGGTACAGAAGAGAAGATGTGTAGCAAGTTAACTTCCCCCAGGAAACATTAAAAACAACAATAATAATAACTCAGAGATAAAATTCACAAATACTCAACAGAAATTTGAAATGATCAATTTACAAATATATTCTAGCAACAAGAATAAATTAAAAGCCTTTTTAACTCCGTTACACCTCAATGCATGCAAATGAAATGTGAGATTACTACAATATACAATGATGATACTGCTGAATCTGTTACAATATATCTATACGACACTATATACACACAACTTTATATATACACACCTTGTTCTTTTTATTTTTGCTTACCTGACAGAGACCACTTCTTCTGCAAAATGAGTACTTTTACTTTTCATACTTTTAGTTCATAATTCTGGCATTTAAAATCATTCTTAGGCAAAAGTATAAAAATGATCAGACTTGGGTTTGATTTCGTTGGTATGGCATTATTACTTTTTACCCATGCAAAGGATCTGGATAGTTTTTCTGTCACTGGTCATACAGTTCTTTAGTTCAGTAAACCTCTTCTTACAACTGCCTCTTGCCATGGTACACGGCCCAGAGGCATCTGAAAACAAGTGTTGAGGTTATGCCGGGTGTTGAGTGCAGCCAGTGCTGCTCGAGCTGTAGTCAGCTGCCTTGGATTGAGCAGGTTGTTGGCTCCCCCTGGCTACATGTCTCCAGATGGGGTTGTACCATCTCTGTAGTTGGCAGGGATGTATCTTGTGCTTGCTTAATTTGCTGTGTCAGTGCAAGTCAGGAAGTTTAGAGCAACACAAGCCTTCACTGTATGCACAGTGTTCTCTGCACATGCACATGTATTGTGAACTTGTGATATGTACTGTGATTTATTGTGATGTTCACCTAAGTGTGATAAGAAATTATTGTCATTAAATAGACATTTTATTTCTGATGAAATGCTAACTGCAGTGTACTTCCTTCATCATGTCCTGCCTCCTGCAACCTTTGCTGAACCAATGGGACTATTTCCCATTAGGAAGAGCCATACAACTACCTCTGGGCCTTAGAAACTGAGCCAACATAGAAGTGCCAAAAACTGCATTTTTTTGAACGGCCCCTAAGCCAGAAGCCAGCCATCCCCATAGACCCCCCTGTTAAAATGCCTAACTTTGCAGTAGAAACACGTTTACAGCCTGGTACAGAAAACAGTTTTAGTCTCTATAGCTAATTTCAACATTCATGACAACTGTATGGTGGGTTAGTTTTTTTAAACTTACCCATTTACAGTTTATTAAGGCTTTAAGTTGTGCATAATTAAGGGTGGCCTGCTTTGAGCAACAGGTTGTCTGCCGATAGTGTTCTTGGCTTCTCAGTCAGATCCAGCCCTCGCTCCTCCACAATGCAAGCCTCTCGCCCAAATATGGTCACTTCTGGCTCCAAAAAAACAAGATGGCTACTGTAATGGGTGGATTTTGTACCCAAAAGCAACACCAGGGACAGGCGGAATAGTTTTTACTGAGCTTTAATACACCACTTCAATAAATACAGGGAATGCTGACTGGTGAAGCAACAGAGAGAGTCAATGTTCAGTTTCAGAGCCCCCAGGGGAGGATCTGTCCGCAGCTCTCCACATGGAATGCTGAAGCAGCACACAGGTAAGGTGCTGGCATCTGCTGTCTATGTGAATGATGTCTGTGTGAATGATGTGATGTGTGAAGCGATGGGTATTATTTATTGCATTTGTATTGTGTATTGTTTGTACATGTTGGCACTTTAAAGGAGTAGCTCTCCTATCTCGTTGTACAGAAATGCATAATGACAATAAAGGCTATTCTATTCTATAATAGCAAGAGGGGGCAGGCGGAGAGTGATGTCAGAAGAGCTGAGGTTCCAAAACCAGGAGTACTCACTGGGAAAACAGTCTATCTGATGCGAAGCCGGTCATGGACAGCAGAGAGCTTGACAGCTACGATGACACATGAATTCTGCAGTGCACACACAGAAGAGATGTGTGCAGCCAGACAATGGAGCATTCCACAGCTCAGAAGATAACAGGTGACTGAACGGGTAAACTCACTTTGGAAAGCTGAAGGACGGTCTTTCCAAACAGCTCCAGGAAACAGGCGACCAGGAAACAGGAGGGCGGAAGCAGAGCTCGTGGTTGAAAACAGAAAGCAGAGTGGTTTATCAGGGAGCAGATGAAGCAGGATAGTCAGGGACCGGCAGGGTCAATAATAAGCAGTCCAGAAACAAACGCTGGAAAAATTGCATGTAGGCGAAGAACCATCTGGCAACGAGTGTCTGAAGCGGGAGTCTTTATAGTGGCAGGGGATAACGATCCACAGGTGAGCAGCATGAGCCTGATATGGTGGGCATGGTGAACTGACAGGAGCGGGAAATGTGTGGACAGGCTATAGGCTGGCAGATAGATGTCTTGATGAGGCGGGGTCAATGGAAAATAACTGAATGAGCTGAGGAGATGGCATGTATGGAGGATGAGTGCTCACTGTGACAGCCACGGCCAAAGTGCCAAACTTGAGGCTTCAGAACAAGAGTCCACAAACCAATGGGTGAAGTCATGGTGGGTATGTCCATGATTTTTACAGTCTAAGGTAAGAACAGATGATACAACAGTCTCCTATAGTGTGCTACGTGTGAAAGCACAACTTGGAATGTCTGAACTTGATTCTCTAAACATCCAGAGTTCATATGGGAAAACAGCTTAAGGACAGGAAATGTGATTTTTTTATTTATATATTCAAAAGATGTAACTATTTCTGATCCATCCTAGCTCAAATGATTATAAATAGCAAAGTTGTATGATAGTGGGGATGCAAAACCACACATTTGCTCTCTCAAGTCTAATAATGCAGGTGCAGCTACTCTGCTTGATGCACAGGTGCTTATGGTAGTGCCCCCCTGTGATTACGTAAAGGACAAACATGGTTCAGATTTAGGTAGGGGATAACGCCTATTTACCAGGAAACAATCTCTGACACAACACCAGCATGTCGGGTGCTGTAAATCCTCGAGCACTGTGAAACACTATGTGAGTGTCGTTGAGTTTCACTAGAGTTAACATTGCTTACATTAACATTCATTTGTTGCAAACAGAAACATTTAGTTTAACGTTCCCCAAAAACGCAAGTAATTAATACACTCTTTTAGCGCATCAATAAACAACACTGCTTTGGCCAATCGTTCTTGTAGACAGAGGCATTTTAAAAACTCCCAGCCTCTGTTCGTTTTACCCTTTAGGTGGTACCTCGAGTAAGATTTTTTTTCAGTTAAACACATCTACCAGGACCACAATTACATGATTAATGTTATTTGCTATCAGTTGGTGTAAGTCAGTTGGTGTAAAGTAAACTAGTCCATACCCATTGGTAGCTTTGTCACCTTCTACCTATGCCAATCCTCAATGCCTATGTGCAGTTTCACATAGATTGACCACGTCAGTGAGTAGAAAAACGTGGGACAGACAGAATGACTGACTGACAAATGACACAGTGACAGTTTCCATGATTATGTACAGCATGCCATACCATGACTTAGTCATACCAAAAATTAGAAAAAACAACAACATTCGGCCACAGGGGGAGCCACAGCGATCGGTCACATTTTAGCCATTTTTAAGCATTTTTCTGTTGTTATAGCGCCACCCAGTTGCCAATTAGAGTTACATTTCTCCAGTCACCTTGAGGCGTCCTGTTCTACATATCTACACATATACCAAGTTTAGTAAAAATCGATATAGCGGTTAGGCCTAGATAAGAAATAAGAAATAAGAAATCTATATAACCAGAAGTATGGGTTCTTGAATTTGTTCCTCATGAGGAGAGGCATCTCTGTGCAAAGTTTCATGTCTCTACGACATACGGGGCATGAGATATGCCCATTCAAAGTTTGCAATTTCAATCAGTTGCTATAGCGCCCCCTTTGGCCAACTGATGTAATATTCATTCGCATCCTCCCATGACCCTCTACCACTGTGCCAAATTTCACATGGTGAAATTCAGTGAAGAGAAAAACATGGAACAGTCACACACCCACAGACGTGGAGCATAGTTTTGGCTGACGGCATGGAGGCACGTGCGTGCGCGGGCCATGTCAAACCAATGCACACTGTATTTAGAAACATGCTTTATTGCAAAAAACGTAGAGCATAGTTTTGGCTGACGGCACGGAGGCACGCGCCTGCGTGGGGCCATGCTCGGGCACACAGGTACACACATACACACACAACATGGAGAAAGAATGAAAGAAACAGTGTAAAGTGCACAGTGCAATGTTTAGTTTGTAATGTTTGTAGGCTAATGTCAGTAAAGAGAAAATATGTAATGGCTGGCTGGCGCATACAGACACAGACGCGCGTTTGTTCAGTAAAATGATTACCTTAGTCTTCAGCAAGTGTTGGTGCTTGAAATTGCATGTCCCAGCCATAAACTGTGGTCCGAGCGCAGGTGTTTTCCAAGTGGTCTCCACGCATTAGCAGCTTGCGCTGCTAATGGTGCTCACAGTATGAACGGGTAGTGGAAAAAAACACGAATATAAACAGTAAAAATGTGGGAAAAATGCAAAAACGGCATCGTGGCTGTCTGCACATGACCAAGATGAAAGCCTTTGTGAAAGTTCAGAGAAATAAGTCAAAGTAGTGAGGAGGAAAACGGATGATGACAGAAGGACGGAAGGATGGCGGGACAGAGGTTTCTCCATTTAATAGTAGGATAGGATGATGTTAATGTAATGAGTATGTGTTGGACCCAGATGCAGCAAACAGGCACAGTTTGGTAATGACCTTTATCTATACACAGATTAAACAGGAACTTGAGCTGACGGAGATATTCTGGTAACAGTTCGTTCTCCGGGCTCAGAGCCCGTACACAGTCTCTGGGTTCAGGAGCCACGGAACAGACCAGGCCAAATCCAGAAGTGGGACCGAGAACGAGGATGTGAGTCCTTGGACCTGAACAGTTCAGTCCGCTAGCAGGCAGAGGTAACAAAGAGGGGCTTACTGATGGCGTGGTCGACAAGGCGAGGGGTCCGAAACCAGAAGAGCAGTCCAGTGAAGTAGCAGAGCTGACGAGGGATGAGCAGCAGAGAAGTAGAGGCACAAGGAGCCAACAGGCAGGTAAAAGGTAGAGATGGGCAAACAATACCAGAGCTCCGAAGCTTGTGTCAGTCTAATGAACAGCCGTGTGTCGACTGGAAGTGTCGGCACTTGTATCAAGCGACAACTGTCACGTGACTGATGACGTCTGAAGCTTCGGATGTCACTGGTGCTTCACGAAGCATTTCATTGGTTAACTGGTTTGACAGAAGTGTTTCATTGGTTTACTCCTTAAACGCTTTGGCGCTTTACTATGCTATATATGATGCCTCAGTGACACTCTAAGATGTGAGTTTTGAGAGAGGAGTTTGTATGTTGCGAGTTAAGGCAATTATTTCAAGCAGCAAAAGGCGGTCCCCTGTGTGGGGGCATTTCGACTTGATAATACTGACCAAGGTAAAATGGGATTTCTGATATACAAATTGTATCATCATCATGACCTTAGTACAACCTGGGACCTAAGACTACATATATTTTCACTCAGGTGCATTGCTTGCTGTGCACGCAGGAGTTGTTATATAACAACAACACCTCATCCGTGTTGAGGCACCTGCGTGCTAAGCATGATGACAATCATGCCCAGCAAGTAAACGCAAGTGAAGTCAACGCTGGATATCCTGACTATAAGTATTATTATTATTATTAGCATTAACATTGTTATTATTATTATTATTATTATTATTATTATTATTATTATTTTATTTCAAACCTCAACATAAGTTTAAATGATAATGATTAGTGATAGTGATTCTGGAATTTATCTCCCTTAAAGTGTACAGAAAACAAAGGCTGGATGAGGCCTTGGTGGACATGATAGTGAAGGATTGCCGGCCATTTTCTATGGATGAGGATGAGGGCTTTAGAAAGTTTGTAAGCATCCTTGACCCTACCTATACCATTATGGGTAGAAAGGCCTTGAAGGCCATGGTGGACGTATGTTATAAAAAAGACCAGGGAGAGGGCTATTCCAGAGACTAAGCAGGCCACAGCAGTTAGTCTCACTGCAGATATGTGGAAATCCATTAATATGGATGTGTACTTTGCCATCACAGACCATTATTTGTCAAACAGATTAGAACTTAAAGCCCCTACAAGGAACTTTCATTTTGAGTTGATTCTGGCGACCCTGTGGACAAAAGCGGTAGTGTTTTACCGGAATGAAGCCTACATTTCCCATGAGCTCTAGCGCGTATTGTCGTAAAGACGCTTACCTGGCTCCCACATGTGTTTATTTTAGGGATGAATGAAACAACAAGACGGGAAAACTTTGCCCCTGCTCCTATTGGGGATCCCAGCTCACCTCTGCTGCGCCCCAGCTCCACCTCTCCGGCCTAAGCACCACCGCCGCCAGGGTAAACGCAGCGGTCGGCTGGTAAGGCTGAAGGCCTGTTTGGCGAGCACTTCCACGGCTTCTTGGACTGAGTATGGAGCGGTGCCTCGCCTCTTTATTTCTCGGCACTCGCTGGACCCTGTCGACGCCTGGCTGGTACCTGTCGTCGGCCCGGACGACGTGTTCCAGCCCCGCAGCCCCTGCTCTCCTCGTCCCCGCTGGTGTGGGGTGAATCTGCGCAACCTGCGGCCTCTGTGTGTGGCTCCCCGGACAGCTAACGCCGTGGACCCGCCGGCTCCTGCCAGGATTGGGCTGGTGAATGCTAGATCGCTAGCGAACAAAACGTCTATCCTGAAGGATTTCCTGACTTCTTGAGGATTGGATTTTCTCTGTGTGACTGAGACGTGGCTGACTGTTGGTGAGTCCAGTGCTTTAACAGAACTTTTACAGGAACTGCCCATTGGTCCGACAGCCCATTGGTTCGACATCCCATTGTTCCAACCATATTAAACCCATTGTTCCGAAGTCCGTTCCGAAATCATCATGATGCCCTGTGGTTAAGGTCTGGTTAGGTTTGGGCACAAAAACCACTTGGTTAGGGTCAGGAAAAGATCATGGTGTGGGTTAAAATGAGAAAGAAAGTGACAAACACATAAGCCGTGAGCCTGCTCCGCCTCAAGCCTTTCCCAGCTGACCCAGAGCCAGTCGCAGCGCACCATACGCCCGCTGCAAGTCGTTCAGCACCGCGGACAGTCGGCCTAATGGGAAGTTGAACCAATGGGCTGTCGGACCAATGACATGGACCCACTTTTACCCAATGATTGCTGCTATTTTAACTCCCCGCGGACGTCGGGTCGAGGAGGAGGAATAGCGACTATTTATAAGAGTCACTATAAATGTAAGCAGCTAGGTAAGATGACGTGTGCCGTCTGAGTGCCGTAAA
Source organism: Epinephelus lanceolatus (assembly GCF_041903045.1). Lineage (NCBI taxonomy): Eukaryota > Metazoa > Chordata > Actinopteri > Perciformes > Serranidae > Epinephelus > Epinephelus lanceolatus. The sequence continues at coordinate 3,643,758 of NC_135740.1, forward strand.
TCGTTCGTCCTGGAAGCGAACTGGGGCGGGCCCGGAGACAGTTTCCTAAAGGTATGGATATACACTATATAGAAATAGCTTATCTTCACACCGATGGTCTCATTTGCTGTTGTAGGTCACGCACAGACATCAGCAGAAACGAGAGACTTTTGCATATCCAGTTAAAGTTCCTTGTAGCAGCTTTAACGCTGTCCTTTTAGGACACAGCAGCCAACTGATGCAACTGGAGTGGGGCACTACAGACAGGGTCATTGGTATAATCACAGATGGGGCCCATAACATTGTAGTGTCAAACAACTGGGTATTAGAGACATTTATTTTTTTGCTCATGTTCTCAACCTAGTGGTGAAGAAATCTTAAGCACAAACCTCAGAGTTGGAGGCAATCCAAACCCAGGCCCGGAAAATAGGTTACTTCAAATCTATGGAGCTTTATCCCTATCTTTATTCAAGAGAGTGGTCTATCACTTTGAAAGCATTATTTATTGATTTCACGTTCAAAAACCCTGCCCTCGCACTCAAATAGCCTCTGCTTGCGCTTGGATCTACTCTGTTTCTGCTCAGACTGTGTGCTCGCACTCAAATACCATGTTGCTCGCACAGATTTCCTGCTCGAGCTTTGGCTTTTCTCCTCGCGCTCAAACTGTTTCTGTGTGCTCGTGGAATTTCTGCGCTCAGATTTCCGCCCTGCGCTTGGATTTTTTTGTGTAACAATCCCTGTCAAAATCACCCAACCAATAGAACGCGAGGTTTACTGTTGATCAATGAAATGATCCCTGCCTCCTTGTGGGCGCGCTCGTTTTAGTTTTAGAGCATCCCGTCCAGGCAGGTACACTTTAACCGGGTTCATCCACTCCCACCCGCTTCCCCTGCCAGGAGTTATTTTTCAACAGTCACCGGCTCACTATTATCCTGTACATATATATATGTATATATTTAAGCAATATCTCACGAGAGGGAGTGATGTACTGTATATTGTCACGGCTGTGATTCGGTCATGGGCACTATGGAAGACAACAAAGACAATTACAGTCGTGATGATATACAGTACAACGTCACAACCTCGAATGTGATATTGCTTTTATACAACAGTTCAACAACAGCTTAAACAGCAATGCTGAGTAAGGAAATGTTAACAAAAGGTGATGAAATAAATTATTTAAGTATGTTATGTAGCTCTGCGAAAAAACCCCCAGTTCCCCCCAGTCTGTTGCTAGGCAACGCAGCACACACGCCAGAGCTATAGATAGATAGATGTTCTATTTATCACCAGAGCGATAGATAGATAGATGTTCTATTTATTGCTCTGACACATGCCAGGAACTCACAAACTAATTTGTATTTACATTGATCTGCAACTGTGTAACTTCATCCAGTTCGGCTGATGAAACGTTGGCAAACCTGGATGTTGGCACGGCCGGATTCAAACAGACGACCACTCATAATTTAATTCAAATGTAATTTTGGGGAAAATATCCATCTTCTTGGTGTAACGCTATAGTGTCAGTTTGCATCAATATAGCGAGTATGACAGTTGGTTAATTAACGGTTGTATTTATATTTATAACACCTGTGAGCGGAGTGATTTTACTGTTACATGTCCCAGTGATGTTATAGGCCTACTCTATATCAGCACTCACCCCAGATAGCACACCTGGCCGATGTCGGCCCGATGTATCAAGTTTAGATCGTTAAGACGTAGCAGGGAGAGCATTTGCTCATTGCCAAGATGTCGCTGAGACGTCGGCCTTTAATCTAAAATGACCACCACGCGATGTTCAAACGATCAGTAAAAGAAGCTGCACTCAGTGGGCGCTCCTTCATTAATATTCATATGCTTCGTTAACTACGACCTTTATTCATTTAGGTCGGACCTTTCAAACTACAAATATTTTACCATTCAATGTGAGAAATCAATGCTAACATTCAAAAATAGCTGGCTGTTACCCTATTTCGTGTGTAAGTGTGCACAATGAAGAGACAAAAGTCAATTTGACAAACTTTATTTTCAAATTTCCACAAACAATATCTGATGGCCAATCCGCTTCTCCTGGCAGCCTGCAAGAGACAGAAAAGACGAGCACATAACTTCAAAAAACAAAATCCCAACTTCACCACTGTATTTTTTTTTCGTTAGCATTTCAGCTGTATTTTAGTCGGATTGAAGGCTTTGGGTCCGTCACTCTGCTTCATTTAGTGTTGAAACGGTTAAATAACAGGATCCATTAACTCTGTTAACAGCAGCTCAACAATCAGTCCTTCATCTTGGAAAAACAGTGGTTTCAAAACTGCGCTATTACCTGTGGCCACCGGGTCAGTTTGCTTTGCAGAGGAGGAGACCTCGACTGATAAATTGCCCATAAAATCACATTAACAACATATCGAAGACGAAGGCATCCTTACATTTCACTATTTGACCTCCGCGGTCCTCTCCGCTCCTCTCATCCACACTTGAGCACCCGTTCTGGGATACACAGTGTCGGCCCGCCCGGCCTGACCTCCGTGGTCCTCTCCGCTCCTCTCAGCCACACTTGAGCATCCATCCAGGCCACGGAGGTCAGGCCGGGGGGCCGCAGAGGTCAGGCCCGGGCGGGACCATAGGTGAGTGGATCCCAAGTGTCGAGCCCTGCCTGGGACCACAGGTGGCAGTTCCGGGCACTTCCACTTTTAACCCAAAACGAGTGCTCACGATAACCAGATAACATCAACTAGGGAAAATAAAATGAAAATGCCACAGTTTTAGCCTGTTAGCTAACATGAGCTAAACTAGCTATCAGCTAACGAAAGATAACGTTAGCTGGTGGGGACATGTGCTATATACACCCAGTCGTGCCTCACCACTCACCAGGAACCTCTTTTAACGGTCACAGAATAAATAACATAGCTATTTTCTGACAATTTATTCCAGTTAGCTTACCTGAAACCAACTGCGATGAGATGCTATGTCCCGCGAGCTTAGGGTTGCCACCTTGGATTTGTGAAAAAAAGGGACACTCGACCAAATATTTGAGGCGGAGGGCTCGGCCATTATTACTAGTTCAGACTGACCAATGAACATGAAATTTGGACATAGGAGACCAGATTTGCCATCATTCCATGTCCTTCTATGTGCCTGTATTTTATATTAATTTTTATATCAATGAAAAAAAACAAATCTGTGTTACTAAATGTTTACATTTTTACATGTATCTCACCATAGCAAGTTGGAAGTTGACATATTCTGCCATATGTGAAGAGGGGAGACTCTCTGGAATCTGGCAATATAAGAACCATGATGGTGGGACATTCTGTCACTTCACAGTTGTCCAAAACATGTGGTTTGTGCCAGGCAGACATGATTGCCAGTATTTTTTCATTACTGCAAGAAATTCCACTGACTCATTCACAAGTCAAAAACGTGTTTTATCTGAAAGAAACATGCAATATTTACATCTAAGATAATAGAAAAATAGTCAACCAAGTGTAATGATGTTCTCCAAGATAATATTTGCCACTTTGATTACAGTAAAAAAAAAAGTTGGGCATTGGGGGGGCACGTGTCCCCCTCAATGTATACCCAGATAGCACACATACATCTGGCCGACATCGGCCTGAGGACGACACATCGGCCCTGAATTTATAACGTCTGACAAGCGTCGGCCGCATGGGCGGATATCTTTAAATTTAATACTCTTTTGTCCCAGCTCATCAAACGTCTCTGTTACGTCGGCTTTGGGTCGGCCCAGTGCCGTAGAATGTCTGCCCACATACGGAAGTCGCCGCAGAGGCGGGATTTCATCTCTGCGATGTTTGTTCAGAACTGAGCTCGCAGCACACAGCATCTCATCGCTGTTGGTTTCAGGTAAGCTAACTGGAATAAACTGGCAGAAAATAGCTTTGTTGTTTCTTCTGTGACCGTTAAAAGAGGTTCCTGGTGAGTGGCGAGGCACGACTGGGTGTATATAGCTTAGCACATGTCCCCACCAACTAACGTTATCTTTCGTTAGCTGTTAGCTAGTTTAGTGGTTTAGCTCATGTTATGCTAACAGGCTACTGTGGTGTTTTCATTTTATTTTCCCTAGTTGACGTTATCTGCTCATTTGGTTATTGTGAGCACTCGTTTTGGGTTAAAGTGGAAGTGCCTGGAGCTGCCACCCGTGGTCCCGCAGCCCCCCGGCCTGGCCTCTGGGGCCCTGGACGTGTGCTCAAGTGTCTGGGAGAGGAGCACGGAGGTCAGGCGGGGCGGGCCGACACTGTGTATCCCAGAACGGGTGCTGAAGTGTCGGTGAGACCAGCAGAGAGGAGCGCGGAGGTGAAATAGTGAAGTTTAAGGATGCCTTCAGTATGTTGTTAATGTGATTTTATGGGCAATTTATCAGTCGAGGTCTCCTCCTCTGCAAAGCAAACTGACCCGGTGACTATAGGTAATAGAGCATTTTTGAAACCACAGTTTTTCCGAGATGAAGGACTGATTGTTGAGCTGCTGTTAACAGTTAACGGAGTTAACGGATCCCGTTATTTAACCGTTTCAACACTAAATGAAGCAGAGTGACGGACCCAAAGCCTTCAATCTGGCTAAAAGACAGCTGAAATGCTAAACAAAAAATACAGTGGTGAAGTTGGGATTTGTTTCTTGAAGTTATGTGCTCATCGTCTTTTCTGTGTCTTGCAGGCTGCCAGGAGAAGCGGACTGGCCATCAGATATTGTTTGTGGAAATTTGAAAATAAAGTTTGTCAAATTGACTTTTGTCTCTTCATTGTGCACACTTACACACGAAATAGGGTCACAGTCAGCTATTTTGGAATGTTAGCACTGATTTCTCACATTGGATGGTGAAATATTTGTAGTTTGAAAGGTCCGACCTAAATGAATAAAGGTCGTAGTTAACGAAGCATATGAATATTAAAGAAGGAACGCCTACTGAGTGCAGCTTATTTTATTGATCGTTTGAACGTCGCGTGGTGGTCATTTTCGATTAAAGGCCGACGTCTCAGCGACGTCTTGGCAATGAGCAAACGCTCTCCCTGCTACGTTTTAACGATCTAAACTTGATACATCGGGCCGACGTCGGCCAGATGTATGTGTGCTATCTGGGTATGGTGACTACTGCCCTGTCAGCAACATAATTAGGCCTCAGTTGTTTGGGTGCGCAAAGGTGAAGTGCGCTGGTCTTGTCATACAAAGTTTGATGGAGTGTCAACTGGACAATATGGAGATATTTGCATCTTGAAAGCCGGACTACAAATGTGGATAGACAGGGAGAAACACACGCAAGCCTAAGATGTGGTAAGATATGATATTCCTCACTATATGAAGTGACTGATAACAAGATCTGTATAATGGGTTGTAAATTCGTCAGGTTTTTATTTTGTAGACAATCAATCTGTATTTATAGCGTGATGGGATGACAGCACAATGATGTGTGTGGTATCATTGGAAAGCTCTGCTCCTGCGCTTTAATGTGATATGCGTGGCATTTCTGTGCGAGCCTGCATTCGCGAGTAATCCATCCAAGTATAATGTGTGTGCAAAGCTGTATGAAAGCTCTGTTATACGTAATTTTAGTGTAACTTTATCATTTTTTTTCACTATGAAAACATTCAGAAAGCTACGATTCCGCTGTTTCAGGTGATATGCGTGGCTTCACGGTATGACACACGGTCGCGGAGAAAAACCATAGAGAAGAACAGGTGTGAATTTGGACGCACTATGCGTCGTTCGGGCCCGTAGGGTTAAATATAAATGGAAAAAATACAAATTAAAACATGATTGGATGTGCAAATATACTAAGTGAACTGTTAGGACTTCCCACAGCTCCTCTCACCTCTTTGCTGTCTCTCTGACACAGATGTTCTTGAGCCTGTTGCACTGATTCTGGATGGACTCCTTGGCCTGCTGCTGCTGCATTTTCCCCAAAAAACGGGACAAATTGTGTCCCGGGACAGATTTTTTTTTTCCCAGGACAGCTGATGAAAAAAGAGACCAATTCTGGGAAAAACGGGACGGGTGGCAACTCTACGCAAGCTCAGTTCCAAACAAACACCGCGGAGATGAAATTCCGCCTTCATGTGGGCGGGTATATTCTACGGCACTGGGCCGACCCAAAGCCGACATAACAGAGACGTTTGATGAGCTGGGACAAAAGAGTATTAAATTTAAAGATATCATATATATATGGCGCACGTGTGTAAATTAACATTCCCATTATTCCAAAAGTGGTAAAGAAAGCAAGGGAAGAACATTTAATTTACAGGCCTTTCCCTGGTGGGCGGGAGTGGATGAACCCGGTTAAAAAGTACCCGCCCGGACGGGACGCTCTAACACTAAGGCGAGCACGCCCACAAAGAGGCAGGGATCATTTCATTGGTCAACAGTAAATCTGGCATTCTGTTGGTTGGGGGATTTTGACAGGGTTGTTACACAAAAAAATCCAAGTGAAGGGCAGAAATCTGAGCGCAGAAATTCCACTAGCACACAGAAACAGTTTGAGCATGAGGAGACAAGCCGAAGCTCGAGCAGGAAATCTGTGCGAGCAACATGGTATTTATAATCATCTTCTGAATAATATCAGTAATGTTTAGCCATCATCTCACTTCCCTTCACTGATCAGAGTCGCTCTCTACGCTGTGGCCATGGGCGTGGTAGTGGGGGGAAAAGTGGACCTGACTACCCAGGGCCCGAGTAGGGAGAGGGGCCCATGAAAATCCTGATTTTTTTTTTTTGGTGATGTTTTTATTTCGAATGAATTGGGCCCTCCAATTAATTGGTGTCATAATTTATTTCAAATATATTGATAACATCAACTGAGAGAATGAACTTTATGTCACAGTCCTCCCACATATTGGACATTCTGGGGGCCCCCTCTTGGAGGCGCAAAAAGGTTTAGTCCGCCCGACAGCGACCGGCGACAAGTGTAACGTCAGTGAGCCCAGATTGAATGACCTGGGGGCTAGATATCATGCTGCCCAAAAAGCATAAATCGGGGTATCAAAAGAAGAAAGAGAGGAAAGAAAAAGAAAGAAGGCAGAATGAGGGGAGGCAGTTGTTGACTGCTTTCTTTCCCAAAGGTGAACCGAGTTTGCTTGTTATGCAAAGTCCAATTAAAGTTAACGTAGTCCACTCCAGACAGCTGCTGCTGATGTTTGTATGCTCACGTGAAGTCTTTAGCTTAGCTAGTTGCCAACCAGGCTGCTTGCGGCTGTAAGTATAAAGACAATTATGGGCCAGCTAACATTAGTTGTCAACATTAACCAGTTTCAGAAACAAACAGTGGTGCTGGCGCAGCCGCAGCAGCTGGAGCAGCAGGAGCAGCAGTGGCCAGTCCTGGCGGCTCTTCTGAAGATGAGGCTGAGATTAGAGCAAAGACAAGGTGAGATCATTGTTCAAGTATTCAAGGGTGAGCTCCCCCCCCCTCCGACCCCCCCTTACGTTGGTATGTTGGTTCACGAGGGAGAGAGAGTAGCGAGAGAGAGAGAGAGAGCGAGCGCTTCCCGACATGAGTGTTGGTTCACGCACAGAGAGAGAGAGGAGGAGAGAGGGAGAGAGAGAGAGAGAGAGAGAGAGAGAGAGAGAGAGAGCTGCTGACTGGTAGAATTGCTGCCTAAATGCGAGTTGTTTACCTTAAGTTTAAAGTAAGTTAGCCTTTTGGTTCAGTGCGTGTGCTATAGTCTATTGTCTACTAACACAGCAGAGCTGAAAGTGAAACTCCGTGCTGAGACTTAATAAATGATCCACCTAGCAATATTTCTGCTGCATATATCAACATGTAAATAGCCTACCAATATCACTGTAGGCTCAAGTGCACACTAGTAATATATTAATTGAGCAATAAAGCAATTTATTATTTTTGTCTGGTAAAAAGCCTTAGCATTGCAGTGCAGTGCTGTGCTTAAAAGCTATTGTCAATGCTCAGTAAATTCATGATGTTACCAAACCCAATGAATAATCATGTTAAATAACTGTGATCTCTATATCAATCAAAAATAATTGTGATTATGATTTTTGCCATACATTTTTGCCATAGATAGATAGAGAGAGAGAGAGAGAGAGAGAGAGAGAGAGGTGTAGGTGGTGAGAAGAACATAGAAAAACAATTAGCTATTCCTCTCAATCTGGCTGAAAAATGGCTTAAAACATTTTGCCTCTGCAACTTGCTGACCATGATGAATACTGTGTGTTATAGCAAATAATTAGGCTAGTCTAAGCATCTATTCTAGGAAAGCATATCTGATGTTTACTTCACGTTTGACTTTTAATGAACATATTTGCAACCTTTCACATTATCTTTGTACTTGTTCTAAATGGTAGATGTCAAGCGCTGTCAAGCGCCCTCTTGTGGATACTTACCAGTTATGACTGTTTGGTTGACAGCCTTAGAGCTTAGCCCATAGCAACACAAAAATGAGCCCCATTTAAAAGACAATCCGTCAACATAATAAGAAATGCTTGGCCATATGTTTCATTATTTTTAGCAGTTTATCTTGCACTGAAATGGCTCTAGAAATACAAAGTGAGCTTGCTTTAAAAAGTAGGTTGGGTTATTTGTATGTTAAGAGGCTAATACCAATTCTTTATTCTTGTAGATGTAGAAAGTTCTGCATCAGATGCTGAAGGCAAGGAAGGGTGTAGCTTAAAACAGTGGGTTTCCATGGCAACGCCTGTCAACTACAGAGATTAAATAGTCGTTGGGCATTAACCCTTACATAAAATGCTGCACCCTGCTTTCATCCCCCCAGCCCGCAACATTAATGTTTACTGTCGCCATGGCAGCAGATGCTGTTTCAGTAGCTAACGTTAGCTTAGCGCAATCTACATATTAACAATGAACACAACATGGTATTTGAGTGCGAGCACACAGTTTGAGCAGAAACAGAGTAGATCCAAGCGCAAGCAGAGGCTATTTGAGTGCAAGGGCAGGGTTTTTGAACGTAAAATCAATTAATAATGCTCTCAAACTGATAGACCACTCTCTTGAATAAAGATAGGGATAAAGCTCCGTACAATCTAGCACTACTGCCAAGGAGAAGCTTAGTGCAGTCCAAACAAGTACGGGGATGGCTGTACTGAAGCCGTTGCAGGAGGTTGACACAAGATGGAACAGCACTTTATCTAACCAACAGGACTTCAACCTCTGAGCCCTATTGGATAACCATGTGAAGGCTCAAAATCAAATAACCAACTCCACTGCCAGCAAGTGCAGAGGTAATGTACTGTGTACATTCCCTATGTGCTTGTAAAAAAATTTTTTAAAAAAGTGATTTTTTTTTTTTTTCTGTCACCAATGTTTCTGTTTTTTGCATCCCTAGGTATTTGAAGGAATCACACCTGGGAAGATCTGAAGACCCTCTGAGGTACTGGATGACCAGGAAAGCAATGTATCCCAACTTACTCAAACTAGTGCCCAAGTGTCTGTGTATACCTGCATCCTCTGTCCCTTGCGAGAGAATCTTTTTTAAGGCTGGGGAAATCTGTTTCTCAATGAAAATCTGTGAAAATAAACGTTGCACAAAGCACTGCCACTTTTTACAGTGCCCATGTTCACAAGCACAACTACTGACACTTCTATCAGATCATACTACCTGGTCATCTTCAATAATATGGCATAAAAAGAAAAAATGTGTGTACGTATGTATGAATGAAATACAGCCAAACTATAGTCATACAAAATTTGATGCTCAAAAGTCGTGCTGGTATAGCTCCACAGGTTGCATTCGGAAATTCTGGTTATTTTCTCACTTTGGGTGAAGGATCAAATCACATGGCTTTATATTTTTGTCCAATATTTACTTACATTGCTATACAAAAAGAGACAGAAGCCACATTGCTAAAGATTGTGTATAACTTCACGAGCGTAAAGAGCGATCAGAGTCGCTCTTTACGCTGCGGCCACAGCGGGTTTCCATGGCAATGCATGTCAACTACAGAGATTAAATAGTCATCGGGCATTAAACCTTACATAAAATGCTGCTCCCTGCTTTCGTCCCCCCAGCCCACAACATGAATGTTTACTGTTGCCATGGCAGCAGATGCTGTTTCAGTAGCTAACGTTATCTTAGCGCAATCTACATATTAACAATGAACAATACAACTATAATATTACATTTCTAAACAAAAAGAGCTACAAACACCAACAGCTGTTCTATCAAAGTCCTTAAAGGGTCAGTGTTTAATATTTGGCATGGTTTATTGTCAAATCTGAATCTGAATCTGAATATTCTACTCATTAATATGTTTATATAAGTGTATAATCGCTATAAAATAAAATTCGTTTGGTTTTCGTAGGCTTATAATTATGCTATATATATATAGCAAGGGCCTTGCTTTAGAGAGGTCGCCATCTTGCGCCGCCATGTATGTAAGGCAGCCCGAGCGGACAATCCAGCCAGCCAGAGGATGCGTTTCGCGTGTATAAATAAACCAACGAAGGCAGCGGGAGGAAGGAAGAAGGAGGAGGAAACAGCAGAGAGTGTTAGTAGTTCGTCGATGGAGAGTAGTGAAAAGTTTTTTTAGTTATAAAGTTTGCGAATGGACCACACTTACCACGCAACAGGAGAGAATGAACCCGAACCGTCATCTGCAAGGAAAAGAAGACGCAACTTCACTCCTTGTGATGCACTCTCTGCAGCGCTTTTCCTCCTGATGATATATCTCCCCAACGATGGTAGCACCGAATCCCATTCTGTGCAGCAAAATGGGAGCGGAGGATTCAGCCTCTCTTCTCACCCGCTTAGCATCCAACACATGGAGTTCCTCATCTGTGTACTCCGGCTCAAACAGGTATGGCTCTGGGTCTGTTTCGGCTACAAGAAACTCTTCAAAATCGCGTTCAAAGTCGTCCATTGCAGCTACTATAGTCCAGAGATATTGCTAGGCTAAATAAACAGCTGAGCTCTGTTTACAGGCTACGCTGTCAGTCAGTGTGCGGGCTGGAGATTGGTGGAGCAGAGAGGAGAGGGGGTACCCGCTAGGTACTGTAAGTGAGTATGTGTGTATGAAGTGTGTGTGTGTTACGCTAGAAGAGTCAGAGTCAGTGTGTCCTTACAGCCCTACCCAGTAGTCTGTGACTACTTTCTCAAGGATCTTTGAAAGAAAGGGATGATTAGATATTGGTCTGTAGTTGGCCAACACCTCTGGACCCAGGGTGGGCTTTTTTAGAAGAGGTTTGATTACAGCTACCTTTAAAGACTGTGGTACTGTACATAGCCATAACTTGTATGTTTGTTGTTTAAGAGTACTTGTATATTTCAAGGATAAAGTAAGAAAACATAAATATTATAATAACTGTGCATTGAAAACACATATTAATAGAGATGAGAATGTCCTGTAACACGGTGGGCATTTGGTCTCTGTCACATGCAAAGAATTTGTTAAAAATGATTAAATCATAATATCCTGAGCTGGACCAATATATTTTTCTTTTATTTAACAAGTCTTTTTAGATGACAAATTTTAAATTTTACATTTTTTGATAGAAGTAAACCAGGCTGAAATGCCACCGAATAGTAAGAATGACCCTCCTACAGTAGATGTCAGCTGGCACACCCTCAGTTTGGAGAAGCAGGCTGGAGTCCAACACAGAAGCTAAGTAATTTACTGTTGTGGGAGGGGGTCTACAGTAAAACATATTTTAGCTACCTAAAAAGGTCCTTCCCAAAATAGTCAATGTCAGTTTAAGTCTATACTGAGAGTATTTTCACCACTTTACTCTTTGGTCAGACAACCTGTTCCAATAGGGAAGCCGTTAATGGCTTCAGCTCCACAGCTACACCCTCTTCATAGCCAACAGACTCCATTAACATAAACAGTCATTTTAGCTCACTGAATGCAGACGTTGCAGGTGTACTGCTGTTTCCATCAGTTAGTTACTTTGTGTTATTGTGTGACTTTGATTGATCTGAACTAACCCTTTTAAACGCCAAAGTCACACAATTACACAAACCAAATACCTGATCGAGGCAGCTGTAGACCAGCAGCTCCTGTCTTCAGAGATGTTAAATTACCGTTTTTTCTAAATGGAGTCTGGCCTGGAAGAGAGTGACATAACAGCTTCAGTTCCCCATTAGAAATTGCTGACTGACTGATTGCTGACCCCCTCCTCAGCAGTAGCTTGCTTAGCTTCCATGTCGGACTCCAACCTGCTTCTCCAAACTGGGGTTGTGCCGACTGCAATCTACTGTTGTTAAAACACTTACTACAGATAAGTACCTCATACTACCCCACTTTAAAAAAACATAACCATATGAATACAAATATATTGTCACAGTCACCAGTTGTAACTTTTTATTTTTCGACATGCTTCAAAAGGGCAGGCTTTACCAGGACCATGGGAAGTAAAGGTTCTGCAGCACCTCCTGCTGGAGAGGGGTCAAGCTACAGACAGGCACAGCACTCTGCCAGATACAAAAAGAAAAAAGTATCATGGTAATTATCGCCATTTTGACTGCTTTGGACACTGATGCCCTCATAAGGGCCTTTATCTTCTTAACACCTGAACACCAAGCCACATTTAGATGTGAATGGCATTAATAAAGTGGCAACATCTGACAAGTTGGGATGAGAACACATTGGGGCAATAGGGGGTGGTAGCTGCGAGACTGGCAGACATGTTCTGATGTTTCCCAACGAAGAAGAACAACACTGTTAAAAATGGACACTGGCAGTCCACATGAAAAAAATAGCTTTCGTGTGTTCCACCGCATGACCAATGAGTGGACACGGACCTAGATGTAGTGTAGTGTGTGTTTGTAGGTCCTTAAGGGGTATTCAACAGTCTTTTGTGTAAATGTTGGACCTGCTGATTCCTTCTCCACTGTGGCTCAGATGTTGAAGCAGGTCATCGTGGCTCCTTTATCCACATGTCGCAGTGTCCGTGAGTACCCTGAACCCCAAAATGATCCCAATAGACAGGCCAGCACCTTGCATTGCAGCTCCACTACAATTGGTGTATGAATGTAAGTGTACATAGGTAAATAAGAGGCAAAATGTAAAGCTCTTTGTTCGGTAAAGGTGCAAAAATGCACTCCATTTACCATTTTCAGTGCAACATATTAAAATAGATGTCATTTGTCACAGTCGTCTGTACTGTCTGATCTGTAGAAACCACTGTCTCATTGTGCAAGTTCAAAGTCAGTTCCTTGATACTAGCTGAACCATGGATGGAACATTCGCTCCACCCAGGGGCAGTCTGCAGGTTAACACCTCTAAAAGACTCACAACTGCTGATCCATGATGCTGTAATGGTCATGTTGGTGAGAAACTATCCCAATGGGGCACGCTGACACAGGCCCTGACACAGCAGGCAACACTGGGAGCCACTGTTCAGGTTTATGTTTTATTCATTATTTTTTGAAGTACGAGCTGTAAAGGGCAACAGAAGCCAATTTTCTGGTTTCCTGGTTCCCTCACAGATGATAAAAGACAAACACGACTCCATCCTATTGTGTCACTCCACAGCAGCTACAGCAAAAGGAATTGGAAAGGCCAGGGTACTTTCATTTATCAGTCTCAGTGATAAGAAAGTACAGTTGTTAACAAATGCTCCAAGAAGTGCACCAACAGGGAAATCAGACTTCCATTCTAAAGAGCACAGACAATAAAACACCTGCAGTTTAAATTACCTGAAGACAACTGAGCCACTGAAAAAGGCAGACACTGGAAAAAATGTGAAATTCCTGATCAGTGTGAGATGAATATGCCTTAACCTGAGGTACATTTAAATATGAGGCAAAAAGCTTACTCGTCAAGCTTCAGGAACCTCTCAGCCCTAAAACTCCCTCTTTAATGAGAGTGAGCTACAGGCAGCCTGTCATAATATGAGAGACGTATTATGGCAGGCTGTTAGTGCATCACTCAAACAGCCATTGTCTGTCAATCAGTGTCATTTCTCTAATTAAAAAGTCATATTTTAATGACAGCAACAATATTTTTCTGTGATATTTTAATCATTGTATCACGCATCATTTTCTGTGTCTTCTATTTAGGCTTAACTTTTTTTATCTTAAAACTTAATAAGTTGTTGCAGCAACATGGATTTCATACAGGACATACATGAAGTAAGAGAGACAGGAGATATCTGGAGTTTTTGTGAGATATTCTTATTTTCGCATCAAAAAAGATTAACCAGACATTACAGAAAGTGCGGGCAAGCAAACAGAAATGTGAGTCTCAATGCTAATTTTGACACTGTAGGGGTTATAAATGTACATTCATATACATATGATGGACCATTATGAGCCTGCTAGGTATCTAAGAGACCATCACCAGGAGACGAAAAGGAGAAATAATGGATATCAGTGTTAAATTGGGTTGTAAGGGATGCCATTTGTAAAGTGGCTCTCACTGAAATTAACAGCAACATTTTGCCACATTTAGCTTCAAACAACGTTTAAAAAAAGTGGTGTGAATTTTTTACCACATTTACAGCAATATTTGAAATATGTTAAATATAATGTCACAGTTTAATCTAAATATTAAATGTTAAACCTAAATGTTAAATCTAAATATAAATGTTAAATATAAATGTTAAATATAATGTTAAATGTTAAATGTTAGCTGTCAGTCAGCTGTGAATAAGCTGTTGATCTGTCATCAGTTCGCGGTTCAGTTGATGTGATGTATCTTCTGCTGCACAGAGGTTGTGGGTTTGAAAAGCCAAAAAAGCACGCTGGCTTGCACATTGCAAAATACGACCGGATGCAGTAGAACATCCTGGTGTTTTTGACGGACTGCATTTGACATATGCATTGGGACATGCAAAATCTTTTTCTGACATACAAAATAGTATGGTGGTACAGGTACTGGAACACACAGCCAGTCACTGGAGTCTCCCCCCTCCTGTTTCTTGGCAGAGCAGGTCTACAGTTCTGATTCCAAAGAAGTTGAAACACTGTTTAAAGCGTAAATTAAAACAGTCTTTTTTACTTATATTCAATTTAATACAATACAAAGACAAGACATTTAACTTTATTGTTTTCTTGTAAATATACACTTATTTGGAATTTGATGCCAACAACACATTCCAAAACAGTTGGTATATTCCAACACCTGTTTGGAACATTCCACAGGTAAACACAATAATTGGTAATAGATGATAGTATCATAATTGGGTTTAACAAGAAACTGCACAAAGGAGAGCACGGCAAATGCAAGAAAAATCAAAACACAAAACTTCACACAATGTGAAGTTAAAGTTCTTGTTGGGGAGGTTGATAACAGAGAGACAATGTTATACATACACTGTCCACTCAACCCTGACAGCATCAATAACTTCCGGCCCATTTCCAATCTCCCATTCCTGTCTAAAATCCTGGAACGTGTTGTCACCATGACAAATCAAAGCCCATCTCATCAATAATGACGTCTACAAACAATTTCAGTCTGGATTCCGTACCCACCACAGCACTGAAGCTGCCCTCCTCAAAGTAACAAACGACCTCCTCCTCTCCCCAGACTCTGGCCAACTCTCCATCCTCATTCTCCTGGACCTCACTGCTGTCTTTGATACCATTAAGGTAGGAGGGGGCCTGGTTGTGAAGTGCTTTGTGGGTGAGTAGGAGGATTTTGAATTGGATACGGTAAGGAACAGGGAGCCAGTGTAGGTTCTGGAGGACAGGGGTGATGTGGTCACAGGAGCGGGTGTGGGTGAGGAGGCAGGCAGCAGAGTTCTGGATATACTGAAGTTTATTTAGGAGATTGGAGGGTTTCAGCTGCAGGGAAGGCGAGAGAGGGGTGAAGGTGGGTAATGTTTTTGAGATGGTGGAATGCTGATTTGGTGACTTGCTTGATGTGTTGGTTGAAGGAGAGATTGCTGTCAAAGATGACTCCAAGGTTGCACCAGCAGGGGGAGGGGGAGAAGGTGGAGTTGTCGATAGAGAGATTGAAGTCTTTGGCTGTCAGGGTGAGGGAATTTGGACCAATTATGAGTAACTCTGATTTGTTGTAGTTGAGTTTGAGGAGATTTGTTTGCATCCAGTGTCTGACATCAGAAAGATATAGTTTGAGAGGGTGGAGTGGGTCTGAGAGGTTGTCGTCAGCATAACAGTGAAAACGGAGGCCGTGACAACGGATGATCTGACCAAGGGGGAGGAGGTAGAGGATGAAGAGGAGAGGACCAAGCACTGAACCCTTGGGACAAGGGGGCAGTCGAGGAGGAGCAGTTGTTGATCAAGATGAATTGCTTCCTTTCAGTAAGATATAATTGGAGCCAGGTGAGGGCATCGTCTGTGATGCTGAGGAGAGACTGTAGGCAGCAGAGTGAGATGGAGTGGTTAAAGACCTTCTCCACCCCTACACCCCTTCCTGCACCCTCCGCTCCTCTGACGCCAACCTCCTCACCATACCTAGGACCAGGCGCCGCACCTAGGGGGACAGAGCTTTCTCTGTTGCTGCCCCCACCCTCTGGAACTCCCTCCCACAACACATCTGTGGCTTCACAGACCTCACCTCCTTCAAGACAACTCAAAACATACCTGTTCTGCTCTGCATTTAACTTGTAAATTTGATCCCACCTATTTTATTCTTGCTCTTCCCTTGCACTCTTACTGTTATTTGATATGTTATTTATACTGCACCTAACTTTGTAATTTCAGCACTCTTATTTGTCTGTAACTTTGCACTCTTGTCTGTAATTTTTTTTTTGCTCCTTTTGTCTGCTGTTTTGCACTCTTGATTGTATTTTCTTGCACTTTTTGTCTGCCTGTAAAGTGTCTTTATAAAAAAAGAACTCTATAAATAAAATGTATTATTATTATTATTATTGTTATTGTTATTATTATTATTATTATCATTATTATTATTATAATGTTGTTTGGTGGACTCAATATGGACATTGCTACGGCTAAAAATGCAGCGGAGTTGCAGCTTGTGGCAGATGCTGTAAATGCTGCTGCCTCAGACTTTCAGAAGTCAAGAAGAAGTGGTCCGATATTAAGGTGTTAACGCTATTTGCGGTGATTTATTTAGACAGAAAACTGAGGGATGTTTGGAGCTGACAGACAGTTTCAGTAAACACTCTGAATGGGGGATGCAGTTGCCATAGCGCTGTTTGACAAACAATCTGATTTTTTCGATTCAAATGATTTCTTAAAATACATCTTGTTTTCATTAGCGATGCATCACATCCAGACACTGGCACCCAGCTGCAGCTTTTGGCTCAAGTGCCTGGGGATAGAGGTCGGGATTGGGGCCAACATCAGTGTCAAGTGGTAGTGGCACATTTTTCAGCTGTGTCACGTTGTGCAGCACAGCACCGGCACAGCTTGGTTCCTGCGGGTGTTTCTTTGTAATGCTAGACCCAATGCAGCGCAGAGATCAGGCAGTACTACATGCAACTGTCGGAACCGGTTCATAAGATACTCATCATTGGCCAAGTCTTGGTGGTCCCTGAAGATCCGCTCCCCCTGGAGTCTCCCATCCACCACACCCTCTAACAGTGCCAAGTAAGCCATTGTGCGTCTTACGCGCTGTGATCACTGCTTTTTTTATCAACCCATCGATTGATTGCACGTGAAAAGGATTTAACTGATTGTAACTGAGGGGCAATTTTGGACAACGGACATGTGAGATAAAAATTAATAGTGATGATTATACATGTTATTTGTTTACACTTTTTCTAACAGCGACACAGCGCTTTACAATGGCATAGAACACATTTAACACACAGTTTGGGGGCTGCTGTGGCTCAGAGGTAGAGCGGGTCGTCCACCAATCAAATGATCAGCTCTCGATGATGCTTCCATCGGTGTGTGAGTGTGTTAAAAATTGAGTAGCAGGTGGCACCTTGTATGGTAGCCTCAGCCACCAGTGTCTGACTGTGTGTGTGTGTGTGTGAATGAGTGAATGTGATTCGTAGTGTAAAAAGTGCTTTGACTGGTCGGATGACTAGAAAGGCGCTACACAAATGCATGTCCATGATAAAAAGAATTAAATGCCACAAAACAAACACATTATAAAACACAATATATTGGATCATATAGGATAACAGTGACACTCTGCACTCATATCTGCCCAACTAAGGCATCAAAAACGGGTCCATCAGATTATTTAATGATTACAGAACATACTTAAGGAGTTCTTAAGATAAAGGTACCTGTTTGTATTTAGTTTCCTAACTTGTGTTCTTCATGTGTGCACATCAGTCAACGATATCAAATATACAGTACAGGCCAAAAGTTTGGACACACTTTCTCATTCAATGCTTTTTCTTTATTTTCATGACTATTTACATTGTAGATTCTCACTGAAGGCATCAAAACTATGAATGAACACATGTGGAGTTATGTACTTAACAAAAAAAGGTGAAATAACTGAAAACATGTTTTATATTCTAGTTTCTTCAAAATAGCCACCCTTTGCTCTGATTACTGCTTTGCACACTCTTGGCATTCTCTCCATGAGCTTCAAGAGGTAGTCACCTGAAATGGTTTCCACTTCACAGGTGTGCCTTATCAGGGTTAATTAGTGGAATTTCTTGCTTTATCAATGGGGTTGGGACCATCAGTTGTGTTGTGCAGAAGTCAGGTTAATACACAGCCGACAGCCCTATTGGACAACTGTTAAAATTCATATTATGGCAAGAACCAATCAGCTAACTAAAGAAAAACCAGTGGCCATCATTACTTTAAGAAATGAAGGTCAGTCAGTCCGGAAAATTGCAAAAACTTTAAATGTGTCCCCAAGTGGAGTCGCAAAAACCATCAAGCGCTACAACGAATCTGGCACACATGAGGACCGACCCAGGAAAGGAAGACCAAGAGTCACCTCTGCTTCTGAGGATAAGTTCATCCGAGTCACCAGCCTCAGAAATGGCAAGTTAACAGCAGCTCAGATCAGAGACCAGATGAATGCCACACAGAGTTCTAGCAGCAGACCCATCACTAGAACAACTGTTAAGAGGAGACTGCGCGAATCAGGCCTTCATGGTCAAATAGCTGTTAGGAAACCACTGCTAAGGAGAGGCAACAAGCAGAAGAGATTTGTTTGGGCCAAGAAACACAAGGAATGGACATTAGACCAGTGGAAATCTGTGCTTTGGTCTGATGAGTCCAAATTTGAGATCTTTGGTTCCAACCGCCGTGTCTTTGTGAGACGCAGAAAAGGTGAACGGATGGATTCCACATGCCTGGTTCCCACTGTGAAGCATGGAGGAGGAGGTGTGATGGTGTGGGGGTGTTTTGCTGGTGACACTGTTGGGGATTTATTCAAAATTGAAGGCACACTGAACCAGCATGGCTACCACAGCATCCTGCAGCGACATGCCATCCCATCCGGTTTGCGTTTAGTTGGACGATCATTTATTTTTCAACAGGACAATGACCCCAAACACACCTCCAGGCTGTGTAAGGGCTATTTGACCAAGAAGGAGAGTGATGGAGTGCTGCGGCAGATGACCTGGCCTCCACAGTCACCGGACCTGAACCCAGTCGAGATGGTTTGGGGTGAGCTGGACCGCAGAGTGAAGGCAAAGGGGCCAACAAGTGCTAAACACCTCTGGGAACTCCTTCAAGACTGTTGGAAAACCATTTCAGGTGACTACCTCTTGAAGCTCATGGAGAGAATGCCAAGAGTGTGCAAAGCAGTAATCAGAGCAAAGGGTGGCTATTTTGAAGAAACTAGAATATAAAACATGTTTTCAGTTATTTCACCTTTTTTTGTTAAGTACATAACTCCACATGTGTTCATTCATAGTTTTGATGCCTTCAGTGAGAATCTACAATGTAAATAGTCATGAAAATAAAGAAAACGCATTGAATGAGAAGGTGTGTCCAAACTTTTGGCCTGTACTGTATCTAAAACGTGAGAGGTCATATCTGTCTTTATTTTACACAATGATATCAAATTCACAACATTTCTTCCTATTCATCTTTCTGCCACGAGGGTCACAGTTTCTCATGTCTACAGTTTTTGTGCATGGGTCAAATCTTCTGTGGAAGACCGCACATTTTCTCGTCAAGTTTGTTTTTTATAAATCCCAAAGTTTGCGTAAAAAGTGGCATACGCCTTGTTCTGTGCATACGCCATGTTTATAAATGAGGCCCCTGGTCTGTGTTTTAACCACGAAGACACTAGCACCAGACTGAATTGAAGAAAAAAAGTAGTGAAGGAGGACTTACATGAACAAAAGACGGGGTGACGAAAGACAGTAAAAGGAAAGAAGAAAACAGCATTTGAACAAAATGAAAGGACAGAACAAAGGGTTTCATTGAGACTAACCTCTTTGTCAGAGCAGAGGTCAGGAAATGCCAAGAATAAAAGCCTGGGAGGCGTGCCATGACAACAATTAAGAATGTGGAAATAAAAGGAAGGGCTATAAAAGTAATGTTGCTTAAAAGTCAGTGCCAAGTGGCAGGTTCTGTCTTTCAACACAATGTGAGAAAAGATAACAATAGTGCTGCATTGGCCCTATTGAGAAATGGCAACCAGGATTCTTATTTTCTCTTATGTTATATTGTTTAAATTCTTAATATGAGTATGTTTTTCACAATAGTGTCATGTAGGGGACAAGATTCTTCATTGTGTTTATGTATTAAGCCATATGAGAAACATCATCCATCGACTCACCCCATTTGAGTATGGACTTAAAGTTTCTTTATGCTTCTGCATACAGTCGACGTAACGTACACGCAGTTGCTCCGCATTTGTGATGCAATGATCAACATTGAACAATAAATGCTCTTGTTACATTATTACGTCCATCTTTTAATCAAAACTCGAAACACAACCGATCACAATGAAGACTTTTGAAAATGGCGGTGTTGTGGTACTGCAGCAGAAAGTGACACCTTGCGAAATGCCAGAAATTATGTAGTTTGAAGGACCAATCACAGCTCTTGCGGTCTGTGTTGGGTCTGTGTTGCCTCAACGCATGGTTACAATTTTTTGGAGCTGCATGTCACGTCTATGCGTTGGTCACAGAGGGATGCAACACCTCCGCAAAGCCCTCTGCATCATAGGTGCACAGAAGCATAAACCTTGCTTTAGTCTCACTATCTCCATCAGACGATGGTCTATTCGGACGAATTCAAGACAACCACATCAAAAGTTTCCATCAGCCCATGTCAGCAGACCCAGCAACAGAAGCTGAAAACCTCTCCACCATCTCTGTGCTCGAGAGCCTACCCCAGTGACTGTTAATCCAAAAGTCCTCCAGGAAGTGACCAACTCCCCCTTTATTAGAAAGAGAAGACAAAGGAAGGACAGTCCATCGCCCTCGAGGACAACTCCAGCATCCCGTCACCATCCTGACTACTCTGGCCTCAAACACATTTTGCTTAGCCTAGTGAGCTGGTCGCAGCATCTCCATGTTTTATACCTATGTGTGAAATTAGCCAATGAGGGGCGGCAGTAGTTCGGTCCATAGGGACTTGGGTTGGGAACCGGAGGGTCGCCTGTTCAAGTCCTCGTCCAGACCAAAATATGTAGCGTGGACTGGTAGCTGGAGAGGTGCCAGTTCACCTCCTGGGCACTGCCGAGGTGCCCCTGAGCAAGGCACCGAACCCCCCAACCTCTCGGAGCGCCTGTCATGGGCAGCCCACTCTGACATCTCTCCACTTAGTGCATGTATAGATTACTATTTGTATAGGTCCAGTTTGTGCATGTGTGTGTTCAGACCTGTTTGTAATTGACAAACAGTGTGACAAATTGAATTTCCCCTCGGGGATTAAGAAAGTATATAAAATTAAATTAAATTAAATGAGCCCAATTTTTCAACTACCACTGGTCAAGAGTGGCCTGCAACCTATGCCATCATCTTGTCAACAAAACCAGTGAGCAGATACAACACCAGTCTCTGTGTGCAATGCTTTGGCTTCCTGTAAGAGATCACATTTGAAGGTGCAATATTTCAACCTTCTGCACCGTAGCCTCGTTTGTTGGTGTGAGAAAATCTTGTTTTTGCCCTCTAGTGCCATCTGTTGGCTGTATCTATGCTATCATAAAGCACACATGGAAGTATGAGGGCCATGCAATTAAAACATTTGAAACGGATGTGTCTATTTTCGTACATAAAGGGATTGTAAAGAAGCCTTGAGTCTGATTATCTTAGCACAACAATTGTCCACCTAAAACCTTATGAATTCTTCTTCACATCTTTCCTTGGAAAAAAGATTTTTGTTTGATAATTCAACTGTAGCATGGATTTTTGGAGGGGATGGTTGCAGAGTAGAGGTTTAATTCAGGGGTGATTCTAGGATCAGAGGTTTTAGGGGTGCTGAGCACCCAGAGAGCTGCCCAGCCAGGCAAGATATATTTTACTGTTTTGTACATTTTAACTGAATTTCATTCCCACATTTGTGAAAGTAAAGCACAACACTTTTTGGGAAAGTCTGTGACTAAACCATCAAATCTGATAAAGGTTATTTAAATGCTGAACCACAGCAAAAGAGAAATGGATTGGAATCATAAAAGAAACATATCGTAACCCTAATTTCTGGGGGAAGACAACTCATTTTGATACAGAAGCTCCTCAACATACACATAAACAGTATGTATGTTTCTGGAGTAAACCAGCCCCCTATAGTGAGTACCAAAAATACCAAAAATGGACCTTGGACTTATTTTTTGGACTTTTGTTTGAAATGAAATGCACAGCATGTAATATTAACACATTAACAGTAATTGACTTTTTCAATGTTTGTCTCTGCCTTTTTCCTTCTTGTCTGTATTATATAATACAAATATATAAATAAAAATACACTTCAAAAAAGAAAAGTGTGTGAAATCTACAAAATAATAATAACAAATACACACAACAGGAGTTATAATGTTAATGGCATCCAGTCAGTTAGCTAGTCAGTAGCACCTTGGCCTTAATCGAGGGTGTAGGTTTGATTTTCACATTGGTAGGGACATAAAAGTGCTCCATGGCGGTGACCTGTACGTTGATGATTTTTTAATGCAATTTCACGTCATGTGAAACTGATCACTGCTTTATAATGCATATTTAGATATCTACACTAAATACAAGAATGTCTTGGTTAATGTATTCTCTAATGTTATCAGTTACATGAGTATACGCTGATAACTTACTAACCACATCTGTCCGTATGTGCTTCCCAGGGTAAACTATAATAATAATAATAATAATAACAGTATACTCCGAAGGGGCTTAACTTCAGTACCAGCCTAGGGTCTGCAGTTGGGTTGGTGACAGTGATCCGAATTGATATTGATATCGGATAAAAACATATATTATGCATGAATCAATATTTTTACTTACCCCTAGTCACAATGCTGAATCTCACTATCAACATATATCCTTCACGATTCAATCGCACCTGTGAGGCTCCTGTCTCTCCTCTGTCTCCTCCTGTCTCTCTTCCATTTCCTTCTGTCTCTCTTCCTGCCTCTCCTGCTCCATCTCCTCCATCTCCTCCAGTCTCTCTACTTCATCTGACAAAAAACATATTGATGCAAGACATGTGAACAGTGGGACAATCTGAGATGCAACAGTCATAGATTTTGATTGTTGTAGCCTGAGGAAAACATACTGTATGTTTTACAATTGTATAATTCATTAAACAACATCTGAATGTATATAGGCTAAAGAACAGCCATAATGTCAACACAAGTTAGTCAGCTTCATCATGTTAAACATAAATAAAATAAATCAACAAAAATGTAAATGCTCCAAAACCATTATAATACAACTGTGTGCAAAATGTTGCACTTACACCCAATATCTATTACATAAATATGACTCAGTGTTGGTGTTTTTACTGGGAGCAGTGGATCTCTATTCTCCTAAGTCTCTCCTTCACACACCATGGACGCTGAAGACTGTCACTGAAGGAGCTATTATTTATAGTGTTTGCACTTTATTTATTCAGACTGTTTCTATCATGTCATCTTACTACAAACATTAATTTGAACTGCGTCATCACTACATGACATCAATGATTGCTGATGGAGCATGTCAAGTGGAATTTCATGTTCTCTGGCATATAATATTGATCTAATAGTTGCCAAACTTAGCTCAGCTAGTATTAGCTCGTTAGCATCTCATTATCTAGCAATGAGTTGCCAAGGAACGCCATTCAGTTAGCCTAACATCAACAGGTGTTTCTTTAGCTTATTTACTGAACCAACCGACTAACCGTTCACACTCGGCACTCCAGTGTGGAGCGCTAACGGTGATGCGCGTGTATGTGTCGTTCCCTCATTAACTGCCGTGAACTGTACGGTGACGCACACCCACAAACTCAATGGAGAGAGCGGCGCTGGGGAGGACCAATCACACGTTACCAAAATAAGGGTAGAGCCAATCGATGAGCAATACGAGGTTAGAGGCGGGACGTATGGTAGACACCAACGATTGTTAACTCTTTGTGTACCATATTGAGTGGACGCCGACAGCCAGTGTTTATATTGGTAGGGACAATACAGAAGGGGCTGAATATTGGTAGGGACGTGTCCCTACCGTCCCTACCCAATCCTACGCCTGTGGCTTTAATATTAACACATGCACATGACACAACAGCTAGCTTCTCTCATTCCAAGTCACCCTGGCCTGACCCCCCAATTACCGCATCACAGCTGTCGCTAGTTTCCGGCGTGCGGAACCTTTCCTGCACTGCGACGGCACTACCGGACATTTTAAATGCGTGCACATCCTGTGTTTTGGATATTTGGCGCGACCAGACAGAGATGGTACCACCACTATACAAAAGAAGACAAAGACGGTGGATAACGTAATGTTAGCAAAACAGTATCGGTGGACCAGAGCACACTCATAACCAGTCACCACGGAGTGCCGGCGGGGCTGTCCAAATGCAACCGAACAACAGATAATAACAGGGAAGCCATAATATCAGTGGGGAGATTGGCGTTTCGACGCTAGCAAGCTAACATTAACTAACAGGAAAAGATAGCAAAAAGTAAGCATTGGCTAACTTTTTTATGCATCAGTGAAGTCATCCTTAAACTGTTAAGTAAGCTACATGAAGGAAAAAAACGATGTATCATCACATTTTTTAGTCATTCCAACTAAAGTTACATTACTTTTTGAATAATTTTAATAACAGGGAACTTGACTAACATCTTTGTCGGTACATGTTTTTAATGTTAGATAACTCCCCCAAATAAGTTAAATCAAACATAATGAATATGTCATAGTTTGATCAGTTCGGCTGTCAGTTTTATTTATGTATTTGTTTAGTTAACTTTGCTAGTACTAGCTATAATGATAGTGGTACTGTTGATATGTTCTGCATTTTGCATTGGTGTATTATGTCAGAGCAGCACAGACATGAAGAGAAAGACAGCAGACATAGCTTCCTTCTTCAGTAAGGGAGCAGTCAGGAAGAAGAAGCCAGCTGAGGCACAGAATGACAGACAGGGTGAGCAGATAGAAGAGACAGATTCAGAGAGTGAGAGAGAGGAGTGCCCAGTGAGTGGAGTGGTCCCAAGTCAGCCTTCAGGCAAGGCTGGATTAACCATATGGGCAACTGGGCAATTGCCCAGGGGCCCGCGACCTCTAAAGGGCCCGGGGCAGTGAGGGCATAAGGAAAATATCTGGTTATCTCTTGCTTATAATATAAACTGTCCGCCGCCCGGAGCCGTTGCACTGCACAGAAACCCTGCACCTGCCTGTGACTGTCTGTGACTGTGAGCTGAGACCCTCTCCTCATTGGTCAGCCCGTATAAGGCGGGTCAAAGGTGACGCAAATCAACATGCAGTGAGCGGGGTGTGTCTGTGATGTCAAGCGCCTCTACGCAACTCAAAAAATGCAAACATGGAGAGGCAGCTAAGTGGGAGCACTAAACGGAAATTAAAAAAGGAGAAGGCGATCAGAAACGCAAGAAATTTAAAGCATATACCGAATATAGGTAATTTCTTAACTCCAGTTAACGTTACCAACTGTTCTGCTAAGGCAGTGTCCGTCAATGAGCCGGACAGCTCAGCTAGCCAGGACATTTCTTCACTGCCGCCGCCGGCGCTAGCTTATGTTCACAGCCCCGAGAGAGAAGAGCTCCCGGCTGCATCTTCAGCCGACGTCCCGAATTCTGCTGCGAGTGCAACCGTTGAGGGAAGCGGTGATGGGTCTCCAGTCTCACCTCCATCTGAGCCGCTTGTCGAGTCAACGAGCTGCCCCTGTACCTCAACGTCTCAACTCCCTGGGGATCCTGCACTGTGGGGGCCCGTTACGGAGCAGCTCCAGGAAGAGGCGATCTACCGAGGGCCTGCAGCTTTCCAGAACCAGGTTGCCAAGTATCCTGCATTGGTAAGAGAGTCCTGTCTTGGGAGTAGGACACGCTCCCTCACTAACGATTTGCTTCATTGCCGTCTCCCAAACAACGAAATTGTGCCAAGGGAATGGCTTCTTTACTTGCCATCAACTGGATCAGTTTATTGCTATGCGTGCAAACTCCTTTCATCCCAAAAGCATGCATTTATCAGCGGATTCTGTGATTGGAAACATCCAGAGAGGATTAGTGATCACGAAAAGAGCGCAGAACACAGACAAAACATGCTTTCTTTATTGCACAGGTCTAATTATGCATGCAGAGTGGACGCTTCTCTTGCTCGACAGTGTGAGGCAGAACAGCAGTACTGGAAAGAAGTCCTTAGACATGTGGTTGCTGTTATTAAATTTATGGGAGCGAGAGGATTGCCATTTCGAGGCGACAACGAACTGCTCTGCTCCACGCACAATGGGAACTATTTGGGACTGCTTGAACTGATAGCGGAGTTTGACCCCTTTTTAAAGGAGCACATTGAGAAGCATGGCAGTAAGGGTAGAGGTAAGCCATCTTACCTGTCCTCAACTGTGTGTGAAGAATTTATTTCATTAATGGGTGACAAAACTAAGAAAGTGATAGCAGAGGAAATCAGACACGCTAAATATTTCTCTGTGATCGGTGATTCATCGCCAGATTTAGCACATGTAGATCAGCTCACATTTGTTTTTCGTTTTGTCAGTGCAGATGGCAGAGTAGTGGAAAGATTCATTGGGTTTGAGCCCATCCACAGCCACACAGGTGTAAGCCTAGCTGAAGCTGTGATTGAAATGGTGCGAGGCTTGGGGTTAGACTTGTCAAACTGCCGTGGCCAAAGTTACGATAATGCTAGCAATTTGTCTGGCAAATACAGCGGGCTCCAGGCGCACTTGAAAAAACAAAACCCATTAATTCATTATACACCATGTGCTGCCCATTCGCTGAACCTCGTAGGTGTTAACTGCATTGATAATTGCTGTGAGGAGGTTAACTCTTTTTTTGACCTGTTGCAGTCTATGTATACATTTTGCAGCTCATCAACACATCGCTGGAATACAGTTTTCCATAACAGCGAACATCACATTAAATACACTCTAAAATCCCTTAGCACCACTAGATGGAGTTGCAGAGCAGACTCCACAAAAGCTCTCAATGAAAATTATGGGGCAATTAGAGATACATTAGCCAAAATAGCTGCAGACTGTGATGAGAAAACACAAACCAAACTCGAAGCTGCTGCATTGGTCGCAAAGCTTGATAAACTTGAGACAGTAATAATGACTATGTTATGGGACTGTGTACTGCATAGATTTAAGGCAACAAGTGACCAACTCCAAAAAAGCGATATGGATTTAGCTACTGCTCTTGGCCTTTTGCCGTCACTTCATTCATATGTTGGCATTCTACGAGAACAGTTTGCAGAGCTCGAAGAATCCGCACGCGCTGTTAGTGCCACTCAAAACTACCAGTTTGACACTCGACGTGTGACAAAAAGAAAGAAATTTGCAGATGAGTCTGGTGATGACAGCGAAGTAGCTTTTACTGATAGTAGTCAGAGATTTACGGTTGAAATATATTATGTCATCATTGACAGACTTTGTTCGTGCCTATCCAAGCGCATCGAAGCCTACACACGTGTGTGACCTCTTTGGAGTTTTATTTGAGAGGGACTGCAGTGATTGTGATGTGCGCGAAAGAGCTGCTAAGCTGAGCTCCACTTATCCGACAGATCTGGATGGTGCCTTGTCAGATGAACTTATTCAGTTCAAGCACTTTGTGCAGAATGAGACTTCACCTGTACAGCTGCTGCAAGCTCTTGAGAGACATGGACTTAAGCAGTGTTGTGTGTAACGCGTTACAAAGTGTTACAGTAATGTAACTACTTTTATTGAGTAAAAAGTAGTGTAATGCGTTACTACTGAAAATATGGTAAAGGAACGTAGTTACTTTGTCAGTTGGGCACAACGTTACTTTTCCCGGAGACAGATTTGACGGTGACACTGCCTGTCTGCCTCAGCTGCGCACTAGGCAGGAACTGTGACAGTTGCCATGTCAACAGTACAGACAGGAGCGCCAAAATCAAGAATCGTATGAGGAATATGGAAGATACACACGCCTCCTCGGATTATTTTAACGGTTTGTCAACCGAAGACAGGTTAGCTTATTGTAATAAGCTAACAATTAGCAACGGAGTGAGATTTCCGACCCAACGAAATGGCCTAAGCTACAGTGGCCGGACAGTTTTTTTTATCTTGTGGAGAAACCCGGCGTTTATACGCATGAAAAACTCAAGGCATATAAATCCCTTGATGTGTATAATTTTGTACTTTGCGGTCATGTTCAGGATATTGAATACCGGGATTTATCTGATGTTTTTTGTGCTCTACGGACCGAAGTACTGCCGAGCCAGCGACAAGGACACAAAACAGTAACGTTAACTAATGTACAAGACCTGGGCGATTCTGAACAAGTTGACCAACTATATACTGACAGTGAACTGCACTTGTATGACTGGGTAAGTGTTGTTTAATGTAACGTTAACCTCGCTAGTCAGACCTCAGACATGGGCAACATACGACCCCCAAAACATCAATAAAATGCAGCATTGTGTTAACAGAAAACAGAACAATCATAACCTGCCTACCTTCCTGGCGCTGTGTGAACGGCAGCCTGTTGCAGCAGCTCCTATTTTGTGTATTTTAAATTGCTGCTGTGACATTGAAATTTCCCCCCGAGGGGTTAATAAAGTACCTACCATACCATACCAGAAGAGAAAATGAATTAATTTATTCGTGCAGGTCTGTAGCTTACTGCAAAGTATGAGTCTGTTACACAAACACAGTCTCACAGTTACACACGTAATAACAGAACAGAAAATGATTTATTCATGAATATGACACTATTTGTTCAAAGATAGTGTCTGTGAATATTAATATTTTCCTCATTCAGTGATGCAGCAGGTCTGGCAAATAGGCTATTAGTAGTAGTAATGTGTCATGTAACAAATTCATGTAGCCTAGTTAACACAAATTAACTGTCACTCTTTAATCTTTATTTTATCACCAAAGTGGTAAATACCAGTGGGAAACTTGGATTTTTTCACATTTAGGAAATGAGATGGGGTTCTACCCAAAGTCAAGCACCATAAAAGTAACGTAAAAGTAACGAGTAACGTAAAAAGTTACTTTTCACAGAGGGTAACTAAGTAAAGTAAGGGATTACTTTTTTTAAGAAGTAACGAGTAACGAGCAAACACTACTTTTTAAAAGTAACTTCCCCAACACTGGACTTAAGACAACGTTTCCAAATGTTTATGTTGCACTAAGTCTGTTTTTAACCTTGCCTGTGTCTAACTGCGAGGGTGAGAGAACGTTTTCTGTGTTGAAACGAGTTAAAAATGAGCTGAGGACCACGATGTCACAGAGAAGGCTCTCTGCACTTTCTCTCCTGGCCATCGAACATGAACTTGTTAGTGCCCTTGATTTTGAAGACAGTTTGCACATTCAAAGTCCAGAAAAATGCCACTGTAAGATGTGCCAAATGAAATCAGGAATTTCAAATTTAAACATGCACTTCCCCATTATTTAGGATAAAAAAATGTGTATTTTGCCAGATCAGCATTTCTTTGAGAGAAATTGACAGGTTTCCAGATGTTTATGTTGCACTGAAATGTTTAACCCTTGCCTGTCTGGTTGAATTGTGATGTTACAGGTTGTTTTCTGTTTTAAAACAAGTTCAAATGATCTTAGGACCAAAATGTTTATTTGAACAGATGATACTGCATTTTATTTATTTTTCTTTCCTTGTGGTGGCTCCATGAAAATGCTGTAAATTGTTTATTGTTGTTGAGAGAAAGCTGGCAGATTTCAAAATGTTTACATTGCACCACTTGATTGCCCTGTTGAATTCTGAGGTGACAGGGTGATTTCTGTTTAAAATGAGCCGAGGACCAAAATGCTACTTGATTCTATCAGATTATGGATTTTTATTTTGTGTCTTGTCTGTGGACTTCCTCTGTGATGGCTCTATCAATTCAATACATTTGTGTTGGGAATAAGTGTTGTTAAATAAATACTGGATGCTTTGAAAGTGGTTGCTTATTTATTTTTTTGTGAAAATGGAGGACACTTCCCTCCCTCTCTAATGTAGTGGGTCAATTTTGCCAGATTATACTGATGCTGATGTGTTTTATTTTCATAGCATCATATGTGAGTGAGTGGCTTTGACAAGAGGACATAGTGGTGCATTTGTATTTCTATGAGCATTTGCACATCTGTACATCAAAATGTACTTGATGACAGTTTGATATTGATGTATTGAGTATATTTACGTATATTACTGGAATTTATTTATTCTTTTGCCATATTATAGTGATCCTGGGGTCGTGATGATGGGGCCCTTGAATATTGTTGCCCAGGGTACAGCGAAGTGTTAATCTGGCCCTGCCTCCAGGTATAACATTACAAACCCTCTCACACATGCACTTAGCCATAGTGTTACCCTCTTTGACAGTGTCCACTAGTGTGTTATGTTCATATACAGATCATGTTGAAAATTAGTTTACATGAATTTTAAAAACCTTAAAAAATAGTTTCAGCACCTTGAAGTCTGACACATATTATTTTTCAGTTGTTTCCCAAAGAGCCCAGCAGACAGACTCAGAGAGTGAGAGTGAGCAGCTCCCCCATACCAGTGGACCAAGAGGACCTCCAGGTATATCTTTCATTCACACGTTTGGATCTCTTGTGTTGCTGCCCTCTTGTTTATTCTGTCTATTAAACAAATCATGCAGAAACTATGTTATAAAACCTTTTGGGAAAACTATTCAAACACCTTAAAATCTGACACTTCTATTTTTAGATGTTACTGAAAGACCTCATCAGCAGACAGACTCAGAGAGTGAGAGAGAGGAGCCCCCACTGACCAGTGGACCAAGAGGACCTCCAGGTAAATCTTTCATTCATGCGTTTGGCTCCACTGTGTTGCTACCCTCTTGTCTACTAGTTTATTCTGTCTATTAAACAAATCATGCAGCAACTATGTTATAAAACCTTTTGGAAAACTATTCAAACACCTTGAAATCTGACACTTCTATTTTTAGATGTTCCTGAAAGACCTCATCAGCAGACAGACTCAGAGAGTGAGAGACAGGAGCCCCCACTGACCAGTGGACCAAGAGGACCTCCAGGTATACTAACATCTACACATTGGTCACTTGAATTGTACTTAAGCCAGATATGATGCAGTAGCTATGTTAACCTGGTAGCCTGATAATTCATGAATAGGTCTGATTCACTCATATAAACACCTCGGTCTGTCTCATTTAGATGAATGGTCACAAGTCTATTACTTTTTTAAGCAGACTGAAGGGCCTGGATCATGGATTAGATGTAGAATGGGAAAATAGTTATACTAATTGTGTGATCTTGATTATTAATCTCTTTTGTAATTGAATAATTGAGGTTGCTTTTTTTCTTTTCTTAAATAGACATATCCAAATCAAGAGCTGATGGACCGGTCCAGCCACATCTGAAGCTCTTTCCTAGAACACTCCAGGGTGACAGGAGGAGAAACTTTCAAGCCTCATGGTACCATAAACACCCATTGCTCGAATACTCACAGAGCCAAGACTCTGCATACTGCTATGCATGCAGGCATTTTGGCCTCCCAAACACAGAGTCAGCATTTACTTCAGTGTTGGGGTACAAGAACTAGAAAAAAGCAACATACAAAGATGGAGGATTTGCTCTACATGTAAAGGGAGAGGCTCACATAAATGCAATGATGGCTTGGAAGGAATTTGAGCGAGGAGAAAAAGTAAATGCATCTTTAATGAGTACCCTAACTGAAGAACACAGTAAGCAGATACAGGAAAATCGTACCTATATCAAAACTGTAGCTGAAGTCTTGCTTTTAACTGCAACCCAAAATATGTCACAAAGGGGTCACAGGGAAACAAGCGATGCAGACAACAGGGGAAACTTCTTGGCTATATTGGATGCAATTGGTAACCATGACCCAGTTGTAAAAAAGAAACTGACAGGGCCTCGCAATGCAAAATACACAAGCCATCAAATTCAGAATGAGATTTTGGATACATTAGCTGAGATGGTACGCTCTTCCATCATAAATAAGGTCAAGGAAAGTGGCGTCTTTTCTGTAATGGCAGATGAAACTAAAGACACAAAAAAGAAGGAACAGATCACTTTTGTGCTGAGGTATTATTATCAAGGAGCTGTAAAAGAGAGCTTCCTGCACTTTGAATCTGCAGACCGCCTCGATGCTGCAGGATTGACAGAAAAAATAATCCAAGTATTTGAGAGATATGGCCTGGACTACAAAAGTAATCTGGTTGGGCAATCGTATGATGGTGCTTCTGTCATGAGTGGCAGGCACTCCAGCGTTCAATCTCGTATTAAGGATGTGGCAAAGCAGGCCTTTTATGTCCATTGTAATGCTCATAGTCTTAATCTGGTTCTTGTTGACACAGTCAAAGCAGTCCCACAAGCTAATTGCTTTTTTGCGTTGTTGCGGAGACTATATGTATTTATGTCTGGCTCTTATATTCACACCAAGTGGCTTAACACACAGAAAGAAATGTATGCTGGAGCACCCAGAGAGCTTCAACAGTTGAGTGACACAAGGTGGGCTTGCCGGCATACAGCTTGTCGTACCGTACTTGAAAGACTACCTGCTATTACACATGTCCTTGACGAATTTGCTGCAGAAAACCATGGAGATAGGAGCGTTGATGCACGGGGCCTGCTCGCTCAAATTGACCTGCAGTTCATTGGCCTTTTGGTGACATGCACCAAGGTTTTTGGTGATGCAAAATCTCTCTCTGACATTCTGCAGTCTCCCTCTCTTGATTTGTGTTCAGCTGTAGATCTAGTTGAAGCCCTTGTGCAAAGTTTTCAGGATTACAGAGATGAATCCTATTTTGAAAGGCTCTGGAAAGATTAAATACTGCTGAAAAATGCAATGTGGAGACAGAACCTATTCCAAAAAGAAAGTCAAAACAGAGCAGAATGCTAGATGGACATACTGTCATGTCTTCTGTAGGTGAGCGTTCTGAGCAGACCAGGGACTCTTTTCGTACCAGCATATTCTACCCTGTGCTTGATAACATGCTCAGTGAGCTAAAGAGACGATTCTCAAAACCAAACTGTGCAATAATGAAGGGGATTCAGGCCTTAAATCCTTCAAGTGCTACATTTTGCCAAGAGGGGGCTCTATTTTCATTTGCTTCTATTTATGCATGTAACATAGACGACCTCAGACATGAGGTGCACCAAATGAAAAGAGTCCTACAGAGGAAAGTAGCATGTGGCATGCAGAAGCCCTCTAACATAGTAGAGCTCACTAACATGATTGAACCTCTTAAAGAGGTATTCCATGAGCTCTTCCGATTGTGCAAAATCGCCATTGCAATACCTGTAAGTACTGCTTCCTGTGAACGCAGCTTTTCCACACTGAAGCTGGTAAAGACATACGTGCATTCCACCATGGATGATGACAGACTGAGTAATCTGGGTGTTTTGAGTGTGGAGTCCAGGCGAGCAAAGTCCCTGGACATGGAAGATTTTGTAAATTGCTTTAGTGCAAACCACAACAATCGCAGAATACAGCTGTTGTGAGATAAATGATAAGAGATATTTTGTCTGTTAGAGAAAATCCATCCAGTCATGTGTAGTTTTAAGAGAGAGTTGCACTTAAGGGTTTCATATTTTCTGCATAAGTATTTCACTTTTGTTTGCACTTTTTAATGTAATTTTGTCCATTTTATATATACTTTATAATGTAATTTTGTACTTTGTAATGTAATTTTGTCCATTTTATATATACTTTGTAATGTAATTTTGTATGTACTTTGTAATGTAATTTTGTACATTTTATATGTACTTTGTAATAAAAACTTTGTATAGTGTAAGCATCTCTGTTACTTTACTTGCAGGAATAAGAAAAAAAGTTAGATACACTGAATATTATTTGATCTTTTTCACCATTACCTGCATTCCAAATATTGCGGAGGCGTGTGGTTTAAGTGCCCTAAATACTCCTATATTTTCTAGTGAGACATTGCCACCCCAAAATGATCACATAATCATCCTGGCCACCCCACAGAAAATTTTCTGGCTCCGCCACTGGACAAGAATAACCCAATAACATCACACACGTTGTGAAAGATGACTGGGGATAATTGGTGAGTAAACGTTACCATCGTGTAGTGTGTCATGTCTGTCGGCCAAATCACGGCACGATTTTATGACTCCACAATCGTGACATAGTGACTTTCAGAACAGGCAGAATAGTCATGTATAATGCAAGTCCTGAGTCTGTCAACGAGTCCTCTGTCAGCGAGTCCTCCTCCATCTACTGAGTCGTGGGGATTTTACTGATGATCCTGCGGAATGTTTTTGACTCCATCGTAGACAAAGGCAGCATTTCTTCTACCACGTAGCTAGCCACAAGCTTCATGGCTTCTTTCAGACTGATAGGTTTAACGTTATCTCCGTTATTAGAACCAAAAGATAGTTGTTGCTGTTTTGGAGCTGAAGGACCAGTGTTCTAAAGGTAACGGAAGTAACTGATGGCTTGTTTGAAAATGTACTTAAGTATTTGATTACTCAAACAGCAAACTAACGCGTTAGGTTATTCATTACTGCAAAAAGCAATCAAAGTACTCTAATACGTTACTTTGTAACGTGTTATACCCAACTCTGTCGGTGACCAATGTAAACTTGTATAAAGCCGACGAGATCTCCTTTTAAACGTAGTGTTGTTATTATTGTCTTTCATGCCGTTGTAAGTAGCCTACTTAATTAGGTTCTGGAACTGGCACCATGCCGGTTCTGTGTCAGTCGAAATGCGCTATTTGTGACTCCGGGCCCAACTCTGCCACTGATTGGCCAGTCTGACATTCTTCATAATACATAAAGAACGTTAGTAAAGCACACAGGCCTAACAGAAACATGCGTTCGTTTGGGGACAAGTTAGTGGTCACGTTACTCGTTCCACAGGCGAAGGACCCCGGACACATACAGTAAATACACCAGTTGTAAGTAACTTTGAATATACGTGAGTCTTTGTGACTCTTGGCCCTTGTCCCCTAACTAACACTTGTTTCTGTTTAAGTCACATCCCATTATTTCCCGTTATTTCCTCTGTAAACCTAATGTTACAGCAGCCTACAAGTATGCTGTGTCAATAAATCAGCTCAGACACTGTTAGAAATGTAGTATTTAGCCTAATAACATCATGCTACAGCAGTAATAACGTCAGCTTTAGTCAAATGGCTCTAGCTCTCCCGGTAAATGTCATAAACTCCGGACACATTTTCCCTGTATGTTGACATGATAATGGCCGCATTTCCCAGATTGCTCTTAGCGCTAAGAGCTTCTTAAGAATGCTCTTAAGCCTCCCGTCAAAGAAGAACATGTTCCCCTTCTGTTAGGCCTATGTGTTTCACTAACGTTCTATATGTATTATGAAGAATGTCAGACTGGCCAATCAGTGGCAGAGTTGGGCCCGGAGTCACAAACAGTGCATTTCGACTGACACAGAACCGGCACGGTGCCGGTTCCTGAACCTAATTAAGTAGGCTACTTACAACGGCATGAAAGACAATGATAACAACACTACAGTTTAAAAGGAGATCTCGCCGGCTTTATACAAGTTTACGTTGGTCACCGATCAATGCGGGTATCTAAGAGGAAGTGACAATGGTGGCTCATGGAAATCCAAAATGTTATTGCAAGGGAATGCAAAACTATTGCAAGAGAATGCAAAAGTATTGCGAGGGGACGCAAAGGTATTGCGAGGGAATGCAAAATTTATTGCAAGTGAACACAAAAAGTATTGTGAGGTAACGCAAAATATTGCGAGGTAACGCAAAATTTATTTCGAGGGAACGCAAAATTTATTGCGAGGGGACGCAAAAGTATTGCGAGGGAACACAAAATTTATTGAAAGAGACCGCAAAAAGTTTTGCAAGGGAACGCAAAATTTATTGCAAGGGGACGCAAAAGTATTGCGAGGGAACACAAAATTTATTGAAAAAGAGCGCAAAAAGTATTGCGAGAGAACGCAAAATTTATTGTGAGGAAACGCAAAAGTATTGCGAGGGAACACAAAATTTATTGAAAGAGAACGCAAAAAGTATTGCAAGGGAACGCAAAATGTAATGCAAGGGAATGCAAAAAGTTTTGCGAGGTAACGCAATGTATTGCGAGGTAAAGCAAAAGTATTGCCAGGGGACGCAAAAGTCAGTCCAAAAAAAATCTCCCAACGTGACCTTTAAGGGGCTCCGTAGATTTTTCACTGTAAGACAACAGTGTATTTTCTTTTGGAGGAACAGAAAGGCAACCATTTTCCCCCTTTCCTTTGTTTTTTTTTTGTTGTTGGTTTTTTTTTTCCAACATCAACAACCTCCTTTTCCCCTCTGCCGCTGTACCTGAGAAAATAGCAGAGGTATTTTTTCACTGATGAGTGTAAAACAATTGACCAGCCCACACCACTATCCTGACCACTCAATGAATTACATTGCAGGAATTACACTTACAAACCTACTGTGAAGGCTTATCGTGTGGGCAGATTTAGTTTGAAACTGTTCAGTAAAACTAAATCATGTGTTGCAGCTGCTGATGTCTTGATGCTGTATTTCATATTTTAAGCACTGTGTGGTTGTTTTGATACGAGATGTTTTTGGAGAAATGCATTTGGTGAAGCTGTGCTTGTTTAGTTAATCTAACTGGTGTTCAGCCCTGTGGTTGCTGCTGGCTTCACAAACTTTAAATTTTGCATGCATCTCTTCTTATTTCTTTCTTACACACACACTCCCTCACATTGATACACACACCTACACAGCAAGTTTTTCATCACTCTTCTTCAACTTCAAATTCTCCTGCCTGTTTCGCCATTTCTCTTGTGTCTTCTCATTTCCACCTCTCTATGTTCTCAGCTCCACTGCTCTAGACCTGATCCCTCCTTTGTTTCCACACTTACACACATACACAATGTGGTTCTCAGTTCCCCACCTAGTCAGTGAGTCCACCATCTTCCTTTTCACACCCACATGATCTTTGATTCTGCCATTTTGAACCAAGCCTTTCATTTTGTTTTTATTCATCTTGCTTTGTGCTACGCACACTGCAAGTCCTCATGATCATGCACACATATGCTTCCTTGCCTCCTCTCTCCTCCCATGACCCAGAAAGTGTTCCCCCATGCCATAATGGAGGATCTTCCAATACCTTAAGCCCAGTTCAGACCAAAGTTTTGCGACGAGATTAAACAGTTTTAGAATGCTGCACAGAAAACTTGCAGCGGTGTGAACTGGCCAGCCTGAGCTTGACTCAAGCTGGCTGATGATGTCACCTGCATCTCAGCTGGTCAAATTGCCGGCAGTTTAGAACATAAGGCTGGTCACCTGTGAAGTGAGCTGGTCAAGCCAGTGTCAGACATTGGGTCACTGCTGCTGCTCACTGTATGTGCTTATGCCCCTCACACACACACACACACACACACACACACACACACACACACACTTCCTCTTCTTCTTCTGGTGGTCCATCGTAGTCGAAGATGACGTAGCTTCCATACAGACACACGCACACACACACACACACACACACACTATCACAGACACACATTCTAATTGACTGATTAATTACTGTTGTATTTTTATTATTCAATCTTTGGTCTGAACTGGGCTTTAAATGCACCTTGAGGAGACAAGGAGAGAGGAGGCTTCTGGAGAAGAACAGAAGTATATACCTACCGGCCTCATTTGTCACTAACACTCTCACCAGAAACCTTCCCAGTAGATACCATCATAAGGTGCAGAGCACCCCTTCCACACAGCAAACCTTGTGACAATAACATCCTGCACCTTATTCACTGTGTGCTCATTTCTCCTCTCTCTGCTCTGTCACCTTCACCATGGACCAATTGTACTAATCCCAATAATTTAATTCCAGTCACACTTACATCCACTTCCTTACATCGTACAGGTGATGATGAGCGCACGTTCGGCACGAACATTAACTTGGCCGTGTTGAACATGCGCTCTCTTTTAAATAAAATTTTTATCATAAATGACCTGATTTTAGATAATAATATTGACAGTCTTCTCTGAACAGAAACATGGCTTGGCACTGACGCACCAGTTGTTCTCACCGAGGCTTGCCCACCAAATTTTAACTTTTTATTCTCTACCAGGGGAGGTAAAAAAGGAGGCGGAACTGCTTCCATCAGTAAAAAGACGCTGAACTCAAATGAAGTTTCTTTTAACAGTTACACATCATTTGAGTATCATGCCATTGTTTTTAGCAGTCCTCCTACTCTTTGTATCACCGTTTACAGACCACCCCATCATTCTACTTCTTTAATCAGTGAATTCTCTGAACTATTATCAATCATACACACCACTTACAACAGGATTTTAATAACTGGTGATTTTAATTTGCATGTAGATAATATCTCCGATACTATGTCTAGAGAATTTTTAGATTGATTAGATTGAGAGAATTTTTTTAGCCTGCTTGGATTTTAAACAACACGTCACACAGCCAACTCACAACAGAGGATACATCCTGGACCTGGTCATAACCTATGGCCTGTCCACTGGTGTGTCCTCTGTTGTTGACCTGGCTGTGTCTGACCACTACTGTGTGTATTTTAACATCACCAGTTTTAGCCATCAGGAGGCCCCAGTGAGAACGGTGAGGAAACGCTAATTTACAGATTTTACAGAGCACTCCTGCTGAAATTTTATCTGCACCCTGATTTTATTGTGGACCATTTTAACAGTAAATTGTGGTCAACACTTGACTCAGTGGCTCCACTTTTAACAAAAACCATAACAACAAAACCTACACCCCTGTGGAGAAATGATAACATAAAAAAGTTGAAAAGAAAATGCAGGAGTACAGAGAGGAGGTGGAGAAAAAACAAATTGACAGTTCACTATGAAATATTATGTAATCAACTCAAATCCTACAATAAAACAGTCAAACAGGCATGAATCCCACTTTTCAAAACTCATTACATATCATAAAAACAACCCTAAATTCCTTTTCTCCAGACAACCATGGTTAATAAATCATCCAAGACGTCAATAGATGCCTTCTGTGAGGACTTTGCAGACCACTTCAGAAGTAAAATTGATGATATCAGATCCAGTCTTATCTCAACAGAATGTAATTCTTAACACATCTGAACAGCTGCTTTTACCTGAGGAAACACTGAAGAGTTTTGCCCTGGTTGATGCAAGGACACTTGGTCGAGTCTTCTCCCAGGTAAACCCAACAACCTCCCTTTTAGATCCGATTCCCACACCAATTTTAAAAACATTTTATGGATTCTTTAAATATTGTAAATTACTCTCTTCAGACGGGTGTCTTCCCCGCTGCCTTCAATTTGAAGCCCCTTCTGAAGAAGAGTAATTTAGATCCCAACATTTTTAATAATTACCAACCTGTATCCAACTTACCATTTTTAAGTAAACTGGTTTTTAACCAAGTAAATTACTTTTTAAATAGAAACAATATTTTAGAGAAGTATCAATCTGCTTTTAGGATGAACCACAGTACCAAGACAGCCCTTTTAAAGATTTTAAATGATATCAGGTATAATGCAGATTCACAAAAACTCGAAGTCTTGGTACTACTGAATCTAAGCGCTGCTTTTGATACAGTAGATCACCCCATTTTATTAAACAGACTCAGAAAGCTGGTCGGCCTCTCTGGTACTGTTTTTTACTGGCTTAGCTCTTATCTCACAGATCGATGTTTCTTTGTAAGTATGGATACATGTTCCTCCAGAACACATGAAATTAGGTGTGGGGTGCCCCAAGGGTCAATTTTAGGTCCAATTCTTGTATGCTTCCGCTTGGGGACGTCATCAGGAGGCACGGCATCAGCTTCCACAGTTACGCAGATGACACACAGTTGTACATCGCCATGTCTCCTGATGACACAGGGCCAGTTGATACCCTTTTTAACTGCATTTTAGATATCAAGTCATGGATGGCAGTGAATTTCCTACAGCTCAACCAGGACAAAACAGAGGTTTTAATTATTGGTCCTGAAGGCCAGAGAGAGAAACTTTTACCAAAACTACAAGATTTTAAACCTTCACAATGTGTAAAGAACCTGGGTGTCATTTTTGACTCTGAGCTTAATTATATTCCACACATCAAAAATATAATTCAATTTCAATTTCAATTCAATTCAATTTTATTTATAAAGCCCAATATCACAAATCACAATTTGCCTCACAGGGCTTTACAGCATACGACATCCCTCTGTCCTTAAGACCCTCACAGCGGATAAGGAAAAACTCCCCAAAAAAACCCCTTTAACGGGGAAAAAGAACGGTAGAAACCTCAGGAAGAGCAACTGAGGAGGGATCCCTCTTCCAGGACGGACAGACGTGCAATAGATGTCGTACAGAACAGATCAGCATAATAAATTAACAGTAATCCATATGACACAATGAGACAGAGAGAGAGAGAGAGAGAGAGAGAGAGAGATGCAGGTAATGACAGTAGCTTACAACAACATTAATGAAAGTAATAATATTATAGTTATAGTTCTGGCTACTGTGGTACAATATGTTGAAAGTATATATTAATATCTGACAGTATACTTGTGTGACAATAGTCATATGTGTATAATAACAGTAGAAGTATGACTAATGACTAATGATGGCAGCAGCAGCAGGAGGCATCTGGCAGGACCACGGCAGCAGCACAACCACACACGTCACGCTGTCCAGGCACCGCTGCAATACGAGTTACCTTGAGAGACAGTGGAGCACAAAGTCTCCGGAGAAGAAGCCGAGTTAGTGACATCCAGAATGGCCGAGTTAGCAAGATGCACTAATAGGACACGAGAGAGAGAGAGAGAGAGAGAGAGAGAGAGAGAGAGAGAGAGAGAAAAGGAGAGAAGGTGCCCGGTGTATTATAGGGGGTCCTCCGGCAGACTAGGCCTAAGTCAGCCTAACTAGGGGCTGGTACAGGGCAAGCCTGAGCCAGCCCTAACTATAAGCTTTATCAAAGAGGAAAGTCTTAAGTCTAGTCTTAAATGTGGAGACGGTGTCTGCCTCCCGGACCGTAACAGGAAGATGATTCCACAGGAGAGGAGCCTGATAGCTGAAGGCTCTGGCTCCTGATCTAATTTTGGAGACTTTAGGGACCACGAGTAACCCTGCGTTCTCAGAGCGCAGTGTTCTGGTGGGATAATATGGCACTATGAGCTCACTAAGATATGACGGAGCCTGACCATTTAGAGCTTTATAAGTTAACAGTAGGATTTTAAATTCAATTCTGGATTTTACAGGGAGCCAGTGCAGAGAAGCTAAAACAGGAGAAATATGATCTCGTTTCTTAGTTCCTGTTAGTACACGTGCTGCTGCATTCTGAATTAGCTGGAGAGTTTTTAAGGACTTACTAGAGCTACCTGATAATAGAGAGTTACAGTAATCCAGCCTTGAGGTAACAAAAGCGTGGACCAATTTTTCTGCATCTTTTCGGGTCAGGATAGGCCTAATTTTCGCAATATTACGCAGATGAAAAAATGCAGTCCGTGAGGTTTGCTTTAAATGAGAATTAAAAGACAAATCTTGATCAAATATTACTCCGAGGTTTCTTACGGTAGTGCTAGAGGCCAGAGCAATGCCATCTAGGGAAACTATGTCATCAGATAAAGAGTCTCTGAGTTGTTTGGGGCCAAGAACAATAACTTCAGTTTTGTCTGAATTTAACATCAGGAAATTGGTGCTCATCCAATTTTTTATGTCTTTAAGGCAGTTATGGAGTTTAGTTAATTGATTACTTTCTTCTGGCTTCATCGATAAATACAACTGTGTATCATCCGCATAACAATGGAAATTTATAGAGTGATTTCTAATGATGTTACCTAAAGGAAGCATATATAGAGTAAATAGGATTGGTCCGAGCACAGAACCTTGCGGAACTCCAAAACAAACTTTGGTACGTAAGGATGATTCATTACGAACGTCAACAAATTGAAAACGATCAGATAAATAAGATTTAAACCAGCTTAGTGCTGAACCTTTTAGGCCAATTAAGTGATCCAGTCTCTGCAGTAGAATTTGATGGTCAATTGTGTCAAACGCCGCACTAAGATCTAATAAAACAAGAACAGAGACGAGTCCTTTGTCTGAAGCAATCAGAAGGTCATTTGTAATTTTAACTAGAGCTGTCTCAGTGCTATGATGCACTCTAAATCCTGACTGAAATTCCTCAAATAAATTATTATCCTGGAGAAAATCACACAGCTGGTCTGCGACTACTTTCTCAAGGATCTTTGACATAAAGGGAAGATTAGATATTGGTCTATAGTTGGCTAACACCTCTGGATCCAGGGTGGGCTTTTTTAGGAGAGGTTTAATTACAGCTACCTTAAAAGACTGCGGTACATAGCCTGTTAATAGGGATATATTGATCATATCTAATATATGAGTGTTAACTAAAGGAAAGACCTCCTTAAGTAGCCTAGTTGGGATGGGGTCTAAGAGACACGTTGATGATTTAGATGAAGAAATCACTGCGGTCAATTCTTGAAGAGAAATTGGGGAGAAGCAATCTAAATATATATTAGATTCTACAGCTGTGTTTGAGGTTAGATAGGTAGGCCTACCATCTGAGGGCAGGAGGTCATGAATTTTGCCTCTAATAGTTAGAATTTTGTCATTAAAAAAGCTCATAAAATCATTACTGCTAAGGGCTAAAGGAATACAAGGCTCAATAGAGCTTTGACTCTCAGTCAGCCTGGCTACAGTGCTGAAAAGAAACCTGGGGTTGTTCTTGTTTTCTTCTATTAATGCTGAGTAATAGTTTGCTCTGGCATTGCGGAGGCCCCTCTTATAAGTTTTGAGACTGTCTGTCCAGATTAAACGAGATTCTTCCAGTTTGGTTAATTGCCAATTCCTTTCAAATTTTCACGATATTGTTTTAACCTACGGGTTTGAGAGTTATACCAAGGAGCAAACTTTCTTTGCTTTGTTAACTTCTTTTTAAGAGGAGCTACAGAGTCGAGCGTTGTTCGCAGCGAGCCTACGGCGCTATCAACAAAATGATCAATTTGGGAGAGGTTAAAGTCGGCACGGGAAACCTCTGTTACTGAAGGTATTGGTATTGAATTTAACGACGAAGTAA
Source organism: Epinephelus lanceolatus (assembly GCF_041903045.1). Lineage (NCBI taxonomy): Eukaryota > Metazoa > Chordata > Actinopteri > Perciformes > Serranidae > Epinephelus > Epinephelus lanceolatus. The sequence goes on from NC_135740.1 coordinate 3,687,130, forward strand.
TCTTTTCCTTAAATTTTGCGACAGCACTATCTGATAAACATCTAGTATAGTAACTGTTGCTGAGTGGCGTGTAATCAAGTAAAAAGAAATCAAAAGTAATCAGATAATGATCTGATAGCAAGGGATTCTGTGGAAAGACTTTTAGGTTATCAATTTCACTTCCATACATCAGAACTAGATCGAGGGTATGGTTAAAACAGTGAGTGGGTTCATGTACACCCTGACTGAAGCCAATGGAGTCTATTAATGAGATAAACGCGGTAGCCAGGGAGTCATTATCAACGTCGACATGAATGTTAAAATCGCCTACAATAATAACTTTATCTGATTTAAGAACTAAACTGGATAAAAACTCTGAGAATTCAGATACAAATTCATAATACGGGCCAGGAGCACGGTACACTATAACAAATAAAAGTGGCTGCGAGGTTTTCCAGGTCGGATGTAAAAGACTAATTTTAGATTTAAATAATTTAGGTGGTCGGGGGACAGACCCCGTTTGTATAAAACTATGAAAACTATGGCTGGGTAACTGAACTAGAAGCTCAGAGAGGCGTTTAGGACTGCAACTCTCTGTCCTGGTCTCAACTCTGGGTTGTCAGGGATTTAAATTACTAATAAAATTTGCCAGGTTCCTAGAAATGAGAGCAGCTCCATCCAAAGTGGGGTGAATGCCGTCTCTCCTAATAAGACCAGGTTTTCCCCAGAAAGTTTGCCAATTATTAACAAAACCCACATCGTTTGCTGGACACCACCTGGACAGCCAGCGGTTAAATGATGACATGCGGCTAAACATGTCATCACTGGTCAGATTTGGGAGGGGTCCAGAGAAAACTACAGAGTCCGACATCGTTTTTGCATATTCACACACCGAGGCAATATTAATTTTAGTGACCTCCGATTGGCGTAACCGGGTGTCATTGCCGCCGGCGTGAATAACAATCTTACTGAATCTACGTTTAGCTTTAGCCAGCAGTTTTAAATTTGACTCAATGTCGCCCGCTCTGGCCCCAGGGATACATCTGACTATGGCCGCTGGTGTTGCTAACTTCACGTTCCTCAGAATAGAGCTGCCAATAACCAGAGTTTTATCCTCAGCGGGTGTGTCGCTGAGTGGGGAAAAGCGGTTGGAAACGTGAACAGGCTGGTGGTGAGCCGTGGGCTTCGGCTTGGAGCTGCGCCTCTCACGAACAGTTACCCAGCCTCCCGGCTGCACGGGAGTTGCCGGAGGACAGTTAGCAGAGGCTAAGGCTATGCTATGTGGCTCCGCACCGGCTACAGGGGGCTGGCTAACTACCGCAGCTACTGAATGGTTTTCCATGGTGCGGAGCCGCGCTTCTAATTCACTAAGCCTCGCCTCCAACGCAGCAAATAAGCTACACTTATTACAATTACCACTGTCGCTAAAGGAGGCAGAGGCATAACTGAACATTTGGCACACCGAGCAAGAAAGAGCAGGAGAAGGAGAAGCCATGGCTAAGCTAAAGTAGCTAACAAGGCTAAGAGCGTGCAAACAACAGCTAAGAGATTAGCGAGAAAGTCGTAGAAAGAAGGAGAGCTATAAGTGCTTAAACAGAACCAGTGTGGGTTAAGACTTGAAGTAGACGTTAAAGCAGCGTTAAAGCAACTGAGGTGAGAAAGGCTAGCAGAATTCACCAGAGCAGTACAGAGACGCTGTCACAGAAACACCGGAAATGACACAACTCGCTTACCGCAATACGTCAGCACGTATTCCTAGTTGCACACGCATCTCTTACTAGATATAACAAAGATAGGTTTTTATCATCGTATTTTTATACAGCCAGAGTCCGCCTGTTTCTCTCTCAGGCTAACACGGAGATGCTGAGGCATGCTTTTATCTCTTGTCGTTTAGATTACTGTCATGCCCTACTCTCTGATCTTCCCAAAAAGACCATCTCTAACCTGCAGTTACTCCAAAACTCAGCCGCACGAGTGCTGACAAAGTCCAGAGGGTGGGGGCACATTACACCAATTTTATAATCGCTGCATTGGCTCCCCGTGTGTTTCAGGACAATTTTAAGGTTCTTTTATTAGTTTTTAAATGTCTTAACGGTCTTGGGCCATCTTATTTATCTGACCTGCTTTTATCATATCAACCCTCGCGGACCCTGAGGTCCTCCAGCACCGGCCTTTTAATCATTCCAAGAGTTAGATCTAAAAACCCACGGGGAGGCTGCTTTCAGCCATTATGGCCCACACTTATGGAATAGCCTGCTGGGGAACATCAGGACTGCAGAGACTGTTGATGTTTTTAAAAGGAGGCTCAAGACTCACCTTTTTAGTTTGGCTTTTAACTGATTTCTTTTACTCTTGTTATTCTTCTATTTTATGTTATTTTAATCTCTAATGCTTTTAAATGATTTATTTTTAAATCGTTATGCATTTTATTATTATTAAATTTCTAAATCTTCATTTTTTAATCTTTAAATCTTTAAGTTTTATAAATCCTTAAATTCTTATGCAATTTTATTTTATCTCATACCTGTTTTATCCTATCCTATTGCTTTTTATTCTTTTAGTTTTCAGCTCCAGTGTTTCCTCATGGGGGGCCTCCACACTGAGAGGTGTGTCCAGTCTGCCCGTGGGGACGTCGTCCTGGAGATTCCTCAGGTCCAGAGGACTGGGGGGCTCTGCACCATGTGTGGAGTCTACCCCAGTCTATCTGGGTCAGGGTGGTCTCTGTGGCAGCGCTCCCTGTGGCTGTAGGCTGTGACACCTCTCAGTGTGGATGATCTCCCCATAGGTGTTTTTTTCCTCACCTGGTTCCTCAGTGCCCTGCCATGTTACTATACTGACTGTGTGTGTGCATGTGTGTGTGTGTGTGTGTGTGTGTGTGTGTGTGTGTACATGCATGCGTGCGTGCATGTGTTTATATGTGGGGGTGGGAGGGGCAGGTTTTTCAGTATTTGTAGTATTTTTGTTGTATGTTTTTATTTTGTGAAGCACTTTGTGTTGCATTTTTAATGTATGAAAAGTGCTATATAAATAAAGTTTGATTGATTTTGATATATGTGTTAGAAAATGGCGTGACTGCAGAGTCCCCCAAGGGTCACTACAAGTCTTTTTGTGTTCCATGATGTATAATGCCACACCTCCACATTATTTTTAAGACATTCGATTAAGACTGACACAATGGAACAAGGATTTCTCATTCGGCAGCTTCAGCTCCTCTGTCCTCGCATCTCTTCCTCGCCTCCTTCACTGCATCTCCCGTGGGTGGAATTAAGATGCAAGGCAAGAAGGTGAGTGAGGGAAGTGAAGAGATACATTAGCATGTTGAAATGCACTCACTCTTTCATGCACCCTTGTATAAACAGATTGGTGACAAATTAAAGGAAAAACTTTATAATGATGATATGTATAGTCGTAGAATCGATCTTATATGAACTTAATTATTTTCATACAATCATAGTAGATGAGATTCATGTGAATAAATATGAATGGATGCAAGGGTGAACTTGAGCAACTATAATGTGACAAGTATCTTGTTTTACTTTTGTGAGTGGTTGATGCGTTCTCATCCCACCTCGTCAAATATTGTTGCTTTGTCAGTGGATTTTTACATCTACATATTACACACTAGGTATCAATCAATTCAATCAATCAATTTTATGTATAAAGCCCAATATCACAAATCACAATTTGCCTCACAGGGCTTTACAGTATACAACATCCCTCTGTCCTTAGGACCCTCACAGCGGATAAGGAAAAACTCCCCAAAAAAACCTTTAACGAGGGAAAAAAATGGTAGAAACCTCAGGAAGAGCAACTGAGGAGGGATCCCTCTTCCAGGACGGACAGACGTGCAATAGATGTCGTACAGAACAGATCAGCATAATAAATTAACAGTAATCCGTATGACACAACGAGACAGAAAGAGAGACAGAGAGAGAGACAGAGAGAGAGAGAGAGAGACAGAGACTGACAAAACAGCGGCATTTGACAACTTCAGAATGAGAACATGGTGGCTGTATCAACACATCTGCTAATGTGACTAACGTGGGCAACAACAAGTGGTCAGCTGTAGATGCATGATAGACACAGGTGTGAATGGCAATGTGTCTCAGCTGTCCACTTGTGTTCAGATCACCAAAATGCACGCGAATACCAGGTGTCTGAAAAGTGAAACCAAATCCATATTTATACATTCTTCATTTTTTTACCATTTTATTTGGCACTCTGGGATTTAAACAATACAAAAAAGATTAAATATCAAAATCAAATGATTGTCAGAGGAACACAGTAAAAACTCCCAGAAAGCCAACCTCCCTCCAAAATGACATTATGTGTATTATAAATATGTATGCAAATTTTACTTCTAATAAATCAGATGTTAAAAATAGACACAGCTTAATTTCCAATTTCTGTGTCACTATTATATTATGACAGACTTTTTTCCCCTCAAATTCCTTAACGTGTGGGCAAAATAATACATCAACCATCTATGTTAAACAAATACTGGATACTACTAAGCCACAGGTCAAGTAAATATAACAACAAACACTGTTTTCAATAATCAGCTCCTGAAAAATAATCAATAATAATAATAGTTGCTAAAAAATTTGTCTAATGTAACATCTTATGCAAGTTTTGTGCTATATTTCCCATAAATCATGTAAGTCAATTTCCCAAATGACTGCAAGAGGAGGCTAATTAACATTTGAGAAACCAGTCCATCTGTTCGAGAGTATCATCATTAAGGGATGTAATACAGGGAAGGTGTCCCAAGGCACTCCGTATGTTCCTGTTGCCTAGTGTGGACACTTGCAAGGCACAGAGCCAGTGAAAACACTGTTATTGTTCAATAAGATGGGCCTTAAATTATATTTATTATTATTTTATTAATATAAATTCTTCAATGTCAGCTTAAGAACTGGCAACAATGGAACCTGTACGTTTCACTCTATTATTAAACACCTGAGAAAAGTGAGTCATTAATTAGAGTGTGTTTTCTATAGCTCTCCAGGGTATCACTGATGAGTCATACTTTATGATGCCTGAGTTGGACAGGCCAAGAGGTAGAATAAATTTGGGAGAAAGAGTCTTACAGGGTTTTTTTTTAAGGTGATATAAGGTTGAATGTTTTCTTTAGGTTGCTTTTTGTTCCATATTATACTGCATGGAGGGATTCTGCAGGGGTTTGAACCTATGTCTGGGTCTTAACAGATTGGAAAGGTCTCTTGCCACTAATCTGTACAGTCCTACATATTTGAGAAAATGTATTCAACTTAGCCGATCATGACCTCTGAGCTGTTCTACTAAGAAACATTTCCACACCTCTCATATTTGCATTTTACACCTTAGTGACAGTCTAAAGGGCTACCCTATTGGGAAGACTCAAACTAAATCACTAATTGTTTGCCCTTGACCCCTGGCCACCCTAAGACTGGTAAAAAAAAATGATTCCCTTATTGGGCTGTCATATGCATTTTCTCAGAAGTTACTTAATTGGCTGCACTGATATTGAGTCCATCCCCTAATGATAAAAAAAACACTTTCTCATTTGGCCATTATCTGTATTGCCTTATGCATAGGTCATCAGATTGGCAAAAAGTAAACCTTCTGGAAAAGACATAAGATATAGTTGTAAGGAGCAACCAAACAAGTAGAAAGGTCCATACTTTAGCTCCATGTATGTGGTGTAGTTTGTTGTGGTGAGAAAAAAACTGATCACTGACACAGTTTAAGAAAAACTGTTGATTATAATTAGTATCTATTGCAGGGCTATGTTATAGCTTAATATTTTACTGCATCTGCACTAATTTTTTAACCCTTTCAAAACAAACCTGTTATGGACGGCCGCGGGAGATCATTGTTTGCATGATTTTGTTTAAATAGATTTAAAGTAAAAACTATAATAGCTAGAGCATCCATTGTTTTTTGCAGCAAAAAACTAAGGCTTCCATCTTCCCAGTAATGTCATGTCCTTATGTTACCTTACCTACATGCTTTGCAAACATGGTATTTCCCTGGAAATTTTCCTGTAATAGTTGCAGAAGATTGATATATATATATATATATATATATATGTACATATCAATCTAAAATTAAAGAGATAATAGCTAGGACATTTATTCTTTTTGCGCAGAAAGTTAAGACTTAGGTATTCCCAAAAATCAAGTCACTGGCTTATGTTACCTTACCTTATGGTGGTGCAAACTTAGTATTTCGCTGGAATTACACCAAATTTCCCTGTAATGTCTGCGAGAGATAGTTGTTTGTATAATTCTATATACATATATTAACCCTAATACCCACCAGGTCCTGCAACAGGAAACGGGACCACACCATGAGGATCATTGGGTCCTTAGTTGCAATGTTGCAAGCTGCATGCAAACCCATGGCTTTGATGTGAGCCAAATCACCAATAAGCAAACTAAAGGATTCTATCACTCTTCACCCCAAACCTTGTGTAATCCTCACGATTTCTATGTGAGGATTATCAGAGGTCTGGACTGTACAGCTGTTCAGAAGACAAATTATGAACTCCTGGTCCTGCTCCATAATGTCAATGTTTGCCAGGTTAGCCAGGCTAGTTTTCTGGATAGTTGGGTATCATTTATCTTGCAAAAAAAAACAACCTTCAGCTTGGCCACAGATGCCTGCACAATTTCAAGGACTTCCAATACCAGCCCCTGTCCACTCTGGCAGTGGTAACACAAACCATGGCATGGAGACACTTCTGGCTTCTATACAGAGTCTCTCAAACCTCATGTGCTTGTGCAAGTTATGGAACAGGTGAGATGCCTAATCTCAAATAGCAGTAAATTGAGGGAATGTACCTTCAGCTTGACAGCAGCCAGTGTAGCCACCTTTATAATTATGCTGTCAAAGCTGAAATCCAGTAACTGATCGGGCTAAATTAAGTCAGTGGCATGGAGAGGTACCCTGACATTTTCATTGTGCAGGAATTCTTGCAGCTCTGTAAGGCATCCAGTAGGCTAGCATTGTTATCCTTGAAAATCCATGATGGAGGACATGGTGAGGAGGCAAAAGGCACAAAAAAGCACTTCAAAGTACTGCTTTTGGATGCTGGTGAGAAAACAGCACTCCTGCCAACAGTTGCTAACCTTAACTGACAGACTAATATTGTCAGCCCACATATATTTGCCACTTCCTCTTCACACAACACGACAGCAGTAGGAAAAACACATACAAAAAAAGCTGCTGAATAACTTCTTAAACAATTCTGACTGTCAAGTAAAGGATGCTACCTACAGAAAAAGATCTAAGAAAGTTCTCAAAAGAAAGTGGCACTAAAGCAGCCAGCACTGAATGTGTTTAAAAAATATTGCATAAGGCATACAGTACTTTTCAGTGTTCATCAGCAAAATTACACATCACATTTAGGATCCAGTTTGTACATCAGTGCCATCTTAAAGGGAACCTTTAAGAACTGATTGCATGGTGATTATATGGAAATGATGGACCTTTTCGTTATTCCATTAGTTCCTGCTTTGAATGTACAGAGTAACAAGGAGTGCATAAGACATGGTGCACACTTACCAGAAGATAACTGCTACTCAGAGTAAAAGCTATCAGACATTTCGAAAAGGGGATCATCTCTGGGGAAATGATTCATAGTGAAATTATACTCATCCCTCATGTGCTTGGGATCACCCAAAAAGCACACAATGTTCTCTTGTTTTTTTTTCAATTTTTCATTATCTTCATGGCTGAAGATCATGCATAAGTAATCCAAAAAACTGTATGAAAAGCTGACCATTTATGCAAAATGTTGGACAATGTGGAGGGTCATGGCCAGTTTTTCTTAATCTTTGAACATTTATTAGGTATTTCTGCAGGATCCTGGTTACAAACTGTTGCCATCTATCAAAAACTATCTCTAAACATAATGATTTGAAGCTTAAAAACTGAAGGATCGAGTGTTTCTTTATGAGCTGAGAATATTATACTAGTCACAAAGCAACATTAATCATTTGAAAATTAAAAATTTGAAAACCATTAAAAAAGCAAAGTCAAAAACCCGAAGACAGGGCTGTTTTGCTTAGCTCATGAAAAGGTGATGTTTTGGAGATGTGTGGTTTTCACAGGACAGACAGAATATAAGATATTCTAGACTAAGGGTGTAATAAAGACAAATCATTGGGTTCCCCTTTTAATTCTCTTAAGACATGAAGGAAAGCTTGTACTAAAGGCAAACACTTTAAATCCATTACAGTGCTAGTGAGTGTGGGGAGCATTAGGCTAATGATTCCACAATTTGTAGCTACATGATTAATTACAGGTGCACACAAACTCATCAGACAAATAATGAGATGCAACACTCTCTTTCCCTCTCTCTCACACACACACATACATACCTGTACACATATACAGAAACATTTACTGAGAATGAGACATACATACAACCTCAGAGTTTATGCAGAAAAACTCATTATAATGAATGGCAATGACCTATTCAATCTCTCACTCTCACACATACAAATCCATCATTTCAAAGAGCCTGGAAACCTGGAGCCTGGAGCCTAATTGCTGTAATTCCATTCACTGTTGGTTGCCTCAGATGCTTTCAAGTGTTCATGATGCTCTCAGATACAGTACCTTCATGGATGTGCTTGCATTGCAGCAGGGGCGATTCTAGGATCAGAGGTTTAGGGGTGCTGAGCACCCAGAGAGCTGCCCAGCCAGGCAAGATAAATTTTACTGTTTTGTATAACTGAATTTCATTCCCACATTTGTGAAAGTAAAGCACAACACTTTTTGGGAAAGTCTGTGACTAAACCATCAAATCGGATAAAAGTTATTTAAATGCTGAGCCACAGCAAAAGAGAAATGGATTGGAATCATAAAAGAAACATATCGTAACCCTAATTTCTGGGGGGAGACAACTCATTCTGATACAGAAGCTCCTCAACATACACATAAACAGTATGTATTTTTCTGGAGTAAACCAGCCCCCTATAGTGAGTACCAAAAATACCAAAAATTAGGGATACACCGAAATTAAAATTTGTGGCCAAAGCCTGAGCCGAATAATATTAAACGCTTGGCCGAATACCAAGTACCGAATACCGAATATCGTTGTTTAGTTTTTCATTAGTTTTTGCAGATGAACGCCCTCCAGATTAGTGTTGTCACGGTACCAAAATTGGGACCCACTGTACGATTGATATGATATGAAAATATCATGGTTCTGAGTAGTATCACGATACCACAGCGAAAATGAGGCAGATGTGCCTTTTGTCATTTATAAAAAAGATAAATCACTTTTCTATAATACATGAATGATATTTCAATGGAATAAATTACTTATTGACTTATTCATACTTCAAAAACAGCATCAATGAGTGATGAACATAGGGGGGATCAAAATAAAATAAATACATAAATAAAATAAGAATCAACCAGCCACCCTCCTCCCCTTCGTAAGTAAAGAACAGTCCCTAAAGTGCGGTGAGGTTTGTGGGCCGTGAACGGCTCATTTCTCCTCTGACACGTCACACGGCTGGCTCGGCTGTTCAGGTAGCCTACTTCTGGGCAGTCCACACGCCAAGAAGAGGATATTATTGGAGCCGACTTCTCCTCGCTGGTAAGCCGATGGCCGTCGTATTTGACAGGAATACATTACTGTCTGTGTCTGTGATCCCCGTTCAACCTACAATCGGTGGGATTCGCCTCTCGTTTCTGCTGGTGGGTGAAATCTGTAGGCTGCTCGCACAGCGTGCTGAATGATTTGACGCCATGGCCATACTGCCTGCGAAGCGCAGCACACCGAAATTCTCGCGCGAGCCGGAGCACCTCTGTTCACATCAGACGCGCATTTCTCCATGCCGGTCGTCAAGCGATTCTGCTCCCAGCTGTTGTTTTTCCATCATGGGTTGACACATTCGCTCGCGGCTCGCGCAGAAAATAGACCAGACGCCGAATTGATCGCTGCAGGGCCGGCGTCGAAGCTGCGTGGCGCGGCCGGTGTGGATGACACAATCAGTTAACATGAGTGCCAAAAGGAAACTGGCTTCACTTCTCGGCGCTTTGAGGCTATTCGCGGCGCTTCCGCGGGCGGTGTGGCCCTGGCGTAAGCCTATTTTGCTCGCTCAAAACTATTTTTAGTCATAAATGCGAGTGCGGTGACGGGCGGATCGCCACACTGCCGACATTTTAATCCATCCGTCACGGCACGCTATTTGATTTTGATTTGATATCAAAACACACCGCTATTATTCGGCCTTGCTTTTAACTTATTCCACTGAATACCGAATGTGTGTTTTTTTGCAATATTCAGACAAATATATTCGGTTACCGAATATTCGGTGCGTCCCTACCAAAAATGGACCTTAGACTTATTTTTTGGACTTTTGTTTGAAATGCAATGCACAACATGTAACATTAACACATTAACAGTAATTGACTTTTTCAATGTTTGTCTCTGCCTTTTTCCTTCTTGTCTGTATTATATAATACAAATATATAAATAAAAATACACTTCAAAAAAGAAAAGTGCTTGAAATCTACAAAATAATAATAATAAATACACACAATAGGAGTTATAATGTTAATGGGCATCCAGTCAGTTAGCTAGTCAGTAGCACCTTGGCTTTAATCGAGGGTGTAGGTTTGATTTTCACATTGGTAGGGACATAAAAGTGCTCCATGGCGGTGACCTGTACGTTGATGATTTTTTAATGCAATTTCACGTCATGTGAAACTGATCACTGCTTTATAATGCATATTTAGATATCTACACTAAATACAAGAATGTCTTGGTTAATGTATTCTCTAATGTTATCAGTTACATGAATATACGCTAACTTCACCACATCTGTCCGTATGTGCTTCCCAGGGTAAACTATAATAATAATAATAACAGTATACTCCAAAGGGGCTTAACTTCAGTACCAGCCTAGGGTCTGCAGTTGGGTTGGTGACAGTGATCCAAATTGATATTGATATTAAAAACATATATTATGCATGAATCAATATTTTTACTTACCCCTAGTCACAATGCTGAATCTCACTATCAACATATATCCTTCACGATTCAATCTCACCTATGAGTCTCCTGTCTCTCCTCTCTCTCCTCTATCTCCTCCTGTCTCTCTTCCATTTCCTTCTGTCTCTCTTCCTGCCTCTCCTCCTCCATCTCCTCCAGTCTCTCTACTACTTGTCATCTGACAAAAAATATATTGATGCAAGACATGTGAACAGTGGGACAATCTGAGATGCAACAGTCATAGATTTTGATTGTTGTAGCCTGAGGAAAACATACTGTATGTTTTACAATTGTGTAATTCATTAAACAACATCTGAATGTATATAGGCTAAAGAACAGCCATAATGTCAACACAAGTTAGTCAGCTTCATCATGTTAAACACAAATAAAATAAATCAACAAAAATGTAAATGCTCCAAAACCATTATAATACAACTGTATGCAAAATGTTGCACTTACACCCAATATCTATTACATAAATATGACTCAGTGTTCTTACTGGGTGTTTTCATGGGAGCAGTGGATCTCTATTCTCCTAAGTCTGTCCTTCACACACCATGGACGCTGAAGACTGTTACTGAAGGAGCTATTATTTATAGTGTTTGCACTTTATTTATTCAGACTGTTTCTATCATGTTATCTTACTACAAACATTAATTTGAACTGTGTCATCACTACATGACATCTATGATTGCTGATGGAGCATGTGAAGTGGAATTTCATGTTCTCTGGCATATAATATTGATCTAATAGTTGCCAAACTTAGCTCAGCTAGTATTAGCTCATTAGCATCTCATTATCTAGCAAAGAGTTGCCAAGGAACGCCATTCAGTTAGCCTAACATCAACAGGTGTTTCTTTAGCTTATTTACTGAACCAACCGACTCACCGTTCACACTCGGCACTCTGGTGTGGAGCGCTAACGGTGATGCACATGTATGTGTCGTTCCCTCACAAACTGCCGTGAACTGTACGGTGACACGCACCCACAAACTCAGTGGAGAGAGCGGCGCTGGGGAGGACCAATCACACGTTACCAAAATAAGGGTAGAGCCAATCGATGAGCAATACGAGGTTAGAGGCGGGACGTATAGTAGACACCAACGATTGTTAACCCTTTGTGTACCATATTGAGCGGACGCCGACAGTATGGAGCTTTATCCCTATCTTTATTCAAAAGAGTGGTCTATCAGTTTGAGAGCATTATTTATTGAATTCACATTCAAAAACCCTGCCCTCGCACTCAAATAGCTTCTGCTTGCACTTGAATCTACTCTGTTTCTGCTCAAACTGTGTGCTTACACTCAGATACCATGTTGCACACATTCAGATACCATGGGCTCTAGTTTCCCGGTGCAGCGCAGGGTGGCACAGGGTGGCGAACCCTGCGCAGAGCTAGTTTCGAGCAGTGCAACCCGAAGCGCGCTCAGTTTGGTAGTTTGGCAGACCGATGTGCGCTGAGATGGGTGTGGCGGTGCAGCAGGGGGAGGTGCCGACAGATCCAGCTTGGCATAGTGACAGTTTCATGCCAAAAGGCTTCGCCAAAGGTGCGCTAAAAGCTCGCCAGCTGAAACCAGGTCTACTGTCAGCGCAGGCGGAGCGCAGCCGGTGTAAGCCAAAGTTTGGCTGACCGGCGGACAGTGCGCACACGTCACCAAAACCTCACAGGCAGGTTTCCAGAACATCAAGCACATTAACAATGCAATAAATACCCACAAAAACACTATTCAATACAACTATCTGCAATCAGCACATAAATGTATCTCTACATCGACTGTCCCGTCACATCTGATATCAGATCAAAGGGGATTGGCACTGTTTGGCACGTTTGGCACGCTTAATGGAAACCCAACCTGATTTGATTAACACAGCTGCTCTCAGCCAACCACATACAGCCACAGCATCAGATAGGGAGTATATATTCAGCATCTGTCATCTTAGAAAAGTCAAAAGAAAAGAAACAGAGTGAGACTGCAAGAGAGAAAGAGAGAGAAATGCAACACTGATTTACAATTGTGGTGACCTCCTCCCAGGCTACCTTTGCATCATCAGCCCGTGGAGGTCTGCTCGCAGTTCCGTATATTCGCATTACGCGCATTTAAAGGCGAGGAGAGGGGCTCACTTGATTGGTGTGATATGTGTAAAACCCACTCCACGCCTTCTCTCCTCCCTCTTTCCAACTTGCGCAGGTAGGAGGGACGGAGGTGGGAAAGAGGAGTAGCTGCACGGTGTGCCAAACTTGCAAAATCCGCCTGGCCACACCCAGTTGGCGAAGCGCAGGTGTGCTGCACCCCCGCCTCGCCCGGTCTGCGAAACTAGAGCCCCATGTTGCACGCACTCAGATACCATTTGCTCGCACAGATTTCCTGCTCGAGCTTCAGCTTTTCTCCTCGCACTCAAACTGTTTCTGTGCACTTGTGGAATTTCTGCTCTCAGATTTCTGCCCTGTGCTTGGATGTTTTTGTGTAACAACCCTGTCAAAATCCCCCAACCAATAGAATGCCAGCTTTACTGTTGACCAATGAAATGATTCCTGCCTCCTTGTGGGCGTGCTCGCCTTAGTGTTAGAGCGTCCCGGCCGGGCGGGTACTCTTTAACCGGGTTCATCCACTCCCACCCTCCAGGGAAAGCCCTGTAAATTAAATGTTCTTGCTTTCTTTACCACTTTTGGAATAAAGGGACTGTTAATTTACACACGTGTGCCATATATATATGATATCTTTAAATTTAATACTCTTTGTCCCAGCTCATCAAACATCTCTGTCACGTCGGCGTTGGGTTGGCCCAATAAATATACCCGCCCACATACGGAAGTCACCACAGAAGGCAGAATTTCATCTCCGCTGTGTTTGTTTGGAACTGAGCTCGCAGGACATAGCATCTCATCGCAGTTGGTTTCAGGTAAGCTAACTGGAATAAATTGGCAGAAAATAGCTTTGTTGTTTATTCTGTGACCGTTTAAAGAGGTTCCTGGTGAGTGGTGAGGCACGACTGGGTGTATATAGCACAGGTTCCCACCAACTAACGTTATCTTTCGTTAGCTGTTAGCTAGTTTAGCTCATGTTAGCTAACAGGCTACAACTGTGGTGTTTTCATTTTATTTTCCCTTGTTGATGTTATCTGCTCATCTGGTTATCGTGAGCACTCATTTTGGGTTAAAGTGGAAGTGCCCAGAGCTGCCACCTGTGGTCCCGGACAGGGCTTGAGACTTGGGAACCACTTATCTATGGTCCCGCCCGGACCTGACCTTAGTGGGCCCCCAGCCTGACCTCCGTGGCCTGGACGGATGCTCAAGTGCGGCAGAGAAGAGCGCGGAGGTCAGGCCGGGCGGGCCGACACTGTGTATCCTAGAACAGGTGCTCAAGTGTGGGTAAGAGGAATGGAGAGGACCACGGAGGTCAAATAGTGAAATTTGTTAGTTGTTAATGTGATTTTATGGGCAATTTATCGGTTGAGGTCTCCTCCTCTGCAAAGCAAACTGACCCGGTGGCTACAGGTAATAGCGCAGTTTTGAAACCACTGTTCTTCCAAAATGAAGGACTGATTGTTGAGCTGCTGTTAACAGTTAATGGAGTTAACGCCGGATCCCGTTATTTAACCGTTTTGAGAATAAATTAAGCAGAGTGACGGACCCAAAGCCTTCAATCTGGCTAAAATACAGCTGAAATGCTAACAAAAAAAAATAAAAATACAGTGGTGAAGTTGGGATTTTTTTTTTTTTTTTTTTTAAGTTATGTGCTCATCATCTTTTCTGTCTCTTGCAGGCTGCCAGGAGAAGCGGACTGGCCATCAGATATTGTTTGTGGAAATTTGAAAATAAAGTTTGTCAAATTGACTTTTGTCTCTTCATTGTGCACACTTATACACAAAACAGTCAAGCTAGTTTTGAATGTTAGCATTGATTTCTCACATTGAATGGAGAAATATTTGTAGTTTGAAAAGTCCGACCTAAATGAATAATGGTCATAGATAACGAAGCATATGAATACGTTTGAACATGGCGTGGTGGTCATTTTCGATTAAAGGCCAACGTCTCAGCGACGTCTTGGCAATGAGTAAACGTTCTCCCTGCTATGTGTTAACGATCTAAACTTGATACATCGGGGTGAGTGCTGATATAGAGTATAACATCACAGGGACTTGTAACAGTAAAATCACCCTGCTCACAGGTGTTATAAATACAACAGCTAATTAACCAACTGTCACACTGACACTATAGCGTTACACCAAGAAGATGGATATTTTCCCCAAAATTACATTTGAATTAAATTATGAGTGGTCGTCAGGAGAGGACGAGGAAAAGGAAAGCCAGGACTCTTCTGTGCAGACAGCAGGTGTGTTTGAATCCAGCCGTGCCAACATCCAGGTTTGCCAACATTTCATCAGCCGAACTGGACGAAGTTACACAGTTGCAGATCAATGTAAATACAAAGTAGCTTGTGAGTTCCTGGCGTGTGTGCTGCGTTGCCTGGCAACAGACTGGGGGAACAGTTTTTTTCGCGGAGCTACATAACATATTTAAATAATTTATTTCATCGCCTTTTGTTAACATTTCCTTACTCAGCATTGTTGTTTAAGCTGTTGTTGAACTATTGTATAAAAGCAATATCACGAGAGGTCGTGACGTTGTACTGTATATCGTCACATGGCTGTAATTGTCTTCGACACTCGGCCTGCGGCCTCGTGCCACAGTGCCCATGACCGAATCACAGCCGTGACGATATACAGTATCACTCCCTCTCGTGAGATATTGCTTAATTAAATACATATATATATATATATATATATGTATTTATGTATATATATATATATACAGTACAGGCCAAAAGTTTGGACACACCTTCTCATTCAATGCGTTTTCTTTATTTTCATGACTATTTACATTGTAGATTCTCACTGAAGGCATCAAAACTATGAATGAACACATGTGGAGTTATGTACTTAACAAAAAAAGGTGAAATAACTGAAAACATGTTTTATATTCTAGTTTCTTCAAAATAGCCACCCTTTGCTCTGATTACTGCTTTGCAC
Source organism: Epinephelus lanceolatus (assembly GCF_041903045.1). Taxonomy (NCBI): domain Eukaryota; kingdom Metazoa; phylum Chordata; class Actinopteri; order Perciformes; family Serranidae; genus Epinephelus; species Epinephelus lanceolatus. The sequence goes on from NC_135740.1 coordinate 3,703,135, forward strand.
ACTCTTGGCATTCTCTGGATGCCAAGAGTGTGCAAAGCAGTAATCAGAGCAAAGGGTGGCATTCTCTGGATGAGCTTCAAGAGGTAGTCACCTGAAATGGTTTTCCAACAGTCTTGAAGGAGTTCCCAGAGGTGTTTAGCACTTGTTGGCCCCTTTGCCTTCACTCTGCGGTCCAGCTCACCCCAAACCATCTCGATTGGGTTCAGGTCCGGTGACTGTGGAGGCCAGGTCATCTGCCGCAGCACTCCATCACTCTCCTTCTTGGTCAAATAGCCCTTACACAGCCTGGAGGTGTGTTTGGGGTCATTGTCCTGTTGAAAAATAAATGATCGTCCAACTAAACGCAAACCGGATGGGATGGCATGTCGCTGCAGGATGCTGTGGTAGCCATGCTGGTTCAGTGTGCCTTCAATTTTGAATAAATCCCCAACAGTGTCACCAGCAAAACACCCCCACACCATCACACCTCCTCCTCCATGCTTCACAGTGGGAACCAGGCATGTGGAATCCATCCGTTCACCTTTTCTGCGTCTCACAAAGACACGGCGGTTGGAAGCAAAGATCTCAAATTTGGACTCATCAGACCAAAGCACTGATTTCCACTGGTCTAATGTCCATTCCTTGTGTTTCTTGGCCCAAACAAATCTCTTCTGCTTGTTGCCTCTCCTTAGCAGTGGTTTCCTAGCAGCTATTTGACCATGAAGGCCTGATTCGCGCAGTCTCCTCTTAACAGTTGTTCTAGAGATGGGTCTGCTGCTAGAACTCATCTGGTCTTCATCTGGTCTCTGATCTGAGCTGCTGTTAACTTGCGATTTCTGAGGCTGGTGACTCGGATGAACTTATCCTCAGAAGCAGAGGTGACTCTTGGTCTTCCTTTCCTGGGTTGGTCCTCATGTGTGCCAGTTTCGTTGTAGCGCTTGATGGTTTTTGCGACTCCACTTGGGGACACATTTAAAGTTTTTGCAATTTTCCGGACTGACTGACCTTCATTTCTTAAAGTAATGACGGCCACTCGTTTTTCTTTAGTTAGCTGATTGGTTCTTGCCATAATATGAATTTTAACAGTTGTCCAATAGGGCTGTCGGCTGTGTATTAACCTGACTTCTGCACAACACAACTGATGGTCCCAACCCCATTGATAAAGCAAGAAATTCCACTAATTAACTCTGATAAGGCACACCTGTGAATTGGAAACCATTTCAGGTGACTACCTCTTGAAGCTCATGGAGAGAATGCCAAGAGTGTGCAAAGCAGTAATCAGAGCAAAGGGTGGCTATTTTGAAGAAACTAGAATATAAAACATGTTTTCAGTTATTTCACCTTTTTTTTGTTAAGTACATAACTCCACATGTGTTCATTCATAGTTTTGATGCCTTCAGTGAGAATCTACAATGTAAATAGTCATGAAAATAAAGAAAACGCATTGAATGAGAAGGTGTGTCCAAACTTTTGGCCTGTACTGTATATATATATGTAAGGGATAATAGTGAGCCGGTGACTGTTGAAAAATAACTCCCAACAGGGGAAGAGGGTGGGAGTGGATGAACCCGGTTAAAGAGTATCCGCCTGGCCGGGACGCTCTAAAACTAAGGCGAGCGCGCCCACAAGGAGGCAGGGATCATTTCATTGGTCAACAGTAAAGCTGGCATTCTATTGGTTGGGGGATTTTGACAGGGTTGTTACACAAAAAAAAACCAAGCACAGGGCAGAAATCTGAGAGCAGAAATTCCACAAGCACACAGAAACAGTTTGAGCGCAAGGAGAAAAGCTGAAGCTCGAGCAGGAAATCTGTGCGAGTAAATGGTATCTGAGTGCGTGCAACATGGTATCTGAGTGCAAGCAACATGGTATCTGAGTGCGAGCACACAGTTTGAGCAGAAACAGAGTAGATCCAAGTGCAAGCAGAGGCTATTTGAGTGCGAGGGCAGGGTTTTTGAACGTGAAATCAATAAATAATGCTTTCAAACTGATAGACCACTCTCTTGAATAAAGATAGGGATAAAGCTCCATACGACAGCCAGTGTTTATATTGGTAGGGACAATACAGAAGGGGCTGAATATTGGTAAGGACGTCCCTACTGTCCCTACCCAATCCTACGCCTATGGCTTTAATATTAACACATGCACATGACACAACAGCTAGCTTCTCTCATTCCAATTCAAACAGAGGACAGTGGTACTGGCCACCTGTAGCTAGAAAAAATGTCAGCTAACTCCTACCTGAAAACATGAACAGTGGCCTATGATGAAATGCAGCAAAAATGAGGACTGGTAATGATAATAATGTGTTGGTATTGAGTGGTAGAAGTTAAGAAATGTGCCACATGTCCTGGTTTAAGCCAGGTACTTAGACCACTACTGCATATCACCCACTCTGGAAGGGAGCGCATTGCTCTGTGCAGATAGAGCGCTCAGAGCCCGAGTCGGGGAAAGGTGGGAGGGATGGGGTGGATCAAACCTTTTTTGAGGCGGGGGGAGGGGGGGGGGGGGGGGGGGGGGGCGTGGGGGCTGTATTTTTGTTGTTAAAATATTACGTTGCAACCAAGTACTGTATGGTTTTGACACTTTTCTAGCTTGTTAAAAAGGGACATACAGTAAAAAAAAAAAATCTCTCAAATTTTAGGGGTGCTGGGATTCAATTTAGGGGTGCTTCAGCACCCCCAAAAATGGGCTAGAAACGCCTATGCATTGCAGTATTTCTACATTCTGAAGACACAACAATGGTCAGAATATGTGAAGCAGAGGCCAAGATACCATGATTTTTAATCTTAAGTATGATTCAAGCTCCAAGAACACTGGATCCTATATTTCCCATGATGCAGCTGCATCATATATTATATCAGAGATATTGGATGAAGCGAGATACCCCACCGTAGGCTTATCCAATGTTAAGAAAACGGTTACTCTTCCTGTCTCCTAAGTGGGCGTGGCTAGCTCTCCCTCCAATCAGAGCCTGTTCTCCCTCAACCCCCCCCCTCCCCACCACCGTGTTGAACAGAGGCTCTGTGGATGTCTGTGTATGCGGATCGAGAAGCAGGTGGAATGAAAATACATTCTTCCTATTATTGCAGCCAAAGCTTGGGCATTTTTCATTTATTACTAGCGGTAAATAACTGTTTGTAAGCTAACTGTGATTTTACCGCCTGTTTATCAAGATCACAAGATCTCGCGAGAACTTGTTTTCTGAGATGGACAGGGCTCAAACAAAGTTAATTTTCTCTTGATCTGTGCGGATGAAAAATGCAGCTTTAGTGTCAGAATGTTGGTAAGATGTGTGGCTTGTGGAAAACGAACCCAATATTTACTGACTATAAGGCGAAAGAACTGACCATAAATTGTGATCACATTCATTTTCCTCATTGACGACAATACATTCAGAGCTGCCGCAAGTCTCCTACGGGGGCGTGGCGCTGACGTCACTGAATCAGGAAGTGAGCTGAGTGGGGTATCTCGCTTTATCCAATATCTCTGATTATATCCATTCACCATACAGCTCTAGTTTGTAAAACTTGCTTTCTGTTTAATATTTCAGTCTTAAACCCAAGCCCAGATCATCTTCCAGAGCTGCAGAATATATAGTACAACAATCTGCATATGCCAAGTCATACTCCTTGTGACGAGTAAAGTGGACACGGTAGTGTTTCTCCCGCTGGCCCCACCCATGGGTTCCCGCTCAGCTCATACTTTAAATCATGGTGAAGTAATGGGTTTTTAAAACACTTTTCTCAGCTTGAGGAAAGTTTTACAAATAAAAAATATCTATGGATCAAAATTTATTATAGAAAGAGTCATAATTGAGCTTCTTTGTGGTTTGAGGTGTCCTGTCAACAGTTTCACAGATGTCTCTTTTATAATGTTGGCCTATGGGGGAAATGCTTTTTGGGCCACAGGGGATTTTTTTGCTGCAATACTGTACAAGTAGCCACTGGGAAAAATTGCCTCTGACATTACATAATGGACTGATCCATTTACAGGGCTGGAGGGAGGTGGCCTGCACATGCCTGAATGTGTGCCTATAGGTAGGCTAATGAGAATTTTTGGACCATGTAACCCCTAATCAGATGGGCTGTTTCAACATCAGGTGGGCTGCAGCTGGCAGGTCTTTTTTTCCATACATTTTTTCCCAACAGTACTGGTGTTGGCTTTAAGGACAAAGTGTGGTGGCCCATCTTGCATTTGCAAGAATTGCCAGGCCAGTCCAAGCCTGACCATGGGCCTCAAATAGTTATAGAATCAGTATTCAACAGAGTTTACTATTACAAAAGTTAAGATTACTGGTTACTTTTTTGGCAACTTGGGTGCAGCAGAACAAGCTGTAAACTCACCATAAACGGAATACTTGAAGTTAGCAACACCAGCGACCATAGTCAGATGTATCCCTGGGGCCAGAGCGGGCGACACTGAGTCAAATTTAAAACTTCTGGCTAAGGCTTAACGATTTAATAAGATTGTTATTCACATCGGCAGCAATGACACCTTGTTACGCCAATCAGAGGTCATAAAAATTAATGTTGCCTCGGTGTGTGAATATGCTAAAACTATGTAGGACTCAGTAGTTTTCTCTGGACCCCTCCCAAATCGGACCACTAATGAGATGTTTAGTTGCATGTCATCATTTAATCGCTGGCTGTCCAGGTGGTGTCCAACAAACGATGTGGGTTTCGTTAATCATTGGCAAACTTTCTGGGGAAAACATTCCACAATAAGGAAAAAAATAACTCATGAAGAACTCCGCCTGCCCTGCATTTAGGGACCCGCAAAAACCTGTGAATTTAGAGAGGGAATCAATCAATCAATCAGTTTTATTTATAAAGCCCAATATCACAAATCACAATTTGCCTCACAGGGCTTTACAGCATACGACATCCCTCTGTCCTTATGACCCTCACAGCGGATAAGGAAAAACTCCCCAAAAAAACCCCTTTAACGGGGAAAAAAAACGGTAGAAACCTCAGGAAGAGCAACTGAGGAGGGATCCCTCTTCCAGGACGGACAGACGTGCAATAGATGTCGTACAGAACAGATCAGCATAATAAATTAACAGTAATCCGTATGACACAATGAGACAGAGAGAGAGACAGAGAGAGAGATGCAGGTAATAACAGTAGCTTACAACAACATTATTGAAAGTAATAATATTATAGTTATAGCTCTGGCTACTGTGGTACAATATGTTGAAAGTATGTATTAATATCTGGCAGTATACATGTGTGACAATAGTCATATGTGTATAATAACAGTAGAAGTATGACTAATGACTAATGATGGCAGCAGCAGCAGGAGGCATCTGGCAGGACCACGGCAGCAGCACAACCACACACGTCACGCTGTCCAGGCACCGCTGCCATATGAGTTAATCTGAGAGACAGTGGAGCACAAAGGCTCCGGAGAAGAAGCCGAGTTAGTGACATCCAGAATGGCTGAGTTAGCAAGATGCAGTAATAGAATACTAGAGAGAGAGAGAGAAGGAGAGAAGGTGCCCGGTGTATTATAGGGGGGTCCTCCGGCAGACTAGGCCTAAGTCAGCCTAACTAGGGGCTTGCCCTGTACCAGTACAGGGCAAGCCTGAGCCAGCCCTAACTAGCTTATAAGCTTATAAGCCTAACTAATAAGCTTTATCAAAGAGGAAAGTCTTAAGTCTAGTCTTAAATGTGGAGACGGTGTCTGCCTCCCGGACTGTAACAGGAAGATGATTCCACAGGAGAGGAGCCTGATAGCTGAAGGCTCTAGCTCCTGATCTACTTTTGGAGACTTTAGGGACCACGAGTAACCCTGTGTTCTCAGAGTGCAGTGTTCTGGTGGGATAATATGGCACTATGAGCTCACTAAGATATGACGGAGCTTGACCATTTAGAGCTTTATAAGTTAACAGTAGGATTTTAAATTCAGTTCTGGATTTTACAGGGAGCCAGTGCAGAGAAGCTAAAACAGGAGAAATATGATCTCGTTTCTTAGTTCCTGTTAGTACACGTGCTGCTGCATTCTGAATTAGCTGGAGAGTTTTTAAGGACTTACTAGAGCTACCTGATAATAGAGAGTTACAGTAATCCAGCCTAGAGGTAACAAAAGCGTGGACCAATTTTTCTGCATCTTTTCGGGTCAGGATAGGCCTAATTTTCGCAATATTACGCAGATGAAAAAATGCAGTCTGTGAGGTTTGTTTTAAATGAGAATTAAAAGACAAATCTTGATCAAATATTACTCCGAGGTTTCTTACGGAAGTGCTAGAGGCCAGAGCAATGCCATCTAGAGAAATTATGTCATCAGATAAAGAGTCTCTGAGTTGTTTGGGGCCAAGAACAATAACTTCAGTTTTGTCTGAATTTAACATCAGGAAATTGGTGCTCATCCAAGTTTTTATGTCTTTAAGGCAGTTATGGAGTTTAGTTAATTGATTACTTTCTTCTGGCTTCATCGATAAATACAACTGAGTATCATCCGCATAACAATGGAAATTTATAGAGTGATTTCTAATGATGTTACCTAAAGGAAGCATATATAGAGTAAATAGGATTGGTCCGAGCACAGAACCTTGCGGAACTCCAAAACAAACTTTGGTACGTAAGGATGATTCATTATGAACGTCAACAAACTGAAAACGATCAGATAAATAAGATTTAAACCAGCTTAGTGCAGAACATTTTAGGCCAATTAAGTGATCCAGTCTCTGCAGTAGAATTTGATGGTCAATTGTGTCAAACGCCGCACTAAGATCTAATAAAACAAGTACAGAGACAAGTCCTTTGTCTGAAGCAATCAGAAGGTCATTTGTAATTTTAACTAGTGCTGTCTCAGTGCTATGATGCACTCTAAATCCTGACTGAAATTCCTCAAATAAATTATTATCATGGAGAAAATCACACAGCTGGTCTGCGACTACTTTCTCAAGGATCTTTGACATAAAGGGAAGATTAGATATTGGTCTATAGTTGGCTAACACCTCTGGATCCAGGGTGGGCTTTTTTAGAGGTTTAATTACAGCTACCTTAAAAGACTGTGGTACATAGCCTGTTAATAAGGATATATTGATCATATCTAATATATGAGTGTTAACTAAAGGAAAGACCTCCTTAAGTAGCCTAGTTGGGAACACAGAATGATACAAAGGGACACAGGGTCATTTAAAATTTAACCGAAAATTTGCTGTCTCTCAGTTTTTCAGTAGCTATCCGGCCCCACCAGCAGTTATTGCTAATTGCTGAGGGTGTGTGCTTTGTGCTAACGTTAGCTGCTGAATGAGAGGCTGTTGCTGCATAGTAGCTAACTCATTCTTGGGCTCCAGTGGGTTGTGGTCTTTGTGCTACTAGGTTAGCTGTTAATGAGAGTCTGTCACTGCAATGTGGCTCGTTCTTCTTTTCAGCTCCTTCAGTGGACATGCCCCCCCACGCGTCTTAGAGCATAAAATATACTCAGCCCCACTGCTGGGGCAGCACAAGCAATGGAGAGGGCACCAAAACAGCCCAGTATCATAATCATCAGGTGAGCTCATTGCATTAACTCTCTCAGATACAACCTGGTTTGAGTTGTGTTGCCAAGGGGTTCAGTGAACACAGTGCAGCTGCAGTGCAAGCTCACTGAGCGGTAAGCTTAGGCTTTTAGGTTATTATTACAGTTATTAAAACAGTCAGTTTCCTTGGTTGAAAGAAATTTTTCGAATCTTAAGCTCATTAAAACATACCTGGGTCCTACAATAGGACAGGGGCGTCTAAGTAAGATAAGATAAGATAAATCTTTATTGTCATTGTAAAGTCATACTTGTGTATCACAGCACAACATAAATTGGGATACTGTCCACTTTGGTGCAAAAGAAGGCATATAAAAAACAAGATAAAATAAAATATATGAAGAATAGAACAATATATACAGAATATACGCTTAAGTGTGATCTAAAGTGCAGGTGATCAATAGATTATTGTTGGTGATAAATATATTGTTCATTGCACATGACCCATTGTTGAAGAAAAAAAGGCAGCTAATCAGATGAGGTTTGTATTTAGTGCTATTAGTGCTATTGCCCTGTTATAAAAGCAATCCCTGAGTCTATTTGTCCGTGACTTCAGCGCCCTGAATCTCCTGCCAGAGGGCAGCAGCCCAAACACTCAGTGTCCTGGGTGCGTGCGGTCCCTCAGGATGCTACGTGCTCTCTTGAGACAGCGGTACTGTAGAGGTCCTTCAGGCAGGGGAGAGGGTGGCCAATGATTTTCTGGGCAGTGTTAATGACCCTTTGTAGTGCCATCTTGTGCACCATGGTCTAGCTGGAGAACCACGCAGAGATGCAGTATGACAGCACACTCTCAATGGAGCAGTGGTAGAAGATGGTCAGAAGTTCCCTCCTCAGGTTGATCCTCCTGAGGATCCTCAGGAAATGGAGACACTGCTGGGCCTTCTTCACGACCCCTGAGGTGTTAGCGCTCCATTGGAGGTCTGCGTCCATGTGCACACCCAGGAACTTGAAGCTGGGCACCCTCTCCACACCCTCCCCATTGATGCAGATGGGCTGCAGGTCAGGCTTCCTCCTCCTGAAGTCAACGATCAGTTCCTTGGCTTTTGAGGTATTGAGAACCAAGTTGTTGTCTGCACACCACCCCACCAGCCTTTGGATCTCATCCCTGTATGCCGTCTCATCGCTTCCAGAGATGAGCCCCACCACAGTGGTGTCGTCAGCGAACTTAATGATGGCATTGTCTGGGTGGGTGCTGTCACAGTCATGGGTGTACAGAGTGTACAGAGGAGGGCTCAGCACACAGCCCTGTGGAGAGCCGGTGTTGAGGCTGAGGGCTGTTGAGAGAAGGGCCGTCACACCACTCTGACTCTCTATATACAGTCAGAAAGAAAGTTTCTGATCCAGCAGCAGGTGGTAAAAGGAAGTTCAATGTCCAGTAACTTTACTTTCAGTCTGTCTGGGAGTATTGTGTTAAAGGCAGAGCTAAAGACGAAGAGCAGCCTAGCATAGCGCCCCTGCTGTTCCAGGTGGGAGATGGTGGTGTGAAGCGCTGTGACAATGGCGTCCTCTGTCAGTCTGTTAGCTCTGTATGCAAATTGAAGTGGATCAGAAGTGGGTGAGAGGCAGGACATGATGTGACGTCGGACCAGTTTCTCAAAACACTTCATTATAAAAGGTGTCAGAGCAACTGGTCGGTAGTCATTGAGGCTGCTGATGGTGGTCCTTTTGGGCAGCGGGACGATTGTGGCCGACTTCAGGCATGTTGGGATGATGGACTGGGACAGTGATGCATTGAAGATCTTGGTGAAGACCTCGGCGAGCTGGTCTTCACACTCCCTGAGGACCTTCCCCGTCACTCCATCTGGTCTGGCGGCCTTCCCGGGGTTCACTGACCTCAGTGTGGCCCTCACCTGGTGCTCCTGCACCGTGAGGCTGGAGCTGCTGCAGTCCAGTGTTCAAGCTGGGGCTGCCTCGGATCCCTTCACCTTGAAGCGTGCAAAGAAGTGGTCAAGCTCCTCCGCGAGCACAGCGTCTCCCTCAGCCATCATGGTGTTGTCGGACTTGTAGTGAGTGAGGTGCTGGACTCCCTGCCACACCTGTCGTATGTTGTTGTCTTTGAAGTGGTCCTCAATCTTCCTCTTATAAGCTACCTTGGCCTCTCAATGCCTCTTTTCAGTTCAGCTCTGGCTGTGTTGTACTGCTCTCCATCACCAGATCTGAAAGCAACGTCACGTTATTGTAATATATACTGTCATATAATTCTGGTTTTCTTATTTGTAATATTGGTTTTGAAAATGTAGTTCTTCAACTTAGTTTGTTTAACTTTAATTGGGGTTAGGGTTAGTGGTTAGCTGTTAGTGTATACTGGTAAAAGGGTTGTTAAAAATGTGACAATGCATCATATGTTTAACCACTATGTATACTGGGTCTCATTCATGAAATGTGAGCAGAACGTGTGTAAACTGTGACATGTATTTCAGCATTCATCAATATGTTAGTGGCTCTGATTTTTTTCATATTGCTTAAAGTTAAACCTGACAGGAGATTAGAAATATAACAAATTTAGCTAAATTAGTTAAAAAAAAAGAAAAGAAAGAAAGGAAGAGAAAATCGCAGGGCCGTCAGGAGCAAACCGGCACAAACACCTAGAAGAAGTAAGTAGTAAGCCATGTTTTAAGCGGGATAATGTATAGTGACTGTTGAAAAATAACTCCCTTCAGGGGAATGGAACCCTGCTGTGCGTCGGGGTTCCATTCCCCTGAAGGGATTTATTATCCCTTACTACACGCTTTAGATGTGTGTGTGTGTGTGTGTGTGTGTGTGTGTGGTCAGTTTGGAGTGGGAAATACATGAAAAAAATTAAAAGAACAGTTGTATGTGTATATACTAAACATCATTAGGGATTTACAGAAACAAAAAATCAAACATATAGTCATGTACATATGCCATGTAAGCTGGTGTGACAGTGAGTTGCGTGCGTTGCTGTCTGTTGTGCTCCCGTGCCGTGCCGTGAACTTCAAGTTGGAAACAAGGTGCTTTATTAGTTAAAAAAAACAACAACAAGAAAACGGAGGTTTAAAAGATCCGGGGCTGGGCCCAAAAGATCCGGGGCTATAGCCGGGAATGCCCAGGTCTAACGACATCCATGGCTCAGATGATGCAAGCAATGCATTCATCTGCAGCTGTGACTGGGAGGAGCCTCCTCCTGTTGCTGCTGTGTTGTTGTTGTTTTGTTGTTGTTTTTTTGTGCATGTGAATTTATGTGTTTGTTTTTTTTTTTCTTGCATCAACTTTTATATTGAACCATTTTCATTTTTAACTTCTTGGATGGTTCTTACAACAGAGGACATGGAGTTAACATACCTTTGATTTACCTGTCCCTGTCACACCACTAGATAGATAGATAGATAGATAGATAGATAGATAGATAGATAGATAGTGGTCAAATTGAGGGGGGATGAGTGGATATGCCATCCCCTTTGTTAGAAAATTGACCAAAAAGCATCCCCCTTGTTAATCTAGAATCTGTGTTTGCAGGCACAGACGTAATTTGAGGGGGGGGGGACAGGGGACATGTCCCCCACACTTCCTGTATCTGTGCCCTCTGTTCCCCGCACTTTTTACAGATGTTACAACCCTTCAATTTGTTTTTAACAAGTGGTAATGTGTTTTTCTGAGCCATCTTTAAACGCACCATGAGTAGGCGGCACCAGGCAGCATACACAGGCTGTCCTGTTGTGATCAGAATCAATCGCACACAGACGAGACGTATGCTACTGGGCAATGCAGCTGTGTTAACTATGTTCAGCAAACCAGCCAGAAAGAAGCAAAAAACCTTGCACAGTTTCTTCCAAACAAACCGTGTAAGTTGAGTAATGCTGTTGCATGTAGATAATGTTAGCTAAATGATGACTAATTAATAGATGCCAATGTATCAAGTTAAGCTAGTTAACAAGAATACAAATGTTATTGTTACCTTTGTTAAATCACTTGCTAGCTAGTTTCATGCTAGGAATAAACCCACTCCTCCTTAAAAAGAACTTGTGCTCACTATTGCTTTGCACATATTATTTTTTAATCTTTATTGCCACAGTGGACCAGAGGCCAGCAAGGATGATCATGCAGGGTCTTCACAGGTGAGAAGAGAATATAACTGGCTGAGAGAAAATATGTATAGCATAAAAGTGGCTTTGAGCTTAATTTCTACAGCTATGTCACCACTACTATTCTTCATTCTGTTTATGAATTTCCCTTTGCACATGTATTATCTATATTATTGCAATAGATAGAAGAGGGACAGGGAGAAACCAGGCAGGTATCAGGACAGGGACCTGACAGCAGCACCAATTATCAGTCCAAGGCTTCACAGGTAAGGAGAAATTATAACTGGCTAAGGAACGGTCTATAGGATAAGAGTGACTCTAAGATTAATTTTCACAGCTATTCAGAACTACTCTTATTTATACTCTAAAATGTTTTTTGTCTGTATTGCAATAGCAATACTACTGCATGATTTGTGTTTTAAAGGCAGCAGGTATAGGTCATGCCATTTTTCTTTATCTTGATTAATTTTGCACATCTGTGCTGTCATATTTGATGATGTGTGAACACAAAACAATCAAAGCTACATTGCATCCCCCTTGTTAAAAATTAACAATTCGACCACTGTAGATAGATAGATAGATAGATAGATAGATATATAGAGACTTTTTTTCTCAACTCCACTTAAGCCAAAATAACTTCAGTCTCAGCAGTGTTAAAGTTTTTCTTTATTCTTTCTTCTCTCTTTCTTAATTTGCTCCATGTTCGCAGGTTGACAGGAGTTGGTGTTGGTTTTTAGTACCGAGGTTCTTTAAATCTACTCACAGATTTACTAACAATTCAGGAATGAGACCCATTGTCTGTAAAATCCTAATCCAAAAAAACTACTACTATTTACTATAGCTGTGAAAGAGATATCAAATCCAAATATGACATAAAGTCCAAGAACCTCGAACTTGCACCTAAGTACAGTACTTGAGTAAGTGCACTTTCCATACCTGGAATATGAATCAGTGCACAGCTGTAGAGGTTTGTCTTGTGACCAGGATGGCACCTACAATTACTTAAAAAGGAAGTGCTGATAGCAAGGCATACATAAAGGTGTCCCTCTGCATCAGTGATCAGTATAGCAGAGCACTAAAGCAATCTTTCATACAACCCACTCAGTCTGAGAGAGGACAGATCCAAAGATGTGTGTGTGCACAAATGCATTATCAAATACACACCCTGTTGCTCCCTGTAGTATGCCCTCTCTCTGATTAAGTATCATATCATTTGGGCTCAAAGCAAACCATGAATTAGGGCCTAGGCCTCCAAGCCTGACACAGCCTGCTTTTCCCAACTAAACACACACACACACACGCACACACACACACACGCACACACACACACACACACACACACACACACACACACACACACACACACACACATACACACACACACACACACACACTCACTCTCTCCCATGCCATCTGGCAGGATGGACTGACAAGATTGCTTCTGGAGTTGATATGTAGAGTTTGCTGTTGTTCTGTCTACACTACAATAAACTATAACCTCCAGGTAATCATCACAACACAGATAACAGGCATGAATCAGCTCAGGGAGTAAAGTACCATCATCTTAACAAGCATTCATCAGTGTCACACTACTTACCAGGATTTATGTCAACATTTTTGTTATATAAGCCTATTGTACTGTTCTGATCTAAGCTATGCTCATCTCAGTTAAACTTGGGCTGGGCTTGAAAACAAGATATTATACCTGTAACCACTACATGTAACCACTGTATATTGAAGTTTGTTCCTGTACACGTCACACTGCAAGCTTGCATATTTAGATATGTACTTGCCAAGCAGTAACGTACAAGCTGAAAAGTGAAGCCAGCACAGAAGTGCTAGAAACTGCAGTTCTTTGAATGGCCACATGAGGCTGACTCCAGAAGCCAGTCAGTCCCCCCATGTTAGAATGCTCAACAATTTCCCTGTTAATGACAACTGTACAGGGGGTGAATTTTCATGTAACTTACCCATTTACATTTTATTAAGGCTTATGTGTTGCATAATTAATAGGGGTGTAACAATACATGCATTTGTATTGTAGCGTTCCGTACAAGGCTTTTGGTTCAGTGTCCATTACAAGCGAAATGATTCAGTGAACTATCCTATTACAAATCACGTTACTAACATACTTACTAACTGACTGACTTCTCTTCAGCCCCTGTTGGACTGAAGGCTGCAATGAGATCTCTCCAACACATTTCGTCCTTGGCAACATACTGCTCTTCTCCCCATGACAGCTGTATCTTATTCTGTAGACACGCCAGCTAGTAGGGCTGTTTCTAGCTTTTTGGGGGCCCTATGCAAAACCTTCATTTGTCCCCCTATTTCAGTCACTCTTGAACCAAATCACACACCACATCTGCATTATATTACATATACTATTAATGATCCAAATGCGACGTTTTACACGTAAAAAAAAAACAACAATGTATTTTAATTTAATTTAGCTGTTAATATTAAAATTAAAACCAAGTGTCACTGGCCCCCTTCAAAAAAGAAGCTTGTCTGCTGGCCTGTGCCAGGCTCCATCAAAAGATACATGTCACCTGTCCCAACAATTTTACTGAGGGAAACCCTGCATTAAAGTAAGTGGCACATACTGCAGGTGAAAATGAGTAAGCTAACTAAGGTTAGCTATGTTATTTTTTCATGTGCAGTGTTAATCTTTGATGTTATGATAAAGAAGAGAGGGGTAGAGAGGGAGAAATGAGGTGGGAGATGATTTTTTATCTCAGTTGAACAGGCTATCCTTATTTGTTTGATTGGTCAACCTGCTCATTAAAATAAGTGCTGTTTTTCATAATATTGCACTGGCCCTCTTTGAAAGTAACTTGCCAGTTATTTATTAGGCAGTTTTTTTTAAACTTTTTTAACTTTGTCAAATGGTAATTTTCACTTTAACTTAAGTCATTTTTTATAGGAGTAATTGGACTTTTACTTGAGCATAGATACTCTACCCACTGCTGCTGTATATTATTGACATTTTGTGTTACATGAGAGTGTAAAAGGCCCCTCAACTGTCCAGCAGGATGATTCTCCCTTTCTAACAGAAAATGATTTGATAGCTGTGACTTAATGTGCTCTACTTTACAGTAATTGAATCATGTGTCAGCATAATAGAATCCAGTTTGGTGGTCTGCATATACTATAGGCCATAGTGTTTGTGTGTGTGTGTGTGTGTGTGTGTGGACTGATGATATTTTAGACGTTGGCAGCTTCACCAAATGGTGATTAGTGGTGATTAGCATCAAACACCTGCACATTCACATTAGCGACAGCTTAACTGGTTATACTGTTCAGAGTTAAATATGGCTATATTTTGAACTGAATAGCACACGCACACACACACTTACACACACACATACACAAGATATTATTCATCCTAGAGAAATCCTTTCCTGTAGTCAAATAATTGATACACCATTGCAGTGACTGATTTGTATTATAGCTAAAAGCTGTTATGAATAAATTATTAGAGCTCCAGAAATATCAATAACACTTTACAGACAACACACCCAACAATTACCAGTCTTTTTTTGGCAATAGTTAAGTGTGTTTATTCATGCAGGATATCATAGACAGGGGTGTAATGGAGGCAGATCCTCCTAAACCCATTTTACCCTCCTCTTTGCAGAGAAGATTGGAGTCTGTTCACATGGGGTTTGGGGTTTTTGGTTTCATACCTTGTAGTGATCATCAACTAAGCTACAGCTTAGGGACTGTTCATTATTTATGAGGGGAGAGGGTGGTACAAAAAGGGGGAGTTATGTCAAATAATTCATTAAGCACTGGGGAAGGACTTGCGTTTTTTATTTGGGCTCAGGGGAGGCGCATACAAATTTAAATGGACATATTCTTTATTATTTACCACTGTTTTTTGAAGAAAACGTCCTCCAAACCTGTGAGCGGGTTCGGAGGGTACGTTTACTTTAAAAATCACCAAAATTACTCCATTTATCATCGCCAGAAACTGTAAGAACTAAAATTATCATTGGATTTTCTAATTTCCGACAGTCCTTGGATGCATCACGTGCCACAAACACATCCATTAAAAATTTGGCCAAAAATAATTTGTTTGCTGGAACCAACCAGTATGCAGGACAGGAGTGAAAAAATTAGGCTTTTTTCAACTCAAGATAAAAAAAATGAAGTCACACCCCAGCCACGCCCCTCCACTGATAAATAAAGGCTGCATCACACATAAGGAGAAACAGTTTTATAACAACTGTAATATTCTAGTTTAAGTCACAAATCCTATCAGTGCGGCGGCGGTGATCCGGTGGGAAATTACACATGCAGATTAGAAGAGACAGATGCTGTATCTGTAAAGGTAATGGGGTGCAGTAACTTAATGTATTAAGGTAACAATCTGATGAGGTGACCCATATCAAATGTTTCAACTTAAGCCCACACATTTACTCCAGAACACCCAGTGGCATTTTTTTATTACCACTCCTGAAAGAAGAAATAACTCATTTTTACTCCTACAAATGAAAAGTTGAATTCAGTTCAGTTCAGTACACTCTAGGATTTTTGTAGGCTACTGTAGTCACAGCCTCAAGGCTTATTTATGCTCAACATTAGATATGGAGATGCATTTATTTCGTCCCTATTTGAGCACATTTCCTGAAAGCTTACAGATATGGAACAGCAGAGCCGTGCAGAGCCGCACACACACACACACGCACACACACACACACACACACACACACACACACACACACACACACACACACCCAACAACAAAACAAGCGCAGCTGCGCAGTTACTGAAAAGTAACCAGAACGCTGAATTTCTGACCATTACCGCCCGCAACCGCAATGTGTATGTCTACTCCCGCCCGCTCCTGCAAAACTCTGAGAATTTATGCCCGCACAATAAAAGAGATGCATTGATTTTGTGTCTTCTCCCGTCCCGCAGGAGAAAACACGTCATTTTATAGGCTATTAATAAAGAGATTCATGGGGTTGTTTGTTTCGTTTCCCTGGTCTGCATGTCTTTTGATGCACTGGTCAGGAATAGCGCTCCTATTTCGTTGTTTTCATTTAGTTTTTAATGAAATAAAGGCTGTTTCATATTCTATTCTCCTCCTCTGTATTTATTTATTTTTCTACCTTTATATAATCACACAGTGATTGAGGTTAAGGCAAGCCCGGCGCCAGGATGAAGTTACTGAGGGGGCGGTTCAAAATTACAAGGGGGCAAATCTTTATTATGCAACATAGGTTCACACAGTGAGTTATAAAGAGACGGGAGAATGTGCGGTCCTCCACGCAAACTCTGACCCTGCTGTACGCACATAAACTGGAGAAATGAGAAACTGCGACTCCGATGGCAGAAGGATGAAAAGCAAGAAAAGTGTGAAAGTGATACTGTTGTGTGTAAAATAAATCAAAATATGACCTCTTACAAATGATATGAAGAGCTAATTTGTAAAAAAAATAAATAAAGCCGTTTTTACAGTACATAAACTCCCTGCTCAAGGATCAAGCAATCAATTTTATTTATAAAGCCTAATATCACAGATCACAATTTGCCTCACAGGGCTTTACAGCATGTCCGATGTGACGGACGGGAGACTGCGGGGGGAGCGGCTCTTCAGGGACCGGGGGTGGGCTTGTGCTGTACACAACATGGCACAGAAGGAGAATGTGCCACCACCACCACCTGAGGCCAGTGTCATCCTTGACCCCGACCCCCACCCCCCCGTGTGTGAGCAAAATGCTGCTGATGTGCGCCAGCGTCTGGAGGTGATGCAACGCATATAACAAACACACAAGAGGTAGAGAAATTATGTTTTATTCACCAACTGTTTAAGTGTGTCATTTACGGCTGTTAAGACAGTTTTTATGTCCCGCAACTCGTTGGCCACCTCGTTAACTGCAGTGATTGTGTCCCTCTGCACTTGCAGGACTGCATCTGTCAGGACATGGCCGCTGCGGGAGGGCACACGAGGTGCTGTGGCGTCCCCGGCGTCTCCAGCCTCTCCAGCCACAGGTGGAGCACCACTGCTGAACACCCGGGGGCTGCAAAGACAAATTATTCAACTTTAAATAAATTCAACTTTTGTGAATGACATCTCAATTGTGTTTGTACTGTACATGTTCATTTTACTGTAATTTCAAACAAGACATACACTTAACTGCATCATCCGGTGCTTCTGGCACATTTGGTACTTCTGGCGCATCTGTGTCCCCCTCCGCCTCCGTCACCACGCCACTTAAGAGGGACTCGCCGATTATCCCCGCCAGCTTCTCATCTGTGGGGGTGAGCTCCGGTGTCCCCTTTCCCCCACCAGTCGCACATACACTTCTTCTGTGTAGGGCCAGGCGCTTTTTTGCCTCCACTTTTATGTCTGACCATTTCTTCTTTATTTCGGCCGCAGTCCGGCCCTCTGAGGCAACGTTGTTGACAGCATCTGCCACATGCTGCCACTCTTCCGCCTTTCTGGCATTAGTAATGCCCACGCTGTGCCCACCAAACAACACAATTTTTCTTTTTTCCACCTCATCTAAAAGAATTTCCACGTCACATTGCGTGGAATTTCGTTTCTTTGCTCTTTTCCCCTTCATTCTCGGTATGAATGAATATGCATCAAGGGTGTTCCCCCAACCTTTTATAGCCACATATCGGCGGGGCAAGGCGCTCCCTCAGGTGCGCCAACTTTAGAGTTGATTGTGATTTATAACTGGAAACAGGCATAGGACGTGGGTAGGTAGTTTTTGTGCTCACACATTTCCTGTGTTTCCTCCATACGCCATTTCTAGTGATCTTTCCTACGCACAGTTTTATAAATGAGGCCCCCTTTTGTTATCCAAGTGATAAGTGATCGTAATGGGTGGTCATTTTATTTATTTAATTTATTTATTTTGAGTACTTACACCCATTAGAGAGAAAAGGAAAATAAAAATAAAAAAAATGAATGAGGGCAAAACATATTAGCCTCATGGTCATTTTAATGAGGACAGTGGCGGATGAGCCTTGAAGGAGGGGACAGGGACAGTTGTCCACGGGGGCGCTGGGGGTGGGAGTCCCGCATTGTGCCTCACAAACTTACTCTTTGTTCCACATTTGGTTTATTGGGACCTGGTCACCCTAGTGCCACCATTGAGAATATTTACCTCCGTGAATTTCGGTTTTCTACTGTTTTCTCAGTGCAAGTTACAGACATTTGCATGTGGTAACATAAGAAAATGTGTTTAAGAGATTGTTTTAGAATATAAGCCAGTCAGCTGTGAGATCTATTTCGACCTCACTTCTGACCGTCACCACGGTCTTTACACTGAATGATGCCAACAAAGTCATGTGACTGACCTTAGAGGCTGGCCCAAAGGCTATAAAGCATCCGGTGACAAATGCCTCTTCCCCTTTGCCTTTCTTGCCTCATCTGAGACCGGTAAGTTGTGTCTGTTAGGGGACCATAATCCATCACATTATTGTGCAGGCGCCTTGTGTCCCTGAGGATTTTCAGTGGTTTCCCTTTGATATTTGCTTGTATTGCTGGTGTTGGCGGGGTGCCAAGTCGCATGTCCGCTATGTTTGTGTCAACTTTAGTTTGTTTGCAGGTAAGGTTAAGTGGTAATACTTGCTGACGGTTAATTGCCCCCACAGTCTGTTGGCGTTGGGTAAGTCATTTAAATTGCTGATTTTTTCGACTGGAGTGTTTTGAAGAACAGATAAATCCAGTAAATTCAAATTGTGAATTATAATATTTCCCCACTGCATTTTTTTGCAGGTTCTTTTCTTTATTCCCCTGTACGTTCGCGTACTACAGTGTTGAGTTAATTTTGGAAGCAAATGATAGCTTGGATAATTTAAGTTAAGTTGTATGAATTACATTCAATAAAAATCTTGAATTCTGAGCTCACCCCAAACCATCTGGATTGGGTTCAGGTCCGGTGACTGTGGAGGCCAGGTCATCTGCCGCAGCACTCCATCACTCTCCTTCTTGGTCAAATAGCCCTTACACAGCCTGGAGGTGTGTTTGGGGTCATTGTCCTGTTGAAAAATAAATGATCGTCCAACTAAACGCAAACCGGATGGGATGGCATGTCGCTGCAGGATGCTGTGGTAGCCATGCTGGTTCAGTGTGCCTTCAATTTTGAATAAATCCCCAACAGTGTCACCAGCAAAACACCCCCACACCATCACACCTCCTCCTCCATGCTTCACAGTGGGAACCAGGCATGTGGAATCCATCCGTTCACCTTTTCTGCGTCTCACAAAGACACGGCGGTTGGAACCAAAGATCTCAAATTTGGACTCATCAGACCAAAGCACAGATTTCCACTGGTCTAATGTCCATTCCTTGTGTTTCTTGGCCCAAACAAATCTCTTCTGCTTGTTGCCTCTCCTTAGCAGTGGTTTCCTAGCAGCTATTTGACCATGAAGGCCTGATTGGCGCAGTCTCCTCTTAACAGTTGTTCTAGAGATGGGTCTGCTGCTAGAACTCTGTGTGGCATTCATCTGGTCTCTGATCTGAGCTGCTGTTAACTTGCCATTTCTGAGGCTGGTGACTCGGATGAACTTATCCTCAGAAGCAGAGGTGACTCTTGGTCTTCCTTTCCTGGGTCGGTCCTCATGTGTGCCAGTTTCACTGTAGCGCTTGATGGTTTTTGCGACTCCACTTGGGGACACATTTAAAGTTTTTGCAATTTTCCGGACTGACTGACCTTCATTTCTTAAAGTAATGATGGCCACTGGTTTTTCTTTAGTTAGCTGATTGGTTCTTGCCATAATATGAATTTTAACAGTTGTCCAATAGGGCTGTCGGCTGTGTATTAACCTGACTTCTGCACAACACAACTGATGGTCCCAACCCCATTGATAAAGCAAGAAATTCCACTAATTAACCCTGATAAGGCACACCTGTGAAGTGGAAACCATTTCAGGTGACTACCTCTTGAAGCTCATGGAGAGAATGCCAAGAGTGTGCAAAGCAGTAATCAGAGCAAAGGGTGGCTATTTTGAAGAAACTAGAATATAAAACATGTTTTCAGTTATTTCACCTTTTTTTGTTAAGTACATAACTCCACATGTGTTCATTCATAGTTTTGATGCCTTCAGTGAGAATCTACAATGTAAATAGTCATGAAAATAAAGAAAACGCATTGAATGAGAAGGTGTGTCCAAACTTTTGGCCTGTACTGTATATATATATATCTTAGATTATATTTTATATATATAGTACATTATATATTAGTTAAGCCTATTCTTATTTATTTAGGAATGAAAGTCATATTTTAAATTTGTGTTAAGTTATTTTTCTTTAGACAGAATGTTTTATATTGTTTATTGTCAATTTGGTCTCAACATTTATTCTATTTCTGTAACATGTTTTTGTGTGAATGTGAAACATGAACTTGGAAGCAGCAGGTTTTAGGAAGCTGACTTAACTGAGAAATATGTACAGTTTTGTATTGTGTTGTATTAAATATTAAATGAGCATCGGCTAGAGCAAGACGCTAACTTTAGCTCTCTCCCTTATTAATCCACAGACAATGTTCTTATTGGCTACGCAGTGCACCCTTGCCTGTGTAACCTTTGCTGCCGGTCCAGATTTCCCCTAGGTCTGGCACCGGTAACAAGAACAGTTCCTCATACACCTGTCGGGATGTTTATAATAGCAGCACTGACCACAACTACATACATTTAAAGGAACATTATTACAACCTCCTCCACCCTTGCCTTCTGTGTTGTAGTGTGAGACTTTGACTCTGTCCTCTAGTGCCATCTATTGGCTGTATCTATGTCAACATTAAGGACGCATGAAAGTATGAGGACAGTGATGTTTAGAACGTTTGAAGCAGACATAACTATTTTAATACACAAAGAGAGTATAAATGAGCCTTTACTTTGTTTGAATGACCAGTGGCTTCTGTTGACGAATGTAAGCTAACTTTACACAATAGTGAGTTTATTTGCAGACTGTATGGAAACATTTCAACGTGGGATTTCATCGTCAGACACTGACGCCAAAAGCCACCTTTTGTGGTGGCAAGATACGCCACTGGGTGGTGTAAGCAGCTGTCGTGTCAGTTTGAAACACCGCTGGTAACGACGTAATATGAGGAGCTGGAAAGTCCCCATAGGGCAGGTGGGAGGGGTGGTGGATGGGTCCAAAAAAACCCACTTTCACCCAGGAGCCTGCTGTTCGCTTCCTGTATAAGTGTAGAGCCAAACCATGACGTGCTTGTGTTGTATGGCCTAAACTGACACGTCATGCCAGAACATCTACAACAAATGCACCAGGATACATATTGCAGAATATGTAGACGTGAACAGAACTGATCATGTGGTGATATGTGAAGAGTTGGGATGAGAACGGGTTGAATTGTCAGCTGATATTACAAACAACAATATTAGCCTCCAGAGCAAAGGCCAGGTAGCTTCCCTAGTTGACAAATTACTTATTTATTTATTTACATGCAGCTAGCAGAGTTGTCATGAGGGTTCTGCCTTTGGAGTTTATCTCCTGTCATGTTGTGCAGTATCATGTAGCCTACTGTTCTTACTCTGAAGTATATTCCAGCATATTTATATTTGTATCCTCAGTCTGTGTTATAGTTTCTCTGCCATTTGAAACTGGACATGTACATTAATACTGTAGTGGTAATTAACTACCATTTTGGCCGACACAGAAGGCATATGCAGTACCAAACCCCTCTGTAAAACTGTTCCATCCATGTAATGTTTATTTAAGTGCAATTTAATTTTCAGTGAGGGCTTAGCATGACTCAGAGATTGGACAGCTGCTTCCTAACAGATGACCCCTTTATTGAAGCTGTAATATCTGAAGGCTTTCAGTGCATGCTGCTTATTATAAAAAGGTACAGACATTGAGTATGGCTATAGACTCCACTGGACATGCTGTGTAAACACTGGGGAGAGAATGGGTAGGAGTGAAACTGCAAACACACTCACTATGTAGACATTACACTGTAACCAGTACACGGCTCAGTGTTGCACTGACAGTTTATTCAAAGGAACACAGTCACTGGAAATGGCAATGAGTCCAGCTGGACATGATATATGACACCAAGAGACTGCAGCAGGAAGAGGGACAGAGCACCCTAAAACACGCACACACTCATCTCAGACCCACTGCATCCACATTCTACTCCATGTTTAGGGTTGTTGCAGGCAGCTACTAAGTGAGATATAAGTACTTGTGGTCAGCTGGATCTATTACAAACTGCCTCAGAGAGATGTGGTGCACTGCAAGTATAATAGAATAGAATGGATAGAATGCAAAAGGGAATACAGGGAAAGTAAGAAATACAGAGAAGAGGAGTGGAGAGTATGGCAAAAGAAAAATAGATACAGAAGAAGCTTGAGTGATAAAGAGGGTGAAGCAGAGAGGAAGAAAGAGAGAGAGGGAGAGAGAGAGAGAGAGAGAGAGAGATTAGACTGCAATGCTGCAAAAATGTATTACAGATGGTTTTATAGCTCGGGAGACAGTAGTAAACCTCTACTGCCACTCTGTGGTCAAACAGTTTAATAAACATTGGTGAAGAGTACATTTACAGTCGTATGCAAAAGTTTGGGCACCCCTGGTCCAAATTACTCTTACTGTGAATAGTTAAGTAAGTAGAAGATAAACTGATCTCCAAAAGGAATGAAGTTTAGGATGAAACATGCTTTTCAACATTTTAGGTAACATTATTGTATTAATTTTTGTTCTGTACAGTTTTAGAGTGAAAAAAAGGAAAGGAGCACCATGCAAAAGTTTGGGCACTCCAAGATATTTGAGCTTTCAGACAACTTTTACCAGGATCTCAGACCATAATTAGTTTGTTAGGGCACTGGCTTATTCACAGTCATTGTTAGGAAAGGCCAGGTGATGCAAATTTGAAAGCTTTATGAATACTCTGACTCTTGAAACCTTGTCCCAACAATCGGCAGCCATGGACTCCTCTAAACAGCCGGCTAGCACTCTGAAAACTAAAATAACTGATGCCCACAAAGCAGGAGAAGGTTATGAGAAGATAGCAAAGTGTTTTCAGGTAGCTGTTTCGTCAGTTCATAATGTAATTAAGGAATGGCAGTTAAAAGGAACTGTGGAGGTCAAGCTGAGGTCTGAAAGACCAAGAAAACTTTCTGAGAGGGATGCTTGTAGGATTGCTAGAAAGGCAACTCAAAACTCTGCAAACTGCAAAAGACCTGCAGGAAGATTTATCAGACTCTGGAGTGGTGGTGCACTGTTCTACTGTGCAGCGACACCTGTACAAATATGACCTTCATGGAAGAGTCATCAGAAGAAAACCTTTTCTGTGTCCTCACCACAAAATTCAGTGTCAGAAGTTTGCAAAGGAACATCTAAACAAGTTTGATGCTTTTTGAAAACAAGTCCTGTGGACTGATGAAGTTAAAATAGAACTTTTTGGACACAAAGGTATATTTGGAGAAAAAAGGGTGCAGAATTTCATGAAAAGAACACCTGTCTAACTGTTAAACACAGAGTGGATCGATCATGCTTTGGGCTTGTGTTGCCGCCAGTGGCATGGGGAACATTTCACAGTCATACTTATACTGTTATTATACACATATGATTATTGAAGTAATTGTAATAATATTATTACTTTAATTAATGTTGTTGTAAGCTACTGTCATTACTGTCTGTCCTGCATCTCTCTCTCTCTCTGTCTCTGTCTCTCTTTCTGTCTCATTGTGTCATACGGATTACTGTTATTTATCATGTTGATCTGTTCTGTACGACATCTATTGCACGTCTGTCCGTCATGGAAGAGGGATCCCTCCTCAGTTGCTCTTCCTGAGGTTTCTACCGTTTTTTCCCCGTTAAAAAAGGGTTTTCAATAAATTTAATTCAACTTTTTACCTGCCTCGTGTGAGTACTGTGGATGTTCACAAAAGGAACAGGAACATGGGTCAAAACTGAGACACATTGTAGACTAAGTGATCCCGGAACCTTAGTATGCTGAAATGGCCGCTATAGTTAATAACATGGCCAGGCGGCTCCTGTCATGGCGGTATGATATGCTGCTGCTGTGTCAGTTTGAAACGCTGCCAGTAACGACGTTATATAAGGAGCTGGAAAGTCCTTATAAGGCAGGCGGGAGGGGTGGTGGATGGGTCCAACAAATCCCGGACGTTCATCCAGGAGCCTGGTGTTTGCTTCTAAAATGAATGTAGAGCCAAACCATGATGTTTTTTTCTAAACGTAACCATGTGCCAAAATGCAGCTCCAACATCAACATTTCACAAATACAAATTTGTTTAACTATTTTGATAATTTGTTCAGTTGTGGGTTAAGATGATATTAATCAGAGTGAAGGTATTTCTCTGGTCATATCCCACTGGTAGGTGAAATGTGTTCTACAAGAAGATGTACTTTCAACGCATTTATTGTTTCATATAAAATGTCATCAATATGGAACTATGTAGTCTGTGTGCTGCCACCAAGAAGCTTTCAGAATATTTTCAATTTCAGATCTGTACATTCTAAACATAATTTATGTAGTAACAGTCCTACGTTGTAAACACAGCCAGCATGGTGAGGAGGGGGTTTGTCAACTCGCGTTGTGTCTGTCTGTGTAGGAGCCTGAATGAAAAGGGCTCGAAAGGGCACGTGATTGTGCAATGCATTGTGGATCGCAAGCGCCATTTTTGCGGTCATTGTTGTTTTGTTTACATTGTCAGAGAGAGAAGAAGTGAAGCGAGAAGCGAGAAAGAACACAACAAAAATGGACCGGGCTAAGGAAAAGTCTGTTGGATGGTACAAAGACAAGCTGAACCCTGTTCCAAAGGCTCCATACCTCGAAAAAATAAAGAAAATAGGTGGAGTGGATCCTTACAAGCACTGAAACTGAATTAAAATGACCTGTCACCGTTTTCTGAATAAGCTACTATACCAGCGGCAAATTTAGGAATGCCAAGTCTCAAGAGAGGGTGTGCTTTCATTTTGCTTTGTTTGCTGCCCTCTGCTAACGTTAGTTTGGGTAACGCTAGCAGCCTACTAAATGCTGCGTATGAAACAACATAACACACGCTTTGATTATACTTACCGGTGTGAAAATGCAGTGAACACACCAATATGTGTCGGGTGATCTTACTGAAAGTGAGGTTTGGTCGTCTCACGGCTGCTATCCAAGCCATTCGGCGCCTCTTGGTTAGCTCAGAGATCTGAGGTCCCTGGCTTTGTTTCCAAGTGGGTAAGGAGAAAAATCTCAGCCCATCGATCCTTTTTCCATAGCGATTGTTAGACCGATTGTGGCAGTTAATTACACAGCAAGTCTGCAACATTTTATATCGCTAACATTAATGTTAATTCGCTAAAAGAACAACAACAAAACACAACTGTAGCATCGTGCAACGTAAACAGACTTTCCAGGCTCCCCATGTGTTTCAGGATCGATTTTAAGGTTCTTTTATTAGTTTTTAAAAGTCTTAACGGTCTTGGGCCATCTTATTTATCTGACCTGCTTTTATCATATCAACTCGTGGATCCTGAGGTCCTCCAGCACCGGCCTTTTAATCATTCCAAGAGTTGCATCTAAAACCCACGGGGAGGCTGCATTCAGCCATTATGGCCCTCACTTATGGAATAGCCTGCCGGAGAGCATCAGGACTGCAGAGACTGTTGATGTTTTTAAAAGGAGGCTCAAGACTCACCTTTTTAGTTTGGCTTTTAACTGATTTCTTTTACTCTTTTTATTCTTCTATTATATGTTATTTTAATCTCTAATGCTTTTAAATGATTTATTTTTACATCGCTATGCATTTTATTTTTATTAAATTTCTAAATCTTCATTTATTTTATCTTTAAATCTTTAATTTCTCTAAATCCTTAAATTTTTCTTCATTTTATCATCATTTTATCTCATACCTGTTTCATCCTATCCTATTGCCTTTTAGTCTTTTAGTTTTTAGCTCCAGAGTTTCCTCATGGGGGGCCCCCACACTGGGAGGTGTGTCCGGTCTGCCCAAGGGGACGTTGTCCTGGAGATCCCTCAGGCCCGGAGGACTGGGGGGCTCTGCACCATGTGTGGAGTCCACCCCAGTCTATCTGGGTCAGGGTGGTCTCTGTGGCGGCGCTCCCTGTGGCCGTAGGCTGTGACACCTCTCAGTGTGGATGATCTCCCCATAGGTGGTTATATTGACTGTGTGTGTGTGTGTGTGTGTGTGTGTGTGTGTGTTGTGGGGTGGGAGGAGCAGGTTTTCAATATTTCTAGTATTTTTGTTTTTATTTCGTGAAGCACTTCGTGTTGCATTTTTAAAGTATGAAAAGCGCTATATAAATAAAGTTTGATTTGATTTGATGATTTGAATTGCCCGCTAAGCCCACAATGCATTGCAGTTTTTCCACTTCCGCTATGTCACCCTTTTGAGCCCTATACTACACAATAACTACCGTTGTTGCAATACGCGTTTGAAACAGTGAGGTGCTAGAGTGCGCTATCCGTTTGAATGCAATATACGATTTCAACGTTAGATGGGAGAAATTCCTACACACTGTGGCTTTAAGAACTGAGTGAAGTGTTATGGAGTTAAATGTTGTGATGACAATAACCATTTTGCATGATGGCAAGATTGTTTTTGTTCTGTTTGAGTGTGAAACTTGTTTCCAAGACCATTTCCATGCTTTCAGTGTGTCCACTCTTGGAACAGCAGTTTTCTTTAGGAAAATAAGCTTTGGATTTCTCCTCCTCTTTGACAGATAGAGGTCATCCAGGTCATCACTGTAGATTTACAGGTCTTCATGTGCAGTGTATAGACAGGAGTGTTAGGATCCATTTGTAGCACAATTAGCCAAAACCTTTGCACATCCATATCCAACAAAGATAGTCTATGAAAGCTGCTGGAAGTGTAGCTCCTCATTTTGTTGGCACAGGTCAGAAATGCATAAACACGAGTCACTCTTTACAACACAGCATTTTTCCTCTGTGAGTATGGGGTCACAGCAACTCCATCTCCCAGCTTCATGTCCTGCAGAGCCACCCTCCGCTGCCTTTTTGAGCTCTCTCACTCCTGCTCCACTCTTCATCTATATACTCCGGCTCACATAAATATAAGCAGTGATCAAATTTAAAAGCCTCATCCACATGATTGACATCTGATAAATAATTATCCATGACACTGAATATCTTTTAGATAACACTAAACTACACTTACTGTTAACTACTCTGGTTATTATACTCTCTCCAGAACTCACACACATTTCCAGTGTGGTTTTCCTGCAAGTGACATCTCATAATATTTCAGAATGAGACCTCCGCCTAACAAGGCAATAACAAACCGGATCAAGTGAAAGGCAACTTGAGCCACTCTGTGTCAGATATAACCACTTTTAATGGACATACAGTGACAATGTTTAATTGCCCCATGTGCCTCCATTGCAGCTTGTTCCACGGCTGCCAGCTGCTGTCCACTCCCTCAGTACTGGAACAATTTCAAACATTGTTGTTCACATGAGTCTCTTTGATCAACTTACATGGGGAAATAGGGTCCATGTTGAAAAATGCTTGAGTTATCCTTTAAGTCCTGAAAAGGGTAAAAGATCATCTTCCAAAAAAGATTTACTTCAGCTCCCCCCTAGAGTGTATTAGTTGGTCTCACATGTAGCCTACACTCAAACTGAGTTAATTTGAAAGTTTATTTCAAAGGCCAGAATTTGACGTCATGCTGCCCACCAGGATTTGTGGAGCAAGGAGAAGAATGCAATAAACGCTACGATGACCAGATGCCTGTTTTGAAATGTCCCCGTTTTTAAATGCAGGTCTGCCAACTATCAGTCTGCCTGCATCATAGTTTATAACAGAGCAACAGTTCCCATAGTCAAATGAAACCCTATTGTCCTCCTTTTTTTAATTTCATAGATAACGTCTGCAGGACCATGTTGTAGTTGTTTTATCACTTGGTGGTAGCCAGTGTCATCCTCTACGCTGTAGTGTGCTAGGGCAGGAGAGTGAAGGCAGCTGATACTAACAGACTCAATAAGCTCATCAGGAAAGCTGGTTCTGTCCTGGGAGTGGAACTGGAGTCTTTGGTTGAGGTGTCAGAGAGGAGGAGGCTGAGAAAACTACTCAGTATTCTGGACGCCTCTCACCCCCTGCATCCCACTCTGGAGTCATATCAGAGCATATTTAGCCATAGACTGAGACCACAGTGGAGCACCACAGAACACCACAGGAGATCTTTTCTACCTATGGCCATCAAACTGTATGACTCCTCCCCCTTCTGTAAGGAGGAGAGCTTAAAGAAAGGACACAGACAACAATATTCACCTACATTAGGTGCACTACAACTTTTACATGATGCACATACTTTTCAATTTCTAGTGCAATATTTTCACAACATCACGTGCAATATTACTTTTCAATATCAAGATAACTTGTCAATGTAGACCCCTATGTCACCTCTGGACTATCAGCCACTACTGTACATTATAGCGCTTAATTCTGTATATAATGTAATCCATTCTCTTGCACTACTGTACATACTGTTTGAATCATGTATACTTTTTATATTTACAATTTGCACAACTGTACATACTGTATAGTTATTCATACTGTACTACAATGTATAGACATAGCCTGTTCATAGTATGTACATAGCTGTAGAAATAGATGTATTTATATACCATTCATACCCTCCACCCTGTATATTAACCTGTACATATGTTATTTAATTACTGCTTATGCACTTCTGCTTAGATGCAATCTGACAATAAAGTTGCATCTAATCTAATCTAATGTAATCTAATCTAGTCTCATCTAATCTAATCTAATCTAATCATTTTCAAAATCAAAAATCATATGCAATACTACTTCTCAATGTTATATCATTGATTATCAGGTGCAGTCTGCATTTTTCCATGATTTTAGTTTATTTTTGGTAACTCTTGTATTTATCTTGAACCCACTGTTACTCTATTTTTTATTTTTATTTACTTTTGCTTCTTGTTCCTTAACATTTAATATTGTGTATATTTTGAATATTTTTTTTTACAAGATGGTAACATTTAGAACATATTTCGCTGGGATTTGTAATGTTGACTTTAAAATGAGAATTGTATTGCACACTGTAGAGGATGAAAAATCTCACTATTGCTAGTCTTAACTCCTTGAGATGGGGTACATACAGAAAGCCTATGTGAAATATTTGAGGGAGATAGGATCACACAATATAGCGGGGTTTTTTCTAAATTTTTAGTAATACTGTCATTTAATTAGTACTTTATTTACCATGTGATTAACCCCAGCCACAAGAGCTCATACCACATACTCCGGTACGGTAGGTGGCGGTATACACTTTATAAACGACGGTCTGCAACTCGTTAATAAAATAAAGGAAGAAGAAAACGTGTAGAAGAAGAAACTTATAAGGAAGTAGACACCTAACACACAAGTATGGAGAGCCCGGAGTTAACTTTTAGTCTAGCATACATAGTATTCTCTCTGTGCTTCGTGTTTACCCCCAACGAGTTCCGCTCGGCCGGTTTGACCATCCAGAATCTATTTTCGTCCTGGCTGGGGAGTGAGGACTTGGGCTTCATCCAGTACCACGTCAGGAGGACCAGTATCACCATACTGGTCCACTCCGCACTGCCGCTAGGTAACACAGCTAACATCCAGTCACATACAAGGGCAGGGAAATAACTCTGGCCATGTTTGTCATACAATACCGAGACCCAACCATGTAGGATAAACTAACATTTACCAAGTTGTTGGATGGTATAGTTTGCGTCACTTTTCGTGTTACATTTTGTTAAGACCAACACAAACACGCCCTCCTAGCTTCATGTGTTCCTGTAAACAAACAGACGCAGTGAGCGCGCGGTGACCTGACACCTTCATGTGGAGGTGGACAGCACTGAACTGTTTATGCACGGTCGTCCTATGTTTGGAACACGTAGGACATTAACAGGGATACACTTCCTGGACTCTCAAAAAGTGACGTCTGGCAGTGGCTGTTAACACCCCCAACACAACGCTGAGAGACGACACCTTATCCTCACACTCAAATCTAACACAACACAACCAAAAACTGTGAGTGTTCTCACGGGCTGCAAGGGCACAGGTTTTATCTCAACATTGGCAGGGAGACATACTAAGGGGGGCATCTGGGGGTCCTCCCCCAAAGATTTTGAGCGTCAAACACTTCATTTCCTGCATTCTGTTGATTTTTGTATGCATCAGTTTATAGTGGAAATGTGTATATATAAGGAAAACAAAATAAAAAATAATAAATAAAATTCAAAATAAAAACAGGCATTAATGGAATATAATGCAGTAAGTCCATTGTGTCTTTTGTTTGGATAGATAACCTTTTTAAAATGTGTATGTGCCACCTGTTCACATCAATGAGAAACTGACTCATTTTAATTAATTTATAAACCCCTTTACTTGCATAATCCATGTGTTTCAGAAAGATTTCTGCTTAAGTACAGTAGGGGTTGGCGATATGGCCCTAAAATAATATCACAATATTTCAGGGGATTTTTGCTATAACGATGTTCCCAACAATATAACAGATTTGTTTATAAAAAAGTTATTATTCATTTAAGAACATAGAATTGCAACAAAATAAGTGATATAGTTTACATGTCACCTTAACAGTTGGCCTTCAAATATTCAGTAAAAATGAAAATTCTCTCTCATTTTTCATTTTGTGAACAACAGCAGTAACTCAGAGTGAGATTCAGGTTCTGTATACAATCTTAATAGTTAACAAAATAAAATGGGATCTATATACATAAACCAACAGACATTTTCCCTCTGTTAACAAAATCCTAAATGATTGAGTTCAGGCTGTTATGCTACAATAACTATTGCACATTTACATATATGCAGTTTTTTTGTTGAGCCGTGAGCAGTACGTAGGTTTACATTACCAAAGGTTTAATCACTTGACGTTACTGACTCCCATGTACGTACGGCAAGAAAGGAGAAGGAGAGACACTGTGTTGCTGCTAGAGGAATCGCTGAATGAGTTCCCTCAGCAGGGAGGGTAACTTGCGGTAACTCGCTAAAAGAGTTTGAGAAATCTGGCGGCTGTTCATAAAACATTCAGGACCCCCAGGCCAAACAACACTACAGTTCATTCAACACTACTGAAGGTGCTCCTCTTTTTGGAGTCACTGTGGAGTCGTTAATAGTTTTGCTGTTTTCAAAGAGGTCCCTTAACCTCTCGACTCAGGATATCTAAATGAAAATGGGTTCTGTGGGTCCCTGCAAGTCTCCCCTTTACAGACATGCCCACTGTATGTTAGGCCCATACAGTTTTGGGCACACACTATGCACCTTTTTGCTAGAGCTGCATCCCAAATTAGTCTGCCAGCTTTCAGGTGATATACCACTTCTATGTGGCATATACTGTTGACCCACTATCTCCCCCAAAAGATCCTCTGTCCCCTCCACAAATAAGATAACATAGGTCTACAGTATGTGGGTCTCAGGGGGTTAATTGCAAGCTACTATTCTGTGTCTTCAACCACACTGTTGTAGCAGAGCATCACTGATTTGAAAGAAATAGGTCCAAAAGTCAAGATCATAAAGTAAATTTATTTGCATTCATTTGATTCCTTATCAAAACACTGGTAAGAACTGCCTCATCTCATTAATATGAACTTCAAAACTGTTTTGAAATGCAAAATGATGGAATTTTAAACCTGCAATTAATAAGTGCGATTAATCGTTATTAACAATTGAAATTCAACAATTAGTTGCGATTTTGAAAAATCATTTGACAGCCCTTGACATTAAAAAAATTAACCTGCTGCATTATTGCTATGTTGATATGGTAGTATCCCCATCAGACTGTCTGACAGATACAATACTTAATTAGACTGTCTTGTAAGACTGTCTTACCCCTTTTCCACCAACATTGAACTGGTTCCTTTCCAGTTTCCGCACCTAATTTTAAACCATTTAGAGCATTTCAACATAAACTGGTTCAGAATCTGAAAAGTTGGTTCTCAACTGGAACCAAAGGTTTTACTTGATATGAGGTGCGAACCATGATGACATCAGTGGGCGTGTTGTATTCTACAGGTTGGAAAGAGAGGATGGAGAGGTCAAGTCAGAAATCGTCAAAGAGTGTGCAGTAGTCTCATTAATAGTTGGTCCATGCTTGGTTTTTAGGTAAAAACAAATAACTGTAATAACAGAACACAAGTGATCTGTTCTGTATGTCATCTATTGCACATCTGTCCATCCTGGAAGAGGGATCCCTCCTCAGTTGCTCTTCCTGAGGTTTCTACCATTTTTTTTTCCCCCCGTTGAAGAATTTCAGCTTTATTTTAGTTGTTTTCAAAGGGGAGACGTTTTACACAAACTTAAACTTAAAAAAGTGGTTTCAGCTTTCAGTTACAGTAATAAAACATCTGTTCAACCAAAAATAACCCTTCTCTTTATATTCCTTTAAGGGTCATTTTGACTTATAATAATGATAATAACAATTCTGTAATACTGTGATACTGTACTGAGACTGTTACCATACCATGAAAATCTCATACCGTTGCAACCCTAGTCCCTACCAGAGGTGGGTAGAGTAGCCAAATATTGTACTCAAGTAAGAGTACTGATACTTTAGAACAATATTACTCAAGTAAAAGTAAAAAGTAGTCATCCAAATAATTACTTGAGTAAGAGTAAAAGAGTATTTGGTGAAAAAACTACTCAAGTACTGAGTAACTTGAGTAACGTCTGATTTATTTGTAAAATAAGAACATGAACGTAATCAATCAATCAAAAATAATAATCTGCAAATTCATGTGTTTTAAACGATACCCCTTTAACTAAAACAAAAATAAATTAAATCTTTACAAACATAACATAAATCAAGGCACAAGAAACACAAATATATTCTTACATATACTGCACACACACACACACACACACACACACACACACACACATATATACAGTACAGGCCAAAAGTTTGGACACACCTTCTCATTCAATGCGTTTTCTTTATTTTCATGACTATTTACATTGTAGATTCTCACTGAAGGCATCAAAACTATGAATGAACACATGTGGAGTTATGTACTTAACAAAAAAAGGTGAAATAACTGAAAACATGTTTTATATTCTAGTTTCTTCAAAATAGCCACCCTTTGCTCTGATTACTGCTTTGCACACTCTTGGCATTCTCTCCATGAGCTTCAAGAGGTAGTCACCTGAAATGGTTTTCCAACAGTCTTGAAGGAGTTCCCAGAGGTGTTTAGCACTTGTTGGCCCCTTTGCCTTCACTCTGCGGTCCAGCTCACCCCAAACCATCTGGATTGGGTTCAGGTCCGGTGACTGTGGAGGCCAGGTCATCTGCCGCAGCACTCCATCACTCTCCTTCTTGGTCAAATAGCCCTTACACAGCCTGGAGGTGTGTTTGGGGTCATTGTCCTGTTGAAAAATAAATGATCGTCCAACTAAACGCAAACCGGATGGGATGGCATGTCGCTGCAGGATGCTGTGGTAGCCATGCTGGTTCAGTGTGCCTTCAATTTTGAATAAATCCCCAACAGTGTCACCAGCAAAACACCCCCACACCATCACACCTCCTCCTCCATGCTTCACAGTGGGAACCAGGCATGTGGAATCCATCCGTTCACCTTTTCTGCGTCTCACAAAGACACGGCGGTTGGAACCAAAGATCTCAAATTTGGACTCATCAGACCAAAGCACAGATTTCCACTGGTCTAATGTCCATTCCTTGTGTTTCTTGGCCCAAACAAATCTCTTCTGCTTGTTGCCTCTCCTTAGCAGTGATTTCCTAGCAGCTATTTGACCACGAAGGCCTGATTCGCGCAGTCTCCTCTTAACAGTTGTTCTAGAGATGGGTCTGCTGCTAGAACTCTGTGTGGCATTCATCTGGTCTCTGATCTGAGCTGCTGTTAACTTGCCATTTCTGAGGCTGGTGACTCGGATGAACTTATCCTCAGAAGCAGAGGTGACTCTTGGTCTTCCTTTCCTGGGTCGGTCCTCATGTGTGCCAGTTTCGTTGTAGCGCTTGATGGTTTTTGCGACTCCACTTGGGGACACATTTAAAGTTTTTGCAATTTTCCGGACTGACTGACCTTCATTTCTTAAAGTAATGATGGCCACTGGTTTTTCTTTAGTTAGCTGATTGGTTCTTGCCATAATATGAATTTTAACAGTTGTCCAATAGGGCTGTCGGCTGTGTATTAACCTGACTTCTGCACAACACAACTGATGGTCCCAACCCCATTGATAAAGCAAGAAATTCCACTAATTAACCCTGATAAGGCACACCTGTGAAGTGGAAACCATTTCAGGTGACTACCTCTTGAAGCTCATGGAGAGAATGCCAAGAGTGTGCAAAGCAGTAATCAGAGCAAAGGGTGGCTATTTTGAAGAAACTAGAATATAAAACATGTTTTCAGTTATTTCACCTTTTTTTGTTAAGTACATAACTCCACATGTGTTCATTCATAGTTTTGATGCCTTCAGTGAGAATCTACAATGTAAATAGTCATGAAAATAAAGAAAACGCATTGAATGAGAAGGTGTGTCCAAACTTTTGGCCTGTACTGTGTATATATATATATATATATACATATATATATGTAATTATGTACTCAGAGGTGGGTAGAGTAGCCATATATTGTACTCAAGTAAGAGTATTGCTGCTTTAAAACAATATAACTCAAGTAAAAGTAAAAAGTATTTTGCATTAAAACTACTCTGAAAAGTACAATTTATCCAAAAAGTTACTCAAGTAAATGTAACTGAGTAAATGTAACTAGTTACTACCCACCTCTGGTCCCTACCATTGATATGCAAACCAATGCCTTTGATGGACTGTATTGTACATTTTTGGTCTCATGTTTGTGCATGGTGCAGCATGGTGTAGGTAGATTGTGTGCTCAACAGGGTCTGTAGTGGATGTGATCTGTTCCTTGTGTTGTCATTTGATGCTGTTGTTCATGTACGTTTTGCTGATGTCCATGTTGTGGTTCATCTGTCCAGGTTACTACATGGGGATGTGTATCGCTGCTCCTGAAAAAAACCTGGCATACATCCACCAGGTCAGTCTGTCTGTCTGTCTCTCTCTCTCTCTCTCACTCTCTCACTCTCTCACTATATATCTGTCTGCAGATTTATGAACAAACTTGGTGTCACACTAAATTAAGGACACATGCACCACACTTCATGATGCCAGCTGTCTAATTTCCTGTAATTCAGAGTAGATACATATTGTAATAATGTGATTGATCAGATTCATTGTGGAGCTGTATTCCAGTTCATTTCCAGTAAGATGCACATAAATGGTTTTGTTTCATACCACTTAGGATGTAAAATCAAGCTAGCAAAGGAGAACAAAAGAAGATATGGTAAAATATACAACTAGCTAGCTGCCAATGTGTCAACAATGATATTGGATTAATTTAGGTTGTGATGTCCAATGACCAAAATTCAATAATAATACAATAAACTTTATTTATAGAGCACCTTCCATACTGTACAAGAAATGCAGCACAAAGTGCTATACAATAAGGGCATAATAAGCACTGAGTGCTTCACATGAAAACAGACATAATGAACATAAAACAGACAAACAAGGCAATTCAGTATAAAAGGACATGTAAAACAGTTTAAAACAGAGATTGACTGATTCAACTATTGTCATTTAAAAGTGGTAATTTGAGATCCTACTAATCCAAATCTCATATAGTATTTATTCTTGTGTCACCTTTTAGGCCTCCGACGTCATTAACAATCAGAGCCTATAATTCCCAACGGGCACAGACTCACCAACAGACATTAATTAACTGAAATAAGCATCTGCAGGTATTGTCTGTGACGGGTACAGCCCACAGCTGCCACGGAATCTACCACCCAGTTATGTCACTGTGGATCAAATTCAGCACAGTCTTCCTCCGTCAAATTCAATTCAATTCAATTCAATTTTATTTATAAAGCCCAATATCACAAATCACAATTTGCCTCACAGGGCTTTACAGCATACGACATCCCTCTGTCCTTAAGACCCTCACAGCGGATAAGGAAAAACTCCCCAAAAAAAACCCCTTTAACGGGGAAAAAAAAAACGGTAGAAACCTCAGGAAGAGCAACTGAGGAGGGATCCCTCTTCCAGGACGGACAGACGTGCAATAGATGTCGTACAGAACAGATCAGCATAATAAATTAACAGTAATCCATATGACACAATGAGACAGAGAGAGAGAGAGAGAGAGAGAGAGAGAGAGATGCAGGTAATGACAGTAGCTTACAACAACATTAATGAAAGTAATAATATTATAGTTATAGTTCTGGCTACTGTGGTACAATATGTTGAAAGTATGTATTAGTATCAGACAGTATACTTGTGTGACAATAGTCATATGTGTATAATAACAGTAGAAGTATGACTAATGACTAATGATGGCAGCAGCAGCAGGAGGCATCTGGCAGGACCACGGCAGCAGCACAACCACACACGTCACACTGTCCAGGCACCGCTGCGGTATGAGTTATTCTGAGAGACAGTGGAGCACAAAGGCTCCGGAGAAGAAGCCGAGTTAGTGACATCCAGAATGGCCGAGTTAGCAAGATGCAGTAATAGGATGAGAGAGAGAGAGAGAGAGAGAGAGAGAGAGAGAGAGAGAGAGAGAGGGAGAGAGAGGGAGCCCGGTGTATTATAGGGGGTCCTCCGGCAGACTAGGCCTAAGTCAGCCTAACTAGGGGCTGGTACAGGGCAAGCCTGAGCCAGCCCTAACTATAAGCTTTATCAAAGAGGAAAGTCTTAAGTCTAGTCTTAAATGTGGAGACGGTGTCTGCCTCCCGGACCGTAACAGGAAGATGATTCCACAGGAGAGGAGCCTGATAGCTGAAGGCTCTGGCTCCTGATCTGCTTTTGGAGACTTTAGGGACCACGAGTAACCCTGCGTTCTCAGAGCGCAGTGTTCTGGTGGGATAATATGGCACTATGAGCTCTCTAAGATATGACGGAGCTTGACCATTTAGAGCTTTATAAGTTAACAGTAGGATTTTAAATTCAATTCTGGATTTTACAGGGAGCCAGTGCAGAGAAGCTAAAACAGGAGAAATATGATCTCGTTTCTTAGTTCCTGTTAGTACACGTGCTGCTGCATTCTGAATTAGCTGGAGAGTTTTTAAGGACTTACTAGAGCTACCTGATAATAGAGAGTTACAGTAATCCAGCCTTGAGGTAACAAAAGCGTGGACCAATTTTTCTGCATCTTTTCGGGTCAGGATAGGCCTAATTTTCGCAATATTACGCAGATGAAAAAATGCAGTCCGTGAGGTTTGCTTTAAATGAGAATTAAAAGACAAATCTTGATCAAATATTACTCCGAGGTTTCTTACGGTAGTGCTAGAGGCCAGAGCAATGCCATCTAGAGAAACTATGTCATCAGATAAAGAGTCTCTGAGTTGTTTGGGGCCAAGAACAATAACTTCAGTTTTGTCTGAATTTAACATCAGGAAATTGGTGCTCATCCAATTTTTTATGTCTTTAAGGCAGTTATGGAGTTTAGTTAATTGATTACTTTCTTCTGGCTTCATCGATAAATACAACTGTGTATCATCCGCATAACAATGGAAGTTTATAGAGTGATTTCTAATGATGTTACCTAAAGGAAGCATATATAGAGTAAATAGGATTGGTCCGAGCACAGAACCTTGCGGAACTCCAAAACAAACTTTGGTACGTAAGGATGATTCATTACGAACGTCAACAAATTGAAAACGATCAGATAAATAAGATTTAAACCAGCTTAGTGCTGAACCTTTTAGGCCAATTAAGTGATCCAGTCTCTGCAGTAGAATTTGATGGTCAATTGTGTCAAACGCCGCACTAAGATCTAATAAAACAAGAACAGAGACGAGTCCTTTGTCTGAAGCAATCAGAAGGTCATTTGTAATTTTAACTAGAGCTGTCTCAGTGCTATGATGCACTCTAAATCCTGACTGAAATTCCTCAAATAAATTATTATCCTGGAGAAAATCACACAGCTGGTCTGCGACTACTTTCTCAAGGATCTTTGACATAAAGGGAAGATTAGATATTGGTCTATAGTTGGCTAACACCTCTGGATCCAGGGTGGGCTTTTTTAGGAGAGGTTTAATTACAGCTACCTTAAAAGACTGTGGTACATAGCCTGTTAATAGGGATATATTGATCATATCTAATATATGAGTGTTAACTAAAGGAAAGACCTCCTTAAGTAGCCTAGTTGGGATGGGGTCTAAGAGACACGTTGATGATTTAGATGAAGAAATCACTGCGGTCAATTCTTGAAGAGAAATTGGGGAGAAGCAATCTAAATATATATTAGATTCTACAGCTGTGTTTGAGGTTAGATAGGTAGGCCTACCATCCGAGGGCAGGAGGTCATGAATTTTGCCTCTAATAGTTAGAATTTTGTCATTAAAAAAGCTCATAAAATCATTACTGCTAAGGGCTAAAGGAATACAAGGCTCAATAGAGCTTTGACTCTCAGTCAGCCTGGCTACAGTGCTGAAAAGAAACCTGGGGTTGTTCTTGTTTTCTTCTATTAATGCTGAGTAATAGTTTGCTGAGTAATAGTTTGCTCCACCCACTAATAATAGCAAAACTGTAAATCTTAAAATCATTTTTGAATATCATAAGATGAAATGAGTCATAGAAATACATAAAATCATGACATCATAAAGTCATAGAATGTAAAACCATAAAATCAAGAAAGATACAACATTTTTTAAGAGTTGCAGCACTGACAAGTGTAACAAAAATGAAGTTTCAGACCTGTATTAGGCAAGTCAGCTAGTTAAAGGCTGTAGTGAACAGATAGGTTTTTAGCTTTCTTTTTAAAATATTTAGCGAGCTAGCTTCCCTTATATCTACAGGTGTGTTCCACAGCTTTGGGGTGTAATTGACACAGGCTGCATCTCTGATCTTCTCTGAGAAACTAGCAGCAGATGATCACAGTGTTCTTGGAGGCAATTACTTAAAAAGGGGTTAGCAACCTAGCTTGGTCCCAGCCCATTTCGGGCTTTGTATATCAGGAGGAGGAGCTTAATATCAATTGTACTCTTGGTACTGGTTAGTAGCAGAGCTGCAGAGTTACGAATAAGCTGAAGTCTCTCAGTGATGTTTTTCGGGAGGCCAGTAAAAAGGGCATTACAGTAGTCGAGTCGCCTCGAAATAAAGGCATGAAATAATTTTGCAGCATCTTTTTCCTTTTTCTTTTTTTTTCAATGTCAGAACAGCTTTTTTTTTCCAGTGTCAGGACATCTAATGCCAACGTCAGTGGATGTAGAATACTTTGACAGATGATATTTATATGTTGTTTTTAAGTTGTTTTGTTAGATAACCAAAATCCGATGTCTTCCAAACGTCTCATGCCAACGTCATCTGGACGTAGAAGAACGACCAGTGATGTAGTGGTAGTTGATGAGGTGGGTGTACTATTAGGTAGATGGGTAGGTTACAGAGGAGAAAGTGGGTATACTCTCCTATATTCCAATGGCTTTTGGATGATAGAAGGCTATACTGTGAACAGCTCTAAAAAGAGATGGGTATGCCCTGTGTACCCTGTATACCTTCCACTACACTACTGATAACCACATTTAGTCATAAAGATCACAAAACCCATCGTGTGTAACACATCATGATGTTTACATCCACACAACATGGAATTCTGACGTTGTTAGACATTTAAAATATTATCAGCCCGTAAGAGTCAAGTGTGTTTAAGATGTAAGTTTGATTTCCAGTACCAGTTGGGGCAGTTACAGACTAAACAGCTAGGCCTGTCACGATAATTACGTGATCAACTTATCATACAATAACATTTTAGCAAACATGAGTTCAAAATTAACAGCAGGGTTTTCCGACCGTAATTGGCTGAGTGACTCTCCATCCCCACTTAATTTAATAAAACAACACTGTAGTGAACCCCGGGCCAGGCAATGGTGAAGCGTACTGTTGTTTTCAAAAGTCTTTAATTATGTTCAGCCGTCATCTATATTATTTGAACACCACCGTTAACTTTTTCCTTCAAAACACCTTTTCTCCAGACACTCAGCTGCGACAACACAGGCTCCACTCGGTTTTAATGTTGTTTCTGTCCCTGTCCAAATGTCCTGTGCAATATGTGTATGTGTATGTGCAATGATGTCTGTTCTGTTCTGTATGTAGGTCAAACTGTTGTGGTGCTGTGGAAAAGAATTTCCCCTCTGGGGACAATAAAGTCTAAAGTCTAAAACACTGTAAGAGCTACAAAGCACACACAAATGAATAAAATAAGCTCTTACTCATGTGCAAACATAACCACAATCCATAAATACTATATCAAATTCATATGAAAGCATAAATTACAATATCAACCTTTGAACACATAAAACAAGACGCCAGTATCTCCGCGATGTTACCGATATTCAGTTAGGCCTGCAGCTATTTTTAGCATGACTGCTGCGACAGCAATACATTTAAATTTTAATACCTGCTTAATGTTGCGTCAATTCAAACACATATCACCACACATTATGAAACATTAAATGACATAATACCATGCTCCCATTCCAGCCAGGCACTTAATTATAATTAAGTAGAAACGAGCTTGATATGGCGGCACAGTGGTGC
Source organism: Epinephelus lanceolatus (assembly GCF_041903045.1). Classification (NCBI taxonomy): domain Eukaryota; kingdom Metazoa; phylum Chordata; class Actinopteri; order Perciformes; family Serranidae; genus Epinephelus; species Epinephelus lanceolatus. The sequence continues at coordinate 3,744,253 of NC_135740.1, forward strand.
AGTGGTTGGCATTGTCACCATACAGCAAGAGGGTTCCTGGTTCAAACCCGGGGTGGAGGAGCCCTCCCTGTGTCAGCATGGGTTTTCTCCTGGTACTCTGGCTTCCTCCCACAGTCAAAAGACATGCAGGCTACGTTAACTGGTGACTCTAAATTGGCCATAGGTGTGAATGTGAAGCCCCTTTTACACTGCCAGATTTTCTGTGAATGTTGGGCCGTTTTGCCGACAAGCTGCGAGCGTTTAGACACACAGAGCCGGATTGGTGAGTTGATCCGAGGTGCCCAATTTTCCACCTTCCGCAACGGGAGGAGCTGTTGAAGACTTGTGGGAGGACTGTTGATGACGCCGTATGTGCGACCCACTGGCAGTGGACAAACAGGAAACAATTGATAGCAGGAATTAGCGAGCAGCTAGTAGCAAGAGGGAAACGCAAACCTGACAGACACAGTAAAGATGAGCAACTGGGAGACAAAGAATTGCGCGCCCTCCTTGCCCTCACAAACAAAGAGGCCATTAACCGCCAAATGACGGGGATGGTGAAGAACGGGCCAACTTATGAGAGAATCGCCGAAGCACTGACCAGCTGCAGCTTCCCTCCCACGTCACTGTTTATGTCACACGCTGAGCAGCATGTTTTGTTACTTGCTCACGCCCCCCCATTGCCCAAAAAAGGCACATTCTGTATGAACAAAGGTAGGCAGGCAGCATTTTGCTGCACTCCCCGATTTTGTTTTTAAACTGCCAATGCTGAAAAAAGACTGATTGGTCTTTCCTGCAAATTTGCACAAGTCCTATCTAAAAAGGGCTGTCAGCCCTGTGATAGTCTGGGGACCTGTCCAAAGTGTACCCCGCCTCTCACCCAGTGTCAGCTGGGACATGCTCCTGACCCCCCACGACCCCTAACAGGATAAGCTGTTACGGAAAATGAATGATTGAAAAGAGCTTGATTTTGCAGAGAAAAGTTGCATGTCTTCCCTCCTTTGTTCTCAAGCTTTACTGTTTCAATATTCTGTTTTTGCCAGGAGAAGGTTTCAAAATAAAAGTCTGATGGGATCAAAAGGAAAGGGGACCACCAAAATAAAGACTGACAGGAAGTAAAATTAACCTTAGCTTCAACTGTATTTACTGACCTTTACTTTCTGAAGTCATTTACAAACACTTCAAATACGACACAGTGTAGTTTACCAGTAGCCTGCAGCTGCACTTCTGGCGTGGAAGAAGCACGGTCCTGATAGTCGTTAGCTTGCCAACCCCTGGCAACAACCAAGAAGTCTGTTGTTAGAAGTTTTAACCTCCACTGCATAAACCCACTAGCAAACCACCTGGCTCCCAGGCCATCCAACCCTGGGAGCCAACTGCAGCAAACCAGCTGGATTATGGAGGTAACTGCAGTGTCTCTGGAGCTTCACTAAGCTTGTCTATTAGTCGCCAGAGGCACCCCTTGATTTTATTTTTGTTGGTCAAATTTTGTATTAAGTCTCAAACTTAGTATTTTTGGACCACTCATATACATTAAAATAGGATTTAACTTTTATATATTATATATTATATATTTATATATATCTTCCAACATAAGTACATATTGTGACAGGCCTATGAGCAGCTACATCACAACACAAAACAAAGTTAAGGAAGTGCACCAGTGACTGGTCTGAAACATAGCTAAATCTGCTTCCATTGTTTCTGTGACTTGGCATCAAACTTCTAAAGGAAACACTAAGGTACAGTTTGTGCTCTGTTGAAATATCCCAGTTTCACTGGGTTCACTGGCTTCACTAAAATGAAAAAAGAACAGCAATGCATTGAGTGCCACCTAAGGCTGATTTATAATTGTGGGCAGTAATTATTAAATGTTGGTCTCAGCTGTGTTGTTGTCTTGTGTTTCACTAGGTGAGTGAAAGCTGGAGAGCATTTCTCCTCCTCTCTCTCTGCCTCCAGTTGGCCAGCTGGACACTCGTCATCTACTGGTCCCGCTATCACTGGCACAACCATCCGATCAGCCGGGCCCTGCAGGCCCACATACAGCCTCCTCACTCCAACTGGGGCTCTGTAGCATCCAGCATCAACACTGAGTTCAGACGTATCGATAAGTTTGCTACAGGGGCACCTGGAGCCAGAGTTATTGTTACTGACAGCTGGGTTTTAAAGGTGAGTAAAAGTGTTTTGGTGAAAATTCATAGGTGTGGGGTCGGCTTGTGGGCCATGTGCTTGTTTGCACCTTAATTGATATGGTCCCTGAGTTAGTTAAAAATGAAATCTATATTTGGCCTGTTGGCTATATTAAAATGCAGTTCTTATAGTGAACACTAGGTGTCAGTATCACCATATGTATAGTATGTTAGATGACATTAAGGAAAGCAGTCTCCTGTGGGAGAAACTGTGTTCAGTTACAGCTCTCCGGCCATGACAGGTGAGCAGAATGGAATGAAATCTCTGGTGTTCAGTAAAGTTAGCCAGTCTGGAGCAGAGGCTGTGAAATCGCATTGTATTATGCAAGAGGAAGCAGTCTGTGCTATAGCCGTCCAGCTGGGTTATGTGATTTGATCTCATTCTAGTTCTGCAGCCGTTTGGAACAGTGAAATTTAATAATCATAAAATGAGATTCAAGTGTACAGCACAAAGTTCTCTTTCATTAGGATAATCTCTTCAATGAGAGATTGCAAATTTACAATCGCATTTACAGATGGACCAATAAATTGAAAGATTCGCCTTCTGGCTCAGCTCCCTCTTCACGACAATCCAGGGCAGCACCTGTATCATTGCGGACGCACGCCAAACCGCTGACCCATCTCATGCTCCATTTTATTCTCACTCATGAACGTGACCGTGAGATACTTGAACTCCCTCACTTGGGGCAGTAACTCACTCGTAACCTAGAGGGGGGCAATCCACCATTTTCCAGCGGAGAACCACAGCCTCAAATTTAATTGTTATTTAATTGAAATAACCCTAATGGAATTGATATTGCATGGAATCGAATTGAATCAAATCGGGAAATCAGTGGTGATACCCAGACCTGTTTATGGATTATATTGATCATGCAGTTTAGCTGTATAAGAGATAAGATAAGATAAGATACATCCTTATTGATCCCACAATTGAGAAATTCCAGTGTTACAGCAGTCAAGGAGAAAGAGTCAGATTAAAAATTTCAAAATTTAAAAACTAGGCATGCAAAAAAGTACAAAAATACAAGGAACGGCAATAAATAATAATAATAATGAGAAGTGGATAATAATGAGCAGTGGATTAAAATTAGCAGTGGATAGTAATGAGAAGTGGATAAAAGAGAGCATATTTAGTGCAAAGTGATTGCATGTACAAAAAACAACAAGGGGGACAGTGATGTTACTAAGGTGTCCATAATGATTATAGTGAGGTGCAGAGCAGTTTTGGCTTCAGTGCAAGTCCATTAACATGAAGACTTTTCTCCAGTAATCCATGCTTAACTTTTTTGACTGTCTTGTCTCCATCAGGGTGGTTGCTGTCCCTTTTACTGTGTTTTCATTTTAAAGGTATTGCAAATTGGCACAAAAAAAAACCATCCATATGGCTGACATTTTTTTGATTCTGTCCTTCTCTAGGTGACCACCTATTACATCTACATGGCCTTACAGAGTGAATGTCATGTGACAGTGACGGAGTCCAGACAACACCAACTGAGTCCGGACTCGGCTGCCCCCACACAGATCTTGACCCTGAGAGTGGACAGCATTAACCCTGCTGTCAGACCCTTTGATATCAGGTGAGTGAGGGAGCGTGCGTGCGTGCGTGCGAGCGTGCGAGCGTGCGAGCAAGCAGTGGTGGTTATCCCCACCACTCGCAGCTGCCATCTTTCTCAGCTCAGCTGCCTGTTTCACCAGTAGAGACAGACCTCTGGTGGTGGACAGGGGTGGGTATCGTTTGGGTTTTTCGTGATGCCGGTGCCTGAACCAACATTTAAAAAAAAAACAGTAAAGCACAGACAAAGGTCAATTACATTAAAGGATGACTTTTTTCATTGCAAAACTGAACTACAGTATATATTAGTGGTAAGAGTTTAAAGTAAACTTAAATATACAGTACAGGCCAAAAGTTTGGACACACCTTCTCATTCAATGCGTTTTCTTTATTTTCATGACTATTTACATTGTAGATTCTCACTGAAGGCATCAAAACTATGAATGAACACATGTGGAGTTATGTACTTAACAAAAAAAGGTGAAATAACTGAAAACGTTTTATATTCTAGTTTCTTCAAAATAGCCACCCTTTGCTCTGATTACTGCTTTGCACACTCTTGGCATTCTCTCGATGAGCTTCAAGAGGTAGTTACCTGAAATGGTTTTCCAACAGTCTTGAAGGAGTTCCCAGAGGTGTTTAGCACTTGTTGGCCCCTTTGCCTTCACTCTGCGGTCCAGCTCACCCCAAACCATCTGGATTGGGTTCAGGTCCGGTGACTGTGGAGGCCAGGTCATCTGCCGCAGCACTCCATCACTCTCCTTCTTGGTCAAATAGCCCTTACACAGCCTGGAGGTGTGTTTGTGGTCATTGTCCTGTTGAAAAATAAATGATCGTCCAACTAAACGCAAACCGGATGGGATGGCATGTCGCTGCAGGATGCTGTGGTAGCCATGCTGGTTCAGTGTGCCTTCAATTTTGAATAAATCCCCAACAGTGTCACCAGCAAAACACCCCCACACCATCACACCTCCTCCTCCATGCTTCACAGTGGGAACCAGGCATGTGGAATCCATCCGTTCACCTTTTCTGCGTCTCACAAAGACACGGCGGTTGGAACCAAAGATCTCAAATTTGGACTCATCAGACCAAAGCACAGATTTCCACTGGTCTAATGTCCATTCCTTGTGTTTCTTGGCCCAAACAAATCTCTTCTGCTTGTTGCCTCTCCTTAGCAGTGGTTTCCTAGCAGCTATTTGACCACGAAGGCCTGATTCGCGCAGTCTCCTCTTAACAGTTGTTCTAGAGATGGGTCTGCTGCTAGAACTCTGTGTGGCATTCATCTGGTCTCTGATCTGAGCTGCTGTTAACTTGCCATTTCTGAGGCTGGTGACTCGGATGAACTTATCCTCAGAAGCAGAGGTGACTCTTGGTCTTCCTTTCCTGGGTCGGTCCTCATGTGTGCCAGTTTCGTTGTAGCGCTTGATGGTTTTTGCGACTCCACTTGGGGACACATTTAAAGTTTTTGCAATTTTCCGGACTGACTGACCTTCATTTCTTAAAGTAATGATGGCCACTCGTTTTTCATTAGTTAGCTGATTGGTTCTTGTCATAATATGAATTTTAACAGTTGTCCAATAGGGCTGTCGGCTGTGTATTAACCTGACTTCTGCACAACACAACTGATGGTCCCAACCCCATTGATAAAGCAAGAAATTCCACTAATTAACCCTGATAAGGCACACCTGTGAAGTGGAAACCATTTCAGGTGACTACCTCTTGAAGCTCATGGAGAGAATGCCAAGAGTGTGCAAAGCAGTAATCAGAGCAAAGGGTGGCTATTTTGAAGAAACTAGAATATAAAACATGTTTTCAGTTATTTCACCTTTTTTTGTTAAGTACATAACTCCACATGTGTTCATTCATAGTTTTGATGCCTTCAGTGAGAATCTACAATGTAAATAGTCATGAAAATAAAGAAAACGCATTGAATGAGAAGGTGTGTCCAAACTTTTGGCCTGTACTGTATAAATATGGTTAAGTACAAAACACTATCAACTAATTCACCTAATAAATGAAACCTAACCCCCTTAATAATTTAACACTAAATAACAGTGACAGTTAAGCTTGGGCAATGTCTAGTTTTTCATCCCTTCATACCTCCTTTGGTCTGGGCCTGTGAGAACAGAGGCATGGGGTTATAAATGAGGTCAGTTTTTATCTACCCACATGCCTTATGATAACCTTACTTGGCTTACATGACAATATGTTAAGCTGGACCTGTTAATTGGCCTGATTGGCCTTATCCCCATATGCAATTAACTCACTATTTCTACTGTAGGCAGCCAGAGTCGGCAACGAGCACAGATTATAAATAGAATGGCCAATAGTTTGGAAGCTGATCCAAAGAGCCGAGTAACTCTAACAATGTAGTTTTGTGTGAGGAACTTGAATAAATACAGCTGTTTGAAGGAGAAATTTGTTGTGTCTTCACAGTCATATTAAATAGATAATAGAGAGGAAATTATGATATATATATATAGTAAAAAGACTTTTGAAGCAGTTGTTTTTCATGTGAAATAAGCTTATTATAAAGGTAATTTCATGATTGAATTTACGCTCATTTAAAGGTAGCGTAATGAAGGGCTGAAAGACTTTTAAACAGTTCAATTATTTTTTATAATGAACATTTCTTGGTTTCTCTGGCACAAAATGGGGAATAAATAACAACAAAATGTAGACAATTAGCTAAATGGACCAATGTTACTTAGAGAACACACATTACTCTAATTACTATAATTGTGATGCTTAGAAAAGAGGCTAACATCAAGCTTACTGAAAATGACAGAATTGTGACAGTTTTTCTTTTAGTTGTAGTGGTTGTAAAATCAAGTTATGAACTTAATATCTAAGCCCTGTCTTTAACTGACCAAGAGCAACAGCAACATATATTTTTACAGCTACAATGTAATACAATGTACTGCAATACAGTGTTGGACCTGGCTCTGCACTCTCTCGTGCCCTGAACTGATGTTCCCCTGACATTACTTTTGTAGTTGTAAGATAACATTAATTTTAGGGTGAGTTTTTCCATTTATGCTGATGCTGAAATTGACTGGAAAGATACAATTTCATCTTCCCCATGGCTGAACTAGTTGGGAAACACTGCCATAGAGGGTTCACATATTTGTCCCCTTTTTCACCCCTGATGAGTTTGCACTGGTATCAATTAATAATTATTAATGGTCTTGAAAATCACAGCATCTAGATTTCTACATACCCTGGAATACTGCAGTAAAGTGATACTACCCAAACCTTCTTTGTGCTGTTTCTAGGCTCAACTCTACAGAGTATGCAGAGCTCAGGGAGAAGCTCCATGCTCCCATCAGAAACTCTCCCAATGTAGTGATCCACCAAACCATGAGTGAACTCTTCTTAGAAACATTTCGAGCTCAAGTGGAACTCAATCAACCGTACATCCCCCCCAGTGGACAGGTACACTACTATTTGTGTGTTCAAATCCTTTCCATACCATCATTATCAAAATGTAAAATGCATCAAAAGAATATTTGGTCTCCACACACAGGAGATGGAGCCCTGTATCGGCTGTATGCAGGTTCCAGCAAGCACCAAGCTGGTGAGATTGTGCCACACAGAAGGTAAGAGCCAGTGTGTGTTAGTCAATGAATGTGAGTGTGCGTGCACATACTTGGCCAATCTAGCTGATGGTGATTGTGATTCTGTTACTGCTTTGTGCTACAGGAGCTGATAATGAGTCAGAGTGCCAGCAGTGTTTCTGCAGACCGATGTGGTGTCTGTCCTGTCTGGGTCGATGGTTCGCCAGCCGCCAAGACCAGCAAAGACCTGAGACCTGGTTGTCCAGCAGGGTCCCCTGCCCAACCTGTCGAGCCAAATTCTGTATACTGGACATCTGTGTGGTCCACTGACACCTCATACGTGCAGATCCAAACAGACTTTATCCTCTCAAACCCCTGAAAGAGAAGCAGTGGACAGGACTTTGGACTGAACTTAGTTATGTACCTGCTTATTGTATGCTTTCAGTAAGGAGTGATTGTTCAGAATAATGATTGGTTCTGAATACATACATAGTATATAGCCTGATCAATGTTATACTTTGGGAGGTGTTCTTGTTTGGTGTTTACCTCAAGTCAGATAAGAGGGATAATATCAGTTACTAAAAGACAACCAGGATGTGTTATGCTGGGTTCAGACTACATGATATCAGCCTGATGCGGCCGTTGTACGGTGCACGCTTAGATCCTGAACGACAATGAGTGTCATACGTGATGATCCATAGTTTTATCCTGTGTAGTGTGTTATAGTAAATGGCAACTGACTCGACGTCTGGAACACATCACAACTTCTCAACAGGAAGTCTAGCATGTTTGATTTTCTTTTTGTCTTCCACAACTTCTCCTGTCATAGCCATCACTTTGACCAATAGAAACGCAGAGCGATCTGCTGCTGTGGACAACAGTATGTCAAGAGAAAAATGAGGTTGTGAAACAGCAGAAGCGCTTTAGCAACCTGGTGAGCACTCATAATGAAGGATATAAAGAAATAAAATTCACTAATAGCAGCGGGACTTCTACTCTCTACGAGAGTACCAGCTTCATTTGACACAGACTACATAAGAAACAGGTGGTTATTTTCAGACACAGGCCTTTATTTCTCATTCCCTCTGTATTTTTCTATTTTTACTTTCAATCGGCTCCCATTTGCCCTGTTAAATTGAATGTATTGCACAGTCATTTCAAACTCAACACTTCTTGTATCCGTTTAAATTTAAAAACCCCTCATCATTTCAGTTGAGAGAATCCTTTCATATCATAAAAAAGACTTCTATTCTGAAACATTTGCAGCAGCTTGTTGTGGAGGATTCAGTGAGGATTCAATAGTTTGCATGTGGTACTTCAAATGTAGCTCCTTCCTTCTGGTGACAATTTTTATGTTACTTCTATAACAGTTCAGCTGGGACGTGAACAGTTACAGTGAATGAAATAACAGTAACCAGCAATGATTGGTCATGGACCAGCATGTAGCCTGTCATGTCTGTAGGCCAAGTCACAGCAAGATTTTACGACTCCACAATCGCCTTATCTGACATAAAGACTGTCTGAACGGACAGAAATGTTGTGTAGTGTGAACCCAGCATTAGCTTAGCAGAAAGACTGACTGCATTTAAAACAGACTCACTCCTGCTCAAACTATAAAAGCAGCCTTTAGCAGCTGGCAGGTGATCACATCTCTTGAGCAGGAATAGCCAATCAGACACAAGAATTGAACTTTATTTATTTATTCATTTATTCTGTAAAAAATCCTCTGATGTTCTCACTGATAATGTTATCCTGCACACATCATTTTGTTCAAATAACAATATGCAGGTTGGAGACCCACTGAAACAGTTCATATGAAAATGATAAAGAAACTGATTTTTGTAAAGTAAAAAAAAAACATCTATATCACAGCAGCGTCTGGAGTGGTTTTTATAAGGTATTTTTATGTGCACCTCAAAAAAAACAAGTTGGACCTGATGTCTCGTTAGGGAGATAGACCAAACTAGGTGAAGTTTAACAACAGGAAATCTAGATCCTAGTGTTAGTTTTGACACAGAAGAGGCTGTAAATATGTATAAATATGTATATGACGGAGCAGAGCTTTATAATTATGAGCCTGCCACATGTCAAAGACACCAGGAACAGAGAAGCATCTGGAGAAGTATGGACTATCTGCACAGCAGGGCGGGTGTCTTGACAGGTGCTAATGATAGCTAATGCAGTGTTCACATCATAACATTGTTAGGTTAACTGTCACATTGCATAGGAAAACTAGTACAGGTTGTCTAACAGTGGCAGGAGTATTAATACATATCCATGATAGAAACTGTAATGCCAAGTGTCACCTTGTATCAGTAGTTTCTAACACTGTCCTAGATGCATTGCAGTTCAGACAGTAAGCCACTTTCTGCAACACAAATGTAAGAGTTTACTGCACCACCAAAACTCAAAGCACAAGATCAGAACTTTTTCAAATATGCGTGTGAATGTACCAAATGTAAATGGTTAAAAAAACAGTGGACCCATTTAAAACTAAAAAGAACTACTTTGGAATAAAGCTGCTCAATCCTCGATGCTAGATATTAAATCAATATAAATATAAGCATGACTAAATAGTGAACATTTTCAAAGATGTCCTGCATAGTTGAGAATGTTACTCAGTCCCTGGCCCATGGCCTAACTGTTAACCAGAATTCATGGAAATCTCTAAGCAGGTTTTAGAGAAATCTCACAAATGAACAAGTGACTGAGTGCGTAAGCTCTGTTGCTTAGGTTAATATGACGCCCATTCTCGAGAATTGGGACAAATCATGTCCTACCAATTAAAAAACCCTTCAAATTATAACCAATCAACACACTACTTCTGTTTCAGGGGTGAAACATTGTGTTTAATGGATTTATGTATATGAAATAAATATGATTTATAAATTTTTGTTCGGCTTTCATTGTTTTTAAACTTACGAACTTGCGTAGTGTCAGAAACAACCTCGTTCCAGACAAGAATTCAAAACTTTGAACAATTAAAAATCTGTTAAAAGCCTTCAAAACCTAAAACTAACAGTACATATCGATAATATTGGTGTCAAAACGCGCTACTATATTCATCTTTGTTTTAAAACAGATTTTTTATGAAAATGTTGGCCCTTTAAAGATGTGTCCCAGATTTCTGTCAGCTCCATCAGATTTCTACAAAAACATAATTTAAACAGTCATAAAAAGGTGTTAGCTATATCACAAGGACTCTTGTGTAAGCTTCTGGTTTCCAAAAAGGTGAGGATGCTGCTCAAGTACTAGTAAAATTTCTATATTCTGATAAATTCATAAATCATATTGTTGTCAGGTGTGTGTCAACCATAACAGGTCAGTGCTGTAGCCCTTCTAAATCCAAACTAAATAAGAATTATGAATTAAAAGTGAGTATTTTGATGAGCATTAAGAGAACTCTGAGAAACTTTGAAAAATTAAATGGCTCCTCACTACAACTGCAGTAAAATTATTAACTTATTGTCAACTCTGTCATGACATACAGTACAGGCCAAAAGTTTGGACACACCTTCTCATTCAATGCGTTTTCTTTATTTTCATGACTATTTACATTGTAGATTCTCACTGAAGGCATCAAAACTATGAATGAACACATGTGGAGTTATGTACTTAACAAAAAAAGGTGAAATAACTGAAAACATGTTTTATATTCTAGTTTCTTCAAAATAGCCACCCTTTGCTCTGATTACTGCTTTGCACACTCTTGGCATTCTCTCCATGAGCTTCAAGAGGTAGTCACCTGAAATGGTTTCCACTTCACAGGTGTGCCTTATCAGGGTTAATTAGTGGAATTTCTTGCTTTATCAATGGGGTTGGGACCATCAGTTGTGTTGTGCAGAAGTCAGGTTAATACACAGCCGACTGTGCTTTGGTCTGATGAGTCCAAATTTGAGATCTTTGGTTCCAACCGCCGTGTCTTTGTGAGACGCAGAAAAGGTGAACGGATGGATTCCACATGCCTGGTTCCCACTGTGAAGCATGGAGGAGGAGGTGTGATGGTGTGGGGGTGTTTTGCTGGTGACACTGTTGGGGATTTATTCAAAATTGAAGGCACACTGAACCAGCATGGCTACCACAGCATCCTGCAGCGACATGCCATCCCATCCGGTTTGCGTTTAGTTGGACGAGCATTTATTTTTCAACAGGACAATGACCCCAAACACACCTCCAGGCTGTGTAAGGGCTATTTGACCAAGAAGGAGAGTGATGGAGTGCTGCGGCAGATGACCTGGCCTCCACAGTCACTGGACCTGAACCCAGTCGACATGGTTTGGGGTGAGCTGGACCGCAGAGTGAAGGCAAAGGGGCCAACAAGTGCTAAACACCTCTGGGAACTCCTTCAAGACTGTTGGAAAACCATTTCAGGTGACTACCTCTTGAAGCTCATGGAGAGAATGCCAAGAGTGTGCAAAGCAGTAATCAGAGCAAAGGGTGGCTATTTTGAAGAAACTAGAATATAAAATATGTTTTCAGTTATTTCACCTTTTTTTGTTAAGTACATAACTCCACATGTGTTCATTCATAGTTTTGATGCCTTCAGTGAGAATCTACAATGTAAATAGTCATGAAAATAAAGAAAACGCATTGAATGAGAAGGTGTGTCCAAACTTTTGGCCTGTACTGTACATCATGTATGATATTCAAGAAGAAATTCAATCACTGGGAGGTTAGCCCATTACAAGGTTTAATAGTCAAGACTTTGATTTTTTTTAATTGTATGCTCCCAGCCTAATTGAAGAGTAAAATTGAATAATAATAATAATAATAATGATTTGTCCCAATTCACACTCACCTGTACACTGCTCTCTTGAAGATCCTTTGGTGACCTGGAGTAGCCCTCTCTTAGAGACTCCATGAGGGCTGATGCCAAGGGTGTAGGTTTCGTTCCAACATTGGGAGGGGACATATTTTACGCAAGGGGTATGGTGTTCCTCCGCCAGGAAAATCTGAGCATCTATTTCCTGCATTCTGGTGATATTTTTTCTGCTTCAGTTTAAAATGGAAATGTCTTTGTTAAATGAAATGCAAAATTCATGCACCTGGTCAAAACATACTGCAGTAAGGCTCTCGGACATTCTGTATTACTTTCAAAGACAGTAGAAAATTGTTCAGTTGATCACTATAAGCAGATGATTATTGACCTGAATGCAGCATTGGAGGCAGGGCCCTAATCATTCCCATTAAAGTTGCTCAGTGGCGCATGAAGCCAAAATAGCTCTAATTCCACAGTATGATATTACCTGGATCTTCCATATTATGGGGCCAATAGGGCAGGTTCAAGAGAGACTTACGGTGGCAAAGTGCAGCTGAGGGCCTAACTTCTGCTGGCCGAACAGCTAACTTCTGGTTTAGTGCTCTGCTAATTTGAATGGGGATAAAATGATAAACTCTTTCGGCTCTTCTGGATCTTTGTAATGTTATCAGATCAAATGGATCAAATCCATAGTGAAAAGAGACATTTTGCGGGGTCGTGATGCTCAAAAAAATGTATCCCCTGATTCTCAATGTAAAAGTCAATGGGAGAAAGTCTTTTTGAGCCCCATAATTTCATGTGATGGTGTAATTCCACTTTAGGTCTCTACGGAAATTGGCTTCAAAGCTCGGTGCTGTTCCTGGGGCTTAGGGCAAACTTCTGCATCCGCCTACAGGAAAATGTCATCTCTGGAGCACTCTATGTCAATATACATTTAAAATGTGTAATTCATACTTGTTTTCAAAACAATGGTTTACAGAGCTATCATTTAGGCTTACAGGTGTAAATGTTTATTGTTTTTTCTTTAGTGTAGCTTAAATTAAAGCTTAAATTTATAAGAAAGTAGGACAGGCATTTTTTTATTCTGCCTGAGCCTTTCCAGTCACTACTCAATACATAGACTGTTGATTTTCCTTATACTTAATATTTTGTATAAAGCATTAACCTCTGCCTGTTCATTCTGTACTACTTATAATGTATTCAGCCTCACTTTTCCATGTTGCACCTGTCTGCACATGGTCTGAGCCAAATTATGTCCTGTGTCTTTTCCCAAACACTTTTCCTTGACCTTCGTGGAAAAATCTTTAGGTCAAGAGAAGATATGAGGGAAAATTCAGAAGGACTTTATGCAAGATAGGCATAATGTTTATTTTCATGAATGGCTCAATGATGCATCACTTTAAATGTTTCTGCTGCAAGAAATTATATGATGGCATTATCTGCTTTCCCTTGGTAAATGATGGTCCAGTGGGTGCTGCCTCCTGATCCGCAGCACCTCCCACCCTCCTGAATACACACAAAATAAAATCAGTCCAATCTATATCCTGTGCATAGCTGAATAGCTCTGCAATGTTTTAACAGTTCCCTGCATTCCCTGATGTTTTTTTTATTAGTAGTATTAGTATTTTATTTTATTTTTTACAAAATGACAAAGTATAGAATATTAGACCCTCTCTGTAGTATTTTTGTCTTTGTCGCTGTCTTGAGGTGATTTCTCTGTCCCTTTAAAACACTATTCTCCAGTGGTTGTTGCTTCAGTGCAGCTTTGCCTGAGTTAGCCTACATAAATAAACTGTATTCCATTGAGTGTATATTTTAGTCATCTGTACATCTTTTGCGCAGATTAGACTACATTAATATGTTACTCTCACTGGCAATTTGCTCACGGGGCTTTTGTTGCACTTACAGTAGCATGGTGGTGACAGACCATTGTCTGTCTCTCCACGCCCATGGTGAAACACCATGACCCATAGATGATAGCAGAGAGACTGTAACAATGACCTGAAATGAAATGATTACTTATAACTTCAGTAAGTAACATGAATAAACAGCCTCATACTGCATTTTCGTTTATGGTGTGTGGTTTTTGCTGTAGGTGGGGCTCAGCCCCAGATTTTTGACAGACACGTGGGAGCTCAGGGAAGTGGAGGAGAGACAGACAGCAAACAGCCGTAGAGATGACGACGACTGCACTCCTTGTTGCTGTGCATGTACGCTTTGTGGGTATAACGTCCCTGTAACCAGGTGCGGCAACACATTTTGACTAATAGAGGCTGGTCTCAATATCTTTGGTTGTATAAAACCTCTTTAAGTCCAATGGGTTGTCAGCTATCCACTTGAACTAATGTTAGTTAGGTAGCTGTCACTGCACATACAAATATAAATGTTGAAAGCTTGGTCAATGTGGACATGCTACACACATTATTAGCTCAATTAGATTCATCACAATTCAAATGAGTTCATTTTACTGAAACCGTGAGCATCAAAGAAGATTGTAATTCATTCATATTTACTAGCCTGCTAAACAGGTGTTAAAAGGTGTTAACCCAACCTCTAAAGCAGTCATAAAGTCCAAACGTGTCCATTCCTATTCATATTTCTTTCATCTTTAAGGGTCTACAGATTGGTTGGTTGGTGATGATAGCTGCCTCTGTATACGTCACGTGTCACCAGATCAGTCAACAGCAAAATTCGATAGCAATAGCCAGGTTTCAACCTGTAGAAGTTAGTCACTATGCATATTTAAGACACAATATATAGAATTCAAACACTTTGCACTCAGATGTCAAGATTTGGACTTGTATCAATCAACAACTCTACTACATACCCATATATAGTTTTTCAACTGAAAGAAAGTGGTTTGGGGGTTAGTTATTCTTCAAGTATGAGGCAATAAACCTTATGATGGCATAATGTGTGAGAAAGATGTGTCGTTTGAAAGATGAGCAATTATGAGGCAGAAAGTTTCTAATAAAAAATGCCATTGAGTTGTATCCAGGGTTTTTGGAGTTTGTCCCACATGGTCAGGATATTTGCCCTTTAAACATTCTTCTATAAACCCTTCTGTCACAAGTCCCCAAATGGATGGCATATTATATCACTGCAGTAGCCCTTCAATATTTTTGTTGATCATAATGGTTTATTGTGGCCTTTAATATTAATATACCTGGAGAGAAATACAATGTACAGTCAGTTTTTTGTTGAAAAATCAACAGTGGTCAGTTTCTTTCAAATCTTTTTATTTGTACTGAATAAACATAACTGGCATATTTTGAAATATAACAGGCTTATAAACTATAAAACATCTACTATTAAAAACTGTTTAATGTATGAGCTGCTTAAACTGTTGTGAAATCTGCTGTTTGAGTTCAAAAGTTTGATCCTTATTTAAGTGACCAGACAAGCTTCATGCTGATAGCGATTTTACCAGCTCAAAGTGAGTGTTACCATGAAGTACATACTTAAACAGGGTATTGGCAAGGCAACAGTGGCTCCAAAACAGACCTGGAGCACAGCAATACAATGTGTGCAGCTGTATGCATAGTTAAGTGGAGGTTATTGCTGAGGGATTCCACGGGCTGAATCTTTTAGTCCCTTCGTCAGTTTGCATCTCTTTCGTTGATGGTGTGGCCTTAATGTACAGAACTTTCACAATTACACCTCAGATAAGTACTGATGTTAGTTCCTCTGCTAATGAGTGGTGAGAGCAAGTCATGACAAAAAAAAAGGTATGTTTAATGTTCTTTACGCTTCCATTTATTCACTTGTTCATCTTTTCTCTGATCCTCATCTTGTCATATGTCCCCTCCAATATTCTCCTTGTAGCTTTGTTAGAGGTTCATGTATTGGACCCATCCACTGTCGTAAGCTTCACTCCTGAAACACAAAAAGACATACGTCCATTGAAACAGGCAACTTTGATCCCATCTCTGCCTGTGCCTGGTTTCAGTTTCTATTGGTGACACTTTGAAGGAATACAGAAATATTTATATCACACACACTACTATAAGGCCAAGTTTGCACATCATGTTGTGAAACTTACTGGAGCTCACCAGCTTATTTAGAATTGATGGTATAGCTTCATTCATTCATTCATTTATTCATTATCCATAATCGCTTATCCTCTTAAGGGCTGCAGGGGGACTGGAGCCTATTCCAACTAAACTGGGCAAGAGGCAGGGTAAAGCCTGGGCACGTCACCAGTGAATCGCAAACAACCATTTATGCTCACGTTCACACTTAGGGGCAAACCTAAAGTCACCAAACCTAATGTGCATATCTTTGAACTGTGGGAGGAAGCAGGAGAACCCCACAGAAGGGCCACAGCCAACTTCTTGCTTCAAATCTAGAACCCTCTTGATGTGAGGTGACACTGCTAACCATTGCACCACCTTGCCGCCCATAACTTCATACAGTACATCAGAATTATGCACAATATTAGCATGTATTACTTACAGTATACATATTTACAGTGATATTGAAATGATGAATGAAACAGTATACACATGATTGTACATTACTGATAGTGTATGGATCGACTCAGAAGACTGGAGGCAAGGTTGTCTATTCTTAGGTTGTTAATATCATGGTTGGAATCTACAGGGAACAGAGAGGATATACACAAAGTGATCAATCCACATGATAAATGTAACCCTCCTACTGTGTTTTTAACTCTGTCTTGGGTCAATTTTGACCCGAACACAATAGGGGGGTTAAACCAAATAAAACCTGTCTGAAAGGAATTACCCAGCAGCAAATATCAACAAACACCAAAAAAACAACTGCTCACTGACAAAGAGGTCAAGGCCTTGATATTCCCCAGATCCCATTCTGATCGAGCATCCATAGGACACACTGGTACCCCACCTCAAAACCGTCAGGATTCAAAGGATCCCTGCCAATGCCCTGGTAGGAGACACCACAGGACAACGCAGAGGCCCTGTGTCCATGTCTCAACACTTCAGAGCCAAGTCCAATCCAAGGAGTCCCTTTGTGGATTGGGGGAACTGCTAAGGTACCAGTACATCCTATGGATGCTCAATCAGGTTGGGATCTGGGGAATT
Source organism: Epinephelus lanceolatus (assembly GCF_041903045.1). NCBI lineage: Eukaryota > Metazoa > Chordata > Actinopteri > Perciformes > Serranidae > Epinephelus > Epinephelus lanceolatus. Next base: position 3,761,352 of record NC_135740.1, read on the forward strand.
TGGAGGCAGTTTTAGCAATGTGGCATGGTGCACTGTTCTGCTGGGGGGCCACTGTCATCGGGGAGTGCTGTTGCCATGAGGGGGGTACTTGGTCTGCAATGGTGTTTGGGTGGGAGGAGCTGGGAGATATGGTTTAAAAATAATATGATCATATTTTTAGGCTATATCAGGATACACAATATAGATCACGATATTTTGAAATCTCCTTCAAAGGACTGTCGACTACTAAAATAAAAAATTATTAAATGAACTTCAGTTAAAATAAAGTTAAATAAAGTAGCTACTGTCATAATAAAGCCAAATATAGTACAGTTGCAAAAAAGGGAAATACCTTTATAAACTGTAATAATCTGCAAGTCGCACTGGTGCTCCATGGTCGCAAAATGTGACTAAATAGTAGCATGCTGGAGCCTTGAAGACAAGAAACACACCTCACCTACTATAGCTCAGCAAAAAATTATCTGGATGAGCAGAGGAATATAGTAATTTTATAAATTGCACATGGAAAAAAAACCAAGCCACAATACATTATATATATATATATATATATATATATATATATGTATGATGGTTGCACTTCCCAAACACGGGCAGTGATACTGCCCCTCTTAACAGCACACAGCAGCACTCCAGAGTGCTTATGCTGCCACAGTGTAAGCATTCTGGCACAAACTGGACCATACGTAAATTTTGAGCGCTATTGGAATGCACCGTTCATTTATCCAGAGCACCACACTCATGGAGTATCAGAGTGCACTCTGGGCACTCTGTCTGTGGAGAGCAGCAAAGCGTCGAGCAGAGTGAATCTGTTTTAAACTGTTGTTGTCTCTCCGCTAGCATGTTTTTAGGCTTGTTAACGCTACCTGCAGACTGGAGCTACGGCTAATGTCAGACAGCCTTCCACTACTTAGATTTGCAGCTTTTGCTGTTACTATAGTCTAGGGAGTCTTTCCTGTTATATCACAGTTGGGAAGGGGCCAGAGAATTGAACTGAACTGAACTTTCAAATCCAAGCATATGTACACATACAGCTAATTTTGAGCAGAAAAAAAGTTTTTACACACAATACGTGTATTGATGGAAATGCCTGTATTGACACTATGTGCTTCTACAACTACAATGTTAGTAGAAAAAACTCTTAGTATTGATATGATTGTAGATTGCTGAGATAAAAACATTTTCAGCAGCTGAGCTTAAAAAATTGCCATGACACTGTGTGAAAGACAGAATTCCTCTCTCTATGTGTAGTCAGTCAATCAGGTGATATTTGGGTGACCTCAGGCATAATAAGAATCAAAGTCACGATGAAGTTAAATAAAAAAAAAGTGTATTTTTCTTTCTAACTGTGCACACAGACTCAGTGGCTCTGAGAAAAATGCAAAAAACAATTCACTCCCCCCTCCAACACATATACTCTCTGTCTCTGTGTTTCCACCAGCTGCTGATGTCTGACAGGCTGATGATGACTGTGTTTTTTCCCCTCCTTGTTTCAAAGTATGTTGGAGCAGATGGCCTGGAGAGGCAGAGTGGGGGAATGTGTTGGAGAGACTGCTGGGGAATGTGCCAAGTGTGTGTGTGTGTCTGTGTGTGTCTGTGTGTCTGTGTGTGAGCACGCGCATTTGTGTGGTTTCAGTTCGCGTGCCTTCTCGCTGCCCTCTGCCCTTCATGGCGCCAGCTCCACTTCCCCTCCACTCTAAACATCTGGTGTCTGGAACTTTGAGAACACACACACACACACACACACACACACACACACACACACAGGCATGCACATAGAGAGAAACAGCCAGCCAGCAGGGAAAAAGCCCTCAGCTAGTTTACATTTAAAAGAGCAACATGACTGCATTAGTGTGAAGCTGGATGTGAAAGCTGTTCACACTGATTTTGTGTTATAAATGAAAATCTCTTCATCCAAGCTTACTCACTTGAAAATATATTCATTTATAACCACAATGGTGCTGAATGTATTCAGTGGGCCCTTTTGGTCATGCTCCTGTAGAGTTTTGTCAAAAATATGAAAATCACTTCTACTCATAGTAATGATTGTAAAACATAACATGTTTCCTAAATGTATTATTAATAGTTTTGTATTACTAAAAGACAAAAAAGGTCTTTGGGGAAATATCAGAAATGTTCCGTTTTGTCTCAGCCAACTGGAGGGCGTGTCCCTGTCTGTGTTTGACTGACAGCAGCTGGCAGGCTGCCAGATGCTCACACCATAGCAAACTCAAGAGGAAACAAAGTTGTGCTGTAGCCTACATCATGGGCTGACAAAGGTCTGTCTCGATAATTACGTTATCTACTTATCCTATGGACATGACCGTGATCATTATGTTAACCTTAATATTACCCATTGTGTTTATATATGTGTTTACATAAGAATGTCACCAGTATTTAAGCCAATATGATGCCAAAATGATGCATAGTTTTTCCCAACCATTATAAAACTCCCTTTTTTTCTTTCCACCCTGCCTACTTGCACGAATCAGAAGAAAAATAAAACAGCACTTCAAACACAACACAACATAGCTTGCCAGTAGCCTGCAGCTGCACTCTTGAAATGAAAAAGGCCACTCTGTAAATCCACCAGCCAGAGTTTCACACACATTCATTAATTTGTGCAGCCAGCCACGATTAAAACATCTACCGCCACATTTTGATTTTCTATTTCGGAGCTGGACTGTTCATGAGATGCGCTTTTGGAATATATATACTGTTTGGGTATCACTGCTCCACATTCCCACAGTGCAGATCAAATTCTGGGCACAGATGGAGCAGCAGAACACCAGATGCAGTGAAAATGAAACTTGACCGTTCTGTGGGGTCTAAAAGTTTACTTTCACTCACAAACAGCTGCTCCTCTCATCCATCAATTTGATCTGATCTGATTAACTTGGCTCCAATCGACAGATTAATTTAAACTAAAGAAGAAGTCCACCTGCACTGCATTCACAGACCCACAAAAATCTTGAATTTAGAGAGGAGACACTGACTGATACACAAGGACATACAGGTAAGAAAAAAGAAGGAAAGTTAGCGAAAGTTTGCCAACTTAACAAAATGAGCTATCGTGCTCACAAGAATCAGATAGATAAGGTCACAGTGACCTTAACCTTTGACCTTTGACCACCACCTTTGAATTCTAAGAGGTTTATTGTTGAGTTCAAGTGGACATTTTTGCCAAATTGTGTGTTGTTGAGATATAGCGTTCAGCAGAATGAGACAGACAGACAATCGGAAAACATAATGCCTCTGGCCATGGCTATTGCTGGTGCACAGACATGAAATACATAATCACAGTCTGTGTTTAATGACGTCAGTGCCATCACGTCATGGTCTTAAGTCTCTTAGTTGTGGAAAAGACAAACATACATATTTAGTTACAGTTTTCATTAACTAACACTGATTACTTTCATTAAATTAACACTGGTGTAGTGACTTGTTAAGCAAGCCAATGTGCAAGACAAGACGCATGTTTACATTTCAACATTTCTTTGCACTTTGGGTGAATTTGCTGTACTACAATGGCTCACATACTACATTCAGTACAATGCAAATTTCCACAGCGCTAATTAACACAGTAGCTTAACAACAAACAAAAGGATGGCAAAGTAAAAATGATAGGAATTAGTGAGTAAAAACAGCATTTTGTTAAAAATGTGTGTGATGGAATAGGTGCTGTAGACATTATACATTATACTGAATTTATCAAGACAATAGGTAAACATGGAGAATGTGTTTCATTTGTATTAACAGCAAATTAAAACAGGAGCTGGTCAGAAAGCTAGGAGGCTTCTTACTCAAATATGATGGAACATAACTATAAATCAGAGGAAACAGAAAAGGGACCTGATCCATTTGTTTCTTTCTGTAGCTTAGGCCCTAGTCACTATTTAAGAGTGCATGTTATATAAAGAATGAGTGCAGCCTTACCTTCCTCTTCTTGCTCCTCCCCTCGGCCTGCAGGGTCCTGGTACACTGCTCCACACACTGCGAGAAGTTCAGACTGCTGTGGTCTGAACTGTAGTCCAACTCAGCCAACTGAGCCAGAGACAGGATGTAGTTGCAGGCTATACGTAATATTGCCAGCTTGGATAGCTTTTGACCATAGGAGTAACATGGCACCTGGAGAGAGAAGGAAATAGAGGGATGTGCTTGATAGATTCTTTTTTCTTTTAACATGTTTCATTGGTATGCATTAGCTAACATCTATATTGCAAAAGATATTAGTGTGTTTTGCTTCCCCTCATGATTTGCACATTGATAGTTTTAATTGTAATTGAGACTATTAATTAATGTAAGCTGAAATATCCCCTGGGTAAAAAGTAATTCTATACAGTTAGTACAACATTTATGTACACTATGCATGTCCATACAAATTCATTATTGAATGCTGTTATAAGATAAGATAAGATAAGATAAGATACACCTTTATTGATCCCATAATTGAGAAATTCCAGTGTTACAGCAGTCCAGGAGAAAGAGTAAAGATTTCAAAATTAAACTTAAAAAACTTAAATAACTAGGCATGCAGATAAGTACAAAAATACAAGAGACGGCGATAATAACAATAACGATAATAATAATAATAATAATGAAAATAATAGGAAGTGGATAATAATGAGCAGCAGTGAATGAAAATGAGCAGTGGATAAAGGGAGCACATCTAGTGCAAGTGATTGTAGAAAAAAGCTCAGCGGTGAGCAGGAGCTGCTGTAACAGGCGTCCGCACTGGGGGCGCCATCTTGTATGTTATTCTAGCTGTTATTCCAGTTATACCAGTAAGCTACGCTGTATTGTCTTTGAAGTGTTGTTTTATTTTTCTTCTGACTTACGCCAGGTAAGCAGGAGTAGGGAGAAAAAAAAAAGAGAATTGCTCTGCCCAAGTCTTGTAGCGTGCTCCAGGAATTAATCCTCAAACACAAAAATGAGTTAGCATTTTAGCACTCTCTGTTCCCTCGTCTTGAAGTCAGTGGGTTTTTTGAAAGGGTTTTTGGTTAGATGCCTTAAAAAAAGGTCTGTAGTTAACACAAGCTTAATAGACTTTCACATTTTGTTCTACCACATATAAGTCAATAGGCACCCGACTCATGAGTTTTGAAGCATTCATGTGTTTACAAAAAAAAAAGGCAGTTGGCAACAACTGGCTAAATAAGACTATAGAACGTCATCACACCAAACATGGCTTTACAGCCGTATTGTGGTGGCAACAATGAAGTCATGTGATTGCAGTGTAGTTTGTTTATCACCTAATGCTAGCTTTTTACTTCTGGTGATTGCATTTAGGCTTCAAAAATATTTAAAGTGGTGTTCATTTGTGAAGATTACCTTGCTGAAACAGAGCGTTTCAGTATCATATAGGTTTGTTTGCCAAAGATCTTATTTTCTGCAATAATCCATAATTCAATGGAAAAATTCCACTGGCTTTTAGACGAGGGAACCAGGGCAATTCTAACAACTGGGTCGGCCTACAGAAAAATGTAATCCCTAGAGCCCTCTATAATGGTTAGGAAACCCCTGCTGTTTCTTCTGGTATCATCATGTAAACACAACAAGCAATATCAATGTCAGCAAAATGGTCGTGGTCATGCCTATATATTGTACAACAAGTCAACTAGAGCTTCCACCAGTCAAGTTTCTATTACAGTGTACGTCCATGTTTGTGAAAATATGGATGCTTCACACACCGAAGAGCTGTACAATCAGCACAGTTTCAAGATTAGTGTCACCAATTCAGTATCTGACCGAATGTCTCCTTCTGTTTCTGAGATATGACGGTGAGAAATGGCAAGAAAAGTATTTTATGCAGAAAATTATGTCGCAGTGAAGTTGACCCTTGTGTCTTTGGATATGAAATGGCATCACTTTCAGTTTTTCCTATTTGACATCTGTGTGAAGTTTTGTCATAATCAGCATAGGAATTCTGTATGGCCAAAAACATATTTTGTGAGGTCACACTGACTTTGACCTTTGACCACCAAATTCGAATATGTTCATTTTTGAGTCCAAGTGGATGTTTGTGTCAAATTTGAAGAAATTCCTTCAAAATGTTCTTCAGATATCGCATTCACGAGAATTAGACAGATGCAAGGTCACATTGACAATGACCATTAACCTTTCACCACAAAAATCTAATCATATCATGTTCACAAGAATGGGACAGACGGATGGATGGACAACCCAAAAACATAATGCCTCCAGCTGCAGCTTTCACCAGTGTGGAGGCATAAAAATGAAACTATCATGACAGGTCTACTTCTTCTTCTTGTTTTATTTTCTGCAGTGCAGTTAGTATCTGCATAACGAGGCCACCATCAACATATTTGTTGTTGTTTACTGCATGTGTACAGTATGAGTATAAGCTTGTACATAATTGTTGTTTGTGTGTGTTTTCAGAGAGGACTGTGAATCTCACCTGCTTTCTCAGGGCCTCGAATGCAGCACTAATGGTGTGGACACGGGTCCTCTCTCGGGCGTTGGCTAGAAGCCTCCTGGTCTGCTGGATGGCTTTAACCTCTGGAAGACGCCCAGGTCCATCACCACTCACCCCAGCCCGCTTCCTGGTAGACTCCTGAGAGCAAAAGGACTTTTGTTTTTTCGGTTTCACTGAAATTAACAGCAAAACGCTTACTGAAACTGTCCTCTGAAACAGAGACTTTTCCTGTGTTTGGGGGGGTTAACGGCATCGAGTCATGCTGTGAAGCCGCAAGCAGTCAAGCTCCACTGGTGCAAGTGTTTTTCCACAGCACCATACAGAGAGGTAAAGCTTGTTTACCTTGATGACTAGATGATGTGAGGTGTGCTAGTCACAGACCACAGTAGCAGCCTGTCACTTGTAGTGCTTCCAGCTCACTGTGGTTGTTTCTGTTGGCACTGTTACTCCCTGCAATATGTGAAACTCATCCACTGACCAAACAGCACAGACTACGTCAATATCTGCTTGATTATACCTGTTTCTGTTCAAGATTAGCACTATTAATGAAGCTCTGCTAACTTGGTGAAAAACACATGGTATTTCTTTCTTCACTAAAACAGCATCCTGCCTGTTCATCAGTGGATAGCTTTTACGGTGAACAGCAACAGAATGGGTTTGCATTGGCAGCAACTTAACACAGCTCCGATACTGTTGAAAGCGATCAGTAAAATCAGGCTGTCTGCAGTCTCACATCAGAGATCGGAGACTGCAGACAGATCACAGGAGTGAGACTAAACTCCAAACCTCAAACATTCAGTTCAAAGCTGCAAAAGAACTGAGAGCTCAACACAGAGAGACTTTTTTGTAACAAAGAATTCTTCCTAGTCACTGGAATAGTCACATAGCTGTACAGACAGTGAGGAGGACATCACAGGGTGGCAGTACACAGAACCACAGCAAAGCATCACAGCTATCCCCTGCTGGCTTGGCACAATGCAGGTAATGTAGAACAACTCTGGCCCATAGGAAAACCCTACCGGATGTAGAAGGCAGCAGTTCATCACTCAAACCAAACCCTGACAAACACCTCACCATCATCTTTCTTTGGATCATGTGCACACAACTACAGCAAATGTTGAAAAAAACACATTTTAAAATTCATTTTTAGGAATATATTATTTATTATCTATTACAATTAATTTACAATTACATGCAATAAAATTTAAGTTCATCTGTTTGAACCAGTAACTAATGCCACTTTGACACTGCCTGTTCAAGGATGGAATAAAGAAATACTGTGCCGTGATGCTGCCTTGCAGTGCCACAGGGGGTAGCAACAATGCCGAAACATTGTCTGTATAAACAGCACAGCCAGGGGATGAGACCATGGGCAGAGCCTACCCAGGACCTTACGCCGGCTCTGGATAGAGCTGAGTACACAAATAGGCTTCATTATAACACGCAGGATTCCCAGACAAAGCACTTGTCTTTTGCGGGACACATTTTCCCCACAAATACAACATGCTAATGTTATTAGCACAAGCCTATAACATTTTAAATTGTATAAATTAGCCTAGCAGCTAGCAGAGATTTCCTCTACTCACATGAAGCCAGGAACAACAGCAACATTTAACAAAGGTAACGTAATGAAATTTGGCTCCATTACAACTCATAAGGTTCACTGACAAATCAATTGTCTTATACTTAACACATTTTCCAAACTGATACAAAAAGTTAAAATTATTAACAAGCCTATAGCATTTTACATTGTATAAATTGTAAAAATTGTATATGAAGCCAGGCTAAATCACACACAAGACTTAAAATGCCATGGTGTGGGGGCTTTATTGTTCCACAATTTATTGTTTCTTATCTGTAAAATAAAAGTAAACAAAAGCTTTGTTTCTACTGAGGGAAATGGTTATCAGCTTACAAAAATAAAACAGAGGTTTGCATCACCTTTACTTGTAGTTACATTTCTAGGGAGGTGCCACGTAGGTTAAAGTAGGCACAGCGTCGATTTGATGCATAAGTATAAATACTGCTTTATGTGTGCGACCCACCACTGGCGATTTAAAAAGTTGCTCTTAGCAGTTAGTGGCTAACTCAAAGAACAAGAATGGTGGCCGTAAATGTCTAAAAATTGGAAAAACAATGAGATTCGACAGCTCCTACCCTCTGAGCAGAGGAAGATCAGCTGCCATATAACAGGGACGTTTTTTATTGTTTATAAACACTGCTGACAGGTATGTTTTATGTCACACTAGACACCAATGCTGCTGGGTTACATGAATGACCCAACAGCATTGGTGATGATGCTGCCGTCATTTGCTTCTGTGTAAAACCCCAAAAGAGGCATAAAGAAGGGACTTTGTAGCTGCCCTATGGTGCCATTTCTGTGTAAAAAGGGCTTCAGTCTCATACTGGCCCTATTTCAAGGTTCTGTCACAACTACTGAGTACTTTTTTCTTGGACCTGCTCAATGTACGACTGATCCTTTCCTTGTTTTGTTCTGTCATTTCTTTTTAAGAAATGTGTCACCACTGTGTTGGCAGATTTTTTTTTTTTTACTTTAAAACAAGTACGTTTTTTTGACACAGGGGAAGAGGATGAATACAGATGCCTGAATGAATATGGATACACAAGTCTATAGCTTTCAATCATATTAGATGCCAGATGTTTTCAGTGGGTCACCAGAGTGAGTCAGTCAACCATTTACTCTTGAACCTGTACTGACACACAGCATATGTTGTCATGTGCAGTTTAACAGTGATTGAACAGTCTTTATATTCAGGGTTCCCACACATTTTCAGGGTCAAAATTTCAAAACTTTTCTGTGACTTTTCAAGTCATAACAGAATAACAAAATTTCCACAACCATACAGCAACAGAACTGCATAACATACATTACTCTGAAATCCTCCAAATGTTAATTGTATTATTATAGGCAGTCTGAAGACACAGAGCAGTAGAGCTCCCAGAGTCATTTGTTAATTTGTTCAAAGAAAAAAAAAAGAAAAAAAAAAAGAATGCTCTGCACCTTTTAACTCCCATGCTCCACTTTCAGAGCGGTTAAAACAAAACCACAGTGCTGCACCAAGTGACAGGTAAACGCCCCAGGCTGCCCATGTCAATTGCCCCAACTCGAAAATTCAGTACAAATTAAAAGATGTATGGGGGCCAAGGTTAGGGATGCACCGAAATGAAAATTTGTGGCCGAAGCCGAATTGGACGAATACCGAGTACCGAATACCATTGTTTAGTTTTTCATTGGCCCAAGTTTAAATCCATTTCTATAAGCCTTGTTTAATCACTTTTTTTTTGTCAATATAATTTTTACAGTGTTGTCTATGAGAAATATTGTCTATAATAATTAACTGCAATTCAAATACATTTCGCATGAATAAAATAAAAATCAACCAGCCGCCCTCCTCCCCTGACAAGTAAAGAACAGTACCTTCTTTACTTATGAAAGTAAAGAACAGTCCCTAAAGTGCGGTGAGGTTTGTGGGCCATTACCTGCCACAAAGAGAGAAATGTGAACAGCTTGTTTCTCCTCTGACATGTCACATACCTGAGTGCCGCCACGACTTGGCTGTCCAGGTACTTTTGGGCAGTTATGACGCCAAGAAGAGGACATTATTGGAGCCAGACTTCTCCGTCGCCGGTAAGCCTTATCTTGCGCCGTATTTGACAGGAATGCATTCCTGTCTGTGTCTGTGACCCCCATTCAACCCATAACCGGCGGGATTCGCCTTTCCTTTCTGCTGCTGGTTGAAATCTGTACTGGCACAGCGTGCTGAATGACTTATTTTGCTTGCACAAAACTATTTTTAGTCGCAAATGCGAGTGCGGTGACGGACAGATTGCCACACTGCCGACATTTTACTCCGTCTGTCACCGCACACTGTTTGATTGTGTTATCGAAACACGCTGCTATTATTCGGCCTTGCTTTTAACTTATTCCACCGAATACTGAATGTGTGGGTTTTTTTGCAATATTCGGCCGAATATATTCGGTTACCGAATATTCGGTGCATCCTTAGCCAAGGTATAAAAACTTTGAGATTCATGACCCTACAAATTAGATCATACTGTCACACCATTATTTTTCTTGCCCCACTTGCCCCGCATTATACAAACAGATTCAAACTCTATTCAAACATAACTCCAGCAAGCTAGGAAATATGGAGAGAGAGACGGAGCGTGGGGAGAACATGAACAAATTTCAGTGAACAAAACGTCAGGCATTGATGCATCGATATCAGAGCTTTGTTACATCAATAGCTACAGATGATAAATTTGCATTAATGTTACATTATGTGGAAGGTTATCCACAGAAGATTGCCCTAACAATTCCACTAAACACAAAATTCCAAAACAAAATTCCATGACTTTTCCAAACTTTCGATGATTTTACTGATTTCATGACTTTTCCAGGTCTGGAAAGTGTAACTGTGGGATTTCATGACTTTTCCTGGTTTTCTATGACCGTGGGAACACTGTATATTGAGGATGGGCAGATCCCCACCAGTAATTGATGTATTGAAACTCCAAAGCTATTAATTTGGTATCAGTGAATGTGAAATTCAAAAGTACTGATAAATAATGCTGATGAGTAGGCTACTACCCATCCCTAATTAGCACAACACGTGATAAATTACCTCTAATGCACACAGCACTTAATCACAGTTGCACAGCCATAACAAACATCTAACCATTATTGTCATTACTCATTAAAGGTCCAGTGTGTAGGATTTAGTAGCTCTGTCAGTGAGGTTGCTCATTGCAGCCAACTGAAACTTCTCCCGTGTGTCGTATTCACAAAAACACAAATAGCCCTATCTAGAGCCAGTGTTTGGTTTCTCCATTCTGGGCTACTGTAGAAACATCATGGAGGATTCTTGGGAAGACAAGCTGCTTTGTATGTAGATATAAACATCTCATTCTAAGGTCACGTGATTACACGCTAATGAAAACATAGTTATGAATATTATATTCCATTTCTACAATGGACGAATTGAAAATAACAAATGAATTAAAGGTGCAGTGTTAAGGATTTAGGGGGATATATTGGCAGAAATTGAATATAATCCACTGGACTTTCAAATCTATTCGTTATTTTGAATGAATCCATCAAAACCCATACACACACATATATATGTATATGTATATATATATATATATATATATATATATATATATATATATATATATGTATACGTATATATGTGTGTGTGTGTGTGTGTGTGTAAAACACAGCAGGGGCTGTCCATATTAACATTTTAATCTTGATCTGATGAAGGTCCAAACATATTGCATTGTTGTTGTTTTTTTAAATTGTGTGCTAATTTGTCCTTTCGATGCACCCTTACTTGTAGTCAAGCCACTGTGCAGCTCTCTGCTTCATGCAGCTGCAATGATTGAAAAAAAAAAAAAAAAATAACAACGCCATTGCCCTCCAGAGTTCTCGCGAGAGCACAATTTGAATTTGCTTAGCGAGTCACTCTGGCAATCAGTAATGATGCTCATTACCCATGCTGTTGGAGCCGAGCTGCACCAATCTAGACTTGGCTTTTTCTCTAAAAGAGGAACAGAAGACTGCGATCGAATCTTTCCTTTGCAAGAAGGACGTTTTTGCTGTTTTGCCAACCGGATACGGCAAGAGTCTAATCTACCAGTTAGCTCCGCTGGTAGCTAAGCGTATACGTCACCCTGTGTATTGTTCTGATTGGTCACAGTGTTATCCAATTGCGTTCAGTGATATTTACAAATGCATGCTTGGTGCCGCCCCTCAAGTTGGGCCATTTTCATTACTCATGGCCAGACCCTAAATCTTTCTAAATTTGGGTCTGGATTTCCATGGTACTTTTGAATGGCTCCTTTCACTTTAAAAAAACTCCCAGACAGCTCAGGTGACGAGTCGAAAGTAACATGCACCTTGTATAAAGTGTGAGTGAGTTTAAGCTCCCACCTACAAGCTGAGCATACAGGTGCAGCTAATCAGACTGATGTCTGCGGGCACCCACATCGTCAAGCCAGCAAAGCACTATACTGGAGTGAGCAAGTCACCACAGACATACACTGGTAATTAGTACTTTGCCTTGTTAACATGAACTTCAAAACTGTTTTAAAATACAAAATAATGACATTCAAAACATGCGATTAGAAACGCGATTAATCACAATTAACTGTTGAAATTCAGCCATTAATCGCAATTAAAAAAATTAATCATTTGATAATATAGATACATAGATAGATCGATAGATAGATAAATAAAGTCAGTGTCCCAGACAGTCAGTGTCTAGGACTTAGTATGTTAAGCTGATTCGCTGTTTAATTTTCTGTCAATTGACTAATTAAGTTATCATTTCAACTCTAATCTCTATATATAGATATTCCTCCAAGGTAATATTTCTCAGAACAGGTTTCTGTTTTTCATGACACTCCACACATTCACCTTGGGAGACTGGACGTGGGGCTCCACATGTTCATGACACTGGGAGGTGTGGGAGGCTCTGGGGACAGGTGGAGCTCCGGTTTGGCCTGACAGAGATGGCTCCAGGGAGAAGGCCCGGTGGCTGGGTGAGTGGCTGTGGCTGCTGCTGGTTGGTGTTGACAGAGGGAAAGTGGAGCGCAGGCCCAGTTTGAGTCTGTTGGACAGAGGCTGGGAAATGGCTGTGGGCCAGTGGGAGATCTCAGAGTTAGAAAATGGAGATGAAGGTAACTGGGACAGTTTGGAAGTGATGGCAGGTACATTAATGCCAATTCTCATGTCTATGGCACCACTCTGAGCTGAAGCCACGTTGCCTTCTGGTAGTCCTGACCCTAACCCTGTAGTACTGGCCATCCCCTCCTGTGACATCATCAGCTGTCTCTGTAATGGAGCCAACCTGCTGACACTAGATGCTTCCGTCTGGGTGTCATCTACTGAGTCCACATCCGACATGTTTGCTGGGTAGATTTTCGTCCTTTCAGGCTCGGGGCCACTGAAAAGCCTTTTAGGCTCCCGAGACTTCCTCTTGAACTTCTTGTTAGTGTCTGGCACAGAGATCAGGACTGGGTCTTTGCTAACAGACCTATTCCAGGTATTACACAGTGGATGAGGGTTCTTCATTTTCAGACAATTAGTGTAACCGACAAACAAGTGAAGTGAAATCACTGTTAACAAAACATTTAATTTTCAACTATGCAAAACGCAAGTGAAACTGAACTATGTGTACTGAATGCAAAGTCTTCAGGAGTGTCCAACAAAATGTTTCAATTCCACAGTCACTCACTATGTGATTGTCATCTCTCTAAACTTTCACCTGCTGGGAGTATTTGCTTCATTACTATGAAAAAGTCAGAGTGGACTTTTATGTTTCTGACAGAACTTTGGGTCCCAGTCCATGAAACGTTCAAATTCATAATGTACACATACTTAACCAGCCTGAGTTTTGCCAATACTACACGAACCCAGCAAAAAAACAACAACAAAAAAAAAAAACAACTACCTTCCTGACAAACCTTCAGCTGCCAACTGTGTAACACAAGCTGTCCAACTGCACTGACAGAAGCTGCACAGCCATGTGTGTTACTTTAACTTTACCAGCAGATTTTCTGTGGCTCCACTCTGTCTGCATAACAGCATCCTGAATGATCCACATTAGTACACAAAGCTGTGTAACATCTGCTATTCCACACAAGTCGTCCCTCTGGACGGAGACTAGCAGGGAGCTTTCCTCAGCTGTAAAGCTTTCTTTCTGTGAGGGCAGTCCAGGCCTATGCCTCAGAACTGGGGTTACAGTGGAGCTGTCTGAGCGTGGCTCCAGTCAGTCTGCATAGCAGCACTGTGAATAACCCACACTGATACACACACTGAGCACAGATAGGCTGTAGTGGAGCTGCAGCTGCTGGACCAAATAATGGGAACAGCACATGAACAGGATGGCAACTATTCAGAGGACTCCAAATGCACTCACACTATTATGTTATAGATATGTTCAAGTGAAGAGCTCACAAACAGCTTACTGATTTCACATAAGTTTTCAAAGCAACCAGTGGGGACAGAATCTTATTGGATTGGTTACAGAAGTGAACAAAAACTGGGCCTCTTGTCACGGGCTGTGACATCATATTCCTTCATCTACCCACAGAGGAACATGAGTGACTTTCTGAACTCCACCAAACTGCGGAAAAAGAGTGACAGCAGCCGGCCAGGGCTCGGCTGTCAGCAGTAAATGACAACTGAAGTCTAACGTTCCTTTTCTAGGATGATAATGTCCCTACACGCTGCCAAGGTACCGATACATCCTTCAGTGAAGCTCACGGTCCTTTCTTGAAGAAAGCTCCGGTCTGCGAAACCCGGATATCTGGCACTCAGTGAGCCGGCTCCACGGGTCTGACTCGATACAGTTAGTTACTGCTTATCCATATGAATCACAGTCATTGGTCCACAGGCTGTGTCTTCTGAAGGGACACCGGCAGGTCGGCCCCCGTCCCACTCCGTGTCTCTGTGTCCCGCTCCGTGTCTCCGTGTTCTGCTCAGTGTCTCTGGTTCCTGCTCTGTGTCTCTGTGTCCTGCTCCTGTCCTGTGTGGAAACACAACAGCGCGTGCAAGGCTGAGCCTGCCGTTGGACGACAGGAAAGCTCAGTGGTTCCAAAGCAGAGGGGGCTCGCGCTCCTCTAACTCTGCTGGCGTCTGACTGGCTGGAGCTCTCTCGAGCCTCTCTCCCGCTCTCTCCCTCACGCACGCTCGCACACACACACACACACACACACACACAAAGAGAGAGCGAGAGAGAGAGGCACACACAAAGAGAGAGAGAGAGAGAGAGAGAGAGAGAGAGAGGAGTGAGAAAGAGAGAATTTCTTCTTCTTGTTTCAGCCTTTAGTTTTAGCAGAGATGATACTTATGCAAAGAAACAAAGTCATAGAGACGGCTCAGCAGCGCCACCTGCTGACATATAACATATAACTCCCCGTTATATGGCAGCATATTGCCTGTTTGTCCAGGTTCTCCAGCTTTCTCCCACAATCCAATTAGGTTAGGCTAATTGTTGACTCTAAATAAAAATAAAGGTGTTGTCTATGTTTCAACCCTGCAATAGTCTGGTGACCTGTCCAGAGTGTACCCCCCCTTGCCCAATGATGTATAGGGATAGACTTCAGCACACCCACAACCTTGTATCGGAATAAGTGGGTACGGAAAATTAATGAACAAACAATAAAGGCTTACTCTTTACTAACTGACTATCAACAAGGTTACAAACAAGTGTTAATTTGGTTGATGAGAACTATGACAAAAACATTTCTCCACAACCTCTTTTCCCTGACAAAACAAGACAGTGCGCTAAAAATAGATCATGATAATACAAACTAAGAGAAATCTATGTTTCATATTTGTTGATGAGATGAGAACTGACGAAAATGTTAGTGGTGGACTATCAGAAATTAAAAACCAAGAGCAGCCGTGTTTGTTATCATCTTCAAATGTGGCTTGAGTAACAGGCTGGCAAACTCCAGTAAATAGGCTAGTCTGTGCCAGGATGTTTCACTAGCCAACAGAAACACTCACACCAGAGCGGCATCAGATTTATAATAGATTAGTGGAGTTTGTTAGTTACAGTGGTGGCTGTTAGCAGTTAGCTCCGCTTATTAACTGCTAAACGGCAGCAGAGCAAGCAGCTACTGGCCACTGGACTTCACAGTTGATCCACCCACTCCACTCAGTCCGGACTCAAGAGGGTTTATGGGCTGATGCTGTTTGACAGGCAGGTAGGAGGCTCAGTTATCTGTGAGTGCTGTGCTGTAAGTGCAGTCTGCACTGAGATATTTTTCTCTGACAGAGATGGAAGTTTAGTTTTAATTACCAACTCTGTGAGAGGACAAGAGTTTAAAACTCCAGACTAACATGTTGCAGATTAAGAAATAATTCAGGCTTTAATAAAGTTATTTCTCTGCTTCTTAACAGTGAGATGGATATGTCAGAGTTTACAATGAACCTGGGCACAAATCCTAGTTGAGATGTTGACCTTTCCAAATGATGATCAGTAAGTGCCCACTTGCAAATCACCCCTTAAACCTGTCAAACACTGCTGGAGAAATGACAGTAGCCTATGTGAGTGTGTAGAAATTATTTGTAGTTATAGAAAAAATGTATACAACCTGTTACCTTGATTCTAATTTCTGATACATGAATTATCCATCCATCCATCCATTTTCATCTGCTTATCCGGGGCCGGGTCACGGGGGCAGCAGGCCGAGCAAAGCACCCCAGACATCCTCCTGGGGGACACCAAGGCGTTCCCAGGCCAGATGAGATATGTAATCCCTCCAGCGTGTTCTGGGTCTGCCCCAAGGCCTCCTACCAGTGGGACGTGCCTGGAACACCTCAAACAAGAGGCACCCAGGAGGCATCCTGATCAGATGCCCTAACCACCTCAACTGACCCCTTTCAATGCGAAGGAGCAGTGGCTGTACTCCGAGCTCCCTCCGGATGTCTGAGCCACCCCACGGAGCAAACTCATTTCCGCTGCCTGTATCCGCGACGTCATTCTTTCTATCACTGCCCAGAGCTCATGACCATGGGTGAGGGTTGGGACATAGATGGACCAGTAAATCAAAAGCTTCGCCTTCCAGCTCAGCTTTCTCTTCACCATGATGGGCCGACACAGCGCCCACATCACTGCAGAAGCCGCACCAAACCGCAGATGATGTGGTTCTGTTGGCCTCATCACACCATGACCTCCAGCATGCACTGGAGCTGTTTGCAGCTAAGTGTGAAGCGGTCAGGATGAGAGTCAGCACCTCCAACTCTGAGGCCATGGTGCTCTGCTGGAAACTGGTGGATTGCCCTCTCCCCGGGTTGGGGGAGAGTTACTGCCTCTAGCGAGGAAGTATCTTGGGGTCTTGTTCATGAGGGAGGATGCATGAATTAGCCTCACTGGAATAGTTAGATTTGTTAAATTTGAGTAAACCACCCTTTAATACAATCGCAATGATTTGTGTATGTTGGAAAATACTATTGTATGGTTTCTTTTGATATGACTGCTTGGCCTGGGGATGGTTGCAGCAACTTGTTGCAACCGTCCCCAGCCCATCAGCCATGACAGAACATCATGTGCTAGTTAGACACACTGACCTGGACACACTGACTATGTCGCTTAGAGGTCAACAAAACAACGATTCACACAAAGTAAGATTTCATTAAGTCATAAGGTCAGGACAGTATGACAGAAACACATCATGAAAAAAATACTTTCAAACATCCAAAATAAGTTTTTGCAATAAGTATGACATAAGATGTTGAATGTGTCTACTGTCTTCCTGGTAGGGGGTAGAGTCTAAGTGAGCATGTACAGTATACAGTATGAGTGTCATCACTCTAGCATGCTTGTGTGTGGAGGAATAAGAGCAGTTACAACCATCCCCAGTCTCCCCTAGCTACCAAAAAAGCCATAGGTATAACAACATTGCTAACACACTCTTGTAATCAGTGAGGGAAAAACAACTTCACGGCTGTGGCTGTTAGCAGCATGTCCTCTATGACCAGTTCGTTAATGCATGCAATTTTTCACCCCATGAGCCACTTAACACACACCTAGTCACCAGGTTTTCTGCAGTCAACCAAACTGTAAACAAAACCTTTGTTTGATGTGAAATGTATACATCCAACACATTTGTGGGGAAGGTTTTTTTAATTTAAGGAGCCAGGTGCAGTCTGAACAGTCTGAGTATTCAGTCTGCACTTAATGAGATGAAGAGTTTGTGCTGTTCTGATGTCAGAAGAGAACTTTAGCCAGCCACCTAGCTGACCACCAATTGATGTTGATATTTGGTTGAATTTACGTTGTTACATCAACCAAAATTCAATATCAGGACATCTAATACCAACAACAGTTATTATGAAATACTGATGACAGATGATTTTGATATTTTGTTGGTTTTAAGTTGTCATCTGGACATAGACTAACGACATTTAGTGGTAAGATATGGAGAACAAAATCCAACTTGTGCAAAACATCATAATGTATACCTACAAGCTACAACGTAAAATCCTGCTGTCATTAGACATTTGAAATATCATCAGCCTGATTTGTCTTCCAACCAAAGATTATTATCTGCCCAACGTAAGAGTTTGGTATCTTTCTGACATCATTTTGGCATCAGGTGACAGCAGGGCATCTTAGACTTGAATGTTGTTTGTTAGGGCCAATCTGTGACTAGAACGGAAAGTCCAATTAGTCCAGGTGGGTGCCAAATTTGAGGTGATGCGTTCACTTTTTAATTAAAGCATGAAACTTGGTTAACTTGTACAGTGCACCATGGTGGCCATTTTACTTTCTACCATAACCAAATTATTCAACTTGTATCATAACCAGTGGTGTAGTGGAAGTTGATAAGGTGAATGTAGATGGGTGGGTCACTGTGGAGGAAGTGGGTATACTCTGTTATGTTCAATAACTTGCGGACCGCAGCTCAGCTTAGTGTTAACTTTATTGTGCGCTGCACCCACCACAACCTTATTTCTGGCAGACTGTCATAAAACTGCCATGCTTACTGCAGCAACTACACCCATGACCAGTGTGGCTCATACATAACATACTCTCCTATTTATTCCAATGGCATTTTGGATGTAAGGTGGGTATGCTGTTAAAGGCCAGAAAAAGAGGTAGGTATACTCAATATACCTGCATATACCCTCCACCACACTTCTGATCATGTCCCCTGAGCCAAACAAAATAACAGAACAGGTGATGTCTACCCCTTTGTTTTTATGGTCAAGGATTACATTGATATAATATAAAACATTGTAAATGTGAAAAGTTAATGGTGGGGGGGAAAGGTGTTTTTGCATTTGCAGTGCAACCTTTCTTGCTGATACAACTTAAGAGCTCAGTGACGGACTGGTTGGCCTGTGGAAGAGTTGACCACAATGGTCTCCAATGGCTTTGGTCCATCCAACCAACCCCAGTCTGTGGGTAATGGCATATTTAGCGGCACCTCAAGTGCTTGTCCCCAACAGTATCTTTCTTGGTAGTCTTTTAAAGTGCTGAACCAACGTATCCTTCATTGGGGGGATTTGCTCCATTCCTCTTCTTTCTTTGTAAACGACTTAAAATTAGTTTCATCAGTGTTGAGTCAGCTGCTGGTGCAATTGTGGAGGAGAATTGTGAAGCAGTCTGCAATGCAATGGCATTCACGGTATCCCATGCTGTCTTCTTGCCCCTGCATGCAAATACAGATACTGTAACACAGCAAGTCAGGGTATGGAACACAGGAAGGGTTTTGGATTGGTCAAGACCCAGAGACTTGGCAGTCTCGTGGGCAGGCATGTACCTATCTGAAGTTTTTCCCAGTCTCAAACACCAACCACAGCTTGTTAATGGCAAGCTCTGACACTTGTGCAATGGTTAGGACCACTACATCTGTGTCCACAGTGTGCAGGGTAATCTTTTAAATTCCTTTTCCAGCATCACCTGCCGCATGGAATGCTGTCTCTTGCCAGACAGCAACAGGGTGAACAGGCTGTGGCTGATGTCCTTTGGGCTCTGCGTAGGCACCTCACTGATATCACTGATCACTGATGCTCTCTAGTTGGGGACCAATGATGTTGTGGGTGGCTTTAATCACCCACAGCACAGCCCTCATTTGTAATGTTTCCACTCAGATTGCTTTCTATTACTCCTCTGTTAAGTTGACAACAGGTGCAACAGCCCTCCTGCTACAGCAGGGCCTGCTGTGCAGAGCTAATAAGTGCAGCTGGGAGCACCAGGCCAGTCTCCCAGGGGCAGCTTATTTAAGACCTGGCTGTTTAGTCAGCTTCCTCACTTCCTTCATCCGGCACTATGCTCTGGTTCAGTTAGCTTTGGCCTGGTTTGTAGTTTGAGTTACACACCCTACAACACTTCACATACATCACCCACTCACTCATGCATCTACTGACACACTGAAACACTGATATACACACCTCTTGACTTTATGTTGTTTTTGAAATTATCTTTTGTTAAATAATAAATATGTGCACCTTTTAGTTTAATACCTTGTGTCTTTTTTGTCATGGCTTATGAGCCCAGTCAGGACAGGAAATTTGCCTTCTCATGTTTCCTTAAGAAATACAGCCAATTCTGAGCTTTCCTCACCAAGATGGAGATGTGTGATGACCAGTGGGTTCTCTGTGATGCTGATTCCTAGGAACCTAAAACTGTTAAGCAGCTCCACCTCAAGTCCACTGATGTAGACAAAGGGTGTGTGTCCTCTCCTCTTTTTTCCTAAAATCCATGATTAGCTCCTTAATTTTGCTGATGTTGAGACAAAGGTTGTTCTTTGTGCACCACCCTGCAAGATTGGTAATTTCCTAACAATTTAAAGTCTTACTGCTGTTTGAAATCTGGCCGATTATAGTGATGTCATCCAGAGTTCTCCTCATGTCTGGGGTTGCAGTCATGAGTGTACAAGGTAAATGAGAGGGGTCTGAGCACACAGCTCTCAGGGGCTCTGATGTACAGCAGTAGGGTGGAGGAGGTGTGACTGCCAATCCAAACTTTCTGGGTTCTGTTTGTGAGGAAGTCTAATACACAGTTGTAGAGTGTGGTACTCAAGTCCAGAGTGTCAGGTCTGCCATAAGTTTCATGGCGAGGATTGTGTTGAATGCTGAGCTGAGATCAACAAACAGCATTCTGATGTAGCTAAGTGTTGTTATTTTCAAGGTGAGTGTGAAGGCTGAGTGGAGGGGAGTGGAATGCAAACTGGTAAGGGACCAGGGTGGCTGGAATGTTGCCCTTGATGTGCTGGAGAAACAGTTCCCAAAGCACTTCCTCAGAATGGAGGTGATTGCACAGGATAAACTGAATTTTGGACTGACACTCCCAGATAATGTGATTGGGAGTCGAATTACTCAGCATGTACAGTCAATCGGATCCAAATTGGCCTTGGCATTCTGTGCGGGCTCCACAGTTTCCATCCCAGGCTTTGACCCGCAAGTCAAATGGCATTAAATGCAAAACAGAAGAAGAAGCCGGTATCAACAAACACCATAACCACAAGGGATGGCATGCATCTCATCTGTACAAAAAGTAAAGCATATAGAACAAACAAAATGTACAGTGCTGTAAAGCTGTCCACCATGGTACCAGTTTGCCGCTAGCTAACCATAGCTCATTTGTTTGACGCTTATTTGGTCTGTGATGTAATAGGTCAACTGGAAAAAGGTCCAATACTAACAAGCTGAAGGAGGGCATATCGCCATCTATCGTAACAGAGTTGGACATACTTCGGTCAATAAATTGATTTCCCTCCCGTGCTTGTATACTGGGACAAGGACAGTAGTCCAATTAAATGGCCTAGTCAAGCTATAACCATAGGCTGACTTAACTGTGCATGTAAAGATACTGACTGCAGACATTTAAGGATGATGGTGGCAGTCCTCAAGGATTTGTGACAGAGATATGTCAGAAATGTTAGTAATGACACTGACTAGTTGGTTGGCACATTTTAGGTACACAGCCAGGAATGTTATCAGGTTTTACTCACATTCACTTTATGCAGTGTTTTACTGGCAGTCACTACAAGGAAATATGACTTGTTTTTATTGCATTTATAATCAATTTAAATCTGTATT
This sequence comes from Epinephelus lanceolatus, assembly GCF_041903045.1. NCBI lineage: Eukaryota > Metazoa > Chordata > Actinopteri > Perciformes > Serranidae > Epinephelus > Epinephelus lanceolatus. The sequence goes on from NC_135740.1 coordinate 3,783,371, forward strand.
GTTTTTGTATAATTTCGCCTCTAATTCAGACAGCTTATAGTACAGTTACTTGTGGATATTACAAGTAGAGATGTGATCATGTTGTATTGTGCTAGCTCGTGCTATCCAGGACAGAGAGACGGTCCTTCAGAGATACATTGAACAGCAGTAACAGCTAACTGTCAGCAATCAGCTGTAACTGCACCCCAACCCCCCCAAATAGATTTTAATTCTATGGGAAACACTGAATGTTCATAATAATAAGCTCAGAATCTAAACTATTTCTGCATTTTTCACTTGACATTGCCATTTCATTGCAAAAAAAATCATAAATATTCCAACATGCATCTCAATTTTTATTTTTGTTTTTTTGTTTTTTAGAAAAGCTGTGAAATCAGGCATTACAGGCCACAACAATTGAAAAAACAGCCTGTGAAATCCTGGAGGGACTGATTGAAACACCTGCTTTGAATGTTGTCAGTTGATTGGATGGGCATTATTAGTGGTTATCAGCCTCATAGAGATGGGTTAGAAGGGCCATGCTACACCTACTAGCAGGTTAAGTAGATCAAACTCAGCCAGCAACCTCTAGTGGCTATAGTAATTGTGATGGTTGCAGTAGAGGAAGTCAGGTGACATATCATAAAGAGTGACAAAATCTGTTAAGGAGGAGGTCGGGGTGGGTCACAAACACGGGACTTTTACCCAGGATACCACTGTTCAAGTATTGTGCGTAACTAAAAGTCAACATTAACTTACATTAACTGGCGTATGTCAGTTTGTTACCTTATGTTATGCCAAGTTACAATACACCATGTCATGCAACAAACCCAAACCATTTTTCTAAACCTCACCACACAGTTTTGGCACCTAACCCTAACAAAACTGCAAGTGAAACCTGACGAAACAGCAATCATTTTAAAAGGCTGATAATGGCCTTCTGAACCTGCTAGTAAGTGTAGCAGGCCACTTCTAACCCATATCTATGTGGCAGATTACAACTCATAATGCCCATTTGTTGAGTAATAACACTTGAAAGGGGTGACTGAGGTGTGATGTGTTAACTACAGCTATTCAAAGTACATGAATACACACACTTACATATCCTCGATTACAATGCTCAAGAACCAGAGCTAATTTGGTGCATAAGGGTGTAATACAAGCCTATGAGGTGTCAAACAATTTTTCTGTTCATGCAGCTGTAAGAGCAAGTGCCACTTTAGGAACCTATTTTATCGATTGCAATCTGAAATTATGGAAAACAGAATTCAGAAAGTTAGGCTGCATTCAGTGATTCAATGATAGAAAGAGACTGTATTTACTTACTTGTTCCCATAAATTCTAATCCTTACTTCCTAAAACCTCCCAAAAAAAGGCCTGAGGAGAATCAGCTCTATGGCTGCGCTCCTCTGAACATCCGTGCTTTAAAGCTGTAGTTTGTAACTTTTGTCATATTTGCTAATACTTTCACTATATTCACACAGTACGAAATGAGACAAGTAATCTGTGAAAAAGTGTCAGACTCCTCTGCCTACTCTATTGCATGTTAGAATTTCTAATAGCTTTACTGCATATGAACAAAAACAACCAAGCAGAGTCGAAGAGTCATTCATTATGTTTACATGCAGAAAGGTCGAACTATAGTTATATCTCAACTGGGCCATTTAATTGGACTACTGTCTTTGTCCCAGTGTGCAGGCATGGGAGGGAAATACATTTATTGACTGAAGTACAGTACAGGCCAAAAGTTTGGACACACCTTCTCATTCAATGCGTTTTCTTTATTTTCATGACTATTTACATTGTAGATTCTCACTGAAGGCATCAAAACTATGAATGAACACATGTGGAGTTATGTACTTAACAAAAAAAGGTGAAATAACTGAAAACATGTTTTATATTCTAGTTTCTTCAAAATAGCCACCCTTTGCTCTGATTACTGCTTTGCACACTCTTGGCATTCTCTCCATGAGCTTCAAGAGGTAGTCACCTGAAATGGTTTCCACTTCACAGGTGTGCCTTATCAGGGTTAATTAGTGGAATTTCTTGCTTTATCAATGGGGTTGGGACCATCAGTTGTGTTGTGCAGAAGTCAGGTTAATACACAGCCGACAGCCCTATTGGACAACTGTTAAAATTCATATTATGACAAGAACCAATCAGCTAACTAAAGAAAAACCAGTGGCCATCATTACTTTAAGAAATGAAGGTCAGTCAGTCCGGAAAATTGCAAAAACTTTAAATGTGTCCCCAAGTGGAGTCGCAAAAACCATCAAGCGCTACAACGAAACTGGCACACATGAGGACCGACCCAGGAAAGGAAGACCAAGAGTCACCTCTGCTTCTGAGGATAAGTTCATCCGAGTCACCAGCCTCAGAAATGGCAAGTTAACAGCAGCTCAGATCAGAGACCAGATGAATGCCACACAGAGTTCTAGCAGCAGACCCATCTCTAGAACAACTGTTAAGAGGAGACTGCGCGAATCAGGCCTTCGTGGTCAAATAGCTGCTAGGAAACCACTGCTAAGGAGAGGCAACAAGCAGAAGAGATTTGTTTGGGCCAAGAAACACAAGGAATGGACATTAGACCAGTGGAAATCTGTGCTTTGGTCTGATGAGTCCAAATTTGAGATCTTTGGTTCTAACCGCCGTGTCTTTGTGAGACGCAGAAAAGGTGAACGGATGGATTCCACATGCCTGGTTCCCACTGTGAAGCATGGAGGAGGAGGTGTGATGGTGTGGGGGTGTTTTGCTGGTGACACTGTTGGGGATTTATTCAAAATTGAAGGCACACTGAACCAGCATGGCTACCACAGCATCCTGCAGCGACATGCCATCCCATCCGGTTTGCGTTTAGTTGGACGATCATTTATTTTTCAACAGGACAATGACCACAAACACACCTCCAGGCTGTGTAAGGGCTATTTGACCAAGAAGGAGAGTGATGGAGTGCTGCGGCAGATGACCTGGCCTCCACAGTCACCGGACCTGAACCCAATCCAGATGGTTTGGGGTGAGCTGGACCGCAGAGTGAAGGCAAAGGGGCCAACAAGTGCTAAACACCTCTGGGAACTCCTTCAAGACTGTTGGAAAACCATTTCAGGTGACTACCTCTTGAAGCTCATCGAGAGAATGCCAAGAGTGTGCAAAGCAGTAATCAGAGCAAAGGGTGGCTATTTTGAAGAAACTAGAATATAAAACGTTTTCAGTTATTTCACCTTTTTTTGTTAAGTACATAACTCCACATGTGTTCATTCATAGTTTTGATGCCTTCAGTGAGAATCTACAATGTAAATAGTCATGAAAATAAAGAAAACGCATTGAATGAGAAGGTGTGTCCAAACTTTTGGCCTGTACTGTATGTCCGACTCCACTACAATGGGTGGCGATATGCCCCCTTTCAGCCTGATAGCATTGGACCTTTTCCAGCTGACCTATTACATAAGAGAAATATATCTATTGAGTGCATATAAAAGTCTTAGATCTTGAACTTAAACCTGTGAAAAATGGGAGCAGAAACAAAAGTGTTGTGTTTGAATTTATCATCATAAAAGTTAACAACTGTTTCTTTAACTCTGATGTATCTGTGTGACCTTCTCTTCTTTACAGACCCTTACCACCCAGAATGATGACAAAACAACTCAACACAAAGCTCTGAAACACTTTTATTTTGGATAAGTTTTACTGCTCTACATATATTTGTCTTTTCTTGCCCTTCACACACAGAAAGAAGACAGAAATGAGCTGAGAGATTACAACTATAGGCACCCTTAAAAAATGGTCAATTTCTATTAGTTTCGGACATTTTAAATCAGGATGTTTTTTTGAAACAATGTGTTAAAGTAATAGCTCCATGGGTAGCATTTAAAACATAATGAGATCATTAACAAAGCATGTGTGAGCTATAAACTGTAACCTAAACCTTTGGCAATACAATAAAGATATGCTTCCTTAGCTTGCTTAAGTTTCAACACAGTCTCAAAGACATATGTAAAGTGGACATCATGTCTTAACAATGCATTACATGGTGGTGAGAATGAAATGTGTAAACATTATGCATTGGCAACACAAAACAGTGCCAAAGTCTATCACTAACAGTCACAGTTGTAATGTAAAGCTGTCATAGTTTGGTTAAGTTAAAGGAGGAAAATAATGCTTAAGCTTTAAGAACAAAGAAATGGTTGGTTAAGTTTACGAAAAGATTGTGATTTTGGTTAAAGTAAATACATAGGGGATGTAAGTGACAGAAATGCATGCAAGTACCTACCTAAAGTACTTTGTTATTGCAGTAAAATGTTTCTAATTGACAAAAATAAAAAATCATCATTTTTGTAGGCTACCGAAAGTTTAATTTGTATTTGCAATATTAATGATTCATAGAAATATACTTGTATCAATGCAATTGACACGCATTTTGACACACAAAATACTGTTATGCCATGCTGCATCAATTTCCCCCCACACAATCTCCTGGTTGAGAGTCCATGTTTGTTTGAACCATCCACCACTGCTCCTGCCTACCCTACACAGGGTCTCTCACTCTTTGTTCTTTACTCATGAGTCCATCACAGCTAAAGATCATCACTGGCTTTGCACTGGTTTTGTTTTTTGTTGCCAGTGCATAATTTTAACACATTTCGTGCCCATCACCAAGTAATGCCTTGTTAAGATTTGGTGTCCATTTCACTCATTTCTATGAGATCAGGCTGGGAGTTTTCTGCATTTGCCACAGAGTGCTAGCAGTAGCAGAATTACACAGTCATATTCTAATATCAGCAAGTAATTTATACTGTACAGGTCTAAGGGTGTCTCTTCTCAGACTGTTTAAGGTACTACAAAACCTCTAATTCCCAAATATCTAGTCATTATTTTTGATAAATTGAGACCACATAGTTAGGTTTAAATGTACTCATGGTCATTTAATAAGAGCACTGTTTCTTTTCTTTGAAATTAAAACTATCAATTGAGTCAAAAGCCAACTGTGGGTTTCTCTCTATTGCTCTCTGACTACTGCACAACAAGCTGCCCATTAGCAAGGTGTGACACTTGCAGAGTGTGTGTACAGCAGCAGGGGCCTGACTGGAGCTCAGCTCCTGGCAGCCAACATGGAGATTAGTGAAGGAAAAATAAAGCATGCACACTGAACATCTTCCACTCAAATCTTTTGTTCTCCAGCTGCTCTGAAACTCAAGTTTGTTTGGCTGATGAAAGAGGCTCACGTTGAGGAAGACTAGAGACCCTCCTGCACCTTCATACATGATATTCACCATGTTAAATTCATATCAGGATGTCTCGCTAACACACGTCCATCTGTAATGAAGGAAAAGGGTCAAGCAATAACAGCCATCATGACATGCACATCAGACACATAAAAAAAATCTATTTGTGCTAAATAAAAATAGTACAACTGTACTGTAGAGTTAAGAACTACTATAGAATCTTTTAGCCAATTCTATTTTATCATATTCAATTAAAACAACCCTGCAGCATTGTTTCGGGTCAGTCATGATACTGCATTGATTAAACAAGACCACTGTGTTGTTTCAGCTGAATAACAGATTCTTTTTGCGAGCTCCTATAAAGGTGATATAGTTACTATGTTAACAAAAAGTGGCACAATTCAACATGCAGCAGACTCAGAGCAACATGATTGTCCCATTGGAATGGTGTTTGTGTCCAACTGATAAATTTTTGAAGTTCATCATTCACCCTTCTTTTAGCTCTGGTGTGGTCTCCACCAATCTCTAGAAAAATGTTTGTGTTGTACGTTACTGAAAACCACAGTTACATTTGTATATTATGTTGCCCATACGTTCCAACTTGTTTGTTTCATTACATTTCAACAACACTATTGTTGACGTGTGGTTAGGTTTAGGCACAAAAAGCACTTGGTTATGGTAAGGAAAAGATCATGTTTGGCCTTAAAAAAACACAGTCTGTGGCACAATTATAGTCAGAGAAACTTTTAATGTCTCAATACAAAACAGCTGCTTTTTGTAAGTCAGCTCATGTGCTATGTAACTTCAGAAACATTGATAAGATACGTATGCAACATATTTGTGGTTTGCAGACACATACAATACCAACATTTTCTTCTGATGACTGGGCTGCTCTTTAGCTGCTTGATTCCCCACTATGTATTCCAACTAATCTTTTTAATAAGTCCGTCTGCTGTTTGCTGCTGGACAGGTAGTGTACTGTAGGTTTATCAGAGCTTCTACACTCAAACTGATGCTGGAAATGAGGTTGACGAGAGCAGAGTTTGAATTAAAAGGACAAGGTAAAAGATGCTAAGATGCTCTGTGAAGCTGAGGGGAACTGCAGACTTGCGGATACAACGACACCCTTCATGTTACTTGGAGGTATCTGAACCACTGGTAATCTTAAATATTGATTAGTTTTGTTTAGTGAAGTGTGGCCCTGGTTCCAAAAAAGTTGAGACACTGTATAAAGTGTAAATAAAAACAGAATACAATGACTTGCACATCTTTTTTGACCTATATTCAATTGAATATGTTCAGAGACAAAATATTTAATGTTCAAACTGATAAACTATTGTTTTTGTAAATATACACTCATTCTGAATTTGATGACTTCAACACATTCCAAAAATGTTGAGACAAGGGCAACAAAAGACTGGGAAAGTTATGGAATGCTCAAAAAACACCCAACATTTCACAGGTAAACAGGTAAATTAGCAACAGATTTAAGTATCACGACTGGGTATGAAGGGGACATCATCAAAATGCTTAGTTGTCACTCGCAAGATCAATTTGTGAAAAATAGCATGGGCAAATAGTCCAACAGTTCAAGAACAACCTGTCTCAAAGCACTATTGCAAGGAATTTAGAGATTTCACCATCTACAATCCATAATATCATCAAAAGTTTCAGAGAATCTGAAAAAAATATCTGCAGATAAGAAGCAAGACTGAAAATCAGCAGTGAATGCCCATGACGTCTGACCCTTCAGGCGGCACTGTATTAACAACTGACATGGCTATATAAAGGATATTACTACATGGGCTTGGGAACACTATGGGAACTCTACTATGCAAAAAGCCATATATCAACGAAATCCAGAAACACAGCCAACTTCTCTGAGCCTGAGCTCATATGAGATGGACTGACACAAAGTGTAAAAGTGTGCTGCGGCCTGACGACTCCACATTTCATATTGTAGAAATCATGGATGTTGTGTCCTTCATGCTAAAGAGTAAAAGGACCTTCGAGATTGTGACCAGTTCAAAGCCAGCATCTGTGATGATATGGAGGTGTGTTAGTGCCCATGGCATCATGGGTAACTTGCACATGAATGTTGAAAGGTACATACAGGTTTTGGAGCAACATATGCTGCCATCCAGATGACGACGTCTTTTTCTGGGACATTCCTGCTTATTCCATAATGACGATGAGACAAATTCTGCACACGTTTCAACAGCATGGCTTCGCAGTAAATGAAAGTAGGTACTAGACTGACCTGCCTGCAGTCCAGACTGGTCTCCTATTATACATGTGTAGAGCATTATGAAGCACAAAATAAGACAAGAGACTCTGGACTGTTGAGACACTGAAGTCATGTATGAACAAAAAATGGGAAAGAATTTCACTTCCAAAACTTCAGCAATTAGAGTCCTCACATCCCAAATACTTACTGAGTGTTAATGTGATGTAACACAGTAGTAAGCTCCTGTCCCAACTTTTTTGGATCGTGTTGCAGGCATCACATTCAGAATAAGTGCATATTTACAAAAAAACAATTAAGTTTATTAGTTTGAACATTAAATTAATATATGCTGAAAAGGATTTACAGGTCAATGCATTCTGTTTTTATTTGTTTTACAAAACGCCCAACATTTTTGGAATTGAGATTGTAGCTAGAGTAACTGCTGCTGTACATAGCTTGTGGCCCTGGCTGTGATCAGTCACATGCAAAGGCCTAAGGTAAGGCTGGTGGTGGAGGTCACTCACTTCTACAATGTATGTTATAGTGTTACTTTTAAAATGCATGATTTGTGTCAAAGGCATTTCTGTGTGCCTAAAGACTTACTGATTAAATATCTTTATATCCACAAGCATGTGGTGACACACTGTAGTAGGACACACACAGTAATGACATGGTTTAGTATTGTGGGGAGCCCATGCAGAGTTTAGCATGACAGAGAAAGCAGACTTGTTGCAACTGGCTTAAGTTTTCCTTCTACCAGAACCCTTGAAGTGATACTGATACCGACAGAGTTCTTCATTCAATAGCCATGATGTGCATGGAGTGGTGTGTAGTATAGCCACACTTTCAGACATTTTAGTTGCATCTCGGCATGCTTAACTGCCAACTTCATCACATACACCATGCACCGCACACACACACAGTGACAGGGCTAACTGTTAGCATCACAATGCTTATGTTACCTAACAGCTATGAATGGGTTTAAAACAGAGTCAACCCATTTCAGTGTCAATATGAGCCTGCTGGGACTGTTTCACGGCTTGATGTTGGATGTTAACCGCCACTGCTGTGTTAGCTCATGTTAACTGGGCAGATGTTGAACTGACCAAGAGAACTGGGAAGAGAGCAGCTCCAGAGACAGCAGCAACAGAGAGTTTGCTGATCTGGTGGGGGGTTGGGACAATCTGGGATTCTCACACCACCGGCACAAAACAAATCCAATGCAGCTATCATTTGACTGGAGACTTTTCGATACTACTGGGTACTTATTATTTGTAGGGTTTCCCACACTTTCATTTATTTGTGGCAAACTGCCATGATTAAAACATCTGCTTCCACAAACAGATTTTCTATTACTGGAGCTGGAATGTTCATTAGGAGCGCTTTTGGAGTATATGTACCAGTCAGTTGTTTATAGCACCACACTGTTGGAGTGCAGAGTGCAATCAGGGCAGAGACAGAGCAGCAGAACGTCAGCCGCACTGAAAATGAAACTTCACAGTTCATTCTGCTGGGTCTATAAGTTTGCATTCACTTTCAGCAGCTGCTCCTCTCCATCAATCTGATCTGATCAACTCTGACTCAATTATCCCCCCCGCGAGTCACAAACAGCTGCTAAGGAATAAAAGAACTTATGGAAAGCTCTGCCTACGCTGCCTTCACAGACCCACAAAAGCCTCAGACTTTATAGATGGGTCACAGACAGTGCGTGTATGGGCGCAGCCTCTAACATGAGGGATGTTATGCATTTTTTCAAGGTGCTGCATCATTGTACACACATCTTTATCACATCAGTGTGAGAGCCCTGATTAAAGACTGTCACCCTCTTACCCATTTTCCACCAACATGTAACTAGTTCTGTTTCGGCACCTAATTTTGAACTGTTCAAAGCACTTCGACCAAAAATAAGCTGGTTCGGAACCTGAAAAGTTGTTTCTTGGTTGGAACCAAAAAATAGCAGATTTTCCTTGAGCCAGTGGGTGTGTCATACTCTAAAGGCTGGAAAGAGAGGATGGAGAAGGCAACTTCGGAGAAATCAAGTAAGAGACTGTCAAAAAAGAGCGTGCAGTGGTCTCATCAATAGTTGGTCCATACCTCTTCTCAGGGTAAAAACAAATATCTGTCCTAACGGAACAAAAGTTTGCAAATAATCAACATAAACATTGATTTTGCTTCTACTGTTTACTTCTGCTGTGCATTGTGCAACACCCTCTGTTGATGACACATCCCTGATTACAATGGTTCCACTTAAAACTGGTGGAAACATGGGCTGGTTTGCTAGATAGTACCAAGGTTCCAAGAATGATGATGACCAGACCTAATTTGGTGGAAAAGGGGTATCTGTGGTTTAGTGCATATCAAATCAGGCTGTGTTGGGACTCTATTTAGTTATTGGAGGTTACTGTGAAAAACATGTGGGTGATCCAGACATGTTACTAAATACCTCACATGGCTCAGTGATTAGATCCATACTATGACCACCAAACTTTTCTATGTATCCGTATCTACAAACAAAGTCTACAACATCTGGATGTGTTTGGGTTCTGAGTGACCAATCACAGCCGGAGAACTGCATTCTTAAATGCACCAGACAGACAAACTGTTAGATGTGATAGGGCACAATTAAGGTAGGACCTATAGACAGAGGTGGGGCAGGAAACTTGCACATTGTCTGTGGATGATCAGACTAAATCCTTAGGTCATGTAAAAATAAAGATTGTGAGGAGGGTGGTGGGGTCATGGCACTACCTTCAGGACCACAAGGACTAGAGTTGATACTTCACACCCGATTCATTCATTGAATTGTACTGTTGTGCTGACTGATACATCTTTCTTGTTCTGACTGATAAGAGGGTTCAATGGAGAAGACTGTCCAGTTCCCTCCAATTCTTAACAAAATTGGAAGTACAAATCCAAACACACAGAGCATGGAGGTGTTGGCGTCTGCAGTCAGTCATCATGATACAGGATGGAGCAGACAGAGTACATGTCTGTTTTGATGTTTCTTGTCCAGCCTGAAATCACAACATCATGTGAAAGAAATCTCCCTCTGACAGTTTCAGGAGGGAACGGACTCTGCTAGGTGAAAAAAGTCAAACCAGAAATATCTTTTTATTGCACTACCAAGTTTGCTGTGACTTCACCAATGGTAACTGTGTCTATACAGAAACCATGGTGACTGGGCTCTTATAGTTTCATCTGTCTGCCATAATGGCCAACATATTGCCCTCAACTGGAAGCTGACTGATGACAACAGCAGCCCTGATCACACCTACTGGCAAAGTTTTCTCCCTAATTCCTCCCCAGTCCCAACTTCACCCCAAGCAAGCTGTGATGATATGAAACACAGTATCAATGCCCAGTGAGCTGTGTGCCAATGAACAGTGAGAGTAGAGAGAACACATGAAGAAGGGCCCCGAGACATGCTCATCAGTCCTGCAGTGTGTTTTCAGTCGAGCTGCTCTGTGCGGCTCTGTGCTGTTTCTTCTTGTAGCTGGGCCAGCGACACACTGGGCAGCAGTGTCTGCCTGCTGCCAACCACACCACTATGCACTGCTGGTGGAAGGCGTGGCCACAGGGTAGACCCATCAGCAGCTCCTCATTCACAAAGTTCTCCAGACACACCACACACTCTGAGCACTGCAGCATGTTACAGGGCCATGCCGACCAATCACAGTGCTGATGGTTAGAGACACCTTCGGGTGTGAGGCAGCCGTCCTTCGGTGCTTTGTCAGCTGATGGTGAGCTCATGTTCCCATGACGACAGCAGAAGGATGATGCAGCAGTGGAACACTGACAGTTGCTGCTAGGGTCCATGTTATTGTGTGTGTTGCTGTCCTGACTGCACAATGATCTCTTGTGTGTTTTGCTGCTGTGAGGAGGTTTGCTGGGGCCAGCGGGAAGGGAATCCATCTGCTCCCTGCTCCCTGTGTCTGACTGTGAACTATCTGTCTCTTCATCCAGCTTTTCAGCAGACTGCTCCCCCCTGTCCTGAGCCACAGCTCTGAACCTCCAGGTCGGCAGGGCTTTAATATAGTCCATGTTTACTAATGGGCGGAGCCAGAGATCGGGGAAAGCCAAGCGCTCAAATAAGAAGTTGGGGTCATCCTCCCAGTCTGAGTGGTCAGATGGGACCTGCTGCAGTGATGCGATAGGGTGGAGCAGATAGGAAGTGTACCAGTCCCACAGACTGGCCAGCCATTCCAGGTTGGTGGTGCTGTCCTCTTGGCTCCTGATGCCACAGCGGCGTTTTTTCTCAAAGTAGTCGACCAGCAGGCCATGGGCCAGGTAGGTGGACAGGAAGAGAGCTGGGTGGGATGAGTAGAAGGTCCAGTCAGCTCTCACCAGGCTGGCCAATGTAGTGGTGTCAGCGTAACGAAGCAGCTTCAGACTGTAACCATACAGAGTGTCCAGATAGGGCAGCTGGAGGAGAGCCTAGAAGGAGTGATTAATCATTGATTAATTATCATCAATTCAAATCTCCACTTGTTCAAATAGTAATAGTATGGTTAGTGTATGGCTCCACATTCAGTGTAAAATTGCAGTGCACACAGGTCCACATTTGTAACAACTGATCGCATACACAGTTGTGACAAGACCCCTTTTTACAAAGATAGCGCTATAGAGCTGCTGTTAAGTCCCTTCTTTACACCTCCTTTGCATTTTTAAACAGAACCAAACAACGGCAGTAACATTCCACTCCAGTGTGTGATTATACACTGCATCATGGCTTTGCGGAATCATAAGAGGCCTGACGGGAATGACATGTAACATAACAGCGTTGGCCTCTAGTGTGACATATAACATTCACATTGGCAGTGGTTTTATAAACAGTCCTCTGCTCGGAGGGTAAGGAGCTCTTGGACTTAATTGTTTTCCCAATTTGCGGCCATTTATAGCCGCTGTTCTTCTTCTTTGAGTTAGCCACTAATTGCTGATAGCTGCTTTTTAAATCTCACCCGGTGTGTTGCTTATAACACGTCCTCACACCCCTGCCACCCATGATCCTGCAGACTGTCCTATTTATACAGTCACCATTTCGGCACTGTTACTACCTTCCGTGGAGGATTAAAGGCAAGACAACATTATTCCATGGTCATACCTTATATACAGCACGGTGAGGCGGCATAACAGCAGCACATTATTCCTGCTTTGAATAGGCAGTGTAAAGGCTAAGGATTAAAACAGACAACAATGAGTTCCGCAAAAAGTGGTGCAGGGTTTTTAACAGATGTTCTTTGGACTTAATGCTGCTGGAGAATCAACTCATCAAAGACGAACTTTCCAAAATGCATTCTGAAGTCAGCGATCGAAAACAAGACAGGAAAACTTTATCATATTTAAACAAGATTTCAGGTATACAATCGAAGACATATCAGAGAGATACTCTGGATTACAAAAATACAAACCAAAAAAAAAGTGTCGACTATGGATGTAAATGTTTAGATGTTAATCAGTTCATCACCAAGAGTATTTTTGGCTGGTTAAGTATATCGGTTTATAGGGTAGTTTTTCTACTATTCAGTTTACAGCACTGCGCACCACCCAGGTCTGGTGGGAGTGGACATAAGCTAGCTGCACTGCTTGCATGAATGAGCAGCACCACTAGCTAACTCCCACCCGACCTGTGTGGTGCACAGTGCGGAGCAGGCAAGGCTAATGTTAGCTAACCAGTGGAGAGTCGGCCATGGGTGCTGTATTTCCACATGTTAACATGGCTGACTGGCTGGCTGTCAGCAAGGCTGGCAAAAAATAAAAGACAAAACATTTAAACCATAAAACATTTAAATTTCAACCTCTGTAAATGGATAGTACTTTGAAATGAGGTACTGAAGCTCACTGAGTCAACAGAGCACTGGCCTAAAAGGAAAGGCCTCTTGAAATACACATAATTTTGCATTGTTTTTGTTTCTGGTTGTTGTTGTTCTTAGAACTTAACCGGATAGTAACCAATTAATGGGTGTTGGGCAGTTGACATCCCTGGTGTCTACACATGGCTGTCAGGTACTCACTGCTGTCCATACAGACGGCCCCTCATACATGTGCACATGCATGATGTAAACAAAATGGAGACACATTCATGAAAAAACTGCTCCACAGGGTACCTTCAACTTAGAGCTCAGGTTTGTTACACCACCTTTCTGGAACAACCCCTCAAAAAAAGAAAACAAGTGGGTTTGTGATAACGCCACTGAGAGAGGCAGGTGTAGAAACTAACTTTGTTGATGAAGTCAGCTGTGAGAACCGTGTGGTATGAGTGATTTCCTACCAGAACAGGAAGCCAGGACACCAGCAGTATGGAGTTGTAGGTTCCAAGTGTTCGGATCAGAACTACAAATCGTTTGACTGTTGCTCCCTGTCCATGAAAATAAATACATGTTAAAAAAAACACGGGACAATAAATGCAGAACTACATGGAAGCCTCTGTTCTCTCTCTGCAGCACTGTGTAGAAGCAATTCAAAAAATGAAATAAGATAAAAAGTTAAGTAACTATTCAGATCCTTTAAATAAAATTAGCAGTAGCACAGTGTTGGAAAACTATTACCAAAAGAACAGCATTCAAAATGTCACTGTGAGTAAAAGTACGTAAGTATTACCACTAAATTGTTCTTAAAATATAAAAAGCACTTGTTCTGAAGAACTAACCCTTTCAGATCAGACCTTTATGTTTCAAAATTCAAAAGACAGGACACACAAACACATAGGCACGTGGCACCCTGCCGCATGAGGCATGCAGCCAGCTTTAAAGCTGTTACATAAATGCAGTGAAGTAAAAAGTGCAAGATTTCCACTTTGAAATCTAGGAGTAGAAGTATCAAGTCATATTAAATGGAATTACCCAGATAAAGTACATGTACCTCAAAACTGCACTTGAGTACAGTACTTAAGTAAATGGACTGTTCATTACCACCACTGTGCCTTATGGAAAAACAGGAAGTGACCTGTGTAATGAAGAGGTCCATCCAGGCCAGCAAGTTGATCAGGACCAGACTGAGAACAAACAGATCATTGACCTCTGGCTGGACTGAACGCAGGAAAGTATCCATGGCAGCCAGGGACAGGAACTCCCCAGTACTACAGAGGAGGAGAAAGAAAGGAAACGTAGAAGAGAGGTGGAGAAGAGGAGAGAGTAAGAGGAGGAGGGGAGGAGAGGAAAGGGAGAAAAAGAGGAAAGAAGAGAAAGTGAAGAGGAGACATGGAGAGGAGGAGTAAAGTAGAGAAGGAGAGGAGAAGAGGTGGAGGACATAAGAGGGGGGGAGAAGAGAGGAGCAAAAGAGAAGAGAGAGGAGAGAAGAGGAAGAGTAGTGGGGGAGAGGTAAAGAGGAGGAGTGAAGTAGAGAAGGTGAGGAGAAGAGGAGGAGAGGAAAGGGAGAAGAAGAGGTGAGGAGGAGTCAATGAGAGGTGGAGGAGAGAAGAAGAGGAGTGAAGGAGAGTTGGAGAGGAAAATAGGTGAAGAAGAAGAGAAAAAGAGGTAGAGTGAAGGAGAGGTGGAGAGGAGAAGAGGTGGAGGAGAAGAGAAGGAGTGAAGGTAATGTGGAGAGGAGAAAAGGTGGTGGAGGAGAGAAGGAGTGAAAAGAAGAAACAATTTAAATACATTTGTATTTGTTTGTATAAACAAAAACCCCTTCTAATTTCCATGTTCAATCATCACCTGTTGCCATAGCGATAAATGCCCTCAGGCATCTTGAGAATGTAGGCGGGACTCTGTGTCACATCAATCTCTGATAGGCTGCTGTGGTTGTCCCAGTGACGTACATCCACAAATATGAACTCGATCCTGCCAGTGAACTTGACAGACAGTGAGGAGAAGAAGGCGGGCGGCTGCGACAGATGGGCGAACAGAAACATCTTGACTGGGTGGGCCGGGTCAGAGCGCCACTCCTCCACCAGCTGCTCAGAATTTCGGAGGGTTTTGACTCGATGAGCCACGTGTGAGGTCATCCAGCGGAAAATGTGTTCAGTTTCAATGCGACGGCCGTTGTATTCTTTCAGCATGACTTTACCCTTCGATGCTGAAGTCTGAGGAACAGACATGATGAGGGTGGAGCGCTGCCAGCCACGCTTGATACATGACCTGGTGGACACAACAGACAAGCATCATGTTAGACGTTACTCTGGAGTACAATTCTCATTACAGGTAGGAAGACACTACATGTGGACAACTGACATGTCCTGGATGGTCTTTATCAGTCCCAGTGGACCACCAGTGCTCTGTCCTCTGTTTACTGTCCACACCTAGACTGATAGGTCTGCTACTGATGATGACATCATCGCATCCAAAGTCAGGTCCCTCATAAAATTTGCTCTCATTTTTAGAAAACTCCTCCTTGCCTGTGTTCATGGAGATTTAAGGAACATGTGTGTGTATGTTTTGTGCATTAATACACTGAAAATTGAAACATCCTGTGTAGTACGAAATCACACTACCAGATGACAAACTGTAGTACTTTCACAGACTGTTCACAGTTTGTCATCACTCTCTAAACATTTATTTATTACCCACGTCAGAACTGCACAAACACATCCTTCTTTGGGACATTCCATTTAACAAAAGACTAATGTGAGCGTACCTCAAATCATAGCTTGTCCTTTTTATCAGGGGTTCAAGGAATGACGGAAGAAGCAGAACTTTAAATGCCATGATTAAACAGCAACATTAGTTTGTACAAGGTGAAAAAAAAATCTATGCTTTTAATCAATGTCTGAGTCCCATTTCAACATCACATTTCACCACCCTAGCACATCTCCCTGTGCACAGCAATGCAGATAGAAAAGTGTCAGCTAACTCAGCTAACACAGTAACACAGTAGAATAGCCACAAATAAAAACTAATGGTGGAATGGTTCACAAAATTTACAGTTCAGTTCAATACGATACAGTGGTGTCACCATTTGGTACGTTTTCGATACAGCAAAAAAGTAGAAATGCAAGACAAATTTCAGACAAAATGCTTTTAATTTTACACTTATGAAAACTGACATAATTTGGGTTGGCTTTTGTTTGTTTGTTTGTACATAGCAGGAATTAAAGTCTGGCTGAAATGGGCTTGTTAAAGTCTGGGTAAAACAAAATCAGTGATTTCTGTTTAAACACATTATACATGTCAGAAAATACTTGCTGAAAACATGTAAAAGACCGTGAACTGTGTAGTGCTGAATTGTGGGGTCAAACTGTTTTTTACCATTTATGTATCCAGGATTTTTTTGGGTGGGTCTAAAAGCTCTACGACGCACTGGAGCTATCCTTAACATAACCCCTCAACTACTATATAAACTACTATAAACTTCAATTTGCAGCCCGGGCTATTATTTGCTTAAATCACTGAACTTAATAGGCTTATATTTGGGACAGGCGTCTATATGGGACAGACCTTTAATTCCTTTACATAAAACTGTTGCTCAGCTAAGATGGGAAACACGATCAAATTGTTTATTTAAACCAGAATGAATTATACTTGTATAAAATAAGGCTTGAATAACAAATCAGTTACAAGTCCTTCATTTGATCTAGCTGGTGGTAGCCAACAACCTGTTTTATACAGAACTAATCTAGAAATGAACTGCTTGGCAGACCAGGTGTCTAATTGAGACGGGCCTTTATTTGTCAAAATGTATAGTCACACCAGGTTAGTAAAAATTATTGGGCATTTAATTGGGAATTTTAATTGAAGTTTTACAGTATGTTACTACTGACACTAGAGCGCATAGTATCAGTACTGTTTCTTTGAGTTTGCTACATCCCACAAGCTCTCTGAGCCCTTTCAGTCTAATAAATACATGAATAAACATCTTTGTTAAATGTCACAGTCAAATAAAAACAAACTTAACAGCCGTCACTAACGGACCTTTTAGTCTTTCTTGATGAATCGTCTCCCCACTGTGTGTGCTACTGGGTTAGCTGCTAAGGAGAGTCTGTAGCTGCACAACGGCTTGTTCTTTGGCTCGGTGTGTTTTTATCCACCACTCTCTCTCACTATCGCCCTCATAATTTACAGCGAAACCACAGGGGCTCCAAACAGCCGACCTGTAGGTTATCAAAGGAACTTTTATTTCTGTTTAGATCTATCCATGTACAATATTTATAGTTGTACTGCTTTTTGTCTTTCAATTCTGCATGTTCCAGGTGAAACCCCAGGGCTCTTTGTAGAGAAAAGGCTATACATCACTGATCACTTGAAAACATGAACATAAAGACTAAATAACTTGGTCACCATAACCAGATGGATCTGTCTGACATCTACATATCCATAGGTAAATTTAAAAATCACCACATTCAGCAGACTTATAATATCTGCACATGTGGTCAAATCCCAATAGAACTTTTTGTCCTTTCTCAGTTAGTAAGAGCTTTAGATATTAGACGCATTAGATTTGACATTTGAATTTTTCATTTGGGTCAGTAGCCTTTTAGCTACTTTCTGACAAAAAAAAAATACAGAAGCTGAGAGAAATAAAAAGCAAAACATATTCCACAGAACAAGGAGAAATGTAATTCCCTACTAGGACAATTAGCCCCAATGCTTCTGTCAAATGAGCATTATTTGTCATGTGTCAGTATGCCCTGATATGAATGAACCTGAGGACTGCCCTGCTTCCCACCTGTAGTCATTAGAGCAGTTGAAGGTTCCAGTTCTGATCCCAAACTGGGACACTTTCTGCACCATCTTCCCCCAGTTAGAGTGACTAAGCAGAGCTTCCCGGTCCTGGGCAATGACCTGTGGGTACACACAGGGACATGACAGGGTCACGCTACTAATATTAAACAATTCTGTCAGTCCTTTGAAGCCTGGATCAGCTTTCTTGTGCTGCATTCAGACATCTTTCACAAATATTTAAACCTTTGAAACCTCACCAAATCAGTTTGATTTCTTCCAAAAACATGGACAAAAGGCAATGAGCAACAAAACTTGACAAGATAACGACCTGCAAATTAGGTTTTAAAAAGAGGGGAACAGAGAAAATTATTTTAAAAAATTGACTAATTTCCTTGTTTATTGTTGTTTTTTGTGGGGGCATTTCTTGTTAAGTTGCTCATTGCCTTCTTCAACCCACTTCGCTCAGGTTTCAAAGTTTTAAGCAACATGACATCACCTCTGACTCTGCTTGTTAGTATGGCCTGCTGGGTCAAAGTCTTGTGTGAGTGAGAAGAACTTTCTTCATACATTATTATTCATATATTTTAGAAACCTCAGTTCCCTTTTAGATGGATTAAGTGATTTGGTTTGTATATTCTGCAGCACATTTAAGTTTCTCCCATGTAAACAGTAATGGAAATTTGACATGTGCAAACAGACACATATTACCAGTGCAGTACTAAAGAGGATATGTTGAGGTGGAACTTGACAAACAGTGTTTAGTCTGAATGACTATGCCGTGTATCGGCTCAAGTTGGTTTAACTTAAAGTATCACTAAGCCTGGAAGCTAACTTGACCAGGACCAGGCTAGTTTGGAGGGTAAGTTTCCACAGCAGGTAGGTCTGACTTCTTTAAAAGCCCGATTTAGTGAAAAGAATTTAGTCTCTACTTATTTCCTTTGCAAAGGAAGGATTCGCCTGCAGCTTTCTGACAGGTAGCTTGAGATAGCAGAAGAGGCGAAGTTAAATGTTCTTTTAAACCACAGAGGAGTTTGTTAACACTAGTAGCACTATTATGGTTGAGTATTGAACCAATAAAGTTTACCAGTAAACCAGTGAACCAATACTGGTACTCTGTACCAATACCCAACAGTGCCTTTTTTCAGCATTACTAAAACTGTAATTTTTGAACAGGTGACGTAGTAGATTAAATGCAATTCTGCAATCTTCCGCAATCTGCCATTCTCTTTCTGTCTGTTTTTATGTCTGCTTGTGGGTGTGTGTATGTCTGCTTGTCTAACCGTGACATCAGGCTATTATTAAAATAATATAGAAAAGAAATAAAAAAGTAACACAGATGATCGGTACTGCAGCTGTAGTTTTGGCTCACTTGGAAGGCAACGGAGCAGCTGACGGAGCATGGCGCTTCTGATTTTGTGAGACGCGCCTCTGTCTGACATCCAGTCGCAATGTGAACTAGACCACCTCCAGATGTGGAGGGGGTTTGGCTCACAGCACTCTGACTGCTATGTTTTTGTACATTAACACCTGCATTATAGAGGTATTTTGCAGATTTAGTATTTTTTAGCACTTCGATAAAGCTTGAAAATTCCAAGATAGATTTAAAAAAAAAAAAAAAACAGACAGCAGGTGAAATTAGCATACAGTGGGACAGAATGGGTCATCTTAAACAAGATGGACGTTGAAATATTACATTTTTCTTATTGGAGTCACAGGCTCTTATTTATCAATGTAACATACAAACCAGCACAGATCTGAGCACAGAAATCATCTTCTATAAACGTTTGTTTCGTAAATGAGGGCCAATGTGATGTCCCTACTGTTTGTAGTAGAATCATGGTCATGTCCACTAAGTATATACAGCTATACAGTTACTCAGTGCTTTTACCTGAACCAGCCATATCCCATCTTTAGTGTCCTCCACTAATTCATAGAAGTGCATCTCTCCACTGAAATGTGTAGTGCTGGCATCTCCTGCCTCTGTCTGCTCCTTCTCTTTCTTGATGGCTGAGTACAGCTCCCCCTGGGTCAACTCTCCTGTGGAGGAATAAAACAGTGCAATGATCTGAAAAGGGCTGAAATCCAAACCAAATCCTACTTTCAAAAAAAATTGTTACTGTTCCCACCAAACTAAAGGTCAGGTGTAAAGGGGTAAACCAGTTATTCTTAGCATCTTGGCCACAAGCCAGTACCGATCCGCCCAGTACAGGCCAACAAGTCAAAAAAATATAATCTGACGAGAAAAAAAAAAACCAAAACCAATAATTAATTTACCTCCATATTCTTATTGTGACTTCACTTGGATGCTTGGATTTACAGTACAGGCCAAAAGTTTGGACACACCTTCTAATTCAATGCGTTTTCTTTATTTTCATGACTATTTACATTGTAGATTCTCACTGAAGGCATCAAAACTATGAATGAACACATGTGGGGTTATGTACTTAACAAAAAAAGGTGAAATAACTGAAAACATGTTTTATATTCTAGTTTCTTCAAAATAGCCACCCTTTGCTCTGATTACTGCTTTGCACACTCTTGGCATTCTCTCGATGAGCTTCAAGAGGTAGTCACCTGAAATGGTTTTCCAACAGTCTTGAAGGAGTTCCCAGAGGTGTTTAGCACTTGTTGGCCCCTTTGCCTTCACTCTGCGGTCCAGCTCACCCCAAACCATCTGGATTGGGTTCAGGTCCGGTGACTGTGGAGGCCAGGTCATCTGCCGCAGCACTCCATCACTCTCCTTCTTGGTCAAATAGCCCTTACACAGCCTGGAGGTGTGTTTGTGGTCATTGTCCTGTTGAAAAATAAATGATTGTCCAACTAAACGCAAACCGGATGGGATGGCATGTCGCTGCAGGATGCTGTGGTAGCCATGCTGGTTCAGTGTGCCTTCAATTTTGAATAAATCCCCAACAGTGTCACCAGCAAAACACCCCCACACCATCACACCTCCTCCTCCATGCTTCACAGTGGGAACCAGGCATGTGGAATCCATCCGTTCACCTTTTCTGCGTCTCACAAAGACACGGCGGTTGGAACCAAAGATCTCAAATTTGGACTCATCAGACCAAAGCACAGATTTCCACTGGTCTAATGTCCATTCCTTGTGTTTCTTGGCCCAAACAAATCTCTTCTGCTTGTTGCCTCTCCTTAGCAGTGGTTTCCTAGCAGCTATTTGACCATGAAGGCCTGATTCGTGCAGTCTCCTCTTAACAGTTGTTCTAGAGATGGGTCTGCTGCTAGAACTCTGTGTGGCATTCATCTGGTCTCTGATCTGAGCTGCTGTTAACTTGCCATTTCTGAGGCTGGTGACTCGGATGAACTTATCCTCAGAAGCAGAGGTGACTCTTGGTCTTCCTTTCCTGGGTCGGTCCTCATGTGTGCCAGTTTCGTTGTAGCGCTTGATGGTTTTTGCGACTCCACTTGGGGACACATTTAAAGTTTTTGCAATTTTCCGGACTGACTGACCTTCATTTCTTAAAGTAATGATGGCCACTCGTTTTTCTTTAGTTAGCTGATTGGTTCTTGCCATAATATGAATTTTAACAGTTGTCCAATAGGGCTGTCGGCTGTGTATTAACCTGACTTCTGCACAACACAACTGATGGTCCCAACCCCATTGATAAAGCAAGAAATTCCACTAATTAACCCTGATAAGGCACACCTGTGAAGTGGAAACCATTTCAGGTGACTACCTCTTGAAGCTCATGGAGAGAATGCCAAGAGTGTGCAAAGCAGTAATCAGAGCAAAGGGTGGCTATTTTGAAGAAACTAGAATATAAAACATGTTTTCAGTTATTTCACCTTTTTTTGTTAAGTACATAACTCCACATGTGTTCATTCATAGTTTTGATGCCTTCAGTGAGAATCTACAATGTAAATAGTCATGAAAATAAAGAAAACGCATTGAATGAGAAGGTGTGTCCAAACTTTTGGCCTGTACTGTATGTAGGCTTTGTTTTCACATTCATGAACTGAGGGGGTAAAGTTTCTCTGTCCTCACCTTAAATCTGTTTAACACCTAATGCACCATTAGGTTTTATGACTTGGAGCCAACTATAATCCAATATGCAACATACATAAAGATGTGGAAACTTAAAGCACAAACACGAATAATGGACTTTCAGTGAAGTACGAGACGTCCTGTGTCCAACACATTTACATACTCATAGGTCGTGGAGGCATAAAATGTGGAAAACACACATCATACAAAATTAATATTCAACAAAGATTATTTTAATATATCTTAAACATGTATGGAGAGGTTAGACTCTGCCTAGTCACAGACCAAACAATCAATTCCATATGTCCATCAAAGGAAAGCAAAATTTATGGACCATTTATGGACCAGGAATAGACAGAAATAAGCTTTCAGGTAAACAACAATGACTGTTTAGGAGAAAGGAGGAATAAGGCAGAGGGTATTTTGTATGAACTTATCAGCTACCTGGGTGTGGTTACACAACAGGATACCAGAATGAATACATAAACAATACATGAGTATGTTTGCTTACACTTAAGGAAAGCATAAAAGAAGGAACTGTCATGACTATAGTGACAGTGTTGGAGGAGTCAGACTTTGGTGTCAATTCTGTTGGAGTCAATGGGGCGGGCACTAAAATTACACTTAAACCCATCATATCTTTGTTGTTTCAAGTTTTTAAAAAAATCCTTGCATCATATTAAAAAAACACACATTTTTTTTATCTAAATATACACATTCATTATCCTTGGTATTGGTCTCCAGACAGATCATGACCCTGTCCAGCAGCTGTATCAGCCCCTGCTGACAGTTTTACCTTGGTGATTTTACATGGACCTGGGTAACCTGTTAACCATCAGGCTTTTTAAGTATTCCATTTATAGATTTGAGGATATAAATACCATGTCCAGATTTTATGTGTATTTTCTGGACACCAGAAATCTGGCTCTTCGAACGCTGCGACTGTCATTACAATCTTTTATATTTTCCTTGCATACACAAGGGACGTGCCCATCAAGTTCTTTGTCTCTGATCCTGATCCAAGTCCTTTAATATTGGATATCTGCCCATCCCAAGTCTTATCCATATTTATTACAATACTTATATCAGATAATTGCTCTTGCTCTTGTGTTTCTGTTACGTCACTCAGTAAACAACATGTCTGCGCAGGTAGTTGGTGGTTCACAATAACCAGGAAAGGGTGTTTACATGCAATAGTATCCTATAGTTGTTTTCTTTTGTTTGTTAGTTTGTTTTTTTTGAAAACTCCAGCTAGCATGTTTGGGTTTCTTATAAAAAGGCCAAGTTGTTCCAAATCTCATAATGAATGATGATGGAAATCCCATGTTTTGTTGTCTAGGATCAGCTAATCCATCTTACTTTTGTGCCGGTTTTTGAAAGTAGCTTTAGATTGGATCACCCTGATCATGATGCAAACTTTTCCAGATTACCAAATCCAGATAACCATAGGACTTCACATCGCAACATAGGCAGTCTGCCAACAGACACACTACGATTATCACTTATCACTATAGGTGCCGCCAAAGACAACAAAACAGAGATCTCTGAGATGATAATCTTTCTTTAATTTTGACAGGTATTTGGGGGATTCTTTTATGGGCTTCATGTGTAGGCTTATGTCTACTTTATCTACTTTATCACAGTAAGTGTTAACAGGGTTCCTACACATACCCATACCCTAATTTCCAAACTTCTGTTTTTTTTTTGTTGTTGTTTTTTTCAGAGAATATGCGACATCTGAGTAAATATATCAGTGTATCATATTTCACATCATATTTAATTATTCTTAATAGGCGATTGTGGCCAAGTACCATAATGGCATGCAAATAAAAACTCAGGTAAGTTCAATGTCTGGGCTGAGGCAAAAAGGTTGGGACTCTGGGTGCAAGCAATGCAGTAACGAGACGTCTGTGTTTTTTCCTTTCATGTGGCTCAGAATCGCCTTCTCCCCCATGTTGGCGATGTCAAACGATTTCACACAAAGCTTGCATCTAGCTCTGTGTGTGAATTGGGAATCCTTGGCCAACCAGTATTTATATACGGTATTGTCAAGCCATCCATCCAAAAACTTGTATCTACCCATTGTGAACCACGTGAAACTCGTCTTCTTGTCGAAGGTGCAGTGTTGGAGTGAAACTTGATACCTGGGGGGCTGGAGGAGGGTCATGGGGCAGCGGACTGGACATACCACTTGTCAATCAGGTAAAAGGGTCGGTATGTTTTCTGAGACGTTTGCTCTCACACAAACTGCGCTTGGCCCGGCATAAAACACGATCCAGATTGATTAAATTATTTTTGGAAATACCTACTTTTCTATTTTAGAAAACAGTATTTTAGAACAGTGGTAATAGTCTGGAAACATAAATATTTTTCCATACTTTATTTTTCATTTTCCATACTTTTTAATACCTGGAAATTGATCACATTTATTTCCATACTTTTCCATACTTTCCATACTTGCATAGGAACCCTGTGTTAAACAAATCAAGTGCAAAATGTTAATAAATGTATAAATATATTTGACCAATTTTAAAGTTTTGTTACATTTTCTTCCCGAAATCCACCCTGAATCAACCCTTCAGCTGGGATCAGGATGATCCTGATCTTTTGGATCAAAGGTAACCCAATCTTACCAAAAAGTTTTGAACAACACATACTGAAGGTTTGATCCAGATCAAAACCAAGACTGGATTACGTGATCTAATCCAATTTCAGAATCCTTTTCTTCTTTTGAACGACCCATTTTCAGGATTTGATCCTACCCGATAGCTGAAATCCGATCAGATTACTTCTGAACAACTGGGCCCAGGATAAGGATTTATCCGGGTTTCTGATATCTTGACATGCTCAAACCCATAAATGGAATACTTCAAAAACCTGATCATAAACAGGGTCCTCGGGTCCACGTAAAAGCACTAACAGAGCTAGTGTAAAACTATAACTTCCAGGGTCTATTCCTGAGATCAGACAACCTCACTGAAAATCCCATTGGTATTACAACACATTCATTATTAAAAATACAGTTGGGACATAGCCTTTTTCAACAGTTTGTGTGGCTTGCTTCATATGTTTAGATAAGAACAGTATTTTTTTCAGAGACAATCTAATACTGCTGTTTATTCAATATTTATTTTTTCAGCAACTTTTAAAAAGGTACTGTATGTGACTTCTTACATGTATTCATTGTTTTTCATTGCCAATTTATTGCCAGTGAGTGAAGAGATTGTAACGTAAATTATACTTAAACTAAAAATGACATCTTCCCCAACTTTCTCAGTTGCCTAAAACAGCCTGTGGACTGACTTCTCTATATGAGATTCGGGATGGTTTTTGCAGGAAAATCCAAAGGATGTCACGTTTATGTGAGTTCCAGAGTGCCTTGCCTCTCTTCAACTTAGGTAAAGTGCTAACAGTGTGCAACATTAGCTAACGTTAGCTGTCTAAGGCCCATTACACAGAAAGCATTTTAGCAGCCAGAGGTGGCTTTTTGTAATTGTTTTTAATGAGAATAAAGCTTTTTGTTCGCTGTTTTGCGTTGCTACGCGCCTCGCATTTCTGCACTCTAGGTGCATGGCATTTTTGCCGGAGTGCTCTGAACTCCTTGAGTTAAAAAAAGCTTCAACTGAGAGCAGAAAAGCGCCACATGCCATCTCTGCTTTTTTTCCCCATAGTGCAATCAGATGATTTGAAAGGCGGGCCTTCTGTGGTGGTCACCACAAGTTTACAGATGGTAACCAATGGAGAAGACACTGGTGGTAGGCTAGCGGCTGCTGGATACCCAGAACTATACAACTTTGTAAACCCCAATTATAAACTGCCCTCGACTCATCCTAAAATATGCTTGGAAATGGCCAACAGACTCCCCACATTCCATCCTCTTTATTAGGGTTTTGTGTACCCACACAGATCTCTGTTTCCCTGTCCCCAACAAACTATTTGCTGACAGCCTCTCACCTTCAACCAGAGCTAGATCAAGTACCCTCTGTCTGACCATCTTAGGGAACTAGCTGCTAATTGCTGTGATATAAATAAAATAATAAGAAAGTAAGGAGGTGATGGGGTGGTTGCCTAGCAAGAATAAAAGGGTGCAGCAAGCCTTTATTTACAAGTGGCATTAAATTAAAAAAAGAAAGGCAAAACAGTGCGCCTTGCGTTTTGCAACTTGCCAAACACTTTCTGTTTGATCAGGGCCTTACACCCATGTAATGGTAATGCTATCTAATAGCATCTTGATGAGCTACACCAGTCAGGTGGCTGGATTATCTTGGAAAAGGAGAAGGGCTCACTAACACGGTTATTTTCTTTTGTTGAGTACAATTGGTTGTCTTGTAAATTTTGCACTATTGAACAAACTTGCTGGCATTCGTTTACATTCACTTGTGCATTTCTTTTTCATAACATAAGTAGGGATACATGACATTAGATTTATTGCTGATATCCAATATGCCGACATATAACAACTTAACTAGCTGATAACCGATATTGATATATTCTCCCCACCTAATTTTAGTGATCATCAAGTCTCTTCTGTAGTAGAATTATCATCATATTATGCATGCATACTCTTATCATGATGGCCTGACAGCAGATGGAGACATGAAATAGAATATTTTACATATATGTAATATGCATTCATGGTGCCATATAAGAAAAAGCACGTTGGCTGATTCTGATAGTTCATTTTAAAGCCAATATTGGCCGACATCCAATGACATGCCAATATTATCGTGCATCCCTAAAGATAAGATAACATTATGATGGAATTATGACCATGGAAGCACGAGAGAAACATTAATGCTTACATACTGTAGATGTCTTTAACTTTAAGGGAACTGTCTTCCTTTGAAATTAAACACAGGAAAACTGATTAATACTGGATCTCCACCACTCCCAGAGCCACCTGAAATAATAACAAAAACTGTACTAACAATATTAAAAAAAAATAATGTAAAACAACACAATTTCTTAATATGATCATGTGTTACTGCCTGTTATGCAAATGAAGACTATTCCATCCGTACACTACACCAACGTTGTGTTTGAAGGTTACAGCTATTCTGTTTCTTAAGAGTGTCACCTTACAGGCTTGGTTTAGAGACCAACCCATGACTCATCATTGTGTGACCTTTACCTGATTTCTCTACCAGCTCGCTGACATCCTTCTTCTCGGCCAGTCCGGAGTATCCCAGCCCCCGACACTCCAGGATGGTCTTCAACTTCTTATAACTAAGAGTTACTGGGTCCACCAGCTGGGTGGCGAACATACCAGTCTCATACCAAACGACCGCCTCAAAAATCCTCGCTAGCATAAACAGCACTATGAAATACAAGAGCAAGAAGAACA
The DNA here is from genome assembly GCF_041903045.1 of Epinephelus lanceolatus. NCBI lineage: Eukaryota > Metazoa > Chordata > Actinopteri > Perciformes > Serranidae > Epinephelus > Epinephelus lanceolatus. Next base: position 3,810,738 of record NC_135740.1, read on the forward strand.
GTTTCAACCACATCTTGTAGCTGGACGAGAGCGCTGCTGGCACAAGAGATGTCTCTGTGTGTGAGCACCGGACAGGCTACATAGGATTCAATCACCTTCGACCCATTCACTACGGATGCTAGCTTAATACTCAATATTTATCCGTTCGTCAGGCCTTCATCGTGTGACAAGATATTTTCCGACCGTTCACTTCCTTCACCAGTAGTTTACATTCAGGAATCCTGCTGACAGTGACAGCTAGCTCATTAGCTTAGCATCGCAGTTAGGCCTCGGTATCAACCAAAACAAACAGGCCTCGCCGAGCTCGAGCGTCAGCTGCACGCGCCGCAGTTTCCCGCGAACGTCGGTCGCCAGTGAGCCGGAACACCGGACTGCTGCTGCCGCTATTGACCTCCCAAATATTACTCACAACATTACAAAATGACTCTAATGACGGATCTGATTATGCTCCGATCAGCTGGTGTACACAGAGGAGATGACGTCACATCCTGCTCCACCTCACACATGTAAACATGCTACAAAATAAAAGACTTAAAACGAGTTTGATGGTGGCGCTGCAAAAATACTGTTATTGTGTTACTGTTAAATCTGTGCCCCGTAGTCAGATTTAAGCAAAGAGACCCGGGGCACAGCACAAAATCAAGCTCAAGACAAACTGTGTAAATTTGCACATATACTTTATTCTCTTATTGTCATTTATTATATTGTATTTTGTGTTGATTCCTCGTTAGCTTTTGTTCTTGTTAGTAATAAATACAGTAAAAATAAAAGAAGAGGAAGAAGAAAAAGATGATGATGCTGATGATGATAATAATACTGGGCTGCACGGTGGAGCAGTGGTTAGCATTGTCACCTCACAGCGAGAGGGTTCCTAGTTCAAACCCCAGGGGAGCCCTTCTGTGCTGAGTCTGCATGGTTTCCCCATGTCAGCGTGGGGTTTCTCCAGGTTCCCACCGTCCAAAGGCATGTAGGTTAATCAGTCATTGTAAATTGCCCGTAGGTGTGAATGTGAGTGTGACTGGTTGTCAGTCATTATGTGTCTGTCCTGTGATAGTCTGGCGACGTATCCAGGGTGTAACCCGCGTCTAGCCTAATGTCAGTTGGGATTGGCTCCAGCACCAAGAAATAAGGAATCGCATGATGATATGCTTGGTTTCCTATTTTATATTAGAACTAATTATCTGATATGCATAGACAAATTCCAATGCAGTTAACATTCTGAGCTCCACAACATGCCTGTTTTAATGTGTCATGTATCAGTACATGTTAGACGACTCATCTCCATATACTGTAGAATTTGAAGGAGTGCATTGATTGTAAGGAACAAAACATTTACTGGGAACAAGCCCTCTCAAGTTTAGGCGAGACTCGTTGGTACCCATTTTCATTCACACATCCTGAGATGAGCTCCCTCCCCAACAAACTGTGCGAAATGATTGGTATTCATAGATACCATGGGTTGTCTAATTTCACCAGACACCACTACCTTCGTGTTAGCTTCAAAAAGAGTGCACTGTCTGCAGCATAGACAGTAATGTCAGCCTTCAAATATTTTCACTGGGGGCGGGCAGTCGGGGGCCAGCAATTGAGCACTTCCAAGACGGGATCAAGGTGGCCTTGATCCCGTCTTGGAAGTGCCACTGTGAGCAGGATGGTGGTGCAGCTGCAGATTGCAGATTGAGAGTAAGTTTTATTAAATAGACTATGTTTAGTCTAAATGTGTTAAAAGCATTTCAGTAATTATGTTTTACTTACAACATCTGTTAAAGTAGCTGATATAGGCTAGTAGCTACTTTTTAATCCTCTGCTATAGTTGGTGGCCCTGGTGTTTTTTTCCTGTCACATAAAAGCTGAACAAACAGATTTAAAATGTGATCTGGGCTATGGCCTGATACGCAGTCAGATTCCACCACTTTATCATTTATTAAGAAAATGTAAAGACAACACAGAATAGAATTTTGTGTTAACTTACTGACACTTCTCCCTGCTCTTACTCATATGCACAGTCCACGTATACATGCATTAATATCTCTTGGTCGACTGGATTAAAATGGTGTCTCTGCCTTTTATTTACCTGTTGCCATGGTGAATCGTAGTATTTGAGCTTCTTTAATGATGGCTTTTTTCATTCACAACACATCAGCCTGAACAAACTAAGAGATAATTAAACCAACTCTGATCAGCTGCTCTGGAACCCATAACTAGTTTTTCATCTCTGTGTTCACTGACTCAAAGTTAAGGGTTACTCAGAGTTTGCTGAACCTGTGTTCAAAAAAACAGGTGTATCTTGTCTTCTATGGACCTTGAACTATTAATGCACACTTGTAATTTCTCCTGTCCAGATTACTGCAGTTCCCTCTACATGTGCCTCAGTCCAGCTGCTATTAATTGTTTACAGTTGGTTCAAAATGCAGCTGCTAGGTTATTAACTAGAACTAGCTTTTACACTCATTCTTGTGTCCCTCTGTTGGTTTCCTGTAAAATTCAAAGAAGACTAAAATATCCTGTTGATTATATATAAGGCACTGCATGATCTCGTCCCCAGTTACATTTCTGATCCCCTCGTTCCTTACTCCAATCCTCATATCTCAGCCTTTTCTCCATCCCCTGCTCCAACTGTAAAACAAAAGATGATCATGCATCTATTGATTTAGCTCCCCACCCTCTGGAACCACCTTCCCCAATCTATCAGGTTGGCTGAGTCTTTGGACTGCATCAACTAAAGAAAACCCACCTTTATAGGCAAGCCTTTCTATGTATCTTCATCCCTGTCTTTTGTCTTTGTTAGTTTTGTCTTTCACCATGCTGTTCTATATTATAATTTATGTTTACATTTTTTTATTCATTCGTGTGTGTGTGTGCATGTGTGTAAAGCACTTTCAACGGTGTTTTAAAAAGTGCTGTATAAATAAAGCTTTACCTAATTTCTGTAACAAGGTCCAGCACCTTCCCAGGTGACACCCAGGTGCTGTATAGCCATGTTAAGTGACAGTAGGCTAATACAAATTTTTTTTATCAGTTATTTATTCATAGTAGCTGTGAGACAACAGTGACATCGTGAGGCCAAACAGGAAAATACAAAATTACCCATTATCACTTGAATTCAGCATACTGTACATACAAAATAACTTTTAATTCTTTTACTATACATTTTTTAGAGAAATACATTAGAAAAACTTTTACTCCACACACTGGAGAAATTTGGTTTGGTTAAGATTTTTTTGTCCTGGATGAAATTGCTCTAAACTTCTCCCATGGCTTCAGTCAGAACCAACAATACCCACTTGGAAAACTTCCCTTTGTATGGCTGGGTTGCCCCTTGTGTCCACTCACTATAGTCACTGAGGTGCTTGTGATCGCACTCCACTCAGATCCTAACATAACTGGTGTAACCAGAAATGCCATTGAACCGAAGGTTTCCCTTTAAACAGATAACCAGCTTCTGTATGTTTCTAACCTCTGTGTTTGCGCTAGCTGCTCTCGGAACATTTAGTTTGTTTGGCCATATATCAGGTTATAAACTTAATTTGGACAAAAGTGAATTATTTCCTTTAAATGTAGCTGCCCATATACATAATTTCCCATTCAAACTGCATGTATGGTTTTACATACGTTGGTATCCAGGTTATGGTCAAGTTTGGAGATCTGCTGCTCAGCTGCCCTTATTAGTTGCAGCTTAGGTTAACTCTGTGGACACTGTTCCAAAACTCTATCTTTTCAAGTGTTGACAAATTTTCCTACCCCAGTCTGTTTTCATCAAAGTTGATAGTTTTTGTCTCAGTTAATCTGAATGGTAAAGTCCCAACCCAGGCTTTGCAGGGTTCTGCTGCAAAGGTCAAAGTCCCTTGGGGGTTTGGCTTTATCCAACTTTAAATTTCACTACTGGGCTGCCAAACTTTGGAGGCTCCAGCATCGGCTCTATTTGGAGAAATCAACTTCTTTTCTGACGAGGATAAATACAGAGGCTGCTTCCTTTGCACCAACATCTTTGACAGTCTTCACTCACCCCAATCAACTTTACTTCCTTTAATTTTCCTGCAAAATCCTTTGCCGCACTAATTTATCTAAGGTCAGGCTTTCTAGGATTTATGGTGGCGTTGGCCCTAATTGTGAAACCTGTTACCCATGTCTATATGTTTTGGTCTTGCCCTTCTTTGCACAATTAATGGTCTGAAATTTTCCACACAATATCTCAAATCCCCAGTTGAATCAACTGATCCCACAGTCAGATTTTGAGTCCCTTTGGACTCTCTTAGTCAGATGCTAAGAAAGTCCAATACTTGTTCGATGGGAATTTCCTGCTCCCCCTGTCATTCCTCAAGGATTACAGACATTTTTCAGTTTGTTAAATTAGAATAAATTAGGTGTATTGTAAGAGGTTCATGTGCCAAATTTAATAAGACATGGGGCCCCTTTATGCTGGGAAAATGAGTACTTTTGAAGTGTGTTATTGTACATTTATGGTTTAATTTACTTATTGGTTGTCTTGCCAGTTGAGTAGTGACCTAGCTGTTGTGTGTGTACATGCGAAAATCCAGTGTGAGCTCTTGAAAACCTGATAATAAAAAAACTGAGAAAAAGCTGCATTTTTTTTGCGTTGCTGCTAGTAATATACCCACAGTGATCACCATCTCTGCACTTCCCTTCAGCTCTACGGAGATTTTTAGCCTCTTTCAACTAACTGTATTAAATTTATGGCCCACAGCTTTAACGTTTGGTTCGGTCTCACTGCTCTCATCAACCTCGTCACTAGCCTCAGCAGGCAAGAGTCTTCAGTGAAAAGCTCTGATAAACTTATTGTACGCTACCAATTCAGCAGCGAACAGCGGAGACACAGAGATAGGCTGTGGAAAAGGTGAAACATCTAGCAGCGGTCTGCCGCGGTCGGAGGTATAAATGCTCAGAAGTCTAGCGTGTTTGATTTTGTAACTTATAGGCCTCAGAAAACATACAAGACACATTTTTAGGAAAAGTCATAGAAGAGAAGCTTGTAGGTTTTATCTAAACAGAGCTATTTGCATTATAAAAACCGTCGTGGTGGCTCTAGGACAAGTGCACTTACATTGATCACTTCCATAAAATAAAACGAGAAATTGGAGAAGATTGAAAAAATTGTTAAAATTAAATTAGGGAACTGATCACAGATGCATTGTGTCTGTGTTTTTACATCTATTGTTGCTTTTAATTTGCAGCTATACTTTTAATGAAGCTGACATGTCATGACAGTCAAGACACCCCCCCCCGAAATTCCCTGATCGCTTCAAAGACGTCATCAAAGCGAAAACGCGAGTCTGTTGATTTCTGCCACATTGACGAGCGATTGCAACTGAGCGATGAAGCGACATCAAAGGGGCGAACCGAGCGACAGCGAAAAAAAAATAAAAAGTCCGGTGTGAACACACCTTTAGTATGTTATGTAGCTCCGCGACAAAAAAAGTTCCCCCAGTCTGTTGCCAGGCAACGCAGCACACACGCCAGGAACTCACAAGCTAGCCTACTTTACGTTGATCTGCAGCTGTGTAACTTCGTCCAGTTCGGCTGATGAAACGTTGGCAAACCTGGATGTTGGCACGGCCGGATTCAGCTTCCACTCTCCCTCATCCTCATCAGTACCTCATCAGATGATCACTGATAATGCCTGACCCGTGTTCGCTTCATTTTTGCTCCTCTCCGGTTTGTAGAGGTCAGCTGATGTTAGACAAACACACCTGGAGGTCCTTTAATTCAAATGTTATAGGGAAAAATATCCATCTTCTTGGTGTAACGCTATAGTGTCAGTTTGCGTCAATGTAGCGAGTGTGACAGTTGGTTAATTAACGGTTGTATCTATATTTATAACACCCGTGAGCGGAGTTATTTCACTGTTAGCCTACATGTCCCAGTGATGTTATACTCTATATCAGCATTCACGGAATGCCTCTCGTCCAATCAAATTACTCGGTCGGAACTAACTGTTGTATATATTAATATAATAGAAATTTGAAACCATTTTGTTGCTGGAAATATTTGTAAAAAAGTCTCCCCTTTGAAAATAACTAAAATAAAGGGGGGATTCAACGTCCAGTTGAATTTTTTTCTATGTTGTAAATAAAGCAAATGCACCTGGTATGATAATCATCAACCATTATATCAAGGTATAGGCTACCTTGAAACCCGGTATATCACTGCAACCCTAATCTGTTTACAGTGCAGCCAAAATAACTACTGATAACTGGCCTTTTAACATCATACCATGAGCAACTGCAATCTGATTTCATGCTGCACAAACCACAGTAGTTTGTACACTTGGGGGTGTGCAGCCTGTTTTTCATACCTCAGATCTCTCTCTCTCTCTCTTTTCTTTTTTAATAGAGAGAAATACATTAGAAAAACTTGTCTTTGCTAAATTGCTCCTAACTTCTCCCATGGCTTCAGTCAGAACCAACAATACCCACTTGGAAAACTTCCCTCCACTGTTGTTCACTGTAGTCACTGAGGCGCTCGTGATAGCACTCCGCACAGATCCTAACATAACTGGTTTAACCAGAAATGGCATTGAACAGAAGGTTTCTCTTCACACAGATTGCTGGCTACTGTATGTTTCTAACCTCTCTGTGTCTACACCCGCTGCTCTCAGAACATTTAGTTTTCAGTGGCAGTAGGCAATGCTGTGTTAGCATTAGCAGTAACTTAACACAGCTCTAGCAGCTCTGTTGGAGGGTGAACAGTAAACAGTGAGGCTGATATCAATCAAATCAATGACATGCTGCATTGTTTCTGTGATTGTGTGCAGGCAGGTCATTTTAATCTTGAATGGCTGACTCCGCCACAAACAATGAAAAAGACTATAGACCAAATCACAGTGTTAATTTATAATAACTTCCGGGTAGAAAATCCTCAAATCATGTACATAAAATCAAACAGTGCTGAGCAAACACTGCTTCAATGAGTTCGTTTTTAGCCACCTAAAAAAGGCCTAGAAAAGAATCAATATAAGATTATGTGTATGCTATATTTGTAATATTTTCACTGCTTTACCTTGCCATCAGAATGTTTTTCTTTTTTTTCCAGACCTGATTATTTAAGTAGCTCAGGAGTGAACCGTCTCCTTCTTTCTTGTGTCTGCTGAGAGTTGCACATGCACAGTACCAGTGAGGAAAATCATGAAAAAATGTTGGCGGGTACAGACAAAGTTTATGAACTGAAGCGCAAGTGAGCATTTCTATTTTTCTGGAAACAGGAGTTTAATTAAATAAAGACTAAATATGACAATTAACTTTAGTCTTTGTTGTTATTTGATAAACAATAATAAATTAAACAATTTATAAAGGGGCAAGTAAAGACTGATTTCAGGCAAGTAGGTCAGAAATTTACCTACCTCAAGTCAATTCTTGCTTGCCCCTATACAAATTGTTTCATTTATTAGCGATACAAGTGAAAAAAAAACAATGTTGAACCCTGATGTTGTATTTATACCTCTTACTTTCTTCTTGTAATTTAAGATAAACTGTAGTAATGAACTTTCTACAGTAGTCACGCAACAGTGAGTTGATATTTTTCTCATATGATATCAGTAATATATTACAGGTTGTGTCTGTATTTCCAATCCAGAGTTTCTCCAGGTGAAATACTGTTAACACAGCCATGTCAGCAAGGACACATCCAGTGTGGTGGTGGTGTTGGCCAGTGAAAACAGGACACTGCCACAGGCTTCTTGTCTGTAAACACCAGTTTACCAGAGTGAGGTTAGAGGCCTGAGTGTTGGTTTGACAACCACATACTGGCAGGAACATCCCACAACATTTGTGATGCTTTTACAGTTTTAGTCACTATTTTTTGGGGGGTGTACCAGGGCACACACCCTTCTCTTTCTATTGGTAGAAAATGTAAAGAATTAAAAATCAAAGCTTCTGATCTATTAACAGGCACGTTTTCCAATGTCCAGAGCCACTGATCCTGGTGCTGTTACAGGGCAGGGAGGAAAGGGCTTCAGCCTGCCATGGCTAGTGCAGGTTGGGATACTTCAGGCAGAATCTGTCGAATGTATCATATATGGCCTGTCTGGAAATAAAACAGATACCAAATCAATTCTAAAACAACAACACTTCAAAAGGCTGCATGACAAAGAAGAGATGATGTATAAAAGTGATTGTAGTTTGTGAAATCGGTCTGGGATTTGACCAACTCAAGTTTGAATTAGTTTTTTCCCCATGCAACCAGAATTCCACCCAAATTCATGTAACTGCAAGTAGAGAGGTGAGAAATCAACAGCTCTCTGGCTCAAAAGTCTCAAAAAAGCTATCATAATCATCTTTATGAGGATAGGCTTTATTGCACAATTCCTTCAAATGAACTCCATAAACTTTAAAGCTATATAAATAAAACTGACTTGATGTGACTGTGGCTGCTGTAGGTTTGAGGTTCTAATCAATTTGGAAAAAGCTTTCAACATCTGTTACAAAAGTTAAAATGAACAAAACCACTAAATTATATATCAGCTTTTAAGATGTTTGATGAGTAGTAATTGGCTTAATTTTTACCAGTCTGTACAATATTTTATGTATATTTTTTGTGTTTGATTTTGAGCTGCTGCCAAGTGTGTTTGGCCTCCATCAGATTACAGCTGGATAACACGATATAGCAAATTATATTAAAATATATGAACACTGTCAAGATATAAAAATGTTGATACAGCTTCTGTTTATTACACGCAGTAGTGCATCACATTACCCATTTACAAGCTCTGCAATCTTTTCCCATCCCACCTCACGCTGTTTGTCTGTGTTCTTTATACTTTCTAAACTTCACTCAGTATTGTGATGTCAGGAATATGATTTATTTTATTAACATTTTAGACTTGATTCCAGTGTGACTTTGCTGTTTTAATATTAGCGTAGCTGCTCTAGAAACAACATTTAGTTATGAAATATTCAGTTTTATTCCTGTTGTGAATGTATTCTTTTTAAAAAATAATTACTTGTAAATGTTAAATTAGTTCTCCGAGAATCTCTTTCACTCATGGGATCGAATCGAATCAGGAAATCAGTGGTGATACCCAGCCCCAGTACTAACTGTCACCAGCATCATCTAGCGATTAACCACACTTTTTAAGTAAATATTCACAGATCTTATATGCCCCAAAAGGGGACGCTGCCCTGGCGATGATGCGATGCCAGTATGGTCTATGTATCATGTGATGCTGTAGTGACATGTTTAGGGATTTTAATGAACATATTTTAAACTACAGCCAAACTATGTATATTCAAAAGTTTTCCAAAACATTCTATTCATTCCAAACCATTTCCAGGCCCTTGAAAATTGTTTCTCTAATGTCATAACTTTGCCAGAAATTTCATGACCATGGGATCCCTGTACATTGTTTCTCTAGAAAAAAATCATCACACGGTTGGTCTTGTTTAACACATTGTCCACTTGTGAGAATGATGTAGCTTGCAGAGCACATTAACCAGAAAACAGCCAAAGCTTCATTTTGACCTTTTATGGAGGTGTTCTAAGACATTGATAATAATTATCTACAGCTGATATGACCTGTCACAGATATGTTTGTCATTTAAATCTGCAAAAGCAGTGGTCAGTGCCCTGCTGCCTACATGTTTTAATGTCTGAGATATCATCTGTTTCTCTACAATAAAGCACCTTTGCCTCCTGCTTCTGCAAAGTGATTGGCTTTATTCAAATTATTAATCTTTAGCCTTGGAATGACTTGATATCTTTCCGTGTAATCAAAAGGCTAAAGTCCAGGTGCAGTCACGAGTCATGGGTGTTAAAGTCAAAGTAGAGTTGCAAGTGTTGTTTTGATGTGTTTGAGTCTAGAGTCATCATATTCATGATGGCTGACCTGAGAGTTGCTATTGGGAGGAGCAGGTAGCAATGACAGAGCTTTACAGGTTCAGCTAATCATTGTACTGACCTCCTACAGTACAGAATAGCAGGACAACACTAGAAGTCACACTAGAAGGGAGCCAAATACAAAGTGTGGTCCTACCTTAATACTCACAAAATGTTTTCTTGTAAGCACTGTTTAACTAAGCAAACTCACACACCTGATACCTGACCACACATCTTTTGATATCCTTTGAGTTAAGAAGTTTACCTGAAGACGTTCTGTTTAAACAGGTATGCACTGACGTGTCCTCCATTCAGATATCTGACTTCACATCCTGGCCAGATCTCTTGCAGACTGAGGACCCCTGTACGAGGGATATAGGCATCCTCTTTGGCCTGGACCACGATAATGAGACTGGTGTCTACAGGGACTGGGATACAGGGAAGGACAGGTGACGTTTATTTCTGTATACATGCCTCCACTGTGACATATCATACACAACACACAATACTGAGCAGCATTGTTACATGGATAACATCTTGGGTCTTCCTCTACAAATATCAAACCTGCAGCCAGGACATTAGATTTGTTGCCTTTTATTTGAGGGGAAAAAACATAACCCTCTCAAAAACTGACTTTTTCTGCGTGCTTTATATCATCTCCATTAGATTGTTATAATTCACTGTGTTTTTGGGGTTAAGCCAAAACTATCTCATGCCTTCAGCTGGTCCAAAACACAGCTGCTCTACTTTTAAGAAATGCTAAAAGACATGATCATATCACCTGTTCTGAAGGGTTACCATGAAGTTTTAGAATTGATTTTAAGGATTGACTGATGACCTTCAAAGTACTTCATGGTTTCACTAACAAGTTATATTGCTGAATGGTTCCTCTCCTATGAGCCAGAGTGCAGCAGAGGCAGGGCTCTGCTGGCTGTCCCTAATGCTGCGTTCATACTACGAGGTGAGTGACAATGCAACAGTGTGCCCAGCCACATTATTGCTGAGTCGCTGTTGGAAGTGTTGCTCAAGCGCACATTAACATAGTTACATTGTCATGGGCATGTGTGTGTGTCTGCTACTGGTCTTAAAGCACTTTGACTCATCGTCATCTAAAGTTTGTATTTGGCAAAAAATATATCTATGCTTCTGATATGGTGTGATATGGCACAGATATATCTACGCTTATCTATCTATTCTATGCTTTTTCAATATCTGAGCCCCATTTTAACAATGCATTTCACCACACCATTGCATCCCCATGCAATGTACTAACACAGTACCACAACTAGAAAAGACTAGAAATACTGCCCCAGGGTTGTATGCCTCCACGCACCAGCCAAGTGTCTCTTACAGTTTATATCCATATCTGTGAAAACACAGATGCTTCACACACATCTCCCCCCGACAGCAAAGAGGATCTATATAATCAGCACAGTTTCAAGGTGGACGCCCAAGATTAGTGTCACCAATTCAGTATCTGACTAAATGTCTCCTCTTCTGTTCCTGAGATATGACACTAAGTAATGGCCAGAAGTGTTTAATGCAGAACATTATGATGTCACAGTTGAACCTTTGACCTTTTCGATATAAAATGTCATCACTTCATTATTTTATCCTTTTAGACATTTGTGTGATGTTTTTTCATAATCAGCATATGAATTATTCAGTTATGGCCAAAAACATATTTTGTGAGGTCACACTGCCCTTGACCTTTGATCTCTGACAACCACATTCTAATCAGTTTATTCTTAAGTCCAAGTGGAAGTTTGTTTAAGTAAATTAAATAAATTCCTTTAAGGTGTTCGTGAGATATCGCAGTCACAAAAAAAGAGACAGACAAGGTCACAGTGACCTCGACCTTCGACATATGACCACTAAAAACTAATCAGTTCATCACTGAGTCCAAGTGGACATTTGTGGCAAGAAATTCCCTTGAAGCATTCTTGAGATACTGTGTTCACAAGGATGGGACAGATGGACAACCTGAAAACAAAATGCCACTAACAACAGATATCACTAGCACAGAGGCATAAAAACATATGACTGGTTGACGCTTCACAGCATCATTGGAGCGCTGAAAAAAGTTGAGGCCAGCTTAACTTTAATTTGTAATGTGCACGCCCGTCTGCAGTGACAAGTGTCGGGAGTCAGTTTGCAGCTTTAGGTCATCAGCTACAAATGACTTGTAGCCTGTTTTTTGTGTCACTTGTAATGTGAACACTGCATAAGTCTCAGCTCAAGTCAGCCCCCCCCCCCAGCTTTGAAACTCCCTGTCTGAAGATCTGAGGCCAGAGAACCTGCAACATCTTTTATATCACTTCTCAAAACACATCTTTTTTCTTTCTTTTTTTTTTTAAAAAGAAGCTTTTTTTCATGCTAACACACAAATTTACATAACATGTCTGATCTGTTTTTGTTTTTTTATTTTTTTATATATATGTGTACAGGTTGTGTCAGGAAGTATTCATGTGGACTCCCCAGCTTACTGAAGAAATCTTCATGACAGGCCTGTTCAGGCATCTTGTCCTGGTCTTGATCTTGACTTTTTGCACAAGTTCTCTCCTATCATACACAGCTTCAGTAACTCACTCCATGACGGGTGACGGGTAGGGATGGAACGACAAGAGATTTTGATATCACAATTACTGTCAGAGGAAATATCACTATGTCACGTTTTTTTAACAATAATTATTCAAGCAATTTATTATATACATAATAATAATAATGTATTATATATATTACCATTATATCCATTTAGTTTTTTTTAAGTAACGTTTGGTTTTTAAAAAATAATTTATAAAGGCTGAAAGGGAACAGGCTATACAGAACATAAGCTACAGATAAAGACAGAGAGAGAGTGAAACACAGCCCCTTCAACATTCCTCCTCAGTTGGTTAAATTATATTCCTGCAAGATAGCCAAAATAAACAGTAACAGCTGTGAACGACTCCCGAGTTCAAACCGTTCTGGTCCAGCTTAGTACATCATCGATGATTGGATGGATAATTATCTCAAAAGTGTTAGTAGATATTCCAAGTGTTTGACCCTTAGCAGTCACTTTTCAACAGCTCACTTTGCAAGTTGGATATCCATCTACAACTCCCTGTTCATTTGTAGATATTCAAAATGCTCCCACAGTTCCGATTCAAGTGGGGATGGGCAACTTAAGTAACTTTCATATTCAAGTGCTCACATTACATTATTATAGAGTACTCGAATACTTGCACAAAAAAAAAAAAAAAAAAATCCAGCATAACAATAGGAAGTTAAATTGGCCAACAATGGAAAAAAGTGCAATTTGAGATACATTTATTGAACAACCAGGCCTCAATTGGCTTATTAAACCATAAATTCAAAGCTGACATAAGAAAAATCCACAAATTTTCTGTTAGGTTAGACGCAGCTCCGAAGGACCGTCTGCCACTCTCCTCCAAATCAATTTTGTCTGTCTAGTTGGCATGAGCTAACACAACAGCAGCACCGGCTAACATCTGACAACTAGCTGTTTAACAGTCCCAACAAACTCACAGCTCTGTCATATTTGTGTTATGGAACTAACCAGGAACTTTTTCCGTAAATCTGTCTGTCTGCACCATCAAACTTACCAGAGAAGTTGGCCATGTGTGTGCATTCGTCCATTACTCCCTTCATGAAGCTTATAGACTCTTTATGTAATGAAGGCCGATAGAATTTGGCTGAATTCATCTTCTTCTCACGCAGTGTGCTGTTCGCATGAAGGTCTCTAAGAAAAGAAGTAAAAAAAAACTAATCAGTTAAAAAACAAAGAACTAAAATAATAAAAATAATATTAACCTACATTTTTATAGTGCCTTTTTAAGGGACCCATGGATGATTTACACACAGACACCTTGGCTCACAGACCACATGTGAATCAGCCATGAAGAAGCTGGAACACTTTGCCCAGGACAGGGAAACTGTCACCTCGTCTTGGAGCCATACCTGCAAGGGGAGCTCGCAGGCAAGCATTTTTGAAAGGGGGGTGGGAGGGTGTGCTCCAATTACTGGGGCATCACACTGCTCAGTTTTGCTGGGTATTAAGCTTAGCCTGGCTTTTTAACATTGTTTGATTGTTCTCTCCAAAAAGTAACAATAATAGTAACAATACTCGTATTCCTATTGAAATGTTCAATGCGAGACTTTCGGTTCAATACGCATTACAAACCGAATATGTTGAACTATCCTATTACATTTGGAAAATACAATATACAGCTTAAACTGTGTTTAATATATATTTTTTTTTCCAACAAGGCAGCCCAAAGGACAGAGCAGGCAACATGCTGTCTGCCCCTTCCACCACCAAACCAGAACATTCTACTCCAGTGAGACAGCTACGCTCAGCTAGCTCATTCTAAGATGGTTACTAACACCATTACCAAACCAGAAATAGAAGATCTTCCAATAACCTACAGGTCTGATATTTGGATCCACTTTGGTTTGACTGTAAATTATAGCCGCCATATTTAAATTGTCAGGAGTAGGAACAAGTTGGATGATTGTAACATGAAATTTTCATATCGACCAATACCTGATTGTCTCAAAAAAAAAACCAAAAAAAAAAAACTCCCTTTGGATAAGTAAGTTGTTCTAAGGAATAACATGTTGAATGTCTGACAATAACAGCACATATGATAAAAATGACATGTCAGCAATTATCCTAACAATTAGATTTAGAAATCCTCATTATAGATTATAAACAACAAATCAGACTGTACTTACCTTCTATTAATGATGACTAGGTGTTAAAATCTATTCACCTTACCAACATGTACACAAGTAAAATGTTTGAAATGAGTTGTGTTAATTGAAGTATGTGGAACATATGTCCAGAAAGCAAAAGTCACACATGCATTTTTTGAGCAAAAGTGGATTTTACAAATATAAACGTGATGGCTTGTGTGAGGCTTGTCCTTGGAACTCATTCAGCAGCGTTCACTCACAATAATTTAACAGATTACCTTGGTAGAGTGTCCAAGCTCATTCCACTGCTGTTCACAGATGATAGCAATTGGTCTACTCTAGCCCTGCCCCCCTCAGGGCTTCCACCAATCAACAGGCCTCGTTCAGCCTCAGCTTCCCCTCCAGCTTTGGAATTCTGAGCCACTGATGCTCTGTCATCTCCAGACAGGCCCAACAGATGCTCTAAAGGGTCCACATTCTTCGAAAACTCTGGACCCATCTTAAAGGAATCAGCCTGGTGAATGTGGACACACACACCAAAACACAGATACAATGTACTTACTGATGCTAATGTGTGTTAATGTATGTGTTTCATAAGGGGCTGTTAGTTCTCCAGCAGAATCTTTGTTGCTGTGCTGATTCTTGGAGAGCTCCCTTCCTCAGAGAGCAAAATCTAATTTAAGAACCATTTGATATAAAAGGGCAACTGCTTGATGAGATTTTCTCTGACTGACATTATGACAGTTGCCCATAACATATGACCAGAGCCCAACAAGCATGAAACAAAAAAGGCCCTGCTAATGTGAGCATTTGTGAAGCTAAAATGAGCAAATGTTTACACCTACTTAAATGTAATTATTCTAGTCATCACTGATACATTTTCTAGTGATTGATCAACTTATCACTCAATTTATCTCATACAGTTTCCACATTTATACTTGCTCATTAGCATCGGTAATATCCTTTTCAAACCAAAACTGTAACCTTTGAGCCAACTGTACCTTATGAATACTATATATGTTCAATCACTATGTAAGAGTATGAATAAGTGATGTTCAAAAAAATTGAAGGATAACATACCCCACAGTATTCCAACAGCTTAATGATCTCCTCTTCATATACTGAGTTAATGGCATACTGTTTCTCCAGCTCTGTCCAGTTCACTGCTTTACTCAGCACACCCTACACACGCACACGCACACACACATGCACACGCACACACACACACGGTCATACTTACTGCAGGACAATAAGTGATTGAAAACGCACACAGAGTGGCCCCTGGGCTTCAATTTTAATCATCAAGAAAAAAACACGAGAAACATGTCAAAGTTTGAGCATTTCCTCAGAATTCATTGCTGCATTTGAGCCAGTTCATTCTAAAATTTAAAGGTCCAGTGTGGAGGATTTAGGGGTATACTGGCAGAAGTTGAATATTTGATATAATCAGTAGGTTTTCTTTAGTGTATAAACACCTTAAAATAAGAATCATTGTGTTTTCATTACTTTGGAATGAGCCGTTTGTATATACATAGGGAGCAGGTCCTCACTTATGGAAATCTCCATGTTACACCACTGTGTTTCTACAGAAGCCCAGAAAGAACAAACCAAATACTGGCTTTACATAGGGCAATTCGCATTTTCAGTCACCATAGTTAGCAGCACCACCATAACAACAGTGTCAGAAAAACACTGATTTTTGTGAACCTGCTTTATACAGCGTATTACCTGTTTTAAACACCTGTGGTCTCATTTGTAAAACAGTGCGTAGGATCCATACTAGGGCTGTGACGGTATGTATTTTTTCCCTATCATTTTCATTATCATTGAGACAACATGATGGATATCGTTGCCTACAGTAAAAGTGAACAAATAAATGTTACAGAAACCCTGAAGCTGGCATTTCTGCACGTGCATTTAAAATAAACATGTTTAAACATTAATTCAAAAAACGAGAGTCCTTTTTAGTCGTTTTAGAAGAGGTTTGATACATGAACTTGAGTGTGTTTACGTCCTGCGCGGAAGGATACACCGGTGAGCAACAGCTGCAGCTGGCTCTGGGACAGGTACGCTAGGTCACTTGGTAAAAGCAAACAAAGACACGACACGGCCGATATTACCAGAGATATTGGATAACGGAGATACCCCACCATAGGCTTATCCAATGTTAAGAAAACGGTTACTCTTCCTGTCTCCTAAGTGGGCATGGTTAGCTCTCCCTCCAATAAGAGCCTGTTCTCCCTCAACCCCCCCCTCCCCACCACTGTGTTGAACAGAAGCTCTGTGGATGTGTGTGTATGCGGATCGAGAAGCAGGTGGAATGAAAATACATTCTTCCTATTATTGCAGCCTATTGCTGCACAAAGCTTGGGCATTTTTTATTTATTACTAGCAGTAAATAACTGTTTGTAAGCTAACTGTGATTTTACCGCCTGTTTATCAAGATCACGAAATCTCGCGAGAACTTGTTTTCTGAGACTGACAGGGCTCAAACACAGTTAACTTTCTCTTGATCTGTGCGGATGAAAAATGCAGCTTTAGTGTCAGAATGTTGGTAAGATGTGTGGCTTGTGGAAAATGAACCCAATATTTACTTTAGTGACTACAGGGCGAAAGAATTGACCATAAATTGTGATCACGTTCATTTTCCTCATTGACGACAATACATTCAGAGCTGCCGCAAGTCTCCTACGGGGGCGTAGCGCTGACGTCACTGATTCAGGAAGTGAGATGAGTGGGGTATCTCGCTTTATCCAATATCTCTGATATTACTCACTCGACTGAAAGCTGTCCATCAGCTCCTGCAGGCCTGGGTGTTTTTTCCAGTTTAACTTAGTGATTGCTGCAAAGTTTTCACTCCTTGTGATGCACTCTCTGTGGCAGTTTTCCTCCTGATGATATATCTCCCCAACGATGGTAGCACCGAATCCCATTCTGTGCAGCAAAATGATTCCACCTCCGTAGGAATATGTTAGCTAGCCCCGCAGCTACACAACCAGTCCTCCCCTGACCTCCGCCTCCCCTCAGCCCGTTGCTGCTCCGCCGCTCCGGAGGATTCAGCCTCTCTTTTCGCCCGCTCAGCATCCAACACCTGGGAGTTCCTCATCTGTATACTCCGGCTCAAACAGGTATGGCTCTGGGTCTGTGTCCGCTACAAGAAACTCCTCAAAATCGCGTTCAAAGTCGTCCATTGCAGCTACTATAGTCCGGAGATATCGTTAGGCTAAGTAAACAGCTGAGTTTTGTTTACAGGCTACGTCTGTGCCTGTGCCTGCTCACTGGTGTATCCCTCCGCGGATCACAGCGCCAGACATACTGACCCCAGAAATATTTATCTCTGCTGACCCCAATGCTAACCGCTGAGACCCAGCCACTGGACGTACAGACACAAAAACGATATCCATCACGTTGTCTCACTATGAAAATGATAGCGAAAGGGCATAACTCCCTCCCTTTGGAACCAGATCCGCTGCCATGATGAATTAGCTTTTTTTTTTTTTTTTTTTTCCTCCTTTTTCTTTGGTGCAGTGATGACCACAGCCCTAATCCAAACTAAAAGAGTATGGCTGACAAAAGCTGAAAAAGGCGTGCACCAAAAAATA
This sequence comes from Epinephelus lanceolatus, assembly GCF_041903045.1. Classification (NCBI taxonomy): domain Eukaryota; kingdom Metazoa; phylum Chordata; class Actinopteri; order Perciformes; family Serranidae; genus Epinephelus; species Epinephelus lanceolatus. Next base: position 3,828,866 of record NC_135740.1, read on the forward strand.
CTCAGATTTATAAAACCATTTGTATGCCTGACAGGGCACAATATCCTTTTGTAAATCCCAAATCAACTTGGAATTGTTCGCAAGTGGATCACCCTCATATTCTACCCTCTACAGGTCCATATTCATTCATTCATTCATTTATTCATTCACACATCATAACTGTGTTACCTCATTTCAGCAATAGATAGTGACTTAACAGACATTTATCTAAATGAAAAATCTTTGAGATTATCACTGTAAGTTTTGCTTTTTAAGTTTGCAAAAGTATAAATGAAAGTGAACCTTCCTGCCAAATTGGTGCATTTTTCTTGATGGAGAGGAGCATTAAAAAAATAAAATAAAAAATAAAAATATTACAATAACTGATACCAAAAAAAATGACAACAAAATTAACTATTTTCAAATTTATCCCATGATAATTAAAATTTTCTTGCTCTGTAAAAATGTCCTATTACAAATTCATCCCCAAATATCAACATTTTAAAGATAAAATGATGCAATTTATTACTATTTATCAAATGTCCTTTGTCCGACATGTTGGTAAAACATTCTTTTAAGTCATATGAAAGATTTATAATACCTCTTTAAACTTAAGACCACCGCTACAGAGTTCATGTTCATGAGAAGAATCAAAGTACAAGCTAAATCAACAGGCCATTGGTCCAGCTGCACAAGAAACCTTCCTATGGCATCATTTCATATACTGTATTGTAGCCAATCTGAAGTGTAATATGGGTATCATTAGAGCTGATAACATTAGGCCTGAGCACAAGGCTCATTATTATTGTTCATAATCCAAACAATCAGGCTGCAGTTTGATTGCTCACTGTCACAGCTTCTGTCAACCACTAATGAGAAAAAACGCTTACACCTTAACTACAATGTTTGGTGATACTGTCAATTTTAATGCTGTTATAATGACTGAATGCTCTTATTGATCTATGTCAGGTAGAGAGAGGGTTACCGTGGTGAAGACACTGGAGGCTGTGGACCAGGATAAACATGGAATCAGAGGGATGGGCTTTGGCCAGTTAGTCACTGCCAGGGATGCCATCTGGACACAAAGACACACAAGACTTAATGAAAAGTATGATCTGTGGAAGGATTAGGTATTATATTGGACTCACTTGTATTTGTATGCAGGTTTGCAAGTAAAATATTTACTTTAATTCAAAGGAAGGTGCTGGTGATTATGGGTCTCCAGAATGGCACAAATGTTGCATAGTTATTAGTGTAATAACCGTGGAAAACATGGGTTTCCCCACAGTGTCAGAACATGTGCTGTTTTCGTGACTCACATATCCTCCCATGGAGATGCCAGTCATTCCCAGTGGCCAGTAACCTTCTCTCTCCAGCCATCGGAGAAGCACTGTTGACTCCAGGATCAAAGCCCCTCCCATCACAAACAGGTCTGACACATTCTTTAGACAGGACCGCCTAAAATACTCACAAATAATGTCCTTGTTAAAACTCAATTCATACCAGCTTTAAAGAAAAAGTCCATCCACTGAAAATCTGTCTTAGTACTTAACCATATTCCCCTATAGTCTTGCAGCCGACCGAGGGCAGTTTGTAGTTTTATCGTTCACAGAGAATAACAACCTGAATTTACAGCAGTTAGGATTAGGGATGTCCGTATCGGCCGCCGATATTAGCAAAAAACGTGCATCGGCATCGGATCGGACTGCGTGGAAAAATGCCGATCCAAGAACTCCGGAGTCGCGGAGTCCGATCCAGGTTTTCCGACCAGCCCAGCGCTCCGCGATTCAAGCAGTCCATTCCAGTAATCCGCTCCAGCTCTTACTATCAATCCACCAGGCCAGCATGCAGACGGCAGACACACATGGAGGGTAGGAAGAGTAGCGGTCAATTTAGTTAACTGACTATTTGTTTTCTGCTCTGGTTTTTTGAGAGTGATATTTTTATTTGGTTTACACTCTTACTGTTTAAGTAAAGAGCACTGATGGCATTGTTTTGGGCACAATTAGTGAAACTGGAGCCATGGATGGACTATTGCTTGTTTAAACAGTTGTACACTATTGTGTGTGGTTTTTTGTCCCCTCTGTTGGTCCCAGGAAACAGCAGCACCAGACTGGCACTGACACTACAAAAATAACTGAAAAGGAAAGGCTGCATTGTTTGTTAAATGTCAACAATGTCTTGTGGTGTTAATCTATTTTTTATTTATTAGGGGGCCAAAGCACAAATGTGTGGAGTCTTGCTGCTATTTTAATTTCAATATTAGACATTTTAAAGATTTCTTGTGTTGATTTATTTTCTATTTATTAAGGGGCCAAAGCAGCCAAAGCAAACCAGCTATATCTTTTATTTAATGTTAATGTTCAAGTTTAAAGTTTGTTTATTTAACCCTGTTAACAATAAACGGGTCAGTTTCTCATACCAGCTGTTGTGGATCATTCTACCTAACCCTATTAAGTAGTTGTTCTTGTTAGAGTAATATCACTTGATCAAACCTTTTCTAACATGACTGACAACAAAATAAGTGAATATGTATAATACGCGCTTGGATCGGATCGGTATTGGTATCGGCCAAAACTCAAGGCGGTAATATCGGTATCGGATCGGAAGTGGAAAATGCTGGATCAGGACATCCCTAGTTAGGATGGATTCCGATAGTTATGAGGAGAAAAGCATCAAACCATCCCTATAAATGTCCCAAATTACTCCTGAAGCATAATTCACTTCTCTTCTGATCCTTATTTTCAGTATGTTGCATTTGTTGTGGAGTTTTTCCTTCTCTTAACTGAGGGTGGAGGATAGAGGGTGTTGGATGCTGTGCAAGGAGTAAAGCCAATCGAGTCAAATTTGTGATATCTGATATTGGGCCATATAAATCCAACTGACTTGACTTAATTTAAATGAACTACTTCCATTGATGATGTGGAGCTACTGGGAAGTGTATTTAGCTTGTTGTGGAGGAACTGTGAGTTTGGAACATACTGAAGATATATCAACAGTGGAGAGGTCCGATGTGCTTCAGTCCAAAAAAACTTCTCACACCACTCCTGATAAACTGTAACTGCTGTGAATCCAACCTGACAATAGCTGATTGCTGACAATCCTCTTTAAAAGGAGCAAGCTACAAACTCTTTAAGGGCCCTGACACACCAAAGCAGACGCCGGACGGTCAGACGGTTGGACATTGGTCAATATCGGGCCATTGGTACGCATCTGTTGTCCTAGTTTTTCACAGTGTCCCACCTATTGTTGGCTCTCCTCAACTATTGTTGCCTTTTTTTTTGGCCAATTCAGTATGTTGAATCATGTTAGAGCTGGTGGAGCCTATCTGTGAATGAGATTGGCAGCTCAGCTTAGCACATGGCCTCATAAAAGTGAGGAATTAAATGAAGGACTAAAGCCATGAGATCAAAACAAACTTGTTATTGGGTAAGATTATTTTTTAGCCATTGAGCTGTTTAGCAGAAACAGTTTTTAACTGTTTGTGTTATTGATCACTGGCGCATGGTAAACATGCTTTGCTCTTTCAAAACTGGGTTGTGTTGCTAATGTGCAAACTGGCTAACTTGCATCTTGAATCCGTCCTGTCGGTCTTCAGGTTTCCCTTCTCTGAATGACAAATACAGACGACCGCTACCTGCTGCTATGGAGTTATTTCCTCTCAGGCAGACGCAGAAGGTACATGCTCATTGCTCATTGGCTGTAGCCTTTGTGGTAGGGCTGCACGATATTGGAAAAAACTGACATTGCGATTTATTTTATTTTGCAGTATATATTGCGATATTAAAAAAAATACAAGAATTTTCACCAGATGACTTGAATAGCTCTATTTGGAAAGAATTAGGTTGACTCACCATGACACCATTGTATTCATATAATACCCTTCTATTAATCCAGGCTAAGGTCAATGGTCTAACATACCATACTCTAAAATAAGGGGGTTCATCTGTGAATGAATAAGATTGCTGATATATAAAAGGGATCCAGGAGGCCATGTCTCTGTACTCCAGATTAAAACAGAGCATTAGGGATATCATCTTTTTTATATCCAAAATAGTTCCATATTTCGGACGCTGACCTTCTTTTGGGGACTATCCTCCTTTACTGTTTCTCCCTCTTGCATGTCGCTCATTTTTAGTGTGTGACTGCAGCATGTGCATAAGAGGGGGAGGGGCTGCTGAGTGCTCAGAGAGGGAGAGACAGATTAGAGCTATTGATTCAAGGTACCTATTCAAGCGCTGGAATTTGTTATTTACTTGATAATGCCTGAACGCTATACAGGCTCCGCTCCATTAGTGCCGTGCTGCGGGTTCGGGTTGGGGTCGGGCTCGGTTATAAACGGTCAGGAAAATGCAGCCCGAGCCGCGCTCTAGAGTGCTCACCTGTGTGTGTGTGTGTGTGTGTGTGTGCGCGCGCGCATGTGTCAGAGAGAGAGGCGAGCGGAGCCGAGCAAGGAGCTTTCTTCAGAGCTGCTTTTCTGAAGCAAAAGTTTACATGTTCTAAAAAAAGAGAAAAGATTACATGTCCTGCGATGTGAGTATCGCACATACGCATATCGCACATGCGCACATCGCAATGGCGATGTTCAAACGATAAATCATGCAGCCCTACTTTGCAGCCCTACTTTGTGGTGCATTCAAGCGCAACTTTTTGGCTAAGACACAGGCAATGTGAGGCCATGTGTATATTAAATCTCAATTTTTGTGACAGCAACTGACGTGTCTATAGCACAAAGGATCACAAAACTGCCAAGCTTACAATCCCATTTACATTTTACTTTTGGCTTTTCACACAAATGATGTCTAGTCAGATTCCTAGTCTTGGTAAATCATTTTTGATCAGGACTCTTCTGGTTGGAATCTAACATGTTTATATTTCTCCAAGTGAAGTATCAAAACTACAGCTTCTGTGTCATCAGCATCAGCACAAGCAGCACTGCAGCTAACAATTAATTGGCCTGTTGATTAATCTGTTGATCATTTTATTGATTAATCAGTTAATCATTTAGTTTATGAAATTTAAAAAAAAAACGGTATTCACAAGAGTCGAATCCAGGTTAATGTTGAAGATAATGTTGTTGTTGTGGCCAACTAACCACCCAAAAACAAACATTTGCTGTAAGCAGAGAATCTGGAATTTTTGCTTGAAAAATGACTGAAACATCTAACCAATTAAGTAGTTGCTGATTTATTTGCTTTCTATCAGCTAATCAATTAGTCAGCTACTTGTTATAGCTTTAAGCATAACTTTCATGTATAACAAGCCTACAGCTATCACATATTCAACTGAATATGTGCTTGAACAACACCATGTAGTGGTGAAATCGAACATTCTCATCTAAATATCAACTACAGACCAAATGTACGTTCGAATTCTACGGCTACATTATTATACATTTTTACAAGTTTATGTAACAACATGAATATGGACCCATATAATGTCCTTAGATTTATATTCTAACTCCCAAATACTGATATCTGTATCAGCTTCAAAAATCCACTATCTTGTCTACTGTACTCTTATCTATACAAACACACTGCAGCGCCTTCTTTCTGTCTGAACTGAACTGAAAGCTTGCTTTTATCCACATCTGTCTGAAATCAAATACCCAACCAAGTGCCAAATTGGTAATCAATCAATCAATCAATCAATCAATCAATCAATCAAGTCAGGAGTGTGTGAATGGGAGTTAACTTACAGCTGGTCTTTGGGTTTACGATAGCCATGTAAAAGTTCAGTCAAGGAGGAAAAAATGCTCACCATACATCAGTTTAAGACAGAGGCTCTCAAACTTCATCTGTCATGCCCCCCTCAGAAGCTTAAAAAGTTCATGCCCTCTAACCCCACTTTTTTTTTTTTTTAAATCAATTAACTATAATTAGGGTAGAAAGAAATAAAGAATGATCCATGTTGAATGTTAGTTAAGTAAAGGTCAGCATGATGGCATCACAAAAAACAAAGACAATAAAGTTTATCCAACAAAGCCAATTCATTCAATTTTGCTTCACTCCATATTTTTACCCTGGTCCAAGCCCCACCTGAAGTGGCCCTATGCCCCCCTAGGGTGGGCCTGCCCCACAGTTTAGTCCTATTTCCACCAAACACTTTCGGTATGGTACCTTTGGAACCAAACATAACCCTTCAGACATGGTACCCAGACCATCAGTCCACTCAGCGTTTCCACCGCAAACAGTACCATTACATGTGGGCGGAGTTGCTGTCACTCCCTGCTCCATCCAGTACTCACTGTATTTCCTCCTTTCAATCTGCACCTAATTTACTGTCCACAGAATGAGGCTGCACACAGACATTTTCAGAGCAAAACAGAACAGGCTGCAGTGAGAGTCTCTCTCCCTGGGATATTTAAAAATAGCGAGTTTGTGCATTTAGTCCTTCTCAGGCAAGCACAGGGGTTTTGTGTTGCCAGGGCCCACAGGAATGATGCTCCGCAATGCTTTTTTTCCTCCAAGTGAGGATTAGAATATATGCAGTTCATATGAAACATTCGATATTCATATACATAAATGCTTGAAGATCCGCTCATTACTAAAAGTGTATGTCATCCAAGAGAGACCATAAAACTAATGGAAAGGTAAAAGTTGTCACATTTTGAAATTTAAGGTGTGTTGATGGGTTCACGTTGTCAAATCACGCATTGAGTAACATCACAAGTTAACATTAAGCCTTAAAAGTTACGGGCAGTCAGCCCAATGAATTAAATAATTTTTTATCTGACTCCAGCTGCTGCAAAAGGCAGGAAAACATTCTTTCATTTTATAGTTATAGTTTACTTACATATGTAAAACTCTCCAGGATATGAACAGTGGTTACATAAGCCTCAAAACCAGCCACAACTCGGCCCTGAGCAAGAGTGACTGTCCACTATTGACCAATCACAATCACAGCTCAACCTTTTAGTACTCTATCTGTGTGCTAGGTACCCAACACAGGGGTCACCAAAAATGGGGATGGTATGGAACGATTCCATTGGTACCATCCACAACTTTTCACAGTGAAAATGGAAAAAGAAAGTGTACAGAACTGAACTGTACCATACTGCTTGGTGGACACGGGGCTTTTGAGAATCACTGGAAAACTATGGCAAGAAGATACAAACATATGACCAGAGGGTGGACTTTAGATATTGGTCAGAACAGATTTTGGCATTCTATCCTGCAGCCAGTGTCATGTGTGTGCCTGCTGCAGGCAATATCATATCCTCCTATGTTTTTATTGATTCATGTGCTTTTTCTTCATCATCTTTTTCTTTATTGTTTACCATATAGTCTCCAAGTACTACCATCTAGCACTTGGGTTTGCACTTGCGGGATCAAAATAAGGCTGTCAGGAAATCTTGGCCAGGGCTGCTTTGTTTTTGTCTGTTGTGAGTCTCACAAGCTGATGCAAGTGCAACATTAAAACACTGGAGTACCCCTTTAAGGGGCCGTAGACATGCTGCATCTTTTGAACACTCAGATTCATTGTTTGCAGTGTAGACGCACTAGCCTGGCGTTGCCAGACCCAATTCACAAAGCGCGAATGGGTCTGGACACGGAGTGTACATTTCCTCTATTCCCGAGAAGCAGTATGAACAGCTGTCACTCAAAGTGCCCCTTCACGCAATTGGAAAGACGGAAAACCAATTAGAGTAAATGAAACGTGTCACATAGGCTAACACAACGCCACTGTAAACAGCCCAGCATGCTGCAGCGGAGATTAACTGTGATGATGTCTGGGAAAGAGTGTTGCCGTTTTTGTGGATTTCCTCCTCGCTGTGGACTCCGAGTTGCATGGCTGTGATTCCCAGTTTGGTCGCTTCCCTGACCTGCTCCTCCATGAGAGCAACTAGCGAAGAAACAACAATAGCCACTGGGTTTTCATTGAGTCCCATCTTTTTCCCGATCAACGGAGCCAGTTGGTAAATTAAACTTTTGCCAAACCCCGTAGGAAGGACGGCAAACACATCCTTTTTTTCAATAAAAGCTTTCAGTGCAGCCGTTTGTTCTGCTTTTAAAGAAAATGTACATTCCAGTTCGTTCAACATATTTACCATAGCAGTTTCAAAATCAGTAGCCATGTTGGTTGTTTACGCAATGCATTTACACCGCTCCTTGTCCCTCCTATTCTGATGACGTGCCCGCCCCAAAGTAATAAACGGTTGTGACTGACCCGGTAAGCTGTAAACGATGCCAGAATGCGGCTTAATGATTGCATGGCCAGACTGATCTGCGGAGTGAAATCAAATATGAGCTTGCTAGATCAGGATGGTTTCACCAGGCTATAGACGTGCAGCAGGCACGCTCAAACGCCAGAGTGACATCGTCGGGGCGGGCAAGCGTTCCTAAGTGCCTATTTTTCAGGGTGTGACGGCTTCACCCTGAGATAAAAAGAGTTCAACTATTAGGAAACGCAGCAGTGCACACTGCATGTCATGTGACAAGGAACAATCAATCACAGCTGGCAGATATCTTTCCCATCTTCTGTGAATGTCAAACATGGTGGAGAAGTTAATCATTTTAATGCAGGGCTACCCAGAGCTTTACATCTGTCCCACAGACAATACTTTTGGCCTTATACACACTTGCAAAACAACGCCTGGAAAAAGATCAGCTCTGCACTCAGGATTTCTGGTAAGTAGGCTATGATATGGTGCTGGTTATGGTTGCCTAGCAACCTCAGACGCAACTTGCCTCCATGCCCTTGACAGTTGGCACAGAGTAGGCACAAAAGTAGCGCCCAGCGCCTGACCTCATGTGTTCCAGGTGGTTAAAAACGCAGCATGTGTACGGCCCCTACAGCATCAGAAACCCATCAAAATGAAATGCCATAAAAAAGCCTTAATCTAACCTGGAGCACAGCAGTACAAAGAAGTTACAGTTTCTCAGGGACTGTCTATTTCTAAGGGAAATTAACAAAAAATTAAAAAAGAGGTTAGCAGATGAGAAAATGCAACAGAAGGATATAATAAGGGTTCTCCAGCAGCAGTGAAGCCATCCCTGCCTCTTTGACCATGGGCCTGGCCATTAGGGTCCGCCGACGCCAGAAAAACTACACACACACACACACACACACACACACACACACACACACACACAAGTTCAAGTTAACATCAAAGTAATCTGTCCAGGGTTCCACTGCTACAAGGTGTTAGCGTCTAAATCATGATACCAGCTGATGCGCCTTTAAATTGGTTCCCATAGCAAACAAGAAAGTAGGGATGCACCGAAATGAAAATTTGTGGCCAAAGCCGAAGCCGAATAATATTAAGCGCTTGGCCGAATACCGAGTACCGAGTATCGTTGTTTAGTTTTTCATTCGTTTTTGCAGATGAACCCCCTCCAGATTAGTGTTGTCACGGTACCAAAATTAGGACACACTGTACGATACCAATGAAAATATTATGGTTCTGAGTAGTATTACGATACCACAGCGAAAATGAGACAAATGTGCCTTTTGTCATTTATAAAAAGATAAATCACTTTTCTATAATGCATCAATGATATTTCAATGGAATAAATTACTTATTGACTTATTCATACTTCAAAAACAGCATCAATAAGTGATTAACATAGGGGGGGATCAAAATAAAATAAAAAAATAAAATAAGAATCAACCAGCCACCCTCCTCCCCTGACAGTCCCTTCGTAAGTAACGAACAGTCCCTAATGTGAGGTGAGGTTTGTGGGCCATGAACGGCTTGTTTCTCCTCTGACACATCACGTACGGTCTGTGTTTGGTTGGCTCGGCTGTTCAGGTACTTCTGGGCAGTCCACATGCCAAGAAAAGGATATTTTTGGAGCCTACCTCTCCGTCGCCCGGTAAGCCGATGGCTGCTGTAATTGACAGGAATGTATTACTGTCTGTCTGTGACCCCCGTTCAACCCACAACTGATGGGATTCGCCTTTTGTTTCTGCTGCTGGTTGAAATCTGTAGGCTGCTAGCACAGTGTGCTGAATGATTTAAGCCTATTTTGCTCACTCAAAACTATTTTTAGTCATAAATGTGAGTCCGGTGACGGGCGGATCGCCACACTGCCGACATTTTACTCTGCCCGTCATGGCACGCTGTTTGATTGCGATATCAAAACACACCGCTATTATTCGGCCTTGCTTTTAACTTATTACACTGAATACCGAATGTGTGGTTTTTTTTTGCAATATTCGGCCGAATATATTCAGTTACCAAATATTCGGTGCATCCCTACAAGAAAGATGGTCACTTGGTCAACACATGTACCCAAAACCAAACACTAAGGTGGTTCCTCAGTATGATTTTAAAAAAGCTTCAGTGTTATTTCAAATTGAAATATAATGTCTTAATACTGTCACTATTTATATAATAAAGCTAATAGAGAAGAACAATAACAAGGGAAACAAGGCCAATATCAGGAACTCATCTGCAACACAATTGGCCATATCTCATCATTTTCTGCCTTGTGGAATTAGTAATGTTATGTTAAGACTAAAAGGTTTAGTGCCTTACATGGTCTCCAGTCCCTGCCAGGTGGACACATACTGGTCTGTTCTTCTGCCACCTCTTGGGAACTATAAACTGGAACCTGAAAGAATACACACTGTAAGGACTGATAGAACAGCACACATACACATTGCAAATGATCAACATGTTTTCTTGAATTTTCATTTGAATTTTGTTTTTTACATTACATTAGTATTGGATCCATCATAATCCTATTTTGGTATTTTTTTAAAAAAAGGAAAACTCTCCCTTTACAGGTTCCACTGATCACAGCCAGGGCTCATATCCACCAATGTGACATAATGACATTTAGCCTCAGAAGAAGAGGGTATCGTTATGTTCTGTACCTGGCTTTGACAGCCTCTGGTGGAAGGATTCCAGGAACCAAGTGCTCCAGGGGAGAGATAAAGAATCCTTCGTGGATCTTACAGTCAGTATGCTCCTCTGTCTGGATTTAAAGGCAAAAACATATGTGCATATATGTAATAATACAACAGCTACTTCTACTTGTAAGCAATGAAGAAAGAACAGATGGCGTACCTTGTTTATGTAGACTGGATAGTCCTTTGGCACCAGATACCTGCACCTCTCTCTGTCTCCAATGATCTTACGAAATTCAAATATTCTGCACAAATACAAACAAGATAGTATAGGTAACGTAATAAGAAGTCAGATGAATACAGCTGGATCTTTTAGATTCTGGACATATAATTAAAAAAGCTGACTTTATAGATGCAAAGTGGAAAACCTACTACTTTCTAGACAAAAAAGCTTTTTCCACCAACAGCTTACAGTGTAAATAGCAAGTGCTACCTCTTCTCCAGCTATCGCTGGCGGGGAAGCATAAAAACCCATTTTGTTTCACTGTGACCACATTTACTGCTGCATAGTATTGATATAATTAATGAAGAATGGGTGTATAGAGATCTGTAAAAGGTTTCAAGTGATTTTTGGTTTCCTTCTAATTTGGTTGTTATAAATAAATATACTGTAGCACTACACTAACAAATACAGACAAACAAACACTAAATCAATGCAAGCTTAATGGGTCATTCCATATCAACTCACCTAGACTGAGTAGACAAATTTAAAGCAAGTGCAGGCTAATTACACCTAAAACAGCTGAGCTATATTTCACTAAAAAATACTGCTGCTGATGCAAACAAACTGTGACATCATCTGTCAAGTCAAAACATCCACTTCTCAACTTCAATAGTTCCTTGTCTGTTCTCATCTCAGCTAAACTTGAAATATCAACTTTTCCATTACTGGAGGCTGTCTTGTGACAAATGGCTTCTTCTTCCAAGCCTTTTCCAATAAAGCAGGGCTCCATGACCACATCAAACTACTTCATGATTAAATGCATTGGGTGTGCTTACTGCTGGGTATCTTGCAATCCATTTTGCAATAATCTGCGCAAACCTGTTTGAGGTGGGATCAGCCCAGACTTGCTTTAGTTTTTTCTAGTCAATCTAAAACACAAAGAGATAGAAACCTTGAAGTTCTATATGTAACAGAACCAGAGAGACCCAGTTTAGGATATTGCATCGCTTACAGATTACCCCCCAGCTGAGACATAGGATGAATCAGAGTTTGACAGAAATGTGCCCTAAGTGTCATGTGGAGGTGGGGAGTTACAGGTACTGTGTCTGGTCATGTGTTCATATTGAGGGGTACTGGGTAAAATTAATGATAAACTCAATTTGATTTTCGATGTCCACCTTGAGCCTGGGCCTCAGGCTCTGCTCCTGGGCTTACCCAGCCGTCATATTAAAAGGCTCTCATCAAAGAAGGCTGTTCAATATTCTTACATTCACTGCCCTAAAAAATATACTGCTTAAATGGATTGATACTGCACCTCCTACAATTATAGGATGGCACAAACTGATATTTGAGCTAATACCAATGGAATATTTAACATACAAATTCAAATGTAAAACTGCAGTTTTCTTTAAGACTTGGACACCCTTCTTTAAATATGCTGGTAAAACACTTACAAATATTGTCTTAAAGGGAATGACTGACTGCAGCACTGACACTTGGCAAAATGACATCTTTGGGTCATAAGGTTCGATTTCTACTTACTTAGTGATTGATTGTCATTTATTTATTACTCATGTATTTTGTCTTACGAAATTTTGTTGAAAATTTCAAATACTTTAATTTATATAAGTTTGTATCCTTTTTTCACTTATTTCTCTCAAAATGGTGAGTTGTTGCATCACTATCACTTGTAATGGGCTGAGCGCTTCTATGTGCATATGTTTATTTAGGTGCTATGACACCTCCCACAGTACACCTATACAATTGTATGCAATTATTTTTCCAAGTAGGTTGTGGGCTATGTATATCTTATGGCAGGGATTTCAGTAAGATGTGTAATTTCTGTGGCCACTGTTTGTAATGTGTTCATTTTGTATTTTTATGAAAAAAATCATAATAAAAATAGTTTTTTAAAAAAAAAAGAAAACCTTGAAGTTGACATAGTACAAATATCTACCAATGAAATTATGAAATTAAACAATTACAGCCAATGAAAAGTATATATATAAAAAAAACAAAACAGCTTTTAAAAAAAATTAAAAATAACAAAATGATGAGTAATGAAGTAATATAACATCTTTAATTTTTTTAAATATATGTTTGGGAAGTCTGTTTCAGTTTGCTTTCAAAAGGACACCCATTAACCAGTAACCAAGCGGGTAATTTTCAAGCAAAAAAAAAAAGAAAAAAAAAAAAAAAAAAAGGGCCTTTCCTTTCAGTCCAGTGCTCCATTGCCTCAGTGAGCTTAAGCGCTGCACTTCAAAGTGCTATCCATTCAGAGGTGATGAAATTTTAATGTTTTGTGATGTAAATGTCTTGCATTTTATTTTATTTTATGTTGGCTTTGCTGTCAGACAGCCAACTAGTTGTGTTAACATGGAAAAATACCCACCGCCTAACCATTACGTCTTGCTCTGGATAATAGGCCTCATGATAAATTATACATTGTACAGCCATTCAAAAACATGTCTAAAGAGATATGACACATAGCTTGTATTGTCATGTCTGTGAGTAGGAGTAAATGAAAGGATGTTTTACATCCAAAATTTGACTTGGAACAGCTTGATGAATACTGGCCCTGAGAGAGACTACAGACCAGACCCAGGATATGCTGATGGCAGACAACTTGGCCAACCTCCAGGATAGTTAGAGGAGGCTGCTCCCTTGTATATGATGACAAGTTTCTCTTCACTCCTGATATTTCTAGTTGTTGTGTTCTCTGTTTTGTTTTTTTCATACCTCTTGAGGTCTTCAGGCTTCCCCCATCCCCCAATGAAGAGTTTGGTGAGGAGCAGCCTTCTGTAAAATACATCCAGTCGGCTCACACCCATGGACTAGCACCAGGCATCTACACAGGAAGACAGACACTTCATTCAGAGTGCTGGGGAAAGCCTTTATCAAACAAATGGCTGGCTAACAACATTGAGTGTCTTGCAGTTTAGGAGGCACTTTTGTCAAGGTTGGTGAGTCCAACCTGAGCTAAAAAGAAAACAAATACAGGACTTACGTACAAGGTGGCCAGAAACACCACTTTAAACCCTAGATTATTTTATTCATGTTCATGTTTCCGATTCTTATGGTTTATTTTAAAATCGATGTGGTCTGATACTGATGACGTGTCAATATTATCATGCATCCCTAATAGGAATTCATAAGAACTTTCAGTAAACGACTAAAGGGAAATGTTTTAGGAAAGGGCAAAGTAAAGAAGCATTTTTTTAAATGCCTAATGACACCACAGGCGACTTTACCATTTTCTGTTCCATAAGTTCATTTTTGTTCAGAGAAGGATCCTCAAAATAGTTCGATTTTAAACATGCGTTTCATACATAATGTTGAAAGTACCTCACTAGTTATTTATTGTATAAATCATACGTATAAGGTATTGACGGCTCCTGCACAGCACAGGAGAGAAATGTGCCTTCAGGGCTTTCTGCCAGAAAGCTTTTCATTTTAACCCAAGCCATTTGTCTTAACCCTAACTAAGAAAGTACTGCACTTTGCTTTCATACAATGTCAACTCTCATTCATTCCTCTGCTGTTGGGAAGAAGAATAGAAGAATCGAATAGAGGAACAGAAGTGAAAAGATGAAAATAAATAGATTTCTACCAGAAGAAGACTAACTTCTCCTGCTGCAACAAAATCTAAACAGCACCTGGAAGCCCCTCAATGCAGAGTGCAATACAGGACTGTGCTCAACATGGGCGGAGTCAATCATATGACAAGCACCACCCTTGGTTAGTAGGCCAAGCTGCTATGACTGCTAGCTAGCTGGCAAGCCGCTACTCTGCAGTCCCTCTCCGCTTTACTCCCTGCCTTTGCGACTACCTCTAGCATCTCAAATTCAGACAGCACTAACCAGACAACCCAGTGTGGGGGTCACAGCAGGCTGGTGGCCAACAGCAGTGCTTGGTCTAACCTGTGTAGTGCCACAGCAACACAAGCTTGCTGATCCATCAGGAGTAGGGCTGCAAGATATTGGGAAAAAGTGACATTGCGATTTTTTTGCCCTCAGTGATATATATTGCAATTTATATATTTTTTTTAAGGATGCATTATTTTCCACCAGATGACTTCAGCAGCTCTACTTGGTGAGAATTAATCATTCTGGAATTATTGGGCTGATATTGCTTTGAATGCAACAGCATAAAATGTGCTGAAAATAGGCACTTGGTCAGTGAAACCACCATCTCTTTCAGTGTTTCCCCTATATGCAACTAGCAGCGGCGCACCACCCTTCTTGTTTTGTCTTTTCTTTTTTACATCTTAGGTCTTTAGAAACTACCGTTATATTATTTGGCGCACGGACGCTTCATATAATAACATTACACTATTTATCGTGTTATACAGTGAAACGTTTCACCTTATAACGTGATGACTTATATTGTTTACACAATGGCATGTCATTTCTGTCTCTATATGGTCCGATGCCATGGGCCCCAACACGTGTGCGCGCACACGCACACACACACACACACACACACACACACAGAGGTGAGCACACTACAGCATGGCTCGGGCTGTATTTTACCAAGTCCGAGACATTTATAATTGAGCCAGGCCCGACCCTGCAGCACGGCACTGTGCACACAGTCAATGGAGCGGAGCCTTTGTTGCGTTCAGGTATTGTCACATAAATAACAAATTCCAGCACTTGAATAGGCTGTTTATTCTTTATTCCACTAAATTAGACACATTTTGTTGGTCAGTCATTAAAACGGAAGCAAGTTTTACGCGCATCACTTGGCAATTTACACATGCATGCTTAATTTATTAGGGCAAGCCACATAGCAAGCCCCACGATGTAAATATTGCACACGTGTGCATCGCAATGGTGAGGCAGGAGGGTCAGGTTTTGCCTGAATTTGAGCTGCTACAGCCGCTAACTGAAGGTCTGTCTCCAGAGCTGCTGTCTGCTCTTTTTCAAGCTAAGTAGTTTCAAATCGGCAACCTGAGACTGAAAAAAGAAGTTAATGTGGAAGTACCAAAAACTGCACTTCTTTGAATGGCCACTTGAGGCTGACTCCAGAAGCCAGTCAGTCCCCACTCACCCCCATGTTAAAATGCCCAACTTGCCCAAAATGCCCAACGCCCATTAGTTTTACAGTCTGTGGTTGTTTCATAGGCAGGAATGAGGCGAAGGGACCACATTATTAGTACAGCCTGTCTCCGCAAAATATGACAGCTACAATTGTTTGAAACATAGTAATATGAAATCAAGCTCTGAATTTGATTAATGTATGTATTTCCTCACGTGGTGTAGGAGCAGAGCACAGCCCAGGTCAGAGGGGCTGGCTGGAGGTGAGAGGAGAGCAAGGGCCCGTAGAGCATGTTGGAGAACCACAAGAAGGGTAGGGGGTAGGGATGCAGACAGAGGTATGAGATGAACAGTACAATAACCGTCTAAGAAAATATCACGGTTTTACGGAATCACTGTATTACAGAATTTATTATTATTAGTCAATATGACCCTTAAAGGAATGAAAATGGAAGGGTTATTTTTGGTTGAACAAACATTTTATACTATAATTGAAACTTGAAACCATTTTGTTAATATTAGTAAGTGTATAAAGTCTCCCCTTTGAAAATAACTAAAACAAAGGGAAGTTTCAATGTACAGTTGCATTTCTTTTTTTCCACTATCGTAGATAAGCAGATGTACACAGTATGATAACCATCAACTTTTCCTGTCATGGTATACCTTAAAACAGGTATGCCACTAAAAACCAAACCTAGCAGGAGGTCTGTGGTACAGCCTCAAGCATGCTCAATGGGCCCTGACTTGATGCTCAGCTGCCTGGCTCTATCCCACTGACTCTTGGCAGCCTCCAGCAAGCCACACTGACCCAGATTGTGAGGACCAAGAGGACCATTTGCAATTACAACCTTACTTCTTCATATGAAAGCAGTGATATATTACAGACAATAATTACTTTGCAAATGGTGTCATATGTTTTCGAGGTTGCAGTGTTCATAATTTAGTACTTCATACAGTACTGAGGTCCATCTTCAGGTGCCCAGACGGGGAGGGCGATGTTAAGCGTGGGCGGGATTAAACATTAGACCCCGCCCACACGTACACTGCAGCGAGGGGTACTTTGGCTGGTATGATCATGTTATAGTTCACATGCCGCTCGGAAAGATGTGCACAGGGAACAGAGCAAAGATAATACGATCCACCTCTTGTGGGACTGCAGTCCTGTCAGAGTGGGGGGTTAAGTTTTTGGTAGCATTTAAGTGCGATAAATACAACGTGGTGAATAAAGCCCTGAGCTATGTATGGCTACTAAAGCATGGTACTTTGAAAGTTGACATAGACAAGTCACACAGCAGACAACAATGCCAATAATTACCTCGGCTGGAGTATTCAAAATGACAAAGCGTGACCTTTGTCACAGTAACGTTCACAAGGTTACTATTACATCATACCACCGCTTATATTGTGGAATACGAAAATCTATTACATTATAGCACGCAGCAGCTCTGAGACAGGCTATAAAACTAATATTTACCTGTTACCCTAAGTTGAACTTAGCAAAGTCAGCTAACATAGCCTTGGTCATTCATTGTTTTTAGGGCGATAGAGACGGACAGACGAGCATACAGACAGATAGGCGGAGAGTGAGTGAGACAGACAGACCGTTGACAGAGACAGTGATAACACTACCTCAGACTGTACACAGACGTTTGTTATCCTTGCCGTGGATTTCTTCGCACTGCTAGCTAACAGCTAACTTACGTTAGCGTCCTTAGAGGGCGAATGACAGGCAGTGGAGCTACTGTCAAGTTGCTGCTAATGACAAGGAACTTCCGGTTACAACATTCTAAATAAACCTGTTCAAAAAAGACCTCACATTATGTTAGAGGGTACAATACAACAACTTAAAAGACCTCACATTATGTTAGAGGGTACAATACAATAACTTAAAAGACCTCACATTATGATAGAGGGTACAATACAACAACTTAAGCGTTTGTAGACAAAAGTAGGTTGTGTCTGGAAAAAAGAAAGAAATCCACAAAACTATGATGTAAAAGGAAGCATAAGAGAACAAACGCGACGGACAACTTAAAAACCTCAAGCAGTACACTGTAAAACATGAAGTTCACATAGGCTTACTATGATGTTATTAGGGTCCGGGCAGCTAAGCTGCCAGGATACTATTGTAATCCTAAGTATTCTTCTTCTTTCTTCTCCCGAGGAAATCATACTTTCCATGGGTGTAAACTCACCAAACTTTGCACAAAGGTCCAGTCTCATGCCAGATATCCTCAGCTGTAAACTCAAGCCAATAGTCCTGATGGTGGCGCTACAGCAAGCGTCTAAAATTCAAAACTTTGAAAATTCACAACAAATCAACCATACGGGCTACAACTTCACAACTTTCATCAAACTGTAGCCCCAATACTGAAGAAACCTTTGTACATTTAAACCTATTAAAAATTATGAAGTTCATCACTGTTTTTTTCAAAAACTGTAAAACTTCTTAAACCTATCTCCTCCCACAATTTTTGCTCAATTGACACCAAACTTGCTACAGAGCATCTTCAGACTGTCCTACACAAACTATGTTTCTCAGATTTTTGATTTATCAAAAATTGAGCCTACAGTGCATCAAAATGTTTGACTAAATGGTACTGTAAACATACATGCAAATTCTTGCTAAATAAATCTTCAATGTTCATGAAAAAAATGACAAAATTCTAGATGGTAGATGATGTGTGGCAAATTTCAGAATTTTATCTCAAAAACTGAATTTTTTACAGCATTTTGAATTTTGCTCTAATGTGAACAACTGGGGTCAATGTAAATGTAAATGGCAATTTTAAGTTTTTCACTTATGGAGCAAATCAATCATTGTTACAAACAAATTACCAACATCTCCATGCTGTCTAGATGCAATATGTGTATTTTCAGATTTTTGTTTCAATAGCTGAATTTTTTTACAGTGGTTTGAAATCTGCTTTTCTATGCATGGACAGCTGCTCAACCTGCACATCTGGCTTAGTCAATTTGTGAAGCTACACATGACTTGTCACTGACTAATTAGCTCAGTGAGATAGAAATTGATTCTTAGTCTCAGAGATTGTGAGTTCAAGCCTCAGCTGATGCAAAAGGCAGATTGTGTTGCTAAATTCCTAAATGTCTTCCAATTCTTCTGCTTGATGATCAGAATTGCCTAAAAATGCCCGGACCCGACCCATCGCTGCGCAGCAGCTATAATTGTCATTGTTTTTGCTCTCTGTCAATCTGTCTGTATATCTGTGTCTTTACATTGGCCTAGTGCAACTAAAATATTATATGACAGTGTTATTAAAAGTATTCTACAGAAAGATTGCTAAAAAAAACCCCTCAACATTACTTAATTGACGACAAAGAAGACACGCTAGCATAACATTGGATTTCGTTTAGATTTAGATTATGAACATGACAGTTTTCTGTTCTCAAAAATGGAACCTTACTTTCACAGAAAATTAGGTATATAAACAGTGCACAGCAAGCTGTCAAAGAGATTTTGACACATCTATTTCATTTTAATTTATCTTATTTATATATGTGTTTGAGAAAGTTTTCTCTTTGAATTTCTCATAAACTCTAGAGTAAAACTGCATGAAAATTGATCTGGATGTAATGGGGGTCACCTACAACAAGAATCAACAGAGAGATGTATGTAACCTGTTTAGGATTTTTTTTAAATTAATATGTAATATGATGAAGCTTGGAACAGATTATGTTGTATTTTGAGCAGACTTTTTAAATTTCTCATCAATTCTATGGTAAAATTGCATGAAAATTGTTCTGGATGTAGTAGGGGTCACCTACAACAAGAATTCATTGAAAGATTTATGTAACCTATTAGGGATTTTTTTTCAAATTAATATGTAATATGATGAAGCTTTGATCAGATTATGTTGTGTTTTGAGCAGACTTTACCTTTAAATTTCTCATATATTCTACAGTAAAATCGCATTACAATTAATGTGGATGTAGTGGGGGTTACCTACAATAAGAATCCATTGAAAGATGTATGTAACCTATTAGGGATTTTCTTTAATTAATATTTAATATGATGAAACTTTGATTACATTTTGTTGTATTTTGAGCAGACTTTACCTTTAAATGTCTCCTAAACTCTACAGTAAAATTGCATGAAAATTGTTTGGATGTAATGGGGGTCACCTACAACAAAAATCCATTGAAAGATTTATGTAACCTATAAGGGATTTTTTAAAATGATATTTGATATGAGGACATTATGATTATACTATAGAGTATTTTTAGCAGAATTTACCTTTAAATTTCTCATAAATTCTATGGTAAAATTGCCTGAAAATTGATCTGGATGTAGTGGGGGTCACCTACAATAAGAATCCAAATTTCTCATGAATTCTACAGTAAAATTGCATGAAAATTGTTTTGGGTGTAGGGGTTGTCACCCACAACAAGATTATCCATTGAACAATTTATGTATGTAATTTATGAGGATTGTTTTTAATTTTATTTAGTGACAGGAAAAGGTTTTTTGTTGATATTTTCAATTTAGAGCTCCTTTAAAAAACAGTACAGTAGAAAAAACTTCTAATACCTTGTAATTGAAATTCATATAATGGGCAAGACAATGCACTGTTTATTTGGTAGCCTATATCAAAGGGAGAAAGGAGGTAAAATGCATTGCTGAAAAACGGGTGTCTCTGTCACTTCTGGCTGTTTTCACCATCCGTACGATAATACCACAAACAGATCTGCATTAAAAATCCGTGGCGCAGCTAGCTTGATGATGGCTCACAAATGACGGCTCACTTGACCGCAGTCCAACTCTCACACATCTGGCGTGACTGTCACTCTCTAACCATCAATGTCACTCTCTCACGCCCGTTTATGAAATCTCACTCCACCGACGGCGAGGCTGTTTTTTTTTATTCGTGCGCGATTCAGCCTGCGCCTGACTTCCTGTTTGAGTCATTTGGACTGTGCAAACTGACGCACCGTTGCGCGGCGTCCGTCAAAAATAGACCCGGCACGTATTTCTAGCGATGCAGAACGCCGAGCCTTCCGCCGGGTGCACAACCTATTTTTCCTGTTTTAACGGAGCGTTTACCCAACGCATTCCCCACCCCCAGAACAACGCCACGAGGTTCCGTCGTTGACAGACCTGGCCAGATGCGGGCGACTTTAGCGAAGTCATCTAGCAGAAGAGCTAGGAATGTCTTCCTGCAAAGACCTCTCATGTTGACTGTCACTGTACTAGGGCTGTCAATCTTCCCCCAAAATCAGATTCAAATTTTTAATGTTTTTTGTGTTAAAAATTTGAATACTATTCGAATTTTTCCTTGGTATAGGCTATAGCCTAGGCCTGCCACTGCATTTTTATATTTTTTTGTGTTATAATGACGTTATTTTAATATTTTGCATCACATGCAAAAGTGAGCGCCCTGTCACTGTCAGCGCAGGGCTGACAGGGCACCCTCCGCTGAGAGGAGAGGAGAGGGGCTTCTCTGACAGTCATGTATTTCCTAAAAAAAACATCTCTTAATGCACAGTGGAGCGCCGTTTTTTTGTTGTTGTTTTTTTTTTTCAAAATATTCGAACCTTAGTTTCCAACTTCGAATATGCTTTTTTTTTTTTTTTTACAATAATTCAAATTGTTTTCGAATAGCGAAGTTCGGTCTGACAGCCCTACACTGTACCAACTGAACTGAGACGAGTTTAGCAGTGTACTATTGAAAGAGCTGATATAGACGCGAAATGGGCTATGGAAATGAGCGCAAAATTCGAAAATATAGGTTAATTATCAACCGCATAGAAATCAACATATGGTAAACAATCACTTTTAATAGTGGAAAAAAAAGCTTATGCTTATTTTTCTTTTGCATAAATAAGTGAGATATTGTTTGTTTACAACTGCAATTGCAATTTATTTCCTACCTCCAGCACCATAACTTAATACATTCAACACATATTGCATGCATTTAAACAGTGGAAATTCTTATGTCAATAGAGTGTTTCTCCATACTGCAATGCCATTAGCGCATTTGATGACGCGTCTGATGACGTTTCAAATAATGTCGCATGTGCGACGATTTGCGGTTGGCTGAAAAATGCAGAAAAATCATGGGACTTTGGAATAATTTTGTTGAATTTGCATTAATTATTGTGATCGCAAGGTCGCGATTTTCTGGAGGGACTGATAAATGTACAAAGGTCATTGAATTCCCTTGAATTTCTCTATTTCTGTATGAAATTGCATGAAAATAGGATTTCGCCGTGTGAATTTTCAAAATTTTCTCGGGGGAGAACCCCGCTAATCCCCCCTGAAATCTGTCTGTTTGTCACAACAGGACATATTACTGGATTTTTTAAGCAGATGATCAACACTACCATCAGAGTACAAAACAAATATTGAGCGTCTATGGACATATGTGGGGCTTAGGCCTATAGATATGAATATGTAAACATACACATTTCTTCTGTTTGTCACATGTGCATATTAAATCTTTTAAGGTTAAAAAAAAAAGTGCCACCATGTCCACGTATGTTCATGACCATGCACGCACAAGCAGATATTACTTCACAAGGTAAAATCTCACTCCGGCCCTCTGACCAAAGTTGGCAACCCTGCCTTAGTGGAGGGAAAGATCGCTAGCCGCCAAGCTAATTTATACAATGTAAAGTGCCATAGGCTTGTGCTAATAACATTAGCATGTTGTATTTGTGGGGAAAATGTGTCCAGATAAAGACAAGTGCTTTGTCTGTGACTGCTGTGAGTTATAGTGAACCCAATGTGTGTACTTGTATTTGAAATTGTCCTTGTTAAGCCATATTTAACGTGTTTAATGTGTGTTTTGAATCAACTAAACTTTACAGCACTTCACATAAACCTCCACTGCCATCTCGTGTTTTGGAGGTGTAACTGCAGAGTGACACAAACACACCACTGCAGAAGTAAAATGCTCACAATGGCAAAGGCGACGTGCATAGGCTACGTGCGTAGGGTCTAAGCACAACCATAAATCCCGTTAGTCAGAGGGCAGCATGCTATGTCCCTCTAGGAGGTTGTTGCTGGCTCAAACCCGACAGAGTCGGGGGCAGAGATGTGTGTGTGTGTGTGTGTGTGTGTGTGTGTGTGTGTGTGCTTTTGGGGTTTTTTTCAGTCATTTGAGTGAGTGGGTGTATGGCTGGTGTATTTTTTGTTTTTGTCTCTCTACCTGTTCTCTCCCTCCCCTCTCTTCTCTCAATCAACACACCGGCTGCCCAGCAGTAATCAATACACCGGCCGCCCAGCAGTAATCAACTCACCGGTCTGCTATCAAGCCATCATCCTTACCTTCAAGTATCCCGCAGCAACAATCAGTCTCCGCTGGATCGTTGTCGTTTACGGTAGTACGTCTAGCTCCTAGTTTGCTGTTCTGTGTCCAGCTTAGCCTCTGCCTGCTTTTGCTTTTTCCCGCTTGAACTAATTCCTGTTTCTGTCCAGGATCTCCTGCCGCCAGCCACGCCACACTGGACCCCCTCTGCCCCGTTTTCTCCACAGTCACCGCCTGCCAGCTAATACCCCCCTTTGACTCAATACACATTTTAAACTTACCTGACCTTGTCCGCCTGCTGCATTTGGGTCCAGCCCAAGTCGTGACAAAAATGTATTTTGATACAAAATACAAAATACCCTTCAAATAAATGTATCAAGATAAAATACAAAATACTGGTGCCAAAAATGTATCAAAATAAAATACATGTATTTTGTATTTTCAAATACAGAAAATACTTTTTTTCTTCATTTTTAGCAGCGACCCGCAGATCTATAGGTCTCACTGTGTCGGTTGGTCAGTTGGTCGGTTGGTCCACAAAGTTTTTCGTGAATAACTCAAAAAGACTTGGACCAAAAATGCTCAAAATTTGCATACTGGAACTAGAGACCGCGAGTAACTATACCAGAAAGAATGCCCATGATTTGTCCATAGGTGGCACTATACTAACCGATTCAAATCTTTTTGTGAATAACTCAAAAAGTCCTTGACCAAAAATGTTCAAAATTTATATGCTGCAATAAGAGACCACAAGTAACGATGCCAGAAAGAAAAAACATGATTCATCCATTAATGCCGTGTTAGTAGCAAATTTGGTCACAGCTATTGCAAATCTGCGCTTGTTTTCTCACAATTTGGTATAGCAGAGTATTCAGGTTTGGGCTAGTGTGGGTCCATCCACGTGAGCAGCATGCCTGGCAAGTCTTGTCTAGCTGTGCTGTGAACTGTCCACCAACGGTCTAGCTAAACAGCAGCAAGATACTGTAGCTACTGTAGCTAGTTCACTTGTTTGCTGTCTTACTTGGAGCCTTTGGAGCCCTGTGTTCAAATTTTTTCAAATGAAAAAGAGAAAAAAAGCTAGGGACATGTAGGCTACCTTAAAATATTATTCACTGATTTAGATTCAGACAACTTTATTCATCCCACGTGAGGCAGTTCATTTGTAGCATACTCATCCCAAGCATTCACCATAACAACATACAATTTCTTATGTTATGCACAGTCCAGTAAAACAGACCACTAGGTCATTGAATGGCACATTGAATGGCCCAAGTTTAAAAAAACATATAGATAAAAAAAAAGTAAAAAATATTGTTACATCCAATATTATAAGAATGTGTAGCCTATTATTTTTGTTTTTTGATTCGTGGAGAAAGTATTTTGAGTATTTTAGATACAAAATTACTCCACTCAAAAGTATTTTGAGTATTTTAAAGGCACTGTATGTAAGAATGTGGCCAAAACGGCTACTGCACTTGAATTCAAAATACTGCCATGAATCGTGTCCGCCCCCCCTTCCCCTAAAGATTCGAGGTTGCTGGACAGTGGCACACTGGAGACTGATTTGTTTGCTCACGGGCGGCTGCCGTGGCAGGGCCGCGTCGCCACGTTGCCGCATCCGTGGTCTTCGGTTTTGCAGCGGACCGTTCGAGCAAATCCGGCTTCTCTGCTGCTAATGCTGCTGCCGGGACACAGCTGAGGAGACTGCTAATGCTATGTACTGGGACACTGCTAATGCTGCTTGCCGTGCTGCTGTAGATCAGTCATAACTGTAACTCATGCTGAGACTCTACTGACTGCGTGACTGGTAGACGGCGGTGGGTGGCACAACAGGCCAAAACACAAATTCAAAACATAAACATGATTTGCAGACCGTAAAATTTTTTTTTAAATGCGAATATTCTGGCCATACTATTGTTGTCAGTGAGATCAGTATGTTATATGAACATTATTCCTTAGTCTCTGTGGAGGATTTTATGACTATTTGCTTTAGATTTCTTACATATAGCTCCTTTAAATACAAAATTACTCCACTCAAAAGTATTTTGTTACAAATTACATTTGCTTTTTATCGGCCTTGTCAAATACAAATTACAAAATACTCAAATGTAATTGAAATACATATTTTAAATGCAAGTAATAGAAATACTGCCCATCCCTGGTCTCGGGGCGGCGAGTGGTTTACCAGGTGTAGCTGGTTTTCTGGTTCGCACCTGCCAAGGCTTCCCATTTGCTCATTAACACATATCTTTCTCCAGTAGAGGTGTCTCGCTGACCAGTGCTAAAGAAAATAATCTATACCGTGGCCACACTTAAATCTGTTGGATCAGGGAACCTAATTAAAGATAGTTAGCAGCACTATTGCTATACCTAAAGAGTGCACTTTCTGGTCACGCTACAGTGACGTCACTCTCAGAGAGAGAGAGAGAGAGAGAGAGAGAGAATGACAAGCCAGCAGGGCCCTTCTTGTGTGGGTTGTAATGTTAAATGCCAGTAGAGGATGGCCATGACTACTGTGTGTTGGGAAATGAGCATGCAGTGGCTGCTCGTGATAATTTGGCTTCATGCAGGAGCTGCTTCTGCATGTCTGCTCAGCAAAGGGAAGCCCCTTGCCATACATTTGGCAGACGTCCACCAGCCCCTTCTCAGGGCCTGCAGCCAGCTAAGCGCCCTTGGTTGGTGGGTCCGGTTGTGGAGGGGCAGGGGCCCATCATGGTGCTCCCCCGACTCCATTATTACAGTTTCACTAGGGGTGAGCGGACTGTGTCATATGGGAACCCTGCTCCTGGGCCCTCTGCTGGGTTGGATAGGAGCCCCTTCTCCCCTGGGTCGGAGGAGGAGATAGACATTATTGGCCTTGGGCCCTTGGAGAATGATGTGCTGGCCTCAGAGGGGCAGCAAGTGCCTGTAAAGGAGTATGACCAGCAGTCACCTCTCCTTTAGGAAATTATTGGCTGGGCTGCTTTGGCTCTGGGGCTTGACCTGCCAGCTGATAAGGGTCCTGCCCCTTCCTGTTTCGATGATGACACAGGTGGGCGACCCACACAGGGGGGATAGGCTGTGGGCCATTGCCCCCCATGGATCAGGCTTTGGCTGCCTTGGTGGCTCCGTCAAAGTCCTCCTGGTTAAGGCAAACTAGTAGAGATTGCAAGGTAATGGATGGTTTGTTGAGAAAAATGCATGAAGCCATGGCAGTCCAGAGACAGCTGGCAAGCACGGGTACCATACTGTTCCTGTACCAGCGCCATCTGGCTGGCCAGCTAGAATAGGGCTGTAGTACGGATCTAATAGCTGAACTACAACGTGTCTCCTCACTTCTTCCACAGTTCATGAGAGAGCAGGGTGAAGCAGCTGGCAGTGCTACTGCAAGTTTTTGGGTGGCCAGGCACCATCTCTGGCTGTCATAGTCCATGCTGCAGCCAGAGGATAGGGCGTATCTGCTCAAACTGCCTGTTGAGCCATCTACCTTGTCTGGGCCTGATGCATCCATGATGATTCAGCAGGGCCAGGAAGCCTGTGCTGTGCTAAGGAGGTGTCAGGCACCTTGAAGCAAGGTCAGGGCTGGCAGCGGCCTCAGCTGCAACAGCCCAAGCAACCTCAGCCTGCTTGGGGGGAGGAAGACCTGCGGGACCAATGACCCAGGGGTATAGTTTACAGTTCTGAAGTGCTCCTCCTCTGAGGAGAGTGGCTGCATTTTCCATTATTGCAGACCACCAGCACGGGGAGGTCTTGCGCTCGGAAATCTTCACTCTCATGGCGAAGTCAGCTATCAGGGAAGTGAAGGAAGAAGATCAGCAGGCAGGGTTTTATTCCCGCTATTTTCTTGTTCTGAAGTGGGACGGGTTGCTCAAGCCTGTCTTAGACCTCAAGGACTCTCGGAGCCTCTGCGGCAGCAGGGTCTCAAAATACTAAACTATTTATGACTAGCTAATATGTGCACAGACAGAGGAGAAGCGCTGCCATCATGTGTCTGTGCTGTTGGATCACATTCAGGGTCTGGGGCTGTGCATCAATGAGAAAAAGTGCAGTCTCCAGCCTGCACAGGCTACCCAGTTTCTAGGCATGTGGCTGGATGCCAGAGATGGGCTGGTGATGCTGTCACAGGAGAGTTTCAAAGTTTCAATCAGGACATGCCTCGCTAATTTTCAGCTGGGTGCCAGGGTCACGTGGTGGCTGTGTCTCCGCCTCTTCTACACACATGTCCAGTCCGCAGTGACAGCTGCAGGCAATGGTGCTCGTTACCGTGCAGCTCAGGTGATAAGAGGACCCAGCCAGCATCTCAAGGGGGAGTAGGTTTGGTCCAGTACTGTGCCAGGTACTCTCTACAGATGCGTCCCTGGAGGGGTGGGGCGCACTCCACGAGGGCAGGAGCACCAGTGGGGTCTGGAGCGCCTGCTGGAAGCACATCAATGCTCTAGAACTGAGAGCCATTCACCTGGCCCTCCAGCATTATCTCCTGAGTCTGCAAGGCCGTCACATGCTAGAAAGAGTTGTACAGTGGCAGCAGCATATGCCAACAGACAAGGGGGGCTGGACTCCCAAAACCTCTACAGAATAGCACACAGGCTGTCGACCTGGGCGTGGACATGGTTCCTTTCCGTCAGGGCTATGCACGTGCCCGGACTGGTGAACCAGGGGGCTGACCGACTCTCCATGGGAGGCCAAAGTCCTAGGGACTGGAGGCTGCACCCAGAGATGGTCAGAGAGACCTGGCAACGCTTCGGCAGAGCAGTGGCCGACCTGTTTACAACCAGGGACAATACCCATTGCCCACTGTTCTTTTCGAGGGGTTGGGATTCCACCCCCCGGGCGTCAATGCCATGGCACACCAGTGGTCTCAGGGCCTGCTGTATGCGTTTCCCCATTCACTCTTCTCCCAAATCTGCTGCAGAGAGTTCAGAAGGAAGAAGTGCAGCAGATCCTGGTTGTCCCGAATTGGCCCAACATGACATGGTTCTCGGGGGTAGTGCCTCTCCTAGCTGTGAGGCCATGGGAGCTCCCTGTCCAGCAGGACCTTCTGAGTCAGGCTAGGGGGCCCTGCTCCATCCCTTTCCACAGGGGCTCAAACTTTGAGCCTGGCCCCTGAGAGGGCCGGTCTGCAAGTCTTTGGACTTGCGCAGTCAGCTATTCAGACCACGCAGAGTGCTTGGGCACTGTCCACAAGGGCTGCATACTCTTACCGCTGGGAGCTATTTGCATCATGGTGCACAACTAACCGGATCGATGCACTGACATGTGCAGCCCCAGAGGGTCTCCGGTACCTGCAGGGGCTTCTTGAGGCATGAAAATCACATTCAACCCTTGGAGGAATGGTGGCAGCTATCAGGGCTGTTTGTACAGGGCATTATAGGCTGCAGATGGTGACTGTAGCCTCATCTCTCAGTTCCTGAAGACTGCTCCAAGGAGGGTAGTGAGTGTCATAAAGATGCAAATCTCTATCCTGTTAGAGCCCTGAAGGTCTATGTCTGGCGCACTGCAGCATTTAGAAAGACAGACCAACTCTTTGTCTGCTTTAAGGCCTAGGCTGTCTCATTAGGTCGTGGAGACAATTCATTCTTATCAGGATGCCAGGGTGATGTTGTATGTTATTGTCAGTGGCCTGGCAGCAGGCTGGCCAACTGAGCGGTCTTCCTACATCCAACCCAACCTGTGGACCTGCATCTGCTCTATCTCCTTGGGCTCCTTGTGGTTTGAAGGGTTCCCATAGATATGATAAAACTACTGGGTGGGGAGATAATCTCGATATGATAGAGAACATTTGATTACATTGTAACCTTGGTTCTCTGAGTGAGGAGATTATCTCCCCAGGCTCAAGGCCACTTGGTACCCATTCCAATCAGTGTTAATCAGTGGGTCCATGTGCAAGGTGGGGCTTTTATAGCCTTGCTATAAAATGGCTTTCATAGTCTTAAAGATTATTAATTTTTCAGATGGGGATAATTCCCATAGTTATGATATAACGACTGGGCGGGGAGATAACTGCCTCACTCAGAGAACCAAGGTTACAATGTAACTGAATGTTATTAAGCACTTCCAAGACGATCCATCTACCTGACAAGTGAGGCATATAATGATGCTGATTAAACAGCATCATTACTACACAGGTGTGACTTGGGATGGTCACAATGAATGGTCACTCTAAAATGTGCAGTTTGTTCAGATTACACAATGCCACAGATGGAGTGTGCCACTTTTATGCTGACTGCAGGAATGTCCACCAGAGCTGTTATCTGTGAACTGAATGTTCATTTTACTACCGTAACTCATCTACAATGTCATTTCTGTCAAATTGGCAGTACATCCAACTGGCCATACAACTTCAGACCACATGAGGTCAGACCAAAAATTCTCCACATTTAAGACTACACTTAAGACTTTCCTCTTTGATAAAGCTTATAGTTAGGGCTTTTTATAAATATTTCTGATGGGAAACAAACTTTTAACAGTATCGGGCAACATGGCTAACTCTGACAACTGTCCACTGTGGGTCTGTAATAAAGGAGCTCTCTGTTATTACAGACATGTTCTTAGGTTATTGAAGTTCCCCAGTCTACCTCTTTCACTTACCAATACTTACCTCAAATACTCAGACAACACAGACATCCTCACCCTACTCACAGACAACCACTCTGCCCTCGACTTTCACAACACAGTTGCACACTTCAACCAGTGGTGCAAGAACAAACATTTCA
The DNA here is from genome assembly GCF_041903045.1 of Epinephelus lanceolatus. Lineage (NCBI taxonomy): Eukaryota > Metazoa > Chordata > Actinopteri > Perciformes > Serranidae > Epinephelus > Epinephelus lanceolatus. The sequence continues at coordinate 3,858,864 of NC_135740.1, forward strand.
ACTTAATGTAAGTAAAGCAAAGGAGATAATATGTTCCCCCTCACCCCTGTGTCTCATTTTCAACAATAACCAAACAGTGGAAATACACTGCTCAAAAACATTAAAGGAACACTTAAATCACACATCAGATCTTGATGAATGAATTATTCAAGTTGAAACTCTCTACAGATAAAAGTTGTATAATTTGTTGAGGACAAAATGACGTAACAATGGTCAATGGAAACCAAAATCATCAACCCACTGAGGGCTGGATTTAAAATCACACTGAAAATCAAAGTAAATGACTGAAATCACAGCCTGATCCAACTTGTGTGAATTTTATCACAGCAACTCATAATGTGACTCAGTAGTGCCTGTATGCACTCCCGACAATATCTGGGCATGCTCCTGATGAGTTGGCGGATGGTGTCCTGGGGGATCTCGTCTCAGACCTGGACTACGGCATCAGTGAGCTCCTGAACAGTCTGTGGCAGTAATTGGTGGCTTCAGATGCACCGATACATAACATCCCATAGGTGCTCAATTAGATTTAGGTCAGGGAAACGAGTGCTGGTCAATGGCATCAATGCCTTCGTCATTCCAGAAATGCCTACGCACTCTGGCCACATGAGGCTGGGCCCACTGCACCAGTGTAAGGTCTGACAATCGCTCTGAGGATTTCATCCTGGTACCTAACTGCAGTCAGGGTATTGTTGGCTATGACATGGAGGTCTGTCCAAGGATATGCCTCCTCAGACCATCACTGACCCACCACCAAACCTGTCATGCTGGATGATATCACAGGCAGCATAACATTCACCACGGCATCTCCAGACTCTTCCACGCCGGTCACGTGCTCAGTGTGAACCTGCTCTCATCTGTGAAGAGAACATGGTGCCAGTGGCGGACCCACCAAATCTGGTGTTCTCTGGAGAATGCCAATGGAGCTGCACGGTGCTGGGCTGTGAGCACAGATCCCTCTAGAGGATGTCGGGCCCTCATGCCACCCTCTTGGAGTCTGTTTCTGACAGTTTGGTCAGTTTGGTGCACACCAGTAGCCTGCTGGAGGTCATTTTGTAGGGCTATGGCAGTGCTCCTCCTGTTCCTCCTGTTGAGGAGCAGATACCGGTCCTGGTGTGGGGTAGATGCCCTTCTACTGCCCAGTCCGGCTCTTCTCGTATAACAGCCAGTCTCCTGGTATCTCCTCCATGCTCTTGAAACTGTGCTGGGTGACACAGCAAACCTTGCCACCGCATGTATGGATATGCCATACTGAAGGAGCTTGACTACCTGTGCGACCTGATTGAGCTGCAGGTACCGCCTCATGCTACCAGTAGTGACAGGGACACTAGTAGAACACAAAACTAGAGAAGAATTAGAGAGGAAGGATTAGGAGAGAGCAACTGTCTATGGCCAGCACATGTAAAACCATTTCCTTTTATTGTCTGTGGTGTTACTATGATAATAGTAATAATAATAATGTTACTGTGTGCTGTTGTCTGATAATGTACAGTGCTGGGAAGAATGCCCCCCGAAGAACAATAATGTGTAAGTCTAAGTCAAGGGACTGTATTTACAATATTGATTCTGTGTTGGACTGCGAGCCAGTGAAGTGATTTCAGTACTTCATGGGCTGCAGCATTTTTAATGCCTTTACGAGTTTCTTAGAATTAGTTTGGGATATAGAGCCTCTAATTTTGATGTTTAATGGCTGCTATAGTTATGTGACTGACCTGACTTTCAATGTTAAGACTGTCTGTGAAAAAATGGATGGTTCATACGCATCATCCCCCTGACAGCACAGAAGATCTATACAATCAGCACAGTTTCAAGGTGGACACCCAAGATTTGTGTCAATAATTCAGTATCTGACCAAATATTTCCCCTTATGTTCATAAGACATGATATTACGTAATGGCCAGAAAAATGTTTTTGCATAACACTGTGATGTCACAGTGACATTTGACCTTTTGGATATAAAATGTCATCACTTTATTATTTTATCCTTTTAGACATTTTGTCTTCAGTTTTGACATAATTAGCATGAGTTTTTGAGTTATGACCAAGGATATATTACATACATATCATACTGACCTTGACCTTTGACCTTTAACCACAAAATTCTGATCAGTTTATTCTTGGACATTTGTGTCAAATATAAGAAATTCCCTGAAGGTGTTCTTGAGATATTGTGTTCATAAGAATGAGACAAATGCAAGGTCACATTAACCTTGACCTTTGACCACCAAAAGCTAATCAATTTACCATTGAGTTCAAGTGAACGTTTGTGTCAAATTTCCCTCAAGGTGTTCTTGAGATATCATGTTCACAAGAGTGAGACAGACAAGGTCACAGTGACCTTGACCTTTGACCTATCACCACCAAATTTATCGTTGAGTCCAAGTGGACATTTGTGCCAAATTTGCCTTGAGATATCACTTTCCCAAGCATGGGAAAGACTGAATAAATAAAAAGCACTAGCCCAAGGGTTACACCTTGTAGAATCCTGAGTAAAAGATGTTTTTTCAATAGATTTGAAACTACTAATGGGAACATAGAGGCTCCTTTGTGTGGTAGTCTGGAGCCTATCCCAGCTGTCACTAGGCAAGAGGCGGGGTACACACTGTACAGGTCACCAGACTATTCCAGGGCTGACACATAGAGACAGACAACCATTGATGCTCACCTGCACACCTACGAGCATTTTAGAGTCACCAGTTAACCTAAAATGTATGACGTTGGACTGTGGGAGGAAGCCGGAGAACCCACAGGAAACCCACACCAACACAAGAACATGCAAAATGTATAATTTAGAATGGATTTAAGTTCTTTGTCTTCACTAATGCTGAGATGTTTTATATCAAACTGTTTTTTTTTCCTGTAAGGGTGAAAAATATTTTGATGACTTATCTTTGGTTACAAACATATATCCAATCAAAAGTAATTTGGGGTGACTAGCTAAACGCACCCATCACATTAAACTGCACATTAATGTTAGCTAGTGGCTAGTTAAATGCATTTGGATTTGAACTAAAGACAGATTCTTAACAGATTCTGTACACACTGACATTCTTGCTACATGATTTGTTCAGTCTCTTTATTTTCAATGACAGTGTTAGGGGAATACACAATACAAAGCAGAAGCATTAGCATCATGGCTGAGCTCCATTAGATCCAGCCATAATGTAGATTTTTTACTAAGATTCATTGAAAAACACCACAGACGAATGCTGAATCCAACTTTGTTAATGACTGACAACAGAAAATGGAATATCAGTGAATCAGCTGCAGTGTTAATCAACTCAGCAGGTTTATTTGGCAATGCTGTGGTGTGTCTCTGGGTTTGTGACCTTCTCATACCAACAGTTTTAAGGATCAAAATTGTGAAGAAGGTCCACTTCCTGGACTGATTAGAATAGAAATGAAGACAGAGTCAGGTCTTTTTGGACACACACTGTGTTGGGATCAGTTAGCCCATGTTCTGGCGGTTTCCATAACCTCTGCGATGAGTGTCTTTCCAGTCATCCCAGTTTCTGGCTTTCAGCAGAGACTCCTCATCATCATTTTCAGCCCTCTTCTCTTTCTCTTCTTCTTCCCTCTCCTTTGCATCAGTGTCCTCCACAGGAACCGTCCTGGGTATCCCCTGGTCAGGCAGAACTCCGTGTTTCCTGTGCTGATCATACCAGTCATCCACTGTCATGGTGGGGAGGCTGGGGTAACCAGCCCCGAACACTTGAGCCTGTGGACCAAACAAACAGATTCTATGACTCATCGCTGCACAGCAAGTTCAAGCTGGAGTTGGAAACTTTTATAGAAATGACTTGTTGTTTTGTATTAGCTGAAACTGTTACTATATCCACACAGTATTACATGAGACAGATAATGTGTGAAAAATGTCAAGCCCCTCCTCCTCGTAATCCTTCTAATGGCATTTGCAAGAATCAAAAATATGTGAATAAAAACAACCAATCAGAGCCAAGAAGTCTCTACAGCAACTGTCAGTCATATCAATCACTACTTGTGAACTACGGTCAAACTGTCAAACTAGGCAGTACTGATAAAATATGAATCAAGATTCTGTTACTGCCCATGTCTCACCTCAAATGTTTTCAGAAACATATTTTGGTGTACTGTTTAGCTGTAAAATGAGAAAGTTGTGACTTTGCCGCCAACAGTCAAGCCTTTGTTAATCAATAGTGGCGGGTGTCATTCTCTTGGATGGATAAAAAGATAGTAAAAACAAATGCTAACTGGTTGCAAAATATCCTTGGGTGGTGGCGTATATACCTGGGTGGCCTGCCCAAGTAAAGTCAATTACCCCTTTTAGACAGTCATGTGCTGGTTTGAACTGATTTGGTTTGGTTTAGGCAATCAGCCCAGTGCGGCAGGAATTTGCATTTCCATTACAACAGTGTTAGGTGCTTGATGGTGTGTCTTTAACTGATGATGGCTTGTTTTGAGTAATGATATTTAAAAGCAGTGGGCTGATGCATGGCAAAAGTCCCTTGTTATTTTTGCTGCATGTGTTTTTCCATCACACAGCAGGGCAGATAAAAGAAGTTTACCTGTTAGAGGTGAGCTGTTTGCAGAGGTGCAGTAAGAGTCTGTTGTCTGCAGCTCTTCATCTAAAATCACACTGTGACTGTTTCTGCTCTTCCTCCCTGTGATATCATTAGACTTGTCTTTATTGAGGAAAAAGCCAATGATAGACACATTTCAATTCCTATAAATTCTTCACAATAAAAGGTCCCTCATTATTTTATGTAAAAACTTTTATTGTGAAGCAACAAAATAAAGAAATGTTGAGTTTTCGAGCAGCAACTTCACATAACTTCTGATACGGCTGATAGTGAACATGAAACAGTAAAATAAAGTAGATACCTACTAAAAACGGAGCGCAGGAGAGAAACTAAACCCCAAACTACAGAGATTCAGTTTGACGCTATTAAAGGGAAATTTCGGTTTATTTCAACCTGTCTCCTATCGTCCTAAATTTGTTTCAAGTGACTAGTGACATAAAAATAATAGTTAGCATGTTAGCCGTTAGCCTAGATACAGCCAGGGCACATTAGTAGCGTCAGACCTGTTAAAACATAAGTGAACAGGCAACCTTCAAGTGCAAAGTTAGTCCACTAAACAAGCTTTATTTCCACAAAGACCGCCTCATATCATTAGGATAAATGTCAGAGAACATATAGAAAACGACATGTAAACGTGTTGTCTTACCTTACCGGTGTGCTGCCATGTTTGTTTACCATTTAGCTCTGCTTTCCAAAGCGCGGCCGAAATATCGCGACAACAAGCAGCAATCTCATAGTATGCCTGAACAAGCAGCAACAGCTGGAAGGATACACTGACGAAGAGCTTCGTGAAATTGAAGAATGGAGGAGGAGAGAGAGAGAGGGGCGCAACAGGTAGAGGACGAATGGCTGCTGCAAGGCTGCGTAGCTCTGGAGATTGGTGGTGTACCTGTGAGGAATGCCTCTGTTGCAAGGAATGGGACCGGTTGCAGCCTTATTTTCAAGGTCTGGATGTGACCGAGGATGAGACACCTCCACCTGGAGTAAAGTTAGAATCCAGCTGGGCTTTATCTAGAGCTGGCGAGATATATTTCGGTCGCGCTTTGGAAAGCAGAGCTAGAGGGATAAACAAACACGACATCACACCGGTAAGGTAAGACAACACGTTTACATGTTGTTTTCTATATGTTCTCTGACATTTATCCTAACGATATGAGGCGGTCTTTGTGGAAAAAAGCTTGTTTAGTGGACTAACTTTGCACTTGAAGGTTGCCTGTTCACTTACATTTTAACAGGTCTTACGCTACTAATGCGCCCTGGCTGTATCTAGGCTAACGGCTAACATGCTAACTATTATTTCTATGTCACTAGTCACTTGAAACAAATTTAGGACGATAGGAGACGGGTTGAAATAAACTGAAATTTCCCCTTAAAGTACAGAGAGCTGAACACACAGAGACTTTTAAAAACACCTTTCCCTCTGGTCTCCTGCAAACAGAGGTGCGTAGAATCTTGCAAAACAGATAGTTGTTTGAGAGGGAGAAGCAGGGTCATTAGGGGTTGGCTGCGGTTGGCGAGACATCTCCACTACCCGCTTGAGGGTGGGTGGCCCAGCTTTTGGACCTACTCTGAAGAAGGTCCATCTCTGGCACGGTTCAACGTGGCACAGCACATCTACGTAGTCTGCTAATTGAAATGCACTGAATCCGTTAAATGTGGAACTCCATCACGTCATTTAAGCAAACCACTTTTTATTCCTATTCACAACAATAAAATCACAGGTAATTTATAGATATCATTGTTGTTGCTGCCATTGTTAAGCAGGGCTTGAAATTAACTTTTTTACATGGTAGCACTGGTGCTCCGATCAAAAAGTTTTGGGAGCACCCACCGTAATGTAAGAAGCACCAACAGTGTAAGCAAGTCGACATTATACTGTACACATTACATTGTATGTGTATAGTACACTTATCATTAACAACTCAACGCACTTTAGGGACTGTTCTTTACTTATGAAGGGACTGTTCTTAACTTATCAGAGGAGGAGGGTGGCTGGTTGATTTTTATTTTATTTATTCATTTTATTTCAATCCCCCCTATGTTAATCACTTATTGATGCTGTTTTGAAGTATGAATAAGTCAATAAGTAATTATTCCATTGAAATATCATTGATGTATTATAGAAAAGTGATTTATCTTTTTATAAATGACAAAAGGCACATCTGCCTACTTTTTGTTGTGGTATCGTGATACTACTCAGAACCGTGATATTTTCACTGGTATCGTACCGTGGGTCCAAATTTTGGTACTGTGACAACACTAATGCTTAGAGGGCATTATTTGTGAAGTACAACCGAAATTTGCATGTTTATTTGCTAACTCAATTTGGATGGTATGATGGTCTTCTATGCTACTGTGTTTCATATCATTAACTCATCATTTCTACCTCGTAAATCATCCATTCCTCGCCCTTGCAGCACTTTCAACGCAAGCACAGAATTACATACAAACAGAGCATCCCACAAAGTTTTGCTTAAAACGGCACGCAGCATCGCACTGCGTCCCTTGCAAGCAGTTAGGACAGTCCCATAGTAAACAATGCAATCAAACTGACATGGGCGCTGACTCGCGTCGCATCCAGACGCCGCGCACCGGACTCAGTGTGGCTCTACGCTATTTGCTACTTCTGCAATCCCCAGCAGCTCTTCTTCCTACTTTTGTCAATGAATGACTTCATTTGGCTGATTCAGCAGCAGTGTCCAGCACTGTCTCCTACACACAGTCTCACCTGTAGAGCGTCCTTGGTGAGAATGAAGGGTTTCATGGGAGGTCTGGCTGGCTGAGCTGGCTGCTTGACAGCACCCTTCAGACCATCCATCCTCTTGAGTATCTCCACCTCCTGGTCGATGCTCTCTATTTCCTCCAGACACACAGTGACCCATCTCCGGACATTCAGAAGGTAAAAATCTCTAGTGACTTCATCGTCGGCCTGACCACTGTCCACAGCTCTCCGTACATCTGACAGTTTGGCTTCCAGCTCCTTCTTCTGGCGGTACCGCTCGATCTTAGCTTGTCTCTGTGCTGCCATGGAAACAAGGTCTGATGGGCAGGGGACAGTCTAGAACAAGAAGAACATGTCACAGTTCAGAGTGTCATCTGATTCATTTTCAAACTATGCTCAAAGTGACACTGTAATAGACTGAGTTATTCTAAAGCATAGTGCTTCCTTCCTCTGTCTACTTTGCATCCATTCACTCGGGCGTAATTAGTCCTTCCTTATTAATATTGCCAGCAGACAGTATCACCCAAACAGCACAGTCCAGCCAAGACTTCCATTGCTTTCTGTTTTACCCTGCTCATAGTCAGCTGGTGTTTATATGTAGAGCTATTGTTGATAAGAACTGAGCGCTTCCTGCATGCCCTTCACAATAAAAGTATTTTCATCTAAAGCCAGTTTTAGACCAGTACAATTAAAAGCAAAGTTGGCTCATATTATTAAAAGATGGCTTGAATAAAAAAAAGAAGATCTAATGACTGATTTGGAAAAATTCAGGATTTTTTGTTAGGAAAAACTGAGGGGCGTAACAGATTCATTTTATCTCTGATGAAGCAAGTTAAGTGAGAGTGTAAACCAGGGTTGATCCCTTTTCTGCTCAGTTTGCTTCAGCCAGCCCTCTGTGAGTCACCTGCCTACACGGCTGCTTACTCAAATGTTCCATTATAACTTCAGTTGCCAATTTATTGGGTATACCTAGCTAAAATGAACAAAATCTGATGCAACACGATACCTTCAGGGAGGTTATACTGTTCAGTTTTTGTTTAGAAGAGGCATTCATTAAATGGTCGGATCATTTTGGTGACTGCAGTTTGTGGTGCTGATGAATTGTACTGCATTATATTGTTTGTTTTTGTGTGTGTGTGCTTGCCATACGTTCTGCTTTTACACTTTACATTCAGATAAACAAAACCTTCTCAAAATAATTTTTTTTCAGTGAGCGTATTGTGTGAAGACAGACTTGACCAAAGCTGAAGCCAACCTTTAGGTACAGATTTTGGCTCCTCTCCCCACCTCTGATAACAGGTAGAAAGCACAACCTTCAAACAGTTTCCAACTAAGGTGACAAATGGGGGCGGAAAGCTTTGTCAGTATTACGGACAAAATTGTAACTAAAAAGCCAAAAAAACAACAAAAACAAAAAAAGCTTGCATATTCTTGAACCCCTGAACATAACCAAACCATAAATAAGGTTCTCAGAATCAGCTAATATCAGATAACTTGTTATATTCATACACCTATCATAACATCAACTTACATAGCATAACATTAGCAATCCTCTATGCTGCTGTTGTAAGCTCTGTTTTGCATGGAAGCTCCATGCAAAAGATCAAGGTTGTGTCACTGTGTACCTGAAAATCTCAAGTTAACTTTGAGGGAAAATAAAAATCACTCCCACCAACAGGGGGAACCTCTGATATGATATGTACCACTAGAACAGTAACATACCAATAGCCACTGTCTGATTGCAGCTGCTGATGCTGCTATTGATGATTGAGTTTAATTTATTTATTTGCACATACATGTGTATAGACAAGACAAAACAAAAAACACTGAAAAGTTTAAATGTGCAGGAAAGGTTGGAAGCCAAAAAATGGCTTATGGCGATACCTCCCCTATTAAATAACTATAAATAAAAACAAAAAGATAAAAACATTAATTGCATGATTGATCAAAATTTCAAAACTACACAATAATAAAACATTGATAGAAATGTACCAATTACATAAATATTGTATTTACAAGCTAAAATGTATTCCAAATGGATCAATGAAGCATTAAGAGTCTTTGCAGATTAAAGTTTTGTTTTTGAAGTGATGAAAGTAGGTGGTCCCAAAGAGACAGTCCTCTGTATTTCATAAAGTATTGATGAAGGGCAGTCCAACAATATGGGAGATTAAAGTCCTTAGAGCAGGGATGTCAAACTCATTTTAGGTGATGGCCACATATAGCCCAATTTGATCTCAAGGGGGCCGGACCAGTGAAACCACTGCATTTATAGATTATCTATAAATAACAACCTCTTCAAATTTTTCCCCTTTTATATTGTAAAGAAGTGGCTACAAGTACATTTTGAAAATGTTCATCCATTTACAAAACAAATAATTACCAGCCCGTGATATCTTGTGAAATATATGTGCAAATTCAACAGAATGTCTCAGTTTTTCCACATTCAGTCAGTCTACTACTCACTTTCATTACGTGTACTTTTTTCATTATTTTCCATTCACACTAAAGTGGAAGCTATTGAAGAAGCAGGTCAGGGCTCAACAATAAGAATTGCCCGATTGCCCAGGGCAAGTAAAACTCAAGGTCGGGCATGTAAACTAACAACTCACTTGCCCGATCGGGCAAGTTGCTAAAAATAGTAACAGTTAATAACTAATTGATAAAATAAATGTATTTTAAAACGTGCTCCTTCTGCTCTGATGCAGCGGTCTCTCTGCCTGAAGTCACAGGCACAGCTGTGTAACAATGTCCTGCCCACAGTCCCCATTGATATTATTTTGCACGATGGACCCTTCATATAATAACATAACAATATACTATTTATGGTGTTATGTCATCGTGCCATTTCCGTCTCTATATACGTCACGAGTTAACAATTCTCCTCTGCTCTCTGTATCGCGCATGGCGGAGTTCCGCCACACACACAGGTGAGCACGCTAGAGCGGCTCGGGCCGCATTTTCCTGACCAAACCTGACCCCAAGCCCGGTGCGGTTTGTCAGCTGACAAAGTTATTGTTATGGACAGTGTGTAGCCTAAATAACAAACAGACTGCTGTTACGCACAGACAAACAGCTGCTCGCACAGCAGCGCAGCACGGCACTCATGCTGACCTTGTGTTGCGTTCAGGCATTGTCACGTAAATAACAACTTCCAGCACTTAAATAGGTCATAGCACAAAACAGCAGCATGTCAAGTGACTTTTCACTTTTATTATATTCAATAAAACTGTATGTTCCTAAATCTTGAGACACCTCATATGTAAGCTAGACAGACATTTCACCTGCTCATACTGTGCACACATGTACTGTATGTACTTAGTCCTAAAGAGCCCTTCTGGTGCCAGTAGATACATAGAAACATCCCAGCAGGCTGTGCTTTGCAAGCATACAAAAAAGTTTCATGCATGTGAAAATTATTTTTCATGCGTGTGCTTCACCTCCGCTGCTACAACTCCATCCTAGGGGAAACACTGCTGTGTGCATTTTGTGCAACAGGTGGATGTGGTAGTCTACTGGTAGAGTAGAGAGAGAGCTAAGTAGCGTTGAAGTAGAGTAGAGCAGGGCAGAGAGATGGAAGCAAAATATATTAAACCCGGTGTTAATACAGCAGAACTGGAGAGAGGGGTGAAAAATAAATAGAGGTGGGCATTAGTGATGTTACAGCTGATACTGCAGTCCTGAGGCTTGTGTCAAGCAAAGGGGGCGTGTCCAAATGAAGCCTGTGTCGAAGCCCGTATCGTTTTTCAGGATATCACGTGACCAAAGACAAACGAGGCCCCGTTTCTCTGGAATCACGTGACTGCCTTGTTGTGTGATTTGAGTCGGGAAATACATGAAGTGTTTTGCGTGATCCGAGGTGATTCTGAATATTGTTAAGTGCAGAGAATTGAGTGACCCAGTCACACAAGCACTCTAACCTTTTGTGGACACACACACACACACACACACACATATATATATGTATATATATGTGTGTGTGTGTATGCACTTTATTGATATACCACGTTCAGGATAGATTCATTTCATCTGGCTTTACAATACCTCATAGGGGGATTCTGACATAATCATCATCATTAAGCATCATTATGTGTATGCCAGATCCACTGACATGTAGCCCACATGTAATATCACAGTAGGACCGCTGTACATCAAATGACCAGCAGATGTCAGTACTCCTAAATGAGCTGTTAAACGGGGCTTCGTGTGATCGGCCTTTTGGCGAAGCAATCCGCCTAAAGATTCGACACATTCACGGGGCTTCATCACACCATCACTAGTGGGCATGGCTCAAGTAGGGCACAAAATTATAGACGGAGAATGATTGACAAATTTTTCACTTTAAGCCCTGACACTGTCATTTTTGTGTAGGAATTAAGCTACAATACATGACATATGTTGTTTTAATTAATAAATACAATGTGAATAAAGATTACATAACATAAAAATAACTGCAGTCTTTGTTAATTGATAGCCGCTTAAATTAAACAATTTTTATAGGGCAAGTAAAAACTGACTTCGGGCAAGTAGATCTCTGACCAACTTGCCCGACCAGGCAAGTGAAAAAAAACCTTAGCGTTGAACCCTGCAGGTTAAGTCATCCCCTGCCTTCCAAACCATTTACATATCTTAAGTTTTGTCAGTGCCTTAGCAACTAAGTTCCACCCATGCTGTTTTAAGATAGAAGTCTGATACAGATTCTTTTGTACTGAGGCTGCTGCTTGACAATATTTTGCACAATGTCCAGTATCTTTAAATATGACCACAGTAAGTATTCATGATTATTTATTTCAGAGAGCTGTATTCTGGTCAGAGTGGAAAAGCCTCCGAGGTAGCATTTTACATGGGGTATCTACTCACAGACTCCACGAAATATGTGAACAACAATGAGCGTCGCGCACAATAATCCATCATTTTATCCTGTGTAGTGTGTCATAGTAGATGACAACTGAATCTGGGACGCCTCCTGATGTCCCAACAGAAAGTCTAGCATATTTGATTTCTCTTTTTGGTCTCCTGTCACAGCTATCGCTTTGACCAATAAAAACACACCACTGCTGCTGTGGACAACTGTATGGCAACAACAACCATTAAAAAAGGAAAAATTATGGCATGAAACAGCAGAGGCACTTTAGCAACCCTGTGAGCATTGCCATTAGCATTAAGCCAGCAAAAAATGTTATTTCTTTATAATAGAGAATAGGGACGGGAATTGATAGGATTTTATTTATCAATTCCATTATGGCTTCTGCTTATCGATCCGATTCTTTATCGATTCCCCTATCGATTCCTCCTGTGAATTTTCTGTGTAGAAAAAGTAGACTTTACAGGTGTGTCTGTTCTAAACAAGAGATAATGCTTGTCTAAGTAAACAAATATGAAATTGGTCCACCGCTATCATCTAAAATGGAACAAATGAAAGAATATTTGTACAGCATTTGTCTTCATCTACATCAAATAATGTTACAGAATCTGTCACTGAATGCGTTGTGCTATCGTTAACATGGGACAGGACATACGTACTGTCACTGGCACTGTTCTGCTGAGACTTTGCTGCAGCTGCCATGCGACGACAAATGCTTCAGCATGTTGGTGGTAGGGCTGCCTGATATTGGGAAAAATTGCCCCCAGGGATATATATTGCAATTTATATATATATATATATATTTTTTAAGGATGCATTAGTTTCCACCAGATGACTTCAGTAGCTCTACTTGGTGAGAATTAATCATTCTGGAACTATTGGGCGGATACTGCTTTGAATGCAACAGCATAAACTGTGCTGAAAAAAAGGCACTTGTTCAGTGAAACCACCATCTCTTTCAGCGTTTCCCCTATATGCAATTTCTTTTTAAAAAAAAAAATTCGTCTTAGCTCTTTAGAAACTATGGTTATATTATTTGGCGCTACTATTTGGCGATCCAGGTCGGTTCACACACTTGTGAGTAAAGCATATAAGAGGAGAGGAGAGGGCTCCGTCTTATCTCTTCATAAACTAAAGTTACATTATTTTGCACGACAGACGCTTCATATAATAACATAACATTATACTATTTATCGTGTTATACGGTGAAACATTTCACCTTGTAACGTGATGACTTATATTGTTTACACGACGGCATGTCATGTCGCGCGCGCGCGCACACACACACACACACACACACACACACACACACACACACACACACAGACACAGGTGAGCACACTAGAGCACGACTCTGGCCACATTTTCCCAAGTCCGAGACATCTATAACTGAGCCCGGCCTCAACCTGCAGGACGGCACTGTACACACAGTCTATGGAGTGGAGCCTGTGTTGCGTTCAGGCGTTGTCACATATATAACAAATTCCAGCACTTGAATAGGCTGTTTATTCTTTATTCCACTAAATTAGACATCTTTGTTGGTCAGTCATTAAAACGGAAGTGAGTTTTACATGCATCACGAGGCAATTTAAACGTGCATGCTTAATTTAATTAAGGCAAGCCACATAATGTTAATATTGCACACGTGTGCAGCGCGATGGCGATGCTTAAAAGATATGTCATTCAGGCCTAGTTGGTGGTGTTTCCACCCTTGCATGTAATTACGGTGCTGCAAATTGCACGTCGCACTGTTAGTCTTTTTTGGTGAAGTGAAGCCTCGCTTTCCACCGCTTCTGTCTCTCTGCCATTACGTCTTCTTTGTTGTTGAACGTGCTGCTGACTGACGAGCGTGACGTGCGTCATCAACATAAAAATTCGGCGTGATGAAAAGAATCGATAAGGGAATTGTTAAGCATAAAGGCTAATGATGACGATGAACTGAACCAGTTGGAACCGGTTCTTAACAGGAACCGGTTCTCGATTCCCATCCCTAATGGAGAAGGATATTAAGGAATAAAATTCACAAATAGTGGTGGGGCTCTTTTTTACCACAACTGTAGAGGATACCGGCTTCATTTATAACAAACTACATTAGAGCAGAACTTTATTTGTCATTTCCTCTGTATATTTCAATTTTTGATCAGCTCCCATATACCCTGTTAAATTTAATATATTGTGCCATCATTTCAAACTCCTTACTACCTGTATCCCTTTAAGATTAAAAGCCCCTTATCATATTGGTTAAAAGAAACTAGGGATGGGCATCAGTTTTCGATTATCGATGATTGATTGTTAAGGATTTTGATCGATCACAAATAATTTTGCTTGACAGTCGTAGTGTTTCCCCTACAATGCTACAGGCCCTGCCAGCCGCCATGTCTAGGAGACCCCCCGCTGGACGTATGCCAGGCAAAAAATCATAAACAGACGGAGGCTCTCATGGGTCTCCAAAGCCTCGGCAGCTTCCCTTGAGGCCTCTGAAAACACTACCCCCATTGAAAGACGGAGGTTTCGCTGAAAACTTAAGCCTGTAAGTCCTGGCTGGCAACAGTTGCAAACACCCAGGGGTGAACTGCGCACACGTGCCACTCTTCCTCTTTGACAGCGAGAGGGCCTGGGGGGGGTGAAGCTCAAAACTGTGGCAGCTGCGCTGAACCCGGCATTAGGTATGCAAAGGCATCTTGTGGGCCGGATTGGACCCTTTGGCGGGCTACTTCTGGCCCCTGGGCTTCATGTTTGACACCCCTGCCTCAGAGTGTCCTGTGGAATATGGGTGAATGATACTGTTGGTAACTGAGGTTACTGCTGCTCCTACAACTTATTAATACTTAACTGTTTTTTAACTGATGCTTCTTCTACAATGACTCACTCTGCTGATTCTACATTCTGAAACACCTTGATGTATTTATTTTAATTTTTTCGTACCGTTCAGATTTTTTGCACAAAACGTGACACCTGCAAGTGATCAAATTGTGTATTTGAACATAATTTGTGCTAACGTTAGTGTTTAGTCACTTACCTTGGGTGTCGAGTATCCACTTTCTGATGCTTCTTCAGGAATATTTTCATTCGCCACATTGGGCAATTTAAACTGTGATATGTCATACTCTTTACATCTCCTTAAAAAATCCATAAAGTAAACCCGGGCTGTTTGGACTATCTCCAGTCGTTTGTTTTGGCCGGTCTGCTTCATGGTCAGGGCTCCTAACAGAGCAGGCAGCAGCAGGTACTTCAGGTCCGCCGTGGCGATCTCCTCCAGCTCCTCATTGCGGCTGAACAGATCGAGCTGAGCCACCATTCCAGACGCTTCTTCTAACATTTTGATACCGCGTTTAACTCTCACCTGGATACTGGTAGAGCCGAGCGGTTCGTTTGTACTGTCTACATCTTCAAATATTTTCCACCCACGATCAAGCAAGTCACATAATTTCGGAGGTCCTGCGTCTGACACATCGTTTGTGTTTTCACATTCCGCCATCTTGTCATATGTTCCGGGTTCTTCTTCTTCGTCATCTGTTTATGGCGGCACACTGCTTCAAGTGATATTACTGCCCACCATAGATCAAACACTGAAACATCACGCGAAGGTCCTTTTTTTTTTCAAACCATACAATACGTTAAGTGTACTTCATGTACTTGCTACATTAAAAATGAAAGAAAGAGGACGCGATGAACACTTTAAGGCAGTAAAGGCACTTTAATATTAGAAATAGTCACTGCAGATCAAATATTCTCTCCTGGTACAAACTTATAAAGCAAACAAAAACATTTAAAGCACTTTGATTTACACAACAGAAAAATGTACACTTCTGGTGAAGCATCCTAACGCTTAAGTTTGCATATTTTTCATACTGAAAAATCCCATGTTGCTCTGAGGTTAAGGCCACCCTTACTTCTTAATACAGAACAAAATCTTGTTTTAATAACAGGAAGTGTAAATAGGCCTTCATTTGGACCCTGTTAACATGTTACTCTGTTAGACCCTACAATGACCATCACTGAGTGGGAGTACTGATGAATAACTGAACTGGTTCCATTAATTGCCCTAAGATTTATTAGGGTCACTTTAAAATGAATCACTGAAATATTCTGTTATTCATTCATTATTCAGTTCATTAGGCATGTCATCAGAGCCCCAAGTGGCTCAGCAGTGTAAAGGCACATAGCTAATAGAGTAGCAGAGTGGGTGAAGCTGCAGGTTCTGCAAGAATTTCAACAAGTTGTGAGAGAGTAATTATATGCACATCACATAGATGCAAGGCTATCAAAAAACAGCATACATGAAGGAAAAAGTTTGCTCACGACAATGTTTTGATCCTACTTGGATCTCCATAAAGTCAGATTGAAATGTTGTCATGGGTAACTTTTGTGGCATGGATTAAGTATTCAGGTGTTACTTTTTTCTGCAAGGATTTTTCCCAGAAAAAAAAATCTGCATTTCAAACCTTTTTTTTTTTTTAATGATAATTAATCAGCACAGAAACAAAGGACTGCTTGATAATATGACATTTATATGGCTATGTTAAGACCATTGGTTAATAGTATTTCTACTCTGTAGAAAGTGGCCATTGCTATTTGAAGAGTGCCAGAGAGGAGCACAAAGATCAACTACAGAAATCTTAACAGTGAACACTGTCGTTGTAAACCGGAATGGTCAAGGCTGGATCACAAACCTGGCAAAGCAGCAAGTGCTCCAATATTTGCAGACTGTTTCTATGCTGTGTAATGTGCTGCAGCTGAGCAACTAATTAACTATCTAGCCATCAAACAGGACATTCCCCCAAATTAATATTTGTTTGGTGACATGTTCCACAAGCCGAGATAAATTAGATTAGAGAGAGAATTTAGCAGGAGAGCTGACGTGGTTGTTGTGTTGTGCAACAAGCTACTGACTGGCATACTGATAGCACCCTGACATTACTGCTCTCCAAAAAATATAGTTTAAAATTAGGCAATTTGATCGGCTGGATGGAAACAAGTGTTCCATCTACATACGCAGAAAGGTAACTGTACTGTGTAAGATTCCTACAAAAATGGCAGGGCCATCATGAAACCAAAACATTCAAAAGTACATTTCTTCCCATTGTTTTTTTTAATTACTTCATCTCAAAGGAGGACACAGGACAGGTGGTTTACAGAGCAGAAATGTATGCAGTTGGATTTGACACATTCACTTGTATAAAATTTGATGCCAGTATGTTTCATTCTTCTGAATTGTTTTAAATCAAATTACCACAGAGCACATTTTGGTTCACACTGCACAGACTGTAAAGAGCAATGAAGGATAAAGAGCAGCTCGCTTTTCACAGTGACTCCAACTATGCACACAATAGTTGCTTAATTCATGAATCATAATGTGAAGTGGATTTACCCGCTTTGTGATCTGAAATGCTTTACAGCTTCTTGGCATTTTTATATTCGCTTTGATTCTAAGCTGTTTTGATTTGTGTTAGTGCTTGCAAGAGAAAAATTAAACCATGTCCCATTTTATTACTCAGCTGTATCGCATTGTAATTAGGAAAGGAACTGATACCCAACTATATACTTAGAAGGGGTCCTAAAAAGCCTCTTTAATTGGTATATTTGACTAATTAATGGCATACCTAGTTATGTAGTCAGAAAACAACAACACAGCTTAGCTGAAGATGAAAAAAGTTAAAATGTTTCCTTCCATGTGGTTGTATAATCCCAGGAAATACATATTTAATTGGAACCCTGCAATCAATAATTGCTTCTTAACTCTCACCCTTACTTCTAGGGGCACTTTATAAATCTGTTGATGATGTTAATGTTAATCTTGATAACCTTGAATAAATGAGTGACTACTTGGTGTGTGTATTACCAGAGAAAACTGTCCCAATGTTCCCTATATTTAGTACCAAAACGTTTTTCTTGACATTGTTGACATGGCCCGTATAACATGTTAGCGAAGCAACTTATTCCCAGAACCCATAGAATGCCTGAAATAACTGCTCCCACTTTGCTACTCCATATGAAGCATACTCTGGTTGTTGAGCCACACACACAAACACAACAGAGTCCATGGCCTGTTTAAAAAAAGAAAGAGACAAACTGAGATATGTGTCCAGGAGGCACTGGACTGCAAAACAATTCCAAAGTTCTGATCTAAAAAACACCTTTTGGCACAAGACAAAATGCATACTGGTGATGGTTCTGTTGTTGGCAAATTAATTGCTAGCCGAGTCTTTGTAAAGGCACAGTATGTATTTATGTGTGCTGACACACACACACACTTTTGGCTCAACAGATTAGAAGACAAACCATGGCATAGCACACAGAAAAGTGGCATTGCCATGCCAAGCAGCACCCTGTTTGTTGACAGCACTTTGAAGAAGTTGGTGTGATGCTGGAGGATGCTGATCAGCTCTAACTCATCAGGAAGCTACAACAGGGACGAGAAATTTTAACCAACAGAACACAAGACATCAGCTCAGCCAGTGGCAGCAGGTAAAACAGTGATAAATGTGTCTCTTTGACTCTACCTGTATGGGTACCCGTGGTACTTTGCTCTGAAGATGGACAGCAGCCAGCTGAAGAACAGCATCACCAGACCAATACCTGCTACACACATGACTGACACAGACAGACAGACACACAGACAGTTTTGCTGTAAAGTATATATGTGTTCTTGTGTGGATGAATCGATGTGTGTGCTTGTCCATTCATATTCAGCAAGGACATCATCAGCAAATAATTCTAACTACTTTGAAATTTCAACATCAGTAATAAAATATCAGAAATCCCCACAAAGCTGAAACATATACAGGTCTATTTCCAAGTAACCCAAACATTCTCATAATAGCTAGATTTACCAAAAGCTCCTCCAAGGAAAAAAAAAGCCACATCAGGTTCACTGTAACTTTGGAACCCATACTTCCCCTTTAACATCCAGTGTGTAGGATTTAGTGGCATCTAGCTGTGAGGTTGCAGAAGTGAAATATCCTGTGTGCTAGCATAGGAGACCTACGGTTGCCTACATGACAACACAGAGCTAACACATGTCCCCAGGCTTTATTTTATCTAATTATGGAAATATAACATGTGACAACATGTGGCTTATATGAATACTTCACCCGCATTAATTAGTCAGGTCCTAAGGGGTTGACTGTTGGAACTGTAACTGTTTTGTTCAAAAATGCTGATCAATTCAATATCTAACCAAATGTCTCCCCTTCTGTTACTATGTTAGGATGTTGAGTAATGGCCAGAAAAGTGTTTTTGCAGAACGTTACTATGTCATAGTGAAGTTGACCTTTGACCTTTTGGATATTGAATGTCATCACTTCATCATTTTATCCTATAAGCAGTTGTCATAAGTAGTGTATAAATTCTTGAGTTATGGCCAAAAACATGTCTTGTGAGGTCACAGTGACCTTTGACCACCAAATTCGTATCAGTTCATTCTTGAGTCCTAGAGGACATGTGTGCTGAATTTGAGAAAAATCCCTCAAGGACTTCTTCAGATATAGCATTCACGAGAATGAGACAGGCAAGGTCACAGCAACCTTGACCTTTAAACTTCCAACGTAAACGTTGGTGCCAAATTTGAAATGATGGTCCTCCCTGGGTGTCCTTGTTGTGGGTCTTCAGACAGCTGAAGAGGCCAATTCTGGAGCCACAAACTTTCTTGCAGTGTGGGCATGGATGTTGGGTGCTGGCGTTGGGATGTGTGGGGGCCTGCTTGGTGGAGAGCCTCTCCGTCCTTTGCTGCTGCTTGATTCTATATGTATGTGTGTGTGTGTGTGTGTGCGTGTATATATATGATCACTAAACATTTAGATAATTTGATAGACAAATGATCTAGAGTGTATACAAAAAGGCCAAGCAAAACAGACATAATCAGTGTGTGTCTGTATACACATACTCTTCCTCTTTCCAATGTCCATGTCAGAGGTGGCGGCTTCACACAGCAGCACTATTCCCATGGTGACAGCAGCATCTGACAGTAAGGTCAAGGATTAGACCAGAAATGCATGTGATGACATTAGTCTACTCACACCTATTGCTACAATGTAGCCCCCCTGGGCACCACAAGGTTGGGCATGTGGTGGTATTGGGGGTAAGAAAGGTGGGCCTCAGCCCTGTTAAATCCACTGTGAAACTGACCAAGTGCTTTAAAACAGCAACACAACATAGCTAGAGGGGTTAGAAAATGCAAAAGGATCAAATGTGACACTCTGGGTGCAATCCACTAAGGAATAGTTCTCTTTGAGCTTGATTTTATCTGTAAATTAAAAGAGAAAGAGATCGGGTAGTTGGTTTAGTCCTAAGTATTAAGTGTGTACTGACTGTAACAGTGTCAGTATGCATACAGCTTAAGGATACTGAAGAGTAGGACAATGTGTGTCTCAGCCACAAACTGGGCCTGACTGCTACCATGGATGTAACTCTGAAAACACACATACACAGTTATATAATATTCTGATGGTTTGTTCACATATTACATTTTTAATTCAGCATATATTGTAAACAGTGTTTTTCTGTCTTACAACTTGTCCAGTGCTGGGGTTCTTGTGTGCATAAGGTGGTCCTCTAATGTGGTTCCACATCTGGCCTGAAGTCATTATCAGAACAAAGCACTGAAACACAGAAGAACAAACAGCAATAAGAAAGACATTAAAAAGATCAGAATATATTCAATAGAAACTGGGGTGAGAAACTTTATTGTTTCCTCCACACTAAGGGTACTTTCACACCTAGCCTGTTTGATTCGGTTAAAATGAACTCGTCAGTTTGTGCAGTTAGTTCTATTTGTTTGGGCTGGTGTGAAAGCTGTCAACTGAAGCCTGGTGCGGAACAAACAACCAAACTGAGACCGCAGGAAAAGGTGGGTCTCTGTCTGCCTCCTAACAGATTCTGGTGAGGTTTGTTTGTGGTGTGAAAGAAAACAAACCAACCACAGGATTTTATGGTAGCAGATATGTGATTTTAGCATGATTTCAATAGCTAGACCACTGACAAATCCTACTGCTGATCCTGAAATCTGTCTGTGTTCTCATAATTGATTGTAATAAATGCCATGTATATCCCATAACCTATCTATGCTAACATATACTTGTAACCATGGTAACACATATGCACGTCAGGGAGGGTATTTTCCCAGTTGTTCAAACTTTCCATTAAAAAGTGTGTGACAGTGATCCCACAGTATGTCAGTCAGCGGAAATTGATTTCCCCACGTGGGTCCTGATGATTCAGGATGACACATGCCAAAACTATCCAATCAACAAGTTACCTGTCAGTCGGTAAAACTTCATGTTTACCCCTCTTGGTTCATTTGCAAACAGGAAGTGTGAACAGGAAGCGAACCAAAACTAAAATGCAACAGTGTGTCATTTTTTTTCCCTCTAGTGCGGACCAAATAAACCCAACTACAGGTGCGGAAGCACCCTAGGAGACACTTTCATTTATTTCTTTTCCAGTAACAGTTTGTTTTTTTTCCAGTTAAGACTCATTAATTGACACAGGGTTGCACAACAAATCCCTCTATCCCTGTAGTTTTGAATTTGCATCAGGAGGAATGCAGTTTTACCAGGATAATAATATCACTACAATACTGCATTTATTGTATCTCTCCTTGTCTTTCAACACTCTTTTATTAGTTACTCATAGGTACACATTCCTTTATAAAACAAAGAGAAATAAACAGGAGAATGTAACTGAGTAGATAGTTATTGACTCTATTTGCTTTTGACCGTGGAATGAGGGTTTTTGGGTTGAGCTTTGTAGGTTGTGTAACAAATGCATTGCATAGCAACATCAACCTTGTACAATATGTACTGGGGAAGAGGATCTTATGATTGATCGTGGAGGCAAAAATGTCACCAGTGGAAACACTGTTGCGCCCATTCACTTTTAAAAAGCAATGGCCAAAGGGGAAAAACCAACTTGACCACCGATAGCACGACTTCATTAGTCACTCACTCACTTATTGACTTTAGTTTTTATAGGCCTAGCCCCTGCTTTGCTGTGGTCAAAACAAACTGCTTTGTTTCCAATTTTAGCTTTGTCATCAATATTTTTACCATCATGGTCGTGAAGTTCACCTGTTTATACACATCCTGGAGTAGAAGACTGCATTGGGATTGGGGTCTCTCGTGACCCTATACAAATCTTGCGGATCTAGTGTACAGTTTAAACTTTGCTTTGTGGTCAAAAAAATATACTGCAGGAATTTTGTGGGATTAAAGTTGTAGAAATTAGATCCTTTCTGTGTGAGTCAATTATCGTACTGTCTTGAAATAACTAAAGGTTTATTAAGAATAAATATCTGAGCATGTTCACTGGTGTTGCCATGAATACACCTACAATGTACAGTGGGCTGATAATGACCAAACAGGACAAATGATTAACAAAAATGAAATCAATGTGTTATGTTTAAATGCAGAGGAGGAAAATGTAAGTTTGCTTCGTTATTATTCCCAGGTAGCATTAGAGGACTGCATTGGATTTGGGATCCCCCAGGTCCCAATCCAATATGCATTTATCTATGCTGGGATGTATGTGTGTGTGTGTGTGTGTGTGTGTTGGCCGTTGTTACCAGTGCAGAGAAGGCCCAGACGTTCTTGTTAAAGAGAAACTCTAAATTGTGTCGTCGCAGATATGCCAGTCCCCCAATCACAGCCAGGAGGAAGCCCAGCAGGAGAGGCCCTGCGTAGTTAGGAGGACGAATGACACGGATCTGAAAAACAGACAGACATGACCATAGTCAGCAGAGGCTTTCATCATCTTAGTGTTTGAGTGTGTCTGTTAGGTTCTGAGCTGTGGTTTACTGGTTTATTTCATCAAAGCAATGGATAACATGATGATATGTTGTGCAGTTACCTGTACATCAGTCCTGTCTGCCACCCATCGAGCCAGCTGCTCAGCTGCAAAGCCTCGAACCTGCAGCTCATAGGTATCCGACCTCCGAGGTTTCCCTTTGGGTGGGAAGTGGAGAAAGGTCGGAGCAGAGTTCATACTGAGCTAAAACACATAAACACAAAAACAGTCTCAACATTCATTATGTGTAGCAGTGAGTTCAGCAAGAAAAATAATTACTTTATCAACCCCAGGGGGGAAAAACTTTTTTCACTCCTTGTTGTTTGACTGACTTAAGGAAGGACGGACACGGACATAAACACGGACACTCAAGAGCATTTCAGCAGTGCCCACAAGGTGAACTGGCACCTCTACAGATACCAGTCTACATTAGTGATGTCATGACGCCAAAATTATGACTTCAATACAATACCTGCAAAAATATCTCCATACTTATAAAAGAAAATATAATGTGAAATAATGTGACTTAAAGGGATAGTTCAACATTTTGGCAAATTCGCCTATTGCTGTAATCCCTATAGTCATATGGGTAGATACATTACCTTTAATTGTCAGTGCGTGCTGTTCTGAGATCGGTGGGGCAGAGCTGCCTGCTGAAATGGAGGTGAACGGTACAGATCCCTCTCTCCCTCAAAACTAATCAAATACACCATCAAATGGCTCCAAAACGCTCTTGTGGACAACACATGGCTTGCGCATTCCCCATGCTATGAAATAATAATGTATAATTAAGTAACATTACGACACATGAAGCAAATACTCGGAACTACTTTCTTGAGTAAACCACTGGGTGGAGTGACACAGTGCGCAGCTGAGACAGTGCCGTTGTTACTGCTTGTAGCCATTTGCGGTATCGTCAGCTGGACGCAGCAGAAGGTTTGAGGAAAGTTTACAAGTGTTTTTGTAAATCATGGTTTACACATGTATTATAAAAGGTTGCAGTAACAAGCCGAAGACATGGAGCAAAGGGAAGTTTCACGTAGTTCCAACCAGTAATACGGACAGGATGAAACAATGGCCCCATTGACCATCGACCCCAACACGCCTGTGGAAATGGTCCGGAAAATGTTTGTGTGCTCCTGCCATTTTTTTACCGGAGGACTACAGTGAAAGGATGGAGCGCAGAAGCTCAGGAATAGTTCAAATGCTTTTCTTGGAAGATGCTGTCATACCATCTGTCGGCAACACTAAACGAGCAGACATGGTAAGTGATCGTTGCATATTTTGCTCACCAATCCCTCTGCTATAACGTTACCTCCATGTTGAGTAACATTAGCCTACAACCCAAGCATGGTAAATAAGGCTAAAATGCAAATGTTGTTGTGGTTATGTTATGTGCTTGCCCAGAGCATATAGTGAAGTGACTGGCATTACTTCTCATTATTGGGAATAAACAGACTGCTAGGGAACATTTTATGTTGTTGTTCCCTCAGGAGTTGTGGTGATTTATGAGTGTGGAGTTAGCATGTTCTCCCCATGTTCCGGTGATTATTTTGAGGCGTACTCTAGATTTATATTGCGCAGGTGTACCTAATAAAGTGGCCAGTAAGCCCCACATTTACACCACCAGCTCTGGGTCTCCCCGCAGCCCCTGGTTGCTCGGCAGCCTCAGCCTCTCTTCTTGCTCTCTCTTCTTCCACAACCTGTAACTTTTCCTCTGTATATTCTGGCTTCTTCTCAACAAACTTGTTGTTTTGATGACGGGAGTAACTGCACTAAACATACGCTGTTTGAAATCACTCCGCCCAGCAAGTACTCTATGTCTGGAATGTAGTTCCGGCTCTGCATTTGGCTTCAAAACAACTTTGTCTCATAATATTACATTATTATTTCATAGCGTGGTGAATGTGTAAGCTACAAGTTGTCCACAAGAGCATTTTGGAGTCATTTGATGGTGTATTTGATTATTTTTGAGGGAGAGAGGGACCTGTACCATTCACCTCCATTTCAGCAGGCAGCTCTGCCCCACCGATCTCAGAACAGCACGCACTGACAATTAAAGGTAATGTACCTACCCATATGACTATAGGGATTATGGCAATAGGCAAATTTGCCAAAATGTCGAACTATCCCTTTAACAGAAAACTAGAAAATGTGGCCAGTAGAGCGCAGACCTCACAAAGGAGATGTATTGAGTCATTTGTGTTCAGTCTACTTGATTAGACAGATTGTAATTTATGTGCTGTGAAGAGATCTGTTGTTTTTAATACCTGTAGGTGTGTTTTTGACTATGCCCATTATTAAGTGGCCTATTGTAAATAGTAAGATCATGGTCATTGTGTTATTTTAGGCTTTACATGGTATGCAGTTATCTGATGTCCCCTATACTTGAGTTTATGTCATTTCTTTGATAGTTAACTGTATATTTGTAACCAGACATCATGTATTAAACAGTATTTTTAAGACTCAGAACACCTCCTTGGTGGAGGTCTGCTCTCTACTGAGTGCATTTTCTAGTGACAAAAATAATTCTTGACAAAAATGTAAATGCCACCATTACCATTTCATGCACTGACTGAATATAAACTGGTCCTTTGTAACTGGTGCCCCCGCTCTGCATACTTGTTAAATCCTGATTTTTATCAGCTTGCAGGTTCTGGTAAAGTTAATGTTACCAGTGTGAATGATGCATTTGCATATAGAGATGTTTGTCATATCCAGATGTAGCGCTAATTAAATTGAGTTTTCAGAGAAGGGAAAAAAGCACATTCTTGTGCTTTTCCATCCGCTACGGTAATGTAAATACAAGGAGTTAATTCTTCAAGATAAGCAGAGGGTGGTGCTAATTCTCTGGTCAGCAGCCACTTCAGAAGAAGAGGGCGCAATAAGATGATGTAATTAAAAGAGCACCTTGTTGCATTTATCAATACACCAACTTTTCCACCTCCCCAAGCCTTAAAAATCTTTTGTGCTATTTTGAAATTTTTTACAGATTTTTGGCATTTCCACTCAGGGGTTTTTACGTGCAAACTGAAAATGCACAAATAAACAGGTGAGTTAGCTAAAAATACAAAGCCAAATTATACAGTTATCACTGTCCTTAACTGCCTCATCAAACTCTTGTGGTGAAAAACATTTGCTTGTCATGAAATATATCACACCTGTTTGACTTCTATTTGACGGCATGGGCATGATGACAGTATAGCCCCTTTTCCACCAACATTTCCAGGAACTTTTATTACCAGGAATTTATTTACCTGGGTAAAAGAATTCCTGGTAATCTGTGTGGTTTGCGTTTCCACCTCACCTCAAGTTCTGGAAAATTTATTTATATTAGCGTGATGACGTAGATGATTCAGCATGTGTCCTGTATTTGGCTCTGCCAGGTTGGCTGGTTACAAGTGTCAGTGACAGCTGTCATTTGAGCTCATTAGTAACAGTTCACTAACAGGCGAACTAGCGTGCTGTCCTTGTGTAAGATTTAACGTTAGTGACAGCGGATGAGAGACTCGATGGGGCATATTGAGTATCGCTGTCTACATGTGTATATGTTCATGCTTGCTGAACACATGTATTGATAAAGTATTGGCTTCTTACTAGGGTTAATGTCACCTACAGTAACAAGTGTAACTGCCGTCAGCTCAAGTCATTTTCAAGTTATCTTCACTTCGTTTCCACCGCGGCCGCTCGGCTGTTCACTGGTTACCGTGTCGCATCAGTGTGTGTATGTGTGTGTATGTGGAGGCGTTCAACGCCGGCACAAAAGAACCGATACCGTGAGCGCTTATCAATACTACGGTCTTTAATAGTTATCTCCGCGGCTAATTTAGTACCGGGTTTCGGTACCCATCCTTAATCAAAACAGAAACTAAGTGAAGCTTGTGGAAATGAAATAAAGCTTGCAGCGGCTGCCCGTACCAGGAACTGTGGAATGCTGCAAGTGCTTGTTACACCAATCAGTGTTCTTTGGCAAACAGCCCCGCCCCTCATGAATTCCAGGTAATCTGAAAAGTCCTACCCCCCTCCTAGGTACTTTTTCCAGGGTAAATTTAGGGTTGAGGGAAAGTTTTTTACCCAGGTAATTTCGGTGGAAATGTGTGGAGGTTTTTCAAAATTCCGGGTACTTGATAAAAGTTCCTGCGGTGGAAAAGGGGCTTATGTTATCTATCACATGCTACCGCTAATGTGTCGTGTTTTTATTCTTTGAGCAGGTTGGCATGTCTGCCGATGAGATGCTTTGCTGAGTTGGACATGTAAGCTCACTGAGTCTGCATCGGTTTATAACATCTTATACAGACTGCCTTTATGGTGTCCTTGGACTTGCCCTGACTACTGGTTATGTGAGCAAAAATATTGCAACATTTTGCTTCGCACCCCACAAGTACTTTATCAAAGCCATTTATCAAATCAGAATTCTTGTAAATCCCTTATTAATTGTGATCTAACAGGTTCAGCTCAATGTTTTAAAGTCACTCAATATGTTTATTAAGACTTTGTGACTCTTTGCTTTAAGAGTAAAGTGATAACTCTTTAGTGTCGACTCCTAGTGTCAACTCTCCTCCTAGCAAAATTAGACTCACAAGTCACTCTTCAGATGCTTTGCTTAACTAAAGACTGTCTTTCTCCCTGATTTTGTGTTTAGATGGGCGGATACAATTTCAGAGTTTAATTCAACTCCCTATGTTGCAGAACCAATAGTAAATCTGCAGGGCGGTCCTTCGGTGGCTCGCTGAACTCTTGTGCTCGTAAACATAGTCCGACTGCGTTAAAAGTTGTAAACAAAGTCGCTCTAAGTCCTTCATTTCCACAATCTTGTGGACTGAGCACATGTTTGATAAAACGGAGTTAAATCTCTCGGCATCCATTTTCAAAGTATCTGTGTGTTTGTTTCCGTGCGGACGAGAAAAAGGGGGAGCGCACATTTCCGGGAGGGCGTGTCCTTTTAAAAAAATGCAAGAGGCGTTGCTTTGTTGCCGGCCGTTTTCTCCAGTGTGTTAAACACACTTTAGAAAGGAGTGTCCCCAGACTATCAGAAGGCGGAGATCTGTGATTGTTTGGTGGCGAGACTAAGCAAAATAGTCTCCTAAGCAGCAGGGAGTTCGATGAAGGGACCGCTGGTTGGCAAGCTAATTCTTTTCTCATTTGGGGTCTGATAAACAGAGAGAAAGAGAGACAGAGCGGGGTGAGGAGCCGAGCAAATTGATGCACTCAGCGCAGCTCTATAACTGAATTAGATTTTACCCATTTTAAATACAACTGCAATGGAACTAGGGCTGGGCGACATGGCTTAAAAATAATAATGCAATATTTTTTAGGCTATATTGCGATACACAATATATATATATATTGATATTTTGAAATCTCCTCCAAAGTACTGTAGACTACTAAAATACAAAATTATTAAATGTTAGATTAAACTTCAGTGTATCGCCAGTGCAGAGGCATGAAAACAGAACTGTTATTTTCAGGTCTACAATTTGCTGTGAAGGACTGAAGGTGTGCAGGGTTTCAGTAAGGCTTTCAGCCCTCAGTGACACACATATTCTGTTCTTTTTTAGTGTGTATTAATGAATAGATGGAAGACACACTGTTACAAAACATAGGCATAACTCCAGTCTTGGAGATCAAGAAGTTGTCTCACCATCTGAAAGACGTCTGATCCTTCATCAAAATCCACAGATGCAAAGAAGACTTTGTTAGTAAAGGCCGAGGAATAACGCCAAGAGTTAGCCAGCACCTGGAACTCCTCATCAGCTTGTCTGTAATAAAAAGAAGCATTTACATTCATAGATAAGACCTAAACTAACAGCAGTGCCTCTTCCTGTTGCTCCGATTCTTACCTGCAGACCCCACACTGTCTCTGTGGCTGCAGCGCCGTGAACATGATGACCACTGAGTAGTTCCTGGGAGGAGCCTTGACAAAACGACGAAACTTGTCTCCATTCATTCTGATGACCGAACGCTTGGAGGCCCACTCCATCATCTGGGTCACCTTTTCAGACAGCAGAGTCTACACAGGAAAAAGACACAAAGACAACAGCTTATCTTAAGATGCAAAAGTGGGGAAGAAAAGCTAGGAGTCATCCTGAAACTACTGTCGTTATGTAGTGTTTTGGAAAAGGCTGCACATTGCATTCAAGGCAGTGTTCTGCTGTTCTCTCATAAGAGTTATACAAATTTTGTCTTGGTACATGGTATGAATATGCAGGTGCTTCCAGATCTACTCCATAAGTTGATGCTGGAGTGTGATTTGGCGAAGACGGAGGTTAGGGTGGGTGTACATCCTGCTCTGCCGACTGATGGTATAACTGTCTCCTTGGAAATGGTCTGTCTGGTAGTGGTCTCTGGGCTGATGTTCCCCCACCACAGTCTACAACAAAGTATCCTCATAAACAAGTAGCAATGAGAGCTACATGTACAAGCTGTCATAAATGTGTGTATGTTATACTAAAATCAAGAATGTTTCATAGTTTGTATGTTTGTACTTTCGTTTTTAAACTTCATTTATATGATTCCTATGGTCTACGACAGTCGAAAAATATTAGTTTAACATGAACAACTCTCTCTAAAATCCAAAAGCTAGGGTAATAAAACTGAAATTGGGGTTGTCACAGGGTGTTAAGTCTGGAGCTGTTCCAAAAACAATAAATGGTGAAAGATATTGTAGATGAAACTGAGAGCAGCCAGAGTGTTCTGAGTATATGGGGACATCTCCTGTTTCAGAACTGAGAACACTACAATAGAATAGAGCTTATGTGGGTATAAAAAAAAGAAAACAAACATTCCGTGGGTCCAAAAAAATCAGGCTTTTGTTCGTTGTCTGTGCGCCATACATTATTCCCCTTGACATCACAAGCTTGAGACTTGAGACTTGAAACACAAGGGGTTTTTTGGGAGAGTTTTCACTTATCCGCTGTGAGCGTCCAAAGGACAGAGGGATGTCGTATACTGTAAAGCCCTCTAAGGCAAATTATTAATAATAATATTTGCCTTCATAAATAAAACTGATTGATTGATTGATTCATTCATTCATTCTCTGGTTTTTGGCTTTGAGAGAGAGTTGTTCATGTTCTCACATACTGATTGAACTTTCCTGGTTATACCATATTGGAATTATTCATTTAGTTGGTGTTCCCCTTTAACGTGGTATTTATGATGCAGACTTACCTGAGTTTCTCAATATTAGAGTCTGTGCTCTGACAAAATATCACTCCCTGACAGATGCCCAGCCACATACTCGCCTATTCAAAAAAGTCATGTCATGTACATGTATTGTTGAATTATTAAAAATACTAACTTGGGGTATAACTTGGAGGCTGTTCCCATTTTTAACATAAGCAATAAATACAGAAATGTGTTGAATGAAGCTATCTTATTGAAGAGAAAAAGCAGCAAAGATAAGCGAAGCTCTGGTAGGGAGTAAAACAGGAAGTGGCGTTTCCTGAACTAAATGCCACCTGTAGCAGTTTTAGTTTTAGCACGGTTTCTGTCCTCTTGTTGGGTTTAGTTAGCTAACGTTAACTGAACTGTGAATGTTAACTGAAAGCAAGTTTATGTGGGTCCACTCGCTGGGTTTCAGCTTGTAGTTTATTTTATGGCTAGTCCAACACGTTTACAACCACTTGTATGGATTAGTTATTTACTGTGACTGAGAGAAGGGCAAATTAATTCATTTGTTGGAGACTAACGTTAGTGATTTACCTCGTTCCATGCAAAACACACACGTTAACGTTAGTTTACTTCTGGTTGCTGTTAGCTTAGCTTCTAAAATTGGCACGGACGATGGACAACTTTGAAAACATCGTGGAAATTCAACCCAAAGTGTATGAACTCTGTCCGCTTTATGTTATTGAAGGCATGTTACCTCTTTTTTCTTCTGTGCGTCAGCAGGGCCATGATAGAAAACAGTAAGGAGAAACAACGAGATTAAAAGTTTTCCAAACATTCTGCAAAACTACTGCCGTTAACACATCTCCTGTCAGCTTCCCATTGGCCACCTCTCAGCCAATCACAGCCAACTGTCGTTCTTCCTCTTCTTCTGACGTTTATTGGCGGTTGGCAAACAGCTTTTACGTACATTGTCGCCACCATCTGAAATGGTGTGCTCCTGCTAATTCCTTATCCTTTGAAGAAATGTATTGCCGTATATCCTACATGTCCTGAATTCAACAGTAGTATTTCCTTTAGTTCCAGTTTGATGCGTTCTTTCTCCAGTCTGCTTTTGAGAATCTGCCTTTCCTGGTGGTTTTGTGGACAATAAATGTTTACATGCTGGACTGTTTCCTGGATGTTACAATATTCACACATGTCAATATGTATCTCTCCAAATAACCAACTTGGGACAACAGAGAATGGTAGAGTGGGGCTGCGCATTATATCCCCTATCTCAATTCCACTAACTGTGTTCCCTATTGTCCAACTGAAGCTTTTAATATGTCTCTTTTCTTTCTCTTGAAAAGGCTGTAATGCCATCTGAGTGGGGTGACTCTCCTTATGGCCCTTTAAGTTTGCCAGCGATGTCAGTGCTAATTGAGTTCATCAGATTTCCAATGGTATTTTGTTCATTTTTACTTGTAAGGCTGATACTGGAATGTTTTTTATGGCACAACAACAAAGTCTCAGGGCCTGATACTGAACCGTATCCAACTTTTTCAATAATGTTCTTGATGCAGACTGATAAATTATATAGCCTTTATCAAGAACAGCCCCAATCAACCCAACAGTTTTCAAGGACTGCCTACTTGCTCCCCAGTCTAGGCCCCTCAAACATCTCACAATATTCAGTAGGCCTACTTATTTTTTTACACTAATTTACACACTAATTTTCTCTATTTGGGTTGACCAGGTAAGGTTCTTGTCAAACCACATCCCCAATTATTTGAAACATTCTACTCTTTCTATGTTTTCACCATAAAGTTTAATTTCAATCTGCTCCTGAATTGTCCTTCTTGTGAAAAAAAAAATGCTTTTGTCTGTCCCACTGAAAATCTAAAACCACACTCCTGTGCCCATGTCTCTACTTTTCTTATTGCCTCTTGTATTTTTTGACTATAAAATCTTTGTTCTTCCCTCTTTTCCATAATCCCACCATCTGCAAATAATGCAACATCTATAGACCTACCAGTGCTACTAAATACTTCATTTATCATCACTGAAAACAGAATGGGACTGACTATACTCCCTGAGTATTAGAGTGGGCGGATACAATTTCAGAGTTTAAAAAAACTCCCTAGTTGCAGAACCAATAGTAAATCCGCAGGGCGGTCCTTTGGTGGCTCGCTGAACGCTTGTGCTCGTAAACATAGTCCGACTGCGTTAAAAGTTTTAAACACAGTAAGTCCTTCATTTCCACAATCTTGTGGACTGAGCATGTTTGATAAAATGGAGTTAAATCTCTCGGCATCCATTTTCAAGCTCGGATGAGAAAAGCTGGACCGCACATTTCCGGTATGGCGTGCCGTTTGTAAAGTGGCTCACGCTGAAAATAACATCAACATTTTGCCACATTTAGCTTCAAACAATGTTTAAAAAAGTGTTGTGAATTTTTTAACGTCACCTTTTACCACATTTACAGCAATATTTGTTAACTTAGAAATATATTAAATAGTTAAATCTAAATATTAAATGTGGCACCTAAATGTTAAATGTTAAATCTAACTATTAAATCTAAATCTAAATGTTAAATCTAAATATTAAATTTAAATATTAAATCTAAACACTAAATCTAAATGTTAAATCTAAATCTAAATGTTAAATGTTAAATCTAAATGTTCTGGGTGAAACTAAATATTTAGCTAATATGCAAATTCACACTGCCGGTCACCGGAAGTACCAAAATTAAAGCTTGAGATGGTCAGACTGTGTTTATAGAATCAAGTAACGAATTAAAGCCAACTTATTGGGGGAAATGGACACTTGAACATACATTAGCGTGATAATAACTACCTAAAATAACAAAAAACATGTTTGGAGAAATTTTATTTGACGTGTACTTTGAGTTGTTAGTGTCCCTTCGGAGGGTATCGCCTTGTTGTTAACAAATACTTCCGGGTAGAAAACTAGCAGAGTTTAGCAGAGATATTGGATAAAGGAGATACCCCACCGTAGGCAAAGAGCATGGATACCAAGAGGCGAAGCTCCGTTGAATTTTTGCCAACGGCCACTAGGGGCGCTGCGGTAGCGCTGCCGCCATTTTGGACTGTTGAGCTTGGACTGTTGCACCCAGACAACATGCAAGATGTCAAGGAGAGAGGAGAAAAAAGTAAAAGAAAACAGTGTAGTGCAATTAATTGCAACAACTATCAGTGGAACACCCCGCACCTGGCCTTCCACCGTTTCCCGAAGGATCCCGACAGGTAAGAACTCCTGAGGTGTACGTTTTAAAGTGTTTTAATATCAATTTAATATGCCAGTTTTGGAGGGAAGATAACACTTGCAAAACTGCACTTGTCAATGCATTGAAACGGGAGATAGTAATCACATTATTTTTATTCACATGGATGAGCTTTTATTTGTTATACTGCTTTTGTTTAACATAAAATGTTTGAAGAGAAAGCAACGGATGAAAGAGTTTATCATTAAAATATATATATATTATTATTTTATTATTACTGTCCCCTATGAAAGAACAATCAGCACTTTACATACTGTACATAGTACATCGTGTATATATATATATATATATATATATATATATATATATACATATATTAATATTTGTTCTGAATGTGCATAATCGTGATATGTTGTTCCTTCTTCCTAGAGTGGAATGATAGAGTATATACAGTACAGGCCAGTTTGGACACACCTTCTCATTCAATGCGTTTTCTTTATTTTCATGACTATTTACATTGTAGATTCTCACTGAAGGCATCAAAACTATGAATGAACACATGTGGAGTTATGTACTTAACAAAAAAAGGTGAAATAACTGAAAACATGTTTTATATTCTAGTTTCTTCAAAATAGCCACCCTTTGCTCTGATTACTGCTTTGCACACTCTTGGCATTCTCTCCATGAGCTTCAAGAGGTAGTCACCTGAAATGGTTTCCACTTCACAGGTGTGCCTTATCAGGGTTAATTAGTGGAATTTCTTGCTTTATCAATGGGGTTGGGACCATCAGTTGTGTTGTGCAGAAGTCAGGTTAATACACAGCCAACAGCCCTATTGGACAACTGTTAAAATTCATATTATGGCAAGAACCAATCAGCTAACTGAAGAAAAACGAGTGGCCATCATTACTTTAAGAAATGAAGGTCAGTCAGTCCGGAAAATTGCAAAAACTTTAAATGTGTCCCCAAGTGGAGTCGCAAAAACCATCAAGCGCTACAACGAAACTGGCACACATGAGGACCGACCCAGGAAAGGAAGACCAAGAGTCACCTCTGCTTCTGAGGATAAGTTCATCCGAGTCACCAGCCTCAGAAATGGCAAGTTAACAGCAGCTCAGATCAGAGACCAGATGAATGCCACACAGAGTTCTAGCAGCAGACCCATCTCTAGAACAACTGTTAAGAGGAGACTGCGCCAATCAGGCCTTCATGGTCAAATAGCTGCTAGGAAACCACTGCTAAGGAGAGGCAACAAGCAGAAGAGATTTGTTTGGGCCAAGAAACACAAGGAATGGACATTAGACCAGTGGAAATCTGTGCTTTGGTCTGATGAGTCCAAATTTGAGATCTTTGGTTCCAACCGCCGTGTCTTTGTGAGACGCAGAAAAGGTGAATGGATGGATTCCACATGCCTGGATCCCACTGTGAAGCATGGAGGAGGAGGTGTGATGGTGTGGGGGTGTTTTGCTGGTGACACTGTTGGGGATTTATTCAAAATTGAAGGCACACTGAACCAGCATGGCTACCACAGCATCCTGCAGCGACATGCCATCCCATCCGGTTTGCGTTTAGTTGGACGATCATTTATTTTTCAACAGGACAATGACCCCAAACACACCTCCAGGCTGTGTAAGGGCTATTTGACCAAGAAGGAGAGTGATGGAGTGCTGTGGCAGATGACCTGGCCTCCACAGTCACCGGACCTGAACCCAATCGAGATGGTTTGGGGTGAGCTGGACCGCAGAGTGAAGGCAAAGGGGCCAACAAGTGCTAAACACCTCTGGGAACTCCTTCAAGACTGTTGGAAAACCATTTCAGGTGACTACCTCTTGAAGCTCATGGAGAGAATGCCAAGAGTGTGCAAAGCAGTAATCAGAGCAAAGGGTGGCTATTTTGAAGAAACTAGAATATAAAACATGTTTTCAGTTATTTCACCTTTTTTTGTTAAGTACATAACTCCACATGTGTTCATTCATAGTTTTGATGCCTTCAGTGAGAATCTACAATGTAAATAGTCATGAAAATAAAGAAAACGCATTGAATGAGAAGGTGTGTCCAAACTTTTGGCCTGTACTGTATATGTATGGCTTCTTGGACCATTTATATCAGAACTGATTACTGCTTTAGCATTAAAATATATTATATTAAAATAGCCTATATATTATTATTATTATTATTATTATTATTATTACTGTCCCCTTACTGTACAAACTGTAAATAAATCTCTATTCCTGACTATGTGACGTCGCCATTAATGTGTTTCTAGTTAAAATATTGATTTTTATTTTTATTTTTATTTTTATTTTTTGGTATTTTGGCTTATGGGGTGATTTTGATGGAGTAATTAAGTTAGTCTTCTCGTAAGTGGATGTAATATGTAGAGATGCCATCTAGGCCGTTTTTTGACATTTTGTTTTTTTTTAAGTTTATATTTTGCTTTACAATAATGTGAAAAAGCAGCTGTGACCAAGCTATCACGAGGTGAGTAGCATTGTAAGCATAATTAATAGCGATATACTTCAGTTTGTCTGTGTGTTTTTGTATGCAAGCGGGTCTGCTGCGGTCTGCTGACAGTCCAATACGGCGGCGGTAGGACGAAACCATGGGCGAGTCTGTTGCTATGGGGCGTTCTATTGAGCTTCGCCTCTTGGTATCCATGCTCTTTGCCGTAGGCTTATCCAATGTTAAGAAAACGGTTACTCTTCCCATCTCCAAAGTGGGCGTGGTTAGCTCTCACTCCAATCAGAGCCTGTTCTCCCTCAACTCCCTTTTTTTGCTCACAACTTCTCCACATTTGGAGAATACTCGCTCACAAGGAACAGATGATGCTGGCGTGCATAAAAATTGTTTTGAGGGTACACATTTTGATGGTTCATCCAGTAAGCCAGTGGGTCTTCTGATCTTTCCAGTGGTGGATCGGTCATGTACCGCTGCACCTCCACTGTAGCATCTGCTGTGGCATTCCTTCCCCTCCTTGCTTCAGAAGCATCTCTGTCCAGCGCTTCCCAAAGGTTAATATCTGAAAGACAAACATGACAGTAATCATCAGTACTTATTTTGTCCTGCATTTTATCTATTCATATTTATAATATTACCAGCAAATGTTGGATTTCCAACATTTGCTGGTGCTGGTTGAGCTGATGTGGAGGGCTGTTGTTCTGTTTGTGTGTCAGGTGGCAGCGGCAGTCAATGTGTGTGTTTCCACCAGCTGCGGCTGTACTGCGTTCCGGCTCCATCACAGCTCCAGCAGTCTGGAGCCCTCCGCAACAGATATGCAGGACTTCTATTTTAGCAGGATGCCGGAGCACAACGCAGCAATTCAGCACAGAGCAGATCCTGCGGGGCAGGAAGTCGTGCACAGAAACACGATAAAACATCCGGTTAATTTTCAAAACAAAATACACAGTGTTCACGCAGATCATATTTCCCTGCACTACACCTTGAAAACTACATAATGGGCAGAGGCAGGCCTGAAGTCAACAGGTCAGAGGTTTTCAGACGTCATTTCACCCCGTGAACACCATGGACGAGGAGATATTAATCATGGCAGTGCACTAAGATGTCTTCCGGCGGAGCTGCAGCGCTCTGCACAGCAAACGCAGCCGGTGGGTATTGACAGATGGCGGAGCACACAGCGGATAACCAGCGCTGCCGTTCCGCAACGGACGCACATCCAGTGGAAATCCGGCATGACAGTTCTACTGTTGCCTGGTAAAAGGGGGCAAGCAATTGCAGGCATGCAGTAGCTGTTTCATAGTCCTCAGAGGACAGAGGTCTCACGTCTGTTTTCAGCGTCGCAAGAGCTGCCCCCACTGACTGTCTCTCTTCAAAAAGGCGTTGCAGCATGAGGAAGGTGCTGTTCCAGCATGTGTCCACCTCCTGAATCAGCTTCGTCACTGGATGATTCATCTGCTCCTGCACTTCTCTGAGCTTCTCTTTTGCTGTTGTGCTGGTTTTGAAGAAACTCACCACTTTTCGTGCCCTTGTGCGTAGGTCTTCTAGGCCAGGAGTTGCATCAAGTGACTTCTTCACCACTAAATTTAGTGCATGCGCAAAGCAAATTACATGTCTTAGATTTAGAATTCTGACAGAGGCAACCATATTAGCTCCTGCATCAGTCACAATTGAGGTCACTTTGCCTTCAATGCCCCATTCCTCCATGGGAGACCTCGTTGCAGCAGTGATGTTAGCAGCTGTATGAGCTTCAGGGAAAGGCAGCACTCCCAAAACCACTGTAGCCAGCTTCGCAGAGTCATCCACATAATGGCTGGTCACTGCTAGATTTGCATCCAAATTAATGGAGGTCCACATATCAGCAGTCAGGCTCACAGCCTCTACCTTTTGCATGACTGTCTTCTCCTCCTCATATTTCTGGACCATCATGTTCTTTAGAGCCCGTCTGGATGGAAGAGTGTATGTGGGATCAAGCAATGCCACAAACTCCTTGAAGCCACAGTCATCCACAATGGAAAAAGGCTGCGAGTCTTTCACCACCATATTGACAAAAGCCTCATCTAGCTCTTGCTTCCGGTCCACTAAGACAGATAAATAAAGACATAAAGAAATAATAAGAAAATGAATAAAAGAAAATAAGGATTTATGTGAAATTGCATTTAAATGAAGCAGGCCTATGAGTCATGGAATACAGTCATATCATATTGTGTTAGTGTGTCTAATTAATAATAATATAATATAGCCTACCTTGATTTGTGTTCCCCTGGTTAGTAGCTCCATGCTTGGCAGTGAAGTGCCTAATCATGGAGGACGTATTCCCAAGATACTTCAGTTCAGTTGAACACACCAAGCACCAGACCTGTAGAGAAAGTTATTTGTAAATAAAAATGCAATTTGAGTCTATAAAGCTATAGCCTAATGGCTACACTAATCATATACATCATTTTACTGTGATGCTAAGTTACTTAATATAGACTTTAGATACAGCATACAGTAGCTATAGTACTGTACTGACAGCTACTGTTGTAAGTTATAACTTTACTTTTCCTACGTTACATATTAAACATAAAGCACACCTACCTTATCAGGAGCGATCAGATTGAAGTGCTCCCACATGTCAGAACGACCTCTCTTCCTGGCTGGCTCCATAATGATCCAATACAAACGAACGCAATACCAACAACTCAACAGCAATAACACACCTACTACGACAACCCACAAATTGTGCATTGTTTCGAGCGGTTATAACAGTGTTGTGGCGCTCAAATTCAAAACTGTCACAACCTGTCAGCTGTCAGAATCGAGACGAGGCGGTGCCAGTGAATCACCTGATTGGACCGCGAACCAGTCAGGTGATTCATTCAAGCAATGAAGCAGTTGCTGAAGAAATGAAAAAATGCAGTCTGTGAGGTTTGTTTTAAATGAGAATTAAAAGACAAATCTTGATCAAATGTTACTCCGAGGTTTCCTACGGTAGTGGTAGAGGCCAGAGCAATGTCATCCAGAGAAACTATGTCATCAGATAAAGAGTCTCTGAGTTGTTTGGGGCCAAGAACAATAACTTCAGTTTTGTCTGAATTTAACATCAGGAAATTGGTGCTCATCCAGGTTTTTATTTAAGGCATTTTTGAAGTTTAGTTAATTGATCAGTTTCTTCTGGCTTTATCAAAAAATACAAGTGTGTATCATCCGCATAACAATGGACATTTACGGAGTGATTTCTAATGATGTAACCTAAGGGAAGCATATATAGAGTGAATAGGATTGGTCCGAGCACAGAACCTTGTGGAACTCCAAAACAAACTTTAGTACATAGCGATGACTGATCATGAACATGAACGAACTGAAAACGATCAGATAAATAAGATTTAAACCACTTTAGTGCAGAACCTTTTAGGCCAATTAAATGTTCCGGTCTCTGTAGCAGAATTTGATGGTCAGTTGTGTCAAACGCCGCACTAAGATCTAATAAAACAAGTACAGAGACGAGTCCTTTGTCTGAAGCAATCAGAAGGTCATTTGTAATTTTAACTAGTGCTGTT
Organism: Epinephelus lanceolatus; assembly: GCF_041903045.1. Classification (NCBI taxonomy): domain Eukaryota; kingdom Metazoa; phylum Chordata; class Actinopteri; order Perciformes; family Serranidae; genus Epinephelus; species Epinephelus lanceolatus. The sequence goes on from NC_135740.1 coordinate 3,898,120, forward strand.
TCCTGACTAAAATAAATTATTATCATGGAGAAAATCACACAGCTGGTCTGCGACTACTTTCTAAAGGATCTTTGAAAGAAAGTAAAGATTCAATATTGGTCTATAGTTGGCTAACACCTCTGGATCCAGGGTGGGCTTTTGTTTTAGAAAATGTTTAATTACATCTACCTTAAATGACTGTGGTACATAGCCTGTTAATAAAGATATATTGATAATGTCTAATATGTGAGTGTTAACTATAGGTAAGACTTCCTTAAGTAGCCTAGTTGGGATGGGGTCTAAGAGACACGTTGATGATTTAGATGAAGAAGTCATTGTGGTCAATTGTTGAGGAGAAATCGGGGAGAAGCTATCTAAATATATATTAGGTCTTACAGCTGTGTTTGAGGGCAGATTGGTTCCGTTTGAGGGCAGGAGGTCATTAATTTTGCCTCTAATAGTTTGAATTTTGATGATGATGTATTCTCAAAAGTACCGGAAAATATAGGTAGGTCACTATTTGTGGATGATGGGGCCTTGTTGAAAAGAGGAAGGAATGTGGGGTTGTGATTGGTGGTGTCGGTGGAGAAAACTCAAACAGTTTTTTCAGCAGGAAAAGAATAGAGGAAGGAATGAAACTAAGGATGTATGGGAATGACTTAGAAAGAGTTGGAACATTTCCATTTTTGCGAGTAGTGTTTGATTCAAGGTTAACATGGGCAGGTCATATTGGCAGAATAGAAGAAAAATGCAAAAAAGTAAGAAATGTGTTGAGATGTCTGACAGGTAGGGAATGGGGAGCTAGTTGCTCAGCACTGAAAAGAATATACTATGTGGTCTTGATAAGATCTGTGTTTGATTATAACAGTATGGCCTATGGATCAGCAGCCAGGTCTCATCTTAAGAAGTTGGATGTGATTCAGGCACAGGCACTGAGGGTTTTCAGTGAGGCTTTTAAAACATTGCATGTACCTGCTTTACAGGTAGAAATGGGAGAGATGCCACTGGGATTGAGAAGGAAGCACCTGATGGTGAGTTACTGGGCAAATTTGCAGGGACACGATTCTCCCCCAACAAAATAAGTTCTGCAGTGCTGGGAGAATGGGAAGAGTCACTTTGGGTGGGTAGGGAATGATGTGTTAAATTAACTGGGAGTCTTAGGAGTGAGGATAAGCCCCATAGTAGTGTATCCGGTGATACTGCCATGGTTGCTTATATGGTCAGATATAGACTGGTATTTGTTAGAGCTTAAAAGAAAAGAAAAGAAAAGAAAAGAAAAAGGTAAAATAGACTTGGTAAGTGGTTTTAAATGTCATGTAATGGGAAAGTATAGTGATTATACAGGTATATACGGATGGAACTGAAGAACCGGAGACAGGAGTGACAGGATTTGGGGTGGCAGTACCAGCAAAGGGAGTTGGTATTAATAGAAGAACATCTAATATGTTAGGGGTCTACACGGTGGAGATGTTGGCTGTGTTGGTTGCTTTAAGATGGGTGGCAAAACCCAGACAAGACATGGTACTGATTTGCTCAGATTCTTCCTCAGTTCTAGCAAGCTTGAGATCATTTCATTCTAACTGCCGTCAAGCCATGTTATATAGAGTCCTTCAATTAGTCACAAGAATGATAAATAGAGGAGGTCAGGTTAAATTTATGTGAGTACCAGCGCATGTAAGGGTGAGGGGGAATGAGAGGGCAGATCAGTTGGCAAAGATGGCTTTACAGAAAGGAAGAATAGAAATCCAAGTGAGTGTCAGTAAAGCAGAGGTTAAGAGTGTCATTTGGGGAAAAACCAACCAAATGTGGCAAGAGAGGTGGGACAAAGAGGGCAAAGGGAGGCATTTATATCAAATACAAAACAGCATCAGGGTCACTAGGGCAGGTATTGGACACAGGAGAGAGGAAGTTGTGATAAGGCTAGGCCACTGTGCACTAAATGAGCCACTTAAACTGGTAGGGAAGCATCAGACAGGACTGTGTGAGAGTTGTCAGACAGAGGAGGAGTCAGTGGATCATATACTTTTGAGGTGTAGGGCATATGGGGCACAGAGAGAGGTGATGAATAATCTAAGGGAGTTCTATTTAAAAAGGATTACTGGAAATGACTGAGAGAGCACGAGTCAGGGTAGTGTTGAATTTCTTAAGGGATACAGTTTTTTTTTATAGGATATAAGGTAGGTTAGGATTTGTGTACATAGGATAAGTGTGTGTGTGTGTGTGTGGGGGGGGTGTGGGTCTATTGTCTGATCCACACTCCAGAACAGAAGGTGGTGGTAATGCACCAAATGCTGGATGCCAACCGCCAGAAAACAAGAAGAAGAAGAAGAAGAAGAAGAAGAAGAAGAAGAAGAAGAAGAGATTGTTCTTCGACTACATGCAAGACATTCCAGCACTCACACTTGGCTTGATTCCCCGGTACCAGCCCGGCTTGTTCCTGACCTGCCTCTGTCGTCTCTGCCTGGGTGATTACCTCAGCCTTCTGTCTCTGACTCTGATTCCTGCCTGCTCCCTTCCTGGTTCCCATCTGCTTGGCCCTGTGGCTGCATGGTGCAGCACCCAACCTGTTAACCTCAGTTCTCCTGGTTAAGCTAGCTACATCAGACTTCATTCCACTACAAGCAAGCTGAACTCAAAGATCCCTGAACTTCTGCATATTCTGCGTCTAAATAAAAGTCATTACCAACTGTCTGCCGGCCTCAGTGTGCTGCATTTGGGTCTGCACTCGACCCCTGACAAAGTTTTATTGCAATAAACAGATTTCACATTTGCAAACACGGATGCCAACTATAGACCAATATCTAATCTTCCCTTTCTTTCAAAGATCCTTGAGAAAGTAGTCGCAGACCAGCTGTGTGATTTTCTCCATGATAATAATTTATTTGAGGAATTTCAGTCAGGATTTAGAGTGCATCATAGCACTGAGACAGCACTAGTTAAAATTACAAATGACCTTCTGATTGCTTCAGACAAAGGACTCGTCTCTATACTTGTTTTATTAGATCTTAGTGCGGCGTTTGACACTATTGACCATCAAATTCTGCTACAGAGACTGGAACACTTAATTGGCCTAAAAGGTTCTGCACTAAGCTGGTTTAAATCTTATTTTTCTGATCGTTTTCAGTTTGTTCACGTACATAATGAATCATCCTTACATACTAAAGTTTGTTTGGTGTTCCACAAGGTTCTGTGCTCAGACCAATCCTATTTACTCTATATATGCTTCCCTTAGGTTACATCATTAGAAATCACTCTGTAAATTTCCATTGTTATGCGGATGATACACAGTTGTATTTATCGATGAAGCCAGAAGAAAGTAATCAATTAACTAAACTTCATAACTACCTTAAATACATAAAAACCTGGATGAGCACCAATTTCCTGATGTTAAATTCAGACAAAACTGAAGTTATTGTTCTTGGCCCCAAACAACTCAGAGACTCTTTATCTGATGACATAGTTTCTCTGGATGACATTGCTCTGGCCTCTACCACTACCGTAGGAAACCTCGGAGTAACATTTGATCAAGATTTGTCTATTAATTCTCATTTAAAACAAACCTCACGGACTGCATTTTTTCATCTGCGTAATATTGCGAAAATTAGGCCTATCCTGACCCAAAAAGATGCAGAAAAATTGGTCCATGCTTTTGTTACCTCAAGGCTGGATTACTCAGTTTTTTAAAATCCTACTGTTAACTTATAAAGCTCTAAATGGTCAAGCTCTGTCATATCTTAGAGAGCTCATAGTGCCATATAATCCCACCAGAACTCTGCGCTCTGAGAACGCAGGGTTACTCGTGGTCTCTTAAGTCTCCAAAAGTAGATCAGGAGCCAGAGCCTTCAGCTATCAGGCTCCTCTCCTGTGGAATCATCTTCATGTTACAGTCCAGGAGGCAGACACCGTCTCCACATTTAAGACTAGACTTAAGACTTTCCTCTTTGATAAAGCTTATAGTTAGGGCTGGCTCAGGCTTGCCTTGTACCAGCCCCTAGTTAGGCTGACTTAGGCCTAGTCTGCCGGAGGACCCCCCTATAATACACCGGACACCTTCTCTCCTCAGATATTAATATATACTTTCAACATATTGTACCACAGTAGCCAGAACTATAATTATAATATTATTACTTTCATTAATGTTGTTGTAAGCTACTGTCATAACCGTCTGTCCTGCATCTCTCTCTCTCTCTCTGTCTCTCTCTCTCTCTTTTTCTGTCTCATTGTGTCATACGGATTACTGTTAATTTATTATGCTGATCTGTTCTGTACGACATCTATTGCACATCTGTCCATCCTGGAAGAGGGATTCCTCCTCAGTTGCTCTTCCTGAGGTTTCTACCGTTTTTTTCCCGCATTAAAGGGTTTTTTGGGGGGAGTTTTTCCTTAAAACTCCCGAGGGTCCAAAGGACAGAGGGATGTCGTATGTTGTAAAGCCCTGTGAGGCAAATTGTGATTTGTGATATTGGGCTTTATAAATAAAATTGATTGATTGATTGATGCCTGACCTGGTCATCAAGAGAATCAAAGGTCCCATTCTTTTAACAGTGACAGGTCAGAAAGAGAAAATAAGTCTCTTTCTGATGGGAGGGAACACAAAGTTCTTTTCTTTAGTTCCCACCCTCCAAAACTACTGAGCAGAGATGACGTGATGCAACATTTAAGAAGTCCACATATCAGTACAAAACTGTCTCTAACTGTTAAATTGATATTTGGTTGATCTCTGACAGAATCCAGTCTGATGTCAAAGCAACTCTTTACAGGTTGTAATGATTTTTCCACAGAAGCTTAAAATTTGAGCCTGAAAGATTTTTGTTGGAGCCATTAGGGGGGTTCTGTTCACAATAACATTTGATCCTGTGAACGCAGCTCACATTCACTCTGACTGGGCTGATTGCATGTTTTCATAATGTAGTCAGGACACACACACAGACACACACACACACACACACACACGCATGAACGCACACATACTGATGAAGGATAAAGGTTTGTTGAGAAAGAACAAAAATAGTTTGAAGATCACACACAGATATGTCTGTCAGCAGATAAAAAGTTTTTAATGAAGCCTTTCAAGCATTTTTAAGGACAAAACGCTTTTGGCTGTCTGGCCTTCATCAGTGTGTTACAAGACTAGCAGTGCATGTACTGATTTAACAGCTGCAGGTGAGTCTGCAGATCAGCTGTGTTCAATCAACAATCACCGATACAGATCCTAGAGTGGCATGTAAGATGGTACATGCTACACACAACATATTGAAAACAAAAGACAATAAACAGACAATCCAATGTCACATTCATATGTGCTGAGTTAAAAAACATGTCTTTCACCAACTCCAACTGTTACTGAAAACATCAGGTATGACTACTGTTCATACATCAGGACAGGTACAAGTTGATTAAATATATAACAGTTGATCACAATTTGGACATACTAAGGTTCCCAACATAGACTCCATGTAACCCGTCTGGGAAACTCTAAATGTCAGATGTAATTTGTATTCATATTTATAGATGTAAGGTTCCTCAGAAAAAAACAATCTTTGAAAAATCTATCAGAATTTCCTAAAAAAAGATTTCATTTTTAATTTTTTCAATTTCTTTTAATGACATGGGTGGAGAGAAACATGGAGGCAAGTTTGTGTCACCTGTTACAATAAAGGGCACATATTGAAATCCTCATTCATGCCGGATGGAAAAAGAGTTTTTAGTTTGTGGATCCAGGCACACGTTGTAACAGTCTTTTTTCCTGGTCACCACCTCTGCGGTTCAACACCACCTTCTCAATGCTGATACATTTGAGATCTTTAACCCTGTGTCCATGTTCACAGAAGTGGCGTGCTACAGGGGATATTCATTCAGCCTTCAGACCATTCAGACCGTTTAGTGAAGGCTGATTCTTGTCCTGCTGGACCTAAATCATTTATTTGTGGTAGTTTTCCTTGTAGATCTTGCACTTCGTGCGACAATATAGTAAAAACTGACAAATTCCACGATCCGCATACTGGAAAGGAGTATAACATTAGATCTCTAATTACCTGTAACACATCTCATGTCATTTACTTAATGTTTTGCCCATGTAGGAAATACTATATTGGTCAGACAGCCTGCAAATTAAAAATCAGGCTGAATGAACATAGAAGCAGCATTAAACGGGCCGACATGACATCCCCTGTAGAATATGGGGTGCCGTTTGTAAAGTGGCTCACACTGAAAATAACATCGACATTTTGCCACATTTAGCTTCAAACAATGTTTAAAAAAGTGTTGTGAATTTTTTCATGTCACCTTTTACCACATTTACAGCAATATTTGTTAACTTTAACTTTGTTAACTTAATTATTAAATAATTAAATCTAAATACTAAATGTGGCACCTAAATGTTAAATGTTAAATCTAAATATTAAATCTAAATCTAAATGTTAAATCTAAATATTAAATCTAAATCTAAATGTTAAATCTAAATATTAAATCTAAATCTAAATGTTAAATCTAAATATTAATGGTATTGTTTGGACAAAGCGGGTATTATTATTGTCACAGATTTAATAAGGGACGTCATCTCATCAGTAACGTCACGCAGCAGAGCTTTCACGGCAGAATTAAAGGTCATCACAATGCTTCGATATCTTGCCACTGGAAAAATGCAACAGTGTAACGCTGATTATTTGGGGCCATTACAACCATCAATTAGCAGAATTGTTATGGAAACAATAATGGCCCTTACTGCTCCTCACCTCGTCATGCATTTCATCGACTTCCCAACTACACTGATGAGGGAGGAGATGGAGATACGAGCGTCCCAAGCAACATCCATCCATCTGATAGTATCTCTTCTTCTCTCCAGTTTGGTTTTCTTTTTGATTCCATGTTGGTTTCAGCTTGGTGGACTGTGGCTGCAGTATATAGAGCCATACTGCACACAAGTTAGTTGCCTAATTAATGAATTGGAAAGATAAGGAAACATTTATTTTTGATTCATTGGCAATGCGTATTATATGTTTTGTATTATTTGTAGATTATTGTCAAAATATACACTCCCATTGTCCATTTAACTATTCACTGAGATATTTCTAAGATATTTATATATTCTTAGATAAGGGATTCCCTTCAGTGATTGGTCATTTCTATGGACTTGGAAGTGACGTCACCTAAAATTCCATTTATGGTACATAGTACTGTCGTGATTCAGCTCTGAGACCGACACTTAAGATTCAGTCCTACACTTGACTAAAAGTATGAGTAGGACGCTTGATAGCTAACTTTTAAGTGCAGCTTTCAGCGAAGAATTTTTTTAGTCATAAGTTGACTGTTAGCAGTGCTCTTAGGAGTAATTCTAAGAAGCTTGATAAATACGGGCCCAGGTCTCAGGAAGTGTAAGTGTGTTTTTAACTTGATTCATGAAAATCAACCATCTTCAGGCTGTGACAACACTCTTTCCAATCTCTGATGTCATCATTAAAGTGATGATAGATTAAAGATAGTTCAGGGTTTTTTTAAGTGGGGTTGTAGGGGGTACCTATCCATAGACCTTATGTTACATAGTGGATGTCAGTCAGCACGCCCCCAGTTTGGAGAAGCAGTCTGACATGGAAGCTAAGCAATGTACTGCTGTGGGTGGGGGTCATTGACAAAACATTTTTTAGCCACCTAAAAAAAGTCCCACCTAAAAAAAAAAAAACAACCCAAAACATCAATTTGAGTGTACGCAATATTGAGAGTATTTTCACTGGTTTACCTTAATGTCAGACAGTCTGTTCCAACGGGAGCGTGGTTAATGGCTTCTGTTCCCCATTGTCAAAGTCACCAGACTCCACTGACAAAAACATTTCATTCAACAACATTCATTCATATCATTTTATTTTGCTGAAAACAGGAGCTGCTGGTCTTCTGCTGCTTCGATCAATTAGTTTGTTTGTAACTTTGGTGAATCCGAACTAACCCTTTTAAATGCTAATGTCACACAATAACACAACTAACTAACTGTTTGAAGCAGCGGTGGACCAGCAGCTCCTGTGTTCAGCAATGTTAAATTGGTGTTTTTCTCAGTGGAGTCTGGCTTAGAAGAAAATAATATATTTTTTTGTCATTTACAGCATACAATACTCATTGTATACTCACACCCACTGCATAACATACATTTATTGCTTTCTATAAATAAATCTTAGGAATCTTCCAGTGAACCTCGACTCTGAATCTTTCAGTTTAGCCAGTATCAACTCTTATGAGGCTGTAACAGTCATGAGATCAATCCAGTCCTCATAACAAGGTGTGCTTGTTTTTTTTCCAGTTCCATAGTATTATCTTGGTAGCATCAAGATCATAGATAGATAGATAGATAGATAGATAGATACTTTATTGATCCCGAAGGAAATGCCTTTGTAAGTCCCACTGGTAGAACAGATTTGTCTTCAAGAAAGCAAAAATATGGCGTACATTCCTTAATTGCCCCAACCACTCAGGTCCAAAATGGGGAAAGGCCACTTTTCCACTGTCACTTTTGGCTCCATCGAGTCAGGCCACGCTGCATCGCCCTTAAGCGGGTAGCAGTGACGTCTCGCAGACTGTAGCCAACGAATGGCAACTTCCCTTCTCCCCCTCAAAGAAGCCGTGTGTGTTGCTAGACCTTACTCACCTCTTTCTGCAGGCGATCAAAGAGAAAGGCCTTTTTTAAGGTTCTTTATGTCTGTGGATATGTACCTTATACAACCCCACTATCCCTTTTATAACTGCAGCTGCATTGTGTCTTCTTATCTCCATCAGATTCCTGTGAACTCACAATTGACACAAACACAGTGAACACAAACCTCAAACTGTCTGACAACAACAGGAAGGTGACTCGTGTAGAGGAGGATCAGTCATATTCTGATCATCCAGACAGATTTGACTTCTGGCCTCAGCTGCTGTGTAGCACTGGTCTGACTGGTCACTGTTACTGGGAGGTTGAGTGGAGCGGACTGGTTTCTATATCAGTGAGTTGCAGAGGAGTCAGCAGGAGAGGAAAGAGAGAAGACTGTGTGTTTGGAAGGAATCGTTGGTCCTGGAGTCTAAACTGTTTTAATAGTGGCTACTATGTGTGGCACAATAACAGAGAAACACTCATCACCTCCTCCTCCAGCTCCCCAGTCTCAAACAGAGTTGCTGTGTATGTGGACTGTCCTGCTGGCACCCTGTCCTTCTACAGAGTCTCCTCTGACACACTGATCCACATTCACTGAACCTCTTAATCCTGGTTTTGGATTCTGGTCCAGGTCCTCAGGTTCCTCAGTGTCTCTGTGTTCTCTGTAGGATAGAGAGTCTGTCACGGCTGAAAAGATAGTTGAGTCAGGAGGATGCGAATGATGTGAGTTTGTCCTGAGGGTGGCACTGAAGAGAAGATTATAGACTCATTAACATCCTGGGTTTTCTTCTATAACTGTATAGCTGCAGAAATCAAATGTGGCTGTTGTTTCTTTTTTTTTAAACACAGTTAAAGGGAAAGGGTTTTAATGACTAAAATGAACTTTAAGTCTTAGACTGAATTTATCGAGATTATCTCACAACCCTATATTCCATATGTATGGGGATGGACCCCCACCGCCTTCGAATTTTCAAACAATGATGTTTGTGTATTAGGAAAAAAATGCCATTATTTAGTTGAATAGTTATGTACTAATTGTTATAAATGTCCTCTAAATAATAAAGTAAATGAAATAAATAAGATTTAAATGTTCTTAAATAATCCTAAAAAACAGTCGTGTGCAGCGGCTGCAGCTCCATGCTCCTCCTCTCCTTCTCTGCGGTCTTTGCACATCGCATGTTCGTGCTGCACCAAACCACATTTTAGATTTCTTTAAATGAACTGTCAGAGCTGCACTGTGGGAGTTGTAAGTATTATTTCAAGTTAAGTTATGGTTTTTAGAGACAATTGCAGTTGGTAAAGCAATTTAGCTTTAGTCTCCGCTTGCATCAGGCCACCAATTTAACCAGGCAGTTCAGAGGTAGGCGGTTTGATTTTACACCAGACTAGCTTGCTAGCTGCTACTTAATATTGTGTTATTGCCTAAATTAGACTGGCTGTATTTAGATGTTTTAATGGTGGATTAATTTCACAACAGTGACAAACAATGCCACAGCTTGGGGCAAACATGATGTGAATGCTACTCTGCAGGTTGCTTGATTTGCATGCGTTAAGCGGGATTTATAGTTGTGCAGCAGGTCTTACAACGTTGGATACGCACATGGCCTGCGCCATTGTGAGCATTTATACTTGTGCAGTGGTGTGTCGGTGTCACTCTGCAGTTAAGCCTGATCTATGGTCCTGCGTTAAATCAACTACGTACCTACGTTGTAGGGTACGTGGCTACGCAGGAGGCTCGCCGTAGCCCCTGGTGTAGCCTGACGTGCACCTCCCAAAAAATGTAACTACACGTCGAGGCGACGCAGACCCAGCGCAGACCGAGAGGGCTGTGATTGGTTTGCTTGGTAGCAACGCATTTCCGGTTCTGTATTTCCAGATTGCACCATCCCCGCCATCTTTAAACATCTTCTGTTGCAATGTAGATGTTGCAGTATTAACATACTTTCTTCGACATCCAACAACTCCAACTCCAGCAAGATTCTCTCTCTCTCTCAGTCGCCATTGTTCACTGTGACCGGAAAAGCCGGAAGCTAAACAAAGAATCAACTAGAGATGACGATAACCATTCAGGAAAGGAACACAACCCCGGTGTATTGCACCGCGATGAAATGGAGTGACGGAGAAGATCGAAGGGTTCACAACGGCGTCACGGCAACGGCGTCATGGCAACGGCGTCACGGCAACGACGTAGGTACAACGTAGGTACGACGTAGGTACAGCGTAGGTACGTCGTAGGTACGCCGCAGGACCATAAATCAGGCTTTACACCTCCAAAACATTAGTCAGTGGCGGGGTTTCTGTGAAGTGCTGTGAAGTTTAGTTGATTCAAAACACATATTAAACATAGCTGAATAGAGACAATTTCAAACACAAGTACACAAATCAGCTTCACTATCACTCACAGCATTCATAGACAAAGCATTTGCTTTTTTGCTGGACACATTTTCCCCACAACTACAACATGCTAACATTATTAGCGCAAGTCTATGGCATTTTACATTGTATAAATTAGCCTAGCGTCCTCTGGATGGTGAGACGCCACCCCTGGTTATTCTAGTCATAGCTACAGGGGGAAGACCAGGCCTGTCTGCTTTGGCTGCCTGTGGTACCATCTTTCGTGCTCGGGCCAGATGCAGGTAAAATGATCCAGCAGAAGGCCCCACCAAGTGCTTCAGCTTTAGTGATGGGATTTCTCGTTCACTTGTGAGAGCCGGTTCTTTGGCTCTCATTCACTTTGAAGAGCTGGTTCAAAGATGCGGTTCGTTTGTTTGTTTTTTTTTGTTGTTGTTTTTTGCTGTGTGTGGACGACGATGAATTGCATTGCTGATTTATCGCATCACGTGATATTGTAATGTGGACCCAGAATAGACTCCACAGATATAAAGTTTGGTGTAGCCATAGCAACGGCCTTTATAAACAACAAGCCTGTCAATACATGCAAGTGCTAGCAGATAGTGGGTTAACTTTAGTGAACGAGCCGAGTCTTTGAACCGGCTATCTGAAGTGAACAAGTGAGCAGCTGCACTGTCTTTCTCCCTCACAAACTAGTCTCTCTCAACTTGTTACGGATCAAATAATCTGAAATGAATGGATACAGAGTAAATTAAAGCAAAAAAACAAAGAAATTAGGAACTGGCTCGTTCACTCTAAAAAGCCGGTTCACTCGTTCACTTCAAAGAGCCGGTTCAAAGACTCGGCTCGTTCGCAAACGTCACATCACTATTCCACTTCACTCAGTCCTGACGGCTCTCGTAACCCAGCCCCTCCTTGCCACCTCTCAGAAAAGCACCTGTCCGGAGAGACCCTTGGGGTGGACCCCTGGGTGTTGTTCTGTGTTTTGAATTTTAAACAGTTGCTGTAGTGCCACCATCAGGACTAGTGATGGGATTTCTCGTTCACTTGTGAGAGCGGGTTCTTTGGCTCTCATTCACTCTCGTTTTTGTTTTTTTGGGGTTTTTTTGCTGTGTGTGGTCGTCGACGAATTGTATTGCTGATTTATCGCATCACGTGATATTGTAATGTGGACCCAGAATAGACTCCACAGATATAAAGTTTGGTGTAGCCATAGCAACGGCCTTTATAAACAACAAGCCTGTCAATACATGCAAGTGCTAGTGGATAGTGGGTTCATTCGTGAACGTCACATCACTAATCAGGACTATTGGCCCCTGATTCATGTTGAAAAAATTTAGCATGGGACTGGACCTTTATGCCAAGCTTGGTTTATTTTCATGCATGGTAAATTAAATTCCTTGGAAGGAGGAGAAGGAGTATATTGGCAAACACAAGAGGGATAGGATTTGTATCCCTGGCTGTGGGACCACACATGTGTCTGTTCCAACGTTACTATGCTTCAATTTTACTTCAGATCATCCATTATAATCTGGGTGAAGATGAGAAAAGTGTATTCTTTCCTACAACAAAATTTACAGGGAGATACATGTTATTTCAGACTGCATTTTCGGTCTGTCACAAACTGTGCCCGGCCTATAACAGGTGATCAATACTATGTTCCTGCAATACCGGAGGCTGCAGTTTCAGGACCCCACTTCTGGGACCGCATTTCTAGGATCCTAGATTTTCGCGTCAGCGCCACCTAACGAATTGGATGACCATAGGCTGCAGTTTCAGGACTGCATTTCTAGGACCCTAGTTTTAAAGGTTATTCCACCCAAATATTACTTTGTTTAAGCACTTATAGTTTTAAAGGTTTATTCTACCCAAACCCTAGTTTTAAAGGTTTATTCCACCCAAATACTACTTTGTCTAAGTACTTATATTATTCAACTTAAGCAATTTCTGTAAGTAGCATAATTTACTTATTACTTATTACAAATACAGAATCACATGCTAAGACCTTCACAGTTACTACATCAAAAAACAGATATTTGAATGGTTGGAGAGACGGAAGACACAATATATATGAGTAATGGAAATCATTTATTATTTCAACTTTTCACAACAACATTTTTCACACACACACACACACACACACACACACCAGGGCGAGTGAGAGATTATCTCCTGGTTACATCATCAACTCAAGTGATGATGACTCAGGGGTCCTCTGGAAGCCAATCAGAGTTGGCTGTACAGGTGAGGCTTCCATTCGTAATCCCTCAACATTAAGGATTTATATTGCTTCAGTATTGCCACAAAAATAGAATAACATTGACTGTCTAACAATGCAACTTCTCAACCAAACACACGCTAATTACATCAGCCCTTATTTATCAGGCAAACACATGACCTGCAATTCAACTGTTAAACAGACACGTGGCCATTTCGCCTTAATCACCCCCATCTTACTGAGTAAAATGAAACCTAGCAAGTGTGTGCAATCGAATGGAGAGGTGGGATAGCAGTTCAGTAGTGTAAGAAATGAATCAGGATCAGTAGTTACAAGTCACAAAAAAACACAAAGAAAACTGAATTGTTTATGTCACGAGGCCCAAGAACCCATGGGAACCCATGGAAATACAGCTGCCTCTATGGTTTCCTCTTCTAGAGACAAAGACAAGACAACCGAAAAAACACAGAAATAACATGTTATTGACATCTGACTTTTCCTGGCCCTTCAGTGTTCAAACCCCAGATTGTGAAGTAGGTAACATCACTACCTACCAATGTTCCCCCTTCTTTCATCAAGTGTTTGTGTATACCTCAACTAAATTCCTCCACTTAACTGAAATAGTAAACAGAGAACATAATCACTGCTTTGTTAACAGAAGTATTGTTAACACTGGTAAAAAAACGGTAAATTAAATAACATTACCACTTCTTAATTAAGGTGATAATTAGTTAACCAGGTAAGTAAATATTAGATAGTAGATTCTCTACTTACCTCTGATTATAGAGTGGCCCAGAGAGGAAGACCTGCTGAGCCTCCTGTACAGACACATTCTGCAGCACTGACAGGCCATATATGATGGCCTACCCAAAGAAAATGAATAGTTTTTAAAGACTATAATCTAATACTATTGTACCAGTACACAACAGAAAGCCATTATACATGGGTCTGTACACAAGTAACATGAACACAGTAGCATGAACACGCACAAATACTTTACATTAGGCCTACCTCTGGAAACAGAACACTAAACATGAACTGCACTTCATCTGAGTAGCTCAACTGCGTTAGTGTCATTTGCAGTAGTTTCCTTCAGATAGGCGTACAGTATGTCCTGCTGTTCCTCACTGTCGAGGTAGATTGTAAAATGTCTACTCACACTTCAGCTAGCAAACAATAACTTTGTAATTTTTGTAACAGAAAACAATTCTTAATTAACATTTAGTTACTCACACTCATATCATCCATCTTTCCGCTCAGAAATGCGGTCAGTGGTTATCCAATTCCGTAACGATAGGTCGCGCTGTCGCGAAAATCAAGGGTCCTAGAAATGCGGTCCCAGAAGTGCGGTACCGCAGCCTCCGGTATTGCAGGAGGGAGTCCCCCTCCCTTACAGTAGGAGGCGGTATGGACCTTTTAGGTTGATTTGCAATCCGTCAAATGACACAAAGAAGAAGAAGAACAAGTGATAGAGCGCAACATGAGCATAACTCTGTGTTTAGCAAATGTGCAGCACTCACAGGATGGCTGAAGAGCAACATCACAGCAGCTTGGATCGACAAATGCCGGTAGGTTGGCACCACTGCTAAATGCTCTGTTTAAGACGATATAGTGTGAGTCAGTGTGTCTGCTGTATTGTTTACTGTGGTGGTTTTGTCTTTGTGTACACTGTTAGCTGCGGCTATGCTAACTAGTAAGCTAGCTTTGACAAAGACCAGGTTGAACTTTCTATTGCATGATAACGTTAAGCGAGTGTGGCAGGTGTGGAATAATGGGGCTGCTTCAGTTTTAATAGTAGTCCTCACATTGGACATAAACGTTAAAATGACACTTGTTCGTCAACAAACGTAGTGTCGTTTGTCAGTTGACTTGCACAAACATGGAGAATGCTGTTTATCTTTTAGTGATTTTGCTCAAAGCTTCCCAGCGGAAGTGACATGTATTAAATACCTTACCATGAGTGAGTTGGTTTACTTTTCAAAGATTTTACCTACACAAATTCGCATTGAAAAGAAGCATATCTGGAGAGTGAATTGACTGACATCAGTTAAAGGCACAAAACTTCGACCAAGTAAGCTCGTGCTGTTGTGTTTACAGGCGTAACGTTAGTTAACTTGTGCACGTGCTGTAACGTTAGACCGTGTCTAATGTGATCTTAACACGAACAGTTGCACAAGAAAGATGCTGAAGTATAAAGTCAAAAAGGTTACTGATTAGCTGGTGAACACAGTTTAGTATCAGACAGCTGAAGAGCCTGGTGATTCTCTGTAGAGTTGGTGGAGACCTAAACAGAGCGAAAACTGCTTACCTGGGGGATCTTTAGGTTAATGCTTGTTGTCCTTAGCTTCTGTCATTGGGGATCAATTGGGGACATGGACACCAGCAGAGACAATTAATGTGCAGCAATGTCCAGGCAGCCTGACATTAAAGGGAAGTAGTGTTGCACGGTATACCGGTACTAAAATAGTACTGTGGTACTAGAGTATTCCAAACAGTACTATACTGCATTTGGAAAATACCGGTACTTTGAAATTGATTCAATTCATTAATTTAGTTAATTTATTTTACTCATTTATGCACACAAACGCCTTTCTTGTTCCTATTGGAGCACAGATTGCACAAGTGGTGTGTATGACAACACCTGTATCAACATTCGCAGCTGGCGCATGTGAAAAAAGACAAGAGAAAGTCTGCCTCACAAAGGGAGACAACACGAGACAACACGAACTTGGTGAAACATTTGAGCAGCCAAACCATGACGTCCGTACCGAGGTACTGACAGAACCATGATTTTTTTGGTACCATTACACCCCTACTATTTATTGTTCTAAAGGTTTGTATCCAAAAGGACTTTTCCTTAGGAAAAGTACCGAAGAGTATCGAAAAGTATCGAAATTCATATTGGTATGGGTACCGAAACAAAGATTTTGGTATCGTGACAACACTAAAGGGAAGCATAAAGAGAATGAGAATCGCAGAGCATTCTGGGACGCCACCGCCTTTTTTTGGAGGATAGGGTATGTAGCTAAGGCAAGCCTACAGGAACACAGCTGGGCTTTGAAGCCAATTTGACATAAGGGCCATATGATGGAATTACAGGAGCTCCCAGACTAGGGCTGCAATTAACGATTATTTTCACTGTCAACAAATCTGTTGATTATTTCTTCGATTAGTCGACTAATCGTTTTATCGGAAGATGTGTTAAAATGTTGAAAAATTTTGGTCTGTCTTTCCCAAACCCCTAAATTATGTAATCTAATGTCTTGTTTCGTACTCATGCCAAAGAGTTTTAGTTCACCCTCATGGAGAGTGTGTAAAGCTGCCAATATTTGAACGTAAGAAGCTGCAATAAGAGTATTTTGGGGTACTTTTATAGTACTTTTCTATGAAAAATGACTCAAAACGATTAGTTGACTACTAATATAGTCACAGATTATTTTAATAGTCGATTAGTCATCGATTAGTCAACTAATCGTTGCAGCTCTATCCCAGACCTTAATGTTTTCCCAATTTATGGATGTTTTTAGTGGCTGTTCTTCTTTGAGTTACCTGCTAACTGCCGTTAACTGCTTTTGGAATCTCCTGCAGTAAATTGTAGGGATGCACGACATT
The DNA here is from genome assembly GCF_041903045.1 of Epinephelus lanceolatus. Taxonomy (NCBI): domain Eukaryota; kingdom Metazoa; phylum Chordata; class Actinopteri; order Perciformes; family Serranidae; genus Epinephelus; species Epinephelus lanceolatus. The sequence continues at coordinate 3,914,898 of NC_135740.1, forward strand.
GAGATTTTTTGCTGATATCTGATATGCCAATATGTAACAACTGATTTGACTGATAACTGTTACTGATATCGATATATCCACTTTTCCCCGACCTAATTTTAGTGATCATGAAGTCTCTTTTGTAGTGAAATTAACATCATAATAAGCATGTAACTCTTAATGTGATGGCCCACCAGCAGATGGAGACATAAAATTAAATACCTTTCAATGTTATATTCATTTATTTTGCAAAGTAAGAAGAGCATGTTGGCCGATTCTGATAGTTGATTTTAAAGCCAATATTGGCCGATATTGATGATGTTCCGATATTACCAGCATGTTGGCCGATTCCGACATTTAATTTCACAGCCAATATGCCGATATACCAATGATGTGCCCAGTAATTTTATACTCGCGCAGCAACTTTCACTGGAATGAACAGAGCACACATACTAGTGCGCACATATTTTGGCAATCACTGATTTGACTGTTTGTGTTTCAAATCTTATTCACAGAGTAGTGTTTTGTGTTAGTTCAGTAGTTCTTTTTGACCCTTACATCAAACAGTCTGAGGATAGCAGCCGTACCCTTATCCTCCAAAAATGGCCGACTTGATGATGATGACGCATTCCCATTCCTTATTCAACTGATGACATTGGAGGCAGGCAGTGATCATAAAATGTCAGTCATGTGTAAAGGGAGCTGAATAATCAGGAAGACTCTATAGTGCTTAAACATTCTCCTGAATATGTCCACAGACTGTAGCAACTGCCAGGATACTAGTGTGCATGTGTCCTACTCTCTGTGTGCTTCTTGTTTGTCTTAAATGTCTTCTTGTGTCCATATAAGATGTGTGAGAGAGGTGCAAGCAAAAGGAGGATAAAGGAATTAAGGAAACACATTTTTAATGAACTAAGATGTTGTTTCCTGGCAGCTGTCATCTGGAACAACACTAGTTTTTGATGGTCATGGCACAGCTGGATCAGCTAACAGTCTGCAGGTGTCACCAGCTCTGCGGTATCTTTTGATGTCAGTGTGAAGTAAAATTCAAATAATAATAAGGGTGCACAGTTATCACTGTCCCTGCTGCAGTTGTTACTAATGTCCTCCCATGTAAAGCCTATGCATGTTTCCACCTAAAATTAATAGTATCCATCAAGCATCATCACATGCATTAAAACCTGCATTCTGATCAATCACATTAGTTTGACGTTGGATTTCACTGCTCAGACACTGAGTGAAAACCAACCAGACATTTCTACTGACAGCAAGGTGTTTCTTGAATGTATTGTATGCATCAGCATTTATTGATATTCTTCTTGCAAATAATTTAGAATCCAGATTATGATGAGTGTTTTTTTTTTGTTTGTTTGTTTTTTTAATTATTTATTTTTCAGGAGAATAGAAATGCTTTAGCCTAAATACAGCCTATCTCACAGTGGAATGTATATTTTTACCTAACTCAGAGAAATGTTACAAATTACCTTAAGAGATAATGACAGTGTGTTTCTTTCTGAAAGACATCAGACCCTCCTCCTCTACCAGAATATGATATTATCCATGACACATCTTAAAAGTAGAAATCACAGAATCGGATCGTACTGGAGAATGCTGAGGGTTGTTTTATGTTTTTTTTGATGGTCAAACATACAGTTAACACAAGTTCACTATTTAACAAATAAAATGGAGAAGTTCATCTGAGCAAAAGTACATCTGAGCTGGTGTATCTTGTGGTTATGTGGTTTCAGCCTGATCAGCTGCAGTGTCCTGTCACTAACTCGTACATTAAAGAGGTGTGTCAGTCTTATGAATCATTTCCATGAAGGATGGTCCTGTTAATCCATGCTCATGCCTCCTCTGGGCAGAAATAAGGGAACTTAGACATTTTTTTTTTTACGACAGACCAGATCAAATTTCCAGGTGGCATGAGGAAGATAAAGTAAGGCAAATGAGAGGCACCCCCTGTCTTTGTATCCTCTTCCCTCAATCCCATTAACTGACTAACACCTTCCTCTGTCATATTGTGTCCAGAACTAAGGTTCATGCTTGGGAAATAGAGCCTCCAGGCTGCAGGAGGGAGGAAGTACGGTGTGTATATGTGTGTGCGTTTAAGCCTGGGCAGTGACGCACAAGTGATGGGTCCAAGGAGGAAGGCCTCTAAGCTCCAGCCTGTGGTGGGCAGCAGTGGAGGGGAACTGGTCCTGAGACCTAGTGAGCCCAAAGACTACATCAATGAGCTGTCCCATGAAGTCCTCTGTCATATATTCAGGTACACTGCACTACACCTACACTTTGTACTTTACAATATATTCTAGGGCTGGGTCAGGTTCTACAGTATCCATGTGTTTTTATGGTCATGTGTCTTATATGACCATTACCATGAGTAAGATGTCAACACCATGCCTAAGACTGTGTACAAGTAAGGAGACAGGTGATATTAGGGCTGGGCGATATAACGACTATGGACGATATATTGATATATTTTCAAGCAAGATATAAATTTAGACAACATCGTTCATATTGATATAGGGTCAAGTTGCATTACGTAACACCTACCAGTGTGCACCTCTCCTCTCTCACACTCTCTGCACAGCTCCACCTCACTCACTCACTCACTCACTCACTCACTCACTTACTCACAAGCTCTTCAGCAACACTAAGAGCAGTGTTGAAGATCAAGTTATTTTTATTTAATTTTATTTTCTACATAGCGCCAGCCTCATGTTATTTAACTTATTTACACGAAGGCATGTCATTTCTGTCTCTACATGGTTGTGTCTTTACAACTGTCCTCTGCTTAGGGATGGGCGATATGGCTGAAAAGCATATCACGATATAGCTGGTTCATATTGATCGATAACGATAATTATCAATCATTTTTTTCTAACCTATTTAAAATAAGGACCAGGAGAAAATAAATACATTTTCACACATTTATTTTAAACTCAATAGCTTTCTTCTGGTTTCAATCACAGTCATCTGTCAGGGCACACGGAGGAAAATGTGATGTCAACACAACCATTAGAAAACACTCAAATAAATGAACATACACAAGATGGTTCAAAAAACTACTACTCCACTACTAAAACTACTTTTCCTTGCTATGCGCACTCATTCTTACTACTCATCCACGCTGTGTTGTGTTCAGTGTTGCCAGATCTTGGGAGAGAAACAAGCAACCAGGACCAGCAACCAAAATTACTTTAAAAATACATTATATTTACTGCCCTTGAACTCTTTCTAGCCGACCAAAAACGTGGAAAGAATAAATGCTTGAATGAAAATGAAAGTAAAGAAGTTGCATATAACGAGCCATGTTACTTTCACTGTAACAGTGCTGGTATGCTGAACAAGATCTGAATGATGAGTACATATTTCACACAGAATCTGAATCTGCACACTGCCTTTGAACCATCCCACTCTTGAAGTCCAATCTTTTAATCCCTTCTCTTTCTACAAATCTTTATTGTATTCTTTCCATATTTCGCCCACTTGTCAGCGAAATAGTTAAAGAACCTCAATTTAAATGTGCAAAGTCTCATTGACTGACCGTCACCGGGTCCAAACCTGACCTGAGCCCGACGCAGTTTGTTACCTGACATAGTGATTGTTATGGACAGTGTGTAAATGACCATCAAAAGACTGCTGTTACGCACAGTCAAACACGCTGCTCGCACAGCAGCGCAGCACTGTACATTTTCAATTTAGATTTTTCATTTGTTATCCGCTATGTGCATACATAAGATTATTAACCTAAAGACAGAGATTGAAATTATTTTCCAGCACTAGATTCATTTGAAAGGCCATGGAAAACAACTTGTTAACTCTACCCACAAAGATTTTTAATTGTTCCAAACTGCAATGGATTTAGGCATACCTGATACTTTTATACCCATGTCATAGTTTTGTGGCCAGTGGTGCAAACCTTTAAATCTCTGAAGCTCCAGTGCTATGAGCAAAACTTTTAATGTACAGCCCTGCTATTTATTTTATATAATTTTCATTTACATGTGCAGTGCAGCTGTATATTTTCAAATGGGGAAAAATCCCTGTCTTAGCATTTTATTTTGATCAGTCTGTTTTTATAAAAGTGCTTGTGACATCTTAAATGTGGCTTTGACTCGCAACTGAAAACGTGACCCATTTTGTAGAAAATACCAAGATATATATTGTGTATTGCCAGTCAGCCTGTAAATACCGAGATATGAATTTTTGTCCATATCACCCAGCCCAAGGTGATATCACTGTTTAAATTTCAAAATTAGGGTACTTCAACATCACATTGATGAAAAAAATCATATATAAATCCAATACTGCCTTAAAGCAGTCCTGCGTCCTCATTTGCAACATTGCCACAGTGATCTGTTACATCTATCATCTCTGGGTGTAACAGTGATCTGTTACACCCAGAGATGATAGATGTACAGCTGCTAAAGCATAAACAATATATAAAATCTCTAGCAGCTGACAAAGGTATATCATCTCGTATGTCATATGATCCAGCCCTAGCAAACTTTACTTTGTAGCGATAAGCATTACAGCTTGACCTATCCTAAGTTGCAAAAAGTTTTGAAAGTGTGAACATGTTTTGTTTCGTTTTGTTTTGTTTTGTTTTGTTTTGCAGGTATCTTCCCATGAAGGACATCATGTGTATGGAGTGTCTGTCCAGAAAGCTCCGGGAAGCTGTTACTCTGTACCTGCGAGTGGTAAAGGTAGTGGATCTATGCGCTGGTCGCTGGTGGGAGTATATGCCTTCAGGTAAGAGCTCGCAGCACAACCACTGCATCACTGCTGAACAAATAACTAAGGGCATGTTCATTGGTCAGTGCTGCAGTACAACTGCATACAGTGTTTCCCACAGGATTTTGGGAGACTTGGGGGGGGGGGGGGATTGTGGTCCAGAATATGGCCACTTGTCCAGAAACAGAAGAGCGTAAAGCTTTGTTTATACTAGCATGAGACATCATGGTGTGGGCCTCCATAGATGGCGCCCAAGCTATGAGCATGCACAGAGGCATTTCTAGTCAGGGCATTGTTCAGTGCACTATTGTTGGCAATATCCTCTAAAACACCAAGGAGTGTACTCACAAAAGATTCTGAGGATAAGCAAGTCAATGACTTGAAAAGTAGGCTGCCAGGCAACAGTAATAAACACCAACGTACCACAAAACATTGCATTTGTGTACTGTTATTACAACGGTGCTTACCGCTATGTCTAAATTATTTTGTACTGCTTTGTTTCCCTGGGGTAGCTACTCTTTCCATGAGGCTGTTTTTTAGCTTTTGCAATGATCTCTCATGTTCTTCCTCAGCCTCTAGCAAACAGCCTCCTCTTTCCCAAGTGTGGAGCTATTTCCTTCCAGGAATTCAAGGCCTTTGAGTCTCCCTGCAGTCTCTTAAAGAAAAGTCATAGAGAACCTGCTCGGCCAGTCTTCCCTGTTTAACTTAAAAGCGCAGCATGCACAGTGGACACCTAGTTATAAAACCAAGCACACCAAGTGCTGCAATAACTTTCAGAGCCCTCTCACTTGACACAAAAGGGGTAGTCACATCACAGTGTTTTTCAAAATAAACTTACTATGTAGGTAAAACCCTTGTCTGATGCGAACCCTGCGTCGGGACACTACAGGGAGTATACACTAGGGCTGTAGTCAACCAAAGAAAATCTTGGTCGACTGAAGTCGTACATAATCTTCAACTAATCGATTAGTCGTGGGGAAAAAAAAAATCTGCACGTTAGTTTTACTTCTGCAGTGGTGTGTCTGTGTCACTCTGCAGTTACACCTCCAAAACACTAGTCGGCGGTGGAGGCTGTAAAGTTTAGTTGATTCAAAACACACATTAAATATGGCTTAATAGAGACAATTTCAAACACAAGTACACAAATTGGCTTCACTATAAATCGCAGCCTTGACAGACAAACACTTGTCTTTATCTGGACACATATCCCCCACCAGTACAACATGCTAACGTTATTAGCACAAGTCTATGGCATTTTACATTGTATAAATTAGCCTAGCATCTAGTGATCTTGTCCTCTTCTCATATAAAACCAGGGACAACAACAACATCTAACAAAGGTAACAGCACATAATTTGGCTCCATTACAACTCACAAGATTCACTGACAAAACGACTGTCTTGTACCGAACACGCTTTCCAAGCAAATACAACATGCTAATGTTATTAGCGCCAGGCTATGGCATTTTACATTGTAGAGGTTTGCCTAGTGACAAGCGGAGATTTCCTCTTTTCATATGAAGCCAGGATAAATCCCTAAGTATAAATCACACACAAGAGTTAAAATGCTATTTTAGTGGAGGCTTTACTGTCTTCACAATTTATTGTTTCTTATCTGTGAAATACAAGTAAATACAAGCTTTGTTTCCACTGAGGGAAATGGTGTCAGTATACAGAAACTGACAGGAGGTCTGCGTCACCGCGATGCTGAGCGTAGGGTTGGCCAGTTCAACTTTCTGTCAACAATGGGGGGGTTTTGAAAACACCCCCATTTTCACAGGTAACTTACTCTGTCCCCCCGCCACAGGAAATATGGATTCATCCTGGAAAGCTATTGATGTAGCACTTTTCTCCTTATGAAAGTAACATGGCGATTATTCGACCAATGAGAATTTGGTCGGACGAGAGCATAGCGACTAAATAATCGACTAGTCGACCAGGAGACTACAGCCGTAGTATACACCATGCTTGACTGTCAAGGCTGATTGTAGGGTTTAGACAATAAGTTAGTGGTAGATCAGCAGTGGTCTGGTGGCAGATGTTAGGAATTGCCATAGTACAGTGGGAGAGTGTAAGCTTTTTGTACTGATGAGTGTATGTATATCAGCTTATTTCACAGGTGTCCCTAGCTAAGGCATTTGTGCATGAGTAACCCTCAGCTGGTTCTACAGTGGACGATGCTGTTTTTACACATACTGAGAAAATGGTCTGATCTTGTTCGTGGTGTTTTCTGGTTTAGGCTTTACAGACAGCAGCTTTCTGCTCCTTTTGAAGAAGATGCCAGATCTGGAGCAGCTCTATGGCCTCCATCCTCGATACCTGGAGAGGAGACGAGTCCGAGGCTACGAGGCTTTCAGTATACCTGGAGTCCTGGAAGCACTACAAGCCTGTCCAAATCTGCTGGTCAGTATGTAAGCAAAAAGTTACTCTGTGGCAAACAGTACACGTCACAGGCTAGCCAAGGCTTAAGACTAATGGAGTCCCAACATCAATTTGATGATAGAAAATGTGTTTGGTATAAAGAAGGATTTTCCCTGTGTATAACGATCACATAGCAAATGACAAACTGAATTGAGCGACCCCAACCGAGCACTTATTCATGCTCTTATGACTGGGAGAAGAGCTAGTTAGCAGTTAGCAGTTAGCAGCTGGGGGGCAGCAGATTTCTGTTGTGTGTTGGCTGATGGAGCTAACAGCTATCCAGACTAATGGCTAACAGCCAACAGAGATAAACATTGAATTTCCCTTCAGGGGATTAATAAAGTAAATAAACTTAAAACTTAAACTTAAACTTAAACACAGCATAACTGAAACTCACTGTTCAGAGGAACATGAAGCATAAACAGTGAACTGCAGTTTAGTATTTCAGCTGGGTACAGTTTGGAGGTAACATTAAATGTACTTTAAGGATGGAGTTACAGACACTTTCCATCAGTGTTCACATTTTACAAGATTTGAAAGTAGAAGTCAGAGATGAAAATAAATAACCAGATACATTTACTCCACTCTTTACTGAAGAATACTGCTTATTTATTTCCTCACCATTTCAATGTTATTAACATGCCACTAACAACTATAGATAATGGCAACAAAGTAAAGAACCAATAAACTGTGAATTGAAGAAACTGTGAGAGAATATACCATATATTTACAGAAATATTTTCATTCTGTGAAAGTCCTTTCATTTATTGTAGTGTCACCGTTAAGGAAGGGTGTCTTAAGTTACATTTAATTGCCTCCTCTGTAGGCTGTTGTTTTTATGTAAGTTTACATTTGGGTCATCAAAACCCACCAAATTTCAAAGCTTGGTGGCCTGTGGGAACAGTGCTTAAAAATAATAGCGTCTATCCCTGCCAAATGATCATAAATAGTTCACTGCACAGTAGCCACCTTGTGGTAAAACATGTTAATGAATTCATTTAGACCTATTAGTAATGTTGTCAGGCTAATTTAGTCTTAATAGGTTGTCATTCATTATAGGCTCCAGACAGACTTGCATACATTACAACATTATAAGTCAGAAATGGCTCATTTTTTAGTAAATGTTGCCGACCCCTGCTGTAACACCTAATAGCCTGTCCTTGCCCCTCAGGCTTGTGATAATTTTCAAGTCTGTAGAGAGTCAGCCTTTGCTCTAGAGCAAACCTAGGCATTATAAAGCCTGTGGCCTGTAATTGGCCAGCACAATGGTTCTGCCTCTTCTGGGAGATCTAATGCCTGGATTCCACTAGGTGCAGAGTCAGAGTTGGGGCCAAGGTTGTAACAAAGTTCTAACTTTATAACGTTACCATACACATTAGCTTGGTCACACCTGTTGCATAGTATGGTAAGCTTTGGTTCAGTCTTGTTTTGTCTTTTCTGTTTATTGGCGGGTGTAATTAGCATTTAAGGTGCATTGGTGTCCCTCTGTTTCGTTGCATAGGTGGTTTAATTATGTTGAATCTTCATCAAACATTTGTTATATTTCTATCATTGTTATCGGTTTATTCCCTGGCATACTCAGCGTAGTTTTTTAATACATGAGTATTTTGGTCTTCCAGTGTGCTGGATAGCATTCTGACACTTTGTTTCACTTAGATTTTATTTAAATTAAAAGTATAAGTACAAAAACAAAACCAGAATACCCAGCAGACATGTTCAGTAAACAACACAAGTATTTCATATCTGGAAAGGAGTAGGAGAAGGTTGGTAAGTCCTACCCCATTTTTATATTCATCAATAAACTTAAATTATATAAATAATTATATATAAATTATTCCCCCTTTCAGCCCCAGTATTCACCATACACACCTCAACTAAATCACACAAAAATTAAACATTCAAGACAAAACAACAGATCAACCTGATTTAGTCACCAAACAAAAAATCAACTCACATTTGGCGCTTTGCGGGTGTTAATTTTGGACTCTTATACCCTCTGTCAGGGTCTTCCTCAGAGGATGGAGTTGAGCAGTAAGTTGTCACCATTATAGCTAAGCATGCTCCATCTACGAAGGAAGACTGCAAGATAGTATTGAATGAGAAAACCTAGGAAGAAGACCTTTTTAGATTTCTTTCTTTTTTTAATCTCAGGGTGTGGAGACATCCCATCTGGAGCTGGTAGAAGCCATATGGAACTACATGCCCCAGGTTCATATACTGGGAAAGTTCCGCAACCGTAATGGGGCTTTCCCCATTCCTGCAGAGAACAAACTGACCATCCCCATAACTGCAAAGATCCAGACCCTACATCTAGTGGGTGAGTAGGATCACAACAAACTGACATTTCCTGCTAATGCCTCCACATTACAGTTGGGATACAAAGGAGTAAACCAAGGTTTCAACCCGCTAGAGGAGAGTTTTTTCTTGCCACTGTCACCTGGCTTGTTCATGGTGGAATGTTGAGTCTCTATACATTAAAGAGCATTGTTTTGATCTGCTCTGTATTAAAATTGTCATGAGAAAACTTCTGTTGTGAATTGTCAAGACATAAACAAGATGGACTTGTCCAAATTGTTGTAGGTGTGAATGTCCCAGAGATCCCGTGTGTGTCCATGCTGCGCCACCTTTACCTGAAGTGGGTCCGTCTCACCAAACCACAGCCGTTTAAGGACTTTCTGTGTGTGAGCTTGAGGACCTTTGTCATGCGGAACTGTGCAGGGCCAACCAACTCGCTCAAGTATGTTCCCCTGGTTACTGGTTTAGCATCAGCACGGAACCTGGAGCAGCTGGAGTTGGTGAGAGTTCCCTTCCTGGGAGGGCTGATCCAACATGTGGTGGAGGATAGCTGGAGGTCAGGTGAGGAAAACCTGTGTCTATAAGTTTGTAAACAGTCCTAAGTGTTGGTTTTACCAGAGTAAATTGTATTCTATAGAAATCATTCAGTGGCTTGTTGTCAGGCTTTGGATATACGGTCAATGTTAGTAGGACTTATTACCTCCTTTTAAGGAGGTCATGTTTTCAGTCCTTTTTGTATATTTGTTTGTCAGCAGGATTACAGAAAAACTACTGGCCCAATTTGGTGGAAGGGTGTAGCATGGGCCAAGGAAGAACCCATTACATTTTGGAGCCGATCCGAATTACAGGGCGGATACATGAATTATATATTATTATACATGCACATGGCTCTTATCTTGGACGTCATAAACAACTTGGAGGTAGCTTAGCCAAAATGGAGGTGGCTAGCAGTGCAGAACTGCTAGCCGTGCAGGGGCTGGGGACGACATCAACAGCAGTAACCATCATATGACAAGTGCTCTCCCGCACAAGCCTGGCCTGTTTAGTATTTTAGTATTTTTATTCCCATTTCCTTTTAGGCTTACGAGGCTTTCTTTTCTTTTGTTAATCAGAATGAGAATCATTTTCCACTGTTGTTTGTGTGTAGTCATGACAGATGATTTGAATCCTCTCACTACCAATTTTAGAAATCTAACTAAAAACTTGCAAATGCACCCAAAGCTCACACTTTTGATGACATGTTTATATGTTTTATTTTCTGTGTTATGTTGTATGTGTCTCTCCAGGAGGATTTCGCAACCTCCACACCATTGTGTTTGGAGCCTGTAAGAACGCTTTGGAAGTGGACTTGGGCTACCTCATCATCACTGCTGCTCGAAGGTGCTCAGCCAGTCTTCAATTCCTTTAACTAACTGAGAGAAAAACACATCCATGTACAGCTTAGGTTTGTAAAGCGAAACGTGAAGAGCTGCCATTGCATCTTGGAGGCAATCTCAAGTGAAGCTGCTCTAACCCTTTAAAACGCCAATGTCACACAAAAGCACAGACTAAGTAATTGATCAAGGCAGCAGTAGACCAGCAGCTCCTGTGCTCTGCCACATAAAATTAGTGTTTTTGTTAAGTCTGGCTTTGAAGAGAGTATAGGTAACAGCTTCAGTTCTCCGTCTGAAAGGGCTGTCTGATGGCAAGGTAAAGCAGGGAAAATATTCCTAATATGGTGTTCATTTAAGATGATATTGTTTTTCTTTGATGGCCCTTATGTTAGGTGGCTAAAAGATGTTTTGCTGCTGCCCCTGCCCACAGCAGACCATTGCTTAGCTAGTTCTAGTTGTCTGTCATTGTGACGGAAAGGGTTGTAAAAATTCTGTTGTAATGTATTATTACCCATATTTTAATTTTAGCTGCCGCAGGCTAATAAATGTTATAAATAGCCCATGATCTGCTTGTCCTTAATCCTCCACAGCATAAATCTCTCTCCTTTTTTGTGTTGTGTTAGCTCGTGTTTACTAGGCAGACATTGAATGAACCAGCCCTACATTTTTTCACCTTGTTATCAATGCTGTTACTATTATTGGGCTTTTTAAAGAAACTTTGGACACTCAGCTGCCGTGCTATTTTCCCATGGTATGCACCGATATAGTCTACCATTGTGATGGCTGATGTAAAGAGGTAATCCAGGGTTATGTACATGAGATCAAAGACAAAACTGGACAATAGCTTATTAATATGTGCATGCCACCAATTACTTAATGTTACTGTAGATTGCAGTCAGCATTCTAATCAGTCAAAACAACAGATAGCCCCCAGATTTTTCCATTGTTGTTTAAAAAAAATAAATAAATAAAATTCTGTGAGAATATTCGGTTAACACAACCTCAGGATGGCACTTCTGCCTGCTTCTCCAAACTGCAGGTGAAAAATCCAAGCTAACCCTTTAAAGCTACACTTGGTACCACTTGTGAAAATAACTTAGTGTTATATTTGCTGAATTTGTCTCTATATTCTGAAAGAAGTACATAAGACATAGTAAAAAAAATCATGTCCTACTTCCTCTTCCTGCTCCTTCTAATGGCTTTTACTATAGTCAGACTGCAGTGCACCAGGCAACCAGTCAGAGCAGAGGAGTCTCCAACAGAGCTGTCAATCATGTCAGTCACTGCTCCTGAATTGCAGTCAAACTATCAAACTAGACAGTACTGATCAAATATGAAACAAGATTCTGTTACTACATTGCCTATTTCTCCCCTCAGAGGTTTTTGGAAACATATTTTAGTGTATTGTTTAGCTGTAAAATGAGAAAGTTGGTAACCAGGTTGCCATGTTGGAGACACTTGACTGAAGTACGAAGCACCACAAATGCAGAAAAGGTTGTCAGTTACAGACTATTGTTTTAATTGCTTAATAGGGACCAACATATACATTTAATGATATGATTTCTGTGTGTTTAACAGGCTTCATGAGCTGCGTATCCAGCCTTCACTGACTAAAGATGGAGTCTTCTCAGCTCTCAAAATGGCTGAACTAGAGTTTCCTCAGTTTGAGACACTGCATCTGGGTTACGTGGATGAGTTCCTGCTGCAATGTTAGTTTCTCCTCTCAAATACCATCACCATGCTCACAGAACACTGGCCATGTTCCCCTCCCCAACAGGAATAAACAATTCTGCTGGCTTATCCCATACTTAATTCTTTTTTTTGTATAATTATTTCGAATGGCAGACCACCAGGGTGCTCTTGCTCATTACATTACCCATTGAGCAGTCTTACCTGGGCCCAGTTAAAAAAAAAATCCCAGAAAATTCCATGTGTTGCAAAATTGGAATGGATCACCCTGATGCAGATACAAACATTTCAAGATTACCAAATCCAGGTAATCAGTGTTCTAAATAAAACTACATATCACAATGTCGGCCACTGGCTATGACTATGTATAAAAAAGGGTAGAATAGCCAGTGTGTGGTCACTTAAAGCATTTTCACTTGAAGAGACAGAAAACCGCATGAAGGACGTGATTGTTAGAAACTAGTTTAATATAAAGTGATAAAGTTAGAATTAAAGTTATTATCTTGAAGACTTCTATTTAAATTAATGTCTGTTAAGTCACTATTGATCACCAAATGAGGTATTATAATGGTAATTGAGCCTTTGGTTCACTGATGAAAGCCCTTGCATTTTAAGTATTTAGGAACTGGATGTGTCATACAAATCAATATGTCAGCCTGTTTTCAAGACTTAGTCTGCCAATATATACACTGCAATTACTGCTTATCACCATAGGTGCCACCAAAGAGAACAAAACAGACGTTTTGGTTATTCTAATGTTTGTTTAATTAATAAACAGCTATTGGGGGAATTCTTTTATGGAGACAATACCTTTTTTGAATTTACCTTACTAAAGGCTTAATAGGTAGTCTAGATGGATGGATGGATGGATGGATGGATGGATGGATAGATGGATAGATACACTTGACTGATTTGAAAGTTTTTTTGCATTTTGTTCCTGATATCCAGCCTGAATCCACCCATCCGAAGGGTGTTTTTTGGATCAAAGGTATCCCAATCCCACCAAAATGTGAACAACACAAATTAAAGGGTTGATCCAGATCAAAACCATGATTGGATTACATGATCTCACCAGATAAGAGAATCTTTTTGTTCTTCTGAACAACCCATTTTCAAGATTTGATCTAATCCGATATCCAAAACCCAATCAGATTACTTCTGAACAGCTGGGTCCTGGCTGTCCCACCGTGTGCTGTGATTATGTATCCCACATGAATGAACTTAGGAAAAAAATTAAACGTTTAAAAATGTCAGGTCTGCTCTAGATAATTATAACCTTTCTGAAACTTGAATCCTGTTCCTCGTGACTTGAACTGAATAAGTTGAGTTGAAATATGTGAGGTTTACAGGTGTGTGTCTGTGTGTGTGTGTGTAAATGCAGGCAAGATGAGTCACTCGGAGCTGGTGAAGTATGGTCTGGCTGATGTCATTGAGAACCCAGGCATCATCACTGATATTGGCATAAAGGTGGTGAACGAGGTGTTCACCAATATTAAATACCTGCTCATCTACAACTGTCCTCACCTGCACAACCCTCACCACTGGATCACAGGTAAGACACACTCACTCTCACTCACACTCACCACTATTTGCCTGATAATTAATGTCCATGTTTGTGGTGAGCTCATTTTCTCTGTATAATGTAATATTTGGTCAACCTCTACTGGTTCCAAGTGGAGCCTTGATTTTGTTGCTGCCTTTAATCTCTCACTCTTTGAAAAGCGAAGTGTTGTAGTGCTCTCTGTAGCTGTTGCATTCTGCCTGTTTTTGTCCTCAGATCAGTCCAGATGGAGTCGTCTTGTTGATCTGACTCTGGTTCGCTGTCATGCTATCAAACTGGAGTCCTTCTCCCAGTTCATTGAGTTACTGCCCAGTCTGGAGTTTATCTGTCTGGACCAGATGTTCAGAGAACCACCCAAGGTACACAGTATGTTTACAAATACACACACACAGTAACAGTCATATGCATCTTTCACATGCATGCTTAGGGCGTTTTCTGAAATCTATTTGTCTCCAGCATCCACTCAGAATCCCACCTCCATCCCTTCCTATATATGATAAACTGTTTGACTTTAAAAGGAGTTTGTACAGTATGTTCTCCCTGTGTCAGCATGGGTTTACACCTCCAAGAGTCCAAGACTTGCAGGTTAGGTTAACTGTTGACACTAAATTGAATGTAGTACATCGAATTTCCCCCTTGTGGATTGATAAAGTATATTAATTAAATTAATCAAATTAATTAAATTAATTAAATGAAATTACCTGTGTGCCACAGTGGAGGCAGGGAGGGTCTTAAGGTCCCCCTGAAAAAGGCATCCCCCTCATCCTGCTATTCCACCTCCCTCCACAGGCCTACTCGTCTATGATAGACGTAGGCGTTGGCAAGGTAACGGGAGAAACACCGAAGAGGAGCGCGAGTGTAACGTTACAACCAAGACAGTCGTTAGATAGTAGTGTTAACGTTACTAGTAAGTGGAAATGCACAAGGAAGATAACGTTTATGTTTCAGAGGCTACGCTACAGTAGTTAGCCATTAGCAACTGGATGCTGTGTTGTCATATATAACATTATGAACGGAACTTCTTTATTTGTCATTTTTATGCGCAGCACATAAACGAAATGACATTTCGCATACCCCAAGCAAAAAGAAACAAAATATTTAAAAACAATTTGTGCAACATATAAGAAAGAACATATAGTGCAATAGTAAGATGAAAAGGGTCGACATTTCACAGTCAAAAACTCCACATCCTGAGAGCAGAACTGGGAGATCCTCTTCACATCACAGCACCATCATATGTTTGTGTATACACCACGGAGCTTACCAGATGATGCAGCCTCCTTGTCTGCTCTGTGTAGTGTTAGCCCCGTTAGCTCAACACCAGAGTCTGATATGTTACCATTCATCCATGTCTCAGTGAACACAAGGATGCAGCAGTCCCTCACTCCTCGGTGAGTGGATCTCCACAGTCAGATGTAATCCATTTTTGTGAGCGCGAGCAGTTACGTCAGTCGGAGGCCTCCACATGGGGAAGACAGAAAGGACAGGAGAAAACTCCGACCAATCATTGCATTCGGTCTGTGTGCCATCAGCTTATTAATAGCATTTTAACCTAAACAAAGAAAAGTGTAAAATTTCCAGAAAGGTACGTGTGGCTTTAATCTGGAAACAGGGGGCTCGGTGGGGACAGAGCACCTGCCACAGCAAGCGAACACACCGTCTTCGGTCATTTTGACTTGACCAGCAGACTTCACTACAAGCCGATTGGCTGTTGTTGGAAAAAGGAGAAGTGCTCAATAACACAGATGCATGAAAAGACTCGTAGATCTTTAAAATAAACCTGTGAAAAGTGGGAGCAAAAACAAATTAGTTGCTTTAATATTTTTATTCAGTATATTTTGCCCTGTTTTGAAACAACCACATGTTAGCTGTTCATGTCATTGTCAGCAGTTTGGGTTTCAAGGTGCAGGCCTTCTACTGCCTTCACATGAAAATGCATTATTTTGGGACACATTCATGACACTTGACCAATTGTTATCAGCAGATGTATTGCCCTCTTAGTATTCGCAGTCCTACTTTACTGAGTTTGTGGCTGATACCAGATGTGCTCCTTATGCATTGTGTGTGTGTGACAGGGCTGTGCTAGGGTGGGCCTGAGTGCAGGAACTGGTATTGGTGTGTCCTCAGCACTTGTCAGCAACCAGAACTCCAACAATGACAATGACAATAACAACAACCACCACCACCACAACAATGAGGCCAACCTGCCGCCTGCTCCTCCACCTGTCAACAACATTAACAATAACAACCAAAGACAACAGCAGCAGCAGCAGCAGCAGCAGCAGCAGCAACAACAGCACAATGGCAAGTCCCTTCTGCATTCTTAGTCAGTGGAGCAGCAGCATTCACAGCACAGCAGCTCGATAACAACATCTATTTACTGTAGGCCAAGTGTTAAGAACCCTTTGCTTTTTACATTTTCATTTTTTATTGACTTCAGCTGAATTTTAAATAAAAACAATTTCCAACAATCTTTAGAAAACCTTTAATATAAACAAAACAAGGGCCAATGGTGCTAAAAGAAGCCCACTTGAATCCTATCTGGGAATATTAATGCTCTTTAAAAAGATGACAAGAGCTACAGTGCCTTGCAAAAGTATTTATACCCCTTGAACTTTTCCACATTTTGTCATGGTACAAGCACACACTTAAATGTATTTTATTGGGATTTTATGTGATAGACCAACACAGATGTGCATAATTGTGAAGGGGAAGAAAAATTATACGTGGTGTTCAAGATTTTTTACAAATAAAAATCTGAGAAAAGGGGGCTGAATACATATGCATGCCACACTTTTCAGATTTTTATTTGTAAAAAATCTGGAACACCATGCATCATTTTCCTTCCACTTCACAATTATGCACTACTTTGTGTTGGTCTATCACATAAAATCCCAATAAAATACATTTAAGTTTGTGCTTGTAACGTGACAAAATGTGGAAAAGTTCAAGAATGCTTTTGCAAGGCACTCTAAATGGGAAGCGAGTCAGACTTATGGCAATTGAAATTTGACATGTTTCTGTTGTGAGAGATCTTGTTAACAGACAAACATATTGGACCAGAAACATAACCTCCTTGGTGAGTTTTTTTTTTTTGTTGTTGTTGTTGTTGTTTTGTTTTTTTTCATAGTACCAGTGGAAGTAAATGGGATGGAGGATGATGAGGAAGAGGAGGAGGATGAGCTGATGCTGGAGGAGGAGAATATGGAGGCTGAGCCTCAAATAGAGCTGAAAGGAGCAGAAGGGGAGGTGAGAGTTGAAGAAGCCGATGTGGCTCCAGGGCCCAGTCGTCCGGCTGGAACATCACAACCTCCTGATGAGGAGCAAGCAGGTTTGGAGCAGCTCTTTTTTCATCGTTAGCAGAGGTTAAGATGACATGTTTTTTACACAAATGTTGCGTTTCATTAGTAGTTCCACTTGCCCTCATTCACTTTACCTCAGCTCTTAGTATAGCTGTAAAACTCAGTACCATAAATGACCAGTTACCTGTCATTTATGTCTAAGTCAAAGCCGCACCTGTTAATAAAATCCTGTGATTAAACACACACAGGCTACAGTCACTCACATTAAGCTGGGTTCTCTGTTCTTGAATTACAAATCCAGCATAGTAAAAGTTTTTTTCACTGGCTGTGCTCAGTATGTTTTATGCTTTTCTTTTTACAAATCATCAGATATACCTGCAGACTCTCTTTTATGAGGCGAAGGCATCTTCTGCACATAATTGCAATACATCGGCAGGCACTTGTTAACTGCTGCATCATTTTCTGATTTAGACACATCTGTTTGTGATCTGTATCATCATTATAATAACTATTATTGCTACAGATTTATGACATCCTGTAAAACAGCAAATTTTCCATGCATCTACAGATAATATCGGAAAAAAGAAATTACAGTACACCAATCAAAGTAAATATTAAATGCAATTAATTATAAGACTTTATTCAGTTTTATAGCAAGCTATCAGAGACTTTCTTGAGAAACTATCTGCCAATATTCTCTTGCATTAAATGAATAACTGCAATGTGTTGTGGGTAATATATACCTCTTGAGTGACCATAGTTGTTCATTTACTCCCTCAGCCCTCCGAAGATAGCTCTCACCAAGGGAAAGTCAGTGAGGGCATGTTCAGCGACTAATGAAATGCAGCTTAAGTGTTTTTGTGCTCTAAGACTCTCAGGTCAAGTAGGAAGATTCTTTTAAATTTTTGATGTCAACTGATACACCCTACCCACCTCCAGGTCCCAGTGGTTTAGTCCAGCAGTGCAGGCCAGCTGGTACTGCTGTTCCAAAGCCCCCACTGGTCATCTCAGACTCTGACAGCGAGGAAGAGGAAGGCCTTGTTTCAAGGCTAATGCCAGCAACCTGTTTGCAGCAGCCAGCTTCCTGTGCAGAAGGTGTCAGCACAACACACAACACACCTAGCAGTTCCAGCAGTTAGTTTAATGAGCTTACCATGTCACATTGGGTTTTAGGTGTAGACCATAGACTTAATAACAAAGATGGACGAGATGATAGTTCCCCCATAGTGAAGCCTAAACATATGGAGGTGTTGGGGGGTGTCATGAGTGACAGCTGTGTGCTCCTAATCAATGGCTGCTCGCAATTGGTTGGATGGGTGTTTGGGCAGGAACTCAATACCGCGGAAATTGCTATTGGGTAGACTCTGGCTCCAAGTGACATCACCAGCGCAAGATGGCTGTGGCCGTATCCAGGATATTTTGGCTTCAGGAAGTAGAGATTCATTGTCCATCTTTATATTCAGTCTATGGTGTAGACTGGGGTCAGTAAGAAAACAGCTACAGTATGAGGGCATACGTGAGGGGAAAAAGTCCTACCTTTCTTGTTCATTGAAAAACAGAAGAAAATGGTCAAAATAACAGAGCTTGGTTTACCTCACCAGTGTAACATAAATGTGTGTGTTTTCAGGTAAAGGAAAGACCCCTTTGAGGCGGAGCAACAATGTGGCTGTATCAGTGGCAGTCTCGGCAGATCAGACAAAGGCTCAGGTGTTAGAAAGCAGCTGTGAGAAGAGCTGTCAGGTGACCAGTGAACAGATCAAGGCAGACATGAAAGCTGCTGCTGAGAACAGCAGGAGGACTAGCGGTAAAGGAATTGCTACTGAGACTGTGGAGACTACTGGGAGACCTGGGGCTGACGGTGGGACAGTACGGGGCACTGGGAGTGCTGGGGCAACAGCAAGGACCGCAGTGAGACCAGTGACTGGATCTGTGGGCAGGGCTGGGCCTGGAGCAGCTGTATCCAGGCAGGTGGGTGGATGTGGAAGGGTGGTGGCAGGGACTTCCCACAGAGCAACCACAACCACGGACAGAGCAACAGCAACTGGCAGGACTAATGACAACACAGAGGGCCCCTCTGGAGAACAGGCAGGGGACAATTGCACAAGGGAAGCTGTGGTGAGACAGGGCTCTGGTCCTGCCTGTGCGGACAGTCTGGAGCCCAGAGGTGCTGCTGTAAACCATGCCTCTAGGAGACCACTATTGCTGGCTGGACAGGGAGAGAGACAACCTGCCCCTGCTGGATATGCTTCTGCTACAGGTTCAGGTTTGCAGCAGGGTCAGGCCAGTGATGAGGACTTTGTTCCTAGACGACCTTTGACCCGATCTTGCACTCGTATGTCCTCTGTGTCCCTGATATCTGAGACAGGTAAGACTGAGCACCAAGCACATTTAATATCTGCCCACTAACTGTCACCTTAGGGGAGTGCAGCTGCTTTTTCTTTAAGCCCTATTTCCAGCAAACACTATCGGTATAGTACCTTTGATACCAAAAGTAACCCTTCAGACATGGTACCTAGACCCTAAGTCTGTTCAATGTTTCTACCTCAAACAGTACTCTATTAATGTGGGCGGGTTGTTGTCACTCACTGCTCCGTCCAGCACTCTCTGTATTATCTCCTCACCGGTGACACAGATGGAAGTCTGCACCTCAGTTATCATCCACAGAACGGGGTTGCACACCAACATTTTCAGGACAAAATAGAACAAGAGTAAGAGTTAGACTCCCTCCATGGGATGTTATGGGAATATATGCAGTTCACATAATCCGGTCGAAATTAATATAGTTTTTTAAATGCTTGAAGATCCACTCATTACTAAAAGTGTATGTCATCCAAGAGAGGGAATTGTGACATTCAGCAAAAATACATTGGGAAAAGACCGCAAGTACCAAAGAATGAAGAACTGCTACCCACTGATGGCAGTCAAAGGCTTTGAATTGGTTGCCAATTTCTCACAATGGTTGCCAACCTTACAACCTAGCCACTGTTACTGACAAGCCCCAATTTATCAGAGTAAAATGAAAGCAAGTGAAACTGAGCTAAATCAAGGAATCAGACGTAACTAAAAATCAACACATTATTCAACAAAGTTAATCATTTGCTTGCCCACCCCATTATAGTATAAATAATATGTTTTGGCTGATCGGTGTATATCCGTCTGTCTGTCTGTCCAATCCTTGTGAACAAGATATCTTCAAGAACACCACAATTGAATCTCTTTCAATTTAGCACACATGTCCACTTGGACTCAACAATGAACTGATTGGTTTTTGGTGGTCAAGGGTCAAAGGTCAAGGTTGTTGTGACCTTGCATCCATCTCATTCTCATTAACACAATATCTCAGGAACACCGTAAGGGAATTTCTGTAAATTTGACACAAATGTCCACTTGGACTGAAGAATGAACTGATTTAGAATTTTGTGGTTGAAGATCAAAAGTCAAGGTCAGTGTGACCTCACAAAATATGTTGTTGGCCATAACTCAAGAATTCATATGCTCATTATGACAAAACTTCACACAATAGGATAAAATAATGAAGTGATGACATTTATATCCAAAGGGTCAAAGGTCAGCTTCACTGTGACATCATAATGTTCTACATAGAACACTTTTCTGGTCATTATTCAATGTCATATCTCACGAACAGAAGAGGAGACATTAAGTCAGATACTGAATTGATGACACTAATCTTGGGTGTCCACCTTGAAACTGTGCTGATTATATAGATTGTCTGTGCTGTCTGGGGGGCGATGTGTGTCAACCATCCATGTTTTCACAGACATGGATGTAAACTGTAAGAGAACTTGACTGGTGCGCAGAGGTATACAACTGCGGGGCAGTAATTCTGGTTTATAATCAATTTTTTGTGTTTTACATGATAGAAGTTGGTTTAACGTGTCATTTCTACAGGGGTTATGTCCATAAATGAACACTGACAATGCTATGTAATGCAACTAAGGCAGTCATAAATGTGTTTTTACTCATACAATAGCGCTGTGTCTGTGCCAGCACTGCTAAACCTAAATGATTTCAATATCTCTAAAAAGAACTCTCTTAGGTCATAACCTCTGAGAAGGAGGCTATGTTTTTGGCTTGGTCTTGTTTTTTTGTCTGTCAGCAGGAAGAAGGAAGAACCTATAACATTTTGGAGCAGATGCAAATCGGGGTGGATACAGGTTATTTTTTGCTTTAGTTGCGAGATGTGGCATTTGACCTTGGCAGAGATCTGTGCTCTTTGACTGCCCTTTGAGTTTATCATTCCATTAATGTACACACATAGAAATTTGAGTTTTATTGCTTTAAATTTATGTTTTGGTGCTACCTTGAGTCAGTAGTTGCTTAATTGTATACAAAATCTGTTTGCAAGTAATGAGGAGTTCTTCTGCTAATGTGAAGAAGTAGTGTAAAGCCTTTCGTGTCAGCAGATAGAGCTCTCTGAAGTCTGATAAATGTCCTTAAGTGATGTCACTTGAGTCAGTGTTGGCTGGGTCTGAAGACTACTCGTGAAAATTAAAAAAGCTGAAGTGAGCTTTCTCTGCAGTCTGCTCCTCATCTCTGCCTGAGGCTCGTGACTTGAGGTCATACAGTGGCAAGAAAAAGTATGTGAACCTTTTGGAATGTCATGGTTTTCTGAATAAATTTGTCATAAAATGTGATCTGATCTTTATCTAAGTCAAGGGTATTGACAAATACAATGTGTTTAAAATAATAACACACAAAAAAACCTGATCTTTCATGTCTTTATTGAACACACTCATTCAACATTCAAAATGGCAGTGGAAAAAGTAATTGAACCCCCCCCCCCCCCCCAGCAGCAATAACTTTAACCAGGCGCTTCCTGTAGCTGTGGATCAGACCTGCACATCGTTGAGGAGGAATTTAGAAATAGCCCATTCTTCCTGGCAGAACTGCTTTAGCTCTGTCAAATTCTTTGGACGTCTCATGTGTATGGCTCTCTTCAAATCATTCCATAGCATCTCTGTTGGGTTGAGGTCTGGGCTCTGACTTGGCCACTCCAAAAGGCGGATTTTGTTTTTCTGAAGCCATTCTGTTGTGGACTTGCTCCGGTGTTTTGGGTCGTTGTCCTGTTGCATCGCCCACCTTCTACACAGTTTCAGCTGACGTACAGACATCTTCAGATTATCCTGAAGAATTGTCTGATAAACTTGGGAATTCATCTTCCTCTCAATGATTGCAAGCTGGCCAGGCCCTGATGCAGCAAAGCAGGCCCAAATCATGATGTTTCCTCCACCAAACTTTACGGTTGGGATGATGTTTTCATGATGATATGCTATGCCCTTTCTATGCCAGATGTAGTGCTGTGTGTTTTTTCCAAATAGTTCAATCTTAGTTTCATCACTCCACAAAACATTTTGCCAATACCGCTGTGGAGTGTCAGTGTGCTCTTTTGCAAACTTCAGGCATGCAGCAATGTTGTTTTTAGTAAGCAGTGGCTTCCTTTGTGGTGTCCTGCTGTAGATACCCTGCTTGTTCAGTGTTTTAAGTATTGTAGACTCGTGAACAGAAATGTTAGCCAGTTTCAATGATGCCTTCAAATCTTTGGCTGTCATTCGGGGTTGTTTCTTTACCTCATTAATGAGTCTTCGTTGTGCTTTCGGTGTCATTTTGACTGGGCGTCCACTTCTTGGTAGAGTAGCAACAGTCCCAAAGTGTCTCCATTTGTAGACTGTTTGCCTAACTGTAGACTGGTGAATTTCTAAAGTCTTTGAAATCACTTTGTAACCCTTGCCAGCTTTATGTAAATCAACAATTCTTGATCGTAGATCCTCTGAAAGCTCTTTTTGGCAAGGCATGGCTCACATAAGCGTGTTCTTCTTGCGCAGAACAAATTCCAAAAGTTTGAGGGTTTTTTTTTAAGTCAAAGTAGCTGTAGTCCACACCTCCAAACTCATTGTCTTAACGAGACTCCAGGTGTGCTATAACCTGACTCCAATTAGCTTTAAGGTCATTAACTCAAGGGTTCCCATACTTTTTCCACAAGCACTCTGAGTTTTTTTTGTTATTCTCAATGAAGACATGAAAGATCAATTTTTTTGTGGTATTATTTTAGACACATTATATTTGTCAATACCCTTGACTTGGATGAATATCAGATCACATTTTATGACAAATTTATTCAGAAAACCATGAAATTCCAAAAGGTTCACATACTTTTTCTTGCCACTGTATTAGCCAATACTAGTATAGCCCACCTGAAAGTTCGACTGAACTGTCAGCAGTTCAGTTGCCTTGTGGGTAATGTTGGTACCAGGTTTCAACAAGGAAGAAGAACGTGGGATAAAAAGACGACATCTCTGGTTCTGCTGCATTGATTTTATTCCTTTTTTTTCTGTCTATCGTGAGTCTGATAATGTTCTGAGACTGCGATGCTAAATTGATGCTTAAAACTGTATTGCCTACAGTTGTTTTAAAATACTTAATAATTTGGCAGTAAAAGACACTTAAATGTTTAACACTGTCTTTGTGTTACTTAAGGTGATAGTTTTACTCTATGTTGTTAAGATCTTTCAAGAGCCAGACCTCGAGTTACAGTGAGGAGGAAACGAATGGCTGACAAATCAACCAGCACCTCAGACCCAGTCACTGAGGATGACCACGTACAGGTGCACGCACACACACACACAAACACAAACACACACACACTTTTTGTATGTTTTATATTGTATGTAGTTGCACTGTATATATTAAGTATGAAAATTTACTTAGTAAACCTGTTACAAAGTAAAATATTATTTTTTTCCTCCCCTGGGGGGAGCCAGAGTGTTGCAGCTGGGGCTCAGAGGTCCCTTCTTCCTTATTTGTTGTTCAGACAGTGGCACACCCTGGTTTCTGTGTTGTTTTTTTTGTTGTAAATGCTTTTAGTGGGAATTACTTATGCAAAATCAGTGTGATAAGAGTTCCACTGAGCCAGGATGCACATGTGAGAGGGTATTAATGTTGGCTTTAACAGCTGTATTTGTGTTTTCTTTCTCAGTATATTTAACATACTTTTGCTTGTGCAGATTTTGTCTCTGAAGAGTAAGAACCTGGTGGGCATCACTCTGACCAACTGTGGAATCACTGACCTGGTCCTCAAAGACTGCCCCAAGATGATGTTCATTCATGGTAACAGACAGACAAGAACTCTGATATTTGATGACTCATATGGATGTTTTTCCTCATTTGTCCTTTTGAATTCTTTGAACTAAAAATGTGTTCGTAATTTTCAACTACCATTTGGGAAAAATGGAGTATTGGTGCTATTGTTGCTCTGATTATTTTTATACTTATACATTTTTTTTTTATGTTGAATTTGTGAGGTAGGTACTAGAGAAGGAAGTCTAGCCGACTGAAAAAGAAAATGACCCCTATTGACTTTGAAGGATCAATATAATAATGTAGGGATGCACTGCAAAATTCTGAACCAATACCAATATTTGAAATCAGTATCAGTATCAGTATCAGCTATTGGCCATATTTTGCCAGTAGCTGATACTGATGCCAATGTTTTTTGTTGTTATTGTATGTTTTGTTTTTGTTTTGTTTTTTTTAATTAACCTTTTGTGCCAGGGAAACAACAGATTCTTCATTATAAAAAAAACTGTTTTAAAATCATTCAACCTTCATTACACTACCTTTTGAATGAGCAAAATTACACATTTATGAAACATCCTTTAATATAACCTTTAATAAAGAAAAATATCAAACCCCTTTATAGTATAAATTAAACACTAATTCCCTCTCTAATGTCTTTTTTAAATTGCTTTTAAGATGTCAACACATTTCTCTTACAAACAACTTATTTAAGTTTCTCACCAAAAACTACATTTTACATAATTTTATTTGAGCACATCATGAAAACATTACAATATACCTTCTCTTAATACTAATTTTTACTGAATAGAGCTTGAACACATCATAATCAGCTGTTCACCAACTAGCTAACATTAAGTAGCTGCCAACAACTAACATTAGCTAGCTCTCCTGCTGATGTCAACACCGGTTTGTTGTTCACAATGGAGCAAACTCAGGGAAACAATAAGGTGTGTTCCCTGATGCATCAATAGTGCTTTCATCCCAACAGCATCCCGGGGAAGATCTCTGTTTGTTCCAAACACATTTTCCACTGTATTGTTTCTGGGACAAAATAATGCTGACTTTCAGCCTCCGCAAAATTCGATAGGTGGATGGCAGTCAACAAGGCAAATATCAGCCGATACCAGTTTTAGGCCAATAAATCGGCTTGTCCAAAACCAGTGACTGATTTCCTGTTTGGCAGCAACACAGTCTTTGATTGTATAGTGTAAGGGTTAGTACTGATAGCTCAGATAACTCAGTGAAGCAAACTTATTTGTAGACCTGTGTTGGTGTAAATAAAACGAGGGGAGAACACTTCTTCCTTCAGCCCATGGTTTTGTGTGAAAGTGGTGTAGTCCTCTAGATACATCCAGTTGAAAAACATTCAGTCTCAAACTGCTTTGTCTCTTTGTGTCCCCTCTCTTTTTGTAGCCACCAGATGTCGAGTTTTGAAGCAGCTGCGAGTAGAAAGCGCACCCATAGTGAACAGGTTTGATTACGCTCAGTGTAAGAAGCTGGACATGGAACAGGTCCTGGATCAGATACTGAGAATGCCTCCTGAGAGGAACCGCATCATCTACATGCGTCCTATGCACCAGGTTGGTCATCTGTGATGTCACCTCTGTTGCCTTAGAAATAGAGTCCTAACTGGAGTCCTATCAGGAGAGCTGGATACCACACAGCCACTCAGCCTTGCTGACAATTTGTGTCAGTGGCCCACTGTGGTATTGCAACAGAAAAATCCCCTGCAGCTCAAAAGTATTTTCTTCATAGACCTCCATAATAAAAGAGACATCTGTATAACTGTTGACAGGACACCTCAAACTGCAAACACACCCAGTTATTACTCTTTCTATTATGAATTCACAAATGATAAAGGTTTTACATTAGTGAAATGTTCCCAAAGCCTTAAAAAAAGGAGCAGCCTTTGGGGCTTAAAAATGTTGCCAACACTGAGGCGGCAAAAATTGCAGTTCATCGAATGGAGTCAATCCCCATATACCCACATGTTGAAATGGCCAGCTTTCCAGCAGAAATAAATATGTTTACAACCTGGTACAAAAAATGGTTTTGGTCCCTATAGCTGTTTCCCCCTTCATGACAACTGTGCAGAGGGTGAATTTTTATATAACTTACCTGTTTACATTTTTATTAAGGCTTAAAATTACACGTCATCAAGTGCAGGGCCGCTTGATTGACAGGCTGTCTGCTGATGGTGTCCTCAACCTGTCAGTCAAATCCACTCGTCACTGCTCTACAGCTCCACCCTCTCACCCTAATATGGTCACTTCTGGCTCAAAAAAAATGTGAGTCCACAAACCTGTGGGTGATACTACCATAGCAACATCCATTATTTTTTACAGTTTATGCCTGAAAAGCAATTTTAAAGAGGACCTGTTCTGCTCATTTTAAGGTTCATATGTGTATATAAGGTTTCTACGAGAACATGTTTACATGCTTTAACTGTCTGTACTGGAACACCTGTATTCACCCATTGTGTGAGACACTCCAGTTAGCACCTGTCTCTTGAAGCCCCCCTCCTGAAAAAAGCCCAGTCAGCTCTGATTGGCCGGTGTGTCTGGGTTTTCCGCATCTTGATGTCTTTGCACCGTCATTGCAGACAGGAAATGACTGTAACAAAGCAAATGAGTTTACATGTTTCCCTGATATTAGCATGTAGCTACATGCAGCAGTGTAGATTAAACAATGTAAACATTTGGAGTAGCATGCAAGGAGCAGATGATTATGTAAAGAAATCAGGCACACAATTCTGTAGTGTGATACTGTTGCCAGAGTAGAAAGAACTGTTGGTAAACGGAGTGTTCAGAACAGTAGTTAACCTAAGGTTTTTGCTCAAATTACTTACAAATTACTTGCACATATGTGTACCTCATTATTTGAAACTTAGGTCATGTGTGATATGAACATCCTTTATTCTAACTCTATTTATATGACACAAAATACAAGAGCATAATAGGTCCCCTATGAAGTGTGTGATGTCAGCCCAGTGTAATCTTTATAGGCAGAGCGTGAACAGGGGAAATGTGGCTAGGTGAGCAGTTTTAAGTTTTCAAGTGACTGGGAGCCATCTTTGATTCTTGTTCCAGTAATATATCAATGAAACTAATCTACAGTGTACTAAAGACATGTCAGTATCTGTTAACCAGGCATGACAGTGAACATTTAGATCATAATATATGCTGCCATCACTCATCAGAATTAAAGTTAAATTCAGACATACTTTGTGTTCACAGAAAAAAAACTGTAGTTATGCAGATATTTTTTATTAGTTATTTTGTGCCAAAATCCAAAACTGCAGTGTCAATATAATTACAGATTTTTGTTTCTATACTGTTAAGGCACGCTACAAAATTTCTGCATTTGGCTCATACTGAAAGTCCTCCAGCAAAGATAATTTTTTTAGGCTTTTATTTTTAAACAACAATGGAAGGCTTGAGTAACAATCACTGAGAATCCAGCTGATTTTGTTTTTCAGCCAGTTGGACATTTTTTGTTCCTTTTGATCCGTGGAGCCGCAAATAAAGATAAATTCTCCTACATGTGAAGCAAAGCTAGGCAAACAATTCTCCATGCTTTCCATAATGCTCAAATAATTCTCCTTCTACCTGATTGTCTCGTTTCTCTTCCCTTGTTCTTTTTGTGCTCACTGGAACACTCCTCTCTCTCTCTGTGCTCTCCTCAGATTGACTCAGTAGCATTGGAGCGTCAGCTCTTCCAGGGGCCCTATCCCTATCACATCGCTATAGTGCACGAGTTCAGCAACCCTCCAAATATACGCAACAAGGTTCGCATTCGCAGCTGGATGGACACCATAGCCAACATCAGCCAGTGAGTAATGCTAATATCAGGGGCATTCCATAAGAATTTGGTCACTTTCTGACATCACTCTGTTTGATTTGAACTAATTTTTTACTCTGTTAACCTATATTATAGAGTGTTAAGGCCCAGACACACCAATTGTGTCTTGGTCAAAAAGGTGCACATGAACACACAGAACCAACAGCCAACAAACATGTATGTTTTGGCCAGCGTGAAAAGACCCCCCCCCCCCCCCCAATGCCATAGTTAGCTAATTAGCACATTAACAACACAATCCAATGTTGAAAGAACAGATGGTATTTACCGCACACCAGTGAACAATAACACAAACCATCAGGAAACATTTGTGCTTAAGAGCTCAGTGGCTAAAGAAAAACAATCTATCCTTGTGTAACAAGTTATTTTCGATCTCACTCCCTCTTGGCTTTAGCTCTTTGTTTACTTTCCTTGTTGAGCTGAGCTGCCTATCAGAGATTTTATTTGCTGACTGGTTCCCACTATTGCTGATGCCAAAAAAAAGTCAACTAGCACTGACAAGGGCCAACAGTGCGGGACACATTGTACCAATTAGGGCGGCAGACACCAATGGCCCAACTTTGACTGACGGCCAGCCGTTGGCTTGGTGTGTCAGGGTCCTTGGAATGTAGCTTGATTGACCAGAATGGCAAACCATTCCAGGGACCCTCAAATTTGACCCATATCGGGCTCCCCACTCCCACCGAAGACAAATATATTCTTTAAAAAATAAACATTACAGTACGTTACTAACGAAAAGCTTACAAACAATGTTATCCATAATTTCAGTACTTTGATCCAAAATAAATAAATATGCAAGTTTGGTGATTTTCGTAAATGATTTGAGTAAAGACATTCAAGGAAAAAACATTCATATGTGGATGACACTGTCATTTACATGCATGCTCCTTCCACAGTGCAGGCGGTGCAAGAGCTTTAGACTGCATTTCAGTCATTACAAACCGCTCTGCTGAGTTTAAAACGCTCAGAAAACAAAGTTCATGGTCTTCTCAAGAGCTTGCTCACAGTTGCATGATGATTTTAGCATTTTCACTTCTGATGGTAAATCCACTGAAAACTTGCCCTCGTACAAGTAGTTGGGTATATGGATAGATGACAGCCTTTTTTTTAATGTACATATTGCTGCTCTAGTTAGGAAGCGTAACGTAAAGATTGGCTTTTATTTTAAAAATAAGGCTTGTTTTAGTTTCAGTGCTTATAAAAACTTTGTGCAACCTGCCTTTCTGTCTGTAATTGATTACAGTGAAATACTGTGTATGAAGGCAATCTCCTCCATTTTACGTAGCCTTGATTCAGTACATGCATCTCAACATTTGCAAAGTCCTTTACTCACCACTGCATTCTTTATGATTTGGTGAGTTGGACGTCACTGACCACTCACAGACAACAGCACTGGCATGTATTTATCTATAAAGCAATATTGGACAAACTTCCAGCCTACCTCTGCACCCCTCTGTGTGTCAGCTCTGGTAGGGACCAGCTACGCTCCTCCAAGTGGTTACTTTTAATGGACCCTGGGTAGTCTGCACCTTGGATATGGAACCATCTGCAAAAATAGAGTCGTGCTTGTTTTTCTTGAGGCCACTATGTTTGAAGTCATTTTATTGTGGACCTTTTTATTGTATGTTGTATTTGTTGCATTTTAATGTGTTGTGATTGGCTGCTACCTTGGCCAGGTCTCTCTTGTAAAAGAGATTTTGAATCTCAATGGGACCTCCTGGGTAAATGAATGTTGAATAAAAAATAAAACCTTCATTTGACAAAAAATTAGGGATGCACCGAATATTCGGTAACCGAATATATTCGGCCGAATATTGCAAAAAAACACACATTCGGTATTCGGTGGAATAAGTTAAAAGCAAGGCCGAATAATAGCGGCGTTTTGATAACGCAGTCAAACGGCGTGCCGTGACGGGCGGAATAAAATGACAGTAGTGTGGCGATCCATCCATCACGGCACTCGCATTTGCGACTAAAAATAGTTTTGAGCGAGCAAAATAGGCTTAAATCATTCAGTGCGCTGTGCGAGCAGCCTACATATTTCAACCAGCAGCAGAAATGAAAGGCGAATCCCACCGATTGTGGGTTGAACGGGGGTGACAGACACAGACAGTAACGTTAATGTATTCCTGTCAAATGCGGCGGCCATCGGCTTACCGGGCGACGGAGAAGTCCTCTTCTTGGTGTCATGACTGCCCAGAAGTACCTGAACAGCCGAGCCAGCCGAACACAGGTATGTGATATGTCAGAGGAGAAACGAGCCTTTCACATTTCTCTCTTTCTGGCAGTAACGGCCCACAAACCTCACCGCACTTTAGGGACTGTTCATTACTTATGAAGGGACTGTCAGGGGAGGAGGGTGGCTGGTTGATTTTTATTTAATTTATTTATTTTATTTTGATCCCCCCCTATGTTAATCACTTATTGATGCTGTTTTTGAAGTATGAATAAGTCAATAAGTAATTTATTCCATTGAAATATCATTGATGTATTATAGAAAAGTGATTTATCTTTTCATAAATGACAAAAGGCACATCTGCCTCATTTTCGCTGTGGTATCGTGATACTACTCAGAACCATAATATTTTCATTGGTATCGCACAGTGGGTCCCAATTTTGATAGCGTGACAACACTAATCTGGAGGGGGTTCATCTGCAAAAACTAATGAACAACTAAACAATGATATTTGGTACTCGGTATTCGGCCAAGTGTTTAATAATATTCGGCTTCAGCCACAAATTTTCATTTCGGTGCATCCCTACAAAAAATGCATAAACTCCCTGCTATTGCTTGAGCAACAACAGACAGTTCAACACATGGGGTCAGGGATCGACCCACCATACATCTGTCCATCCGTCCCATCCTTGTGAACATGATATCTGAAGAACGCCTGAAGGGAATTTCTTCAAATTTGGCACAAATGCCCACTTGGACTCAATGATATACTGATTGGATTTTGGTGGTCAAAGGTCAACTTCACTGTGACATCATAATGTTCTGCACTAAAACACTTTTTTGGCCATTACTCAATGTCATATCTCAGGAATAAAAGGGAAAATATTTGGTCAGATACTGAATTGATGACACTTATCTTGGGTGTCCACCTTGAAACTGTGCTGATTGTGTAGATCTTCTGTGTGCTAAGCATCTATGTTTTCACAGACATGGATGTAAACTGAAAGAGGAACTTGACTGGTGCACAGAGGCATATAACCACAGGGCGATAATTCCAATTTTAAGGGAGTCTGGGGACTTTGTCCCTGGCTGATTAAAGACTATATTGCAATTACTGTTTAGATGGGGAAATCACTTGAACTTTATAGTGTGTTCACAAACTTCTACTGCTCATCTTGGTAGGTAATGCCTAGGTTACACTGCACAACTTTAGCCCTGATTTCCTACTCACAGATAGTTTTTGGAAAACTGGTACTCAAATTGGTGCTTGAGCGTTGTGTGAACTGTTCAAAGGCACAAGCCGAGAGGCATCTCAGACATTCCCTGGATATTTAGCGTGCTAAATATCTGGACCTGCAGTCTAATGCAATCCAATACAACTGCTCTGCCATGAAGTGCTTTTTATGATGCCTATAATGTTCAGATTTTATTGACACCGTCATAGAGGTGTTGGTTAAATTTTGTGTTTTGGAAATGAGTTAGTAATGGTGTTGTATTGGATTGCATTATACTGAGACATTGGATGTAGCAAAACAAAAAGCCCCAGAGAAAGTCAAATGAAGCCTGTTTGATTAAACTGTGATCAGCACATTAATAACAGTGGTGGCAAAAATTAGTTTTTCTGATGTGAGTCCACAAAATAACCAGTCCACTCAGAAATCTATAATCACATGAAATTCAATGAGCAAGTATGAGGCCAAATGTTAACTTGAAGTTGATCATGAACTGATCTCTGTATGTCTATGTCTCTTTCAGAGAGTTGATTAAGTATGAGTTCTTCCCAGAGGCCACCAGGACAGAAGAGGATGTGAAGAAGTATCCCAAATACCCCTGGGGTCGTGACATCTATACACTGGAGGGTAATACTGTCAAACCTACATTAATTCTCACAGATTTGTAGTTTAACACTGAAGGGAGACATTAGCCAAACATTTTATCTGTGTTGTAGCCATTAACACATTTTGATTATGTCCGGTCTACTCTTAAGCCTCATTTCCACCAAACACTTTGGGTATAGTACCTGTTGAACCAAAAGTAACCCTTCAGACATAGTACCTAGACCCTAGGTCCATTTAGCATTTTAAACACAAATAGTACTCTTAAATGTGGGTGGGGTTGTTCTCACTCACTGCTCCGTCCATCACTCGCTGTATTTCCTCTACACCAGTGACACGGATGGAGGTCTGCACCTCTTTGTCATCCACAAAATGGGTTTGCAAGCTGACATTTTCAAAACAAAAAAGAAAAGCCAAGATTGAGTGTTTCTCTCGATGGGATATTTAAAAATAGCAGGTTTGTGCATTTCGTCCTTCTCAGGCAGGCACAGGGGTTTAGTGTTGCCGGAGTCCACAGGAATGATGCGCCGCAAAGCTTTAATCAACACAAGTGAGGATTAGAATATATGCAGTTCACATAATTCGGTTGAAATTAATATATGTTTTTAAACACTTGAAGATCCACCCATTACTAAAAGTCTGTATCATCCAAGAGAGACAATAAAAACTCATAGAATGGTCAAAGTTGTCACATTGAAATTTAAGATGTGTTGATGGATTTACATTGTCAACTCCTGCATTGAGTAACATTACAAGTAAACATTCCACCTAAAAGTTGCTGGCAGTCGGCCCAGTGAATCAAGTTGTTTTTTGTTCAGACTACAGCTGCTGCGAGAGGCA
This sequence comes from Epinephelus lanceolatus, assembly GCF_041903045.1. Lineage (NCBI taxonomy): Eukaryota > Metazoa > Chordata > Actinopteri > Perciformes > Serranidae > Epinephelus > Epinephelus lanceolatus. The sequence goes on from NC_135740.1 coordinate 3,948,061, forward strand.
GCAAAACATCCTTTCATTATATAGTTATAGTTTACTGATGTATGTTAGACTTGCCACGGTATGAACAGTGGTTACATAAGCTTCAAAACCAACCACAACTCAGCTCTGACCAAGAGTGACTGTTTTTATTGACCAGTCAACAGATTGCAGTGTTTCTCGCTCCCCAAAAGAGAGGTGGTTCCATCGGTACCATCCACAACTTTTCACAGTGGAAACGGAAAAAAATGCATACCGAACTGAAGCTAGCCGTACTGTACTACTTGGTGGAAACAGGGCTTTAGTGTTGTTGGAATTTAACTGAAACAGTGACTCAAGTTTTGAAGTTTAACTTGAGGGTGTTTGCGGCCACATTAATTGAACAGTGTAGAAATCATTACCTGTGTTTTGTGGCAAACTGTAGCTTTTAACTGTCGTCTGTGATTGATTGTTCAGGAGTAGTGGATGGGGCTCCCTACAGCATGATAACAGACTTCCCCTGGCTGAGGACTCTGAGAGCAGCTGATCCCAACAGCTACGCCCGCTATGACTTTGAGGATGATGAAAGCAGTGAGTGTAGTCAATACATCCATTTATACTACCGGCACATACACCATGTGGTTTTTCCTTAAATGGGCACAATGCTTGGTATTTACAAGTCATTGCAAGACAAAGCCTGATCATATAAGCACTTGAAATGTTTTCCTCTGTGTTGTGTCGTGTGTTAGCCACCATCTACGCACCCCGGCGTAAAGGCCAGCTGTCAGCTGACATCTGCATGGAGACCATTGGGGAGGAGATCTCAGAGCGCCGACAGAGCAAAAGAGGAGTGTTTCAGAGAGTGGTGGTGCTCTTCCTCCATCACTGTGATACACCAGGAGAACCTGTGGACGATGACTACATCTGAAGACCACAAAACACCTCTTTGTTCGTCACATCAGGAGGGATCCCGACAGATGACAGTCCTGCTGCAGCACTGCCTGATCTTCTGAATGCATATGCTTTTTGATGGTTTTATTTGGAGAAGAGACAGATGTTTAGTATGGTGGGATGAGGTTCACAACAGCGCTGAATTTGTTATTATTTGAGCAAAATCTTGAAGCATGTATAAGCGCCTTAGAAACAGAAATTCTCAAATAAAAGCAGAGCAAAAGAAGAGTCACTGAGATGGTGGAAATAATGGCTAAAATGGTAAATTCAGCAGAAGATACTTTTGTCATTGAGTGAATGAAACCATTTGCTTTCAACATGGCATGGTTAGGAGTAAAGGCCTGTCTCTAACAGTCCTGTTCCAAGTAAAGGCCATTATTAAGAGCATAAGCCCAGCTAGTGTTTTAAGCTGCTTGTCTTCGATCATGCAGAGAAGGATTCTGCTGTAGTGTTGGTCTGATCTCTCACCTGTCCGCTGCCATGGTCTGCCTACCTCTGTACCACACAAGACCAGTCACAGACAGAAATGGCCTTAGACAGAAATGTCCAAAAAAATATGCTTTTAATTCAGTTTTAAGTCATCCTTTGGATATTTTTTGGTGGTTCTGGATGGTGGATGGTATGTGTCTTAGCTTTGTGTTTTACCTCCGCAAACACCAAATGGTGAAGAGACAAAAATATGTTGGAACAGTTGCAGATTAACTTCCCTGCAGTTGATTTTCGTACAAAGTGTCAGTCCTCTTTGCACTAAAAGCCCCGCTGCCAGGGAACTTCTCTTGGAAAATGATGGATCAGATGACGGCTCACAGTCTCACAGCCAGCCTGACCTGGACACAAATCACAATACCCCCATGCAAATATAACATGCCTACATGGCTTTGTCATGTTGAGATGCTATAGTTAACACTGACTGAGCAGCATAAAGGGAGCTGATGCACATTCTAAAACAAGCTTTGTTTCAGTCGATCAGTTCTGACCTTTCCCAGTGACCAAACAAAATGCTTTTGATTGAATAGTTCAGCCTTGGTCAGACGTCCCAAAAATGTAAGAATGAACATGTGATGCTACGTTTAGTTGCTCTCCTCTCTCTTTCATCATCATGATAAACTGGGCAACCTAATCTCCAAAAAAGTTGGATGTATGTATGTTGGCGAATGTTGGCATTGTACGTTTCTGCAAACCATGGACATGTTACATTTGGACCTTATCATGTGGCAGCACTGTGGTTAACATGTGGTTAGGGTTAGGCACAAAAGAAACAGTTATGTTTTGGCTTAAAATTGGTTTCAGGGAAACTCTCCCCACTGGAAAAACAGCCACAGGTCGCTTAAAAAAAAAAGTAAAGACTCGTTAGACCGCAGCTTGGCAGGTATCTCACCATGTGACACACAATCCACCATCCCCTCCATTTCCCAATCCCCACCTCATACACTACGTCATATTAGAAATGTTGATATGATGCATATATTACGTGCAAATGTAACGTTTGTGGTGTCCAGAAATGTACAATGCAAACATTATCTTCTGGTGACTGGGCTGTACTGGCAGGTCCTGGTGTGTTAGAGAGCAATGTACAACTTAAAGTTAATGTGCACAATTGCATAAACAGAGTGACCACAGGAAACCAGAGTGTTGTTGAAGTGCTTTTCAAAGCCAGTATTTTGGTTGTCAGCGATGTCCAGTCACAGTCAGGATGTTTCAAAGTAGAAGTACATTTATGTATGATGTTGCCACTGAACATATCTGGTTTGCTGATTAAGCAGATAATGAGGCTATATTTTGTTCTTGACACTTTTTGTTTTAGTAGGTTTGTTTTTTCTTATTTCCATCTCCCTACTGGGATTGTAAAAGAAGAATGGGTCAGTGTTGTTTACCTGCATCCATACAGTATATATCACTTGGATATAGCTGATGACCATCAGGCAAAGGGAAGAAATTGGAACAATATAGCAAACAAAGACACAACAAATCTCTCTAAGAGAGAGCTAAGTGCTCTGCCTGTCCCCTGATGCTTATCTTCTTATCCAAGTCTTTGTGATGGCCTTCATGGAGGGAAATCAGACTGCTAGATTGAAATTGTATATAATATAACAGATGGAGCTACTCCTAGTTCTAAAATAGTGTGGAGTGTGCCCTTGAGCTGAACTGAACCATCAAACTGATTTTTTTTTTTTGTACTTATTTCCATTGCTACAGATTCCTACCCTCCAAAAGGTGCTGCATTACTTTTTCCTCTAGCTTCTCAAAGGAATCCGATTAGTTGTCTTATAAAGGATTTCATTGGTCATGTACAGTAAATGGACAGCTCTGCCCTGTAGGACTGTAAAGACAGTGGATAGAACTGTCTTGGTTCAGGTTGTGGGTATTCCTCAAATATGGAAAAGGGTTTGGGTTCAACAAGATTAACTAATGGTGAATGTCGACTGTTCAAGGAGGTGAAAATTCTTTTTGCAGGCTCAATGGACTGAATATGATGCGAGTCCAGCCTTCTGTTTATGTATTGACAACTGTACAGATGTCATGGATGACGATATGCTTCCATGGTGTTTATATGTTTATAATGAAAGAACAAGACTATTTCACATACTGAAAATAAAATTATGGAAAAAAGCTTTTGTTGTCTTTTTTGTTAAATGCTCTCATTGTCCGTTGTTACATGTTCTCATTTGTCTTTGTTGCTTCATGTCCTCATTTCTAATTCTCGACCATTGAGCGTATTTTATTATTATTATTATTATTATTAAATTCTAATATTGGAATGAAAATTGTGCCCTGTGGTTCTAGAGGAAGATGCTAGCAAGACATCAAGGTTTATCTTTATCCTTTAATGATATCAAATACACTGTGCAAAAAGGGTAATTTGATTATTATTTGTTGATATGGTGAATTAAGTCAAGGGTATAGAGCCACAGAAAGCAGTAATGTAATGAAGTAATACTTTGTTACAATACTTATGTGTTTTGGGGAGTATCTGATAAAAATGAAAATTAAGCCATTATCTACTCACACATATGCCGATGGAGGCTCAGGTGAAGTTTTAGAGTCCTCACAACACTTTCAGAGATCCCAGGGGAGAGGGGGTAGTAACACAACTTCACCTAATGGAGGTTTACGGCACTCCAGATTCAAACATCCAAAACGCATAATTGAAACCACAAAGTATCGTATGGTTACACTGTAACCTTGGTTCTCTGAGTGAAGAGACTATCTCTCCACTCTGTTACATATTCCATATGTACGGGGTATGATCCCCCTGCTTGTCAGGGTACGTGGATAATTCTTTAAGACACACCGGCTTGCCCAGCCACGCCCCATTGCGTAGCTATAAAGCGCCTGCGCTGGCGTGTAATCACTGATAGTTTTGATTGAAACGTGTCTCCGAGCAGCCTAAGGATTGGAGAGATAGTCTCTTCACTCAGAGAACCAAGGTTACAGTGTAACCATACGTTCTCTATCGTCTCAAGACTATCTCTCCACTCCGTTACATATTCCGTATGTACGTGGTAGATCTTTAAGACACCCCGTGAGGAGACGGTGCAGCCCACAATCCCACACCACAACGTGCAACAATCGAACTATTTACAAATGTACACTATATACAACTCACAGGAGTAAGCCCCGCAAGGCGCTAGGGCCGCCCATGGGAGGGAAGGACTGCCCGGGAAGCCCGCAAGACGCAAGGCTAACCCAAGGGGGACAGGTAGGGGCCCCGCAAGACGCAAAGGCCATCCTGTTCACGGAGCAGCTGCTCACTCAGCCCACAAGACGCAAGGCTGAGGGGGAGACAAAAATGTCTGACCTCCGGACAGCCTGAGTGCGCCGAATGTACTCTGTCAAGGCCCTGACTGGGCACAGAGCAGACTGGCCCTGCTCAACCTCCTCGCCAGCACTAGGAGAGGAGAGAGACCTAAGCTCGACTGACTGAGACAGATGGAACTCAGTAAGGACCTTAGGCAGGAAGGCTGGGTTGGGGCGGAGAACCACACTCAAGCCATCTGGGGAGAACCGACAACAGTCACCATGCACTGACAAGGCATGGACTTCACTCACTCTTCTCGCCGAAGTGACGGCGAGCAGAAAGGCGGTTTTCATGGAGAACCACTTCAAATCGGCCCCCCGAAGGAACCGGGAAATGAGGACACAAGTCCTCCGTACTCAGTGCAAACTCGCCGGTACGCACTGCCTTGATTGCTGCCACCAACCCTCGCAGTGTTACAGCAGCTTTCTGTGCCTCAAGCTGGGACTGCAAGAACCGCAGGATCTCCTGAGCCGGAGCCAAGTAGGGGTCCACCTGCTGAGACTCACACCAGTTGGTAAACACCTGCCAATGGTGTGAATAAGCAGCCCTTGTGGATGGTGCCCATGCATGCTGCATTGTCGCCACCACAGGCTCTGGCAATCCTAAGGCCAGGAGCCTTTCCCTCTCAGGGGCCAAGCCACCAGCCTGAGCCCCGCTGGAAAGGGGTGGAACAGGGCTCCGCTCGCCTGGGAGAGCAGGTCCCTCCGGTGTGGGAGCTCCCATGGGGGCCCGTCCAGCAGAGGCGGAATCGCCGAGAACCACAGCATGTGGGGCCACATAGGTGCCACCAATATAAGCTGCACCTGCTCCACCAGAACTCTTCAGAGAAGAGGCTGGAGAAGAGTGAAGGGAGGAAACGCGTAGAGCAGAACCCGGGGCCACGGATGGGCCAGAGCATCCCACCCCGAGGGGGGATCGTCGTTCCTCAGGGAGAAGAAGAGCGGGCAATGTGTCGACTCCCTGGACGCGAACAGGTCGACCTCTGCCCTGCCAAAGCGGTGCCATATCTCGGAGACCACCTGAGGGTGGAGTCTCCACTCCCCCGGCTGGGGCCCTCTTCTCGACATGATGTCTGCCGCGGAGTTCAGTGCCCCTGGCACATGCACGGCCCTGAGTGAGAGGAAGAGCGGGTGAGCCCACTGCCACAGAGTGGTTGCCAACTTGCACAGGGCAGGGGAGCCCAGGTCCCCCTGCCTGTTGATATATAATCGGCCGTCACTGTGCTATCGGTGCGGACAATGACGTGATGACCCCTCAGCCTCGGCAGGAAATGACGCAGAGCGAGGAGAACTGCCCTCAGCTCTAGGACATTTATGTGCTGACATAGCAGCCGGCCGATCCAGACACCGATGATGCCGCGGCCTTCGTGTACTGCGCCCCACCCCGAGGAGGATGCGTCCGTGTACACCAGCTGGCGATAGACCACTGGACCCAGAGCCCGGCCTACTGCGATATTTGCTGGGACCTTCCACCACTGGAGGGCCCTGTGGAGCCTCCGAGAGACTACCACTTTGGTCTTGTGGGACATCTGAGGGCACAGACCCAAGCCCAGCAGTCATCTCTGTACAGGCTGCATGAGCAAGAGGGCGAGGGGGACTACCTGCACCGTGGCTGCCATTAAGCCCATGAGGCGAAGGCAGAGTCCTCAGTTGACCCGAGCATGCAACTGGAAAAGGGCGAGGCAAGTTCTGAAAGCCTGCTGCCTCTCCAGGGTCAACGTAACCATCGCCCTCCTCGAGTCCAGGACCATCCCCAGGAAGGTCGTCAACTGGGAAAGCTCTTCTTGTAGTTCAGGCGCAGACCTAGGCGCTGAACGTGCTCCAACAGCAGGGCAACGTGGTGGCAGCACTGCTCTTCTGAGACTGCACAGACCAGCCAGTTGTTGAGGTAATTTAGGATCCTGGTTCCTCTCTGCCTCAGGGGGGAGAGGGCTGCATCCATACAGTGAGTGAAGGTTTGGGGTGCCAGAGAAATACCGAATGGCAGCACCCGAAACTCGTACACCCTGCCTGCGAAACCGAAGCACAGGAACCGCCAGTGACCCCTCCAGATGGGTATCTGGAAATACGCATCCTTGAGGTCTATGGTGGAAAACCAGTCCCCTGCTGTGACCGCCTGTCTCACCCTGGAAACTGTCAGGAACTGGTATCGCAGGGGCCGGAGATACCTGTTGAGCCCCCTGAGGTCCAGAATCGGGCGAAGCCCCCCGTCCTTCTTTGGGGTCAGGAAGTAGCAGGAGAAAAACCCGGCCTGGTGATCCCCAGAGGCCACCTCCCTTATAGCTGCCTTCTCCAGGAGGGTGGACAGCTCCGCCTCCAAAACTAGTCTCTGCTGAGGATCGCTCACCGTTGTAAAGGTGGGTTTCCTTGTTACAGGTAGCCGGCGTGAAAACTGGATATGGTATCCATGGGTCATGGTTGAGACCACCCATGGGTCTGCTCCCAGGGCCAATCAGGCTGTCTCGTGAGAGGCAGGCAGAGGAGACAGGTTGGCCAGGGCCTGGTAATTGTCAGGATGGCGGGGGGCGCTTGGAGGACCCCATGGCCTTAGTGGGTGGTCCTCTCCTTCTGGCCTGTCGGCGGTACAGACCCCGCCGTGATGCGTCCAACTGGAGTCTGAGATCCCCTTGACCGCTTGTCGAGGCCTCTGGAGTTGGTGCCGGCTGAGACCGAGACGGCCTTGACTCCCTAGAGCCTGTGACACTCCTGGCAAGGCCCCCTGAGACCTCCTTCGCACAGCGATGGCTCTCCTGTGCCTGCTGCATCAAGGCGGTAGCATGAGGCCCAAACATAGCAGTGGGTTCCACCAGCACTTTAAGCAGGCAGTCTCTATCCCCCTGCTGTAGCTGGGATTGAGACAACCACAAGTGGCGCCTAACCACCCAGAAGGAAGCCAAGGCACTGCCTGCTGCCCCAGCCTGCTTCTTCATCACCGAGGAGAGGCATGAGGAGGCCATCTGCAGCTCCTCACCTACACCGGTGTCATCCTGAACCTGACGAGACAAGTCGCGGAGGTAAAGGGACAGAATAACCCCGGTATTGGCCAGCCGAGTCTGCACCGCCATAGCCTTATGTAGCTTAGTGAGCAGATTATCCATAACCCTGCAGTTCTTGCTGGAACAGGTGGCATTACCAAGGATGGAGCTGGAGGGAGAAACTAGTGGGGTGAGGGTTTGGTCCACTGGGGGAAGTGGCCCACAGGCAATCTGGTCCCTGTCATGCACATTGGAAAACCGGTGACATGTCACAGACCACTTGTGAGCAGCCGCATATCCATATGCTCCTCAAACCTAGAGGATGCAGCTTGGGGGTTCTCAGGGAGGGCAACGCCAGAGCCCGGGAAGCCCTGTTAATCACCTCCTCAAAACGGCGGGCTAACTCCCCTCTTGTTACTTCGCCCACTGTCTGCTGTGCACAAGAGAGGTCATTGTCCTCAGAGGAAAAGACGGTTTCCACATCCACATCCTCCTCCTCAGCTTCCTCTTCCTCCCTGCCTAACTCTGAAGGCGGGGGAAGGAAGGAGCTAAGCGGAGGTCGGACCACCATAGGCTGAAGAGGAGGCAATGAAGCCTGCCAGGCTCCTTAACACTCCCTTCCCTCCGAGGCTGCAGCCATTCTCCCAGTTTTCTGCCTAGGCCCTTCAGAAACATGGGAGCCTGCACGCTTTGCAACAAAAAAGCGACAACGAGCCTCCCTAGTACATGCAGGCAAAATAAAACAGTCCATGCATGACTGAGGATTCTCCTTAGAAACCAGAGCATGCTCATGTCCCAAACATAGTACGCAGCTATCATGCCCATCCTCTAGGGGCATGGCCACCCCACAACCCACACAGCAATGTCCCTCCTGATGTGCCATACTGCCAGGGACCGGAACCCGGAAATACTCCGCCACTTCCTGTTTACCGTTAGCCAGTAGCACCACAGCTAACTTTGCTTTATATTTATTTATTTATTTACTTATTTTTGTTTGTTTGTTTGTTTGTTTGAAGTTTACTCTGCGTGCCGGCAGCTGTGGGAGCCGTACGCTATGAGGGGGTGAGCGGGGGAGTGCTTGAACTGGGAGAGGGAGAGGGTTCGCCGCCGAGCGCGTCAGCCCGCGAGCCGCGAGCAATACGCCGGGGAGAAACTCCGCCAAAGCTGGGAGACAGAGACCTCCGGCTCGACCAGACCAGGACAGACAATGCTCAACGTGAACTTCACCAAGCGCGTCAGCTCACGAGCCGCGAGCAATACGCCGGTGAGGGAACGCTTAAAGCAAAAACCGTCAGAACTCAGCGCGTATCTACCAAGCGCGTTAGCTCACGAGCCTCGAGCAATACACCGGGAATAACACACAGCCACCGCTGCCGGGAGCCAGACAACCTCCGGCTCGACCAGGCAGGATGATGACTCTGCTGACACAGGGCAGAAAGAGCTCTAGGACACAGCAATCCAGGGAGGCTGCCAAAGATAGACACCCCGACTTACACAGGTAAGCGGACTCAAAGCTGTACACCTTCCTTCTCTTTCCTTACAACTTAATTCTTTTCTTTTTTTTTTTTTTGCAATACGGATTGTGAGACACTGCAACCCGACGCACAAGTGGAGATCAAACAATCAGTGTTTATACGCCAGGGGGATCATACACCGTACATATGGAATATGTAACGGAGTGGAGAGATAGTCTCGAGACGATAGAGAACTCCATACTGCTCATCCGTAGTGATCGAAGTGTCCTGAAGCCCCGACATGCACTATCCCTTTTAAGTTTTTATATTTCTGTCAACTTTTACTCCACAACATTTTCTAAATAAAATGTATACTTTAACTACATTACATTTCTATGTATTGGATTAAAAGTATTTTTTTTTTGCAGTTTTGCTGCAGTATTTTTTATGTCTTATCTAGTTCTGTTACTACAAACTAAAATCAGAGGGTTTAGGGAATAAGTGGTCCTAGCTTGCAAGCTCAATCATAGGTTAATCACATAAGCGCAAGTGCAAACAAGTGCTCTTAAAGCTGCAGTTAAGTTTGGATTTCTAGTCAAGCCCAGGCTGCATGTCAGATTAGATGCTACATGTTAGAGGCTATATTCAACTCTATGATGAAACTGACTTCATGATGAAAGCAGAAAATGGCGTCCCACAGCAGAAAGGGCAAGTCCAGGAGACAGAGATCTGTGACAGGTAAGTGACTGTCACCACACAGTCCACTGTCAGCAAGAGTCCTTCAAAGTCTTCCACAGCGCTGTTAAGCAGAGGAAACTCAAGGCACTACATTCACCATGGCCCCACTCACCTCTCCATCTGGCTGCGTCAACTGCACTGTCCTCGCTGAGAAGGTCACCGAGCTGGAACAACGTATTACCACACTTTGCAAGATCCATGAAGCTGAACTGCAAATGGACACCATCATCTTCTGTTCCACACCACCAGAGTCTGAATCAACCACCAGTCCTGCCTCTGTTGCTGCCCCTGCCGATAGCACCTCTCCCCTGGTGCATGATGTCAACGCTCCTCATCAGGCAGCTGTTATCCCTGACATCCCTCCACTGAACTCCAACACCAACTCCACCTGGGGGGCTAAGCCCAGGTCCCTGGCCACCTGAACCCCAAGCTTCACCACTGCCTTACCCACAGTCCAACAACGCACCGTCATTCAGTCCCCCCCTCGGTGCCCTGCTCTCCCCGGAGCTCGCCACCTCTCCATCCTGCACTTCACACTGGCTCCGCAGCATTCTCCTGTCTCATCCTCCACCTGCGCCTCTCCACCCGCTCTACCCAGATCTGCATCAGAACCCTCTCTCCCTTCATCACCACTACCTCCTTGCACCCTTTTCCCCCTGACTACTCTAATAATTGGAGACGCCATGACAAGAAATGTCCACTTCTTCAATACAGTTACTCACTGTTTCCTTGGAGCAACTGTCCCTGTCATTCTTGCTAAACTCCGCGGCATAGTCCAAACACTCCCGTCATCTGTCCACAGAGTAATCATTCACGTTGGCTGTGTGGATGCTTCACGCCGACAGTCTGAGATGACCAAAGCAGAGTTCAACAAACTATTTCAATTCCTCCACACCATCGGAAAATCAGTTTTCATAAGTGGCCAACTCTCTCCTCACAGCTGTGGGTATGGAATATTCAGCCATAACATATCCCTTCACACATGGCTTCAATCTGCCTGCAAAACACACTCCGTGAGCTTCATAGACAATTTCAATCTGTTCTGGGGCCGAAAATCCTTTTTTTAGGAAGCCGCATATTAGCCTAGTTCACATTACACGATTTTCACTCTGATTTTGCATCGCAGAGACCAAAATCAGGGTGAACATCGTGTAATGTGAACTTAGCTTTATTAGACGGATATATAGAGAAAGGCGACGTCTGTCCGTCCTGGAAGAGGGATCCCTCCTCAGTTGCTCTTCCTGAGGTTTCTAACATTTTTTCCCCCCTGTTAAAGGGTTTTTTTTGGAATTGGGAGTTTTTCCTTGTCCGCTGCGAGGGTCCTAAGGACAGAGGGATGTCATATGCTGTACCCTGCCTCTCACCCAATGTCAGCTGGGATAGGCTTCAGCCCCCCCGCGACCCTCAAGAGGATGAAGCGGTTAGAAGATGGATGGATGGATGGGTTTTATAAATAAAACTGATTGAACTGATTGATTGGTTTAGAGAGCAAGCCCAAATAAGCAACTCCACTTCAGAAACAAGCCCAAAGTCGTGGCTAATAAGCGGACCTGGCAAGTGGCAACCCTGCGGCTTGTCCTCCTCACATTTCTTCCATCCTCCCGCGTGCTGATGTGGGACGTATCCTGCCTCTTATTGACTGATGCTCTTTGTCAGTCGTGTCAGCCTTCTCCAGTTTTCTTGCATGCCAGATATCCAGTCCCAGTCACAGACAAGGGGGCGACTTGCTCGTAGGCTTGAGGACTCATCATGGCAGACTGTCTACCGACTCACCTCCGACCCAAGGTGGCTCTCAAGATCCTCTGCGACGTCAAAATCACGATGAAAATCGTGTAATGTGAACTAGGCTTAACTTGCAGCATGCTGTTCACAATCAACCATCCCAGATAGCACACATACATCTGGCCGACGTCAGCCTGAGGACGACACATCGGCCATGAATTTATAACATCTGACAAGCGTCGGCCGCATGGGAGGATATCTTTAAATTTAATATTTTGTCCCAGCTCATCAAACGTCTCTGTTACGTCGGCTTTGGGTCGGCCCAGTGCCGTAGAATGTCTGCCCACATACGGAAGTCGCCACAGAGGCGGAATTTCATCTCCACGGTGTTTGTTTGGAACTGAGCTCGCAGGACACAGCATCTCATCGCAGTTGGTTTCAGGTAAGCTAAGTGGAATAAACTGGCAGAAAATAGCTATGTTGTTTCTTCTGTGATCGTTAAAAGAGGTTCCTGGTGAGTAGTGAGGCACGACTGGGTGTATAAAGCACGTCTCCACCAGCTAACGTTATCTTTCGTTAGCTGATAGCTAGTTTAGCAGATGTTAGCTAACAGGCTACAACTGTGGTGTTTTCATTTTATTTTCCCTAGTTGACGTTATCTGCTCATCTGGTTATTGTGAGCACTCCTTTTGGGTTAAAGTGGAAGTGCCCGGAGCTGCCACCCCTGGTCCCGCGGCCCCCCGGCCTGACCTCCGGGGCCCTGGACAGATGCTCAAGTGTGGGTGACAGGAGCGGAGAGGACCGAGAGGAGCGCGGAGGTAAGGCGGGGTGGGCCGACACTGTGTATTCCCAGAACGGGTGCTTAAGTGTGGGTGACAGGAGCGGAGAGGAGCACGGACGTAAGGTGGGGTGGGCCGACACTGTGTATCCCAGAACGGGTGCTCAAGTGTGAGTGACAGGAGCGGAGAGGAGCGCGCAGGTCAAATAGTGAAGTTTAAGGATGCCTTCGTCTTCGTTATGTTGTTAATATGATTTTATGGGCAATTTATCAGTCGAGGTCTCCTCCTCTGCAAAGCAAACTGACCCGGTGGCTACAGGTAATAGCGCAGTTTTGAAACCACTGTTTTTCCGAGTTGAAGGACTGATTGTTGAGCTGCTGTTAACAGTTAACGGAGTTAACGCCGGATCCCATTATTTAACAGTTTCAACACTAAATTAAGCAGAGTGATGGACCCAAAGCCTTCAATCTGGCTAAAAGACAGCTGAAATGCTAAAAAAAACAAAATACAGTGGTGAAGTTGGGATTTGTTTCTTGAAGCTCATCATCTTTTCTGTCTCTTGCAGGCTGCCAGGAGAAGCAGACTGGCCATCAGATATTGTTTGTGGAAATTTGAAAATAAAGTTTCTCAAATTGACTTTTGTCTCTTCATTGTGCACACTTACACACAAAATAGGGTAACAGTCAGCTATTTCTGAATGTTAGCATTGATTTCTCACATTGAATGGTGAAATATTTGTAGTTTGAAAGGTCCGACCTAAATGAACTAAGGTCGTAGTTAACGAAGCATATGAATATTAATGAAGGAGCACCCACTGAGCGCAGCTTCTTTTATTGATCGTTTGAACGTCGCGTGGTGGTCATTTTAGATTAAAGGCCGACGTCTCAGCGACATCCTGGCAATGAGCAAACGCTCTCCCTGCTACGTCTTAACGATCTAAACTTGATACATCGGGCCGACGTCAGCCAGATGTTTGTGTGCTATCTGGGATGTGACTGACTGTTTACACTCCCCATGCAGCGCCCCCCTTCTACGGTCCCAACTTAGAACACCACCACTTTCCACAGCTCCACCTACAGGCCCCAGCTGTCGCTCCCTCCTCCTGCTGCTCCCTACACCATTCAGCCTGTTAACTCTGTTAGATCTCATCATCCCCATAACTGCCTCAATTCTGCTAACAAAAGCAACCTCATTAACATAAAATGCCCCCCCCCCCCCCCCCCCCAAACCACATCCATCTTTTCTCTCTGACTTTTCAGATTTTGTCACACACCTCTCAGCCATCAAACTTTCAGTTTTACTTCTTCTTCTTCTTTTCGTCTTCTACTTCAACTTCCATTTTGACAACACTAACTGTAAACAAGCCTCTGATTTTCTGGATCTCCTCGACTGCCTAAACCTCACTCAGCATGTCAACTTCCCCACCCACTTCCACGGCCACACCCTGGATTTAGTCTGCTCCACTAGTCTCACCATCCAACAACTCTTCAGCATCAACCTCCACATCTCCGACCACCTGGCTATCATCATGGACATCCACCTCCCCACCCACCTTTCCAAAGAAAAATGTACAATATCCTTTAGAAACCTCAAATCCATCTTGCCACAAGACGTCTTAGCATCTCTCTCCGCCACCCTGTCATTTGTTCCATTCTACTTTTTTTTGGCTCTTCCCTTGTACTCACCTAACTTTGTAATGTCAGCACTCTTATTTTTCTATAACTTTGTCAGTAACTCCTGTCTGTAATTTTTTCCTCATTCGTCTGCTGTTTTGCACTTTTGATTGTATTTCCCTGCACTTTTTTTGTCTGCCTATAAAGTGTCTTTGAGTTTTTGAAAAGCGCTCTACAAATAAAATGTATTGTTATTATTATTATTATTATTATTATTATTATTATTATTATCATTGTCTGGCAAGATATCTGTACTCTGACCTAAGTATGACTTTCAGGTACTTCATCCACCACAGCTGATGAGTCAAAAGTATACAGTTACTGATTAAAATAAAACTATACATTTCCATAATTCTGAACCAGTTGGTAACAAATGAAAAACTCTCTACTGATACTTCTAGTTAGTTGATTAAACTAATCAGTCACTCCAGGATCTCGCGCAAAAAAAACTTGAATTCGCAACCCAAAACCCTTGAATTTGCAGCCAATTTTGTAAAAAAAAAAAAAAAATTGAGATAAAAATTGCAGCATTTTTATGTGATTTTTTTTTGCAGGAAATTGTGGCAAATGACAAAAGGAGAAAAAAAATGTGATTTTTACTACCTCCAAAAAATAAGTCATATAATCATTTGCTATAATAATCATACATTACAAAAATAGCTGCAAATGTTTTTTTATAGTTCTCTTCTTTAGTTTCATTTAATTAGTTTCAAAACATGGACTCCAATGATGTTGTAAAAAATCCTGAGTGAATATTGTAGCTCTCAAACCAGACAATGTGACTGTAAAACAACATATAAGCTACATCTTCTGTAAACATAACATTTTAATACATTGAACTCATATTGTATGCATTTAAACAGTGCAAATTCTTATGTCAATACAGAGCGTTTTTCCATACTGCAATGCCATTAGTGCAATTTCATGGCGCATCTGATGACGTTTCAAATGACATCGCATGCACGATGACTTCCGGTCAGCTGGAAAATGCGGAAAAACATGGAAAAATCATGGGACTTTTGAAAAATTGCAAGCCCCCGCAAATATTGTGGACTTTCGTTGAATTTGCATTAATTATTGGGATCACAAGATTATGATTTTCTGGAGGGACTGAACTGATACTTAAAAACAATATGAGAAAGATTTAAGTATTTCCAACTTTGTCGCCCCCAAGTGGCAGTAACAAAACAAAGACGCTGTGGAATACAAAAGCACGTTACTACGCCCTCGGCTTGTATTATTTGTCAGTTGGAGACAGGATCTTCCAAATAAGGGAAACATGGATATGGTCAAATGCTGAATGGCTCAGACACAGAGAAGGGAAACTAGGATTGTTGGAGTCTTCTGCTTGATCTGATTTGTTGTTTTGACAATAAAACTTAATCTCACAGTAATTTTAGCACAAAAATTATAATTTATTAATGGAGGTAGCATATGCACACAGATAATTCCCTTGTTTATGGCTCTAACCAATTTTTTTATAATATAATGTTGTACATTTTTTATGAACCTTCAAATAGAGCATGATGTTTAAAATCAAATTTGTTCTCACACTTGACAAGGACATCATCTTTCTCCAAAACAAATTTGTTGATGACTTGTTTTGGATTTCAGGTTTGAGGCGAGGTACACGCTGGACAGGTCACCAGAGTATCACAGGGCTGACACACAGAGGCAACCATTCAAACTCACATTCACACCTACAACCAATTTAAAGTCACTGTTAACCTAGCGGGAGAACCTAGAGAAAACCGATGCTGACACAAAGAGATAATGCAATCTCCACAAATAAAGACTGCAGCCAAATGGTAGATTTGAACATGAAATCTTAAATTTATCATCAACAACTTATTTGCAACCACTCTAAAGGTAATAGATAGCCCTGTATAAACTGTGCTCAGTGACACCACACTAGAAAAAAAAAATCCACCATTGTCCATCATATCCACCAAAGCAGTTCAAGCAGAAAGATGATTATTATTTTAATTTCATCAGCTCTGAACAGCTCTCATCTTGCCAACCATTGACTGATGACCATAGCTCAAGGATGTGTCACCTACATCACCTGTTTGGTCTCTCTGCTGTCATTACACTCAGAGGATCTCTGACTGGTTGCTGTCTATAGGGTTATTGCCCCTCCAGTTCAGTGTGTAGGATTTTGGAATGGGAAATAATCTATATCAAATATATTTCAATCAGAGGAGACTTATTTTTTGGACTGAATAATAATTTATCACATAGTGCATGATAAAGATGAATAGTGAAAATTTCTTTGGCAATTAGATCCCATCATGATGTGAATATTTAGGGGTGGTAACTGGTGATAGAGGTTGAAGAGTGGGATGGCTGAAGGATGCGGATGATGGAATGAGTGTCCTGAAATGACAACTGACAACAGCAGAGAGGAGAACGGTTTTAAACTTGACAGCCTCGATATGATTAGCCTAGGAAGATCATTAGATTAACTTAACAGTCAGCTGATAGAGCAGGAGCTGGAGTGAGTCAGTGAGATTTCTGAATGAAATGAGAGCGGAGAGTCTTCCAGACTGAACATTTACTAAGCTCCATTTATCATAAGTGTGTTTTTATTAGTGTATAATCACCTGAAACTAAGATTTTTGTTACTTTGAGTGTCCAGAATGAGTCCTTTATATCTACATACAGAACAGGTCCTCTTTCACAGAGTCTGACATGTTGTTCCCACAATAGCCCAGACAGGACAAACCAAATACTGGCTCTACATATGGCCATTTGCTTTTTATCGTTGGACATCAAAGTTCTCCTTTGCGCTCGGCACAAGGGAGAAGTTTCAGTTGGTTGTAAAGTGCAACTTACCACTAGATGCCACTAAATCCTACACATTAGACCTTTAAAGCATTGTCATTAATGGGGTTAAGACTGATGTCTTCCAGTGTTTGGGGTAATGCCTCACATAAGTAATGTGTTACAGTAATGTATTACTTTTAGCAGTAATGAAGTAATATAATGTGTTACCAACAGGATTTCGGGTAATATTATTACATTTACAATGTCACATAATGTGCTGCCATCTGAAATAAACTGTTACAATTGTTTTTATTTTTCATTCATCCACACTGATCCACATTGCTCCACTTCTGCCAGTACGCCAACTGTGAAAATATCCCCCAAAGGTTATTGTGTCTTCTCATGTCATTATATGCTACATCATAGAAGGGTGCTGGTGATTGGCACATCTGGGTCATGCCATACTGTGTGTTATCATGTTCAGTGTGTTTCCATTAATACACCTGTAATGTCTACAACGTACCCCATTCTGTTTTTGTGTCCTAAGGCTGCTTGAAAGCAGCGGGGATTAGGAGCTGGCCTACGATTTGTTTTTTCCTCGTCCCGCACATCTGGGTGATGTTAGTATATGTGTTTCCATTCATGTAACGTACAACTGCAGAGTAACGCCAGCACACTGTTCCATTCTTATGCATAACTCTCTCTCCGGTGCTGTTGTAGCTAACCGGCGCACCAGGAACCGGCAGGTGGGTCTTCCAGCTCTATAGTATTCATTTGCACCCATCATAGTGACTGACTTGCACGTAATTTCATTTGTCCCTCATATCAAATAAAACATCTGCATCCTTGTTCACTCGTGATGTTTTCCCTCACTAAAAAGTTATTATTGAGTGTTTGAATGTCAAACTGCTGAAATATCCATGTTAAAACTCTGAGCCTCCTGCTGATGATAAAGTAGCAAGCAGAGTGTAGCTGACAGAAAGCAGATACAAGATCTACATCTACCTGTACACATTGTTCTAATTCTGGCTCCACTAATCTCTGCTCTTCCTGCTTTGACAAGTTGTAGTGGAGGACAGTCACACACACACACATACACACACACACACACACACTACGTTCCTGTGAATCCAACTACTCTGCTGCTGTCAGTTAATGTAAACAGAGTGAAACTGCACATAGCCTCCTGCTGTTCCACTGGACTTCCTGTGACACTAAACAGCTGTTGTTAGCTCCTCACATTGTTTCTGCACAACACAGGCTCTCATCTGATGTTTCTATTAGTCACAGTATCATTTCAACATAAGAGTCAATGTCATGTTGATTGGAGGAAACACTGAGAGCAGTTGGAGGTCAGAGGTCAATGAAAATGTGGTCTGAATGACTGTGCCGCAATCACAGAACACCACGCAGCATGCTGCACCTCTATTTCTTCTCTGTCTATTTTTTTGCCTTCTCTCTGTGACTCAACTAGTTCTTACCCACAGCCATGCACTGCATGCTGGCTGGAGTTTCCCAGCATGCAGTGACACATTGTGTTTAAGGCCATAAGCTGTGGAAAACAGTGTTTAAATTTGTTCTTAATCACTATCGTTACCCATCACGCAATGATTAATGTTTATGTATTTTACAATGGTTCTAATAGGTTATAGTTAATGTTGTGGTAAAAGACATCTTGTACCATGAGTTAAGTTGTACACAGTTAGGGACCTCCCACCTCTGTGAAGATTAGTGTCTAACATAAGGTTGTGCTGTGGTGAAATAATAAGCTAAATAATAATAATAAGTCCTAAGTCATAATTCATCTCTTTGCTATATTCTAGTACTTCAGAAATGTGAGCTTGCCACAATATATGTAATGTTCTTTTTTTTTTTTTAAGATTATTTTTGTGGGCTTTTTTGCCTTTAATGGACAGGACAGTGAGTGAAATGGGGAGATGTAGAGAAAGTGGGGACTGACACGCAGCAAAGGGCCGCAAGCCGAAACCGAACCCGTAGCCACTGCAGCGAGGCAATGCTTCTGTACATCGGGTGCTGGTACTATCCACTATGCTACCGACGCCCCAATATATTTATATGTTCAAAAAAATAAAAAGAGCTTATGTAAAATGTGTACCCAATGTTTTTATGTTAAAATGACATAGAATTAAATGCTCAAACAACAACAAAAAAGTTTTGTTTTGTCTTGTCAGACAAAAAATTGTACGTTACTGTATTGTACTGATAAAAAGGTTTTGACTGCAAGCTGTTTCAAAAAAAAAAATTGAATGTTGAGTGAGCAGTTTACAGTGTGCTTGAATATTGTTCTTTCACACAGCTGCTTTTGTTTGGGTGGATCAGTTTTATTTGAGTTTATGACTTGGAGGAGGTATACTGATGACATCTATCAATAGAGGCCTTCTTTTGTTCTTAAATTTATGTTCTGACAGTATTTATACCGTGATGCAGATGCAGATCCAATGTGTAAGTCTTACTATTTTCTGTTATCAAGATAAAACATTTAGAGCCTTGGTGGTAATTTAAGAGCTTTCTTGTGTTTTAAAGCAGAGTGAGTTGGGGCAGAGCATTGTAGTCTTAAGTGTGTGAGATACAGCACCTTCAGTGTATCATATCAAGTGGATTGCGGAGCAAATAAACCAACTTCAAGGATGTTTTTGTCCAATCCTTTCTCTTAGGCTGCATCCATCTGCCATATTTGCAAGGATTGGCAGATCTGAGAATCAGTCATGGCCCCAGATTCTAAGTGTACCTATCTAGAACTGAGCGTCATTGCTGGAGGTTGCTGGGAGCAGAACAGACAGTCAACAACTGTCTTTTTACTCTCTGCTGCAAATGTTGCTGTCTACTTTCCCCATCCCTCAAACATTTCAGGTTTTAGTCTTTAATTTTGCATGTAGGAGATCAGCAGATGTTTACGTAGCTTCTACAGTTAAGTGGGCAGGACTCCCTCCATATGAGGGAAAACACTGCAAACATTCTGGGAGATTTATGTAAGATTTACTTCTGACATGGACTCATGGTACATTTAGTAAAGGGTAACGTAAGTGATTGTGTGTGTGTGTGTGTGTGTGTGTATGTGTGTGTGTGTGTGTGTGTGTCCTTGCTTGGTAGCCATCACTAATAGCCCAGTCTTGCTGTAAACAGTGAACCATCTCCAAACATTACCTTATTAAGACACAAGAGACAGAGCAGACAGAGAGGAGAGTCTGAATCTGGTTCATACCTAACAACCTCCCCCACCCCCAGACATCTTACAAAGATGATCATAGTTACGCATCAACAGGGGGAAAACTGTATTAATAGAAACATTCAGATATGTTGCTTTTAAGCAGCAAAATCTCTTTTATAGGAATGTCCTGTGGAAGTCCACATAAGGGTTTCAAAACATGTAGGACAAAATTGTACTGAAAAAAATGACAAAAGAACACAAGTACATGCCTTTACAAAGAAATAATAATAAAATTAATAGATTAAATTATAAAATAGATGTCACTGATGAACACAATATACCCAAATATTCCAGTTTATAAAATATTTTACAACACTGACAGTAAGATCAGCTCTGCTCTTGATTAGAGACTGTTCCTCAAGTTTTTTTACAGACCCTGTTCCAGGGTATGAGCTGCAACTTGGGAAGAGAGAGAAGATATAAGTGAATGCAGTGTAAACAGTGGTTCCCAGCCTCATTTAGAATGGCAGAATACCTGTCACACACACTTTCCTGCTGTAGCTTAATGCTTCGAATCAAATCAAACAGCTCCTATTGTGGGGCTTGTATTTATAAACCTTCATTCACACTAGATTTGTGGCCATTTTTAGTCATGTAGTTTCATTTGTATACACATACACAAAAAACTACTTTTGTTGTGTGTAGTGGCCCTAAACAGACAGTACACAATGGCAAATTATCTGACTGCTGCTACAGATCCAAAACTGCCAAAGATACTGACTATGTACAGACTCAGTGATCAAAACCTGGCCATAGACACTGGCAGACACAATCAGACCTGGCTGCCCAGAAAAGACAGGCTGTGTCAGCTCTGTCCACTGAGACAGGTGGAGACAGAGCAACATTTCCTACTACTATGTAGCACATATGAAGACATCAGAACAAAAATGAAATGTAAACTCTGGGAAATCAGTGTCAGCGCCATAGATGCAGCAAGATATGTTAGTGCATATCACAGCCTAAGAGACAACCAACTCAACAACATATAGTTTATCTCCTCACAGATTAAATTAAATTAAATTTATTATTTAAATTTAAAAAAATGAATTGACGGAGAGGAAGAGGAGGAACAAACAGAAAAGTAGAGACCTGTACATAGTTAAACACACACACGCACACACACACACACACACCCTCTGCCTGTGGCTGCAGGTTTGTGGTACTGTGTCTTCACATTGATCCCCTCTTTACAAACCATATAATTTCCTGAAGAAGCCAGAGGCCTGTATACAATGGTTCACACTTGCGGAGGCTTCCCATTTCCTCATTAAAACACGTCCTTTCAGATTTTAAGGAGGTGGTCAGGAGTCGGTTGGGGTGGGGGTAGGCTGTGGGCCATTGCCCTTCATGGATCAGGCTTTGGCTGCCTTGGTGGCTCCATCAAAGTCCCTCCTTGGCAAGGTGAACTGCCCGAATAGAAATTGCAAGGTAATTGATGGCTTGTTGGGAAAAATGTATGGAGCCATGGCAGACACAGCTGGCAAACACGGGTGCCATACTGTCCCTGTACCAGCGCCATCTGTTTGGCCAGCTAGAGGAGGGGTGTAGTACGGATCTAATAGCCAAACTACAACATGTCTCCTCACTTCTTCCAAAGCTCATGAGAGAGCAGGGTGAAGCAGCTGGCAGTGCTATGGCAAGTTTTTGGGTGGCCAGGCACCATCTCTGGCTGTCACAGTCCATGTTGCAGCCAGAGGATAGGGTGTATCTGCTCAAACTGCCTGTTGAGCCATCTGCCTTGTGTGGGTCTGATGCATCCATGATGATTCAGCAGGGCCAGGAAGCCTGTGCTGTGCTAAGGAGGTGTCAGGCACCTTGAAGCGAGGCCGGGGCTGGCAGCGGCCTCAGCCGCAGCAGCCCAAGCAACCTTAGCCTGCTTGGGGGAAGGTGTTAAAGGGGCAAAGGATGTGGCAGTGGCCAGGGGCCACCCAAGCCCACACCTCAGTCCTAACGCGACATCACCCCCAGCCTTCCCTTGCCCTTAGATGGCATGGGAGGCCCTGGGGGCAGACCCCTGGGTTGTTTCAGCAATGACCCAGGGGTATCATTTATGGTTCCGAAGCGCTACTCCTCTGACGAGGATGGCTGCATTTTCCATTATTGCAGACCACCAGCACAGGGAGGTCCTGTACTCAGAAATCTTCACTCTCATGGCAAAGTCAGCTATCAGGAAAGTGAAGGAAGAAGATCAGCAGGCAGGGTTTTATTCCCGCTATTTAGTTGTTCCAAAGTGGGACGGGACAGTCAGGCCTGTCTAGACCTCAGGGGGCTGAACAAGTTCCTCAGCCTCCTGAAGTGCAAAATGTTGACCATGTCCAGGGTCAAGTAGTCTGTCCGGGTAGGTGACTGGTTTGCAACCGTCGACCTCAAGGATGCTTATTTTCAAATCCCAATCTCAGAGGGGCAGAGGAGGTTTCTCAGGTTTGCCTTCTGTGTCCTCCCCTTCGGAATTTCACTTGCACCCTGCACCCTCAACAGGTGCATTGATGCAGTCTTGGGGCCTCTGTGGCATCAGGGTCTCAGGACACTGAACTATTTAGAAGACTGGCTAATATGTGCACAAACAGAAGAGTGGTGCCGCCATCATGTGTCTGTACTGTTGGATCACATTCAGGATCAGGGCCTGTGCATCAACGACAATAAGTGCAGTCTGCAGCCTGCACAGGCCACCCAGTGTCTAGGCATGTGGCTGGATGGCAGAGCTGGGTTGGTGATGCTCTCACCGGCTGGGTGCCAGGGTCACTTGGCGGCTGTGTCTCGGCCTCTTGAGTCTTATGGCAGCCTCGGTACAAGTGGTGCCATTGGCTTCTCTACACATGTGTCTAGTCCAGAGGCATCTCTTCAGCCTGGGGCTCTGTCCGCAGAGACAGCTGCAGGCAACAGTGCTCAATACCATGCAGCTTTGTGCGGACCTCAGGTGGTGGCAGGACCCAGCTAACATCTTGAGGGGGAGTATGCTTGGTCCAGTACTGCGTCGCCAGGTGTTCTCTACAGATGTGTCCCTGGAGGGGACTCCACGAGGGCAGGGGCACCAGTGGGGTCTAGAGAGCCCGCTGGAAGGGCCAGCATATTAATGCTCTAGAACTGAGAGCCATTCACCTGGCCCTACAGCATTTTCTCCTGAGTCTGCAAGACCATCACATGCTAGTAAGAACCAACAGTATGGTGGCAGCAGCATATGCCAACAGGCAAGGAGGCCTAGGCTCCTCAACCTCTGCAGAATATCACACAGATTGTAGACCTGGGCATGGACACGGTTCCTGTCCCTCAGGGCCATGCATGTGCCCAGATTGGTGAGCCAGGGGGCGACCTATTCTCCATGGGAGGCCCAAGTCCAGGGGACTGGAGGCTGCACCAGGAGGTGGTCGGGGAGATCTGGCACCGCTTCGGCAGGGCAGTGGCCAACCGTTTCGCAACCAGGGACAATGCCCATTGCCCACTGTTCTCTTCCATGGGGTGGGACTCGATGCCATGGCAAACCAGCTGCCTCAAGGCCTGCTGTATGCGTTTTCCCCATTCACTCTTCTCCCAAATCTGCTGCACGGAGTTCGGGAGGAGGAAGTGTAGCTGATCCTGGTGGCCCGAACTGGCTCCACATGACATGGTTCTTGGAGATGGTGCCTCTCCTGGCCCTCAAGGCTATGGGAGCTCCCTGTCCAGTGGGATCTTCTGAGTCAGGCACAGGGGGCTCTGCTCCATCCCTTTCCACATGGGCTCAAACTTTGGGCCTGGCCCCTGATAACCCCTTTCCACCAAAGCAGTTCCAGTGCTGGTTCAGGGCCAGTGCTGGTGCTGGTTCTTAGTTGGTTCAACTTGCGAACCAGCTGAGAACCAATTTGCTTTTCCATGGCTCGAGGTGGTTAGGGTGCCACATCATTGCATCACTGTATACATCAGTTACGTTGAACAACAACAACAACAACAGCGGACCACGTACTTGTGCAGCTGTTACTCCTGGCGCTACGAGGCCTCATCGGCATTCAAACACAGCAGATACGTCGTATTTGTGCTGCTCGACAAGATTTGTATGGATGGCAATTACGTTCCAGAAGACAGGTAATAACCTAACACAGTTTGTCTCTTACTAACACTGAACGTGAGATTGTTATATTAGCCTTTGTTGTAAGCTATCGTTAGCTGGCAGAGCACAGCTAATTCACAATGCAAATGGGTAACGTTATGTGTTGTGTACTTATTTAGACAACTGAGGGCTTATTGTAGTTTCAGCTGGACAAAAGAGGATGCTTAGCTATTGATTTTAGTATTGATCACTCTCCATTCAACATGCTTATTTACCTATACATTTTTGTCCTACCCCATGCAGAGCTGGCTCATGAAGCCCTTTGCAGACACTGGCAGATTGACCCCTGAACAACACACCTATCACTACAGATTAAGCAGTGCACGGTTGGTTGTGGAAATGGCTTTTGGGAGATTGAAAGGATGGTGGAGGTGCCTCCTAAAAACCTGCCATTCATTGTTTGTTATATTTAGTTCTGGTTGTGTATGCTGCACGTTATGACTGCTGCTCTCCATTGTTTTTGTTGTTTTGTTGATGCTTACCTGACTACTTTTACCTGTGTTTGCTGGAGTACTTCATGTCACCAATATTGTTTCATCCTTTAGTTCAATAAATTCATATAAATAATTATGGCTGTCATGTTCTCATTTCTTTATAAACACAGTGACTGAAGACATCTATGAAAAGCATCTTCATAAATGGGTAACCTGCTGAGGTCTTGGCTTGTTTTTACTAGCTTTACTTGAACTTATTACACAGTTAAATTGTACATCATTAAGTGAAAACATACAGAAGCAGACATGTCTCTTTAGAAGGGAATTTATTTAAATACAAAAAACAAGCTAATGATAAAAGTGACAAGTGTGCACTGAATGTGCAAAACTAAATCTTCCCATGAAGAAACACACTGGTCTCAGTATCCAGCTTCTGCAGCAGGGCATCATTCAGGTCCTTGCTCTGTTGCTTTGACCTGAGCTGCTGGATGGTGTTGGCGAGCTGCAGTGGAGTAGCGAAGTTAGCTCGTAGTTAGCATCGTCTTGTTCGACGGCAGATAACTCTGTAGACCACATGAAAAACAGCGCTTTAAACAGTGACTCGTCCACTACACATATACAATGTTTAGCCAACTGAAAGGGGAGCTGGTAGGTGAGCCCATGGCTAAGTAACTTGCTAACATTAGCTAATGTTAGCAAGGCTAACCTGTTGATCAGTTAACATTAACCCGAGCAGACATCACAAACAATAGCTGTGTCCCAATTTAGCACCACATCCTCCGAGGGATGCGGGCCTAAATTGAGACACAGCTGTTATCTGAAGAAACTGGTAACACTAAACAGCTATGTGCAAGGCGAAAATGTTCGAAAAGAAACTTACCGGGGTCCGTTTGCGGCAGCGTTACGCCCACTTTCGTCCACCATCGCCTCCAGCATTCATTGCAGCTGCTGAGCGTCTCAATAACCCCGCCCCCTTCCCCGTGACGTATTGGTTCTTTCTTCTAATTTGGAACCAGTTTTTCTGGCGCAGAGCCAGTTCTTTTGTCAGTCGAAACAGGAAAAACGGTTCCAAATTAAGCACTGGCCCAGAACCAGCACTGGAACTGCTTTGGTGGAAAAGGGGTATGAGAGGGCTGGTCTGCTAGGCTTGGGCCTTGCGCAGTCAGTGGTTCAGACCATGCAGAGTGCTCGGGCACTGTCTACGAGGGCTGCATACTCTTACCGCTGGGAGCTCTTGGCATTATGGTGCACAACTAACCAGATTGATGCACTGACATGTGCAGCCCCAGAGGGGCTGTTTGAGGCAAGAAAATCACCTTCAACCCTTAGAGGCATGGTGGCAGCTATCAGGGCTGCTCGTACAGGGTATTATAGGCTTGCGGATGGTGACTGCAGCCTCATCTCTCAATTCCTGAAGGGTGTACACAGGCTTGCACTGCACACCAGGAGGCTAGCCATTCCACCGTGGGACCTGGGTCAGGTGTTGGCTACCCTGCAGCAGGAACCTTTTGAGCTTCTGGAGTCAGTCAGAATCAAGTGGCTGTCTCTTAAAGTGGTTTTTCTCTTGGCAGTGACATCAATTCAATGAAGCCCAATATCACAAATCAGAATTTGCCTCAGAGGGCTTTACAGCATACAACATCCCTCTGTCCTTTGGACCCTCATCAGCTAAAAGAGTGGGGGAGCATGCTCTGTCAGTGGATAAGAGCTGTTGTCGTTGCCTTCCAGATGAAACTGGTGTCATGTTGTGTCCAAACCCTGCATTTCTGCCAAAAGTACTCACAGACTTTGATTTGAATCATTCAGTGAAGTTGCGACCCTTCTTACCAGGGTGATGTCGTATATTATTGTCAGTGGCCTGGCAGCAGGCTGGCCAACTGAGCAGTCTTCCTGCACCCAACCCCTGTGTCTGGCGGGGTTAGTCATGCTTATGGTTGTGTCTGGCGCCTGGGCATCGGTACAGTGGCACACAGCGTCTGGCGCTGTCACTGACCATTGAATGCTCAAGATGTTGTACATTTGTTTATAGTTCATCAGTGTTTTTTGGTATACACACCTTTTGGGAATTTTCTGTTGTTAATGCACCAGTGGTGGCGCTTCTGGCCTGCATCTGCTCTGTCTCCTGGGGCCCCTCGCGGTGTGTCTTAAAGGGTTCCCATAGTTATGATACAACTATTGGGTGGGGAGATAATCTCGATATGATAGAGAAGATTATCTCCCCGAGGAGGAGATTATCTCCCCAGGCTCAAGGCCACTCGGTACCCGTTCCAATCAATGTTAATCAGTGGGTGCCTGGCGCATGCCAGCCACATAAAGTGGTATGTCTTAAAGATTATAAATTTTCCATGTCGATTACCCCAGATGGGGATAATTCCCATAGTTATGATATAACTACTGGGTAGGGAGATAATCTCCTCACTCAAAGAACCAAGGTTACAATGTAACCGAATGTTTTAGTACTATGAAGCTGGTTCATTTTTAACTGGGATAAATCACCATGGTAACTAATGCTGAACAGCTAACCTGCTCTGGAACAGGTTATGTTCAGAGTATCGGATCACAGCCTGTCAACACCCAGACCTCTGACCTATTGGATCACTGAAGAAAAAAGTGTCCATGGACAAAAGTCCAGAGTGACAGGTAAAAAGGAGTGTATATAAGTCAGCAGAATCATTTCAGTGTTCTTGGGCTCTATTTCCACTGGTTTTAAAACAGAACTTCTAACAAATGAAGGGATTGTTTACAACACCACACTCATGATGATGATTTTAGCTGTGTGATGAACTGGAAATAAAACCTACAGTCTAGCCTATATTTTATTAGAAAAACAATCCACACACTGTTGCTATTCTCCTGTTATTAGAAATGCAACATTTCGGTCAGAGAGATGTCATCAGTCATGAACTACTTTTCCACTTTTTTTGCTTCAGCATCATGTGACGTAGGCTACTTCATTCATGGTTCTGATGATTTTGCACATATTAACACCCCAGCCTTTCTCATATGAACGCGTCTGTGGCTAGATAGGAAAACCCAGAGCTGACTGAACTAGTTGATAACCAGCTCCATGATACCAATTATCCAGACAGACAATGTTAGGGTTAGCCAAGCCAGATAATCAAAAGATATCCTGGTTATGTTGAACAGGCTTCGCAATACAGGCCTCAGTTCTTTATTTGTTGAGCTGTTGTTGCTGCACATGAACCAGGTGTTTATACCTGCTCTGAATGGCCACATTTGAAGATGGACGAGGTGAAAAGTCTGTCATCATAGAGGGGGACAAGAATAAGCAGTACTGATTGGGATAATGGAGCACACTTATACATAGACTCTTGTCTTGAGAAGCACTTCAGATGAAGCTCACTGGCTCCTTTAGCGCTGCTTTTCCATAAAGCTTGGGGACTGTTTGTAACACAGGCTTTCTGTTATACATTTGTATTATCCAACCCTAAACTGAGAAAACCTTGATGATGTCACCATGACCGCTGCTGGGAGGGTTACTTTAAACATAATCCACTACAGATCACTGAATAGATGCTCCAAAATGCAGCTTTGACAAAATCCATTAGAATACTGAAGTAATGTATTCTAAATACTTTGGATAACTTATGGAATGCATCTTATGGTCTTGCTGAGCCCATTTGTCTGAGTCGCTCTGAATGTAGTTAAAGCTACATTGGCTAACTCTTATAAAACATAATTTTCTCTCATATTTTCTGAGACTGCAATTTCCTGACAGCAGCACATGGCATGGATAATCTCTGAAAAATTCATGTTCGTCTGGCTCCTCTCAGTGCTCCTAATGGCATTTGCACCACACTTGCATGAAAACAACAGATCCAAGAGGAGTCCCCAACACAGTCACTGCGTTTACATGGTATTAGAGAAAATCCATTTATTTTGTGAGTCCAACTAAAACTGGAATTTTAGAATACATGTAAACATGTTAGTCCAACTGAAATCCTACTAAATGAAAGTTGGACTGACACACCCAGATAATGTGATTGGAAGTCAAATTACTCCTGCATGTATACAGTCGATCGGACCCAAACTGGCCTAGGTGCTCTGCACATGCTCCACAGTTTCCACCCTGGGCTGTGACCCAGAAGTTAAATAGCATTACATGCAAAACAGAGGAAGAGAAGAAAAACAAAAAGTAAAGCATGCAGCAGGTACGAAATGTACAGAGCTGTAAAGATGTCTACTATGGTACCAGTTTACCGCTAGCTAACTGTAGCTAACTAGTTTGTCGATTGTTTGGTCTGTGACATCATAGTTCAACTGGAAAAAGGTCCAATACTAACTAGCTGAAAGAGGGCATATTACCTGTCGTAGTGGAGTCAGACATACTTCGGTCAGTGAATCAATTCCCCTCCCACGCTTCTATACTGGGACAAGAACAACACTCCAATTAAATGGCCTAGTGGAGCTGTAACCGAAGCTTGACTTAACTGTGCATGTAAATGTACTGACTGTCAATCACTGCTCGTGCATATGCTGCGCCACCACCTTCCACCACGCACACTTTCACTCAGTCTAGCTCAGTATCTTCAGCTCACAACTTCAGGAGAAGCTTTGCAAATTTCACAATTTGAAAAGAATTTCTGATTTCTGAAACACAATGGCTGAGAAGTGACCAGCAGCAATGAAAAAACTGCCCATCCCTCCTTTGCCGACAACAGCACACCTAGCAAGTAAACAGAAGAAAACTGTAGATCTTCTGTAAAGTGTAAGGGAAAACAAGCTTTCTGTTGTCAGTCATCTTCTGTTTACTTTTGTTGTGTACGCTATTGTTGGCAGTGCAGCATATGAACGCATGTGAATATTTTACAGCTGTGTTAGAGATGCCTCCTAGCTCTAATTGGTTGTTTTTATGCAGACACATTGGATTCTTGCAGATGCCACTAGGAGCAGTAAGACAAGCTTTTTTTCCCACAGCATCAGTTAACCACAGCATCAAGACAAAATTAAATTGAGCAGAATGAATTTTACTTTAGTGGACAAGTCGCTTAAAGGGGGGCACATAAAGGCAGCATGGAACTATACTTTAAGAAACAGATTGTGATCATTGAATAAAAAAACACAATGTTACAATAATATACATTGTCAAACAAGCAACCACACATCCACCTGTGTTTCAAGGCACAACTTCAAGGTGGCTGCAATATTGCAAGAGAGTCTGTTTAAAGTGTTCATGCAGTGTTCATGTCTAAAAATAAATATGACCTCACTTTGTATTAATTACATTTACGCACTGACTTCAGAACTTTCATTCATGATTAAAGTGTTTGTAACAGGTTTGATATTTGCCTTTTTTTGTACCTGTCAGAAGCCAGTGAAGAAAATGTAGCTTAATCAGTGGGACACATACATCCACAACAAGAGGAAACAGGGTACACAGTGGTTTATTGATTAATAAGCCAGATAGCCTACTTTCAACAGGTCAGGTAATATTCAGGAGGAGGATGATGATGACAATGAGGAGGAGGAGGAGGAGGAGGAGGAGGAGGAGGAGGAGGATGTGGACCACAGACAGTAAGAGAGAGAGAAAAAATGTGGAGAGGGAGAATGACCAGGGCCTTGGGAACACTGCTTAGCCTTGCAGCCAGTTTCTCCCAGTGGCCACTCATAGTCTTGCAGCAAAAAAATATTCCCTGTAGCCCAAAAAGCATTTTTCCCATAAACCATTATAAAAGAGATATCTGTAAAACTGTTGACAGGACATCTCTAACTGCAAACAAGGTCAGTTATGACTCTGATATAAATGTTTGATCAATATTTGTAAAACTTTCTTCAAGCTGAGGAAAGCAGTCTAAAAATCTGTGACATCATCACAATGACACAGTCTATGAGCTGAGAGGGAACTAATGTCTATTAATACTAATGTACATATTCAGTGGGCTGCATACTGCAGAAGTAAACCTGGAAGCTAGAGGCTTTTTTGGTCATATGTGCCAGGCAAGCAACTCTGTTGGAATGAATATGCGCCATCTTGTTATCCGATATCTATGTATTATTATAAATCTATGGGGACATCTTAGCTCTGTCATTTAGCCGCAGTGCCAAATGCAAGACACGGAGAGAGAGTGGCGACAGTCAGGAAGTTATGTCATTTTCTCATATTGCAAATTTTCGTAATGACATCACATTAAGTGTACAAGATTACTGTGTGTAGCAATTTCTATCAGACAACAGATAAAAAAGAACACATACAAAAAATACAGACTTGGTGTGCAAAGGCCTAATGTCTCAAATCCTTGCACTTAAGTCCCAAGTCAAGACAATCAAGACCCGAGTTAAGTCCCAAGTCATGACAAGTCCCCAGACCTAAACCTTGAGTTTTTAGTCCTAAACAAGCCATAATGAGGTGTTCAATGAAATGCCATTTTAAATTGACGAAAATCATGAATGCTATTTAAACTTTTTATTTATATTTTTACAACGGCATAGTTTTTGCGCACCATGTACATACAAATTGTTGCATTTTTTAAAAAAAAAAATCTGTTTATGGGAAATGTGTGCCTCATATTCATTTTAAGCAGATAAAAACTAAAAAAATAATCCCTTCAGGTAATCTATTTTTAAAGACAGTAACTGTATTCACAATAGAGAATGTGAAGGTAGGCTTATGTCATGCTGTATACGATGGGGCACTATCTTGTAAGGTACACGCTCTGTTACCAAAATGTACTAGCTCAGTCCAAAAACAAGATAGTTTGTGAGTGGGGGTAGTGCATCGGGGTCTGTGAGCCAGCCCTGGGCTGCAAAGTCATATGAGTCTGTGTTGCTTATTGAGATTAATTTGTCCAAATACTGATGCTTGACCACCGCAACAGGCAGAGGTAACAGGGTAACAGATGGCAACCCAGTCCAAAAATTTAACACGACATGACATCAACTTCATATTCTCTATACCACTAATTCAAACTGTAACTGTAATGGAAAACAGTCACCCATATTTTGGATTTTAAATACTTAGGCTAACACTTGTATTCTGTTACTATCCAACTCTGACCATGACATCATCATTTATATTATGTCTCCGCACCAGTGATAGCTGTAGCCAGAGAAATTATGTTTTTGGGTTGTTCGTCCATACGCACATTTGTATGTCTGTCCATCTGTCCGTCCATCTGTGCGTATGTCTGTCCACATATCCGGCCTTCCTATTCTTCTGAGCACAATAGCTCAAGGACACCTTGAGGGAATTTCTCCAAATTTGGCACAAATGTCCACTTGGACTCAGGGATGAACTGATTAGGTTTTGGTCAAAGGTCAAGGTCACAGTGATCCTGTCTGTCTCATTCTTATGGACATGATGTCTCAAGAACACTTTGAGAGATTTTTTAAAATCTGGCACAAACGTCCTCTTGCACTGATCTGATTAGCTTTTGGTGGTCAGAGGTCAAGGTCACTGTGACTTCGCATCATTGTCATTCTCATTTTTGTGAATGTAAACAGGTTTCAGAGTTTCCTCAAATTTGGTACAAACATTGAAAAAATTGAATTTCCCCTCAGGGGGATTAATAAAGTATATAAAATTAAAATTAAGTTATCAAGTCGTTATCATGTGAATAGCTGGGGGGGGGGGAGGGGGGGGTCACTTAGCGCTCCATCTCCGCTGTGAATGATTCATTTAAAACGTTTTATCTAAATCACATTATTTTTAAAAAATCTCATTATGTGGCAGTGGACAAATTGGAGACATTAATCCAAATAAATGGCATATTTATCTAAATCCTGCCGAGCTCGGCGGCACAGGTTTCATTGAAGAAGCCCCATCCTCACTTCCAGCAAATCGTGTACTGTGCAAAGCATTGTGGTGATTTTATACCCGCGGAGGATCCACACATGCTTCGAATTTCTCTGAAAGAAGGACTCAGTCCTCCGAAACTCGGAAGGATCCTTGACATTGGAACAGTCCTTCGGCGGGGGTCTATGACGTAGTGTCCTTCAAATTCTGCCATTTGAGGATCCTTCCTTGACATTGAGAGACTCCTTGTAACTGCAACTTCAATCAATCAATCAATTTTATTTATAAAGCCCAATATCACAAATCACAATTTGCCTCACAGGGCTTTACAGCATACGACATCCCTCTGTCCTTATGACCCTCACAGCGGATAAGGAAAAACTCCCCAAAAAAACCCCTTTAACGGGGAAAAAAACCGGTAGAAACCTCAGGAAGAGCAACTGAGGAGGGATCCCTCTTCCAGGACGGACAGACGTGCAATAGATGTCGTACAGAACAGATCAGCATAATAAATTAACAGTAATCCGTATGACACAATGAGACAGAGAGAGAGACAGAGACAGAGAGAGAGATGCAGGTAATAACAGTAGCTTACAACAACATTATTGAAAGTAATAATATTATAGTTATAGTTCTGGCTACTGTGGTATAATATGTTGAAAGTATGTATTAATATCTGACAGTATACATGTGTGACAATAGTCATATGTGTATAATAACAGTAGAAGTATGACTAATGACTAATGATGGCAGCAGCAGCAGGAGGCATCTGGCAGGACCACGGCAGCAGCACAACCACACACGTCACGCTGTCCAGGCACCGCTGCGATATGAGTTAATCTGAGAGACAGTGGAGCACAAAGGCTCCAGAGAAGAAGCCGAGTTAGTGACATCCAGAATGGCCGAGTTAGCAAGATGCAGTAATAGAATACAAGAGAGAGAGAGAAGGAGAGAAGGTGCCCAGTGTATTATAGGGGGGTCCTCCGGCAGACTAGGCCTAAGTCAGCCTAACTAGGGGCTGGTACAGGGCAAGCCTGAGCCAGCCCTAACTAGCTTATAAGCTTATAAGCCTAACTAATAAGCTTTATCAAAGAGGAAAGTCTTAAGTCTAGTCTTAAATGTGGAGACGGTGTCTGCCTCCCGGACTGTAACAGGAAGATGATTCCACAGGAGAGGAGCCTGATAGCTGAAGGCTCTGGCTCCTGATCTACTTTTGGAGACTTTAGGGACCACGAGTAACCCTGCGTTCTCAGAGCGCAGTGTTCTGGTGGGATAATATGGCACTATGAGCTCACTAAGATATGACGGAGCTTGACCATTTAGAGCTTTATAAGTTAACAGTAGGAGAACTTGATTGGTTCATGGAGGCATACAATCACAAAGCAGTAATTCTACTTTTCTCAAGACTTGACAAAGCCTCAACAGAGATACAGAAAACTACAGACTACAAACAACTGAACTGTTTCCACAAACTGAGTGATACTCCAAATGATGAATGAGTGAACTGATTAGTGTGTAAAATTGGCTCCCCTTTAACTTTATGACCTGATTCCAGTGACAAAGCTGCCACTCAGCAGTGGTTCTGTTCATTAGCTATGGCCTACCAGCTTCCTTTCGAGGGATGCGGGGGATCTGATCGAGTTGCGAAACGTGGGGTACACTCTAGACAGGTCGCCAGTCAATTACAGGGCTGACAAATACAGACAGACAACCATTCAACATTCACGACAGGTGATCTAAAGTTGCCAGTTGACCTAATTAACCTAACCTGCATGTCTTTGAATTGTGGGAGGCTGGAGGACCTGGAGGAAACCCATGCAGGCTCAGGGAGAACATGTAAACTCCACACAGACAGGCCCCTGCTGGAAAAGACAGTGTTTACCCCTACATCACCATCAGCAGTGTTATCATACAGAAATGCAAGTTGCAGATGTCAAACATAATGACTGGGGTGCCACAGTGGCCTGTTGGTTGGGATCCATACCATGTAGCCTAAATGTCCTTTTGCTGTCTGTCTGTATGCCTGTCTGCCTGTCTGCCTGTCTGTCTGTCTGTCTCTCTCTCTGTCTGTCTCCCTCTCTCTATCAGCCTCTGTCTCTTCTGTCCTCCCTCTGTCTGTCCTCCTCTCTCTCTCTAAGTTTCAGCAGTGTAATAAGTTCCACATGGTATTTCAGTTTGCTGTCCAGTCCAGACAGCTGCCTGATGCAGAAAAAGCCCAAATTTAGAAGAAATATGAAAATTGTCAAACACTTTTTTCATTCACTGAGGAAACTACCCCCCCCCCCCACACACACACACACACACACACTCCTTCTTTTTTCCATTTCTCTGTTCACTCTTTCTTCCCTTCTTCTCATTTTTCTCTTCTTCCTTTCCCATTTCTTTCCTCTTCTCTTTCCCTGCCCCCTCCCCTTCCCTCTTCACATCCCCTTTGTTTCTCAGCTTCTGTCTCATTTTACTTCTCCTCCTCCACTCCTAAATCTGCCCCTTTCTTTCCATCTTTCTCATTCCCTCCTCTCCTCTGTTTATCTGTCTGTGTCTCCTGTCCCTCCATCTTTCCCAGGCAGACTTTACAGGTCACTTCTTGGTCCCTCTGACATCAGCCAATCAGTCATGTTTAGAGGGGCCATTCCCTGGTGTAAGGCCCGCCCCCCAGTGACCATACAAGGTAACAGTGGAATGCATGGCTTGGCAGTCCATCTGCTTCATAAGAGAGAGAGATACACACACACGCACACACATACAGAGCAGAGGGTGTCCCACACTGATGAGCAATCCTAGTTCAGTCTGATTTGAACTTCAGCTTAGTGTGAAAGGACTGACGCTTTAGCTAGTGGGCAAACTTCCCCCTCAACTGATCACTGCTGCAAAAGCAGCCTGACAACAGACAGCCAAGTCAAGAATTAACCTGCCAGTGGAGATGACAAACTTCAAGAAAAGCTCAATAGTCCAGCGGTGAAGCAGTGAAGCAGCTCCAAGCACAGCAGCACCTCAGCTGACCTGCAGCAGGAGACTCAATCAGGTATGGTCACAGACATGACTCTTACCAGTGTTTTTCAACCTTTTAGTACTCTACTATAAATCATGTAGACTGTGTATTACACCACTACCAATCATTTTTTTCAAAACACAGTTTTATTTCATTTTAAATGCATCGCTTGACTTAGGTCATCCTTAGATGATGTCAAAGTAAGATTTTTGCAAATTTATTAGAAGGGTTGGCACAGCATTATGACACCAAGAAATCATATGAGAGAGGCCTTGATAACAAATAAGAGCACTCCAGTGAAATGATTTGTCAGTCCAAAACAGTGGTCCCAGAGCTCACTGTGAAACACATCTGCTGCTGGCTAAATTAGAGATTTAAACAGTGTCAGAATATTAATGTGACCTTTGTTACAACTCAGGTGTATAACACAGCCAATTTAATACAGCATGAAATTATGCCATGATACTCTGGCCAATGCCAATGGTGTAAGCAGCCATATACATAAAGATATTGTAGTTATTCATGCTACGTGCCATTTTTTTAATGGATGACTTGAGTTAATGACCAGTCTCAGCTTTATATCTTTTTCATAGTTACAGGATTCAATGGACATTCAGTGCACAGTCCAACATGCTTCAAAACTAATGTCTTACAGTCTGACATAGACCGCAATGAAGTTTTTATGAAACCCATCATCAACCCACAGTGTGACATGCAGCAAACACATAAGACTGCTGTCATCACAGAGACTGCAGGGGCCTTGAGACAAATGACTTAAGTCAAGCAAGTTTTGAGTCGATACAAGTTTTTCTGAATCATAGATTAAGTGAAAAATAAAAGAAATGTGGAGGGACAAAAACAAGCATTTAAAACATTGTAGTATGCTTTTATAAATGTTCAGATGTCATGTACGACTAAGAATAAAATCTGGTATGGTTCATAAACATTTGTAAAGGCCCACTTTCTGTCTATTTGAGGGTGTGTTACTGAGTCAAATGAGCTGCTACAGTTCTTACTGAGATTGTCACAGGACTGTAACTCTTGCACTCTGGATCACTTCACTCAGTCTAGAGTTGCATCAAAATGACATTTTCACTTGTTCCCATTGAACCAGCCTGGAATGGACTTTCTTTTTGTCTAAATAAAAACATAATTTCATTGTCTCCACCAATATATTTACAGGGCTAACACACATAGACCCATGTACACACTATCATTCAAAGTGAGCAGTTATAGCCTAGCCTGGGGGTTGGAACTCAACAAAAGAAACAGCTTTCTACTGTACAAACACACATGCAACCTGTGACAAGGAGTTAAAGTAGAAAGTCCACTTTGCTTTGTTTTAAGGTGTAACAGGTCAAAAAGGTTAGCCACTGATTTAGATCCTCCAAATTCACCTCACTTGGTGGAAAAGGGATCAGCTTGCATCCTGGGGGAGGGGAGGGCGGTGTGGCGTGGCGTGGGGTTCTGTCCTTGAATGGGATAAAATGGCAATAATCGGATGTGACCCTTCCACAGTATGGCTGACATCAGTCTCACACAGCACCTCATGTCACAAAGCATCAATGACTAGGAGCAAATTTACACCACAGACAATGTGTACAATAAGGTGTTAAACAAAGAGGAAACTGTTAGTCATTCATAAACAGACATGCTGTACATGTACTCATTATTCATTTCTTTCCCTTCAGAACACTGCTGTGTGTCCTTGCGCTCAGAGACAGAGGAACGAGGAGGACAATCAGGAGGTGTGGAAGAGACAGACCGGGTAG
The DNA here is from genome assembly GCF_041903045.1 of Epinephelus lanceolatus. Lineage (NCBI taxonomy): Eukaryota > Metazoa > Chordata > Actinopteri > Perciformes > Serranidae > Epinephelus > Epinephelus lanceolatus. Next base: position 3,985,130 of record NC_135740.1, read on the forward strand.
GAGCACCACTCACTCGCGCGCGCACACACACACACACACACACACACACACACACACAAATTCTTGTACTTCTGTCTTTGCGAGGACCCTCATTGACATAATGCATTCTCCAGCCCCTTACCCTATCCTTAACCTTGACAACTAAATGCCTAAGCCAACCCTTACACTAACTCTATCCTAAGCCTAATTGTAACCTTAACCCTATAAACAAGTCTTTACCCTCAAACAGGCCTTTACAGAAGTGAGGACTGGCCAAAATGTCCTCACTTTCCAAAAATGTCCTCACTGTGTGAAATACGCATTGAGGTCCTCACTATGTAGCATGTACAAATATAGGCACACACATTTGTCTTACTAACCTTGTGAGGACCCTCATTGACATAATGCATTCCCCAGCCCCTAACACTACCCTTAACCATCACTACTGAAAGCCTAATCTAAACATAATTCCAACCTGAACCTCTAAATTGAATCTTAACCTTCAAACTGTCTTTTTAAGTACTGAGGTCAAGCAAAGCTGTCATCACACTGCAGAAATGTCCTGACTATAAGGTGTAAAGGAATAGTTCAACCCTAAATGACCATTTGTATATAATTACTCATCCCATGTTAGGTTGTATTCATGAAGAAAACGTTGTCTTTCTCGCCTGCCTTCACACGAAGAATCCAAAAATGACAAACATTCTTAATAAAATGAAGTAAACAGGGACCATGTTTAACAGCGAAAAGATATCAAAACATCTGTTTACAAACTGTTACAAACTGCAATATAATCCAAGTCTCATTATACAGTTATATGCTCAGTACTTCCCAAACACATTGCATTACCTTGCTGTCAGCCCGTTCCAACAGGGACTGAAAGTGAAAGCATAGATAAGTTTTACTTTTAGTCCCTGTTGGAAAGGGCTGACAGCAACGCATGTGTTTGGGAAGCACTGAGCATAAATGAGACTTGGATTATACTGCAGGAGTTGTGTGAGAGTTTGTAAATGTATGTTTTGACAAGGTTTTTGTTAAATGTGGACCCTGTTTACTTCAATTCGTGAAGAATGTTTGTTGTTTTTGGATTCTTCAGTCACCTGGGGCATTTGAGAAAATGTTTTCTTCACATTTGGGGCCAGTATTCCTTTAAAACTGTAAACAGATAGCAGTACAAGCCCCACACAAGTGTGTTTTAACAGGACTCGACAGCACATTCAGTGCAACAATACATTTTTTTTAGTTTATTCCTCTGACTTTTATTTGAAACTTTGAGTATTTTGTAAATCAGAGAGAATAACCATTGTTACATACACTACTTTCAATAGCAGCTCTGTTTCTGTGACTGTCACTGATTATTCTTTTTAATCCTAATTTCCCCCTATATTCCCTCTGAAGTGGCATTAAAGACAGTCTGGCTGGTGAGCCTTGAGGAAGTTAATGGAAATGTGACAATGTGTCATATCAGGGTTCCCATACCCAGATATAGCTTATAAAATCTGTGTTGCAATCCCCCAGCAGCCAGGAGCTGCTGTCCTGCTGAGGACTGGGATGGACATGAGAAAGTGCACAGAGGGAGGAGAGGAGGAAATGCTCTATTTATTGACTGAGCAGTCAAACGTCTTAGGGGCACTGGGTTAGGAGGACTTTCACATAACCCCCTACAAACACACACTCACACCAGTCCCCCTCTGGGACCAAGAGACCAAATTCTCAGGGTCGATTTCACATGCGAGAAAGGGGTGGGGGGGTGGGGGGGTTGATCCATCCAAACTGACTGCCGGACACACATGCAGGAGCCCTGCTCTTTGTTATGTTTTGACTTTTTTTTTCTTTATTCAAATCACACAAATCTCACTGTGCTTCTATGTGAACCTATAAACACAAAGTAAACTACCTTAGTGACCATTTTGGTTTATCCACTGATGTCAGACTTCATGCAAGAAGCTTTGAAGAACAGAAAAAGATCTGTGTGCCTTTTTCCTGCTGTCAAAACCCCTGATGGTCTTGAAAGGCCTACCTAACCTTTCATTTCCTTTGGACTGGACTAATTGTGGACTGGATGGAGTGACTTGAGGAGATCAGTGTAGAAGAACCTGTGTTGTCTTTAACGTTTTGGTTAAGATAACAAAAGCGAGTCTGTAGCATGTGTTATGTATACATTATGTATCATCTTGCTTTTCAGTATGTTAAGGGTTTGCTGTTGTAGAACACCACCCTTCATGACAGCAGCTCCAGCACCCTGTAGGCATGAGTTGTGAGCAGTAACTGTAAACCAAAAAGTGTTTTTTTCCTGCTCCACTGTAGATTTTTTCTTATTCACCCTATCGTCCAGTGACAGTCCGATTTTTTGGCCACCTTCGAATACAACATGTTGGAAAATCAAGATGTTGTTAGCAATACCAGTTCAACCCAGGTTAGCCATTGTTGGCAATACCACTTGATAACAGCGAATTACGATATTCATTCATTCAGTCATTTTCCGTAACCGCTTATCCTGTTGGGCTGGAGCTGACATTAGGCGAGAGGCGGCTTACATCCTTGACAGGTCGCCAGACTTGGCAGGGCTAACATATAGGGACAGACAACCGATCACGCTCACATTCACACCTATGGACAATTTAGGATCACCAATTAACCTAACCTGCTAATTTTAGTCCCTTTGACTGTATGATACAATGACGCACTGCAATGTATTCTCATAGAACAGTTTGTTTGATATCCTCTGAATCTGTGCCCCATGAGTGAAATTATGTCCTTCACATACAATTGCGTAATTAATGAAAACTTACGGAGGTTAGGTTTATGCAATAAAAGCTACTGTGGTTAGTTTTAGGAAAAGAAACCTGGCGGGACATACCTTAAAATGACTCAAAGTTCACAGAGATCCAAACACAGATCCATCCCAACCTTCCTCCTTACAAGCACTTGGGACTGCTTCCTTGTTTACTGCTATCAGCACATTGGTTACGTGATCGCAGACTTTCAAAATATGTATGTACGAATTAGGGTGCATTGATTTTCATAGGAAAACATATGAAAAATTTGTGAGAACAGCCTGTGCACTGCCACAACTGTTAACTAACCTGTTCTCTGGCCTGTCCGTAACACTGAACGTGATGCACTGGTTAAAAAAAAAAAAAAAAATCAGAAAGGCAAATTTATCTGATCTGCTGGCAGTGGGAAATGAGTCAATTGCTTTCTTAATGGGTATTCCTGATTTAAAAAAAAGAAAACACATATATGCAGTAATTTTGTTGGAAAAAGGTTCCTTTTTGTACCACTAGATTCCCCCAGGACGCCTCCCCAAGCTCCTCATAACACTAAATTCTTTTCATCACCCCCTAAAACATCATTACAGCCCTTCAGGGCATCACCAACAAGTCCCTGCTGTAGCTGCTCTGATCAGCCTCCAATGTTTGACTCACTGCACACTGCAGCATTGCCATTTTTGGTAATTGATTTTAAGACCCACTTTAACCATCACTTTTATGTGTTGTACTCTGACACAGTGTTTAGCTCTTTAATCAGCAGAGTTGTAAATCTGACTCCAACTTTTCTGGTGACTCTGCACACGTGAGGTTTTTCTGAAGCTTTTCTTTAACAACAAAACTGAATTCATATCACACAGGTGACACTCAGCTGTGTGTGTGTGTGTGTGTGTGTGTGTGTGTGTGTCTGTGTGTCTGTGTGTCTGTGTGTGTCTGTGTCTGTGTGTGAAAGAGAGAGAGAGAGAGAGAGAGAGATTTAGTGTGACACTCAGACAGACAGAATAAAATGGAGAGAGGGCTTCCTGTGTGTGATTTACAGAGCCAAGGGGAAAGAGAAAGAAGACCATATTAGGCAATGTTTGGCTCAACAGGAGAGATGGCTTTGACTGTTATCACAGCCTGTCTAAACACACACTCATGCGCACACACGCACACACACACACACACACGCACGCACGAACGCACACACACACACACACACACACACACACACACACACACTGTAGCCTGTAGTCAGACTGTGACTAGTCTGGACAGTGACCCTTTTCCATCACAGAGAGTGCATGTTCTGATTCCGATGATTCAAATCTTTGGCAGATTTTGGCTTGCCATTAAGTATTGAAACATTTCAGTTTTTAGCTTTTTTATGTTTGTTTTATTTACTTAGTTATGGAGTGATTTTATATTACAGTAACCCATTATGAGTCAACTAGGCAGTATTTATACGTTGGCTGTGCTGACTCCCATCATCAAGCATTCTCTCACTCCTTTGCTGCCTGTCTGTAGTGGAACTGTTTTTTAGCTGTGAGAGAAAACTAAAGGGTGGCTGAGGATAATCAGAATGAGTTCAGCTGTCACCCTTTAACCTTGGTAACTGTCTGTTCTGTGATAGCATTGCACTTTAATTACCTCCACTGAAGAAAGGAAAGCTCCATTTTACCAGCAGCTGCCCCTCGAGCAGCTTACCAGCTGCTCTGACATGATAAATGTCTTGACCAGGGATTCCAGGGCCCCTCCCAGCTCCAGAGCCACCGAGTGAACCAGGCTTTTGTCTCTGCTTACCAGCAGAAAGAGATTTTATATGAAAGGAAATCTGAGCAGATTTGCAAATTATTATTCGATGGCAAAAGAATGAGAGCAAGCAGCTCTACTGGCTCTTCTTGACCAAGTGTAGGGTGGATGGACTGATTCCTCTGAATATCTTTGATATGGTCAGGCTGTAGAGCTGTTGTTTTTAGCCCAGTTGTATATTATTGCTTGCAGCTGGTGAAAGATGTTGTCATGTTGTGACCCTGTGTTTTATTTCACTGGATAAATAAAGGTGTGTCAGGTGTTTGTAGCCCTTCTTACACAGAGATGGAGCTATAGAGCTGCTACAAAGTCCGTTTATTATGCCGCCTTTGCATTTTTACACAGAACCATGCAATTTCAGTGTTTGATTTTAGATAGCATGCCAGTATTGTAGAAGTATAAGAGGCACGACAGGTGTGACATGTAACACATCAACGTCAGCTTCTGGTGTGACAGATAACATACATGTTGGCAGCACTTTATAAACACTAACAATGGCATTAACATGTCAATAACAATCATTTACCGTCTCTGTACCGTCTCTGATCTCGTCTTCTGCTTGAAGGGTAAGGAGCTCTCGGACCTCATTGTTTTCCCAACTAGAAGACATTTTTGTCTTCTGTTCTATTGCTTTGAGTTCACTGCTGACTGCCATCAGCTGCTTTTTAAATCTCCCACAGTGGGTCACACACACTTCATCAAAACATCACATCCATGCCACTCATGATTCCGTCCTGTCAGCTGTGCCTTTTATATAGGTTTTGTTTCTATGCTGTTACTACTTCCAGAGCCGACTTAAAGGCAAGACAACTCTGTCCCTCCATTCCACAATTGTACCTTCTATACTGAACAGCTAGTGTGAAATTATGGTGGGTAATTCCTGCCTTGAAGGGGCAGTGTAAAAGGGCCATAAGAATGTTGACACAAGAAGTGAAGTCTAATTTTGACATGCTGTAATGTCCAAGCTCAAAGCTGACGTAGATTTAAACAATAATCCCCAGAATTTGTTAAGTACCAGATTTCCATTTTGAGTATGTCCAGTACGTCAGGAAACAATACACCATAGCTTATTACTTAATGTCAGATTTTTAAATCCAACTTTATTGGATTTCCCCTGGAGTCGCATGTTTTGATCCGTGTGAACTTTGGATCATTTTAAGGTACACCCTCACCATGTTCCTTTTCCTATGCCTAACCACAGCAATTTTCATTGCCTAAATGTAACCTCAATAACTTTAGGTTAGTTACGTAACTGTATGTTACGTAATTTCATCATTTGTGGGGTGCAAATTCGTAGGATGTCATACAAACTGTACTGTGAAAATATGTTGATATTTTGAGAAAAACTGGCATTTCCGTTTCCAAAGGGGGCCCACTGAACTCTCCCCTTAAGTTATGTGAATGAAAAGGGGTCCTATGGGTACCACAAGTCTCCTTAAACTGGAGAAAGCTTGCTCCCAGTAAATGGTTTGTTCCTTACAGTCAATGTACTCCTTCAAATTAAAGCTGTTTGTCTTTTTAAGGAAAAGGACAATGAGCCTATAAGGAGAACAATGACTTGTCTAACATGTACAGATATGTATCACATTAAAACAGGATTGCTGTGAACTCAAAATGTCAACTGTACTGGTATTAGTCTATGCACATCAGATAATTAGTAATAATAACTGTAAAATAAGTAACAAAAGTATGTAAGAATGCGGTTCAGTTGTGGCTTTTGGTTTTGATGTGCCATGGCAAGATTTTCAGTGGCCCCATCTGGGAAAATCTATCTAATCTATCTATGAAAATTTTCTGGGAGCACCACTGCTGGATGCTGGTCAAATATTCATGCTGCTGTGGTCTCAGCATACTTTTTATTCAGTCTTCAACTTGATGCTCCTCTGTATTGGGCTTCTCTTGAGATTTGGCCTTGAAGCAACATATCCTCATACAACGGTTCATCCTATGGCATCCTATGAGTTAGCGCTCCACAAATTATGGTACATACTTCATGTAAAGTTACACACTTAACGTTAACTTAGGGAGGCTCAGTTTGGGCAAGTAAAGTTGCTGTGGTTAGGTTTAGGAAAAGAAACATGGTGCAGATATACCTTAACATGAGTAAAAGTTACACAGATTTGAAAACACAACTCTAGGGGAAAGTCCCAGGCGAAAGTCTTGTGTATTGTGACCCATCCACCACCCCAACCTCTCTCCTTGTCAGACCACTTTCCACTTGATTCTTTACCCCTGTCAGCACATTGGTCATGTGATCACAGCCTTCTGATTACATGGATTATGCACAAATTACTTGCTCATCATTACGTGGGATATGTACGAATTTTGGCACATTACTTTTCATAGGAAAACGTATGAACAGAACATGAGAACATCTTGCTTGAAGATAATATACTGCTAAGGATTCACCAACAGTACTGATGGAGCTACTGGCTGAACTTCTTCATGTATCATATTTTCACACTTTCCGTACTTAAGAACTTATCTCACGTCATTATTGAATCCAGTTCTAACCAAAGCTATACAAACTAAACATCTTTGCACAGTATGCTAAAAATCCTTACAGGAACAAGCTGAAGCTGACACAGATGATGACGAAGATGATGATGATGATGGTGATGATGATGATGATGATGATGATGATAATTGTAATAAGGAAGAAATTTAGTAGGTCTGAAACTTTGGAACAGGATACAGGCTTGAGGCTTGAAGTCATGTATCACACACACACACACACACACACACACAAAATCAGGCTGGGAGAGGGCAGATTTGTTTGTTGGTTTGGTTTAATGAGGGCAACACTTCCTGCGGACAGACCTCGAGACATGACCTAGTGTGGGATTGTGACTTTTTGTGCGCTGTGTGTGTGCATGTGTATGTGTGTGTATGAGAGTGTGTCTGTTTGTGTGTGTGTGTGTGTGTGTGTGTGAGAGAGAGAGAGAGAGAGGGAGAGGGAGGGAGAGCAGGTCTTACTTCTTAATATGGGCTTGTTGGGCCCAGAGCAGAGGGAGAAGGACGGAGTGAGATAAAGGCCTCCTCTCTCTCTGCTGCCTTTTAAGTGAGTCTCTCCCCACTGTGACTAGAAAAGGGAATGAATGTAGCCAGCTGGAAGAAGGAGGTGGGGGTGGGATGGGGGGCAGACTATCAGTGGGAGCGATCACAGACTGGAAGAGGGAATGTTTATCCAAAGCAGCAATCCCATTTTCCATGATCCCCAAAATAAAAGGCTGGCTCAGGCCTTATATGGGCAGACTGGGAGTTTCCAGCTGAGCAGAGTCACAGCATTCTTGGAAAACACCACTTCTCCTCCACTCCCTCTATCTTTATATGTCTCTCTCTCTCTCTCTCTCTCTCTCTCTCTCTCTCTCTCTCTCTCTCTGTCTCCTCTCTCTCCTGCATGCACTCAGTGGCATATACAATAACGGCTTGAGTGTCAGTGATGGTGCTCAGACAACATTAAAGCCAGTGAGAATACTGCAACTGTATAGTTTAATTAAGAATGTGTGTTTATCTCCTACCAGGTGTTGCTGTTGAGATAATGGAGCTCATAGATGGAGATCCAACAGTCTGCACTTGGGGTAAGAGAACAACTTCGAGACCCAACAGAGTGTTGTTTGTGTCACACTTCAGCTTTTGTTGGTTTCAGAAAAAGGAAGAGGTTTAATAACTATATCCTATATGTACATTTGATATGAATGCAGAAACGTTCCCACAGAGGCTTCTTATCTTTCAGAACATTTCATCTCCTGAGATCACAGGGAGCTATTTCCACCACTGCCCCCCTCAGCCTTTCAAGTCCAGTTGCACAAAACATCTTAAGTTCTCTCCTTAAGTATGACACTTACGGTTTTTATTTTTCCTTAGCTGAGGGACTTACACAATTGCACAAAATCCCTTAAAATGTTTCCTTAGTTAAGGAAAAACTGTGTTGAAAGAGATTTTACAGTGGTACAAGTTTCCATGGAGAGTGTTTGTTTGCTTGGATTCACACTTGTGATTCCTGTTTTTCTCTCACAAAGTTGTCTTATAGTTAGAAAAGAAAGAAGAAAAGAAGACAAGAGAACCATATTGGTCAGAGAAGGAAAAGATTATACCTCTGGAGGAATACAATCATATTACAAAATAAATTTGATCCCCAAGTATCAGAAAACAGAGAATGATTGGAAGAAGAAATTGCAATAATTAATTCAGTCAAATCTAAAGTGTAAAATCAAAATTGTATCTGGGTTATCTGCTGGTTGCAGAACACTCTTATCAGGGTGTGTTAGTTTTTTTTTCATTTATCACCACTAGTCACCGGTCATTTTGCAGTTAAGATAGAGTCAGAGGTACCTTAATTTTTTTTTTGTTTGTTTGTTTTGTTTTTGTACGTTGCTTTGGTTGCTAGGGTCTTTTGTGCAACAGTCTTCAAGTAGGCTATAAGACCAAGACAAGGAAAATACCATGAATACTTAAGTGAACATTTTCAGGAAAGCTTAAAGAGAAGCCTAATGGGAGTTTTGTGCAATCGATTTTATTATGAGTAAACCTTAACTAGGGGCTTTAAGGAAAATCGTAACTTAAGGTGTTTTGTGCAATCAACCCCAGAGTCTTAGCTGTTTTATAGAGCCTTGCCATAACTCTAGAACAAACAATAAGAAAAATTGTGTTAGCAAGGTGTAGTTCCACGAGGGGCACAATTTTGATCCCAAAGTTGGGGGCCACAGTTAGTATGGGCAAATCCTCAAAAGGGCTTTAGTTTTTCAGTTACCCCTACCCAAGGTAGAACAAACCATGGCCATGTTCTTCATTATTTTGGCCATCATGAAATTAATGGTTGGAACAAAAATATTTTCTACAGCAAAATACAGCAAAACAGTTGATGAAACTGATCAATATACTGACTCACCCCATTGCTGAAAAAGTGCAGAATAAAACTACTCCTAGATGGTGGAGTACCTACTTAATCTCATGTCATTTAAAATTTTCAAATTCAAATTTGCACCAATAGTGTTGTGATATTTGCCCTACACCTCAAAGCAATTTAAATATTTAAATATGTCTGAAACTGGAGCCCAGAGGCTTTTAATTACAAAGTTGTCATAGACAGAAGGTAATATGCTAACGTTTGATGGTATGTTGACACAGTTGAAGCCAATAACTTTGCACAAAAAATAAAGGTGGTGCAATAAATCATATGTGAAAGTTAAATGCATTTTTAATATTAATATGTGACAAAGTGTGTGTATCTGTAGATGGTCAGTTGTCTGTTGTTGTAGTGGCTCTCTTTGAACTAAGTATGTGTGTTGTATTTCAGATGTCAGAGATGAGCATATAGTAGAGAGGTGAGTATCACACACACACACACACACACACACACACATGCGCGCACACACACACACACACACACACACACACAGACACACACAGTTATTCTGACCTGTTTTTGTCTCATGCAGCTTTCACTGATATTTCTGACGTGTCAGTAGAAATGTGTCCCAGAAAAAAATGTGTGGCTAAACTGTCTTAGATGTACATTAAGACATAGTTGTATCACAAGAGGTCTTTCCTATCATCTGACTGGTCATTGTGCAGGTTTTATTCAGCTTTCATGAAATTGTTTTCATGATTTCATTAACCTTCATGGTGCTGAGAGAAATGAATCTATCCTGCCATTATCATACCTCACCATCCTAAGGCTAATGTTACTTGCATCACTGATGCTAGCTTTAATTGTGAATCTACTTCATTCTGATTCATATAAGCTAAGATGGCTCATCTGAGTGTCAGTGACTTCTGTATAATAGCTCTCTGTTAACTGGGAAGACAGCTTGTATGATGTACATGATGTAAAGTCAAACAGATGGAACTACAGGTTTGGCTCAATACTGAGTTTACTTTTTCACACAATCTGCACAACACAAGTCACTGTGGACTAAACTGTACATTACTTCATTGCTATGACCCGAAATGCATTCAATGACCACATCTTTCAAACTTCAAACTGGTTTCTCATTCGAACTCTACCACCACCAGACCTCTGTGTATTTACTGTCCAGTTTGCACATTTTTACATTTTATATACTATTGTAAAAACTGAAAAACATAACACGAAATGAACATAAATTAGACTGCAGTCTGCTACATTCTGCTGTTTCTAAATTTAGGAAAATAATTAAGAAAAACTTAACAAGCATTCTCTGAGCTGGGATATGCAACACATTTCATTCCTTGATCACCTCTCTGAAAGACTTGTGACAGGTAAGGAAAGGGGGAAGTGAGGTGTAAACGAGGACATTTTGTCAATGTATTGAACAAACAATGACACAATGAATGTTGGATGCCAGCACATATCTGCACAAGAGATGGATCAGGAATGCAAAAAGATTCAGAAGACAGGACTGATTAGCACAGTTATATTTCTCTCTCTGTCATAATCCTCTACTTGTATGTCTAGTGTTGTTTTGCATTACAGAGATAAGGATTGCAGCAATATACCGGTCTTAAGGTATACTGTGATATATCATACTACGTGCATATGCTTATCTACAATATTGAAATAGGATTCATAGGACCCTAACTGGGATTACTTAAAGGTCTAATTTGTAGGATTTAGGGACATCTGTTGTTGGTATATAGTTTTTAACTTAGTTTTCATTAGTGTATAATCAACCAAGAATTGTTGTGTTTGGTTAACTTAGAATAGATGTTCATATTCTACAGTAGCTCAGAGAGGACAAATCAAACACTGACATTTTTGTGTTTTCGTGTTGGCCACTGTGGTTCTGCTACACGCTTGGCACACAAGAAAAGTTTCAGCTCATTTGCAATCTGCAACCTCACCACTAGATGCCACTAAATCCTACACACTGGACCTTTAATGTATTAAGTTCAATTTTATGTGCGTGGAATTACTCTGTGCCCTTTTTTTGTTGTTGTAATGTAATCTCAGTTTGTGCCAAATAGATAGATAGATGAATAAATGAATAAGATGTAATGCCACCTGCTGTTAGTGCTGTTTTAGTTTCTTGTTTAACAAGTGACAGAGTTATTTTTGGGAGACAGATGTTGTCAGTGTTGTGGTACAAGAGTTAATCCAGTCCAGTGCCTTAAGTGCCCAAACTTTTTTTAATGGGGGCAGGATCAGATAATGTGAAAATACCTGGGAGCCAGCTGCTTCTGTCATCATTCAGGTTTTTAAATAAGAAAAAAATTCCATACAAATGAGACAAACGCAACTGTTTCGCCTTTAGGTGAAAAAGTATTCAACTTTCAACCACCCTTCAAAGCAGCGGCTCTCGCTGTCGACTTAACACTCCTCTGCTGTGGCCATGTCTGCTATCGTTCCATTGCTTGTTTACTGCCTGCTTATGAAAACACATTAGTTCCACCTGCATAGTTCCTTCTTAGTGCATCTCTACAAACTGTATGACAATCCTATATCATAGGGTGAATGGAAAAAATGCAAATTGATCTTGTTTGATTAACTCATATTGTGTGGCGGGCCACATATAGTATTGTTTGAACAACAGCTCGCAGGCCATTTAAATTATTTCCTGGGGCACGATTAGCCTCCAGGCCAGACTTTGGACATACCTGCAATAGTGCATTTTGAAAATTAGATGCTGCATTTCAGTAAAAAGAACTGTGAGAACAGTCTTGAAGAGAATTGTGTGTTACCAATTGTAATTGCATGGGTTATTGTGTCTAAACTGACTGACTGTGTTTTTCTCCAGGTGACTCCCTGGTCCATCCCTGTGGCCCATGGTGCAGTGCTGCATCTCTGGTCAGTTGGTAGTCTGAGATGAAGCACTGTAGCTCGGGACAGAGGACACTAATAGCCGTCTATCCACAGTCAGGAAACAGCATCTAGCAGCAGCTCTCCAGGGCTCAGGTCTGCTTCTCACAGGCAGAATGATATGTAACAGAAACAACATTGTAATCAGAGACACGTTGTGGATGACTATCAGCCAGGAATTTAGATAAGTCTGAACCATTCCACAAAGGTAACTCATTTTTTAATTCATAGGGAAGTTGTTGTTGTGTAACATTAATTTATTTAAAGAACATAGACATAAAATAAAAACAAAATTGTCTCAAAATGAGAATTTTACACTTTTTCTTGGTGTGTGTTTGAAATATTCTATGATAATATTTTTAATAATTTTGTAAATTACTTAATGTGTCATTACTTTATTTTAAGGAGTTACTATTAAATTCAACATGAAACTTTTTAAATAAATGAATTCTGTTTATGACCATCTACCAAATGCAGTGATTTTGGTGTATAGATATGGCACCATAAGAACAAGGAAAGAAAAGTGTGTGACAGTTTCAGATCTTCTGATGTGCAGTCTACATACAGGAAGTACAACCACAGCTCAACTTGTGCATGTGAAGAATGGGATACAGTGGTGTGGATGTGTTGATGGATGGATGACATCAGAAGAGGAAGAGCTCACTGACCTCTTGTTTTTCTTCTCCTCTCTCCTGGGGTCCAGTTTTCCCAGGAATCCCTTGACCTATCAGAAAGGGGGATTCCTGGAAATACTGTTCTTGGGGGCGGGGCTTATCATCAATTCCATGTACACTACGTTGAACCATAATTATGTATGGTGAGTGTGATAATGTTACAGCTTTAAATTTAGTTAGTCTTGTCAATATGTAGTGTTTAGACATGAGAGAAACACATCATTCATTATTATTTCACTCCAGTTCAAAGTTACTTGTCATGTTCCTGTTGATGAGATTCAATGATGAGCTGAATAAAGATTCAAAACAAAGCAATATTTGCATATATTGTAATTTCTATATATGAATACACAGTTTGGGATTAGTTAAAAGAAATTAGAAAAAATGATTATCAGGAAGAAGTACTCAGTTCTTCCACTTAAAGGTAGGGTCTGGAGGATTTTCCAGTTGCTGTTTGTAAACACACATTCAAATTTGGCCCCTCCTATCAGGCTTAACTCTCCCGGGTGTACGGAGCCCAGAGGTACGGAAGAAGGCTTCACAGAGGAGGTTCAGGCAAGGCTCGCGCTGGTGCACCCTCGGACACGCTTGGGCACGGCACCTGCGCTCTCTCATTGGCTGGGGAAATCTCTGCCCAGAAGCTCACAAAAACATCAAAATACAGTTAAAGGGCAGGAGCTCTGCAAACAGAGTCACCACCACACATGAGTAGAAGCCCATAGGTGATGATTAAGCAGGATTTCATTTGTATATGTCTATATTAGTTTTGTTTGATAATCCTCCAGATCCTACCTTTAAGTTAGAAACCCAGCAAACCACAGCAGAGAATCCTTTACAGTTATCATGGCATGTATTTAAAATCCGAGGTAATAGTTTATAACAACTATCATTAATAAATGGTAAGTGATGGTTAATTAAACTTTAGTTAATAGTAATGAAATACATATATATATATATATATATATATATATATGTATGTACACACACACACACACATGTATGTGTGTGCGTGTGTGTGTGTGTGTGTGTGTGTGTGTATATATGTATGTATGTATGTATATGTTTGGATTATTATTTAAGATAGAAACTTTAAAAAAAATCTCACAGGATAAGGGCACAGTTCACTATTCACTATCTGGGTTAAGTATACATTTTATAACTTCTTCTTTACTGTTATTGCTATAAATAGATTTAATTATATAATATGCATAAAATAAGTCAGGGTCATCAGTTTACACAGTGATAGAATGGATATCCCTTTAGGGAAAATGCTGGAAACTGCTGTCTTAAATAATAACCAAAACTTTAAAAATGTAATACAGTTTTCTCCACAGAAATTAATTTAATGTTGAGATAAAAAAAAAGCCTTGCTACCCACCATAAAGCTTTGACAACCTCTAGTGGTTGGACCCACAGGTTGGTAACCAGTGCTCTAAAGTACCCCTACCCTCACAATTTGAATATTGTATCAGTAATTTATTTTAAAATTAAAATTGTTGTTGCTGGGTGGTTGTGTAAACTTTCTTTGTAATTCCATTATTCTTTTTTCATGTGGTGCAGTGTTGCATATTGACAGTGACATTCTGTTCAAACTGTGTTCAGTATAACAATCAGGCACAATTCTATTATCAGAACACACCTCATCACTCCTTCATACGTCATCAATAAAAGATTTTGTGGGGCCAAATGAATGTTACTTGGTGCCTTTTGAGCTCCTTATTAATCATTAACTCATTATTATGAGCATTATAGATGGTTTACAACTCACTTATTTACTGCTAACAATTATCATTTCATGTTTGTTATCAGTGAAATAATTATTAACAGAATCAATTTACCATTCATTAAGGACAAGAACAGAAGTATGTCCACCTCAATCTGCATAAAGTATCAAAAGTAAAAGCACTGCTTGTGCAGTAAAATGCCTCCTTTGTCTGATATTAGATCTGACATTAATAGATTGTTAAAAGTCATGCATTAGTGTTACAGTAACATTTTACTGTTATAGCTACTTGATATAGAGCTAGCTTGAGCTACTTCCTGTACACTTAGTGACCAACCTGGGGGTTAATTAATGAAATTAACCATGTGAGAAGGCGAGATATGCTGCAAGATTGTGAAAAGAATTCCTAAACAGCCCCTGCAGCTGCTGTCCTCCAGATATGATCAGCTATCAAAATTAACACAGAGGAGACTTCAGATTTTCCTTTGAAAAATCATATGAATACGCTTGTATGCTCAAATATATATCCTAAATCATGTATGTCAGCTCCACCAAAACATATGTGACTCTTATAGAGTGGATTCATGCAGGTATATTGGCTTTAATCAGGCCTGTACTCACAAAGGTCAAGTCTATCCATCAAAGTTCATATAACCAGCACTGTGGCACATTCATCACAAACGGCCAGGATATCTATGTGGAATCCAAATGTCAGCATTATTTTTATTCCATAGTTTTGTGTAGTGCGAAGCTGTGAATCAGCAGTGGAGCTCTGCTGATATTGGGTCGAGTTTGGGCCAGATAGACAAGATACACAATCCTCATTTATAAGAGTGAAAGAGAGGAGTCAGTGATTTGTTGTTTTGTGTTAGCATGGAAAGCTAACCGTCATTTAGGGATAAAATAAAGCTAAAATACAGCTTCAGTTCTCACATTTGGCAGGACCAATCAGACCCGAGTCCAGCCTTAAAGGGGAACACCACCCTAAATAAAAAAAAAATCCAGGATGTTATTTCCATGGCCTAGGAAAGTTTAATTAATATATATGAACATGAGCTACTTTCTCTCAAAGCCAGAAACAAGAGGAGGAGGTGTCAAACTTGTACTTGTACAAATGTACCCATATGCTCAAAACATCCCTTTTGGTGCTTTCAGTGTCATCTACCACATCTTTCACCTTTCATTTACTCATTTTCCACCAAAATTAGCACATGTAGGCAGGTTTTTTAAGCTGTTAAAAACAGGAAATAGACTGCTCCCACTACCAGCAGACTAGAGCCCTGTGCACCACTCTGCAGCAGATGAGCATACCTTTCTGTTTTTTTCACTGGTGTATCACGTTTGACATCACAGACAGGCTGGGAATCAGGTTAGTAAACAGTAGAGAGAAGCATGGAGGCCAATGAAAATGGTAGTGGTTACCTCTGTTTTATATCTGTTAATCATTCAGTCTCTCTCTCAAACTCGTTGCAGACTAATTTGGAACAATGGACTAAAATTAGCGCGTTCAGAACTGCCGTTCAGAGTTGGAGCCAGTGTTAATTTTTATTGATGAAAACTATGATGAAAACTTATGTCAATTTTGTCAGCTTTTTTCCATGATGACAACAAGATAATGACGAGCTAAAAATAAATTTTGATAAAAACTAAGACAAAATCTGTGATTCATATTCGCTGACATGACAGAATGAAAATGTTAGTGGCGGACTATCAGACATCGAAAGCCGAGAGTGGTCATGCTTGTAATTATCTTCAAATGCCGCATCAGCGACAGGCTGGGAAACTCCACTAAATAGTCGACACTGGGATGTTTTGCTAGCCAGCAAAAACACTCACACTGGAGCAGCGTCAGCCGTTGGTGCGAGTTGTGAGCTGTAAGTCAACAGTAAATAATCAACCGTGTGTATCTGAGTTGCTGAATGGATTTGTGGAGTTTGTTGGTTGCAGCAGTGGCTGTTGGCAGTTAGCTCCGCTTGTCCCTGGAGGAGTTTATGGGGGGATGCTGTTTGACAGGCAGGTAGGAGGCTCAGTTATCTGTGAGTGTAGCTGTGTTGTAAGTAAACAGTCTGAACTCAGACCAATTTTCCCTGACGGAGATGAAGTTTAGTCTTAATCACCAACTCTGTGAGGGGATATGAGTTTAAACCTCCAGACTAACATGTTGCAGATTAAGAAAGAACCGAAGTTATTTCTCTGCTTCTTAACAGTGAGATGGATATGTCAGAGTTCACAGTAAACCTGGGTACAAATCCTGGTTGTCTCAGAGTTGTCTATGGAGCAACTCCAGACTTTATACCCTGTGACATCACAAATTTGAGTTCAGTCACTTTAGTTTTTGGATTTGGGAGATAGTTGTTAATGTTATCTAATATTTTTAACTGTTATAGACCATTTGAATAACGTATGAATTTTGAAAACTCTTTAAGGGTCCTTGTGTGGAGGTGTTTGAGTCACTTGGTGGAGGTGACCTTTTCAGAATTTATCAGCCACTGCAGTTTACTATGAACCAGTGAGGTATATATGCTGTATGCCCATTGGGATTTTCCATGCCTGAAAACTAACCATGAAAAAGTGGTTTAATTTAACAATGACAAACAATTTTGTTGTTGTTTGTCATTATTGTTACCTGGCTGTCCATGAAGAGAGACATGGTGCTGCTCCGATTTGTGTGCAGCAGCCACACGGGCAGTTAATGAGAGGGGGGCAGGGGCTTAACTCAAATGCAATTGTCAGGCCTGTTGGTAATCATATTTAAACATTTACATCCAGGCTGCAGTTACCTTCTCCCTTCATACATGACCTGTGTGAACCTTGAGCTTAGAAACTAATCTCAACAAGATCGTACTGGAGCAGTGTTATAAAGTGTTAATAAGTGGTAAACCCTGCTTCTGTATGTACCATGAAAAGCCATTAAAATACAAGCTGCTGGTCATGGTAAGACTGGAACACTGTGGAGTGCAGCGGCTCCTCCTGCCAACATCAGTTCACAGAATTATGATGTGTGACCACAAGATGGTGCAGTTGTAGCGTGTAGCTGCACACAGGCCTTCATTCACTTTATGGAACCCAATTCACATGAAGAACATGTGTTTACAGGATGTTTGTGTTTAACATTTCACCTCATGAGCTGACTTGTTTTCTCTGTCTAACAACAGTAAACAGACACAGGGCTCCTCCCATGTTGCTGTCTCATGTACAAATATGAGACACAGGTCATTCCTGTTGTCTCTCTCTCAGGTACACAAACACACACTGACTTTACTGTGTGTCTGAACTTTGTGCCGGATGGTGCTTGAACATGTGGACACAGAGTATTGATGTTGAAAGTTTTTCTTGACTAAAAAAATGACCTCTCTATCAACTTAGTTTACACATGTATGTTCAGCAGGGTGATTGGATGTAAAACAACTGACCCAGACACTAACATGTCGGTCAGGTGACTGTTAGATTGATCCTGAAGAAGGCAGTCAGCTCAACTGTTTATTGTCACAACTTGAAATAATTATCAGTGTATTGCTTTCTCCTCACTTAAAAAAACACATTTTGCCTACTGCCAGCACACATGTACATATATATATATCAGTGTGACATGGTGGGAAAGGAAAACATCAGGTCAAAGACAAAAAAGATTTGAATCCCAGTAAGAGCATCCTGCATTGTGAGCTGTACACTGAAGGAGAAATGCACAAAGAGAGAGAGGAGCCCATTAGGCTACATAAGAGGGACAGAAACAAGTTGAGGCAAGCTGATGGGAGCTGGCAGCAGGGCACTGTGGATCTAAGAACCTGCCATCTGAGCAGTAGCAGGCGTAGCAGTTGTACTACTGTGGAACATTACTGTATGTACAGTGCAGGTGCCACATAAAGTCACAGACAGTACCTGCTTTCTGTAAAACATACAAGAGCTGCTGTGTCTTAAAAAGCATTCTTACTATTTTGTAGTGAAAAAATGTATTCACTGAGGTAAACGTGACCAAACCCAAGTGGGAAAATATATTATTATAAGAACGTTCTCTGGCCACATGAAAACTACACTTAAATTTCCAATAGAATAGTCTGTTTCACTGTTGGGTGAAAACCTTTTATGCCCATTTTTTCCCCACCTATAATTATTTAAGGAAGTATCACTGATAGCATGCTCTGCTGCAGGCAGGAGCAGCGTACAAGGTGCCACCTGCTTACCCACTTATGCATATATTGAATGCACCAATGGAACAGCCAGCAGGAGCAAAAGGGTACTTTGACATGCAGCCTGGTGGTGCTGGGGATCCGACTGCTAGTCTTCTGATTAGTGAAAACTTGCTCTATTTCCTGAGCCACAGCCACCCCATAGTATAATCTTGCTCTAGGGCGTCTGAGAAATGGTAATGAAGAAGGGTCATGGACTGCTTTTTCACTTTCCCCACCAAGATTTAATCTGCTGGGATCAAACTGTCCACCCTCCAAAGGTTACCTGCCTGTCCCATCACACATAAGAATGTTCAGCCTGTCAATAAATAATGAATAAATAATGAGGACAGAAGTAAGCAGGAAAGAAGGAAAAAAGAAAAAGAAAAGGCAAGGGAGAAAAAAATGAATTAAAAAAATACAGCAGAAAGGAAGGGAGAAGAAGATAGGAAAGAAGAGTAATATTAGTTACATTTTTGTTTGTTTGTTTGTTATTTCTGTTCAATACCCAACATAAAAATTTGCCTGAATATTTTTCCTGAAAAAGATGACTGCAGATGACTACAGCTGGAAAGTATTTGCTGGAAAACACATTAAGGCCACAGCATGAAGCCTCACATTGTCCAAATTCAAAGTAGATAACAATATCACAGAAAATAAACATTTTACACAAGTTTTTCGAAGGTTGTGTCCAGGCGCTTTTCAAAAAAAAAAAGAGAGAGTAAAACAATGCTGAATGTGTGGTTATGAGTGAAAAACTAATCAACAAAGACATACATGTCTGAGCTCTTTGTTTGAACACAGGCTCTCACTGGCTATCGAGGCAATAGCAACAGCATTGGAAGCTCCAATTGGTTCAAGTGAGGCATCATTCAAAAGGTTGGAGTTTAGCTACCATTTTCATGTCAAGGTGTTGGCACATTTACATGCAGAGCAGAGGAGATTATGGTTAATATGTGGAGAAATATGAACATTTGAAACAAACGGTAGTTGGTGGATAACTACAGATGTACTCATGTTTGTGTTTAAATATTTCACTGAATTAAGATCAGCTGGACCTTTGGGAGTGTATGCAATTTTGTTGGCAAAATATCAATCTGTGGATTAGGATAATGCTTCACATGTGAGTTATAACTGTTTTTTGTTGGTTCTTTGTCTGACAGAAGCTGCTGTGGTGGTTGTATCTTGAAATGGTCCACATCAATGGAACCACAAGGAGAGTAGCTTTGGAACAATATAGGTACAGCCGTTGTTGACATATCATAATCATGAAATAAAACCTTACAAGGGCCTGAGGGCAGACCGTCGGATTTGTAAGAGTTTTTAAGATGTGTCGTCTAATCAACATAAATGAGGAGTCAACCAAACCATCCAGCCAGGACCTCCATCGGTTCTCCAAAGAAATGCTCCCATCAGTTTATTCTGTTTATTCATCAAAATTACGTTGTTCTATGTCTCATTAAAAATTTGGCAAAAAAATAAACCGTTTGCACAAACCAATCACAACATGCGCAATAAGAGTGAAAAACCGAGGCTTTTTTTCAACTCCAGGATTTCATCCTTAACTTTATTCTTAACTTTCAAACATCAAAGGGTGGGTTTTAAAATCTAATAACTAATCTATGGTGGATGGAGGGTTAGGGGAAAATAATTGTAGCTTTGGGGAGGGCCAAAATGATACAAAAAAAAAGGTAAGTCACACCTCAGCCACCTCCCTAAATAATATAAAGAACAGTCCCTGAGGGATGTAGAACTTTGTGTATACTGTAGTCATGGAGGTGATAATGTGAAGTGACTCACTCTTTTTGTGCTGACTAAGTCTGAGTTAGCATTGAGTGTTGACGCTCTTATTCTCTGAGACTTCTCCTTGATCTACTGCAGCTTGGATTGGACCTCCTCTGGAAGTAAACGTACATACATGTCTACACGTGTTGCAGTTTATAGCATCCAATAGAAACTGAGCATTCACCTTTAGATATTCTACTGATGGAACCACATAAAGCTGGTTAGACAACTTTACACACCGGGCAGTGTCAAGATGTGTGTGTGTGTGTGTGTGTGTGTGTTTGCTGCTCGGCCACTCCTTTCTGACAAATCTTAATCTTTGAGTTTCAACAGTTGATTGGCCTCAGGTGTGTGTGACGTGTGAGTACTGTGGGACATGCTTTTACCTGTAGACACCTCCTCCAATGACGCACACACACACATATTTAAACCAACAGAAAGACACTTTGCTGGGTGTGGTTCCTCTGAAACTTTCACTGACTCACCACCCTGCCATGGACACAGTCTCACACACATTCACACACTGCACGCCTACATTCTGTAAAGGATCTTGCAACATAATGAACACAGTTTAACATACAGTGTATGTTGTGTCTGTTAGACATGGAAAGGACTCCTCTTGTAAAGGAGTGAGACAGTGGCCTGGTGTTTGAATGGCAGATCTATTTAGTCCAGTGGGTTGTGAGGTGGGTTCATGGCATGTGCCACAGATGCTCATTCAGATTGGGATCTGGGGAAATTGAAAAGAATGATGCTTGTGTAAAATATAACTTCTAATGTCCTTTAAAGAACATGTTTTTCTTTAAAGAACTTTGTTTTGTTTACAGTGAGTAGTTAAGTAAGAACAAGATAAACTGAAGTTAAAGATAACACATTTCTTTAAAATTTTAAGCAAGATTACTTTGTAATTTCAATCTTTTGCAGTTTCAAAATGACAAAAAAAGGTAAAGGGCCTGAAGCAAAAGTCTGGGCACCCTGCATGGCCAGGACTTAGTAGCGCCCCCCTGGGAAAGTATCACAGCTTCTTTACACTTTTTGTAACCAGCTGAAAGTCTTTCAGTTCTTGTTTGGGGGATTTCCACCAAAAAGCTTCTACTTCTGTGAGATTCTTTGGCCGTCATCCATGCACTGCTCTTTTGAGGTCTAAATGATGACTAAATCTTCCTGCAGGTCTTTCGCAGTCAAACGGAGGTTTTGATTAGCCTTTTTAGTGATCCTATGAGCAGCTCTTTCGGAAAGTTTTCTTGGTCTTTCAGACCTCAGCTTGACCTCCACAGTTCCTGTTAACTGCCATTTCTTAATTACATTACGAACTGACGAAACAGTTCCGTGAAAACACTTTGCTATCTTCTCATAACCTTCTCCTGCTTTGTGGGCATCAGTTATTTTAGTTTTCAGAGTGCTAGCCGGCTGTTTAGAGGAGTCCATGGCTGCGGATTGTTGGGACAAGGTTTCAAGAGTCAGAGTATTCATAAAGCTTTCAAATTTGCATCACCTGGCCTTTCCTAACAATGACTGTGAATAAGCCAGAGCCCTAGTCTGAGTGGGTGGAAGTTTGCTGCAGAGATCAGCCTCTCATTGGGCGGAATGAGCCACCCGCTGAAAGTCCCGCCCTACCACCTCCGGTTGCAGTTTTCAACACGTCCTTTACTAACTGTTGCGGTGTTTGATCTTGCGAGGATGTAGCCATTTTTCTGCCATGGTTCGCGTCCTGTAGGCGATATTTTTGTGGGCATGTTACACCAAAACCTGTTTCCCCCCGGCAATATTTTTGCAAGCGCACTGTTGCTGTGGCACCGCCAAGAACAATTGTGATTGGCTGAGCGAGACTACCAGAGCCCTAACAAGCTAATTATGGTCTGAGATCCTGGTAAAAGTTGTATGAGAGCTCAAATGTCTTGGAGTGCCCAAACTTTTGCATGGTGCTCCTTTCCTTTTTTTCACTCTAAAATTGTACAAAACAAAAATAGTACAATAATCTTTTTTTCTTTCATCTTGGTGGATGGATCAATGACCTTCACCTGAGAGAGTGGTGTTCAAGTCCTGTAAGAGTATAAAGCCAAATCCTCTTCTTTTTTCCTAAACCTAACCAAGTATTTTCGTTGCTTAAACCTAACCACGTTTTTGTTGTCTTAACCCAACCATGTGTATTTGTTGTTGAATGAAAAAAAATGTCAATTCGTGGCATACCGACGTAGTGAGTTTATTTTGAAAGAGACTATATGTAAATGTTAAATTTCCTGTGAAAATGGAGTGTATCTTGAAAGAAGACAATGCACACAACAGGCAGAACTTGACACAGTGTCCCAGAACATCAACAACCAATGCACCCAGGGTGCCTTGCATGTCGTATGTGGACGTCGAAAGTCCATGATCAAATGTAAATATGTGATGAGGTATGTGAGTGAGAATGTGTTGGATTATCTACCATAACATGCATGAAGAACAAATGTTCATTGATGTGGAATCTGACTTATTGTTTCTTATTGATCTAAGAAACAACACTACAAAAAATAATAATAGGAAGAAATAGACAACACGACTAATATTTTAGGTAGCAATGTATAAATCAATATTTATTAATGATATACCACATAGATGAAGCCAATTAAAACTATATTTGTTGATGAGGCTCACACATTGTCAGTAATGTTGGTGATTTAATAAGACATGTAGGATATGCTGACATTATTCAGATTTTAGGAGCATTCTTTGGACATGTATACAGTACATTTGTAAAATGTGTCTTTGGGCTTTTTACTGCAGTTGTACAACATGTTGTGTCATTGTCATGGACGCATGTACACAAACCAACTGGCCAACAGTTTGCTAGGCTGAGTAAAAATGTATGCCCAAAGGAAAAGCCCACATTTCTGGTCTGAAGGAGAAACACATTTACTTTCAAACATTATGAAAGGCTTCTTAATGTGCACAATTATTGCAGCACTGACCTTTTCAAGAAGGTGGTTGAAGGAATGAGAGAGGGAGGCTGTGTTTGCACAGTGCAACACGTCCACCACAGTAGGAAACTCTGAATAAATCCTATTTTGATGCAAAGAAGTAAAATAGCATTGACTCCAGCAGTTCAACTTATTTTTATATTTGTTCTATAATTAAAATATACACAGCTGCATGTAAAAAGGAATTATAGTGGAATGTTCATTTTCATCAACGATGTAAACAGTTTAGTCAGAATATTGCTGTTTTTGGACTTAAAGCAAAAACCAGAATATTTTGTCCCCGTAAGAGAAGTCATTGAAGCTAAACATCTGAGGCTCACCCTTGTTAAGCAACTATCCTGAGGAAGTCACATGAACAAAAGAGATGCCTTTATAAGAACATGCTCCTCATGTCTCAATCCAAACTGTACTTTGCAGGTAATATGAGCTGTTGTCTCATCTTGACTTCTGCTCAGTAATGTGATCAAGTGCTGCCAGAAAAGAGCTGGAGAAGCTTCAGTCAGCACCATGATCACTCTGCGGTTCAGGAGGGGCAAGAGCAAATGCTTGCCAATCTCTTGTGGCTGGAGGCTGAAGATGGCTTCAGATGTATTCTATTTTATCATTTCTATTAAATTTACCTTTAACCAGGGGCGTAAATATAGACCGTGCAGGCAGTGCGGTTGTACTAGGGCCCATGGGACGGGGGGCCCGTAGAGAGAGCAAGCCCTCCAACAGTGTGTTGTTCAGAGAACAAGCTCTTGTAACTCATTCAGATTAAATTTCAAAGAAGAACAAATTTTTTTTTAAAAAAAAAAAAGTGGGCTGCTGTATATGCCCTTCATAAAGGCAAACCCATCTCCATTATGTTTGTTTGTTTGAATTGTTAAAAGCAGCAGCAGCAATCTATTATATGTTTTTTTATATATATTTACTTTACATAAACTATAAAACTACAAATAAACTGCAAAAATACTTTCTTATTTCATTTGGTATTTTGGTCATATACAGATTTGCACTTATAATCACTGGGTAATATGTGTGTTTATGCTGTCTAATCTCTCAGGGCCCATCCTGACTACCATACACCTCTGCCTTCAACCTCTACTCTGCCTGCTTGTCTCTTTAGTCAATTATAATGTCAATTATAGTCAATATAATACAACACACTCCAGTATTGTATTATGTATTTATGTGTAAATACATGTTGAAATATGAACAGATATATAAATATAACTATTGCCAGTGGATGATAACTTCCCAAATGAGGGAGTTATCTCTTTTTTACTAACCCCTAACCCTAATAAATAAAATAAATAAAACATTTATGAAATAACATAAACACAGGAAGAAATGTCAAACTACTACTTAGAGTACATCATATTGTGTAATTACAGAAAGTAATTTCTGGGTTATTTTTGCCACTCAGATGCCTCAGAGATCACTGCTTTTAATGGGAAATTCAAATGTGACATTTTGAATGTAAAAGGTGACAAAATATCTATTGCAGAACTAATCCAGAGATTCATTGGAGGGGTGATTCCAGACATTCACAGTGTTAATGCAGCTGAACACTGTTTGCTGTAAATATGTAGCCAGTTATTTGTTCCATACCAAAGAGAAATACATGCTGATGCTTTGAAGTATATCTGTATGCTATAGTTAAAGACACGGAGCATAAACAGTCACGGTTTGCTATTTATGCTCTGTGTGTTTAAATATCTGCTGACTGCTGAGTCAGAGCCAGAGCTTGCATGTGCGCAGACCTTCAGCACTAACCTGTGGACATCAGCCACAGTGACAAATACAAACATAGACAGTGGGTCAGGGTCAGCGATGTCTGCTGCTGCTGTGAGGAACGCCTCCACCTCCTGCACACTGTGGCCAAAGTCCACACCAGCTGTCTGCTGCTCCCTGTAACTGCATCTGCTGTGTCAGCTGAAAACACACACACAGGGTGCAGTCAGTCTGAGGACACTTTTCATTGTTTTCCTGTTTGGATGTTCCTCCGAACCTTTTGCAGCAGCCTCTCAGATGTCACATTAAAGTATGTCCATACAATGCAGTGAGTGACAAAGGGTTACCTCATTCAGAACATCAAATAGAAACCTCTGCTGCTTCTCCCACAGAGCAATCAGAATCAGAATCAGAAATACTTAGGCCCAGATCAGGACTGGCTCATCCAAGTTTTAATGATATGAATGTGTATCCTACTTTCTGAAACATTTGTTATTATGATTTGAGGGCTACACTGTTCACATCAGCCTGTGGTCTTCTCCTCTGCACTGTATGTTACTATCTTTTAACACCACCACCTATCAATATGCATTACCATGTTGTGCAGTCAGCACAAATGTGTTTCAGGTCACCCTGTGTTCTTAGTATGCATGTGTGTCTGCAGTCTTATTGATGTTTGACCAAAACAGCAGAAAAATACTCTCACTTTGTTTCATTTATAGTTTGACTTCTAATTCAGCCTTTTGTATTACATAACAGCATGTGTCGCACGGAGGCCTGAGGGAAAGTGGGCGGGGGAGGAGTGGGGGATCTAAATGGAACGCACCTGCTCTTGTACACGTTCAGCCCAAGCTATCATGATGGACCGTCAGTTGTAGGCTGAGCACTGTACTGCATTTAACAAATCATCAGAACTACCTGCACACTCATTTCAGTGAGGTGAGGGAGTCTTCTGTGGATAACTGCAACACATCAGCAGGCACAATTAGCTGCATCAGTTTCTGTTTAAGAAATTTCTCTTACTGATCTTTGTGATGATTATCATAACTGTCATTGCTACAGGTTTAAAAAAACAGCAATTTTTCCATGTGTTTGCAGACAATGTTGGGAATAAAGAAATCACACAAGCTGAACAGAACAATCTGAGTAAATATTAACTGCAATTAATTATATGACATTTTTCAGTAAGATATCAAGCCATCAACAAGATCTGCTAACTAGACGAGTGAACCTATAAGCTCTACCCAATGCAGATACAAGCCTAAAACACCTGATACATTAGGAAAACTGAAATTGTAAAGTATGTCAGATAGTGAGTTTATTTAATTTTTATTTAAGAATTTATTTATTTTCCAATTCATTCATCTTTTTTTTCAGTGGTGAACAACCAAGAGTTTTGCATACATTACTGCCACGTATAACCATGGATGTATTTTAATGCGACAAACGCATAACTGCAATGCATCCTGGGTGATATAGACCTCTGGATTGATGATCGTTGACTCGCTTCTTCAGCCCTCGAAGGGTCGATCTCACCAAGTTCACTAAAAGATTTTCGAATAAAACAACACTAATGATGCAGGGATTTCCCAGAGCGCAAGTCAGGGCACATTGAATGACTAATGAATCGCAGCCTTTGTGAAGTTTCTGACAACTACTGGTGCAGTATAACAACACTTTAAGTACCTTGTGGTGTACCAGGGTATGGTCCATACATAACACAACTGTAGCCACATGTATTTAGATAAGAGTCCAAATCAGTGTTTCTCCTACCCTGTTCGGCACGTCGCGGAACTCCACGTGGGCCCACTTGCCCAGCACCTGCTGATGTGTACTCACCTTATTTTTGATCCAGACATTCAGAACGTTTATACCTTGAGCTGCATTATCTGCAGAGGTCGTCTCCTCTCTAAAACACACAGACCAGATGATCTAAACCAGTATAAACACTGAATAAAGCTGTTTCACGGTGAAAATCAGTGTTTCTACGATGCTGTTTGGCATGTCGGAGTTGGCCCTAGCCTTGCACCTGCTAAAGTGTGCTCATTTTTTCTCTGATAACTTAAGATCCAAACGTTCAGGAGGTTTTTACAGGGAGAAAAAATATGTGCAGAGGTCTCTTTCTCTCCAAAGCAAACAGATGCTGTGATTTAAACCAGTAAAAACGATGAATACAGCAGTTTATCTGTGTTTTTCTGACACTCTTCTCGTGGAGTGGCTTCTAATTATGGTGGCTGATGCAAAAACGCTAAGGTCCGTGGCTGCAGTTGAACAGTCCAAAAAAAATCTCCTTTCCTCAACACTTTTCCTTGATCTTGATGAAAAACGTCATGAGGTCAAGGAAAGATGTGAAAGATGTGTTGATACGGACTTAGGAAGAGACAACCACGGAGTTAAAAGAATCCAACTGCACTTATCCTTGGCTCTGTAACTGTGTGACTGCAGGTGTTATTGACCTGGGTCTGCTGTGGTGAAAATGTAATGTTCAGAAGATGTACTACTCAAAGTGTATCCTCATTGTATTGGTTTTTATACACCAAATAGGTTTTTTTCTATTGTTTTTTTCCTGTTTTCTTTAAAAATAACCTGATGATTTTATGACTTGTCTGTTTTATTTTGCTGTCTTGCAGCACTCTGTAACGTGGAACTTCAAAAAGTGCTCTATGAATAAAGACTATTATTATTATTATTATTATTATTATTATTATCTTTATTATTTGGCCCTGTGCATTACCTTGTTGTTTCTGAATGTTACATAAACAAGGACAACCTAGTGAAAAATACTGCATCATTACCAAGGTTAGAATTTGAATTAAAAAAGTAATATATGCTACCAGTCACAGAAGTCTAACAAAACACTGTCACACTAAGAAAGGTTGCTCATGCTTGCTATCCTGTCCACTCGTATTTATTGAGATAAATCCCACTTAGTATGACTGTATGAGAATAAGTGTTACATTTATGCATGAATGGTATAACATGTTAAGCCCACTACTGTACATGTCATCATTCTTACCTTTCAAACATGTTGATTTAAAAACATCAGTCTTCACAAAACGTCCTCTTTTTGTGTTATCGTTAATATGCTGATTATAATTTTGTAGAGATGTTTATTGTTCCTCCGGTTACAGAAGTACAGTTGTATGAAATAGGCTGTTTTCACTGAGAACCTCCATTAAAAAACAGCAAACATAATAAGATATAATAACAGAATGAGCATACACATTCAGGGTAAAGATACTGTATACATACATAACATATCTTATGAACCCCCAAACAGCTCAGTAAACACCTTCATGTTGATGTGATTGTGCTTTAAAGTTCCAGCTCACACAGGCTGGGGATGTGCAATATGACAGAATAATTGATTGCCCAAAGAACAGCAGACGTGGCACGTCGCCTTAAATGTTGCTGCTGCACGGAATCTCCTTTCCCTTCTTAAAGAATAGTCCACTTTATCCTATGCTAAAGGAGATTATAAAGGAATCGCTGAAGCACCTTTCCTAAATATTAAGTGAATTTGAACAGGTCTTATCATGGCAGGTTCTCAGATACTTCTGGATCATTTCACTCAGTTAGGAACCTTCCTAAGCAAAAAGGACTATTCAAGTGCAGCCCCTATCTACAGCTAGTGTTTGGTTTGTCAGTTCTGGGCTACTGTAGAAACATGGCAGTGCAAGATGGTGATCTATGTAGATGAGGACCCGCTCCCTATGTAGATATAAACAACTCATTCTAAGGTAAGGAAAACACAGTTCTTATTTTCAAGTGATTGTACACTAAAGAAACAATCTGAATATATTATGTTTTATTTTTGCCAAGATAGCTCACTAAATCCCACACACTGGACCTTTAAGGCTTGGCACAGAGGTTAGAACAAAACAAATTTTTTATGCCACATTTTTGTTCAGAAAGTGATGAAAAATGACATTTATTTCCCAATAAATAGCTGCCATTGTTTCTCAAGGATGGTGTCATTAAATCTGTAGAATCATTCAATCCCAGTTTATGTGCAAAGCTACCAGTGATCAGAATTCCATCACTGCCAGCAGAGAGACTTAACTAGGTACAGTAGATCCACTGTCTTTCTTTACACTCGCATGTGTCAAGTCTCAGTG
Source organism: Epinephelus lanceolatus (assembly GCF_041903045.1). Taxonomy (NCBI): domain Eukaryota; kingdom Metazoa; phylum Chordata; class Actinopteri; order Perciformes; family Serranidae; genus Epinephelus; species Epinephelus lanceolatus. Next base: position 4,014,593 of record NC_135740.1, read on the forward strand.
AAATGGCTCTCTTTCATGATTCAGTGTCTTTGCTGACCATGAAATGAAAGGAGGCAGCAGTGTCAGTCTGCTGTGGCTCACCTGAGGTTTTGCCGACCTTGACAGGGTTCAGCCACAATGGGCTGAAAAGCCATGTACTGATGGGAACTATGATGACTGATCAATATTTTTCAAAAACACCTCACTGCTTTTCTTTGTTGTCCCTTTGAAGGTGTGGCTTCACAGGTTCTACTGGTTTCTACAGGAACTCACTATTTCTATTAGGGTTAGGGTTTGGGCAGATCTAACCTGAGGCTTCATCCAAACTCCAGCTGCGGCACAGTATTTAGCTAACCACAGTGCACACACAAACTCTCCATGCTGTCAGGACTTCCTGCTCTGTTGTCTAGCAGATCTCTGTTCTCTGTTTACATTGAGACAGGTAGTCAGTATGTTGCTCATTACACAGCATTAAAAAGTGAGTACTATGCAGTTCAGCCACATGATGTACATTTCCTTTATTTGGCTATATTTACTTCAGAGAAGTAATTTGCAATTTTTGAATCTGCATTATTGTCATTATCTTGTTAAAATTCCACAGCATAATATCCTTGTGCTATCCAGTAATGTACTTTGGGAGTGGAAGTTCAGGAGATACGCTAAAAGTCAGTCCAGCTGGAGATCATCTTCATCCTGTTCCCTGTATGAGATCAGATCTACTATTGTCCCTTTCTCTCCCTGCAGACCTACAGCTTCACCGCTGGCTGTTTGAATATGCTCTGTAACCCCCGTTTTTTAAACAATCATCACACCTCACCTCTCTCTAAAAGACGGCTCAGACGACCTCTGAGAGTGGCAACTCCTGAACAGCTGCTAACACTTTTGCCTTAAAATGTAGTCAGGTGACAAGTTGTTCAAACTAGTTCTTCAAAGCATAACCTGTCTTACAAGTCTGCTGCTTCAGTTTTGAACATTCTTTACACAATCTCTCATGTGTCCAACAGCGTAATGGAAGTGTAATATTGATTGGTGCAGTAATTTTGATACACCTTCAACACTGTGAAATCTCGAAGTGTTCAGTTGTATACTGAAATTCATTCCCTAAAATGAGAAGCACTGACGCTTTAATAAAGAAACAGACTGAGTTGGCAGGTTTTGAAGCAGGTGTTATCGTGGCAACAGTAGTATCAATTAGTACTAGTGGACTTTTGCTTAAACTTAAACATTTGTTTAAATAGCATCAGCATGGACAGCAAACACCTGACCTGTTGTGACATTTTATTGTGATTTTATTTTATTGAAGGAAAATAAGGAGCGACAGGAGGCCTGCTGGGGTTGTCTCAGGTCCAAATGTAATGCGTATACAGATGGAGAGTGGAGGACAGGTCAGAGTGATGGTCAGGAGAAACCTTGTCAAGCAAAGTGGACACAATATTTAGACTGATTGAAACTTTAAAGATTCAACCAGGGCTCGACATGAAATCACAGGTTTTTGTAAAATTCACCTGCAGTCAGAACATTTCATTAAATCAGCACAATTTATTAAACACACCCAAAATGAGAATTCTCCTGTCCCTCACCAGCTGACAGGTGCACAGAGGGGACAAAAAGGAAAAGGAGAAGACAGCATCAGCCACTCTGACAAATTCCCCCAAAACATGTTTGCATTCAAGTGAAGGTACCCTGCAGGAGCTGTAGGAATTATGTGTGCTGTCTGTCAGGGGTTACTTTAGAGCCACCAAGTCCACAGAGGGAAAATGGATGGGTCAACAAAACATCTCACAGTAATACAGGAGGTCGCTGTTCCTTTCTCGCCTCCTGCTGACAGTCAACACTGATTTCTTTTGACCACAGCTATGAACCTCATTCTACAGGCCATGGACAAACATCCTGTTTTATCATTGAATTTGGAGGACTTGTTGAACTCTGCACTGTGACTGGCTGATCCATCCAGAGCACTGTGAAACCACTGTATGTTTTGAATCCTGAATCTTTCCCAACACAAAGCTAACCCCCGTCTTTTTTATTTAACTACTTGAGCTACTCTTAGCTAGTGCTAGAACCATGGCCTGACTATTGCTGTGCTGCGCAGTTTACACTGCAATCCAATGCATTTACCTTCACTACACTGCATGGCTACATTATGCAGATAGGCTGTGAGCTCAGCCAGTAGACCCGGCCAACTTTGTGCACTACGTGAAGATGAGCTTGTATGTCCCATCATTTCAAGGGAAACAACTTCTAATTGTGACAACAACAACATTTGTTTATTAGTTTGTGTCGATAGCAAAAAAAGTTTATTTCTACAGCACATTTGGTACGCAGGGTGCTTTACAGAAATATAGGGTATGGGCAAAACTGAGGACGTTTCATTATGCTTACTCCTTGAACCTACTGGACCAACTCATGAATATTCTGTTGTTTTATAAACAAACCATGATCATGACTAATCCTGCATATATATACAACTGTAAAGAAAGAACAAGATATTTCTGCTTTTTCAAAACTACCCATCATTCCCAATTCAGTTTTATTTATACAGCCCAATATCACAAACTGCAATTAACCTCAGGGGTCTTTACAACATACGATGCCCTCTGTCCTTGGACCCTTACAGTGGAGAAACTAGAATTACTGCCCTGCGGTTGTATGCCTCTGTGCACCAGTCAAGTCTCCCTTATAGTTTACACCCATGTCTGTGAAAACATGGATGACTAACACGCATGTTCGATATGACACTGAGTCATGGACAGCATTTTATGCAGAATATCGAAATCGGAGGGAAGCTGACATCTGACCTTTTGGATTTAAAATGTCATCACTTCATTTTATCCTTTTAGACATCTGTGTGAAATTTTGTCATAATTAGTGTATGAATTCTTGAGTTACAACGAAGACCATGTTTTGTGAGGTCACAGTGATCTTAACCTTTGACCACAAAATTCTAATCTGTTCATTGTTGAGTCCAAGTGGACACTTGTGCCAAATTTGAAGAAATTCCCTCACAACCTTCTTGAGATATCTTCACAAGAATGAGAGGGACGTAAGGTCGGAAGGCTTTATTAACCAAAACCTGATCAGTTCATATTTGAGTCTAAATTGACATTTGTGCCAAATTAGAAGAAATTCTCTCAAGGCGTTCCGGAGATATCATGTTTAAATGAATGAGACGCACATATGTACGAAGAGAAATACAGACAACAATAGGAACATAATCCCTCCAGCCTTGGCTATTGCAGGCACAGGCGCCTAAAAATGTAGACATGCAGTGTTTTCAGCGTCTGGACTCATGACAATCCAACTGCAGTGTGTGTACTGTGAGCAGCAGTGATCAGAGCTTGTGATGCAGCAATGTTGAATGGTTTCCTTAAAACAAGAACAGCGTGTATGGTGACAGGTTTCAGTTGACCCCAACTGTGCTGAACACTGGTCTCATGCACCTCTTAATCTAACCACCTCACTGTGGCTGCTGCAACTTAAACTGCACTGTTATATTTAGTCTTATCCATCCACTATATTTCAACTGTTTCAATAAACCTGGTGAGTAAAAATGCATTTTGTATTATACAGACTTTTCTTCTGATAAATAATAATCACATAAATCTCTGATGGCCAAGGAAAATACTTTGAAGAGATAGTTCAGCTCCTAATCAAAACTACATTTTTTCCCTCTTACCTGTAGTATTATTTATCAAACTACACTGGTGTGAGCTGTCGAGTGTTAAGTCGGCTGTAGAGATGTCTGCCTTTTCTCCAATACAATGGAACTAGATGACATGTGGTGCTCAAAGCGCCAAAAAAACTCAACAGCGATGTCTCTTTCCAGAAATCATGTCAAGATAATCCACAGATTTTGTATTAAGCAGTGTTGTGTAGGAACTATTTTCTTTCTTCTGCACTGCACCTGCAAACCAAATCACTGAGCAGAAGGAAACGTCAAGCATGCATCTACTCATGGGGAAGACGATCGGGCTCTTGACAGTGATAATTGGCATCCTCCACAGCTGAGCTGTAACATTTGCTAGCTCAGTGATGCTAAGTGAGCTAGCTGGAGATGTACACATGTTCAGTAGACAGAAAATAGTTCCATATTGGAGAGAAGGCATACATCTCTATGGCCAATATCTCCAACACTTGGCAAATCACACCCAAACAATCTAGACTGATACATAGCACTACAGGTAACAGGAAAAACGTGGATTTTTGATCTGGGATTAAAATGTCTCTTTAAAGTTGCAATCTGTAACTTTCACATGGTTTGCCTTACATGATTTACATTCAGTAGCTTGTGGTCCTAATGTCAACAGACCTGTAATACATGGTTCAATGTCATCATCTCGTACACTTTGACTCCTCTAGTAACAAAAACAGCAGAGATGGAAGAGGAATTGCAGAGGGCTGTCTCAATTCATTTTGTGTGCTATGTTTGGAAGTTTGTTATTCAGGCAGAATAACTGTTCCACTTTGGGTACTTCAGACTTACTAGACATGTTTAAGATATTCTCTGCATTAAAGGAACAGTGTGTAAAATGTAAGGGGATAAAGTGGCATCTAGCTGATACGCACATGTATCCTTCATTCTTAAAAATTCTTTGAAGGAGAATTTGAGGGATCCTTGACATTGGAATAGTCCTTCAGTGGGATTCAATGACGTAGCCTCCTTGAAATTCAGCCATTTACGGATCCTTCCTTGAGTTGAAAAACATCACCTACGTAGATATAGACAATTCATTCTAAGCTAAGGAAAACATGATTCTTATTTTCAGGTGATTATACAATTAAAAAAAAAACCCACAACATTTCTGCCAATATATCCCCATAAATCCTACACACTGGACCTTCAACAATCCTAATTTGCAGTTTACCTGTTAATATTCAGAGCTGCACGTGTAAAAGGTTGCACTCTCAGTGGTGGCAAATTAAGGAGGATGAATCACTTATCAATGCAAAAGGATCAGTGGAAAATAGAAAAAGACTTTTGAGTTTAAACAGTGTATTCTAAAAATAATTGTGGTGTGGTGGTGGGAGACTTAACTTTTTGACGTGTGTGTAGGAAAAGATCAATCGGCTGGTCGTGTTCACACAAATCATACACTTCTGCTGCTTCACATTTTCTTTTGAGACAGTTTCATTGTGCATGTGGTTGATAATGACTTGTGCTTGGAGGTCTGAGTTATGTAATATTTTTATTGTATTTTTGGAGAAGACCATTTTACAACAGATTTAATAATAATTCAGAGCTCTAAAGAGAGGGAGAGAGCCAGAGTATCATTCTACCATTGACTTTTGCCATCAGCTGCTTATATTGTCAACAGGCAAACTCCTAATCACCATAGGAAAACAAAAAGAAAACAAGAAAGAAAATCCAACATTTGATTTTTTAGTAAATAACATCCAGGGTTGCATCATTCAATTATTTCAGAAACAAAAATGGAGAACAGTTTTTAGGTTTACATGTTTTAACATTTGCTTGGTAAAAGGAGGGAGTGAAATAATTGAGGAGTGAAGAGGGGAAAAAGATGCTTTGAGATGTTTCCACTGGGAGAGAAAAATAGAGGGTCAGCTGACTATCTTCTTAACTTCAGTTTCCAAAGAAACCTTACAAAAAGTCAACACTGAAAGGAGGACAGAGACAAGGATGGATGGGGGGAGGGTGTGTGTGTGTGTGTATGGGGTGGGGGCAGGGGGCTACAGCCTCCACATCCAAAAAAAACCTGCTTTTTCATTCTTCTTTTCTTTCGGAGTGCAGAGTTTTATTATATATACATATGAATATATAGATAACACAGCTGACAAAGGCGTGTGTAAATCTATACATTTCCATTACATAGATAGTTATTATGGAAGGAGAGACACAGACTTTCTGTTTGTCGCTTGTCCAGGAAGAGAGGCTTGTTGGTCCTGGTCACCAACGCTTCTGCAGCTCTGCTCTGGGCAGAGTCCACTCAGAAACCTACACACAGACAGACAGACAGCATTATAAGCACAGTGTGCAGATACAGAGACGCTGGCTCAACGGCCACACCAGCAGGACAGCATCTGAAAGCAGGCGGTCAGCAGTGAGGAGGAAGAATGGGACATTAGAGAACAGAAAGAGTCTCCTTCAAAGGTACAGGCTTGAAGAAAAGCACGAGACAACACATATAGAGGACACTTCTTAAAAAGATCCATTTGAGATCTGCTACTCTCACCAGCTACTATTGTCACTAAAGCAGTCACGTTTATACAGAAGGTACAAAGGTCTCTGAAAATGCACCAACTTACCGGCTGCACATCAGTATTGGCCAATATTCGCCATCAATTTTGCGGAGGCTAAAATGCAGGGCATGAAACTAACAGCGTCCTGCCATCTTGGAGACAATAAAATAATTATGATATATAAAGTAAAAATGCTTTTGAAGCAGTTATTAAAAAAATTTATACGTTAAAGGTTTTTTTCATATATGTGTATAATCGAATTTGGGCTCATTCAGAGGTAGTGTAATAATGACTGAATTCAACTTTAAATTTGACTTTAAAACAGTCATTTTTAATAATAATAATAGATTGATTAAAAATAGATTTCTTTGTTTCCTTGGCACAAAAGGGGAATAAATAAGAATAAAATTGACAACAAAACACATTGGTATCAGCCAAATTGTTAGTTTAAACATCTGCATCTGCCCAGAATTTCATCCCTAAAGAATGTTTCCTGTTCTCCCATGGCGCAATGTCATCTGCACAGACAGTAAGAGAGAACTCCCAGGTATCTTTACACTACTGAAGAGAGTGAACCCCTGCACCCTACCTAAGGGCATGTTATCGCATGTCAAAATACTTTCCCTTGCGCTTTTCCATTAGTTACAATAGTTCTTAAATGGTTACTTTGCCAATTTTCAACCAGCTTTGTATCCTTATAATGTTGGTAATATGTATTGTAAATTAACTGTGGTAAAGTGCGGTAAGACAATCTTACCAGCGTCCAGATCTCTCTGCTCATTTCCCAGCAAATATCCTGTTGCTCGAACTACAAACTGTACTTGCGCATTTGCGCATCTCGCCACTACGGACACAAAGGGTATAGAAGCCAACTGAGAGAGTGTCTGTGTGTGTCTGTGTCTTCTCCCCGTCTCTCTCTCTTAAAAAAAAGCTAAGAAACAAAAAAAATTACACAAGGAAAAACAAAACAAAACAACAGTAAAACTAAGCAGTGCCAATCAAATATAAAACCAAGATTGTTTTACTCAGTTGCATATTTCTCACCGCTAATGTTTTCAGAAACATGTTTTAGCTTGTTGTTTAACTGTAATTTGAGATATTTGTTACCAGCCAGCTGCCATATTGTTTTTCAGACAAGCAACTCACATTATGTCACCCACCAGGGGTAGCATGTGTTGGTCTGGTGTGGTGCAGAGCATTCTGGTAGCTATAGGTTTTCTACCTCTTGAGCAAAAGCTTAATGCCACAGCCCCTTGTAAACATATTCTCTGGTCATGTAGCACCAGTCTAAAACAAATTTGTGTCTTTCTACTGCATAGACAGCCCAGTTTTGAAAAAAAGGCCATCTTTCCAGTGGTGAAATACTTCTTTAAGCTGTGAGAATCACTTGCTGATATATGATGACTGCCACCTGACAGACTTAAAATTGTGAGAGGATTTTGTGCACAGACTGGGGCAGTGTAAGCCCATCATCTGATGTGAAGACATTCAGCTCATCCTCTCCCGCAGTAAAGTATTGTCCCAAGTCCTTCAAGTAACAGAAAACTCTATTTCAGATTGTGATGTTGCCAGCAACTCAAGTATTTTAATTCAATTTATATACTTTATTAATCCCCCCGAGGGGAAATTCAATTTTTTCACTCTTTTTTTCTTCACAGTATCCAATGAAGCTGGTCCAACTCAGTGATAAATTAACCAAAACAGACCAAAAAAACTGTGAATCAGGTGGTTTTACATAGATAGTTTCAGGTTTGCTATCAAATAAGGAAAACAATAAATCCACAAGCTGGGTGGTTAGATGATTACGTATCCCATGGATATACAGAGGGCAGCATGCACACAGCATGGGCTCTGGTCACCACAGCTCAATGTTGTTTGTAAGGCATGTATCAGCTCACCACAGTAACCCTACAGGCAGAACTGTGTGGACTACGCCTCGACGTCAAACATTTAGCTAACAACTCACTTTCATAAATCTTTACATGTAGGACAATAGAATCAATGTGAACAAGCCTAAAATGAGACTTGGTGCATGTTAAGTTTACCGTATTAACCATACGTATGTGATGTGATTATAGCACAGCCTTACACAGTGAACAACATTTCTCATCACTTCCACACAGTGAGGTGTTTTAAACTCCCTGCACATATTAGCAACATCACCTTATATTCCTACCCAGGGTTTTCCCTGAGTTTTGAAGACCAAGGTGGCAAAGGCCTGTGGCGGGGAGCATCTTGACAGCTGTACTTTCAGATATGGCCAAAATCACCCAGGCGGCCCACCTTTGTCTTAGATAGGCAGGGAAAAACCTGCTTTCTGACTATGAGGAAAAACATAGGATTTCAACTTCGTTTGCATTTCTGTAATCACCTTTAAAGGAACAATGCTGAGGTTAGAAAAGGCTAGTCATTAATGCCAAGTGTGATGTCTGCACACCGTTTCACCTCTTTGAAAGCCAACTATGGTCTAAACCTAATACGACTTTCTCACACACCCTGTATTTACATGGGCTCATTAAAGGCTGGTTTACAGTTGTATGTAGGCTGTAGCCTCCGCTGTTATGAGCATTTATACTTGTGTGGTGGTATGTCTGGATTGCTATGCAATCACACCTCCAAAATGCTAACTGCCAACTGCCAGTGGGATTTCTATTCCTATGCTGTGCTGAGTTTTCCTGAAGTGCTGTAAAGTTTGCTTGAGTTAACACACCTAAAACACACATTAAACATAGTAGTGTGGCTTAGTAGTGACAATATTAAAACAAAAGTACAAAATCTGGTGCCATTTTGATGCATAAGTTTCACAGACAAAACAACTGTCTTTCACTAGACACATTTATCCCACAAATGCAATATGCTTATGTTATTAGCATTAATGTATGACATTTTACATTGCAAAAAGTAGCTTAGCAGCTAGTAGACTTTTCCTTTACTCATAACACAAGGAAAACCAGCAACTTTTAACAAAGTTTAACAAATTTCCACTCCATTAAGACTGCTAGTGAAATTTTTCTCTACTTATATGACGCCAGAGTAAATCACACACAGGACTTCAGAAACTTTTTTGAGGTGGCTTTTTGTCTTCATAATTTATTCCTTCTTATTGGAGAAATAAAAAGTAAATAAAAGGTTTGTTTCCACTGAGGGAAATGGTGTTTAGTTTACCAAAATATACAAGAGGTCTGCACTGCCACAATGTGTAGTTATATTTCTGGGGAGGTGCATGTCAGGCTATAGGGTAGGCTACGGTATAGAATACACATCTACACAGAACCTTCATCATAGGTGCAGCAGTGATATAAAGCAGAAGTATAAACCATGCTTAAAGTGTGTTTTGGTTTGAATGGGCGTTCAGTCTTTCATAAAGAAACCCAAGCAGTGCTCAGCCCACATATTAATCCATTTTGGTCAATAACGAATGTAAGCCTATTCAATGTCACAACGTGGTTTGAAACATTAAGACAAGGATTACACCTGTATATCAGGTTTTGATATCAAAACTATTTGTTCTACCTTGATTGGACCAGAAAAGCCTCACTGAGAGAGACAGCACAGACACTGTGGATGCTGCTGTCAGACTTTTAGAGCGGATGGACTAGAGTTCATCACAAAAAAATAAATAAAAAAATAAAAAATTGTCTACAATAAAATAAGTTAGTGGGAATGCTGCCACACATCCACCATTAGAGCATTGTTAGAACAGAGTCAGGGTAGAGTTAAAAAAAACACTGTGTGCTGTACTAGATGACTGAACCATGTTCGAGACATGGTATTAACTTTATAAACCTAGAGAGACTGTCAAAGAACAGCTTCACCTTTATAAACTCTTTTCATTGTGTTGATTTAGTTATTAGACCACTCTGACATTTTCCCTTTAAATGTTTTTATGCTAGCACTGTGGAGGTTAACTCATTACTTTTTGTAGGTGCAACAAATTTAAGACTTTTGGCAAAGAAGCAATTGTGGCTTTAACTGTGACAGAAGATGCAGGAAGAATCCAATTAAAGTCAGTAAGGGTGTTTCAGTGTGGTGACATTTGGTTTCAATAGAGGTCATAAGTGGGTGTCATTTTAACATCTGTTTAATGTCAAAGATCTGTTTTATGTTGACCTAAAAGTGAACAGTTGCAGTTTTTACTCAAGTTTAGATTGACTTAAAATCTTATCAATTATTTTGCATCACTGCCTGTTCAACTGGAAATGCATGTAAGAGAAAATTAATCAGAAATATGACTTAATGAAATAAATTTAACTTTCTTCTTATAACTGAGTGATAGCTATTAGAAAGCACTAGCATTAAAGCTACAGTAGGTAACTTTAATAAACAAAATTGTCATATTTGCTTAAACTATCACTACATCCAGACAGTAGTACATAAGACAGATAATCTGTGAAAAAGGTCATATTCCTCCTCTTCCTCATAGTGCTTCTAATGGTAGAATTCCCCGCACGAGCGGAAATGGCCAATCAGAGCTGAGGAGACTATAATGCAGCTGTCAATCATTGCTCATAAACTGCAGTCAAACTGTCAAAAAAGGCAGCGCCGATCAAATATGGATCAAGATTCTATTACTGCATTGCCTATTTCTCCCCTCAAATGTTTTCAGCTGTAATATGAGAAAGTTTACTTACTTACTTTTTCATTTTTAGAGCTAATCAGAACACTAAAATATGTTTGTAAAAACATTTGAGGTGAGAAACAGGCAATGCAGTAACAGAGTCTTGATTCATATTTAATCAGTGCTGCCTAGTTTGACCGCAGTTTATGAGCAGTGACTGATGACTGACAGCCAGGTTAGAGACTCTGCTGGTTTTTTTTTCTATAGCTGCAGTAGATTCTAGTAAATGCCTTAAGAAGCACTACGAAGCAGAGGAGCAACCTATTTTTTTCTATTATTTTCTTTACTTTCTAATTGAATGACTTGTGTATAACATGTTGACATTTGTGTTTTGACAGATTGTCGATTTCATTTCTATTCTAAGGCAAAATGTTCTACATAAACCCAAATATGCTTGGACGTTTTTTGATACACTTTACTAGAAATAATAAATGAACAGTTGAAGAGTCAGAACTGTTCTTTGTTTCTGTTGTGTTGACAATAGTGATGTCAGTTGGATTTGGTTAGGTCAGGGCTATGGAATATTAAATCACCGTATTTTTTCAGGTCATCTAAGCCTTTCTTACCCTCAGATGTGCATTAACTACAGGTTATAGACTTTTTAAAATATAAAAATGTGAAATAATCTGTTATCTTATTGATACTGGCCATGAGATGCAGGTAGTTATCAGTTATTGGTATCAGCAAAAAAAAAATTCATACCGTGTATCCCTACAGCTGACCATTAATTGCTAACCGCCAAACATGTTTCTGAACAGTAACACATGTCGATCTAAAGGTTAATTTTTCTACTCCTCAGTTTACTGCACTGTGCACCACCAGGTTTGGATGTTGTTCATTTAGTGATTACTGCTAGTAACCCTGTCCAAAACCATTGGCATTGCTGTGGAAAAAATTGTGCCCACCATCCTGTCTCCCCACAGGACCTGCCAACAGAACAGCATTACCAGTGGTAATTGCCACTAACTAGCTCCCATCAGATTCGGATGGTGCACAGTGCAGAGTGGCCAACACGAACATGAGCTAACCAGTTAAGACAGGACAGTAGGTATGTTCCACTTGTTAAAGTGGCCTGCCGCTTGTCTGTCAGCAAAGCCAACAGAAATAAACTTAAAGGCAAGATATTTACATGCAAACATTAAATTCCCCCATCTTAATGAATAGCAATTTGAAATGTGGCAATAATCTCACCGAGTCAATGAAGCACCACACTAGAGGAAAGGCCTCCTGTAATTCATGCCCCTTTGTGTATTTTCTTTTTATATATAAATTGGTTAGTTAGGGCTATTAACAGAAACTGACTCTCTGCATTGTACATTACTTAACTGGAAAGCTGGCCTACAGTGCATTTGACAATTTATGTCTGAACTGGGAAAACAGCTGCCTCTCAATGTGCAACTCAAACTCTCAACTTGACCAGAAAAAAAATCCCAAATCATTTCATAAAACAGACAAAATAATGGTGGCCCTGAAACAAATACTGGACAAAACAAAACAATACCCAAAAAAATAAAAAGAAGAAGAAAAACAACATTTTACAAAACATTTTAGAAAACATGACATGATGTTAGAAAACAACAATAAGTGAACACAAAATATTTCACAAAATGGAAAAGGTAGGGACAACAGCACTCCGAACAGTGATTGAACAGAACCCAAGTTAATTCAGAATTTATTCAAGATTGGTACACAATATTGGCTAGCCATGGATGTACTGTGGGATGCTACTGAGCTAATCATCGGTGTTTTTTTTTATTTTTTTATTTTTTTGGACTAGTGAAGCGGAGGAAGCTGATTTGAGCACCTTTGGTGCCACAAGTCATATTCAGCTTTCTCAAGGACAATTTATGTGATGCAGCGTTTGACACTTTGAGGCTCATTTATAGTTGTATGGAGGCTCTACACAGAGCCTACACTGTAGCCTACTCAAGTGGCCTACGCCTTTGTGAGCATTTATACTCGTGCGGTGGTGTGTCTGTGTCACTCTGCAGTTAAACCTTCAAAACGCTAGTCGGCTATGGGTTTCTGTGAAGTGCTGTTAAGTTTGACTGATTCAAAACACACATTAAAGGTGTCTAATGGTGACAATTTTGAACACAGGTTAACAAATTGGCTGCATTGTAACACGCAAGGTTCACAGACAAATACCTGTCTTCTGCTGACATATTTCACCTCAAATACAACATGCTAACGTCATTAGCACAAGACTAAGGCATTTTGCATTGTATAAATTAGCCTAACAGCTAAGGGAGTTTTTCTCTACTCATATGAATCCACAGACAACAGCAACATTTAACAAAGTTAACGTAACAAAATTGAGCTCCATTACAACTCACAGGGTTCATCAGACTAACAGCTAGTGGTCTTTCCTCTACTCATATGAAGCAAGGATAAATCAAACACAAGACTTAAAATGCTATTGTGTGGGAGCTTTTATGTCTTCATAATTTATTGTTTCTTATCTATGAAATACAAGTAAATTAAAGCTTTGTTTCCACTGAGGGCAATGGTGTTTACAAAAATAAACAGAAGGTCTTCACCGCCGCAACGTTTAGTTATATTTTAGGGGAGATGCACATCAGGCTACAGGGTAGGCTACAGTGTAGGGTACACATCTACGCAGAGCCTACACCATTGGTACAGCACTGATTCAACTCAGTGTGAACCCGCTTAAGGTGTATTCAGGTTTGACTGAGTGTTCAGTCTTTCATTAATGACGTAGCTCCCTGGGGAGCGATGACTGCTGTTTAGAGACAACAAAGTCCGAGGGCAAGGATTATGACACTGTTTGCACGGTGTCTACCATGTGAGCCCAGAGGGGCTCTGTACACTTCACTTCAAGCTGCCTCCTCTATTAAGCTGACAGAACTTGTGCTTGAATACTTTCTAAACCAGATTGTGAAGTCATTTACACACAGTTCATTACCATTTTAGCAGTGTTTTCCATCAGGAAAGACCATGGAAACTTCCACATATGCAGTTTTCTCATATGAACTCCTGAAAATATCCAAAAAATCGGGACTGGACATTGTCTGGTGTTTCTCTTTCACACATGTACCACACCACAGCAGACTGTGTCTGATGTGTTCTCACCCTCTGGAAATACTCTGTTTGGTTTAAGCAAAGGATAGGGCCTGGGTAGAGTGTGCAGCAGCGAGGACATGACAGGAGGTATGCTGCGTTTGTAATTTGGTCATAAAAAACTAAGGCTCTTGCCAATCCTTCAATCTGCCTGACAATTTTGCCATGCGCCCTTAATGAAAGAAGTTCCCAAAAAATGTCATTTCCACTCGGACATATTTGTTGGCATCTTTGTGTTAATTACTCCTCTTCGTAACCCATGGATGTTTGTACTCTGGTTTTGCGCCACAGAAACATCATCAACACACCCAATCAATCGTTGTGAATTCTTTGGACAATGACCTGCTCTATTCACACGAGGACTAAACCAGACATTACACAGACTTTATACTAGTGAGCTGGCAGGGTAGAGTCCGTTTAATGCCAGTCAAACTGATTCGGACATTTGCATTCTCACATACATCTGTAAAAAGGATACACAGTGAAATCACAGGTATACCCTTTATTTGAGTCCGAAAGGAACAATATTCCTCAGGTTGTTATTCCTAATGAGCAGCACTTTGTCTCCATCTGCTTGACACCAAGTGTGGATCATTAATGTCACAATCAAATAGCAAGGGAAAACAAGTGTTAAGTAAGAAGGGAAAAACAATCAAGATTTCGTTTAACATGATCCAGTTTGGAGAAGGAATGTTAATAAAGACAAACTGCAGAAGAGTCAGAGGTGTGTGATCAGAACGAGTTGGTCAGCATTAAAACAGTGTCGCAACGGAGAGAGCCTGTTGTCCATCCAAAGGAACAGAATAGCATGGCAGCAAAGTTAGTAGTCAAATTCCCCAAGGACGTCTCTGCTTCAGCAAGACAGACCAATTGTATCAAATTCTTTTATTTGGGATTTTCTGTTCTTTTAGGGTGCCTCCTGAAAACTTATAATGCTGTTTGGCTTCATCATTCCAACAGGAATAATAAGCTTTATTTGATTTAGATTTCCAATTTGGTGTTTTACTCTTTTTAAAAAGGGGCACTGGGGTGTGGGCTAGGGAATAAAACAATATCTAATAGTCCTAAATACAATACTGAATGAATATATGAGCAATTGGTGTCTGTAAAAAACGTCGCTTGGCTGTTTGCTACTAACCTTTCATGTTAGGCTTGGGTTTGTCAGTTTGCTTGCCTGTGGGGGTTTGTGCCTGCTGGCCCTGGCCCCCGGAGGAGGCCCCCTGCTGGGCTGCTTTCTGTTTCAGCATGGTCCAGTCAAATGTGTAGTCATACTGGTGGTTCAGAGTCCTGAAATATATGGAAACATGTCATCAGCCCAGTATTACAGACTATCAGCTGTTTGAAACAGGTTATGTGAGAACATGACAATAGATAAAGAATGAATCAAGAAAAACAATGGCAGGGGGCAAGAAGCAAGAGACTGAAGGGCAAAGTCAGACAGGAAAGGAGGAGGGGAGAGAAGGAAGACAGAAAGAATACCAGGAAGCAAAGCAACATATTCATATATGATGCTGACATAGAAATCAGTCTGCACTTGATGAAGCTTGCTTTGTTTTTGCATTTTAACTACAGAAACAGTAAACAAACAGTGGAGTGAAAAAAGATTAATAACTTAATTAGCTGTTACTGACAGTGACAACCATCACATTATTCAGCACAAGTCATGGACTGAAGCAGCCATAATGACTTCTCTGCACACTTATCCTTACACTTTGGTTAATTCTGCCATAAGTGGCACAGGAAACAGACCTGGTATCAAGACTGGTCACAGTAAAAACTGTATGTGCACATGTCTTTACCTGAAAAGGATGCGGAACAGTTGGCGCAGGTACATGTAGTCTGGAGCCTCCTCAAAACGCAAGCCGCGGCAGTAGTTCAGGTACATGGCAAACTCTGCTGGGAAACCCTGGAAACGTGAATTCATACTTTTGAGTTGTATGGATGTGGACTCTTGTCTTTTACAACTTTCCCTGTTAAACATTTTCTTACCTTACACAGGACCTCAACAGGGGTGGACATCTTCTTCTCTGAGATCTTCTCATACTTCTGCTTCTTTGTGGCAGCCTGATGAACACACAAATACATTAAAAGGGAGATTTGCAACATACTTCCATTCAAAGGTTTCATACCCTCTGTGACACCGACAACATTCACTTTAGCAAAATAAATGCAGTATCCAAGTTACTGCTTCTGCAGCATAATAACCACGTTGGTACCACAGCTCACCGGCTGCTATAGTAGTAGCTTAGTAATACTAGTGTTCAGTGGTATAAAACTGCATTCTGTCATGTGCATGCTATGCAAGTACAAATACCATTTTCAATATCCGCATATTGTGGCTCAACCCTCATATAACTTTGCACCTCTGGCCTGAACATGTTAAGTGCACCATTGCCCATAGTTAAGTTACAAAACAATTAAAAACTTTTACCTTCAAAGGGTCAGTTCAACCCAAAATCAAAATGACATTTTTCTCCTACTTGTAGTGCTGATTATCAATCTAGATTGTTTTGGTGTGAGTTGCATAGTGTTGGAGATATTGGCCATAGAGATGTCTTCCTTCTCTCCAATACAATGGAACTGGATGGTACCTGGCTTGTGGTGACTTAAAGTGCCAAAAAAAAAAAAAAAAAACATTTGAAAAACTCAACAGTAATGTCTCTTTTCAGAAATCATGACCCAATTACTCACGATAATCTACAGACCGTGTGGTGAGCAGTTTCATGTAGGAACTATTTTCTTTCTACTGAACTACACCCACCAACCATATCGCCACACAAAAGGAAGCTATCTCTACAGCCAGTATCTCCAACTCTCTGCAACTCACATCAAAACAATCTAGACTGATTTGATATACAACACTACAGGAAAGAGGAAAGTATGTATTTTTTTTATTTAGGGATGAACTTTAGGAATGCACCAACTTATCAGCTGAACATCAATATCAGCTATTATTTGCCTTGACTGCCATCAGACTATTGGCAAATAAGACAAAATTCACCAGTCATCTTATTGGCATTTGTTTTTTTGTTGTGTCACATTAATTTTGTGCAAGCTAAAAGGCAGAACTCTAGACTGACAATGTCCCGTTGTCCCAGGGACAAGAGAATGTGTTTGGGACAAACAGAGATCTTCCCCTGGATGCGTTCTGAACTCAAGGATGCAGTAAAATCACCATCAACACTACAGTGCTACATGTTAAACAGCAAATTTGTGTTGATATCAGCAGGAAGAGAACTAGTTAACATTAGCTGGTGGCCAGAACTAACTGCTGATGGAGGTCGCACGTTATATTATGATGCGTTCAAGCTCTATTTAGTAAAAATGAGTAGGCGAAGGTTATCATGATGTATTATAATGTCATCTTGTAAAATGTAGTTTTTGGTGAGAAATTTGAATGACTATAGCTGTTTGAGGGAGAATTTGCTGATGTCTTCAGAGAGGGAATTATGATATATAAAGTAAAAAAAAGATTTGAGGCATTTGAAAAACATGTTTTTAATGTGAAGTTACATTTAAAGTTTTTTTTAAATAAATGTGTATAAATGTGGGCCAGAATGCAACAGTCGCTGCATCCCTAGTCCCTTTAACTAAAAAAGTATAAACCACTTACAGCACAACACGTATCTACAAGGGTTTATAAAGTGTATACAAGTGTTAATTAAAATGAACAAAAACAAAACAAACTTTAAAAAGCAACAGACAAGACAGAAGACAGTTTGAGAGTAGAGCCAGATGAAGACCATTTACAGCCAAAGTCAGTTATACCTTTAATCCTTGCCACGGCAGACTGGTTCTGTTGAAATACATCAGCACGTAGCCTAGTGACTCCATGTCGTCACGGCGACTGCAGACAACAAGAATATTAGTTGTTGAAAACAGAGACGGGACATCATTGGTTTGATTTCTAGAAAAACTGACCCTTTGCCAAGTCCCGCCCCTCAAACGCAGACTGGCCAATCATAGCATAGCCTCAGTCAGCTCTGACAAGGTTTCGACAACTAAGCAGCTGACCCTCATGCAATCGTTTGAGATTTTCTTCATTTTCAAGCTGGTTTTGTAGATTTCAAACTAAACGTTGAGCCTGGCGCATGTCATGTAATGATGATACCCATTCTCTGGACAGTTTGGACAGATATGTGGGGATCAGATTAGGTCCAATCAAATTCTGTTAGGGGAGCAGCTGTTTGCGAGTGAAAGCAAACTTGTAGACCCAGCACAATGGAATCTAATGTTTCGGTGAACTAAAACCCTCTGGCATGAGTATGAAACAAGACATTAGATGACATAATTTTGGGGTTTGGGAGAGACAGACCGACATTTTTCAACATTTTAACACATTTTTCGATAAAATGATTAGTCGACTAATCGAAGAAATAATCGACAGATTAGTCGACAATGAAAATAACCGTTAGTTACAGCTGTAATATATAATCCAACAGTGCTCCTAATTAACAGTCCAGCTCCAAAAATAGAAAATCACAATGTGGCGGCAGATGTTTTTATCATGGCAGGCCAACACATATAAATGAATGTGCAGGAAACTATGTAGCTACTAAAGGTATAGCCTACTGAATGTATAGTCAGTCTGCTTTTGCTTTTTAATGATTTTAACAGTGAATGAAGACTTACTCTGCTTTACAGGAACAGTGAAGGGAACAACAACTTGATGGACCATCACAAAGGGGCAGGGCTTAGCAAAGGGGCAATAGTCAATAATCTTGCCAAAAAGGGTAGTATAGAAAATAAATAAATAAATTAATAAATAATATTAAATGTGTGCACAGACCTCTGTTCAATGCCCAGGTGTGCATTGATGGAGGCATAACGTGCTGTGCCGGTCAGGTTCTTGTCTTCTCTGTAGGGGATGTGCTGTCGTGTTCGGTTGTCTCGGTACTTCTTCGCCAAACCAAAGTCAATAAGGAACAACTGACAGAGAGGGAGAGAACACATGGTGGTTATCTGTCAGTGACACTCCACAGAGCAATGACAATTCAAAAGTTAAGTCAGCCATTAAGATGCATCAAATTACATACATTCTTCACTTTAAAACGGGGAAAATTAGTCCCGCTGTAAACATAGATGCTGAAAACGTTATTTCATTGATTGAGGAGATCCTTGTGGCACACTGACATGCACAAGTAGAAATGGTCATATCAACAACTGCATCCTTACAAAATAAAGTCACTTCTTAAAGTCTTAATGTGGTAACTGTATTCTTTCACCATAGTAAACTTCCAGATGTGTTCTGTGAAAGCTGCATCAGATGTGCTTTTACCTCCTCTCATACAATATGATAGTGACAGTGCATATTTTACTTAAAATCATTTAAGAACCTTTTAAGATGTTGTAAGAAAAAAAGGTATATAAATTGAAGCTTATTATTTCATTACAACACACTTTTGTCATTAAGCTGCGAGAACACACTTAAATGTTCAATAGCTGAAAAAAACATTTAGTGCAGAGGCTACGAAAGACAGTCATTAACATGTGATTTCTGCATATAAAAGATTCAGCAGTGGAATACAGTCAGCAATGAGCTGATATATTGTATGTTCAATACTGCGGTTGCTCAATTTTACAGTCAACTCATCAAGCTGCCCAGTTTCAATTTCGTATCATGTGTTGGATGACTTACTTATCCAGTTAAGCAGCTACACTCCAGTCTGCCCTTTTGTTGGACCCTCTGACAATTATGCTACTTACTTACAGTCCAATTTTGAGAGGCTGTGTTACATAAGTAACAGTGTTGCAGTGTCAGAGCTTTTCCATCAAAATGACAGATGCCATCTGTAATTCTAAATGGCTCGTAGACTAAAGCACAGTAAACATCCAAGGCATACTCCATCATCATGCACAAGTTGAACACATCATGAACAAACAGACCGGAAAGATACACTACACTCACCCAAACCTTACTGTGTGTGTAACTGCTAATCTCAAAATCTAGATAACCAGGCTATATATTGGCTTTCCTGACCAAAAACACTATCATATGGATTCTGGGATCAGTAGCAAGAGTATTGGTTTCAGCATTACAGGAGGTCAACAGGACAATTAGCCAGCTTATCCATCTGCATTGCTTCCTCAATAGTTAAAGGGGACCTATTATGATTTTCCTTATTATTTCTGTCATAACACTACTGTTGCATTGTCAGATGTTCATATCAAAACTAGCCCAACTTTCAAATAACGAAGTAAATGTATGTAGCAGTAATCCCCTTTAGTAAAAACAATACTCTGTTTCCACTGTTTTTTTTTCTTTGACACCTGATGTCAGCTTGTGACAGATTTCTTTAAATGGTCATCTGCTCCAGGCACAATACTCTAAGTGTTCACATTATGTAACTCACACTGTTGCATGTAGCTACATGCTAACATTAGGGAAACATGTAACCTTGTTTGCTGATGTTAATTTCTCCCTGATTTTGGATCAGATTCCTGCTAAAAAATGTCCGGTTGTATTAAGAAGCTTTTATTGCTGATTTTCATGGTATAAAACTATTACAAACATTCCACAGCTGCAGTGACCATGCAGAGAAACCAAGATGCAGCAGATCTGGAAACACTGACTAATCAGAGCAGACTGGAATTTTGGGAAGGGGGCTTAAAGGTCCAGTGTCTAGGATTTACAGGCATTTAGCAGTGAGGTTGCAGAATTGAAACATCTCTTGTGTGCCAAATATCTAGGAGAACTATGGCTGCCAACAAGAAATCAGAAAACATGTAAATGCAAATGGCCTTATCTAAAGCCGTTTGTGGCTAGTGTGGAAACATGCTGGACAACATGGAAGAGAACACGCTCTGTATGTAGATATCAACGGCTCATTCTAGGGCAACAAAAACATGATGATTCTTTGTTTCAGGTGATTATACACTAATGAAAACATGGTTATGAACACTATATGCCATTTCTGCCAACAGATGCCCCAAAATCGTACACACTGGTCCTTCAAAGAAAAGGGTGCAAAGTGAAGTCTTGTCAGACAGGGTAAGTACAGTTGTTATAGCACAGACAGTATGAGGAAACTATAGTGTTTTTTCAAACACTAAAGCATGTAAACATGTTTTAGTAGAAACTTTAAATAAAAGTATAAACCTAACAATGAGCATAAAAGGTCCCCTTTAAGACAGGCCCTGTTGTCCTATAACCAACAGCTAGTCAATGTTTGCCAGAGCCTCACTGTGAGAAGCAATGTGTTACTGGTGTAAATTAAGTCCAGAGAACACACCTCTGTAGAGAAGTACTTGACAGGTCAGCCAGTTCAATTTCATTTTATAATGAATGTAATACACCACCTTCCAGGTTTCATGCTGTTCAGACTGATATTAAAAACACAGCAGCCCTTGGTCAACATAAGGTAGGACTGTCAAAATTGCTCAAAAATGACATTTGAATATTCCTTCTAAAAGTAACTCATAGGTTCCAACCATTCAAATTTTTTTTTCCCGCATTATGTCCACAAGAGGGCAAACTAATAAAAGGAAACATACTTGTATATGTATTAATACAAGGAAACATAACTACTTGTAGGTATTTTTATTTCAACATAAACGTCTTTGAAAACATTTACATACCTACACATTAAAACAATTATCTATAACATTACGTGATAAACGACTGCGGACCTCTTGCTCGCCCCCCCCTCCCCGCCCCTCTCTCTGACCCGTCAGGCCACACCGCCCGCGGAAGCGCTGTGAATAGCTGAGAAGTGAAGCCAGTTTCCTTTCGGCGCCCATGTTAACTGATTGTATCATCCACACCGGAGCGCAGCTCCGTGGCCAGCTCGCGCCCTGCAGCAATCGTTTTGGTGTCTGGTCTATTTTCTGCGCGAGCCACGATGTGTCAAGCCGGGTGACGGAGACAACAGCTGGGAGCAGAACCGCTTGTTGACCAGCATGGAGAAACGCGCGTCTGATGTGAACGGAAGTGTTCCGGCTCGCGCGAGAATTTCGGTGCGCTGCGCTTCGCAGCACGGCTCGCACGAGAATTTCGGTGCGCTGCGCTTCGCTTCACTTCACAGCACTTCCGCGGGCGGTGTGGCCCTGGTGTTATGCAGTGCGTTCAGTACAGCAGCCCAGACCAACGCCCACTCGCAAAGAGGACAGCTGCGGTGGAGTTTTTTCCCCTCCACAATCGAATATCAATTTTCACATTCGAAGGTCCATTTTTTTTTTCAAATTCGAATTTAAATTCGAATTTAGAATATTCGTTGACAGCCCTAACATAAGGTCTATACAATCTCTACAACAGGTGCAGTTCGTGATTGTTTTCATCATCTTCTACCTGAATTCAACCCATATGAATGTTAGATCTCACAATAGTGTTTTATTAATCTGTCATACACATGCCTTGATAACTAAACAGGATGCGCCATGTTCTTTGCAGACATGTGCGACATGAAACTGAACAACTGAAATTCTACCTACTCTTCAACCAATCGATTGGTCAATGGGGGAAAAAGATCAGCATGTTATCTCTAGATGAACTAAATCTGCCACAGTGTACTAACTGCGCTCTATCAAAGTCCATCAAAGCTTTTTTTCTCAGGGCAAGTTAACTCTGTTCAGGCAGGTGGAAGGCCTCATTTGAAAAATACATGTAAATTATCTGACAATAATCTGCACACTGTAATGCTTTTCCAGTTGCACTTTGTGCGCGAGTCTGTCTAATTACCAAGGGCTGAACAGGACTGATGAGAAAAAGCTGACATATTGGACACTATAGAAGGTAACTCTGGGGTTGATGATGTCGCATACAACATAACATTACTAATGTTAAATATCTCTATAACGCTGCATGCAAGAGAGAGACTTATTATTTTTAGCCCAGTAGTTAACGTTAGCCATTGTGCCTCTCCAACAAGGGCTCCGGTGTGATCCTATTCCTCTCAGAAACTCGATAATCCGACCTAATGCGGCCTTATTTAAGTAACACCAGCAACTGTCTGACCAATGAGAATTTGGTTGGACAAGAGCATATCCACCAACCAATAGACCAATCAAACAGACTGGAACAGCCCTAAGAGTCTTTTCATACTAACCTGACACCCGGACTTCTATTGCCATTTAGTTAAAGTAGGGAATATCCTAAATATTGATGTCACATCCTACACTGAAGCAGAAAGCAGTAAAACCCAACTTAAGACATCAAATGACTTGCAACCCTAAGAGGTACTACCAAAGGGAATACAACCAGAAGTGAATCAGAAACTGAAAAATCTCCTGTCCTCAAAGTCTATACATTATGATAGAGCAACCCTATTGAAAGAGCCTTTCAAACACATTGAAGCTACCACAACATGGAAACTAAGACAATATTATACTGCCACTTTAAACAATACATGGAAATTCCTAGTCTGTGCACACTGTAACAAGCTATAACCAAATGTGACCATACCAGACAATCTGGAATAGCAGCTCACACATGCTTTCCAATTCTGGTAAATTCAGACAAACTACAGGTTCGAACTGACTTTATATATCAGATTTTAGATGTGCATCCTTTCCAGTGCATTATCTTTTACAACTGTCAGATGAGTCATTACTCATTATGCAAGCTGCTTCAGCAAAATATTTACTTATCTGCATTTAAATGTGCACTTGCAGTTACTCTCAAGCCCAGAAGGAAATTAGGCTTTAAAGTATCTGTAATTTAGTATTGCTAAGTTGTATTTACAGTTCTGCCAATGGGTACTTTCGTTTGTACAACTTCACAAACACATAATGTAACAAACCAATGAAATTTATTTAAAAAAAAAAAAAAATACACACACACACACACATACATATACATATTTATATATATATATATATATATATATGTATATATATACATATTTATATATATATATATATATATATATATATATATATATATATATATATATATATATATATATATATATATATACATATACAGTACAGGCCAAAAGTTTGGACACACCTTCTCATTCAATGCGTTTTCTTTATTTTCATGAC